>NW_024881535.1:0-1340000 GCF_019059575.1 Amphibalanus amphitrite | reverse complement strand
TTTTTTCACGCAAAATCACTCTAGAGAGAACCGCTTCACACGCGTGGTCCTCTTAGCCGCGACGACACGATCACCGTCCGCGACATCCCGATCGGCGCTCCGAGGCGTCGGCGCCCGCTCGGGCATCCTTCGAGCGGAGAGGTCATCACTCCGACGCGCCGAAAAGCTCGGCACCTCCAGACGCAGCACCGACGGCCCAGCAGCACCGGGCGTATCCCTCGGGAGGAGACGCGGTCACCCCGTCGCGCCGAAAAACGCGGCACGCCCAGTTGCAGCACCGGCGGATCCCAGTACGGCGCGGCAGCCACGCGGGTCCAGCAGCACTGGACACGCGATCGGTGGGAAACACTGAAAATAGGAAAGAAACAAACACTCCGTAAATAGAGGGGAAACAAAGTCACTAAGCAAGGCAATCATGGCAACAGAGCCACTGCCAAATGGCTACAGATTCAGTCGCCAGACTGAATTTGCCCTCACAAATTGTCCCCTTTTACCCATCCTTAACCTAACTTAACTAATAATACACCAGCCTCGGGGGTCACTTTGGCTGCCTCAGGGCATCGCCTTCTGGTAAATCAGTCTTTTCAGCCCCACGAATCACTGCCAAAAGCCTCCCCACCATGGGACAGCCTCGGGGATGAACCTCACTGGGGCGCGTTGCGGTGGGTTCACCCCCGACGGCGCCACCGATGCCACCGCCAGATCCCGCCGGGGTGCTTCCTCTGCACCGACGGGATGGGTCGGAGGCCGACGATCGAGGGCGCCTCACGGCACCACGACGGCCGGGAGCGGCGGCCATATGTCGGCCTCTCGTCAGAGCCCCAGATCGGGGGCGGCTCGTGGAGCTTCTCACTCATCAGCTGCGGGTTGGAGTGTGAGTCGCACATCTCCTTGTCATGAATGCCAGTTGGGCTCGCGTCCCAGTCAGCAGCATCGGGCCGACTAGAAGGGCACTGGCTCGTGTGGGGACCATCATTGTCTCCACCTTTCAGCCCATAGTCAAAAATAGTATCGATGGCTCTCAGCCCATCAGCCTCCAACTGATCCTGTAGGACGACCTGATGCACGTCATCAGCCGCTACGAGGACGTCAACCTCACCGCCCCGGAAATCATCAGCCGTCTGGATCTCAGACGGCAACCGAGGCGGCTGAGCAGTTGGGGGTGGTGAGCACAGCATGTCTGTGCTCCTCATGTCAAGTTCGGAGGCGTGATATCCTCCAACAAGGGGACCGCATGTCGGTTTCAGACCATTGGGACCTGCAGCCACAACAGCAGAGGTCTGCAAGAAGCTCTTTTCTGTAGAGCTGACATTGTATCGGTGACGACTGGACAGCTCAACACCGTGTGTCTGAGCCTCTGCACAAGTACCCGGAGCAGGAGGCTCAGGAGGCTGGAGTGGTTCAGCATCAGGGCTCAACTCAGAAACTGCTGAGGGTGAATGCTGCGTTCCAAGCTCCGCATCATGCAGCAGCGAGTGATGCTGGCGGCCACGCTCAGCACACGGACTGCCCAGACATTCCCTGGCCAGGTGTTCAGAGTCGAGGTCTCTGGTGGTCACCGAGAACGTTGCTGGTGGGTCAACAGCAGAGCATTCACTATTCGGGCCCCTAGCAAGCTCTCTGACCCGAATTTCCTCCTTCAAAAACACCAGAAAGTCATCAAAGTGGTGACTCGATCGCCGGGCCCACTCCAGACGCCAGTCTTCCGGGATATTGCCCTTCACCATGGGCAGCAGCAGGCTGGATAGGCTCTCTGAGGAGACACCCAGAGTGCTGAGAGCTCTCGTGTGCGCAGACAGGTGATCTATGAAGGATCGCATGACCTTCAAGTCACCGTGGCGGACTGATGACATGTTCATCAGCTCCTTCAAGAGAGTCTCCCGTCGCACATTCTCGAGGTCAAATCGCGCTTTCAGAGCTGACACCGCCTGCACATACCCATCACCCGTGACTGGGATGCCCTGGATGGCCCTCAATGCCGCTCCGGCAAGATGCGACTTTAACCCGCGCCGTGCTGGTGGCCTGAACTTTCCGCCGAGTGCTGGGGGGGGGGCGTTTTCACGCCCCCCCCCGTCTAACTCGGCTCCTGGGCCACGTAGCGACACGCGGTAAGCGGCAATCGAAAGAGCGTCAAAAATAAGGACGAAAACACTTCGGTCATTTTTTGGGTCAGGTCAAAGGTCAGGTCACCAGAGGTCACCAAAGGTAAAATGTTGACTATTTCAACATTTTGGAAACTGCCAACGGCTATCTCGGGAACCGATAGAGCTACAGCGCCGCGGAAAAGCGCATTCGATAGCCCTTTTACAGACCTTTCTGAGTAATGTTCTCAGATTTGACCTCAGGTCAACGGTTTAGCCTCCAGAGGGCAAAAACTCCAAAAATAGCCGTTTTTACGAAAAACGTTTTTTCGTCAATAACTTTTGACTCATAAGCGCCATGACATTACTTTTGCCAGCATCGTGTTCCTCTCGTCGAGACGCGTCGAATGAACTATTTGTTGACCTTGAAAGGTCATTTTGAAAATTTGACCTCAGGTCAAGGTCATGACCTGACCGAAAAGGGTCATGTTGCATATCAGTCGATCCGTATCGTCGAGCTGAACACATCTGACGTGTTTTCACCGCTCTAGCACGTTTCGATCAAAAGTTATAGCCAAAAAACTGCTGGCGACCGTTCATGACCTGAGATGACCTCAGGGGCACACAGAGGGGTCACAGGTGCATTTTTCCTATTCAGTGTGTCATGTTTACCTATGAACCGATGTTTGAGAGCGTTTTGAACGATATTCGTCCAAAAGAGGCGCATTTCAATTTTCTCCCATTGACTTATAATGGAGAGGTCGCAAAATTGACCTGACCTTAGGTCACAGATATCAAAAATCCGAGATAAACATTTTATACATACTGTTACTCATATCAATCGCTGAAAGTTTCAAAGTGATCGTTCAGTCGGTGTAGCTATAGCGAGCCTTTGAACTTTTTCTGAGGTAAGGTCACTTGACGTGACCTGGTGACCTGACCTTGAACGGCCTAGGTCTGAAATTTTCACAACATGTGCGGAAATGATGTAGGAACACGTGTACCAAAAACGGCGGCGCTGCGCGCCGCCGTTTTTGAGATATTCGCGAAAAACCTGAGGGGGGGCGTAAAAACGCCCCCCCCCCCCCCCAGCACGGCGCGGGTTAAGACCACGAATTTCTGCACGTTGGCATAGTACTGGTTGTCGTGCACAGCAATCGAAAACAGTTCCCAGAACTCGGGCCATCTCATCACATCACCATCGAATGTGGGAATCGCCACGGTGAGAGATGATTTCAAATCGGCGCTACCAGCTGCCTTCATCGACTCTGCCCTGAACTGGGCCTCCTCTGCCTTCTCGAGGCGAGTCAAAAGGCGAGAACCGAGGAAAGCCTCATCCTCAAGAGTCTGAACATGATTTGTCTCATCGGCTTGACCCTGTTTGTCCAGCTGGACCTGCAAGCCCTGCAACTCAGCATGGATCTTCTCCACATGATGCAGTTTTAGGGCAAGCTGGTCCGGGTCTAGCGCTTTCCGATCTCCTTCCCTGTATGCCCGGAGATCATTGCACGCTTTAGTAGCCTTTGTGCGGAGACGCGACCTAGCAGCCAGTAGCTCCTCCATGTTTGAGTGAAATGGGAACTGAATCAAAGTACAAAGTGGACTGTATGTTCAAAACAAACCATCAATTTACCCAGTGGACTCAACAAATTAAATGTCCGGTAGCCATGGGGACTGTGTCCTCCACTGAATAAATGATCCGGCCCCGGTGGACTATGTTGCGATTCCAAGTTAAAGAAGGTATAAATACACCAGGCGGATGTATTTTTGATTATCCACAAAATTGACAACCATGGCAGGACAGGGCTCCGACTCGGCCCAGTACAAAAGCGGCACCTAAACCAAGAGAAACCTACTTTATGAAATGAGAGCCTAGTTCATGGCTCCCCAACCCGTGAATATCCTCCCTGAATAGGCGCGTTGCCGTATGAAATAGCGACATTGCAAGGCACGCTCAAATGTTACGAACAGCTCCGTGAATATGCTCACCAAACAGGCCGCTCAGACTAGTAAGGCTAACATATTCACGGCGCTGTGCTAACGGTGGTTGGGTCCAAAAAGCGTATGTGGAACCGAGCCGGACAGACTCAGTCCCAGATTTAGACCCTCGAATGCACATGCGTCGCCGAGTAAGCCGACAGCAAGCCTCTCAGACGAGTCTGCCGACGTCCCCAGCAAACGCATATAACATTCGAGGTCCCAACGCACCAGCCGCGACAACAGACATTGCCCGACTGCCCTCCGCCGGCGCGCCCTCACCCGACCTCACCTCACAATCACGTGGTCAGCAGCCGACCAATCACTGCACGAGTCCGCGCCGCACAGCCCCGCTCCAGCGAGAGATGCTGTGCCGCAATACAGCGGCCGCGCGTCGGCCGAGGAGAAATACGGGCGGCCGAGCCGACACAAGCGGGCGAAAAGACGATAACTAAATTGACGGTTCTAACACAATCGGCCCAGCCGTTCTCGAGATCTGGAAGCGGCACCCTGCACGTGCGCACGTGCAAAATGGGTCCCAACTGACTTTTGCACGGCACCCTACTAACCGGTCCCTAGCCATGTACCAAATTTGAGCGCCATCGGTCCAGCCGTTCTCGAGATCTGGAATCGACCCCTGCACGTGCGCACGTGCAACAGCACCCCAACTCTGGCACATGGATATGCATTGCCTAGTGGGTGCCTACCTACATGCCAAGTTTCATCGCAATCGGCCAAGTAGTTACCGAGATATTGCAACAATTACAAAAGTGACACCTCTTCGTTTTGCACGTGGCAGTTGGCACGTGCATAAGAGGTCACCCACATGCATCGGGAATAGTCCAATACTTGGTAGAAGGAATGAAGCTACCCTACAAAAATTACCGCGTGTAAATCGGTCAAGTGGTTGCTGAGATATAAGCATCGCAGAATCGTGACCACGGCCGGCGCTCATACTCAGAAATTTCCGTTAATCTAAGGAAAGACTACGCTCGCTTCGCTCGCTCCGTAATCAGCACGCAATGCCTGAGTGTCACCATGCGCTTAGGAAGACACTTGTTCAAATCACGACGAGAAATGAGTTATGCTCATTAGCGTGAATGGTCCATTTTGCGTAAAACGCTCCTTTCACCCCATTTGCTAGTAACCCACTCTAATGTCAACCTGTATGCCTATGTGGCTTTGGAACGGTGCCTGCTAAAAACTCAGCTCTGATACGATTGAGCGTTTGTTTGCTGTTGATGTTTTGCGATACTGCTTAGCAATATTGACCGTATACATCTCGCATACAACTCCTGTAAAAACCACAAGTCACGCAGCACGCGCAGCCGACCTTTCTACCACAGAGAGCGAGCGCTCGGTGAAACGTGCCCGCCGCACCATCTCCCTGTATCTGATCGGACCGAGTCCGTTCGTCCCGGCCCGTCCCGGTCCGGCTGCCGGCCAGGCTCCGCGCGCCAACCGTGACCGTTTCTCCCGACCGCCTCTCCTCTACGGTGCTCGGATGGTCGAGTCGGTCACTGTGTTTCATCTCAGAGACCTCGCTCCGCCTAGTGCTTTTCTTCTCTCGCTTTTTCGCTTGCTTATCTAAACGTGCAGCCCGCTACTCTCTTTACAGTCATAGCTAGATGGCCATGCTGCTACATGCATCGCCTCCTAAACACTGGTCTGGTCGAACATGCCGCTCACTCTTTTTACAGTCTTGACTGTATCTTGCTGCTACTTCTTTTCATACTCACCCAGTCACTTAGGATGCTGCCTCTTCCGTTTCATTGACAAAATAAATAAGCCATGCCTCCGCTTACAAAATAGAACCGAATAAGCCAGCCTGCTATTGTACCTAACCATCCTCACCGGCACGTCCATTCACACTGGTCCCGTAACCCGTTCTCTCAGACCGTCTAATCGCGTCAGTCAATGCCTTCCTTCTGGTAATCCCGTCTGCTTGCCGGTCTGTACGATTAACTTATCACGCCCACCATGCCTGAACCGCACGGAAAGGCCCTATCCGCACGGTGACGGCACTACCATAGAGGACCGGTAGTGCGTTTAATAGGCAGCCTCGGGTGTCGGCTTATCTGAAAAGTAATGTGGCTATCAACATTTTTCACTTATGATATCTTTTAGTCTGTTCCTCCACATTGAGACTATTCGCTCGGCTTCTGACTGTTTAAAAATAAAGTTACCTTTATTTATGCTGGGTCTGTATGAAACGTTCCGACATCTATGCATTGCACGCTCACAACATTATGTAATCGGATTTTTGAGCAACGAAAGGCGAAAGCTGCTTACGCAGTGTACAAATGGAGCCGTCAAAGCGGTGTGAAGGCGGCGTTGATTCAGACGTCACAGTAGACTTAAAATGCAAATCATTGGGTCCGGGCTTATATCAGGAGGCATTCATTACTGCTACACGAAGCGTGCACCTACGACCTAACATCAGTGGTTAGCTGCATCGATCACATATTCTATGCAAAAGAGCCGGTTTCATATGCACAAATAAATGTCACCATTAACCCTCGCCCGTATTGGTGTTTTTCCAGCCGCGAACGTATAAGGGGGGTCCGTTGGACCCCCTTCCTTGCCGTTTCGCCCCTGATCGAGCTAGAGCTTCGCGGAAAAAACGAGCGTGTTGCCCGTGACGAGAGGAAGCCGATGATACCTAATTTTAAGGTCCTAGGTCATTGGTTGACCTTGCAGGTCAGGTCAATGACCCAAAAGTCGGACAATCCGGGACCTGTTAGAACGTCGTAAAGTGTGGCTGTTATGGGGGTTTTCGGGGCGCTGATCACGAATATCATGTTAGGTTTGATCACAGATGATGTCTTTATGCATTTAGTCCAGGTCGGGTCAGGTCAGGTCAGGTCAACCAGTAGGGGTCCTGCCGGGTATTCCTAGTAGGTGTCAACCGCCTCTGACAGCTTCGTAACATGTTACGAAGGCACCAAAACTACTTCGTAATGTTCATATGGTTGCTAAATTCGAATTCAGCTCCAAAAACTGGCCTAGAAACATGTAAAACTCGAAAAAGTGAATCGAGGTCACCAAAGGTCAATGACCTGACCTGACCTTCAGGTGACCTTGACACCCACCCTAATGCATGGGGGCAACATCATATCACATGTTTGAACGCTTGAAACCACGAAAAGACTGCAACGCGCGGCTAATGCGAGCCGACATGTGTGTGAGCGAACCTGTGAGCGTGTGACACGATCGGATTCACGCCTACGACCCCCTGCCACGCGCACAGTGACCGGCCAACGCTCGTTTGGTTACCGAGCAGTGTCGCTGCTGAGCCGGTTGCCGGTGGGGGCCATGGAGCTAGACTCGCGGGGCTTAAAGCGCGCTGCTAAGGCACTTGTTCTGTCGTAGCTTTTATGTGTGCATGTGAGCGTGCAGGTATGACTGTGATGCTATCTGTGATTTTTTGACAAGTTTCCTACCCATGTTTTAACCCTAGAACGCCTAGGGGGGGGGGGGTTGTATCAACCCCCCCCTGAGGTTTTTTCGAAGTGCACGCTAAACGGCTTGTCGTAGCGGGCTGAAATTTTCAATACCCTCTGGGGCAACCTTTGCGCATCTTTTGCCGAAAAAAAAAATTGATCGGGTCATGTCAGGTCACGGAGTTATGACGTCATAAGAGGTACAGCCTCCGGCCGGATTTTCACAAACTGAGTGCCAACGCCCGAGGTTTCCTGCCGGTGGTACGGACATCGGTTGATGGATCGTGATGAAACTTCCCATGCATGTTGGGGCAAGTATTGGCTATCATATGGTATAAGAAATTTGACCGGGTCAGGTCAGGTCATGGAGCTATGACGTCACAAGAGGAACAGCGTCCGGTACTATTTTTGAAAAGCGCCCGAACCACTATTTTGCTAATTCTTGTCACCTCAATGGGAATATGCAGCAATATTAGCTTCTATAGGGAGCAAATGGACCTCCCAAATCCAAAAATACAATCAGATTTCAAAAAATTAAATTTTGATTTTTCGAATTTCTGCCGCCGACTGTGACCTTGCCGACTTCCGGCGCCCCCAACGCGCCATTTTTAGAGCTAGGGAAACGAAATACATACCAAACGATAGAGAATTGATCAAGGAACACGATAGTGAAGGTTTCAAGTCGATATCTCCCACCGTTTTGCCGCAATCGCCGCCGAAAGTTGAAAAAAGTCTATTTTTCCGAAAATTTGAACTTTGACCGGTCAAAAGTAGGTCAAATGTTGACCTAGGACCAAAAAATATACCACCAATCGCGAGATCTCGTTGAGAGCAATCCGTTGGTTTTTTCCGCTAAGCTCTACGACCTTCCGTTTCGAAACGCCAGGGGGGGGGTCGTAACAAATAAATAAATAAATAAATAAATAAATAAATAAATAAAAGACATACGCCGAATCGCGATTCCGGCCAAACATGGTCTCGAAAAGTAGGTCACAGGTCAAAGGTCATTGGGGTCAGGGTCATGAAATTTTCAGGGTAGGTGTAAAATTGATTAACGCGAGGGTACTGAAAGTTTCGTCGCGATCGGCCGCTTTTTACGCGAGTTATTCGCAAAAACCATGGTGGGGGGTCCGTTCGACCCCCCCCCCCCTATACGGGCGAGGGTTAATGGCTTGAGTATAGCAGAATGAAATAACAACATCGTGCACTGAGTGTGTGTATGAAATGTGGAGAAACGGTACTGCTTGGTGCATGATGGCAATGTTTTCAAGCATCCTCAACGTAAAACATACATATTGCGCAAGGAATTTTAGTCGTGTTTTTTGTGCTTGTGAAATTTCTCCAGAGCGACGTTCTTTTGTTTTTTATCCCAACGAGACCGTAAGGAACAATCCCACCTCTTCAGGTATTCGGCCCGCGATCAGCTCTATCTTCCTGACCTCTCGCTCTCTGTATACCCCATCCCATTAAACCAGAACGGCTCCAGCGTTCCATCCGACTTGCCCGGAGCGGAAGAACTCATGGTTACCCAAGGACCGGTGAAAGGGCGCCGCGGGTCGAACTCCCTCCGTGGGGCGCCTCGGAAAGGTGCGCCGCCGCGCCGCTGGGCGCTGCGTCACATATGTAAAAATACGCAAAATATCCGTATTTTGGGGGCTGCCGCGTTAACGGATTAATCCGTTCCGTAAACGGATTTTTCCGATAGCGCTCATGTATACGGAGCCACCGAAACGCATTTATCCGTTCCCTGGCTAATCGGATATACTTATCCGTTAAGGCTGAATGACTCATGTAAACGGGGTAAATAGTGGACGACCCCGATGGACGCCCTCAGAGGTGGGCGTCTCTGATGGGGCGTCAGCGATAGCCATGTTTTTTTGCCGACAATTAGGAACTGCAGATCATAGATCATCCCCGTAGTTCGTCAGAAGATGTCATGCGTGAGCGCCGAAGGGTCATATCTCATTAGTCAGTGGTCACTACCTTATGTAATGTGGAAAGCCTCTGTCGAAGGCACGCATTGTTTGATTGTTCGCGTAATAAAACATGGTCTAATGGCCCTGTAGTTATTTGTTAGAGACGTGGGTATGTTAATCGGCACATCAGTCAAACATTCATGTGTAAATAACGTGGCTGCCTGCCAAAGTTTTTGTGATTGTGTTCCATCAAAGCATGCATAATAAGGTTCGAGAAAGTGATCGCCTGTAGTTCAGACGAATGCAAATCGAGTTGGCTCTGAAGCACTGTATTCTAAATTTGAGTATCGAAAGCGCTGAAGCAAAATAAAAACATGAGTTATATATCAAAACAGTGTTTTGGGGTTCTTAGCATTTTCATTCCAGTTGACCATATAGCTGAAGAAACATCTCTTTACCCTGCGCTAGATAGAGACCTTGCTCCCAATGGTATGTATTGTCCAAGACGCTGCTTAATACAGCCCGCTGAATCACACGAATCACAGATTCATCACTCGCTGCAAAGATCGCTATCGGACTGACATACTGACAGCTTGACAATCTATCTGACACAATGCAGAGTTACTGTAACACGGCACTGACAGCATCATGGTTGCAGTGCAGAAGTCCAGGTGAATGTCGTTTAGTCAAACGCCACAGTCGACGTTATGCGTGATATTACTGCAACGAGTTGCATAAACTGTCTGCAACTCATTGTTTCGGTCTCTTTTCATAGTGTCATATGCTGCATTTTGAGCAAAGCTAAACTTATCACAATTCATCAGTTACCTTCACCTTCAGTAAATTCCTCGATGTAATGGCACTCTGCAAGCTGCAACACACCACACAATGAGAGATGCAATGTTCTGAGCAATGTTCGGAGCAACTGCTCAGTGCAAGGTTCGGTGCAGGCTCCGTGCATCTCTGCTTGGTGTGCAGCGTCACAATGCATGCACGTTGACCGCTGCAAAATGCAAAGTGCGACATTGATGGAGGATACCCCTGAGCATAAGACACACATTACAGTGACAGACACACGCGGCAGTCACCGCCACACATACTGGCATAGTGAAGCGGAACTTAATCCAGCGAGAGGAAATATAGCTTCCTGACTTCACTCGGGCCAGGAAAAAGAAAACCAGCATGCGTGTTGTCACTGACTGATCTAGCTATGTATTTAAACACACATTTGCAACATCATGGCTAGCTGAAATATGTAACACACACGATAAATGTGGGCCAAATGGCAGCTTGCCCAGTGAATGTCACGGCGGTGCTGCCGTCCGCCCCAGGTCGTGTCAACGGGAAGTACCGGGTGCGATGGTCGGTAGTCACGGGGTCGGGCTCCTTTCTCCCCGCTGGGCGGAGGGTGGTTACAGCAGGATGATATGGGCGGAGAGGCCCTCTTTGGGGCTGGACAGGTGATTACATTCAGTAGAGGCGTCAATTGGCAGAACACAGCGCGAGTGAATGCGACAGCTCACATGACGGTAACCGAGACTGCGATACGTCACAGGACATTAACACCAATAACGGAGACTGCAGTGTATCACACGACGGTAGCACCAATTACTGAGACTGCAATTAGTAGAGACTAACACTAACAATCGAGACTGCAGTGAGCCACAGGACAGAAGTATCACTAACGGAGACTGCAATACTTCACGAGACAGTAGCACCAATAACCGAGACTGCAGTGTATCACAGGACAGTGACACTAATAACCGAGACTGCATCAAAGGACAATAGCACCAACAACACAGACTTCAGTGTATCACAGGGCAGTAATACCAATAACCGAGACTGCAGTAAGTCAACTAAGTCAGAAACACCAATAACCGGGACTGCAATATATCACAGCCCAGTAACACCTGCAGAGACTGCAATGTACCACAGGACAGTAATGCAAATTGCCGGGACCGCAATATGTTACAGGAAACTAACATTAATGACCAAGACTGCAGCGTGTCACAGGACAGTCACACCACTTGTTGAGACTGCAATATCACAGGACATTAACGCCAATAACCGAGATTGCAGTGAACCACTGGACATTTACACCAATAACCGAGAATGCAGTGTACGAGTATTACAGGTCAGTAACACCAATAACCGAGACTGCAGTGAGTCACAGGACAGTAGCACCAAATCGCTTGGCTCGGCTCTGCGAGTGGAGTAAAGGCCAACATTTCCACTGTTGGAGGGTATTCACTAGTCTTACCTATATTTCGCAGAGCCGTACTTTTATCTCGTACTTTTATCTGTTTCTCCTGGTTTCTCCTCGGCAAGAGTGACTTTGGATTAATTAATAACACCAACGGACAAAATACGTCAACAAACGCACGTCCAGCGGCTAGATTTGCTCGACTGGTCGCTGATCGTCAAACGAATCGGACCGATTCAAATTTGTCTTTCTTTCCGTATTTCCGAAAACACATCCAGTTTTTCGCGTCTCGAGTCATTTCAAGAGGGTGTAAATTATCTTCTTCTTCTACGAGTAGCTCTGGATACAGCTTTGGTCTCCCGGTCGTCGTTACATTAGCTTGCGCTGGTGTCATGTCCAAACACCAAACATTTTGTGCAAACTAACGCACTCCCAGCACACACATCTAATGATGACTATGCAATTCCTCTGACACACCACACGACTCCCCCCCCCCCCCCCCCCCACAAACACACATCACGTCCCCTTGATGTCACAACTTGACCTATGGAGGACATCCGGCGCCAGTCCTACTAACCAGTACCGGATCTTGGCTGCGTCCCGGAGGGGGCCCGCGCCCCACAGCCACCTCTCTGCCCCAGCCGCGCCGGCCAGCGTCCCTCGTCGGACAGCGAAAGTGGACGATCGCGCGGCGGCGGCAGCGGCGGCGGCGGCGTCATCGAAGGCGTCACCGGCGGCGGGCGGTGGGGGCGTATTTAAGCTGCCGCCACGGCGCTCAGAAGCAGTGTGTGTTCCACATTCGGATTGTCAGGTGAGCAGCGGCGGTCTGCGGTGGGAGGGCAGAGGAGCGATTCGACGGCGGAGGTGCCCCCGAAGTGGCTGTGGTGCAGTGATGGTGACTTAGTGCAGTGATCGTGAAAAACTCCCGAGCGCGGGCTGACCACACGATATAATTCGTGCGTTGAAACAGGGATGCGATAGCCACCGTGAAAAGTGGTGCGCTAAAACCAGGATACTTTCAGTGATTCCGAAAAGAAATTAAAAAAATGTATTTCCTATCAAAATTGACCATGATGACGACGCTCCGTGACAAAAAGGAGCACTCGATTCTTTAATAGCGCCATCTCGTTTAATTTCTTATTAAATTTTTACCGAATCCTGCTAATTTTTATTCACTTAAAAATTTTTTGAATAAAAGGTGCTGCCTCACCAAGCCATTAAAGTTGGCCAAGCTGCATCTAAGAAAATTCCGAAGTAATCGATACATTATTATGTTGATCAGTAATACGACATTTCCCATTCCGTCTTCAAAAGATAGCTTGTAATTGTACACACTAACAAAAAATAAAACGTAAATGAACTTCACATTGAGCAGGGACAGTAAAAACATTACCCTTTTGCCGATAGATACCTATAATTGAGAAATTATAACGGAACTGATGACGAGCATGATCGTTATTTTGTCATAACTCGTGCTATGACTTCTAAAACACATGTCGGTCGGCTGACCAATGGCACACGGCATCGGTCCAATATTTAGGTGCAACGAATGGCCACCGAGCACGGCTAGTTGGTCGACCTTTATATGACCCGTGACTGTCAAGCAGGCCAGGATGCATTACCGTCTAGTGGCTATTTTGATCAACTTTACTTCAATTCGGTTTCGTGAAATTAACATGTGAATTTTTAATCTGGAGACAACTCTGATTCCTCGAACCTCTAAAGAAATAGGAATTATTTCAAGTAAAATTCAATGTTCGATAGTAACTACCGATTACTTTCTCTGCACCCAGTAATGAAAAAGGTTTTTGAGAAGCCCAAAAGATCGTAACTTTGAAGAACGTATTTCGTGCTGCTCGTATTTCTCGCCGTTACACCATGGGCATCGTCTTCCGCGGTCGATTACGCCCCCATTATCTCCCGTTCAGGCGAGGTGAAACGCGCCTCCTCTCCTCATGACCACCCCTGAGGGTATTTGGCACCGTGCCAGGCCCCGGCGGTCCCTGCCCACTTTCGTCGGGCGCTGATCCACGCGGGCTGCTCTCCCGTAGCCGTCCCGTCACCCAGGCTGCTTGCAATGGTCCAGTGAAAAGCGAAAGCAGACCGACAGCTTCTGGGCGTTTTCGCGGCCGCTGGCTAGATTGGCAGCCTTTGCAAACCGGACGGGCTAGTTGGGGAAGTGAGAGGAATTGGCAGATGTGAGGCGAAATTAACCGAGATGTTGAAAGATTATTGCGAGGTTATTTTGAAAGGCGGTATAAAATCAGAAATCCAGTTTGCACCCCACGACAGTGACAATCTGAATTATTGCTCATGAATATTTATTTCGGAATTGTAGCTTCCATTGCCTTAACCGTATTTCAATCGCAAGGATCAAATATTCACATGAAACAAGAATCATATTATGCATCGAACAGCTAATCCACCATCCCACACCTAATTATTTTATGGTCACTGGTCACTATAAGTGGCTCCCTCCCCTCCCGGGACAGGTGCTCCCATGGCCTTCCCACGGTCACTCTCTATCCAAACTACACCGAAATTCGAAACTCGAGAGGGCGGGGACATCGACTCCCACATCAACCATGTAATCACCCGTCACATTCCGTGACGGTTAGACACGCGTGACGGTAACCGACACGTGTTGTGACACGGTCAATGACGGGTGACCAAACCACTAGCGACGCGGTCAGCTGGCAAACAAACCCAATGATCCTCGGTTCGATACCCATCAGGAGCGTTTTTCATATTCCGAGCGTTAACCCTTTTCGGTAGACAACAATGATAATTATGTAAACAATAGCACATAGGTATCCTAATTTTTCTCTCTTGTACTTGTGAACATGTCTTCAAATTATGATCGATGACCTAATCAATTATCAATTAAACATACCTAATAATACCAGGTGCAATGAATGAGAAAAGTATGAATGAATGAATCGAAATGTCTGTCCCTCTTTGTTTACCGCCATATAACCTTCATTCTTTTCTCCCCCACAGGATGGTGAAGTCGGCCTGTATCGTTCTGCTGGCGCTGGCCTGTGTCCAGGCCGTGCCCAAGCCCGACGGCGGCGGACACGGACACGGGGGCGGCGGACACGGACACGGCGGCGGAGGACACGGTCACAGCAGCGGCGGCGGCGGAGGACACGGACACAGCAGCGGCGGCGGCGGAGGGTACGCGGCGCCCGCCCTGGAGCCCTCCTACGGCGCCCCGGCCCCCACCTACGGCGCCCCCGCTAAGGGGTACGGCTGCAAGCCTGAGACCCACTACGTCACCGGTAAGAAAGGCGGGAAGAGAAGTGAAGACTCGCTGGGTGTTTTCTGCGTAATTTTAACAATCACTACCCAGAGTGCAGATTCATTACCTACCTATTATCATCGCCTTTTTGCGCTGTTTTATTATCCGTTACAACAAAAATTTCCAACCATCACCATCATAATATGCTATCAGAATTTAAGACAATTTTTTGCTTGCTCAGTCCAATAACATGCATTTCACAAAGATAAGCTCTCTGTTTATTTCTCTCCAAGATCGGTGTAACTAACCCCCGCTCTCATTTTTCAGTGGCCTCCACCAAGATCGGCTACGAGACGGCGTACAACACGTACACGGCTGTGAAGCCGACGACGCTGTACCAGCAGATCACTGAGACGCTGTACTACCCGAGTACCGTGTACCAGACCCAGTACGTCACCAGCTACATCGCGCCCGACGTCAAGGTCAGTACCGCGTCAGGTACCGAGTGAGGTACAGCTTCAGTACCGTGATGGACCGCGAGGCAAAACATGCTACATACTCGAGTCGTGCCCGATTCCTGCGCACGTTGACCGCTGCCATCCGAACGCGTTTGAATAGTTCTTATGAAGGTCGGTATGCATGAAGAATTAGTTCGGAAAGCGCAGCATAGATGCGCTGCTGATTCGTTACACCATCAGCTACATAAACTCTCTGTTTTGAAACCATCAGCTTCCTATCTCTCATAGAAACTTGCCCGCCAATGTTATCCAGGAACCAGTTATGAAGATCATCAATCGTTCATCCTAAAACAATATTGATGCAGGAAGAGCAAATTATTCCATATAAGATACCCTCACGGACAGCCTCACTTTCGGTCAAACGAGGATTTCTCATCGGGAGAAACTGACCGAATGAAGACAGATTTTCTCTCCATGAAGGAATCCCGTCCAATGACCGCGGGCGGTCCATTGTGAAACTCCAGCGATCGTCGGTGGCTGCTGCCACTCGGATGACGTAACAGCCCGTGGACCTCATAAATCAGGACGGAAACCCGGGCACCGCGCCGCGCACGGAGCCGTTTGTTAGAAACGGACCGCCTGTCGCATTCATCCCCACGGGGAGACCATTTAGCGAGACAGAGCTGAGAGATGACCACTTTCTCTCTCGCGTGGCGCCCGAGATGTAATCACTGGCGACGCGTAGTCTTGAAATGGAATGCGAGTTTTGGGGCAGCTCCTATAGTGGTCGGTCATGAAGGGGGATTGCGAAAGGCATTCATAACTTTACACCGTGTCGTTCGCTCGCTTGCCGGTTCCGCAAATCACCCTCATAATCGGTTTGTCGTGATGGAGGAAAATGACAACTGAATTGCCTGGCTACACACGCTGCCTTTTCAAAAGGTCGTGAAATGCGTTTTCATTTTATCGTCACTTGTCACTGACATGGCTGATGACATCATTTGGAAAAAATGACATGCCTTTTTAAATATCGCCTTTAGTAATAACTTCTTACCGACCAAAGGAAGAGAACATACCTCACCGGGTCTCGAACCCGTCACCTTCACCCCACTCAGTCAGCTGACGGCGCCCCTCCCCTCAGGTCACCACCAAGGTGCTGTACGACACCCAGTACGTCACCGAGCACCAGTACTTCACCGAGACGGCCTACTACACCAAGACGGAGAAGGCCTACTACACGGAGACCGAGGTGGCCAGCAAGTACTACACGGAGACCGTCCAGGAGCCGTACTACGTCACCAAGACGGCGTACCACACCGAGAAGTACCCCGAGTACTCGTACGTCACCCAGACCAAGGTACGAACACATTTCTGCTGATATCGTTTAACTGTCAATTATTTATAACATTGTTATCCTAAATATGATAAAAGCTTATCCTTTTATTGACATGAAAGATCACTTTTCATGTAGCTTCCAGGCTCTCATGTAACTTCACATAGCCATATTGTAACCCTATCTGTATACTCAGCCGAAGGTCATCGCGCACCTAACGCCATCTCTGTTCCACCAGGTCAACTACGAGTACGTGACGGAGACGGAGCCTGTGCCCCACTACGTGACGCACACTGTCACGGAGGCGTACCCCGAGTACAAATACGTGACGCACACCAACACCGAGCACCAGTACGTCACCGTCACCAAGGTGAGTTAGCAGCGGAGACGAGCGGAAACACCGGGAGCTAACAGGATTCGAACCCATGACCTCGGTTATTAGCATGGGAAGTGTGAGTTTATGTCGAGCCTAACCGGTAATGGAAGAAAAGACGTGATGTCAACTGATGCACGATGATCCAAATCATGCTATATGTTTGTCTTCTTTTTAACCCAAGCCTTTTACATAATCTCACGTCTGACCGTTTATTATTTTTCTCCTCCCCGGCAGACCCAGAACAAGCCGCAGTACGTGACCGTGTGCCCCAAGCCGACCTACCCCAGCTACCACGATGACGGCTACGGCAAAAAGTAAACGGGCACATCCGAAAAGGTGAGCTGAAGTGTGTCTATAGATGACGGTTACATTGATGCACGATGCATAGTTAAGCGAGATGACAGCCATTCTTATGGACATCGGGATTCTAAGAGCTAACTAGTCACTATAGGCTTAATGGCTGATATGCAATACTATGCAATACTTAGGTAACTCTATTAGCTACTTTATTCATCTTGTCCAATATCTACCTACACATCTATAATCCATAACCGACTATACATCCCCTGTCTTCCCTCTCAGTCAAACTCATCGCTCCTCACTCAGCTTCCATACAGCCATTAGCAGGACGTCGACCCTCTCCTATGTCTGCCCGGCCGCCGTGTCGCCTGGGGCAGTCTGGCGGTCACGCCTCAGCCCGCGGTCGACTTTCACCCTCCTCCCCTCCCCTCCCCTGCCCTCCCCGGAGCGCCGGTGTCACTTTCCTGAGTCGGTGGCCGCGGGATGATGGGGAGGGAGGCATGGGATGAGGAGAGAAGAGATGAGGGGAGGAGAGATTGGGTAGAGACAGAGATCATGAGAGAAGAATCGCTATTAGGACAAATATGCTAATTGGTTATTAAGCGATTCACCGTAGCTCTATCACTATCAGTTAGTGCATAAGTAAAACTAAATAACTCCGTGATTTAAGTGCATAAAGGTTGATAACACTAATGACGATGTACTGAAAACATACTGAAACCCCGCCAAACGTGACGAGCCGCAAAGGCTAGATTATGCTTCAAAGGCATAACCATTTAATTGTCCAAAGCAAATATTCATTACTGCAGTGGCTAGTTGAAATACCGGCTTGCCCTGTTTTTGTTTTCCTACGAAACCACATTCAGTTTCTTGCCGTCATTTGTGCCCGCGTATTTGCCCTCTGAAGCAGCGTTACACTCCGTCATTGTGTTGCACTCGCTCATTTTCCACAGTTGATGACTTGCCGAAATTCCTTTTGTTTGGCAACTATACGCAACGCCAAAAACGTCGCTCGTCGCTTGCTACAAAACGTCATAATGGTTGGCACAGTGCCACCTCTTTTTTGGAGCTTTGCCAATGTCCGGGACCGACGGACTACTTTCTCCTCATCTCTGAGCTACGGGGGGGGGGGACGGACGGAGGGGGGGGGGGGTAGGTAATCACGGGCAGGGAGGGGCAGCTCAAGGCCGTAGAAACCGACATCCTATTCATTTCCACATGCCACCGGGCAGTGATGGCGCGCCTAGACTCTCTCCTGTCCGGTCAAACTCGGACGATTTTCCACATGACGTAACGGGAACATAAACGGGAGTTTCGTGTGACACGGCTGGATATAATGACATGATTGCCGGTCCGGCGCCCCTTATCACTGGAGCTGGAGACATGGAATACGTTTGTCAGTTGTCACACATGCCATTAGAGGTGCATATTTCCATCCATGGCTGTCTCCCTCCCACTCTTGTGTAGATAGAGGATGATTATACAGGGTTTACAATTGTGACGATTTTCGCTTCTTTTCAGATCACGGCGGGACAAGCTCTGAACAACCATCGGAAATACGACTTGACCCGAGCCGACCTGACCTGACCCGGGCCACGCCACCGGCACATCTGTGGGTCAATCGCTCATACGTGTAACTCTAGATACTTGTTTTAGTTTTTTTCACCGCGAACATCATTCTACAGTGCGCGAGAATCGTGTGCTTGTTGTTGAGGCGGCGGCTCCAACCATCCAATCACCTGGTCGAAGAGGGTTAACAAGGGCTGCGGCTAAGCAATGACATCTTGAGATCGTGACTTAGATCATCGCTGGTTGCCTTAAGATAGTAAATATCAGAAGCCCTGACCCAAATCGACCCGGTGCGAAACTGGGAGGCCGTCGACAGTCTGTCTTTCAAGTCTTTCACACGCGTCCTGACTGCCACAGTTTGTGCGTCGGCGCTGGCTCCATGATTCCATGGACCCCACGGTGAAAATGTACCCCCCCCCCCCCCCCACGCTGCCCCCCGGTAACGATGTTCCCCCGTTGTTTGGAGTGAGTGCTCAAGTCTGCCGCAGCGTTGTTCCGTTCTGAATGAATGAATGACCAATGCATGACGGGATGCCGACTTTTATAAATAAACTACAAATATGTCAACGCCAGTGTTTTAACAATCATCAGCAAACATTAAATCGTCAGCATCACGAATCTTCACGAGTTCACGAAACAAAACTCGCCGCCACAACTCATCTCAAATTTCTATTCACCCCGAGGTGAAAAACTTTCTCACGGCGATGAGCGCGAAGCGTTGAAACGTCGTCTCGGTTTCACTGAGGGAGAGAACTTCGTGACCACTCAGTCACACTCGGCTGTGTCCGTGGTCTCACCGTGAATTGTATGAACCGTGAGTTGCCATTAGAGGTGTAAGTCAGACCGTGAGTTGCCATTAGAGGTGTAAGTCAGACCGTGAGTTGCCATTAGAGGTGTAAGTCGGACCGTGAATTGCCATTAGAGGTGTAAGTCGGACTGTGAGTCGGCAGCAGTGTGGTTGATGGCCCGACGGTACTCAGCTCGATTTTGTTCGCTTTCAGTCGGTGGTATTCAAAGTAGGTCGGCCGTGGCGAATGACTTGCAGTTTGTAGAGCAGCTCTCCGTGACTCGTTAGAACATAGCCTGGTGAAACAGCGGTTACTGTTCACATTGAGCTGTTTAACGCCACTTTCGTTTCACCGTAAACGGAGAAGTGTAAATAATTATAAACTAAATTTTGTGTTTACTTATTCCAAAACTTGCTCAATGGATAATCTAAAGTTTTTAAGTTCCCGACTACATGGCCTTAAAACGTCTCGTTAATGTGCTGAGTTCCATAGCCATGCCACGAACCTAACGGAGTGACACCGAAACCTGTCACCATTTTCTCCATCCCGTCTAAAGGGATTTGGCCGGTCATTGAAAGCATCTGCCACAGGTGACGCGTATGTCCCAGCTGCCAAATTTCTACAGCTTAGCATTCATCTCCTTTCGCTGACCATGCTAGTTAGTCATACGAACCACAGATGCTGGGCACTACGGACATCATTAGGGCAGAAGAAATGCCAGTCAGAGCTTTTGAAGAAGACGTGATGCGTTTGGCTGCTGATATGGGTCGTAAAGGGTGCCAATGAAAATGAAATATCCCGGAGGTACGTCAAGATATTCTCGGAATAAAATAGACCCCAAAAACGTCCCATTTGTCAAAACAATGTTACCGTGATAATTCTATGATTTTAACGCATGGTACGGAGTCATAAACGGCTGTCGTGACTCGTGATAAAGAAACGCTTTACAGTTCCTTAGCAGTTTATTTCATCGTGTAGGTACTTTTTCAACTGTAAGCTATATCTGCCTATAAAATGCTTTCTTCATACTTTGCTACAAGTCCGCGTGTTTTTCGCCAAAGCGAAGCAGCCGGACATGAGCTCTGGGGTCCAGGACGATTCATCTTTGTTTAGGCGTTACATCACAGATCTAAAGTTTTGCCTTTGCTGTGCAGCGAACCTGCTAAAAGTAACACTTATCTCAAGTCAGTAAGCCGGTTTTCTCATCTGACCGTCTAATCCAATTCCCTTACAGTTCCGCTAAGAAAACCCGTTTTGCTCTTCCTCTCTCCTTCATTACATCCAATCCACACCCTCCAGCACTAGTGTGACCAGAACGACCAGATCGATCATCATCATCCCATCCCTCCTCCATACCCACACTCTGAAAGCGAAAGGACTGACGTGTCCCGGACTCCCTCGGGCCCCAGGAACCGGTCACAGGTCTGTGTTCCGCGCTGAAGATGCGAAGGAGGCCCCGGGTCCGGCCTGGTCCCCCGGCCGATTCCGCTCTCACTAATGCTGGGAGGAGGCCCGAATGCCCCAGGGGACGGTCAAACTGTCGATCGTCCTGTGCTCGAGTGAAAGTTGTGACGCTGGGAGGCTCAGGCTCGGCCGGTCAGCCTGCCAGGAAAAGAGCTGCTGACCGGCCGGTGTGATGAAATGATGTAACCGACACGGCTGTTTTATGTAACTGCAAGACGCTGACTAATTTATGATCTGTGAGCGGAGTTCACCAACACTCATCAAGGCGGGCGCGGTGGATTTTTATGTGATCTATTGCACACTGAAGTGACCATTACGGCAAGCGCAACGAGTGCTACCTGCAATAAGTATCTCTAAATTACCTAAAAAAGATATGCTTTGCATATTTCCGGTCGTACTGATTCGTCGCACGAATAAAGATAAATGCAAAAATGCGTCAATGACCAATTAGGTGGATATTTGCAAACTATTTACCTACTATTGTCTCGGATGTTTTGATCACGGGTGAGGAGCTTGGGCTCCAAAGGTCATCAACGGTCAGATTATGTATTAACTTTGGCGAAAGTCACTTCGGGGCAGGGCTGCGGAGTCGATGGATTTTCGGCGACTCCGACTCCGACTCCGACTCCGGCTTTCAAAAACCAGCTCCGACTCCGACTCCGACTCCGGGCAGAATTGTCGACTCCGACCGACTCCAACTCCCGACTCCGACTCCGCAGACCTAGCAGGGCTGCGGAGTCGACAGATTTTCGGTGACTCCGACTCCGACTCCGGCTCGGGTTTCTAAAATCGACTCCGACTCCGACTCCGACTCCGGTCACCACTGTCGACTCCGACCGACTCCGACTCCGCAGCCCTGCTTCGGGGTAGTTCTGAGAAAACCTACAAGACTGACCGGTAAATGCCAAAACTCGCAACAAGTTCTAGTGATCACATCGAACATCATTTGGTTGCGCAGAGTGAAAGGTGTTGTTTTGTCGCAAACCGGATTAACGTGATACCAGTATGCATCACACTTACAACTCATGCAGAGGTGGAGGTGTCACTTACGAGCGTCAGAGAGCGTCCTTCCTGAATCAGCATGTCATTACCTGTGAGATACATGTCATGCATTCAATTAACATAATCTGTTGTTTTCCTTTGTTGGAACAGAGATGCAGGGTTACGGTTAATTTCGTAACCGAGGTAAGCGGTGAGTATTTGTAGGGTGATGTGATGAGCCAACATAATTTGCTTAGACTCTTGGCTTAGCTTGTGGCAACAGTAGTTACTCTGCTGGCACGGGTCGGTACGAAAGTGAAAATACCGTTTATAGAAAAGACGTAAAATTTTATTTCTTCCCAAACATTTACCGATTAAACAGTTGTATTTTTATTTGAGAGACAGCCACCACTGGGCCATCTGTACTGGATAACTGGAACTTAACTGGACAAATTTCTCAATGCACGTTGCTCAACTTACAACAGCATCTGACCAAACTCAACTGCGCCCAACGAAAAACGATCGGGATCGCTAATTTGTGGTCTGTGGTGATGCTGGCGCATTTTAGACATAAACCACCGGGCACGAAGTTACACAGCTGCACTGAAAGCTCGCGAGAGAAAAATGGCGCTAAGTTTTGCAAATCTCGCTAGGGCAGTGGTTGATTTCATGTTCACAGTTTAGAAACGCGAAATGTTTTCAATAAACGTTGACCATGGTAACCGCAAAACTATCCGATTTTACAGTGTGTACATATGATGAAAACATAAATCCTGCAAATGCTATGCTTGACATGCAGACTTGAAAACTGATTGAATGATGATGGTTGCCGTTTATAACGGGCAACTTGCACATACATATGTTTAACTTCGATGGTCGACGTATGCATTGATGATGCCGTTTTGCTGCAATTGTAAAATGAATTGAACACTTAGACATCAACATTTAAATCGGGACCCGAGTCGTGCTTCCTTGTTGGAAGACATGAGTCAAAACCATCGAGTCCCTAAGTCTTTCCATTTGACAATAATATAAGTTACAACTAAGCGCAATTTCGAATTACTATAACCTTGTGGAGGTTTATCAGTCATAAGACGATGTGTAAAGACAGGTGGTGGCGATCGCAAGAATTTGACAAATCGAACCAGTGCTGACAGATAATGGTGAGCGACTGCATCACCATGTACCTACTTATGTACCTACCTACGAGTAGAAGCCTAACATCCAAGCCTATAGAGAAGCGCTGAGCAGGAGACTGCATCGCCACATGAAAGCCAACACCAATGCCGGCAACTGAGCGGGAGACTTCATTACCGCATGGGGGCCTAACACCAGCGTACGGACCTCATTGTGAGTGACTGCATCACCGCATAGGTACCTAGCACCAATACCGGGACTTTGGCGGGAGACTTCATCACCGCATGGTGGCCTAACACCAGTGCCGCGGCATCTAAGCGGGAGACTACAATGGCCTATAGAAAAATAGCACTTGATAATTGCACTTGCGACTCGCGTTTGTTTATTGTGTTGCAGTAGCTAATGCCTTTTTTTAATAAATTTATTCCGAATGGATGGATGGGTGGCTCTGGGCTCGGGTGCCACTTTTTTGTGGACAAGGGCGCGACGCGCGTAGCCGTCAGGCTCAAGCGTCCCGGGTGGCACGCTTTAGTGCCTTATAGAGTTCAGTGTATTAATCCCTTATCCTGCTTTTCGGTATCCGAGGAGACACATACGCAGAATGCATACAAATAAATTATAAAAAAAAAATCCATGAAAACCGGGCCACAATAATGACATTTGTGGCTGACGTTAGTAAGTAATTAGCTGCCGCTTTCCCGCAAGTCTTGGCTGAGTCTTGGCTTTTTGTCATCCTTTGATTTAGGCTAGTTCAAGGTTAAGCTTCTTTCTCGAAACCCAGCTGTTGTTTTTTCGGGGGAAATTCTCGAAAATTGCTTGCATTTATTTATAAAAAATATCATAATTATATTTTTAAACCTGTGTTATGTTCATGATTACCAAATGATTTATGATTACCAATATTACATCTTGGCTAAATTTAGACCAAACCACAAACGTATTCCATCAGCAAGTTCTGTCACAAATAACTGTTACTGTTCAAAAACTTCCTTTGGAATGATTTCAGCCTCCTGTTGCTAGGCAGCCTGCTAGTTAATTTTTTTGTTGCTAGGCAACACTTATTACCATCATATCGTCTGGTTTTTCGTGAGAACTGTGCTATTGAACAGAATAGCATACAGCTGGGGCGTCAAGCGTGGTATCAGTCCAGGCCTGAAACTACATCAACCGACGAGATCAACCGACATCAACTACATCACAATCCAGACAAGGTTAGTGGAGGTAAGGACCCAAAAACCTCGTAACGTAAATAATAGGGTTTTCCCCACGCACATGTAATATAATAAGGTGTTTTGGCCTATATTACTAATAATTCCACTCATTTGAAAAATTACATTTGCGTGGGTTTCCCTATTCTGCCTTAAAAAGTGGCCACCGGTCTCGCTTCACGAGCCGGATAGCCTCCTCCTCGCCAGAGGGCTGTTCACGGACCCTGTGTGCGGTCGGACCGCACACAGCCTCCAAGCTCCGCCCACTGCGTCCCTACGTCAGCCTTGCGTCACCGCACACAGCGACCGCTGTGGCCGGTCGGGACTGGCCGCAGCGGACCGTCCACCGCACGCAGCCGTGACGTCAGAGCCGCCTACCCATCCCCTACCCCCACGCCTGCTGGACGTACCGCACACACCGCACGCAGCAGTGTGCGGTGCCCGTGAACACCCCTCTGGCCGAGGATATATAAGGCCACTAAAAAAAAAAAAAGTTGAATGTTTGGTGAAGTGGCATAGAGCCAAGTTGCTACGCGCCCTAACCCATAACAACAACAACAACAACGTGAAGTGGCATAATTTTTCTTCAATTTCTGTTCATTACTGTATGCTTATATCATGATTTGGGTTTCAAATTGGTTTTGTCTGTAACTGAATGACCTTGGTCTTTTTCCATACCTGATATTTAAAACCTTTGCCTATCAAAACACACATTTTCTATAGGTAGTCATAATCTACTTCTCCATGTTAAATAAGGTGGAAACCATAATTGTCATGAAAATGCTGAAATGGACCATCATTTTGATTTATCACAACTATACCAACCATTTTTCGTACAACGAAATTACACATCTGATGTCATTTCGATGTTTATGAGCTGTGTGTGACGTGCGACTGTATTGTAATGTTGTAAAACGCTCCAGAAGTCTGTACACTAGAGAGAAGAAATAGATTGAAAAAAATATGGCCAAGTAAAAACTAGAATAACCTAATCTTACCTGACCTACTGGTTTTTGCCAGTAGTAGTAAAGCAGGCATCACATTTGTTTTTTGCTACCAAGGAGAGGTGCTCTTGCTGTAGGCTAGGTTGTTGGCTTTGGGTTTAAGCTGGTAGGCTAGGTTGCAGGTTGTAGGTAAGGCTAAGTTTGGTTAGGATTGGTTTGGTTTGGTTTGATTAGAGAGCATCTCTGCTCTGGGTATAGCACCTCTCCTTCGTTAAAAGAAAAAAAAAACAGTGTGAAGCATGCTTAAAGGGACCCTCCCACCTTCAAAAAAGTTCATGAATTGGCATGAAAGTGATGTCGCTCGGTTCAGGAAGAGCGAAAACGAATATCTACCAAATTTCACCGAAAAATATTCACCGGTTTTCAAGATATTAGTTTTTACTTTTGTTTACTTTTTTGGGATCTCCGCTGTTTCTAGCGACTTTATTTTAGAAGTGCGGCGTTTGCGGCAGATGTTGCGCGCAAATAGCATATACCACCGCGTGCTACAAAACGTTTTAGTCAAACATTTAAAAATCGTTAGATATTTGCGCTGACGTCACACATTCAGAGGGGTATTCCTAAGCATTAGCCCCTCTGAATCAAAATGCTGCAATTTTGAAATTCAATATTTCCGATTTAAGGCATTTCTCGATGTTGTGAGTGCCGAAACCGGTAATTGTGAGCCAGGGACCCCATTTTGGCTATCTCAACTCAAATCTTATGTTAAGGTGGGAGGGTCCCTTTAACGAATACCTTTTGGCCCACCCGTGGATAAGGAAACAGTTTCTTGCATGGCCATCCAAGGGACCACACGGGGCAGCCAGCTCGCGCAATACCTTGGGATGGACCGCGTCAGGGCCTGGTGATGCTGCCGGACGTAGGTCGCGAAGTCCCCTCTGTGGCCGAGTGGAGTAAAATGCCGGAATTTGACGCTTAGCCGGTAGTGAGAGCCCGGTTCAAGCCTCGGTGTGGGCGGCCACATTTAGCTCCTACGTGTAATGGCGTGCGTGTCTGTGGCAGGGGCCGCACAGAAGCCAGGTAACGTGAGAGAGCGGAGGGGGCCGTGTCCAGTCGTGAGGGCACGTTAAATGTTCGGACAAAATTCTGCCATACAACTGGAATTGCGCGATCGGGTGGTGGGGTCAGGGTCAGCACAACAAGCTATGCTTAGTGCGGGCCCTGATTCCTCAAATTCACCCATTCAACCATTCGGGCTAAATTTATAAAAAAAGTTTGCCCTCCACTTGCTCTGGTGTCACACTCACCCGCAGCTCCTCCAACGTTGGACCTCCATACTGGAGATTCATAGCTGGAACGTCAGCCGGGTCTTCATCCCAGCAGTACACACGGCTGTAGGCTTCGGCCAGAGCCCTGGATGTAGATGCGTCCGTGCATGCCATATCCCCATTCCAGGTGATGAGGTCGTCCACCTTGGTTCTGGTTGTCAGGCGGGAGTGGCCCAGGGGTGCGGAGCCGCCGAGGCCGGCATATTTTGCCCGGAGCCGGAGCCGTGGAACAATATAGCCCTGAGCCGGAGCCGTAAAAAAGGGGCGACTCCGGCTCCTATTTTGTGAAGAGGAAAAAATTATTGACCTAGTTCGGTTTAATAGTTCAAGGCAGTAAAACATGCGCTATTCAAAATATGAAAAAAGTCCTGTTATGCAAATATAGAAGCAACGTGCACCAATCCCATCGTCTTTTTTCTTCCACCCGTATTTAATTGCATAGGGGATGTACTGAGTATTGGAGCCGGAGCCGCCGAAGCCGGACCATTTTACTCGGAGCCGGAGCCGGAGCTGGAGCCGCCATGGCATTTCACCCGGAGCTGGAGCCGGAGCCGATTTTTTTTTTCTCCGGAGCCGGAGCCGTCTGAAATTTCCACGGCTCCGCATCCCTGGGGAGTGCACATAACGCCAAAATGCACATACTCAGTCCCGTAGCTCAGTCGGTAGAGCGTTGGACTCCGCGTGGTGAGAGCACGCGTTCCCGGTTATAACAGTCCGGGTTCGAAGCGCGACGGGTGCTTGACATTTATGGGCCTCCTGACAGGTATGGTTGCGGTTGGTGGCAGGCCGTACCCAGGCGAAGTCAGTAAGGGGACCGGCCTTGCGCGGCTATGTGCGCACGTTAAACTTTGGACTCTAAATTCTGCCATAGAGCCGGAATTGCGCGATCGGAGGGTAGAGGGCAGGGTCAACGCAACAAGCTGTGCTTAGTGGGGGCTCTGTTCTTACTCCTTGTGAAAGGTGAATCCTTCCATTCAAAAGGTTCGGTCTAAATTTTTTTAATGCCGTCGGGTTTTCCGGCAGGGTTCTCCACCAATTGCCGCTCAAAATTCCTGCAAAAATACTCAAATTTTTCAGTATTTTGAGTTAAAATGGCGCCTGGCCTGGTTTACGCAACATTGACATTGGCTCGTTTTTGTGTGAATTTGAATGCCTGATACGTTTTTTGGAGCCCTGATAGCAAATGGATAACAAATGGCTCCAGGCAAAATGTGCCGGCTCCGGCGGCTCCGGGTCCAGCTCTGGCTCCGCACCCCTGCTTGTAATATTACATCTTATGTCAATCTCATATGTTACATGTAAAACTTGAAAAAATGAACCAAAGTCATGTAAGGTGACTGACCTTGACCTGACCTTCACATGAGCTTGACACCCTGCATAATGCATGGGAAAAACATCATTTCACACGTTTGAATATTTATAACCACAAAACGTCAGGAAATGCTTGAATAATGTTCGCTGACAGGTACTGAATCACGATTCCGGCCTGACGTGGCTTTGAGAAATGGGTCATAGGTCAAATGTCATTTCATTCAGGGTCATGAAGTTTCAGAGTAGGTGAAAATGACTAACTCCAGGTTACTGAAAGTTTGGGCGCGATCGGCTGCTTTTTGTGCGAGTTAAAAAAAAAAAATAGGGGGAGGGAGGGTCTGTGGAGCCCCCTATAAGTGCAAGGGTTAAAAATGCTTATGCATCTCATTTTATGAATGACATCAGTATTGAGTATTTACTGACGTTCTCATCCTTTACAGATAGAAGCTGAGAAAGTTAGTGTGACCTGCGTGGTCTCAAGACAATGGACCCGCCGGTCAGTACCGGTGGGACCGAGACAGGGGAGGGTAGCTCCTCGAAGGATCCACCACCAAACGGCTCCGGAGATGCTGGCGGCGACAAGGATGGCCCGGCAAAGGAGGCACCTAAGCCGGCTGAGCCTAAACCTTCTGCTCCACCAGTGAAGAAGATAAAGGTTTGTTGGTGTAACTCTTCTTTGTTTCTGTATTGGTTTTCCTTCCATACATTAGAAAATATTTTTGTTCATTTTCAGTAGAAAGGTACAAAGTGCATTTCCATTATGATTGAATAGTTGGTGTCAGATCCTTATTCTCTACAGGGTGGAAAATAATTACGCGAACATACTTTTTCGTCTTATAGCAATGGAAAAAGCGGCGGTGACATGAAAATTTCATCTTTTCACATATTCCTATTTATGTGCGATACACTGACAAAGGCGTTCAGGCATAATTGACATGAGCATGTCAAGCACTGTTGGGCAAAGCTTAGTCCACGCCTCCTGGAGCTGTCTGGTGAGGCAATCGATGTTGGTGGCTACTAGCAGCTCTTAGACGCTCTCCTGAAGAGTCGCCTGGATATTTTTGATCAAATTGAGGTCTGGGCTATTCCCAGATTGACCATTATATGCCCAGAAGAAGAACGGGTTCTCAAAGCACCAGTCTTGCGTCTTTTTGGCCGTGAGAGGAAGGACTTTATCAATCATGAAGAAGAGTTTCTTTGCGTCGGGCACAAAAGTGCGCTGAATCATTTTGCCCCTTTTGGTGCATTGATGGATTAGATAAAGAGACTCGTCTGGAAGGATGTTCCACTAGTTGTATACTTTATTTTTGGTGGCCTTGTTGGTCACTACATGCAATTCTGACACCATCGGGGCGCTCATAACACGCTGATGTGTGTTCCTTTGCCGGATGTTTGAAGGTTGGGACGGGCGGGACGTCGGACGCATCAGCAGCCCCCAACGCGTTGTTCTGCAGGTTTGACGGATGAAATAGCTTCGAAGATATCTCACCCAACCACAAAGCCAGCTGCCTGTCCTCCTCTGTTCAGGTTTGGCGGTCTTTAGAAAACTTAAATTGACAATCCTGCTGTTAATTCATGAATTTTGGCCATCTCGATTGTTTGTACGGCTTGATTTTCGAATTTTCACGGACTTATGTATGAATCGTGATATCTTAGATCGGGTACCCGGCCAAAGTAAACCATTTTGCCTGTTTTCGGGTCGACTGTTGTCGTTTGGTCGCGGAAATGGTGACCACCCATTCGGCGCCTGAATTCGCCGAGGTTTTACTGCCGCCAACGGCTTTGCTTTTTAAGTCCTCTTAAGTTTTATTATGCTTCAACCAAACGTGTAATTGAGTAATGCTGGTGCCGAGACCGTTCCGAGTCCCTTCCGCACCAATCCAGCCAAAATAATCACAAACGCTTTCCCTGGCAACTTTAAATTGAGCTCTTTGCCCATTTTGGTCTTGAGCAGCGTATGGCGTCAGCACCACTCGAAGCCGAGAGGTGTTGTAGACCTTCCAAGTCATTTTTCAAAGTAAGGTCACTTTTGTTAGATGAGGCGACAACAAACACGACCAGTCATGTTCCATAACAGCCCGCGCTCATACAAAATCTCCACTGACGGGCGAAATTGTAAGAAAATACATGTTCGCGTAATTACTTTCCACCCTGTATTATTATCTTACTCATCTTAATTTCTCTTTTCTCATCTCTCTCTCTCTCTCTCTCTCTCTCTCTCTCTCTCTCTCTCTCTCTCTCTCTCTCTCTCTCTCTCTCTCTCTCTCTCTCTCTCTCTCTCTCTCTCTCTCTCTCTCTCTCTCTCTCTCTCTCTCTCTCTCTCTCTCTCTCTCTCCCCCTCCTTCTCTCCCTCTCCCATGCCACCAGCACTGCTCATCGCGGCCATATCAGCGTAACCCGCGCAGCCCGCCGCCGCCACCGGCCGCCAACTCCGCCTTCACAGCACAGGAGCTGGCCAGCTCCTTCTGCTGGGATCACCTGATGCGCAAAGCCACGTTCGAGGCGGCGCCGGTCGAGTGTTTCAGACACGCGCCTCTCAGCCAAACGTGGCGCAATGTGTGCGCCGGTCTGAAGGCAGAAGTGGCGCAGAAGGGCGTCGGGAAGGGTGCTCCGACGACCTACTGGGTGGCCACACTGCTGCAGGTAAGGAAGGGGGGTGGGAGGGATGGGAGATGGTTGTGATTAGGGTAGGGAACTGGGGATGAGGCATTGTTGTGTGATGCTTCAGTGAGCAACAGTTTGACTACAGGGTCTTTCATAATGAATGTCATTTTTAAAATAGCCATAGCTCAGGTGATATACATCACAAAGTTTTTGTCAATACCCGAATGAAATAACAAATCATGGGAAATTATGTACACATGACTCGCATTTAGGTACCCTTCATCGATTTTTAACTGTGTCGCCTCGCTTTCGGACACAGATTTCGGCCCGCGGACGCAAATGGTGCACCACGCGCTTCACATCCTCCGCGCACCGCCTTGCAGCAAACCTTTCCACTGTAACCAGTAGCTCTATGAGGGTCACTGGAAGGGTCTCTGCTTGGGGTCTCCAAGACGACTGTCCAAAATCAGAAATACATCGGCGAGAGATCAGGGCTCTAAGCTGGCCATGGCCGCTCAGTGAGACGGCTGATCACTCGTTTGTCAAAGTTGCATCCAACCACTGCACTGGCGCCCAGCCGCCGTTGTCACTTGAAACTCACTTCAGCGCCGTCCTGCTGAAACCAGCGGCCTTGTCTTTGAACCCCGCCAGGCACATGAGGCCAGAATCCTTCCTTGAGCAATGAGCACTGAGCAGCCTCAGATAAGCTGGCCCGGTCACTGATAAGCCAGAAGCGAACCAGTGGACGAAGACACGCCCGTCGACCACGGCAGCCCAAAACATGACCTTTCGTGCGTTTTGTTCCTTTCAGTCAATCGTGACATGCTGGAATCTGTTCACAAGTCTGTGATAATTTTAGAGCGGACATTGTGCTTCTTTTAAAAGTGTCCCCGAATCTTACGGTGGACAGCCGTGCGCTTCAGTGAGCCGTTTCCCAAGACCACCCAAAACGCCTACGTGAAAAAAGAGCTGACCCGTATTGTAGGGGGAGGCATTTCATGTCCGCACAAAAGGGAAGTTTGGTGAAGTGTGGCAGTTTTGATTACATCAACAGAAATTCCAAGAAATTTGCAATGAGGTAAATACAAAATTTATGGCTTAATTATTTACGAACACCTTCAACTTCGCGTTTTAAAAATAACATTCATTATGAAAGACCCTGTAGGTATGGGAAAACATGTATGACACTTTCATTCTAGATTTATGGTACTAAGACCATGTGAAGCTGCCCATTTCATAAAACGATTTTGTATCTTATCCTGCTATCACAAACTACAAGTAGTTACCTACCAAAACCACTTTTCATATCACCTGTTTGATATCTGCAGAACCAGCACTAGATCTGCCACACACTCCCACCCAACCATCTCCCGTCGTGCCCAGCTGCTCCCTCCCTCCAATCATCTTAACACTTCCCCCGCTCCGCTCCCCAGGTGCAGGGCTACCGCGGCCTGTTCCGTCCCGAGGGTCTGGGCTCCGACTCCAGTCTGGACCGGTGGCTGGAGATCTGCTCGCCGGAGGTGAAGCCGGTCGGCTGGTGCGCCTCGCGCGGCCTGCCGCTGACACCGCCGCCGCCGGCCGGGCCTGCCGCCGACTGGCAGCGGCGGCTGGTAGGAGTGCTGACCGGATCACGGACACTGCCGCCCTCCTTCTATAGGAAGGTAGGTCAGGGGGAGTGTGGGGGAAAGGGGTTTGTAGGGAGTCAAAAGAGGGGTTTGTGTCATTCAGCATTGACAATTTTGCGTTGATTTGATGTCCTGCTGTTCGTAATCATGCTTTGGGAACGTGGACTTTGTTCCCTCACTTCACTGGTTCGGGTTTTATGTCACTTTTCGTTCAAGTCGTCCATTTACTGGCTTTTTTGTTTCATATCCTCCTTTATGTTGCGTTGCTGTTACCCTCCCCTCCCACCATACCCTGTCCCTCACTACTGCCCCTCACTGTCTATCACTCAATCTCAATTTATATGAACATCACATTTCTCAGGTGATGTCCAGTCTCAGCCGCGGCTCTCAACTCTCAGTCGGACAGACCATAGAAGTGGTCGACAAGAGCTGCATCAGTCAGATGCGTGCGGCGCGTATCACGCGTCAGATCGGACGGAGGCTGCATGTGCACTATCTGGACGCCCATCCGGACGACGGGGGGTTCTGGTGTCACGAGAACTCACCGCTGGTGAGTGCAGAGAGCGGGGAGAGAGTAGGGGAGGTGTGGGGGATGATCTGGTCAAGGATAGAGATCAGGGGTAGATCTGCTGTCAATGCTACGTAGCAATGTAGTAATTAGACTGAGGAGACAGTATAAATGCATAGCGCATGTTTTTTTTTTATTTTGTATTGTAAACTTGTCTGTGCTTTGCTTGGGCTCTGAGGACTGAGTTGACCTAAACTGTAGCTGGTTTTCAGTGAAAATTAGGTAGACCTCTCACCCCACACACGTCCACCCCCTCTAACCTGATTTTACTGTCTGACTTTGCCTGCCGTTGGGTGCAAGCCCGCTGGCGAATCTTAAACAAACAAACAAATAACCCCCCCCCCTGCCGTTACCCCCGTCAGGTGCACCCGGTGGGCTGGTCGCGCGCCGTCGGACACCGTATCCAGGCGCCGGACGACTACCTGGCGCGCTGCGAGTCGGGCCGCTTCCTGCCCACGGACGCCACCGAGGACTACCTGCCCGCGCCGCCGGCCGTCACTCACGAGGGGTTCAAGGTAGGTGAATCGGGAAGGTGGGATTGCTTATGAGGAAAGGGATGGATTACTTTGGAGGGAAGGGGGTTACATGTCTTATATAGTGGGAGAACGTTACTTGGAATTTGTCATTTTGGTTATTTTTATTCGTGGGTTTAGGTAAGGAGTTTGGGCCCTCTGCAGTTTGCCCCATAGACCAGAATGTGGGATCGCTGTAGCCGTCAATTGTTCTGCCCCAGTGCTTTCGCCTACCTGTCAGTCTGGACTTACACGATGAAATAAAGCTAATTGTATAAGCTTATTGTATAATTGTATAATTGTATTAACCCTCGCCGGCACAGGCCATTTTGAGTCCTTCGACGGCACAAGGGGGGGGGGGGGGTTGGTACGACCCCTCCTCGCGTTTGGCCCCTGATCGAGCTAGAGCTTCGCGGAAAAAACGAGCGTGTTGCCCGTCACGAGAGGAAGCCGATGATACCCAATTTTAAGGTCCTAGGTCATCGGGTGACCTGCCAGGTCAGGTCAATGACCCGAAAACCGGGAAAATCGGGACCTGTTAGAAAGTCGTAAAGTGTGGCTGCTATGTGGTTTTCCGGGGTGCTGATCACGAATATCGTGTTAGTTTTGATCATAGATGATGTCTTTAAGCATTTAGACCAGGTCGGGTCAGGTCAGGTCAAGTCAACCGGTAGGGGTTGTGACGGGTATTCGTAATACGTGTCAACCGCCTCGGACAGCTTCGTAACATGTTACGAAGGCACCAAAACTACTTCGTAAATGTTCAAATGGTTGCTAAATTCGAATTCAGCTCCAAAAACTAGCCTAGAAACCAGGGATGCGGAGCCGTGGAAATTTCAGACGGCTCCGGCTCCGGCTCCGGCTCCGGAGAAAAAAATCGGCTCCGGCTCCGGCTCCGGCTCCGGGTGAAATGTTATGGCGGCTCCGGCTCCGGCTCCGGCTCCGAGTAAAATGGTCCGGCTCCGGCGGCTCCGGCTCCGGCGGCTCCGGCTCCGACTCAGTACATCCCCTACGCAATCAATTAAATACGGGTGGAAGAAAAATTGGATTGGTTATACGCGTTACTCTTTGCCATGACCGGCTCACCGCGTCCCCGCGCAAACGCACCTCGGAGAAAACTGGCAGAACAAAGGGCTAGGAAGCGATGGCATTGGAAACGCAGTCGCCGCGAATCGGAGTTCAGTGAACCATCGTAAGCTGACACCCGTCTCGGCTGCATTGGGGGGTGAGGGGTGGGGGGTGTGTGGGATGAGACGGTGCTGGGAGTCGCAGTCCACTGCACTGGTTTGAAAACGATGGCTGTCACCTGATGACTGGTCCTCATGTTCTGGGGATGCAGTAGACGTGGGGGGGGGGGAAGAGCAAACAGGAAGTTGTTTGCGTACTGTGGGATACTGGGGATATTCGGATTTTTTCATTCACTTGATGGCCCATGACGTAAGTACCATATGTTTTACTGCCTTGTACTGTCAAACCGAACTAGGTCAATTATTTTTTTTCTCTTCAAAAAATAAAAAGGAGCCGGAGTCGCCCCCTTTTTTGGCGGCTCCGGCTCCGGCTCCGGCTCCGGGCTATATTGTTTCACGGCTCCGGCTCCGGCTCCGGCTCCGGGCAAAATATGCCGGCTCCGGCGGCTCCGGCTCCGACTCCGGCTCCGGCTCCGCATCCCTGCTAGAAACATGTAAAACTCGAAAAAGTGAACCGAGGTCACCCGAGGTCACCAAAGGTCAATGGCCTGACCTGACCTTCAGGTGACCTTGACACCCACCCTAATGCATGGGAGCAACATCAAATCACATGTTTGAACGTTTGAAACCACGAAAAGCTTGCAAACGCGCGGCTAATGCGAGCCGACATGCGCCGAACCGCGATTTCGGCCAAACATGGTCACATAAAAGAGGTCACAGGTCAAAGGTCATTAGGGTCAGGGTCATGAAATTTTCAGGGTAGGTGTAAAATTGATCAATGCGAGGGTACTGAAAGTTTCATCGCGATCGGCCGCTTTTTACGCGAGTTATTCGCGAAAAACCTTAGGGGGGGTTGCATCAACCCCCCCCCCCCCCCTGTGCCGGCGAGGGTTAAGCTAGTTGTATTTTATATCAACACATTTCGGTGTCCAGTACATGTGTATTATCAATATTTTGTTGCAGCGATATTTGTTGACAAGGAACACTGTTTCAATGTCAAAACCCGCTTTGGCCGTTCGTCAAACCTGTCGATCATAACGGATTTTCGTCTGACCCCCGGTCCCCCTCTCCCCCAGCTCGGTATGAAGCTGGAGGCTCTGGACCCGCTGAACCTCGGCTCGATCGGGGTGGCCACAGTGCGCGACACGCTCCAAAACCACTTCATCATGGTACAACTGGAGACGGAGCCGGAGTCGGACTGGTTCTGTTACCACGCCTCCTCGCCCTACATCTTCCCGCCGGGCTTCTGCCGCACTGTGGGGATCCCCCTGACCCCTCCGCACAGCTACCGGTACATGGAGGGGCAGGGGTTCTTCTGGGAGGTGTACCTGCGCGCGGAGGGCGCCAGTGCGGCGCCGGCTCATCTCTTCCACCGGCCGCCGCTGTCTCACGGCTTCCAGCCCGGCCACAAGCTGGAGGCGGTGGATCTGATGGACCCGCAGCTGGTGTGCGCTGCCACGGTGGGGCAGGTGGTGGGACGGCTGCTTAGGATCCATTTTGACGGCTGGGAGGAGCAGTTCGATCAGTGGGCGGATGTGGAGAGTCCCGATCTGTTCCCGGTGGGATGGTGTAAGCTGGTGGGGTATCCCCTAGAGCCGCCGCGCCCGCCTGATAAGATTCTCAAGAAGCCGGGACCGAAGAAGCGGCGGGGTCGGCCGCGGGGCCCGCGCGGCGCTGGAGGCCGCACCCCGCGCACCCCCGGCCGGCGCTCCGGCGGTGGCGAGGATCTCAGCGAGTCACACGAGGCAGAGTCAGAGCTGGAGTCAACAGTCGGTGACGGAGAGTCAGTGGCGGAGTCCGCGGCGGGGAGGGATGACTCCACCGTCCGGAGTCTTCCCGGGGAGACTCCGGAGCCGGAGCTGCGTCTGGAGTTCACCCCGACACCCACGTCCGGTCGGAGGTCGGAGGGGAGCGTGGTACCCACTCCGGAGCCAGGTGGCGGGCCCGCTCCTCCGCCGGAGTCAGTCCAGCCTTCTGTCTCCACAGCAGGGGCCGGTACAGTCCCAGAACCAGCCGCGGAGCCGCACACTGAGGCGGCCGAAGGGAGGTCAGAAGAGATCGCTGAGCCACCTCAGGTTTCTAAACCCCAGACGGAGGCGGTGACTCCTCAGGCTGAGGCTCAGCCGATGGAGGTATGTGAACAGGGGGCCCCTGAGGCTAGGGATGCCCCACACCCCCAGGGATCCCAGGGGGACGCCCAGAGCTCAGAGGGTTCCCAGGATCCGTCGGTATCCACTGAGCAGCCGATGGAAACATAAGATGACCATGTTTTGTTTGACTTCACGAGAGAAAGTGCAGCCACAGGGTGACCCCACACCCCACAAAGATTTGTCCCGTTTGTTGTAAGGGAAGGCCGTAGTATTACGATACTTCGCGGTGCGTTTAGTCTGGCGTTTTCGAACGTCATTGCGCTTCGCGAGGTTTGCAAATGTTACCTGCGAAGGCTGTGGGTTCCTGAAGTGTTGAACCAGAGTTGTGTGTTAATTGAGCTTTCGAAACAGGGTGTTTCGTTTCGTTCAGGGCCAATACGGATTTGTGTGTCATGCAGTTTGTGTGTGAAGACTTGCCAACGTTAATAGCAAAGCTCAGATACTTCTCAGTGGGCACAGCCGTTGGGTTTCACGTTGCCATACACTTTGTTCATGTGTTTGTAGCACAGGTATCATGCCATTGCCTTGCGATCTCGCCATTAAAGTCATTTACCCACTGTGTTATGCTTGGCGAGTGTTCTCGGCGCTTTGCGGGGCATTTCAATACAGAGACACGCACTTTTTCAACACAGGTCTTTCACTGGTTTAAAGGTCGGATAAGTGCTAGTCTAGCCTTAGTGGTTCGATGGTCTTCCATCATGGCACATTCCATGGTGATATAATTGATACGGGCATCGCGAAATCTGAGTTCGGTTAAATCCACTCTTCGTAAGCCAATCTATTCCGCGGTTGTTTATCGTAGTATATTTAGCATGTATCAAAGTGTCACAGCATTGCACGCACGTTATCTTCTCCACTTAACACGCGTCAACATTTCGCTCATCCGCAGCGAAATACCACAAACTTCTTGTGTTCAGTTGGACAGTATTACCTTCCGACTAGGAATCATGACCTTTACCGCGACTACGCCCGAAACGCGGCAGGCGGGAGGGCGGTACAGGAGATAGTAAACTACATTTATGAAAAGTCTTGCGCATTGCCGCAGCGACACATGACAGGTGCACACGAGACCCAACAGAGCACTCCAATCGCTGTAGCACTCAAACATTTTGACACACAATCCTTCCCCAAAAAGTCCTTTCAAAGTCCTCTCAGTGTGTTCCGATATTTTCCAGCCTGCGCGGCCACACCTTCGCAGATCGTTTGGCCTTTTTCAGCTCCTCGCCTGCCTCCCGCCTGCTCCGATCCGCTGTCGTACCCCCTGTTACGTCATTTGTAGCTGCCTCCGCACCCCTTGTGACGTCATCTGTAGCCTGTCTGTGCATGTTGCGACTGGTGATATGATGTAGCCCGTGTAGCCTCCTCAGAAGCGCCAGTAGCTCTCGAGACCTCTCTCTTGCCGTGTCTGTCGATGTCTCATTCCCGTTCTGACGTCCATGACTCATCACTCTGTACCATTTGAGTAGAGCGCCCCTCGGTAGGGCGTTATCCTCCCTAGTGTCGCTGGGTTTTCCGTGAGGGGTGTGCTGACTGGTTGAGTTGTCGCTCATGTACCGAGCTGGACTGGTAGGCAGGGGTCGCTGAGGACTCTCTGTGTCGTCAGTGCGGTGCTGATGGCCGGCCAGTAGTACCAGCAGAAGTCGGCCGCGAGAGGTGGTGTTGCCTTCACTGTGAAAACACACACGGGATAAAGAACATCAGTTTCTTACCCTTTAGGTCGACTCTCCACCTAACGGGTGCTGGAACATTTATATCACACATTTATATCACATTCCTTTTCATATCGTGGCTCGTTCGTATCACTTGGGGGAAAATTCAATGTACGCTACTGTCAAATCACAGGAAATCCATCACTCCTGCGAGCCACTTACTATAGCTGGTATTCTTCTGGAGAAATTCCTGATAGTCGGTAACCCTTATTGAAGAGATAAGTGGATTCTAATGTGCGCGGACCACAGTCAAGCTGGTGTTCATCACGGGTGTATTAGTTACTCATCCGTCGTTTCGACCTACCCAGCGCCGTTTCCCACCCGGCCGGGGTCCGGTGTAGGGGTGACGGTGCTCCCATCAGGTGCAGGGATCTGGGTCCTCAGAGGCAGACTGGTGGTGGTAGTGACGTCACTACCGTCCAGCGCGCTTCCCCAGTTCAGGAGGACGGTGACCAGCACTGCCAGCAACTGGGGACAATGACGGCATTGGCATAATCGATATTCGCTGTCATCATTCAAGATTCACAGACACAAAGTTTGATTTGAAACTCGCTGTGTAATGCCTCAGCTTCTCACAGTGCCTCACACTTCTCAGCCCTTGCAGAAACTAATATGATGATATTAAATGACATCGGTATTATCCAGCTTGCATGTCGATTTCAGGCAATTCACTACGCTCAGGTTCTACAATTTTACACAGTAGTCAATAGAACCACCTACATTGCAGGTATATTGCCTTAAGTAACAGATGCTACCCCTTCATTAGACGCCGGCACCCCACAAACCTGAACAGCGAGCAGTGAGCAGCAGGCGGTGAGCAGACACCATTTCAGTGAGAGGCAGCGCGACTCTCGCCTCTCGTCGATCAGCTTCCCCTTGTCGGAGGGAGGCAGCGTCACCACAGGCAGGCCTGCGGAAACAAAGAGTTAGACGGTTAGATGATGGCGATCCCTAGCAGCCAATAAGATGTTTTACCATTTCGCGTATTCACTGCTAGCAGATAGAAGTGACATATTTTTCTCTCCGCCTTTTTTGTCTAAAGATGGATAACTAACATTTTAGCGATCTGTTTGCATCTGATACGCATATCGTAATGATACGCATATCTCTTCCCGCTCCCACTTTCTTCTCTCCCCCGCTCTCCAAGCCTTCTCCATCTCTTCGTACCCCTACCGACAGAAACCTCCCTCCCCATCCTAGGAACCCAATCACTATTAGTTACCTGCAGTCATTTCGCCTATCGTCTTGGCCATGTCCCACGCTGTCCACAATCCACTCTCAATACTCGTTCTTTTTGAAAAGCGAAAACAACACAGACCGTCCCACCCCAAGCTCTCCACTGCGAACGATTACCTAACCAACCGCGCTGAGTCGCACACTAAATTTGACGTAAAATCGATTTTTACGTGCTACAGACACGTCAATGAATGACAGTTGTGAGTTCGGGGCGGTTAGAAAACATGTCAATTTTGAGGGTTTGACAGGTAGATGAAGGGAAACTGACTGATCGACTGATGCCGCGGAGTTGGTGTTGGTAGGCCGATTTTATCGAAATGTGTGCAGTGTGCACTATGTTGTCACGAGTTGAGTATCTCGCCCATCCAAGCAGACCTCAGTATGCGATGCTCAGTAACATCAGAGCGCTCACCTACCACCACTAACATACCTTCTTGACTCCCTTCCTCACTAATGCTTACCAACTACCTAGAAAAGCTCACCTTCAAGTGATTTTCACTACCGGAGCCCTCAAGAGCCGCCACCTCTTGCTTTTCTCCCTACTTCCTAGCTTTCTGGCTCTCCGGCCGATACCGACGGTTGTTGGGAGTCCTTCCGCATTAGTTTCTGTGAGTCGCTCCGCACCGGTTTTTGGGAGTCCCTCCGCACTAGTTGCTTTGAGTCACCTCGCACTAACTTCTTTGAGTCCTTGCGTGCCATTTGCTGTGAGTCCCTCCGCACCGGTTGCTGGGAGCTGCTCCGCGCCGGTTGCTGCGAGCTGCTAACCGCCGGTTGCTGAGAGTCCTTCCGCACTGGCTGCTGAGAGTCCCTCCGCGCCGGTTGCTGTGATCTGTTTTGCGCCGGTTGCTGGGAGCTGCTAGCCGCCGGTTGCTGAGAACTGCACTCCGGTTGCTGAGAGCTGCTGCGTCGCCACGGAGGCAGCACCAGGGCGCTGCGGCGCCACACACTGAGCAGCTCGGCACTGCGCAGCGGACAGGGTGACAGGCGGCGCAGCTGGCGACCGCGGCCGTCTGAACCGTCCGACCGAGCGCCCATCTCGACCAGGGTGCTGACCGGACCTACGGAAAGGGAGTGGTAGAAACCAAGTTACTGACTGGGCCTGGTGAGGCCGACGAGGAGTGCTTAGTTGGGGCTCATTCATCAGGAGCTGGAGGCTGGAGCTAGCGATCGGTTGACGACGGGTGCATATCAGATAACTGGAAAGCTATTTATCAAAGTGAACGCATCGTCCCATTTTATTAATACCGTGCACCGCGTCGATTAAACGCTTGTCTTCTCTTTATTTCTCACCCTCCCTCCATCTCCTCCTCCTTTTCTCTCTCCATCTCTCTCTCTCTCTCTCCTCCCTCCCTCTTCTCCCCTCCCTCTCACCTCCTAACATCACAGCTCTCATCAGCGGACTCCAGCCCTCGGAATCGGCCTGCTCCAGCGGTGCTCCAGCGGCCACCAGGCGACGAACCACGGCAGCGCTGCCCCCATCGGCCGCGTGGTGCAGCGCGGACCGTCCTGAGCGGTCCTGGGAGGTCACAGAGGCGCCGGCGGAGAGCAGCAAGTCGACGATGTCTAGATGACCCTGCGGGAGAGGTAGAGGTGGGAGGGTGAGAGGAGGTCGAGAGGAAGAAGAGTATAATTGGTGAGGGGAGGGAGATGCGTAATCTTGAAACGTGCACTGGGTTTCTAAGTTAGCAATTAAAACGTCATCAGCCATTGGATCGCTAAGAGGGCCTTCCTAAGTTATTGTACTGATCCATTTCTGTTCCTACGCTTTCAAACTTTTCAGCCTAACAGGAACGATGCATCAAGCTTTCAACTCCAGAGTGCCTCCCGGCTGTTCTTACCGCGAAGCTGGCGAACATGAGCGCTGTTTTGCCGGCCCCCTGACTGCTCTGGTTCACATCGGCTCCTCGCCGCAGCAGAAGGGAGCTCATGGATCGGAACCCCTCGCGCGCCGCCACCATCAGCGCGCTGAGGCCGTACGCGCTGACGGCGCTGACGGCACGCGGCCGGCGCGTCAGAATCGTCTCCACGCGCTCCACACGGTCCAGCAGGACGGCCCGGTGGAGATCGGAGACGGAGACGGGCGCCGGGAGCGTGCTGAAGGTGAACGTCTGAGGGAGAGCCGAGGTGGGGGGGGGGATGTAGAGGGGTGGTTATCGGGAGAGAAATAGACGCACATTTCGCCTGAGTCATTGCTGGTCGCGTTACAAGCTCAAAATCTAGGTACTAATCCATAGCACTGACTCATGTAGTGCACCGTATTCACTATCACAATCCGCGCAACATAATCATGCTCACCGGAAGACCTGCCGTATCAACGAACCATATACCCCGATCATCGAAGCCTGCTCCCTCCTATCTGACAAAAACACAAGTTTGCACCTCCGTCCCTGTGAGGCTGTGTCCCCTAAGCCATGCTCTCACCAAGACAATGCCGGCTTCGCCGCTCCCGTTCCTCCCATCCCGTCCTCGCTCCTCACCTGACTCACTCCCGCCTCACTCCTCACTCTGACCCTATGGGGGACGTTCGGCTTCAACTTATTGAGCCAACAATTCGTCCCTGCGCCATAGTAGCATCGTGTCCAGCCAGCTACCGGCGGCGCTTCGAACATCTCCAGGGCGTACAACGGGCGGGGAGGGTGAGAGGCGGGTGGGGAAAGGTTTTCAGGGGTGAGGGGCTGCTCGTTTGGTATTGTTTGATCGATGACTGTTGGGTTGGCCTCAGCTTGGTCGTATTGGTGGTTCGTCTTGGTGGATGCGGACAGGATTTTCGGTTCTAAAGTTTGCGCTTTGGTGGTATCAGTAGCGGTTCTTGAGGGTTGGATCTCAGCATTCTCAGCGTCTTTCCCCGACGTGGGTTCCACATTCTTGCGTTCTTGATCGGGCACCGGTTCAGTTTCCGGCGACTTCGGCCGCCAGGAGAGATGAAGCTCGTATATTCCCGCGTGGAGACACTCGATGGTTAGGTGATTATCGTTCTCACTCATCGTGCTCACAATTGAACTCACTGACTCACTCCTAACTCGGGTTGCCGCCTCCGACAGACACCAGGCTCTGGTACAAGCTGCTCTAGTACCGTACCGGCAAGCGACTAACCCCAGACAGAGTAAGGGAGGAGTTGGACAGAGAGAGGGGAGACAGGACGGACATCGACCAAACAAGACCCCGCTGAGCCCACCTCACTGACGAGGCACACTGAGTCGACGGGTTTCTTTCACAGCACGTAATGTGATTTTTGTTCGAATTTCTCGCCATCTCCCGACGTGCATATTCATACTGTGCGTGACACCCGAGGTGATCCATGTTTTCGCCACGATTAAACGAAATTTAGACCGCATTGACATCGATGTCGATGTCCGTTATTCCGCAGCAGTCAACAGTAAAACACGAGTCATCCTATCACACCACAATTTATTGCACCATGTTCGAACAACAGCCATGCATTTTCGCGGCGCCATCAATAGCGTGCTATAAAACAGCACGATTTTCAGATCCCATACCTCACTGGTATCTCTCTCCACTAATTTACATCACTGGGGCGTGCGCTCCCCACGACATTCATACTAATACATGGCTACCCTTCCCCTACTAATGTAGACGCTCAGTACCACAAAATACATATTATTCCGGGCGACACACCGACATGCGACAACCGCAAGTGTCACGGCCTCACTAGATCTGCATTATTTCACAGGATCGACGAGAAATTGTGCTCCGCTGAGGGCTGAAGTCACGGCACAAGACATCAACGGACGATCCGGGGCGCGGGGGGCGACCGAGTCGCAAAGCCCCATGCTAAGGGGGCATTCGGGAGTAACATGGCACGTAAGAGGGCGCACATCCACAACGGTGGTCCCGGGTTCGACTCCCAACAGGCGCAACTTTATAGATTAATCACTGGTGTAATTTAGTAAGGTGAAATAAAAGAACGCTAACACATATCGCAACTAAAGCACATTCACTGTGCGTACGCAGTACGGATTTCATTTACACAGGTTCCATTTTTAATACCATTCAATGAACGACTACATAACTAGTGAACAACACCTCTCCATACGTGTCGACGTGTGCGTTACTCGAATTTCAAGTCATGCCACCGCCTCACATTACATCAGAGTTCGCCGTAAGTCGTAACAGCAAAACATTCATCCTAACACCGGCAAAGGGCCCACCACCACGACACTTACACCAAACACCGGCAAATATGCGTAAGAAACTATGGTGATATCACGGTTACATCTCGCTAAATTTTCACGGACATCACACCCAACCGTTCCCACCTGATATCCGCGCCCCTTCTCGAGTGAGTTTCCTTCCACCAGAGGCACCTTTACTCCGGTGAAAAGTCCAAGGAGCCGAGCGGGACGCCGTGAGTTCCCATCCCCCCCACGCCAGCGAGTGTTCCTTTCGGCGATCTACCCTGAGAGCTAAACTTGAGCTAAGTGAGTGTAATACTGTCCTATCTATCCACACCATAGGGTTAGTGTTAGTGAGGCGAACCCCGGCCCTATCCACTTCGGTTAAACGGCAGCGCTTTCAAACGGCAGTTCGATGCCAACATCAATTACATACGAACATCCAACTCAGTGACGTTAACTTTTCTCAATTTCTTGCGTCATCAATCACACCGGGCTTTAAAGACTCTATAAGAGCCATCGACACGTCATGCATTCACACATCAATAGGTGGGTCCGTGTTGCGATACTTGATACTTTGAAAAGACAACTGAAACTATTGAATTAAACTTCATACCGAAGATTAAATGCCAAAAAACACAAGCTACAAACAATGAAAGAATGGCCAACTAGAATTGATGGCCACGAATCGAGTTGATCGCGTCAGCACCTAATCAAAAATCGTGTCAAGGTCCTCGCTTCGCATACATTATCGTTCACAACAACAGTCGGGTTAGTTATGACCATAAACTTTCGTAGATCGATTGACATTAGTGCTAAGGTCAAACTTAAATGAGCATACTCTATAGCCTCTACTTAATGGTCATTTGTCAGCAGCCCTATTGGAATTAATGGGATGGAGCTCGTTAATTCCATATGCACTTAATAATTGATAATGGGGCGCCTTCAGTCAACAGGGGGTCTGTACAACACTAATTTGAAGAACCACAGAAAAATAGGCAATGTGAGAGCTACACAAAATAACTGATGTGAGGAACTACAGAAAAATGGTTATCAGCCCCAAAAGCATGACCGATTGAGTCCCAAGTTCAAAAGTCATGTCGCATTCAATACACTACAAAAAGTGCTCTCTGCTCTGGCCATTTCGCTCACCAGCGTCCAACTTCCTACGCGAGGTCGCGAATCCAATTATGCACGAGCTTTTCGCCAACCCCACCGACTATCACACAGCACCGAATTCTTTCCGGTGAATTGATCACACGCGAATAAGTCCCAATGTACTGACATCAATCGATATGAATAAACAGTACATGGTCCGTGGATAAGATCTCAAATGGTCGTGCCGTGCGTGTGAGTTTGTCACAGCGGCTCACAATAAGATCCATAACCACACCCAACCGGTCACCATCCACTAACGATCGTTCCAAGAGCATAGCCTCTTCTGGCATAAGACTGGCTTCAGGGCAATTTTCTGCCCGGGGGCTTACTTTCGCCTTCCAGTTTGCCCTTCCCGTTTTCTGGCCGACTTTCGTCTAGACTGACCTGACCTCAGGCTGACCTGAGCTGACCTGACCTCTCGTTCACAACGATAAACCACCGCCCAGAATAGCGAACAACACGACGGCGAAGTGCTCCTGCTCGGCTCTCAGTTCTTGGTCGCCTGCTGATAACTGGATATGTGCGTAATGTGCCATCGAACGCAAACACAGGCTCCTTGCCAGTCAGAACGTCCGCTGATCTCTCGTCCCTGCAATCTCTACCTCTGAAACTTCGCGTCTCCCTCACATCCCTCACTGGTCTCTGCTCCTGTTGGCCTTCCTGCTGGTTTGGCGGTGCGAGGAACTCTCGTCGGCTACAGACTGACCTCCAAGCCTCTCGCTAAGGGACAAAGCCTCCCGCTCTCAACACCAGATGACACCACAAGACCCTGGCCAAATGGCGTCTGTGTCATACTGTCCTTCCACCAGCCGCCTTTCTTTCTTCATTGCATCACTCACTCACTTATCTGCCACTCCCTGCCATCCCCTCATCCTCTCTTATCACCGGTTCGCTTCTCCAGCGTCCTCTATGGTCCTGGCTCTCCGTCCATACGTCATGAGCGTTCTGCTAGAAGGTGGGCGTGCCGAAGAACTTCCGCATGTTCTCATAGGTGAACCAGAAGGTGAGGCTCCAGGGGGCCATGCGCATCCAGCAGGGCAGGAAGCCTTTGTACATGGCCAGGAGGCCCTCGGAACGCACCAGGTGGATGAAACAGTCGATCGAGTTCCGGTACAGAAGACCCCTGGGGGGCGGAGAAAGGACGCAGGTCAGCATCGGAAGACACCAACACTGGACGAGGGCGTACGTAGGCGTAAACAAAAATAAGAACTCATGGGAACTAAAAAAGTACCGGAACAGGAGTGACAGTAACCAAGAGTGCAAGAAAACTCATTTGTGATCGGCTGTGTGACTTTGTGCACTGCAGTTCTATACTCTGTTCCGTTTCAAGTTTGCAGCCGAAGTGCCCTGCTGAAAGCAGTGCGTGATTTCTGTATATACAGCTCTTACATTTTAAGACGCAAATTCTTGAACGGAGGAGCGATCTGCCGAAGAAACTCCGACTGCAAGCTTGATATAGAACAGACTATAATATTCCTGGTTGACTCCTGTCATGACTCGCACACAATATCCCTGTAGTGTTCGGATATGTGACACTAATCCCCGTAACTCTCGCCTCCGCAGTTGACCTCTGTGAATTGTGACACGCACTCACCTCCCATGATGGTCGGTGGGTTGGTTCATGACACGGGTCTTGACCACGTCGGCCGGCGTGCCCAGTGTCGCAGAGACCAGACCCGAGCACGCGCTGTCGGACAAAGCGGAAACACGTCAGAAGGGTGGCGCGGGAATCATGGCGAAACACATCAGCGATTAGAAGTACACATTAGCCTCACCGGAATAAAGAATCTGAATCTGAATCTGAACACAGCTGTAAAACGGTGGCAAGTGGGATAAAAATCAATTTTGGTATGACTTGAGACTGCTCCGTTTGATATAAATATTGCGTTCACGAAATCAAAGCTTGTCTAGCAACACCAGACACGCCTAAGGTGCGTCTAACGCCCCGATCGATCACAAATAAACGGTTCACACAATAAAACTAAGTAGCAGCCTCTTGGACCGTTTCACAAAGCCAGGGGCCAGAGATTGAAAACGTCGACGCGAGGTCGAAACGAATGGCCAGTGTGGGGGTCGAACCCACGACATTCGCGTTATTAGCACGACGCTCTAACCAACTGAGCTAACCGGCCGGCGGCACACCGAACCCTCCTCTAGCATGACCACCAAAGCTCACCTAGCCAGAAAATGCGTCAGATGGTTGTCCCCCAGTGACGTATTTCTGACCAGACGGCCCTTGACAGAGTCATAGGTGGTGAGATCGCCGAGGTTGACGAGTGCCGAGCGCTGTACGTTGGGAACACAGCCCTTCCATAAGCTGCGGACACCGCCCTCGCTGATAATACGCTGGAACGCGTGCCGCGCACTCAGCACTCTGTAAAAGACAGTAGGAGTGTGAGAATGAGCACTTAACACTCTGGAGACTCACTGAGTGAAAGCATGATGGTTGGTGTGATAAGGTATACAAGCCACCACGTCGTGCACCAAGATACAGAGCCTAACAGCAGCAAGGGACTTGCTATTGACACCCCAGTTCAGTGTTTTCTAAATTCTAAACCTTACACCTTTTAGAGCATATAGTCAGTGTGGTTCTTCTCAACACAAACACAATATATCCTGCCATCACTAAATCGAGCACAAAACACCAGTGTTAATAGCTCGCATTTTCCATTTACTTTTAGTCACAATCCCACCGTTCTGAGGTGGCGGGACCATGACATCAGAGTTGTCTCACCTGGGCTTTTGTCCGAGCAGTCGCCGCCGTCCCTCCATCTGCATCTGAACTTTGACGAGGTCAGCCGGCGAGGCGAGTAGCTGTCCGGTACCTCCAGCCAGCAGGCCCCCTAACGCCGCCTGCCTGGGATAGACACAGACAAAGACACATAAGTACAGACAGACACAGATACAGACACACCAGTACAGTAATCCGGTACCTCCAGCCAGCAGGCCCCCTAACGCCGCCTGCCTGGGATAGACACAGACAAAGACACATAAGTATAGACGCAGATACAGACACATCAGTACAGTAATCCGGTACCTCCAGCCAGCAGACCCCCTAACGCCGCCTGCCTGGGATAGACACAGACAAAGGCACATCAGTACAGTAATCCGGTACCTCCAGCCAGCAGGCCCCCTAATGCCGCCTGCCTGGGATAGACACAGACAAAGGCACATCAGTACACTAATCCGGTACCTCTAGCCAGCAGGCCCCCTAATGCCGCCTGCCTGGGATAGAGTCAGACACCGACACATAAGTACAGACACAGGTACAGATACATCAGTACAGTAATCCGGTACCTCCAGCCAGCAGACCCCCTAACGCCGCCTGCCTGGGATAGACACAGACAAAGGCACATCAGTACAGTAATCCGGTACCTCCAGCCAGCAGGCCCCCTAATGCCGCCTGCCTGGGATAGACACAGACAAAGGCACATCAGTACACTAATCCGGTACCTCTAGCCAGCAGGCCCCCTAATGCCGCCTGCCTGGGATAGAGTCAGACACCGACACATAAGTACAGACACAGGTACAGATACATCAGTACAGTAATCCGGTACCTCCAGCCAGCAGGCCCCCTAACGCCGCCTGCCTGGGATAGACACAGACAAAGGCACATCAGTACAGTAATCCGGTACCTCCAGCCAGCAGGCCCCCTAATGCCGCCTGCCTGGGATAGACACAGACAAAGGCACATCAGTACACTAATCCGGTACCTCTAGCCAGCAGGCCCCCTAATGCCGCCTGCCTGGGATAGAGTCAGACACCGACACATAAGTACAGACACAGGTACAGATACATCAGTACAGTAATCCGGTACCTCCAGCCAGCAGGCCCCCTAACGCCGCCTGCCTGGGACAGAGAGTCACATTCAGTAGAGTCACCAGCCACAAGAAACGTTCATGATCAGCTATATGACATGTGAATCCATTCCACCATCAGGCGGTCCCATCTTCTTTTGTTACGTAATGGTAACATAGAGTTCCTTCAAACGGTTCCCAATGTCGCACACACCTTCCCAGCTGGCTGAAGCTAGAAACAACGACCGCCGGCGTCTTACTCACTTCGAATAAAATGACAACAGCCAATACAATTTTTTTAAACATCACAGTTCGCAAGGCAAAAAGAAAACTCTAGGCTTCTTCCCCTCTCCACCCCCCCCCCCCCCCCGACCCCCCTGTCGTCTTACCACACGGGCAGCGAGGCGCCCTCCTCACGGACTTGGTTTCTCATCCACTCGTATCCGTTCATCCTCACACCGGTGTAGATGACATGTCGGAAGACGGCGGGGGTAATACCCTGCCACAGACAGAGTATACCCTCCTCTCGAACCACTCCGAGACCGGTCCTGAACAGACCGCGGTACGGCACCTGCCGGGGAGCGGGCGGCAGGGGCAGTCAGAAAATGGAGTCAGCGGACAGCAGGACACTTGCAACAGAAGACAGCACTTTTAGTCAGTGTAGTCACAGTTAGCGTAGAGATGACGGACACGATACGACATCGGCATGAAAAGACAGAAGACGGTTTCCGTTCCGATAGTAAACTTGCGAAAGTTCACACACTGAGTCGCCACATATATTTAACATCGTCCACCACGGCACCGAAAGCGTCGACAAACAACCATCGAGCATGGCGTAGGATCGCGAAGAAATTTTGAAGGCTTCATATTATAATGAGGGGAGAACAACTCAACTGATCACAAGGAACTAAGACGAGAGACGAAACAGTGTTTGAAACATCTACCAAACATGACAACTGTGTCCGAGGCAGGAGAAGGGAAGGAAATGTGTGTTCGCGAACAAACTAGCGTTAAAGCATTTCATCGATTTCCATGTTGGCAACGTCCTTCTCGAGAAGACTGGCTAGCTTCGCACATATGTACAATATTGTACATACGGTATTCACAAACGAATGGTAGGTAATGGGACCACGCAACGACACGCAAATCATTATTATGTTCCAGCACATCATTTCGTTAATTTGACGACACCTAACCTTTGCACTCGAATGTCTCTAAAACGCCATCCAAATATCCATCACAATTCCCACAAATTGTACTTCTAAACCACATAACCATAAACTAGACACAAACCCCACACACACAACACGAGTACATGAGCTTTCAGGACCACAAACACACAGGGGCCTACACTTCCAACAGCTTTTCACAGCAGTGTTCACAGGGGTGGGGCGGGCCGTAGCCTTACCTTGCTATCGGCCGACTCGCCCTGAATCTGCAGCCGGGTCTTTGTCAGATCCAGCGGGTAGGTCGCTGAAAATGAGCCAGTGACACACTCACCATCGCCAAACACTCGCAACAACGCGACGGCCCAGCCAACGAGCCAGCAAAGACACTCGCAACAGCGCATCGGCCGCCACCGGCGGACCAAACGAGAAACAAGCAGAGCGCAGATCGGTATCGAGGAGAAAAAGGAAAAGGCCAAGCACGGAGAAAAAGGCCAAGCATGAGGTCGTGTCGGCAATGAATCGTTGACACATATAGCCGCCTCGGTCAGCTAGGGGCGAGGAAGTCACACGCGCCGGCGGCACGCTAAAGAGGTGTTGAGGACTCACTTCACAAGACAAGGATATTTGTTTCCTAGGAATGTGTTGATTACATAAATCGTTTTGAAATAACTTGACGTAAGCGACTTTTGCCGTGAAAGTAATTTACTTATCTTCTTCGAAACGATGCCGATCTTCGGCTTCGATTAATCTATTTGAAGTTCGTTATTTGCTATGAACAACGCGTGTGGCACGTCTGGTAAAACTCTCATAGGTTTCAAAACTACACCTTACTTATACGACAAGTAGAGACAAGTGTATCTCTCGCTCAAGTCTCAAGTGACTGCTTGAAACCTGAAACAATAGCATAGATATTGCACTTCACTCTCCAGCATTCAAACATTTGTTTTCAAATAAAGTCAATTTACAGGTTACTGGGATGAAAGTCTCGATGACGTTTTTTTCCGCTCCTATGCAAAAGGTATTCTGTACACCCTTCCCGAAGCCAAAAGCGATAAAACTACCTTACCCTACGAAAAATCGCTCGCCACCGTGGTTCATATACAGAGGTGAAGCGACTCTCCCAGCGGCCCACTGGCCGTCAGGCTGGAGTGTGGCCTAGACACATGTGTCGGGGCTCGACTTACCGAACTCCGCGCAGGACGCTGCTATACAGGAGAGGAGGTATTTGAACCAGACGGCATCCGCAGTGCCGACATCCACTATCTTAGTGACGGCCATCTCGGCAGCCTGGAAACAGAACGGGGCCGGTCACTGTTTCATTCTAAAGTCAATAGCGTTAGCGGTAAAGGCATGGGTTAGCTAGTAGTTAGCCAGTACTATCTAATCCATGCTAACGAAATTCGACAAAGATCATTTAAACACGTACACTGAGCTATAGACCAGAGCGTGATGACTTCTTTTCGGTGACCTTAAGTAATCATTTTAAAAAGAAGAAAACTGGGCGCCAGGGTGAAAGCCACGGATACCTTTCGAAGACCTTTCGAAGAACAGCTCCGAGTAGCGATGAGATGTGTCGAATATTTTAAATGACAAGGGCAAGGGGTCTTCTGTTTGGCGTGCTTTGTTCAGAATGATAAAAGCATGGATAAATATTCTGTTTAAGTATTTTTCGAGCATGCAACTCAGAGGACAATCATTTCATAACCGGGAAAAGGATATCAATCAACAGCAATCAGAATATAAATAGAAAGTTGCCCTTGCGAGGTGAAGGCTCAAGGCTGATGAAATAATCTCTTGATTTTTGGAGTCCACGTGATGTTCTCGTGGAATCATTTAAACAGGGTCGCAAATGAATACTCGGAATACCTACTCAAGTTAACTGCTCATTGTAGAACAAACAGTGCAAAACACATACCTAACGTATCAAAAACTTCTGCCAGAAATGCAACTAAACAGCACACTAATTTAACACGGGCAGCACATTGGGGCTGAATGAGCTGTAACAATCGCCTTCAAATGGACGGAAATAAGACGTCTGGAACAAATTTGTGCGGAGAAATGTAACATCTAACATGCGATTCGCGTGTCTTTTCCCCTAACCATCATCGTTGCCATCGGGACCACTAGCTATTGACGTCGATCAGTCATCCTTGACCTGGCACCGACTCTATTATTTTGCTAAAATGTCGAGGCGCAGCTTCTGAGTGGCAATGACTGGCATTACATTGTCGATGGTCCTGAACCTAGGTCACAAGAAAATTAGAAGTTCGGACTACTTTAATGCTGCGAAAGCATGCAGAGAAACGGGCAATTACTACCAAGAAAATGCCACGATGCGAATGATTACACAGTACGACTACGTCGATATGCCAGACATTCCCCAGTAAGTTGCTGACAACAAAACAACGAACAACTCGACATGAACACAGTTTGACAAATGCTCGTCACTTCTGTCACATAAAACTCTTATCTCAGTCACCTTCATCTAACCAGGGCTTGGCTAGTTAAACCCCCACGCACCCCTTGGCTCTCACTGACAGCAGTCTGACGGCCGTCTGACAGTTGTCTGTTGCCAGTTTGACCTCAATCTGACCGCAGATCAGCCCGTCACCGTCCCGGCCGCGGCGTCCGTCGCCAGCGGCCATGTTGTGATAGGCGCCCTTTGTTTACGATAAACTCGCCACGGCCCTGGCTGGCGATATCCAGAGATGTCATGAGCCGTGCTCAGCCCACGGTGGCACGGATAGCGGGAACGGATGGTCACCGTGGCACAGCTTACGGACAGGCGGCACGGACAGGACAGACTCGGCACGTGGAATGACGCACCCGTCACGGCACGTAGCATCCCGCAGCCGTCACGGCGCGTGGTATGACGGAGCCGTCACGAGCCACCACATGAGCGAGGTGACGAGCCAAATGCTGCCACTCCCGGGATTTAAAGTCGCGGCCGGTTACAGAGCCAAAGGAGAAGGCAGAGAGTGGGAGAGAGAGAGAGAGAGAGAGAGAGAGAGAGGGAGGGAGGGAGAGAGAGAGAGGAGAGAGAGAGAGAGAGAGAGAGAGAGAGAGAGAGAGAGAGAGAGAGAGAGAGAGAGAGAGAGAGAGAGAGAGAGAGAGAGAGAGAGAGAGAGAGAGAGAGAGAGAGAGAGATGTGCTGCGAGTTGGGAGCAAAAAATATGTTATGCGTTATAAAGAGAGTGCATTAGAATGTGAAGTTTAGGTTTCAGGTTCACCTACCATATCAAGGAACCTAAAGATTCCAATAGAAAACCTGACTTGAGTGACTTTCGTTTTGTTAATAAGCTATATGTACTATAGATCGATGATCAGACAAAATGTCAAAGCACTATGGTCCAGTATTTTGAACATTCTTTTCACATGATTTAGGGTCCTAGGGCTGACTTCAAAATATTACATTTCAAACATAATTAAAATTAGGCCATACAAAAGATAAAATTGAGTACATAGTCATATAGTCAGAGCACCTATTTAATGTATGCACCAAAAATACAAATGAAATTTTAAGTTTTCTCATAAAATATTACTTTTTCTTAAAGATGAGTGGCCTGTAAGTTGTGAATGGAACTTCTTTGCACATACTACTCAAACTGCATGTGTGCAACTACATTGAAGCCACCATATTTGGTGTGTACTGGATTGAAAACATAATTCATGGAATGCAGTTGTCCTAAAAAATACAGATATGTGTTTTACAGATAGTATGCTTGTAAGTTGTAACATAATACATTGAGCCATCCACTGAGGCCCAACTCATTGGCAACAGCCTGTCACCGTATCATTAGCCATGCAAACTGAGGTGCAAGACCTACTCAAACTTCAAAGACTACCCAACTACAATGCTAATTGCTAGCAATAACAAGAACAGCTAATATTTCATGTACTCTACATTTACAATAGATAGTTCAGAATAACACCTAAGCAAATGGAAACATGTCAGCTAAGGTTGAAAGTGGCGATGTAGTTGACAGTCAGAGCAAGGTTAGGAAAGAGTGGTAAAATAATGCTCATACTCTTATAGCCATTAGCTAGGAGATCAGAGAAAATAAGGATGAAAAATAAACAATACAGGATGATAAAAGCTTGAAGGTATTGAACTCATCATAGATTTTGAACCTCATTTTATGTAGCAAAAATGTTCAATTGCAAGAGTCAAATTTTTGTTCTTAGAAGGGGCAAAACCCACCTTCAAAAAAGTTAATGCCAAAAAAGTTAATTAAAAAGTTATTTATAGTCACCGTGGTTAATGCATTGGCATAAAAGTGATGCGCCGTGGTTCAGAAACATTAAAGCCACCAGAAAAATATTCACTGGATTTCAAGACATTACACTTTAACTTTTGTTTAATGTCATTTGAAAGCAATAATTTGGCATCCTAAAGTGCTGCAGATGCTGCGCACAAAGCAGTATACACCACCATGTTTTACTGATGGAGATGAAAGATGAAAGAGATGGCCAAAAGGTGACCTGGCAACTGATCTTGCATTAGCTTCAAAATAAGTAATATTTTCACCTCATTCTATTCCCTCAGTAAAGAATATAAGGACATAAACAGTGCAGGCAATGCAAGTACGCATAGGAGGTAAAATTCAAATCCTTTTCGAGTTTCGACCTATGCACACAGGCGACACGACAAGCTAGATATCTTTCAATTAAATATGAAATTAAATATCTTTCAAGTAGACAATTTTCAAACCTACCAGTCAGACAAATTAGAGAGATGGCCGGGTAAGCGACCTGGCATGCAATTAGGTGGCAATTAGCTTCAAAATGAGCAATCTTCTCACCTCAGTCTATTCCCTCAGTAAAGATATATACAGTGCCGGCAATGCAAGTACGCATAGGAGTTAAAATTCAAATCCCTTTCGACCTATGCACACGGGCGACGACTGATTACAATTACTGAAAGAATAAAAAGTATGAGAAGAAATCGACCAATACAAATAAATCGACGAAAAACAGTGCGAAAAACTAACGGAAGTTGGCGTCATCTGTTGTCACATTTGCGCCTTTTTTGTCGCCGATTTCTATCTTCATAAAGTACTGCAAAATTAGTTTGCAGCGATTTATGTAAAACATCAAAATGAAACATATAATGAAATAATTATCAATAACGCAAAACTGAGTTCCCTGGGTATCAATATTTGTATCTTTACTCAAACTATAACAATTCTCATTTTTCAAAGCAGAAAATGAAGTATACCTAAACATTTGTGCAAGTTTACGACTGTATGCGTACCGCATCGTCAACCAAGTAGGTTTATCCGTATCTATAGGTTCACTAGGTAGTAGATGTCCGTCTAAAACTCCAGAAGCGTGGTTATATATTAGTCTTTCTGATGTCATTACTCATAGGACCGAAATAGCTTAAATACTATTATCTTTCTTTTGCTAGTTGCTAGTTGCTACTTGCTACTCATGATGCAAGGGCCCAAAATTTGAAATGAAAGCAATATGACTTGTATTGTAAGGCGCCAAGTAAGCAGATAGGCACGGTAATTTAATCTATGTGCACTTATGTCCGTCTCTGGCTAAAAAGGGCGCGAGGGCAGAATGTATAATTATATCAGGTACACATTTTTAGGAGAGGTTATTCTTTCTATGTTTCTATTCCGCATAAGAGAGCGCGGCAATTTATACACACCCACCATCAGGGCTGCGGAGTCGATGGATTTTCGGCGACTCCGACACCGACACCGACTTTCAAAAACCAGCTCTGAGCTCCGACTCCGACTCCGACTCCGGGCAGAATTGTCGACTCCGAGCGACTCCAACTCCCGACTCCGACTCCGCAGACCTAGCAGGGCTGCGGAGTCGACAGATTTTCGGTGACTCCGACTCCGACTCCGGCTCGGGTTTCTAAAATCGACTCCGACTCCGACTCCGACTCCGGTCACAACTGTCGACTCCGACCGACTCCGACTCCGACTCCGACTCCGACTCCGCAGCCCTGCCCACCATCGTCCCGGGACGGGTTCGGGGTAACGCTGTGGCCAGAACCGAAACGTTGAAAGTATTAAGTAGTAAGTACCGGGCAATATAAAGCTTTCCTTACATAGTTGTTTCGGCTCCAAACAAAACGATCTTGGCTAACAAAAGAAGCATTGTGAAAACGAATTCTACAAGTTACAACGACCTACCTATTATATACTATATAGGAACCTAGGCGCATTACATGGCCGCAGGCCGATAACAAATAACGAAGCATGAAATCCAACATTTGTTTGGGTTAAAGCATGCTGAATATTTTAATTTATTTTGATTGAACAGGTTGGTGCAATAGTTACCTACCAACCCGTTTCGCTTTTCGAAGCAAACGTCTGTTCAGTTCAAAGTTAAGAATCGAGCGTTGGGCTCGGGGCTATTCCCATTGCAACGTGCTAATGGCTAACGGCCTTTGCTTATATGTCGTCATGCTCATCACCCTATTCACCATTGCAGGCTGTCGGCGACAGCTAACGAACGACGCACACGTTAACTTGTTTGCTAAATTCAACTAACAAGCTTTGAATTAGTGACCTTCATATGCAGGCTCGACAGCATTATTGTTTAACATTGAGTCGGCCGATGAGGCATCCGCTTTAGACGAGTTGAGCTGATGAATGGCTGCGGATGATATTGGTGAACGTCGCACGGCTTCACAATTCTCACCAAAAGGGGTGAGAGTGGGGTGGGGTGGGGTTGGGGGGGGGGCTGTCATGCAGGCTCGTGAAGGTGTTGTTGTACCGCAGCAATCATCCTGGCCCATTAACTGGCAGAGGCAAATGAGCAAAGTGGCGTGCCATATAGCAGTATCGCTGACCTGGCGTCGCAGGCCACTTGTCTTTTAAATTGACTGTTTTGCACCCGTTGATGGCGCCTTGTTCTTGCGGTAGGACGATGCCCTGTACCAGCAATCGATAACCGTTCTTTTAAAACATCCAACTGACCACGCACCCTCCCAGTCGCCTCTGAACGTCCGACGTGGCGACATGAACATGAACTCGGGCGTCACAAAGTGCCTTCAGCTTCTGCTGAAGACAGTCTTTGTGGCGCTGAAGCTTACCTGCGCAGCAGGACTCGTCTGTCTGGTGAGCCTAGAAATCGCCGAGTTCATCGCCGGCGAGCTAATTACGACTACTCAATACCTGAACGGCCCGCCGAACCCGAAAATCAGCTTCTGTAACTCGTTCTTCATCCCGCACGAGGCATGGAACGAGAGCGTCTCCCCGCGGGACCTGTTCAACAGCCTGCGGCCGGACGCTCAGCAGACGATCCTCTACTTTGACAGCATTGACGAGGATGAGGAGACACCAATCCTGGCCGGACTCAGCGACGAAATCCACTACACGATCCCGAACAGACTGGATGTCAACGACCGCGGAATGTACATGACGTACTGCCACCCACTCTCCTCTGTCCAGAAGACGCGTCACGCCTCCTCTCACCAGCTGAACGTGGCTCTGCGGAAAATCTCCAACACGGCCGCTGTCATGTTCCACCCTGGTGAGCTTCCTCGCTCGGCCCGCTACCTGGACGTGCCGGTGGTCGTGACGCAGTACAACCTGCGGCCCAGCGTGGCCGAGGCGGTGGTCTCGGTCAGCTGGGGCGAGTACCGCCGCCTCAACCGACCCGACGCGCCCTGCTCCGAGGCTGCCGACGTCTGGAGCTGTCCAGAGCGCTGTCGGATGGAGCGAGCCGTGCGAGAGGTCAACTGCGCGCCGTTCTTCCTGCTGGACCTTCTCTCCGACATCCAGACAGCCTCCAGTTCGGGTTCTGGAATGGTCCCTCTGCAACCTTGTGACACCCTCCAAGAGTTCACCACGTTCCACCGTCGCTTCCACGAGGTCATCGACGACTGCGACTGTCCACGTGCCACGTGTACCACGACCTCTGTGAACCTGGATGTCACACCGCGACGCGACGCCCGCTTCAGCGACTTTGAGCTGCGAACCCTGCTACTGTTCCGACGCAGAAACGTCGTGAGCACAACGGAGCACCCCGCGATGACCTGGACCTCTTTTCTGGCCGACTTTGGCGGAAACCTGGGCCTCCTGCTCGGCGTATCGGCGCTCACCGTCGTGGAGGCCCTTCAGCATCTGCTGGAGAAGGTGGTGGCCAGAAACGCGACCGGCGCCATGAAGAACCCGAACGGAAGTTCCGACGACCGCGATGATCTTCACACCCGAGACGGCAGATACCCGATGTCCCTCAGCGGCTTCGGAGGAATCACAAAAGGCCTCAAGGACGGAAAGGAAGACGTGTGGAGAGGCGGGAGCGAGTTCTGTGGCCGTCAGCGTCACCTGGTCGGTCCCGGGATCATAGTCACGCCTCGCCGAGAGATCCCGCAGATCCTCCCCGAAAACGGCGGAGATAATGGAACGACGGCCAGTCGACGTGGCTCAGGGGTCTTCACCCTGACAACAGTTGAGCTAGGCTAAGTTCGGCTGAGTCCCGCTAAACTCCGGTGAATTTTGAGTTGGTTGAGTTGAGTATAGCACGCTAAAGGTTCTTAAAGGGACCCTCCCACCTTCAAAAAAGTTTATGAATTGGCATGAAGGTGATGTCGCTCGGTTCAGAAAGAGCGAAAACGAATATCTACCAAATTTCATTGAAAAATATTCACCGGTTTTCAAGATATAGACTTTTACTTTTGTTTACTTTTTGGGATCTCCGCTGTTCCTAGCGGCTTTATTTAAAAGTGCGGCATTTGTTGCGCGCAACGCAGCATATACCACCGCGTGCTACAAAACGTTTTAGTCAAACATTTAAAAATCGTTAGATATCTGCGCTGACGTCACACATTCAGAGGGGTATTCCTATGCATTAGCCCCTCTGAATCAAAATGCTGCAATTTTGAAATTCAATATTTCCGATTTAAGGCATTTCTCGATGTTGTGAGTGCCGAAACCGGTAATTGTGAGCCAGGGACCCCATTTTGGCTATCTCAACTCAAATCTAATGTTAAGGTGGGAGGGTCCCTTTAAATAAGTCCGCACATATTTTATTTTCGGGCTATGCTCGATCAACAGTAAGGTTATCGTGCAGGCGATAGTTTCGCTTTAGTGATGCTGTTTCACGATATAGATCTTGAGTTATCTCTATATGCGTAATTTAATGTAGGTACCTATTATATGTACCTCTTTATTTGTTTATTTTAACATACTTGCCGAAACACACAACAGCTTGGTGTTAACCCAATTAACTCATTAAACAAGAAAAAAGTGGAAAGATGTAGACGGCGGCATTCAGCTAAAGCCGAGTGTCCGGGATAATCGCACGATGAATGGAGCACATGTATCCTATCCGTTGTGTAATAGTTCGCACCCGGAGGATGGATGAAAGACTCAACGATAGCTGAAATTGGATGCAGATAAAAACCAAGGCCCTAAAAGATAAAAAAGATATGTGAAGGTGAGCTAAAAAGTAGCTAAGCGAAGAGAAATAGGAAATGCATTTAGTTGCCTACTTGTAACTTAATTTATACCTAAAACAGCTATTTGCTTACTTATATTACGTGCTCGTTTCACGAGTCTTATTTTAATCTGGAGTAAAAAACCTACTCATAGAAAAAAATTAACATTTTCAAAAAAAAAATAACATTAAAACGTAAACATTATATTTAAAACATTTTTAAAGTGCATAATTAAAATCTAAGTTTTCGCTTCTTTGCAGGATTCGCGTACATTTATGTCGAATGCGGAAACGTCTATGTATGTCGACCCGTGAAATAAACAAATAAATATATACCTTTACGAGTAATTTCCCGGGAACTGGGACAAATCAAGATTACTTTACTACTCGGACAAATGGCGGTACCGATAGGCATATCTTTAACCGTTTAATCTTTTTCAATCGCTTTTACTGGTGATGCACGACCACATAATGCGAAGTTACGATGCAATAAATGCACTTCTTAGTTTTCTGGATCATTCATCCTCATCTCTAAGGAGTTGCGTGTGCGACGTCTTCTCGTTCGGATGCGACTCTGTACCCTGATGACCACCATCCATTCGTATTCTCCCGCCCACCAAATACAACCTTTATCTCACTTGTTATAATTAAACTTATGTACCTCTCGCCCATTCCCGTGTCCGTATTCCCTGTCCCAAATACAAGAAAATAGTACAACACGCTATTCTTTATTATCATTAGAACAGCTTGAGCTGGAGAAAGACGGGCAACTGGCTTTGTCTTTCACCGTTCACGAGCGCATTTTGACATGATTCACAGCACGCGAAGCAACCGCACCAGCGGCTCGGGCGAGATCTTTCGCACAAATGTAACAGCACGTTTGACGCACGAACAAAATGTATGACTGGTGGCAGATAGCATACAATGGTATTTACACTGGTCTTTGTACACTTGAGCGACACAAAATAAAACACCGATTTACGCCTTTTTCGCTGCCTTCTTGGGGGTCTTCTTTTTGGCGAGAGCTTTCTTCACAGCAGGCTTCTTGGGCGTCTTCACCTTCTTCGGTGACTTGGCCTTCTTCGGCGACTTGGCCTTCTTCGGCGACTTGGCCTTCTTTGCCGCGGCAGCTGCTGGTTTCTTCTTCGGGGTCTTCGCCTTGGGCTTCTTTGCTGCTGCCGGCTTCTTGGCAGGGGACTTGACTTTGGGCGCTTTCTTCGGCTTGGGAGAGACCTCCACCTTCTTCGCCTTGGGCTCCTTTCCGGCCAGCCGGTAGCGTCCAGACAGGAGGTGAGACTCGCTCTGGCCCTTGGGTCGAGTCAGCTTACCGGCAGCCAGTCCAGCGTCGAAGGCACGCCGCAGCATGTGACGCAGCATCACCGGCTGCACCTTGTACTCCGCCAGGATGTACTTCTTGATAGCCATCACTGAGACACCTTTAGGGTCCGTCTCGTGAGCGATCGCCTTAGTGATCATCTCCAGCGTAGGCGGGTGGGTCGGCTTGGACGCCTTCTTCTTGGCGGCACCTCCCTCCTTGGGCTTGCGGCCTTTCTTCGCTGGCGCTGCAGCGGGTGCAGCAGCAGCAGCAGCAGTAGTCGCAGCAGGAGCGTCGTCAGACATGACTGGTTTGCTGAGCGATACGACACAGACGGAGCGTGATCCACTCACCACGGCGGCTGGCTTACGTTTACGTCCGGCGCGGCCGAGGACAGGCTTTTATAACCTCGGCGCGGACGGCTGTCGGGCCGCCCCGACTGCGGTGGGCGGTCGGCCGCCAGCCGCGAGCCGCGAGCCGGCAACTGTGCTTCTGATTACGAAAAATCGCTCATTTAGTATTATCAACGCCATATGAACGAAATCTGGGTCCCTGTGTCGATTGACAGAATATTGAGGCACGTGCAGAATAAGTTTATAAGACGTCGGCTCATTAGCAAAGCATTTGCAAAGGCTTAAACAGATTATTGCTAGTGTCTGAAAAATCATAACATTGGAGATAACGTCGAATTTTGGAACCAAGACAGACTGAGAACAAAAATATGCAACACCATTCGAAACAACAAATATTCAGCTACAAAATCGCCGAGTATCGTCATGTTACCCCTCGTCAGTCTTTCCGTATACGAGTTTAAGTTGGCCCTCTCACAAGCACATTCGAGCCGATTTCCGCGTTTTCTGTTGGAGCCCGTCCAAAGTGAATACAGCGAATAAAACAAAGGTGACAAGTTTTACCACCGAACATATTACATCAATAGCAAGGTATCGATGAGCCCTATCGCTTGATACCGGTTTGTTCCTGGTTGAATGTCACGCAAACGCTCAGCAGCCTCAGACATTCACCGTTGCCTTCAGCCTGCGTCGGCCGCCGCGAGTCGATTCCGTGACGTATGTCGCCGCCGAAGCACGATGAATGTTTGAAGCTTATGAACAACTCATGATATCCAGAGATAAACAAATTGCATAACTATATGAAGCTGGGTCATCGCTTTCATTTGGGACAACTTTATAGTCTGTTGATCAATGTTTGTAGTTTTATCAGGTGAATTTCTATCCCATCGAAAATATAAAGACTGGCCCGACACACACTTCCTGCAAGCAAACCGAGCTACGAATAAAGGTGATGCATAGAAGGGCTCGTCGTGGCATTTAACGACCAACGAATGATAGTTCACACCGAAAGTGAACTTCTGTTGTATGTACGTACAGCGAATAAAGAGCATGCACTCAGATCTTTTGCCCAAATACGGTCATATTTGAGCTCGATTCGTGACTCGTCAGATAAGCAGGATGGTGTGTGCTTAGCGGTACAGCTGGATTATAGCAGGGATGCTGTATCGCAAAGCCGTCTTATCTCAACACACCAAAAGCTTAGTCAGACCTGCACATGGGAACTTGTGTTTCCTCCAATCGCTTGCATTAGTTCCTCCGGCGGCAAGCCAAACATCTCCCCTTCACGTGGCCCCCCACAGACGGCTCGGTGGTCGGGGCCCGGGGGCCAGGAGGGAAGCCCAGGCGGCCAGGCCGGCCGGCTGGTTTTACGCGCGAGGGTCTGCAGCGGTGTGATTACTAAATAGGTATGCACTTTATGCATAAATGCATTGCCCGTTCACATCACCTCTAAAGCATACTTACATTTGGAATGTTTAAAGCTTCCTATATAGCTTCCATTTCTTCACTCATTTTGATCAACGGTATGAATAATTCTATGAAAGAAATTCAAGTTTAGATGATGGATTTGACATGCATCACTGCACCTCCAATTCAATATCTCTATCCACTCCTCATCGAATCATGCAGGACAATTGTTATTATTTATGATCGTCATAATGGTACATTTACACCATTTACATGCCTACAATGCATTTCAAACGTTTACCTGTCAAACAGAAAAAAATCTTCTATTTGGCAGCACCTCGTCGCCATGGCAACGTTCTGTAACTATGGCAACCGAAACTCGGAAGCAGCCATATTCACAGCTGATTCAATTATGCGGCGGCGTCTGGTTTGCGGTGAAATGCGATTAGGTTTTGCTAAAATAATTGTAATCTTTGATTATCCGAGGATATAGAATAGCGACAATATGTGCACCGAAGGATGCTGTCGTTCTGACTAAAAGGTAAGTGAATTCCTTTTAGAGATTTATAAAATAGGTTCAAAACAAAAATGAACTCTTGGATGTTTCATGCTTGGACTGTGGAGCAAAGCCATATAGTGGCATCTTGCAAGTCTTTTTGATGTTTCAAGTAGTTTGTAGCTTGTGCTGTTATATATAACTATCGTTGGGCATTGACATCCACTAGGAAAAGGCATTTTTATATTACGTGACGACAAATAATGCATTACAATGTTATGCATATCCTTTCCTGTCGGCTGTCGGTTTACCCAAGGCCCTAGGTTTACCTATACGGACCGAGAAAGCGATACAACTTTCGCTGACCCGTTCCGTCGGTTTGCAAATCAAAAGGTTGTGCCGGTAATATGCATGCAAACCTAAAAACGCGTTGGTACGGATATCTGTAAGAATCTTGGGTACGGATATGGGATGACGTCTGACGAGTGACGGCATGTGCGGAGCCGTAACGATGGAGCTTCTTTATGAACGATCGAACAATGGATCACATCGGCAAATCTCCTGATCTAAACATTTTCCTCATAAGTCATAGCTCAAGCAACAGCGTAACGGTGCGACACGAAATACACCGTGTCGTCCAGACCAAGGCTGCAGGTCCAGACTGCAAAGTATGACAATCTCGACGAGATTTCATGGGTGTGGGGCAATACGTCGCTGCGACGTGCGGTACGGATCTACCGTGGTGTGGCACGCAGAATTTGCGTGGAGCGGAGCGGGTGCATTCTGGTACTGTACTGATATCTGATGCTGGTGAACTATTGTCAAGAAAAAAGTGATGCACAGGAGGCATAACGGGGTCTACCAGGGAAGATTTTGATCTTTTATTGCAGTTTTGTCCTGTCACATGTGCAGATATATAAATTCTGTAGCAAGAAATGCAGGTCCTGTTCAGTGTTCAGTTCGGGCTAGTGCTGATTTGTCACCCTAGCCGGTGCGTCTCGTCGACACCATTGCCATGTTTTGCATGACAAACAACAACATGCCCAAATTTGCATGTAACAGGGTGGGATTCAATTGAACTCGCTGTGCATTTAACTCGCTGGCGTGTCGTTATGCTGTGCTAAAATTTCGACCTCGGGTGTGGAAAAGTCGGATCACTAGGTTACGATACGAAATAAAATGAAATTATAATAAGTAGTGTACTATTATAGCGTTTTAAATTCATAAAAAGTCACCTGGAATGCTCTTCCTTGTTTTTTATTTACGCCAGGTTTTAACACTCGATTATCTACGATTAGCCAGCGTGCTTCATTTTACGAAAGGTAAACATAACTTAGCCAAGCTATTGAACAGGTATCACACCCGTGAATTTACAAATGCCGCACCTTCCGCTACCCAAAGACAGCGGATGTCTTCTGTACCACCGAGTGCGTCGCCCGAGGCGGGGCTCGTTTGGTCAATAGTCGCAGGTCTGGGCTGGCTGGGCGGGTCGGGCCGCCGAGCCGGCCCAGCTCGTCGTGTTCGGGCGCTGAGGTCGGTTTGTGCCGGAGCATACCTATACTCGGTGAGAAAGAACAGTGGCAGGTTCGGACGTGTGAAGGGGGTGATCAGGTGGTGTGGAGGCGGGTTGTCGGGGGTAAATTGGTAAAATATTGAGTGGTGCTGTGAAGAGGTTTTAGTGCCCAATACCTATCGGACAGACGGTGCTGGTTCCGAGAAAAGCTATACCATTCCATCCGGCATCCGCACTTCTTATATAAAACGTCTTATAAGAAGTGCAGGATTGTGCTAATGTGAATCCGTCTCAAATACCTCATTAAAACATGAAAATATATAATAAATATATATAAATATATAATAATTTGTTTGCGAATTATACAGACAAGCAGCCTATTTCAGTTATTTGAATACCTACATGATTTTTACAGTTTTTATCCTACCGTTCCCCAATTTAACGCCTCTCGGTCTCACACCACGTCAGCGATAACCGGGCGCTGAGAGCAGCACACGGTCGGCGTCGCTGCCGTTACGATGGGCGGCGACGACCCGGACCATCCGGCCGCGTCGGCGTCGGCGTCCGCCGAGGACGTCGACCCGCGCCTCGACTTCCTCTCCGACTATATCAGCAAGAGCCTGCGCGTCAAGCTGGAGAAGTGGCAGAAGATGATGTCCTCGACGGACACGCGTGCCATTATAATGGATTTTATTGACAAGGACCAGCAGGAGCTTCTGGTGATCACCCAGACCAGCGCAGGTGAGTGCGGCGATGGGGAGGAGAGGATGAGATGGAGGAGAGAGAGAGAGAAAGAGAGAGAGAGGGAGGGAGAGAGAGAGGGAGAGAGAGAGGGAGGGAGAGAGAGAGAAAGAGAGAGAGAGAGAGAGAGAGAGAGAGAGAGAGAGAGAGAGAGAGAGAGAGAGAGAGAGAGAGAGAGAGAGAGAGAGAGAGAGAGAGAGAGAGAGGGATAAGGAAGAAGGAAGGAAGGGAATGAGAGAGAAGGCAAGCGAGAGAGACGGAGAAATGGCTAGCTTTCTTCCGTGTCCAGACAATGACGAAACGGGATGAGTGGATTTGGGCAGAGTCCTCATGGGTCCTGCTAGATTTTTTTTTTTTTGTCGCATTAGCAAACAATAAGGCAATTAGGCACGCCATTTTTAGCGTAGACATTCGGCGAAACAAAATATTTCTAACAACGAAGTAGCATTTTATTTACTTATCGGTACTTGCTGCAATTTGAAAGAACACGAGAAGGGATTATTGCTTTATTAAGTGCTGGGTGCGACGCATTTCCATAAAAGTTTACGTTCCACGCGCGAAAACATATGACGAACCATTGACGTTGCACCACGCCGTGCCTCAGGCGGTCTGGTCCCTATTAACGAGTTTCCGGCGGCACCGAAAGCCAAGAGTATCTACTTCCTCAAACGTGAGAAGAAACCACTGCCCAGGAAGGACATTCACGAGGCGCTGATCTTCGGCGATCTCTCCAACAACCCGCTCGAGCAGCTGTCCGTGCTGGTGGAAAACGTGAGTGTCCTCGGTGGTGGTAGGATCGGGTCATCTCGTTTGGGCCTTTTGAAAAAACCATAATTATTTGCTGTACCCTCAAAACTTGTCTGATTTGCTCTCGTAAGCTTTGACTTCTTCGACCTTTGCGCCTTTCCTTTCGGGCTTTTTCAGCTCGTCCCAGAACAGTAAAGGGAAACTTGGTCAGCATTTATTTTATGCGTCACTTAGTTAATTTTCTGTGTCACTTGAGTTCATATGTGAAGAAGGAATGTATATACGACGTGGAGAAAACGCAAAGAAATTATTGCATTTTTGTTAATCGTCGTACAGGTGATGGTTCCGCTGCTGACGAACCCGGAGAATCAGAAGGGCTGGCCCAAGGTGGTCTGTCAGGACGTGGAGAAGCACATCAACGAGCTGAAAGGCACCATCTACAGGATGGTCGGACAGGTCCGTGTGGGAACGTGATGTAATTCTAGTGGCTGGAGACGTTTTAGTCGTTCAAGGTTCGTAGACCATGCATTCTTTTGTTCACTGATCGCAAAATATCATGGTTGCAAAGGTTCGCTGCGTGCTTACGAGTAAATCTTGTGAGAGACGATAATTATAGACATTCAGTGAAAACCCGGCTGTTATCATTGTGCCATTTTTTCCGTGTTTAGCCTGTGATGTGTAATTTGATGCGTTTGTTTGTGCCAGATCAAAGGAAAGACGCTGCTGCCGATGCCGATCAACCGAGACCACGTGGCAGAGGCCGAGAGACGCGCTCTAGAAAAGTAAGGCCAATTGCGAAAATAATATGCAGATGCATTGCTTCCGTAAAATACCATACTTTCACTCATTTATACGTACAGCTGAAGAACGCAAAAAAAACTCCGTCTAGCGTCTCGGACCATTGACATCGTACCTAATTATACAATGCATCGGTTATAAGACGACCATAAATATACCCTCACACGTCACCACTACTCTGCTCCTCGTCCCCGTCCTGTCCTCCAGCGGCGAGCTGGTGGACGTGGAGCTGAAGGGCTCCATCGAGTCGATGGTGATCAAGTGGAACACGCAGGTGGACGAGGTGCTGAAGCGCGACTCGGCGGCGGCACTGGTCGGTGGCCAGAGTCCCGGACCGATGGTCGGTGAGTTGGGACATAGCGAGTGTGACGCGCGAAACGATGAAGGTAGGTGATCGATTAGTAAAAATGGGAAAAAGACAGGGAAGAGGGAGGAATGGAAAGACGAAAAGATAATGAGAGAAGAATCATGCTTGAACGGTCAGTGCAACATGCGAGTTCTAGGATAAAAATGCCGCCGGGCTGCATAATGACACAATCTCGGCCCTGACATATATGATGGCGATCTTGGCGTCTCGGAGGCAGTCGCTACAATTCATATTAAAAGTCCCTTTCTCACACATCCCCCACCTCTCTCGTCCGCAGAGATCCAGTTCTGGAACAGCCGCTCGGAGAACCTCGAGTGTATCTACGACCAGATGAAGGAGGGTGACGTCAAAAAGATGGCCATCATCCTGGAACAGTCGCGCTCCGCCTACTTCCCCGCCTTCAAGGCCATGTTCAGAAACGTCGTCTCCGGTAGGGAGTGGGATGAGGGTGATGGACGGGGAGATAGGAGATGGGGAGAGTCATCAGAGGGCATGTCGAAGGAGAGTTTTTTTTTTTTTTTGGTGGTAGGTTTTGACGTATACGTAGGTCCAAGGCTGTTGATAAATTACCTATGAGCCCTTATAACAGCTCATGACCGTGATTTTTATGCGCACATTCATACGCTGAAAGGTCTGGGCTCAAGCTGCTTTCATTTTACGCACGCCTTGAGTCTTGGCTTGTTACTAATACCTATTCGGCCGTCCCTGTCGCTGCCGACAGCGCTGACCGAGTCCCAGGACATCTGTCTGCACCTGAAGCCGCTGGTGCCCCAGATCGAGGCGTTCGAGTCGGCCGATCTGACAGACGTGGACGTGCTGCTCCGCCCCCTGATCCACACTGTGTGTCTGGTGTGGGCCAACTCGCGCTACTATAGCACGCCCGGGCGGATCATTGTGCTGCTGCAGGAGATCTGCAACATGTTCATACAGACGGTACGTGTAGGAGAAGGTGATGATTTGTGGGTATGGTGAATTATGGTGATGGTGGTTATGCTGTTGCTGGTAACGCTGCTACGTTGAGGCTGATGCTGATACTGTGTGGTGCTGTTGTTGAAAGCATGTATTTCTTGTAAGGAGGTCTGCTGAATTTATTGAGTATCGACGCTGTTGAAAGTATCGAAGGCCTTCGTTTCTGTTTTAGGTCCGGAATTTCCTCGATCCGGGATCGATATTCCAAACGGAGGCCGAGGAAGCGATACAGGGAGTCTACACCTCACTGCGAATGTCCAAACTGTTCAGGTGAGTTAACCCGCGCCCCGTAGGGGGGGGGGGCCGAAACGGCCCCCCTGTCCTTTTCGGTCGATATCTCCTAAACCGCTTCAGATATCGCCACCAAACTTTCAGGACCCCTCCGGGCATCCATTTTACACATTGTGACCAAATTTTTTTCCAGAGGCTATGATAGGTTGGCCACAAATGACGTCAGAATGACGTCATGTTCTGTCATTTTCGACCGAATAAAGACCTTCGCGAGAAGACCTGTCAGGCCTACAGCTTTGAAGATACAGAAAAATGATCAGGACATAAAAGGTGTAGAATTGACAGGGCTACAAAACTGCTATCTCGGATTTTTGAAATTTTTGAGTTTTGAACCCCCAAAATCAAAAAAAACATTTTTTTTAGATATATTAGCCAAAAAATCCAAAAAGTTTTTTGAGTTTCAAAAAAAAAAAACGGAATATATGTGATAGTACCTACCGTCTTCTATCTACATACCGAATTTTAAATCGATACCTCGTTTTTTGGCCAAGTTATAGCGAAAAAACTGTTCAAAATTGATGACGTCAAATTTTCAAACTCAATTTTTGGCAGTTTTAGACCTCGTAGAGCAAAACAAAGACCACCATTAGACTCCCCGTGACGAGCTGCATCGAATAGATACCCATTTTATGCAAAAATATCAACTTTGAAATTTGACCTTATTTGACCTGACCTTGACCTGACCTTCACCAAAACGTGACCTACAGGGTGTCCCAGAATTACCCGGACATTTATTTTCTGGCTAAAAGTACGATTGCGCTCGATTCTAATGATATACAAGCATCATACTTTTATAAGATATCCCTTAGCTATCGAGCTTGGGGACTGTGTGCTTTTGGTGACCGGTAACGACTCGAGTCAAGTATTATCCAGAGTCAAGTAAGAGTAGTACTTTTCCGTTTTCAGCTTAAGCCACTAATAGGCAACCATGGTGAATCAACTCCCGTTTTCAACTTTGTAAACGGACTTTCGGCATGGTTTTTGCTGGAGAGCTTCAGCAGCTCATCTGCAAGCAGTTAGGATTGAGCAAAGCGCAATTATATCAGCTAACGAAGCCAGAGAGAGCAAGAGATAAACCTGATTGACAAGCTTGGGCTCGGCCAAAAAGGGCCATGCACCAGTTGTCAAACGGGTGGTTGCTTGTCATGGACAACAAACGTCACTGGACACTGATCTAGCTAAAAACTAGCTAAACGATAGATCAGGATTATCTAAAGAACATCAGTCTACTTTCCACCACTATCTTCGCAAAATTTTGGAATTTGGGCCTTGGGGTCCCTCGCCTGAAAAATATGCGAAAACTACGGGAAAAGCAGCGAAAATCACTACAATTCACCCCAAAAATATAATATATACAACCAAAAATTAAATTGAAGCACACACTTTGTGGTCTAACGAAGGTATTCTGTCATTTGAACCGCCCGAAAAAGGCGTGTGTGAACGTCAGATGACTACAACGCCCCAACAGCAGAGACGGCCAGGCACCCGTCGAAAATCAAATTGTGAGACATTTTGAGCCACCGTGCACTCATTGGGCTTGATATGATGGCCCAAAGACAACCGTTAGCACAGAGTACTACTGCGGTAATATTCTACCACTAAAAAAACTGGATGCCGTAAGCCAAATGGCCATGAACGGGTTTGTTTTGGAAACCAAATCTGTTGGAAGCCAAAGGTCCTGCCATGTTCAGACATGGAGTTTCTCCACTTCAGATGTAAAAAACGCGGCAAAAGTGGTGTAGGCAGCAATTTTTGTTTTGGGGGATAATGCCTTATGACCTGGGAACACTTTGATGTTAAGTTTATCTTATATGATCGTATTATCCTCCGGCAACAGGTCAAAGAAAACAGGCCTTCACCCAGTTTCGGGAGAGCCGTAAAACAACTGAGACCAGCAATGGCTGGCATTTTCAATCATTGTCGGCTGATCTTGTAACAAGCGCATCTATTGCATGTGCTACTTCACAGCCACCCTAGTTGACTATATAGGACAATAAAAAGAAAAAAAGCGCAATCATGTTTGCCTTATTTTATACGCTAATTAACAATGTCCGGGTAATTCTGGGACACCCTGTACTATGCTTTTCAGACCCCATGAGACCCTGATTTTCGGCGATAATTTATTTACTATTTGTCCAATTCGCTTCAAATTTTCACAATGCACATTTCAGCTCAAGCGCCAATTTTCGCCAATATGGTCTCTTAATAAAATATCAAATTTTAGGGTACTTGTCGTTGCCTCGTAATGTTAAAATCGGCTCCGTAAATCCGTCAGTGGAGCAGAGGCTATCCGTGCGTAGGTGTGACGTCACAAACACGTGACCATTAAGCTCCGCCCTCCCGGCGGACGGGGTAGTGACCTTGGCCGGTCAGTCGGCTGCGTGGAGCGGGCGGGGCAGTAGCTGTCGCACCGGGGCGGCTCGCATGGGCCGTAGCTGCCGTGCAGTTGTCGTTGCAGCCGTAATTTCATCGAATGAGCTAAATAGCGCGTATAATTAACGCACCAGCTGAAGCCCTCGACTAATCGTATCTATCACAAATGTACGTACACCTTGTTCAGTCACAAGAAATGTATATTTCCACACAAGATTCGGGGCTTGTGAAAAAACGCGCATAAAAAACGCTGTTGATTTCAAATGATTGCGTAAGATTATATATCGCGTCAGACTACGTCAAAATTGCAAAACAGAATCACCATTAACATGATGCAATTTATGTATTTGATATATGAAATTTGATTAGGAATGTATGCCGGCGTGATCGATTTATATCATCCCGGTGCAACTAAGCATTGAACACCTTCAGGACTAATCCATTTCATCATCGACTTAGGTTAAGGAGGTCGCCAGACTAACTTTGCCCCCAGAGCTTGTGTGTTGAAATGCAAACATGGAAAGTAAAAGCCTAGAGATAGTTTTCTCACCATTGAGGACATACCTACTGTTACTTAAGTTTTACAAAAAAGATACGAGTTTATTGATGATCGTTCTCGTGTAGTGCCCAACGTCTGCCTGCCACATTGCTATTTCATTTTGTGCACTTCTTAACAATATAACACACACATGACACCGCGATAAAGGCCATTTCTACCATACGACACATTACGCTGCTGCCCCACCCGGCGCCCCGCACCGCTTCACGAATCACGAATACGGTCGTTTCGCTGGAGCGATGCCCCAGGCAATCGGCCGTGCCCGAGACTCTTCATCCTACTTGGTTGCTTTCTGCGCCTTCCTCAGAAACGTTTATAGGCACTGCCAAATATATCAATATTTTTGGGTCAAGCAGAGGCTTACACATGATCTTATAGGTAATCGGCTAGTGACCTGACCCAACCTGACGATGAGATAGGTGCAACTCCGGCTTAAATAAATGCTCAGAGTCCAAGAGTCTCTCCATCTTTCCTTCTACGGCCGGTTCCGTTCCAATAGATCCTACCCTGATTCTGATCATTCTGAATATTCTGAGCTGGTTCGACGTTTAGATACCAAAATAAGTTGAAGAGGATACCAAATGCCCTCAAACGGATAATTTTTTGGCTTTCGTCCCGAAACAACTTTGCCAGCTTCACTTGTCTCCAGTATGTGGTCCCGCTCCGACCTCTCCGCGGTGCTGACACCGACTGAAGCGGCATAGACCCATCGCGGTCACGGCCAGTGGGCGGAGTTTAGTTGGGCCCGGCGCAACGTGATTGGCCAGCGCTCCTATCCAATCCGGTGCGGTAGCGAGCGAGCCTCTATCCGGGTGCAAAAACTGATTAACATTACGAGCCAACGACAAGTGCTCTAAATTTTGATATTTTGTTAAGAGACCATATTGACAAAAATTGGCGCTTGAGCTGAAATATCGTCTGCCAAAATTTCAAGCTAATTGGACAAAAATTGAAGAAATTATCGCCGAAAATTAGGGTCTCATGGGGTCTGAAATGCATAGTAGGCTGGCCCCAAAGGCTGCCTAACCCACATAATCGCATTTGTCATGTAAAATGGACCATAAAACATGTATCACACGACACTTTCATATTGTGGCCCCGGTGACCTGACCTCGCTGTGACCTGACCTGGTATCAGTGACCTCAGATAGCAAAGTATGTGTTTGACGAACAATGTACCATCGATGGCTTTCAATAAATTACCAATTAACTCGATTTCACAACACATTTCTTGAAATGCCTGTGAACGGTGAAAATCTGACCTTTGACCTGACCTGTGACGTCATCGGTTTGACCTAGGTCAATGAAATTTGGTCACAAGGTAGTTCCCGGGTGGGGCTATCGAACGCCGTTCGAATTTTGAAAATCGGCCGGTAACTTTCCGAGATCTTAGGGGGGGCCGAAACGGCCCCCCCCCCCTACGGGTGGTAGGGTCCGCCGGTAGCCCTACGGGGCGCGGGTTAAACCGTCATGCGTCGCTAGTCAGACTTCGCACTAATATGTTTCTTAGTGTCATTTAAGTGCAGGCGTACCAATATTGCCTTTATACAGTCGAAGTAAAACATCATTTTTTATGAATTTAGTCCGAACCTTTTGATGGGAAGGATTCACAAGGACAGAGCCACCGCTAAGCGAAGCTTGTTGCGATGACCCTGCCCTCTACCCTCCGATCGCGCAATTCCGATTCTATGGCAGAATTTAGAGTCCAAAGTTTAACGTGCGCACAAAGCCGCGCACGGCCGGTCCCCTCGCTGACTTCGCCTGGCTACGGCCTGCCACCAACCGCAATCATACCTGTCAGGAGGCCCAGAAATGTCGAGCGCCCGTCGCGCTTCGAACACGGACTGTCATAACCGGGAACGCGTGCTCTCACCACGCGGAGTCCAACGCTCTAACCAACTGAGCTAGATCAACTGAGCATCATCTGGATACTAATCTCGCATATGTATGTATCTTGTGTTGACGTTCAACATCTCACCGGTCACACCTTGCCCCCGATCGGCAGACAAGTATACGAGGAGTACAAGGAGAAGCTGCCCAAGTTTTTCCCGTCTGCCGAGCACGTCAAGCTGTGGGAGTTCCAGCCGGAGCTGGTGTTCTCCCGCTTCAACCGGTTCGTGAAGCGGCTGGAAACCATCAAGGTGAGAATGTGTGGTAACGGGGGAGAGGTTGGGCCAGGGAGGTGTGAAGAGGAGAGAAGAAGGAGTGGGGGGGGGGGGGGTATGTGCTCTAATGTGTCGGCTTTTCAATATATCAGTTATTAGTCGGTGCTTCTCAGAAATCAAAGGACAGCTCAGACATCTCAGTTAGCTTAGAACGAAGTCTAAGAACTTAGGAGGCATCTAAAATCACCTCGAGAGCATGATTCTTTTCTCTTCGATGAGCCGTCTGTGACGGCTGAACTTAATTTCACCGATTCATGATCCGCCCTCCTGCCTCCTTATAGGAGTTTTTCGAGACGTCTCTGGAGTTTCTGAAGCTGGAGAAGGTGGAGGTGGGTGGTATCCGCGGCAAGGCGCTCAGCTCAGAGGTGGTGGTCGTCTTCAACCAGTTCAACGAACACTACGCCCACTTCGCCGGAGTGGTGAGTGGCTAAAGGGAGGACTGGGCGGTGCATGCTGTGCCGCTGGCGAGGATATTAGATAGATGGCTACATGAGGCTTTCAAAAGTCATTTAGCTATAAGCCCTCGTCTCTTAGAAATATTTCTTCAAATACGTTTTATTCAACGTCTCATTTCAAGGAAGGATCGCGATTTCCCACTTCAAGCTAATTTTATTCGAACAGTTTGACTTTTTTCGATAGACTTGCCAAAGCAAGCTATCGAAGTCTTACCCGTATCTTACCGAACTAGTTAGTTCGCACTCTTCTCGCTAGGCCTACATCCCTCATCACAGTTATTTCTACATATTCAACCCCTCATCTCGCCCGTTCATCGTCAGAGTTACGACTGTCTGGACCCGGACGACGAGTCGTTTGTAGCCGACTACGAACAGTTCACGGCCCGGGTGCTGGACCTGGACCGGCGCATGGCCACCTGCGTCTGCCAGGCCTACGACGACTGCGTCTGCAGCGAGTCGGCCTTCAAGGTATTGGACAAAAATGTGACGGTGCTCCGAATAGTGATGAATTGTGTATGTGACCGTGTGTCAAAATATGTAATGGTAATATATGATATCTGTGATGGCATTTAAGAATAATGACTGCAACGATATTTGATCTTTTTAGGTAATTGTTCACAACCATTCAAGCAACCAGGTCAAGTACCCCAGGTATTTGATTGCTTTTGTTTCCTATTCTTTCCTCGTGGGATGTATTCTTTTCATCTTAAGTCCCGTGTCTGCATTTCGTTACAGCTGATCACGATGTGCGGGACGCTGCTGGAGCGGCCCGTCATACGGGAGAACTTTGACTCCAAGTACACGCTGCTGCTACAGATGATACACACCGAGCTGGACGAGGCCAAGGTAAAGACATCATAAGACGTGACACCCTGACACCATGGTTAACCCTGACACCCAGCACACAGTACACACTGACACTAAGCATGACACGCTGTTGCTTCAGATGATACACAATTACACGGTACACCGAGCTGGACGAGGCAAAGGTGAAAATTGTTAATGAAAGGCTGTTGACGAGTTGCGATGCCCACCGATTCGTGAACATGTCATGAACTATTCGTGAATGCGACGTGGGGTGTTCGCAAGCTCTTCGTGGCAGTTCGAGAAAGTCGTGGCATGGCGCGCTTTGTCACGCATTGGCACACATTCCCCGCATCGACCCGGAACGAGTTCACGAACAGTTTGTGAATAGTTTGCGACACGGACCCAGTTTCATAAAGCGAGTCCGTAACTTACGCCGGTTTTTGGTCTTGTATTGCAAGTGCATGTTAAGCGATGACGATAGTTTGAATCGTTGAATTTATTTATCTTGCAAGCAAGAACAGAAGGGAGAAGGGGAAATACATTTATCGCTTCACATGCGCTTGCAATACAAGCCCAAAAACCGGCGTAAGTTACGGACTCGCTTTATGAAACGAGGCCACGGTCGTAAAATTTAGTCGTTAACAAAATTTTAAACATTTCGAAGTTTCCGTCCCGACATCGTGCGCAGTCGCGACGAGTTTACGCATAGCTCATGTCAGTTTACGGCTAGTTTGCGCACTGCACGACTCGAGTCGGCGTGCCATAAAATCGTACAAGTGTCAACCTGGCTGAACCCTTTCCGTCCGTACAATCCCACGCCGTACTAACGCCGCATACGGTCCGTACAGGTGGTGTACGACCGTCAGATGGCGCTGGCCGAGGCCGGCTCGGTGCAGCTGGGACACAACATGCCGCCGGTGGCCGGCCTGCTGAAGTGGATGTCCGAGCTGCGAGGACGGGTGGATAACACCATCAGCAACTTCCGAGGACTGGAGCACCCGTGAGTCATGAGTGGGCGGGAGGGACGAGAGGTAGCTGGGGGGGGGGGGGGGGGGAGGCCGGAGGGGAGGGAGAGGGATGCTTTTTGGGTAGACGAGACTGTAGTGGTTACGGTCTGTGGGTGGAAGGGATAAAATGTTGACTGGGCTCAGAGTGATGCTTAGCCTGGAATTCCCATTTTGTAAGGTGATTTTGCCGTACTATTGATTGATCAGCTGTTTTTGATGTTTGGATGTGGGCGCAATAAGACACCCGGCTGTTACTGAAAGCGCCTCAATTAATGCGTCTGTTCTGTATTTGTGTAGCAGGAAATCTGAAGCAGAAAGATGTGTATTTTGATAGGCTGTGATCAGTTGGTTCCCCGAAACTTTGTCATGTGAATGTTAATGAGGGTGAGTCGGTGACGACTGGCAACGTAGCAAGAATATCGACTTACGTGCTGAGATTTACTGACTGACCACAGGCAGATTGGAAAGCCGCTGCTTCCTCAACGGTAAACAAGGAGCAGCAACGACCCAGCTGCCCAGGCTGTGTATTTATGTATTTTGACCATCTGATTCTCCCTCACCATGTGCAATTATTATGTAGCATACTACACAAAACTTCCTCATAGGTAATGGTGGAAACATTTTCATCATCTGCTGTAAAAAATTATTTCTACCCAACCTTCTTTTTTTTTTTTAACTCGAGTCGACCAGTGAAGTGATTTCGACGCCATTGAAGAAATGTGTGTACATATTTGCAAACATTACCTATATCGTTCGGTTTAAATTGAATATGCCGCACCAATCCATCATTGTGCTACGAAGCCTATTAGCGTTATGCCTTTACAACCACGCCTATATTTATCGAAATGTCCTCATAACAGATGCTCATTGAGGATGCGAGTGTATAATTCTAAGGTCCAATTGTTATTTATTTTCCATGTGAATATCAAGCCACTTTCCTTCACACGATATTAATTCTGTGCGAGCTGAGCGAAATGACCTCTCAGTTGCATGCAAATCAAAATCAATGTTTTGTTTTCTACCCGTCCTTTGTCACGCTGTGAAGTATTGCTCAAACTAAATCGCTATTTTTACTTTTATTATATCATTTAGTCTCGGATGGTCTGCATTATTTTTGTACCAATGTTTGACATTAAATCTATTACCATTTTGTGAAAAAAAATGCTTCACTCTCCAGGCTTTGATGTGTCTACTTTATTCGTCCTATCGAAACCGCGGACATCCATCACATAACACCCTCCCTGTCCCTGCTCCCCTGTCCCCTGACAGTGTGATCGAGTGCGACTCGGCCCAGCACCTGTACACCAAGTACGACGACCTCGTAACACTCTTGGCCGAACGGGAGCGTGCCGTCTATGACGACTGGCAGGCTGGCGTCACGGAGCTGATCCTCAGTAAACTGCAGCTGCCGCTCATCACTAGGAGCGAGAACGTGGTCGAGGTCAACTTCGACCTGCAGGTAGGTGAAGGGATATTGGATCCAGGAGGCCGGGTGACGGCTAATGAGTTTGACGATGGGGTCGGTAAAAACAGGGTGAATAATTTATCACTGACTGATCAATGCGTTAACATTTTACTGATCCCGATGCGCTGCCACTATACTTGTAGCACTTGCCCCTGGCTTCATCGCGATCCCGGAGTTGTGGAGTCTCGAGAGTCCATACAACCCTTTCAGGAGTTCATAGAACCCCTTGACAAGCCAATATAGCTTTTTGAGAAGTTCGTAAGGTCCCTACTAAAAGTCCACTTCTCCCCCGCGCCCGTCCAGCTGGTGAGTATCCTTCGCGAGGTCAAGTACCTGCGGCAGCTGGAGCGGGACGACATACCGGAGGAGGCCGGCAGGATGGACGACAACGCCATGATGTACAGACAGTTTGTCTCCAACCTCGAGCTCATCTGTATCTCGTGAGTGGCGCGCGGGACGGCCTGGGATGGCCGGACGGCCGCAGTTGTTGGAGAGCTGATGTACGGAGGCTTCAGTCAGTGATGAGAAACAAAGAGTCTCCAATTAATACACTTGTGTACAGTTTAAAAAGTGACACATTGCTGAGCTCGATAGTAATTTTGTGAAGAAGTGTTCATATGCTTGGTGGTGTTGGCTAGTTGAGGAAATCTTTTTTATAGCAATCTGAACAACTCACAGAGCTGTGCTTCAGCTTTCAGTTGACCACCTTGTAACTCCACATCCCGCTGTAACGACACATTTCGCTGTATGTGACAGATACAACAACCTGCGCCGTAACACGCAGCGGGTCGAGTTCAAGCTGATCGAGAACCAGGTGAAGGCCATCGACGAGCAGCTGGCCAAGGCCGTCGACGAACTCTGCTGGACTAGTGACGGTGAGTGCGGTAGGGGCGAGCGTGGGGAGGGAGGTCCGGGGAATGAGTGGCTAGTTGGCTAGTTGCTGACAAAGTTGTGCTGGATGAGACACCATGCTCAGTGGGTTTTATACCGCTCATAAAGATGGGACAACTGCTATCCAGCAGAAGAGAGTTGTCGCTCACCATTCATGATACTTTGGTCTGTGATAACCCGACTAATTATTCATTGCAGACAGACTCAGTCTAATGTGTTCTCATGTGCTCCAGACGCCTGGGATTACATTCAGGAGACACGAGACCTCGTGATGGACCTGTCCAACCGGGTATCCAAGTCGCAGAGAAACCTGGAGGTCATACGAGGTATGTCGCATTTTATGGCTTTTCTCTTACCATGAACGTGGCTGGAAACGCGTTGTATAGCGCAGCGAGAGAAAACAGTGACCAGTGCAGCTAAAGTCGTACCGACTCTTGCCAAGGTTAACCCATGGTACATACCAGATGCAGCTGGGTTGACAGTACAGAATACAATGATACATTAAAAAGCATGAAATGCCTCGTTTGTAAATATAACAGCATGTGCTGGCGGTATTTAGATTTACATCTGTCCGTTGGTTTTCAGAGATGCTGCTCGGTTTCGCCTCGAAGCCTCTGTTTGAGCGGAAGGAGGATCGACAGAACACACTGCTCAACCTCGAGGAGAAGGAGGAGAGACTCAAGAAAACGTGAGATTTAATCAATATCGAGCTAATTATAGGGTCGATCACAAGTTATGATGAATGAAGGCCGAGACTATGTTCGAGTTCGTCTTTCTTGCTTTAATTTTGGCCAAGTGTAATGAAAATCCTTTTTTCTTAGGAGCTTCTTTCACTACCCTTGCAGGTCACCGGTAAATAAAGTTCGACATCACTGCTTTTCACTGAGATTCTCCCTTATTCACCAACCCTTCTCTCGTATTTATCTATCACACCCACCGACCGTCACTCGCTACAGGTACGCTGCCATCACCAAGGCTGGTGAGAAGATCCACCGACTGGTGCGGGAGAACAAGATTTACCTGAAGGCCGACGGAAAGTCGCGCGCCTGGAGGCACTACGTACACTATGTCGACGGTAAGGCGGTGGCGACCGGCTGGCTAGTGATTACGAGAATAAAGTAAGATCGCTTATTATATATCGTAAAAGACTTTGGGCGATGTTCATGAATTATAGCGCAAGCATCTTCACTTGCCTTCAAAGCACATTAACCGATACGATCCTCTACTTGATGCTATATTGTCAGCCGTGCTTTTTTAGCGTAATCTGAGCTACATCCCTCCACCGTGCGTCAGGTATTGTGGTGGACGAGTTTGCCAAGGTGGTGCAGTGCAGCATGGGCTACCTACTGGACAACACCGACCCCAAGATCAACACCCAGCCACTGATGGAGGCGCGACTCGAGCTCATCGAGCCCAACGTCCTCTTCAAACCGTCACTCGACTATCAGGTCAGCTCCGACTCATTCCACAATAAAATCCATTGAGTATAATCGGATAAAGATCTTCTGCTCAACCTACTAATGACAGTCCACTCAGCCGGATTTGAAGACGGAGCTGTCGACCTGCTGCTGCCATCCTGTTTACATTGATGTTGAAATAACGGTTATTGTATAGAAATTAGCGTATGTCACGCCAACGAGCTCAGGGACAGCGGAGATATTTTGTCCTCCGTCCGACGTCCGACGTTTTTAGCAAACTACCAGCGTGTCCACTGTCCATGCTCTTAAGTCTCTCCGGTCTCTGCAGGACGAGAACGGCTTCCTGGACATCACCGAGGGCATCGTGTCCGACATCTTCAACATGTCCACGCTGATGAAGAAGCTGTCGCGCAAGGTGCACCAAAAGTCCTACCTGGAGGAGCTGGAGGAGAACGAGCGGCTGCGAGAGATGCGCAACCTGCTGATGAATAACATTCACAGCGTCATCAGCCAGGTATGTCAGGAGCGAGGGGATTCCAGTGTTTGGAGTTTGCCAAAGGGAAAGATAGAAGTAAGCTACGGAAGTGAAATGAAAATCGTCAATCAGCCGAATGAGGTGAGGGAAGGGCCATGACAATTTGGGTTTGTCAACTGAAGTTGCCATTGGCCAAAGCTGCTGAACTACATATAAATTGGCACGGTCACAATTACCAGCTGCTTAAAAGTATGAGTGTGTTAAGTGTTTTTCATTTTATTTGCGGTGCGCCCGCCTAACCCATCGTTCCGTGTGTCTGCTCAGGCCAAGAACTACCGCAACTCTTTGGACCAGCACAGCTACCTGTGGACCGACGACCGGGCTGAGTTTATGGAACAGTTCCTCAAGTGAGTCCCTGCTCAGCGACCGAGACAACTGCAAATGGGAACCTAGTGTTAAGGCCTTTGGGAGTCTGAGTTGTTGTTGAGTCGATGATGTGAGCTGCTGTGCCTCGTTTGTAACTTGTGGAATATGCATGGATTCTCTGGAAATCGTAAGTCTATATCCGTACTGGCTCCGACCGCCCGACGCTGTTCCGCTTTTCACCATCAGCCCCATCCACCACACCCACTTACCCACCTTTTGTCCACTGCGCTCCCTGTAATACACTCCAATCTACCACGTTCTTCCTACCCACCCTAAATTATTCCTCTCACGCTCTTTTCTACCACTGTATTCTGCGTCCTTCAGGTACGGCCACCAGATCACGCCGGACGAGATCGAACAGTTCGGTGAGGACGGTATTCCCGAGGCCGCGCCCACCCTGGACCAGTTCAAAGAACAGATCGACAGCTACGAGAAGCTCTATCTGGAGATGGAACAAGTCGAGCCAGTGGTTACCTTCGATACCTGGTTCAGACTCGACTGTAAGCCGTTCAAGGCGGCCCTTCTCAACACGATAAAACGATGGAGCCTGCTGTTCAAACAGTATCTCATCGACCATGTGACGAATAGGTGAGTAAGGAGAGGGCAGGGTACTGTGTGGTTGCAGTTGAAAATGTGAAGACGACTGACATAATTTTTGCTTGTTCGAAACGACACCTCCAGTATCACAGGCTGTCTTATAACGGCACTAAGATCTTGCCGGCTCGAATTATTTTCACCCCGTACACGTATAACACTCTACTATCACTTAGCATTGGATGAAGCATGCGTGAAAGACTCTGAAGACCGTTGAAGACTCCGAGCGAATGTTATACCCGCGATATACTCGTTTGAATACAAGTCTTTGGTCACTCTAACCTCCTGCCTTTCCCCGTCCCCCTTCCACAGCCTGCAGGGTCTGGCGGACTTTATCACGGTGACGGACGCGGGCCTGCTGAACCAGGTGCAGGAGGGCGACTACCAGGGCCTGGTCACCATGATGGCCCACCTGATGGCCGTCAAGGAGCGCACAGAGGCCACCAACACCATGTTCGAGCCGCTCAAACAGACCATCGAGCTGCTCAAGACGTATGATGTCGAGATGGCCGAGGAGATTCACCTCCAGCTGCAGGTCGGTGGGGACGGAAAAATACGGCTGGTGTCGGAGGGAAGGGAGATGAGCATAAGTGTGTGTGTGTGTGGGGGGGGGGGGGCGGTCGTTCCAGGTTGTGTCACATTTGATGACGTCTCGTCAGTCGGGCAGTTAGACTGTCTCATGTTCATTTTTCTTAACACTTTCGAAGCGTGATTACTTACCGTTCCGCTGTTGCGCTATACCACGCGAATGTTTTCTCCGCGAACCGTCTCTCCGTATGGTCTGCGCTTCTTCTTTGCCGGTTCTCACTACTCACTGACGAACCAAGTGACCAACAGCCGCGTTTATCTTCGCTCGGCACCACTTCTGGATCCGCACTCCTCACCCTTCACCTCGCCCCGCCCCTACCTCCGTCCCGGCCACACGACCCCGCTCCTGTCACCGAACGGCGTCACTCTCCTTTCCCCGCCCCTCTTTCCACTCTGTCCTGTCTCGGTCGTGTCATTCGATCTCCACTCCCTCCTGCCCTGGCGTCTGAGCCCCGCCCCTTGCCCTCCCTCGTCCCGCCTCGAGTCATCTGATCTGACCCTCCCCTCCCCCTCCCTCCCACCACCAGGAGTTACCGGAGAAGTGGCGGAACACAGTGAAGCTCGGCATACAGGCCAAGCAGCAGGTGGCGCCGCTGCAGGCCAATGAAGTGGCCAACGTGAGGCGCAGCATCGCCAGCTTCGAGCTGCGACAGCACGAGTACAGGGAGGCCTTCAGGAAGCTGCTCGTCTTCAGGTGGGTGTCGGCCAGACCGGTGGGGACGGGGAGGGGGTCTTTCTTGGAAAGGAACGATGGAGGTGCCTGGGAATTACAATTGACAGACCAATATTTGAGCGGGACCCGTGACGAAGCTGCCTGATTTTTACGAACTTTTAACTGAACTTAAGTTCAAAAGGGATAGTTTGCTCACCTTTAAGGCATGAATCGCGACATATTTGATAAAGTTGACCGGAACGACAGGATAATTTTCCGCTTTCGTCCGTGGCATTTTACCGCACTCGCTCTTGATAACAGAAAATGGCTGAAAATCTCTGGTCCATTTAGCTACGAGTGTAATGACGGCGGTGAAGTTCACCCTCTGCTGACTGCTGTGGGCATTTCAGTGACACGCGTCCGCTGCAGTTCACAAAGTCGGGAAAGGCGGCCACACGGTACCGTAATTAGTACTGGCCGCTTTGTGGAAATCTGCGTCTGTGTGTGACCGTCTGTGTGTCTGTCTGTATGTCCATCTGTTGTGCCCGTCTGTATGTCTGTCTGTCTGTCTGTATCCGTCTGTGTGTTTCTGTCTGTGCATTGAGTGTCTGTCCGTGTCTATCTACACTTATTGTAAACACATGCTTCTACTCCACCAGCGAACACCGTGTCTCGTCTCTCACCAGTATGTGTTTGTATGTGTTTGTGGGTTTCTGTTCGTAACGCTTTGTTTCTACGGCAATAGTTGTAGTGACGTGCTTATCAGATCTGGACATACTGCAACATAGCTGCTGTATTTAATGATGTAAAAATATCTGCTTGAGGCATTGTGGATAAACGATCTATGAAAACAAAACAAAAAGCTTCTTCCAGTCCTGTGCGTTGACATGTATTTTTTTTTTAGACTTGTGCCATAAGCAAATGATTTTAAAGTAGTTTGAAAATAGTTGCATAATACCAACGCCATTTTTTGAGTTACTTGTAAAAGCTCTTTAGTGTATGATTATTGATCATTTCATGGTTCCATAGTTATTACAGTTCCTTGTACGTTTGATGACACACTAGACACTACCACTCATATGCCGTTAGTGCTTTGGTTTTGCACCAAATATTTCGCCCCATGGAACCTCGAAGTCGCTTGGGGCTAGCTTTCTCCCATTCTCGATGAGCTGGCCAAATACGCTGGATTTTGATGAAGAAGCTGGTGGAGCTACTTCTGCGTCTACGGCTGAGTCCGACTCTTCTGCCGGGCCAGACGCGCGTCCTGCGACACACCCAACGTGATGGGGACCAGCTTCAGGAGGGGCTGTGGCGAGGATGGCGGCGGAGTTTCCCCGGATGATTGCTATCGAGACTCTTTGTAGAAGCCAGGACACTTCTCTGGGGTCCTTAGTCGCCGCAGAAATCCGACCGCCGATATCCCGGAGCAGCTTTGACCCTGCTTCTCCGACTACGCCGGTAGTCTCCACTGCTACTGGAGTGAAGATGTAGCGGTCTGCAAGACTGGCGTAGCGCATGCGCTTCAGGTTCTCGGCGGCGGCTGCAGCTGCGCCGGGATCCACTGCAGACTTCACCACGTGTGACTCAGCAAACGTGTCAACGCATGTGGCGTCCCATGTGAGGCTTCGACCGGCACTGAAGGGGAACGTTGTCAGTCCGTCGGGGCGCCTTCCATCTCCTCTGTCTAGCCCCACAGGTTCTAAGACCGATGGTACGCCAGCGCTTGCCAGTGCTCGTTTAATGACGTCATTTAGGGCTGCGTGCCGTGGGAAGCGACCGGCGCTCTTCTTGCATGATAGGCCGTGGTGTCCCAGCCTGTCCACAGGGCATCCACATAGCTTGCATTGGTGGGGCTCACAGATGGGCAGGCCTAGTCGGAGGGCTACCGCTATACGAATGGTCTCATCATCAATGTACAGTCCCAGGCTGGGGATTGGAGGTGCTTGCAGCCAGGCTGCAGTATGCGGCATACAAGCAGCACCGAGACGAGCGCGATGTATCTGATTGGCTCCGGCGATCAGGCGGTTAGCGATGACAGTTGACGCGATGTCGTCCCAGGTCTTTTGGAGGCTGGCCGCCGGGCGTTCTGGAACAGTCTCGATGCCAGTTGCAGCCATGAACTGCTCCGTGGCTGGTTGCAGTGCCGCTGGCTCAGGGCCCGTGAAGGTTGAAGGGCAGATAGTAAAAAATGAATAGTAAATGTGAATAGGTGCCATAAAAGCCCTTGGCACTCCTGTCTGCCAATCTATAGGTTTTAGAGTAGGTATGAACTCCAGATAGTCAAAATATGGGAGCACATCATAGCAGAATAATGCAGTACTTCTATAAAAGCTTCTTGCCAGTTACTTGTTTTTCTGTGGTAAGTAGCCCATGCCAAGAACCAAGCAATGCCACGCCAAAGGAGCCGACAATCAAACATTTTGTCCCAAATACCCAACATCATCTTTCTTAACGGCCACTAATATTTTGCCTATCGTATAACACCAAAATGCAAATAAAATTTCAGAGGACCAGCTTCCTCACCCACTCCCTTCCCCCCTGCCTCGCCAGGTACGACTGTTCGACGCCGTACGAGATCCTGGACAGCACCCACCTGGCCATTCACGCCATGGAGACGGAGCTGGCTAAGATCTCGGCCTCGGCCGCCCTGTTCGAGGTCCAGATTCCCGACTTCAAACAGCTGAAAATGTGCAGGAAAGAAGTCCGACTCGCCAAGGTAGGCGACCGGTGCGGGGTTGTATGTCTTATAAGCTGTTTTAGAATATTGTTACGAGGTCAAAATAAAAACTTATATTAGTGTAAATAATCGTCTCCTAAACAAATTAATCCCTCGCACTGTACCAATTCCTGCATTATTACCGCTTTCCTGATAGCAGAGTGCAAGTCGCTTTGTACAGTCAATACCGAATCATGCTCGGCCCCGTGTTTGTGTCCGCAGCACCTCTGGGATCAGGTGTTTATCGTGCGGGACAGCATCGAGGACTGGAAGGGCACCCCGTGGAAGGAAATCAACGTCGAAAACATGGACATCGAGTGCAAAAAGTTCTCCAAGGACATTCGAGGTAGGTCCCCTGTGGACTCAGTCGCGGGGTTGGTGTTTTGTCGTTGGGCTATCCCAGTGTTGTTTGCTGTTTTGGATTTGGAGCACCGCGCCGTGCGACTAACCTATTTTTGCTACGTGCACCTGATCTCGTCTCGAAATAAAATCGGTCAGCGTCGTATCAAATGGTCATCTGTCTTCCGTTTTGCGATAATTTGACGAATCGTTTTTCTCATTTGCATGTCAATCTTTCTTGTAACACAAAATATCTTCGTAAAGTTATTGAGAAGTGAATATGACGTGTTCTTTGTATTCATTAATTGTGTCCATGTTCGAAATTTAAACGATGCAATTGTCATTTGTCTGCTTAAACGTTTTAGTCTGATGCTGGCCTGTTTAATTTCGAGATGAGGACAAGGTGTGCCTGTGGTGTTTTATGTACCTAAAGGTCACCGCACAAGTTTTGTTATGCAGGTGTTATAAGTTTTTTTATAGTTTTTAATGCTAGCTAAATTGACGTGCCTAAAAGCATACTTATGTGTATACTAATTATAAATACCCTTAACTTCGGTACCCGAACGATAATGCTCCCAAAGTATTTTTTGTGACGTCGACAGATCTTCTCACACCGTGCAACGCCATGAACATTTTGTGCTCGTTTTCCTTTTCCAGAAATGGGTACGTAGGTAGTATTTGTATATTTTCTAGTGCAGTAGGAATTTAGCTCTACTTTCAGTCGGTAGCTAATCGGGCTCGGTCATGGCCATTATGTAGAAAATTCACGCCGCCGCATATATTATCTTATTTTGTATATATTGGACGCAAAAATCGGCCAAAACTTTCATTCAACACAACTTCATTGTATATTTGGCAAATAACATTTGGTCATTTGCTCAGCAGTGTCTTAGAAGCTTCGCTACAAGTCGTGTCGCTACATTTGCGAATTGTAGATAGTGGAAACGACTAAATCCACGGTCAAATCAGCTATATTTCAGCACGCTTTTAGGGTGTGTGTTACATGCTACACAGAAAGCGCACACCAACCTACACTTGTGTGGGCAAAGTATCTGCCAATGCAACATCCTTGTGTCCTTTGTACATAAGAATTATATGTGCGTTCCTTTGTACATAAACATTATATCTGCTTATTCTAAGGTGTGGGCATTTATATTTACTTGATGATTTAGTGTAAGACGTGTGCACCATGAATAGGGCGACCTGCTGCTGTTCGTGCTCTTTGTATAATACTCGAGGAACATTTTTAACATAATCGTCTTTTTTGCTTAGTTTTAGAAGTTTTTTTACGGTTTGTGATCCTACGCTCGGATTTTCTGTACAAATTGTATCGTCACCTTGCTTATGTTTAAAGTTTTACGTTATTTATTCTGCAACTTTTGGTCTAGAACTGTTCTTAAAGCGAACAGCGTTTTTTTACTCTCAATCTGCTTTTGTGTAGTTAGTAAATGTACTTCTGATCGCAAGACGATCTGTACCATAATGTATGACGTTTTGCAGTCTTTGCGGATTGTATGGTTGATGATTCGGAATTCCCTGGTAAGGATTTCAACAACCTCCATGCGATCACCCCGTATTTAGATAGCCTGCAAGCTCACCTGGCATCTTTTTCACCTCCTACATTCGCGGGAGATGGTTGCTGATTAGTGATTATAATAGACTTAGATACTCCACAAGAACAGTTCGATATGTAGGTATGTGCTGAGTTCCATAACTGCTGACCAGTTTGGAGTATAACGTCGACCAAGGCCCCCTCGACGGGCTATAGCGCACTTATAATTACAACAGTCTAACGTTGCAGCTGTTGAAAGTAGATCGACTAATAATCTGAATGATTAGTCCATTGATTATGTGCATTGGCACATGTTTCATAAGATTGGATCGTGTAGGTACTAGGTATACGCACTTACTATGACGGTCGATATTTACTTTTCGCTACATGTGATGGTATATAAGTCTGTTTCCTCTGATTGCATCGTAAATACTCTGTTTACTTGGCTATGATTTGAAGCCATGCTGTCGTTACATAGCCCACCGGCCTATATGTACTGAACCCACCCTAGGTAGGCTGCTGTGCTGGGTCTGCGCCCCTGTCTCCTTCTACCCCATCCCCTGCGCTGACCCCGTGTGACCGGACACAAGGCATGGACAAGGAGGTACGCGCCTGGGACACCTACCTGGAGCTGGAGGCCACCGTGAAGAACATGCTGACCTCGCTAAAGGCCGTCTCCGAGCTGCAGAACCCGGCCATCCGCACCCGGCACTGGAAGCAACTGATGGTCGCCACTAAGGTAGGGCAACGGGTGGGAGGTGTGAGCTGACAGGGGTGGTGAGACTGGGTAGTATGATACTGGTGTGGGTTAGGAGGTTTCCATCCCGGTTAATTGGAGCGGCAGGGTGGATCTGGGTGGTGATGGCATAGAGATCTAAAAAAATCCACGAAAGTGAAGAACAAAAGGTCAGCATTACCAAACATAATATTCAGATGGTCTGACTCGGTTTATTTGATCCGTAAAATATGCTAATTTGCTGGAAGCGGAACCTAGAGCGTGTCAACTGTCCACCGGCGGGCAAAGTCACTAATCATTAGGCGAGCATGCATATCTGTACGATAGCGCGCCGCTCAGTGTTCCGTGTTCTAAACTGTGAACCGTCCGGCCATAAACGCGTGCTGATTGGTTGGTGACCGTGTTCGCCGTCTCCGTGTGTGTTCTGTCCTAACCGTCCGGCACTGTTGGCGCTTTTCGTTCGTCGTCACAGAGACAAACGTTCATGCGTCGCATGTTCCTGGTAAGGAGTATGTCTCACGTGTGGTGACTAACATTTGGCTTGAGGGTTTCCACTCCGGTTGTTGCTGCTGATTGTTGCAGTCGGGTGTTTAGATTAACAGCTGACTGGCCGTAGGATAAAATATGTGTGGCTCTCTGGCAACTGCTTTGTGGGAGTGTCGCCTAGTGCATGCGCTGACTGTGATATGTGTCGATTTATGTGTCTGTGTTTGTGTGTCTGTTGGCTGACCTGTTGCTCATTTGTGGCTAGATTGGTGTTGATTGTTTGACAGATTGATCCTAAGCCCCCTGAACTTCCGATGATCCTGTGTCTTTGTGATACGAAACCTACAGCCGTTAGACCGAACGTAAGATGCTGGAACTTTTGACAAGGCTTCCGCGTATGCTAATGAGAACTTCCAGACTCCTCGCTCAACCTCATCCAGCTCCAACTCCAAGCTATACTCCTGAGCCAGCGTTCAGCACATTATCTCCGCAGCAACCGCCCGACCAGCCGTCCGGCGTCGGCGGCGGTTCCGGGGCGGCCCGACTCGCCGCCAGAAGAATGGGCGCCAGAGCCCGCCGCGGCCGAAAGCCCGCCCCCGCCCCCGCCCCCGCCCCCGCCCCGGCCCCGGCCCCGGCGGAGGAGGAGAGGGGCGGAGCTTCGGCGGTGGGCGGTCCGGTGGGCGGGGCCAGCGTGTCGGGCGTGGCGGCCGCGCTGAGTCGACTGGCTGAGGGCGGGGATGATGTAAGTTGGAGAGACCCTCCCCACCCCGTCCTGTTCTGTCCCCGCCCCGTTCTGAGGCCGGGGTGGACAGGATGGCCGTGTGACGGCTGTATGGTCGGTCCGGGCTGTAAAGACGCTCCGGTCTCAGGACGGAGTGACGGACAGACGGATGGAGGGTGGAAGGAACCGGCAGACCCGGCGGTGACCGCTGATGAAGACACAGCCACGGAATGGCCGACCTACCTACCCTTAGCACAGCTGGTCTGAGGCTCAACTAATCGATGCTTCGACTGAGCCCGAGAGCCCGAGAGATCGCCACGGCCGCTGCGTTCCTGCACGACTAACCTACACAGCAAACCCAGCGGCAACCGAACTGGCAAAATCACCGCTGACTTTGTAACCAGCTGGCCTCACATCGACAGCCTCACCGCCCTGGACCTTTCCACACCCTCCACAGCCACGCAGCCTCGGTAAACCCCGCTGTCCATAGTTTGGTTTCCGTGGTCCGATACCTGCAGCGAAGGCCGGGTCACGCAGCTCTGGAACCTGTAGTGAAGCCCGGGCTTTACACCCTGCGGTAAATGCTTCGTCTCCGTGACCCTCTACCCGTGTAGTAAAGGCTGGTTCCCTCTGCTGACTTACCCTATACACTAGTCTCGTGTCTACCTCCCTACACCCCGCAAAGGCTTTCTCCGACTGTCCTAAACCAATGTATCTAAAGCCGTTTCCCGCCTACCCTTTACCGTGCAGTAAAGACTGATTCCCTTTGCCCCTACCCCGCAATAAAGGCTTATTCCCACTAACCCCACCCTGTAGTAAGTAAAGGCCGGTTCCCGCCGTGACAGGTGACCGGGCCGGCGGGGAGGGCCCGCCGACTGGCCCGCTGGGCGGCCCGCAGTCGGCTGTTGCGCGGTCGGTCCCGCTGGCTGGTGCCGCAGCACCGGAGACCGCCTCCTCGTGACTGGCCTACCGGGTCGCAGGTGACGGGTCCTGGCGGTCAGAGGGGGTGGACTGAGCGGACAGATGGACAGTCTGAGACTGACTGGTGGACAGTCTGGGTTAGATGGACTGTCTCCGTCTGGGACTGAACGATGGAAACTTGAGCCCCCAACATGGGCTGACGACTCACAGAGCCGTCACAGGTAGTCTGTGAGTCGTCAGTCTGAGCTTTAAAGCACCGTGTCATTGATGTCATTTGGAGTTCAAGCATTGAGGTCATTTGGAGTATCCCATTCCAGACTGTCCATCGTGACTCATCAGTTCTGGCTGCTGGTTCTTTGTTCAATCTGCCGATCCGTCTTTTTTTAAGTCCTGCTACAGCTACCAGGCAATTTGTCTGGGATTCCGTCGACATTTTTCAGTTCGATCTCCGGGATATTTCCCTCTTCGGTGGCCCTTCAGTAGGCCGCTGGAAGTGTCCAATACTCTTATGTGCTTCCACACCGGATCCAGGACACCCGACGTGTTTATGAATATATTTATTACGCCGATGATCCTGCCAGGTGAAGAGATGTACAACTGTACCATAATTTACAAATGATTATCGTCATCAGTCATGGCATAGCCATTGATCGAGCAGTGAACCGGTTCCAGCACCTACCAACTTGTCTGTCATCGACGTAGCTACCTTCTCTGCAACAAACGAGTCATTCGCATGGTTTCGCCTTATCTTGCAAGATTGAATCCTGTAGTACGATCTAGCTATTGGGAGTTTTCATCTGACGTTTTACAGGCACATACTCAAATGCGATTGGTTTACCCGCCGCGCTTGTTGGCTCCATCATAGCAGCATGTTCGTATGAATGTTCTCCGCACGTGAATGTGGTTGATTGTCCTATAGGCATGTGCGTAAATTAGCAAAAGCATGTCTGTTATCGGTTGCCTGTTTTTATAGACTTGTCTTCGTTCTTTATGTGCCTATTTTATTGGTGCCTTATGTGTTTTGTCAATGTCGACTGAAGTGCGTCAGTTTGGAGGTCTGCATATGCGAAGCGATATACGTATTTATGTATTTAGACATAAAAGTTGGCCATACACAACTTGTGCGCGCATTTGATGGTGAAGAGTATTTCGGAAATATTTTGTAATAAATCTGTTAGCCGTTCATGTATGCCCGATGAGTGTAACCGGCTGGAACTCAGGAAACGTTAACATGTGCTGAATATTTTTTTCACGGAAACCTGTAACCTCTGGATCTTCGTGATTCAAGAAAACTTTGGACGAACATTACTTGCCAGCCCGCTAGCTACCCCATCCCCACCGTATTCGTACCCCTTCTAATTCCAAAACAGTGACGACACCCCGCAACTCCATGAAAATGCCATACCTCTGCGGTGGAGAAAAGGGCGGAGGCTCCGCCCCTTTCTAACCCCTTCCCACCTCCCCTTACCACCCCCCACCCCCTCTAACAACTCCCCCTCCTCCTCCGTCTAGTGACCCCCCACACAGGTGAAGTTTGTAATGAACACCACGCTGGCCGACCTGCTGGCGCACCCCCCCCCCCCCCATCACCTTCTCTAACCACTCTTCCCCTCCCTCGGCGTCCGCCTCGATGTGTGACTCTCTCAGGTGAAGTTTGTGATGGACGAGAACACTACGCTGGCCGACCTGCTGGCGCACCAACCCCTCCCCATCACCTTCTCTAACCACTCTTCCCCTCCCTCGGCGTCCGCCTCGATGTGTGACTCTCTCAGGTGAAGTTTGTGATGGACGAGAACACTACGCTGGCCGACCTGCTGGCGCACCAACCCCTCCCCATCACCTTCTTTAACCACTCTTCCCCTCCCTCGCCGTCCGGTCCGCCTCGATGTGTGACTCTCTCAGGTGAAGTTTGTGATGGACGAGAACACCACGCTGGCCGACCTGCTGGCCCTCAACCTGCACGAGTTCGAGGACGAGGTGAAGAACATCGTCGACAAGGCCGTCAAAGAAATGTCCATGGAGAAGGTTCTCAAGGTAGGTGACAGCTGGGTGGATGTGGAGAAGTGGGGCGAGCCTCAGTGAGTGGATTAGGGTCGTGTCGGAGCATTTGTCGTAGCCTGGCATTGTGATTGCATAAAAAATTCGACAGTCGCCCTGACTGTTTATTTGACTTATTACTTATTCGGAACCAAAATGATTAACCATTTACGATGTTTTTCTTTTATTTTGATAGAAATTTGCTGAAAGCTTGAATGTATTTCTTGAACTTTCTTTTATTAATTTCTTCTAGACTTTATTCGGAACACACTGTACAATACTTTATATTCTCACCACTCGTCTCCGTGTCCGTCTCTCCCACCCGCCGGCCACGTGTAGGAGCTGGATGCCACCTGGACGATCATGGAGTTTGAACACGACAAACACGACCGGACGGGGCTGATGCTGCTCAGGGCCTCCGAGGAGCTCATCGAGACGCTCGAGGATAACCAGGTGAGGTTTGCAATGCTATATAGGGATAGTGAGGGAGGTGAAGGCATATGAGGACAACTAGCTGGTGAGGACGGGACGTTTTAGAAGACCACTGGCTGACGTCATCTGATCGTTTGTGAAATAAACCGCTCTGTTTATGCTGATGTGTTATTTTGTGGTGTGTCTACAGGTCCAACTGCAGAATCTGATGACATCTAAATACATCAGCTTCTTCCTGGAGGAAGTATCCACGTGGCAGAAGAAACTGAGCATGGCCGATCAGGTACCGTCATCGCTGTCTGAATGCTGAAATATAGTATCTCCCGCTTCCATTGTTCGTCGGAATGTGCCAAAACATCACGGCCGAGGTCTACCTGTGATACGTCTGAGTCGATTTTTTTTCCAGCGATATTTCCATGCCGATGTCCTTTGAATATATCCTCCCGCTCGCCTCGCTGGGCAGGTGATCTCGATCTGGTTCGAAGTGCAGCGTACCTGGAGTCACCTGGAGAGCATCTTTATCGGCTCAGAGGACATCAGGCAGCAGCTGCCCGAGGACTCGAAACGCTTCGACGAGATCGACACCAAGTTCAAGGTGAGTCGTGGATGGGATACGAAGTCGAGGGAAGGAGGAGTGTTTGTAAGCGCCATATGGTGGTAGTGATTTAGTGATTATATTTAGTTATATTTTTTATTTTAACCCTCGCCCGTAAACGGCGATCTGCCACCTTCGCCCATGCAGGGGGGGGGGGTTGGTGCGACCCCCCCCCTTGGCGTTTGAAAACGGAGCGTCGTAGAGCTTAGCGGAAAAGACCAACGGATTGCTCTCGCCGAGATCTCGCGATTGGTGGTATATTTTTTGGTCCTAGGTCAACATTTGACCTACTTTTGACCGGTCAAAGGTCAAATTTTCGGAAAAATAGACTTTTTCAAATTTTCCGCGGCGATTGCGGCAAAATGGTGGGAGATATCGACTTGAAACCTTCACTATCGTGTTCCTTGATCAATTCTCTATCGTTTGGTATGTATTTCGTTTCCCTAGCTTTAAAAATGGCGCGTTGGGAGCGCCGGAAGTCGGCAAGGTCACAGTCGGCGGCAGAAATTCGAAAAATCAAAATTTAAATTTTTGAAATCTGATTGTATTTTTGGATTTGGGAGGTCCATTTGCTCCCTATAGAAGCTAATATTGCTGCATATTCCCATTGAGGTGACAAGAATTAGCAAAATAGTGGTTCGGGCGCTTTTCAAAAATAGTACCGGACGCTGTTCCTCTTGTGACGTCATAGCTCCGTGACCTGACCTGACCCGGTCAAGTTTCTTATACCATATGATAGCCAATACTTGCCCCAACATGCATGGGAAGTTTCATCACGATCCATCAACCGATGTCCGTACCACCGGCAGGAAACCTCGGGCGTTGGCACTCAGTTTGTGAAAATCCGGCCGGAGGCTGTTCCCTTTGTGACGTCATAACTCCGTGACCTGACATGACCCGGTCAAATTTTTTTATCAAAAGATGCGCAAGGTTTGCCCCATAAGGTACCCAAAATTTGGCGGCGCTGTGCGCCGCCGTTTTTGCACTATTTCCGAAAAACCTCAGGGGGGGGGGGGTTGCACCAACCCCCCCCCTACATGGGCGAGGGTTAAGCTGGATATTAAATATCTCAATTTGGAGGTCTCCGCAATGAAGACAAACACAAAGCGTCACATCCCACCTGAGTAATTTCTGCCCCTTTCCTCGGTGAGGTTCTGGTGAAGGACATCAACGTGACGTCGAACGTGGTGGGCGCCACCAACCAGGAGGGTCTGTACGAGCGGCTGGAGGCGCTCCAGGGACAGCTGACTCTCTGCGAGAAGGCGCTGGCAGAGTACCTAGAGACCAAGCGGCTCGCCTTCCCCAGGTCGGTGGGAGCGGTGGCTGGAGCATTGCGAGGATGGGATGGATAATTGATGTGGCTGTGTTTTGATTTGGTGGCTGCTGGAAGGAAGATACGTCTCTCACGCTTACTCGACCCGGTTTTTGGGAGAAGCTGCTGCTTTGTTCTTGCTTTTTGGGCTGCTTTTTTCTCGTGGGTGTGTGTACCTACTGATATCCGCAGTTTTTATGAATGTGACTAAAGCGTTCAGCTGCTGATCAATGCTGTCTTTCGCCAGGTTCTATTTCGTCTCGTCGGCTGATCTGCTGGACATTCTGAGCAACGGAAACCAGCCGGAGCTGGTCGCCAAGTAAGTCGGCATAGTGACTCACCGCCGAATTTAATCAATGAGGCTGGGTGAAGGAGGTTGGATGCGCTGGAGGCGCCCCATCCTCCCGTAGGCACGTGACCAAGCTGTTCGAATGGCTGGGGCCCTATATATCCCTTGACCTAACATAACCTCCCGCCCGCCTCCTTCAGGCACCTGACCAAGCTGTTTGACTCGATGGCCAAGCTGAAGTTCAAGGAGAGCGGCAGCACTGTTGCGATGGGGATGTGGGCCAAGGACGGAGAGTACGTCGAGTTCGACCAGGCCATCGACTGCGTCGGACCGGTCAGTGACCCGCGGGGGACGTCATAGCGATGACGTCATAGCGGTGACGTCATGGGATGGTTGTTGGTGACGTCATGGGGCGTGGTTATGAGGCATGTGATGTCACATGGCGCGCCTTCATATTCAGCATGCTTTTTTCGTCAGAATAGCTATCCATTTTTCCTCGTCCTTTGTTTTCATCGATGGAATTGTGAAACAGCTTGCGCGAGTTTTATTCCAGCTCATTTCACTAGCATGCCTGCAACTACGTCACATCCAGCTTCAATAATTATGAATTAGTTAAAATAAATGCCTACGCACTTTTACCGGTGACACCACTTCGCTATCCTTCCCTTGTAACTGACCCCACTGACGCCTAGTCGACCTCTCAGCTGGTAGACCAGTGGCTCAACAGCTGCCCTACCGAACATACCTCACGAGGTCCTACCATGCCTCAATGAACTGGCTTGACCTTGACCCCTCCCGTTGACGTCTTAGGTGGAGCAGTGGCTCAACAAGCTGTTGGACCGGATGCGGTGCACGGTGCGCTACTACATGACAGAGGCGGTGGTCACATACGAGGACAAACCCAGGGAGCAGTGGCTCTTCGACTATCCGGCTCAGGTGGGTAGGGGAGGTATAAAGACAAACCCAGGGAGCAGTGGCTGTTCGACTATCCGGCGCAGGTGGGTAAGAGGAGGACCAGGGGAGCTGGATGGGTGTGAGACTAAGCGGCGATCGATGCTCGTGTATGATTTTTTTTCGCAATCATAAGGATAAACTGCGATAGAAGTTACTGTGTCCACAATTTCTTCGGTAAAGGCTCAGTAAATGTCCGTTTCCTTTGCTCTCCTTGTGCAATAATTTGTTAGGCATAACCTCTTTTGAAGGTATAGTATCACCGTCCTTTTTATTGCCTACAGCCTTGGATGCATGTTCGCCCATTTCGGGTGTCTTAATCCCTCTTCTCACCCCTCCTCGAGTGTAACCCCGGTGTTACCCTCGTTACACGCTTCGCAGGTGTCACTGGCCGGTACTCAGATCTGGTGGACCACCGAGGTCAACATCAGCTTCGGCCGGCTCGAGGAGGGATACGAGAACGCCCTCAAGGACTATAACAAGAAACAGGTGGGGCGGCCCAGTGGGAATTCAATGTCATTGCCTAACGTGTTTGATTGGCAGTGAAATAAGGCAATTGCCCCACGAATCGACGTCACCTCGAAAAAAAAAACAACTAAGATATTTGCAATGCTGCTTTGGCAGTGGCAAGCACGTTTAACAGAAGAAAAAACATTTCTCTTTGATTAGCACACGGGATCAGTGAGAATTTCTTGCGCGGAATCAGTAGACGTACACGTTCGACATACATTCCAACCGGCTGTGTTTCAGATAAACCAGCTGAACTCTCTGATCACGCTGCTGGTCGGAGACCTGACCAAACAGGAGCGTCAGAAGGTCACCACCATCTGCACCATCGACGTCCACTCCCGGTAAGAGAACTCGTCCAGACTGGAAGGCGCTTGGAAAACGTCTGTCAGCGGCGGGGTTATAGTCATTGTTTGTATGTCTGTCTGCATGTACGTTTCCATATCTTCCAGCTGTTTCCGTAGTGTAGTGGTTATCACGTCCGCTTCACACGCGGAAGGTCCCCGGTTCGATCCCGGGCGGGAACATGCGTTTTCTCTTTCCTCACGCCTTCAGTCAATCTTGTGTCTTGGAGCCGGTTTTTTATCATACACATCACAAGCTCTCTGTAATCTGTGTAATTACCTTGACATACGTCTGACGACTGTGTGTTCCCTCCGGCAGTGACGTGGTTGGCAAACTGATCGCTGCCAAGGTGGAGAGCAGCCAGGCGTTCAGCTGGCAGGCCCAGCTCCGGCACAGGTCAGTCTGGAGAGCGGGGCACAGCTCGGCAGCTCAGCTGCTGGTGGGGTGGGCGGGTCGCCAGGGAACTGGTTATGGCTGGCGGGGTGGAGAGGGAGCGGTCTGCGAGGTGTGATGAAGTGGAGAGCAGCCAGGCGTTCAGCTGGCAGGCCCAGCTCCGACATACATAGGTCAGTCGAGAGCGGCACTGCTGTGGGGCGGGCGGCAGGGAAATGGCTGTGTCTGGCGGGGTGGGAAGGGAGCAGTCCGTGAGAACGATGAAGGGGAGAGGGAATCAGGGCGCATTCAGTTGTCAGGCCCAGCTCCGACACAGATCAGTTAGCGGGACACAGCTCAGGCCGGCGAGTGGGGTATGGGATTTGCGGATGAACGGACGGAGAACGGGGTGGGACAGGATGGGCAGGCGGCAGAGGAGTGGTCAGGAATGGAGGGGAAGTGGGGGGGGGGCTGGATGGCGGGTTCGGGTCCGCCAACGACTCAGGGGAAAGCGGAGAGCGGCACACATATGTAAACATCAACACTGGTTTAGGTAAAGAGAATTGTTATGTTTGTGACAATAATACCCGAGAAGTTAAATATATTCTTTGAATTACAGAAATTAAATACCACGCATTTACATTTTTATGTCAAATAATGCTGCAGTTTTATTTTAATGAAAGACGCAGCGGTTCGCTGACTTAAATCAGGGATCGAATCTCAAGATATCGTGCCGTAATAAACACTTTCATCTCAACAAATGGATAAAAAATGGTATAAATGCTCTTGAAAATGCATTTAAGCTTCATGCTGCATGAGAAGGTTCCTTTTCCTCTTCCTCCAACACGCAGACATTCAAACCGACGGGCCCGTCACCGTCAAAAGTTGAACATTGCTGAACTTTCCAAAGCGACGGCCGTCAGGTCCGGCGCCGGCGCAGTCAGCTGTTGCCGGCCGTCAAACGCTGCCGGCTCACACATGCCCGTCGACCTGACGGCCGTCGCTCCGTCAGATTCGGCCGTTTTGACGGTGTCGGGCCCGTCACCGGCAGACCTTACGGGCAATTGTGAACTACGTTTTAGTTGAATAGCGCTTTGTCGTGTACGGCGGCACAGCATGATTTCAGGCGCTCACTACTGGTGCCATCTACCGGTGGAATCGTAAACAAGCCGTGCCCTGCGGCGCAGTATAGCTTCCAGGTGTGAAGCGCCCAGAGTCGTGACTGTAGCCTCAGAGGGAATGCGGTAGCTCGAATCGAGTTTGTCCAAGCGTCGACGGTGGATCATGGGTGTGGCGCAAAACTGTACACATTCAGTTTAGTAAGTCGTCCGGTGGTTCAACAGTGTACTTATCAATGTGGATGTTACAGGAATGGAAACAAAACACTGGTGCAATGATCCGGAAGCCACAACCACCCTCTGAATTGATTCATGAGTATACAGATGGTATACATACAAGCGAGTAACATGTTGACCCAGAGCAAAAGAGTGTTCCCGCCCGGGATCGAACCGGGGACCTTCCGCGTGTGAAGCGGACGTGATAACCACTACACTACGCAAACGATGATGTCTTCGGCAGACAGACATACAAACAAATAAATGTGTATCATTTGACTTGTTATAGCTTTATTGTTACCCAAGACGTGAGACGCCGAGTGGCATCTGTTGGCTGACCTCTTCAGAGCCTTGGTATCAGTTGCATTTTCTGACTTTTACCTATGTTTTAACCCGCGCCCCGTTGGGCTCTGCCGAGCAACGCGCCCCGTTGGGGGGGGGGCATTTTGGCCCCCCCCCTAAGATCTCGAGAACCACGCAACCTAGCGACAAGCCGCAAATGGTGTTGGATAGCCCTATCAGGGAACTACCTTGTGACCCAATTTTATTGACCTAGGTCAAACCGATGACGTCACAGGTCAGGTCAAAGGTCCAATTTTCACCGTTTACAGGCATTTCAAGAAGTGCGTTGTTAAATCGAGTAAAATGCATTTCATTGAAAATCATCGATGGGGAAATGTTCTTCAAACACATATTTTGCTATTTGAGGTCACTGATACCAGGTCAGGTCACAGAGGTCAGGTCACTGGGGGGTCACAATATGAAAGTGTCGTGTGATACATGTTTTATGGTCCATTTTACATGACAAATGCGATTATGTGGGTCAGGCAGCCTTTGGGGCCAGCTTAGGTCACGTTTTGGTCAAGGTCAGGTCAAGGTCAGGTCAAATTAGGTCAAATTTCAAAGTTAATATTTTTGCATAAAATGGGTATCGAATCGATGCAGCTCGTCACGGGGAGTTCAATGGTGGTCTTTGTTTTGCCGTACGTGGTCTAGAATCGCTAAAAATTGAGTTCAAAAATTTGACGTCATCATTTTTGAATAGTTTTTCGCTATAACTTGGCCAAAAAACGAGATATCGATCTGAAATTTGGTATGTATATAGAAGAGCGCAGGGACTATCACATATATTCCGTTTTTTCGAAATTCAGAAAAATTTTGGATTTTTTTTTAGTTTTTCAAAAAAAATCAATTTTTCGAATTTTTTTTTGGGGTCAAAAACCCAAAATTTTGAAAATCCGAGATTGCAGTTTTGTAGCGCCGCTTTTTGTCTACTAGACCCAAAGAACTTTGAAACTGCTTGATAACTGTAGATTTGGTGAGCGTTTCAAGATTGCATGTTTTTTGCTCATTTTTGCTCGAACATGACCTCAGTTTGACCTCAATAACTCCTGACCTAAGGTGACCTCAGACTTGAAATTTGGTGTGAAGGTGTCAAATTGATGCCCGGGAACTGGGAAGGTACTGAAAATTTGGCGGCGCTGCGCGCCGCCGTTTTCTTGCTTTTCAGGAAAAACCACAGGGGGGGGGGGCAAAATGGCCCCCCCAACGGGGCGAGGGTTAACCCGCGCCCCGTAGGGGGGGGGGGCGAAACGCCCCCCTGTCCTTTTCGATCGATATCTCCTAAACGGCTGGAGATATCGCCACCAAACTTTCAGGACCCCTCCGGGCATCAATTTTACACATTGTGACCAAAAATTTTCCCAGAGGCTATGATAAGTTGGCCACAAATGACGTCAGGATATTTGGTCGTCGGGCGTTGTCATGGTGTATGGTGATGTTGTTGACATCCGAGCCGCGCCTCTTCTTCAGGATTGCTTTTCTCAGTCTCCTGCAGGACTGTGATGTAGCGGCCCGCTGTCCATAGTCCGCCCAGGTTCAAGAAAGCCCACCAGGATGACACCATGACAACGCTCGTCCGCACATGTCTCACGCCACACGCGAGGAGATCGCGAGACAGGGCTGAATATCATGCCCCAGCCGCCCTACAGTCCGAACCTGGCTCCTTCAGATTTTCACCTCTTTGGTCCCCTGAAGGATGGCCTCCGTGGTGAACACTTCGAGACCGACGCTAAAGTCAGGTGGGCTGTCAAGAACTGGGTGAAAAAGACGGAAAACGCGTTTTTCCGGGCGGAATTCCGGCGTTGGCCGGAACGCTGGGAGAAGTGTGTGCAGGCGGGCGGCGACTGGTTTGAGGCAAAGGCTACATTAAGAAACATTTGATCTATAATCTGTGAAAGTTTGAAAGTGTTAAATAAAGAAATAAAGAAGTTATGACGGATTGTTCGTTGCCTATTGAACGACCTAATACCATCAAGCTTGTCACGGTAGCAGCGTAGTGGGTGTGCAAACGGTGACGGAGGGTCTGCCTCTGCGTGCGTAATCCACACCGTGACACACTTAACGGTCGGTTATTTACATACAGCATGAGTAAAATGATACCGTGTACCAAACGGCGGACACTGGACCTTCATTCGAAGTTGCGCTGTCGTGTTCCACAAAGATTGCATTTAAGATGGCTAATGTGTTTTTGATGATAGCGAATAAGCCACAGAGTTGGCGGCTCTATACATATAAGAAGATGGCCTGCTACGGTTCCTTTGGGTACTGAATTAGCGTGGGGTAGTCTGCTCGGACTAACATATGTAATCTCAGCCGTAGCGGTGAGCCTATAACACCTACTCTCATGTACTTACGGCGTGACAAAGTAATAGTTGCTACTGTGAATAGCCAGCACAACCAATTATGAATACCTTATCATCACTTTTCAGCATGCGGATTCAGCCGAAACCTCATCATAGAGCAAACGCGAAATTAACACGGCTGAACATGTTAACGACCGGCTTAGAGAGGGTCTTTGGGCTGCATAGCGCCTTCCAGAATGGCATGGATGGTGCTCGATCGGTGCAGGCCAGAGCTAACGTAGACCCTGTCCAGGGTAGATCGTTCTTGACAGATGATCGCGGCCTCTGTTTGCCTGAGATCTGCATAGAACGCGTACTGGCCGGTCGGAGGACTTTTGGTGAATTTGGGAAGGACCTGGACCTGTCGTCCGACAGAGCTGGCAAGCGCTCAGGAGTCACCACCCTGGCCCTGACAGTTGGCTGCCTGCGCTGAATCCCTTACCGAATATCCAACGAGTCACGGGCGCGCACGAGTCACCGCTGCTGCTCTCTATCTAGCCTCCCTCTGTCCTCTGTCTCATCAACCCCACGATGCTCCGCGGTCGCCTCGGCCATCGCGGCATGTCTGTGTGCCGTGGCGGCCCCCGCCGCGGTCCGCCGCTCTGCCTGATTCTACTGCTGATGGTCACCTGGTCACGGTCCGTGGTCAATTCAGACATCCACTCCACGGCCGGCCGGCGTGTGCTGAGTGGCGTGCAGCCGGCCGACCCGCCCGTCTCTGACCTGGCCTCGCCCAGTCTGGTGGCCTGCCTGCACGCCTGCGTGGCTCGGCGCGGCACGACGCCGGCCTGCGGGGCGGCCTACCAGCACGGCGGACGGTGTCGTCTGTACCGCTACCCCGCCTGCCAGGCCGGAGGTGGGGGCCTGCAGATGAGTCCCGCGTCGGGCCACTACGTGGAGCCCCAGCTGCTCTCTCCACTCTGTCCCACGGACGACCTCTGCTCCCCGCTCTGTCCTCCCACCGGGCGAATCCTGAACGGACACCCGATACCGGAATTTACCGACGTGTGGACGGGCGGAGACATCTGGACGCAAGTCTGGAAACGGCTCGCTGACGGACAGTGTCGCATCAAGCTCGCGGCTGTGGCCGTACCATCGCCGGGCTTTTTGTCGATCGTTCTGGCCAGCGCAGCCAACGGTACCAGCTCCTTTTTGGCAACATTCGTCATCGGCTATCAGGAGACTTATCTGTCAGTCCCCGGAGAAAACAGCATCGTGTCAGGCGCTGCTGGCCTGGATAATGGTCGTCAGATGACTCCGCTGGAGATTTCCTGGTGTACCGGAGAGCTGCGACTGTACTCGGCAGGCTCCCTGGCTCTGGCCCACACGCATCCGATACCACCGAACATGCCGTATGTGCTGCTGCAATCCATCGGCCCGGCTCTGTGGCGGCTGGGGCCCGAGCTCACTGATCCGTGGCTGGTCCAGCCGGACGGCTGGTCCCAGCAGCGCGGCTACACGCTGGCCCCGGTCAGCGCCATTTGGAGGAGATTCCCCGAGTCGACCGGCGCCAGCGTCCTGTTCCGCTGCTCCAGTGACACCGCGTGTCGAGTCTTCTTCCGCGAGAGCTTTGATAATGCATTCCAGGCCGTCGTAAGGCTGGCTCCCGGCAGGAACTCGAAGGCCGGCCTGGCGAATGAGACCCACGCCGCGTGGCAGGAGCCCTGGGACGCCGGCTGGTCCAACGGCTCCGAGCCGCACCGCTTCAGAGTCGAGTTCACCAGCGGCTGGGTGACCGTCCTCGCTGAAAACCCCACCGACAACGGAGCGTCCCACACTCAGTGGCCCCTGACGACTCACCATTGGTTCAGCCGTGTGCCGACCTCGGTGCAGTACGTGGGTCTGGGCAGTGACGTCACGTCGGCCACCTTCTGGGTGTACGAGCACGACCAGCAGTGGGGCTTCGAGCACGGCTTCACCGCCGGCGCCGGACTCTTCACCGCTGAGGAGTTTCGAAACGTTTGGGGAAATACACACCAACCTCCTCCTTCTGAATTTTGAGTGTTATGCTTCGCGCCGCTCTACACCGTTCCGTGTTTCCATCCTCAGGATGCTGAAATCCTTCTCCTCCACGCCGCAACCCCCCTCCGGGCTGGACAGGCAACTTTATCTCATGCGGGCTGCTCCCTTGGAGCGGCACCGCTGCTCCCGAGGGAGCGCACCCCGTAGCCGGGTGCAGTGAGTGCCTTGGGGCTGGGTGGCCTGTCCTCTGGACGGGCTCAGCCCCGGCGACTCACTAGGGTGCCTGCCCAGACCAATGTCTCCCCCTATATCCTATCATCCTCCCGGCTCTGAAATGGTCTCATTGGACCGAAAGGGCCTAACCCAACAAAACAAAAACAAAACAATTCGCGCCGCTCCGTTAGTCCGGTGTATTTTGCGTTTGTTGAGTTTCTTTCAATTAAAACGGTAACGTTTAAAATTGCTTAAATACGGCTTTGAAGGTGCAACGTTTTAAAGGTTTAAAGGAAAAGAAAGCTACATATTTTAAGTTCAGATACTTTGGCTGTATCTGTTGCATGAAGATTCATTGTTACTGTCTTGTTTTGATAATGAACCTGTGATAATTGTCAGAAAGTTAGTACAACATTGCTGGTAAGATTTTGTTGAATCTGTTGTAGATATATGCAATCCTGGGAAAGTTTCTGACTGCTGTTTCCGGTTCTGTGAATACATTATTTACGTTTCAAGAGGTGTTTTTCAATATTATATGGCCGTCATTGTGTGTCAGATGTAGAGACTGCCGGTTCCGCAAACCGACCTAAGATTGTCAATCATCACGCTGAGTTCGCACTGCGGTGCCTGTTCCACGCCTGGGAAAGCCGTCGGAGAGTGCGGCAGTCACTCACTAGGCCTAAGTATGGAGCCGATAAATGCAGAAATTAGTAATGGAAGAGCTAATTCGACGTTTTTATCCATATTTGTCGTCGCCAAATAGATGACGAAAGGAATTAAGGATTACTTTGATGGTTGGAGGGACAGACGAAAGGTATCACGGTGCATAAATTGCACTTCTTAATGATAAATTGACACGGTAACTTATTTTGCCCCCCCCCTCCCCCTCTCTCTCCCCTGTCTCCTCTCTCCAGGTGGGACGAGGAGATGAAGGACTGTTACGCCAACATATGCGACGCCCAGCTGCGCTACAGCCACGAGTATCTGGGCAACACGCCGCGACTGGTCATCACGCCGCTCACGGACCGCTGCTACATCACTCTCACACAGGTGAGAGGGGTGAGACGCCGCTCACCGTAGGAGGTAAGACGCCGCTCACCGACCGCTGCTACATCACTCTCACACAGGTGAGAGGGGTGAGACGCCGCTCACCGCAGGAGGTGAGACGCCGCTCACCGACCGCTGCTACATCACTCTCACACAGGTGAGAGGGGTGAGACGCCGCTCACCGCAGGAGGTTAGACGCCGCTCACCGACCGCTGCTACATCACTCTCACACACAGGTGAGAGAGGGGGTGAGGTGGGTCATCTCATCGCTGCTTCATCACTCACACGGAGCTGAAGTAGCAAAATAGCAAATAAGCAAAATAGCAAAATAGCAAAGTAGCAGTAGCAAATTTGGCAAAAGCTGCCTGAGATCAGTACAACTTGATGCTCTTGAAAACGGCTGGTCCAAAAATTCTGATTTTTTCAGGATTTCTAGTGGGCCAGGTGATCTACGTTCTGGTATGGGTCTCCCCTCCGCGGACCATCTGGTGCACGTGCCACGTGACTTTAAAAATTCCCGTGTTAAGCCAATGGGGAAAATGAAAAAATGCGTTCCACGGCAGATTGCTCGAAAACGATCCAAACGACCCCCCATTTTCTTACATGCGGATCAACCACCATTCGGTGCACTACCCATGGGTATGTCGCAAAGTGGCCGGAAAAGTCCAGAACCACGTGCCACGTGCCGTTGAAAATGACCCTGCACACCGGAAATTGGGACTTTTGGTCATTTCGGCGCACCCATGATGCATACTATGGCGTGGGTGACCAAACAATGGGTGTCATCCGGTCGGCAACTGTTTAAGGTGTAAGTGAAAAATAGGAGTGAGACGCCGCTCACCGTAGGAGGTAAGACGCCACTCACGGACCGCTGCTACATCACTCTCACACAGGTGAAAAGGGGTAAGAGGGGTCATCACGCCGCTGCTACATCACTCTCACACAGGTGAGAGGTGAGACGCCAGTGGGATGGTGAGAAGAAGGTTGACTGATGCGGAGTATGAGAGGATGTGGAAAGGGAGGGAGTGTTGGGCGTTTTTTGTTGGTGCATTTTTTTATCGGTGTTAGTTTGTTAGTTAAAAGCATTCACATTACGGGTAGTGCTGTGAACTGTGGAAGACGTCGCTATAGGCTGCAGTTGAGGCTACCCTGAGCTGCACTAAAACAAGTAGAATGGCCAACAACGTTTGCATTTATTGTCCGGCTGCTGTGTGCTGTGCAGCCCAGGGTAAAATATGCAGCCTGCGGTGCCCTCGCCTTCCGCCCCTCCCGCAATGATCACCGTGTGTGTGTGTGTCTGTGCGTCCAGTCACTTCATCTGATAATGGGCGGCGCTCCGGCCGGCCCGGCCGGAACTGGCAAAACGGAGACCACCAAGGACCTGGGCAAGGCGCTGGGCATCATGGTCTACGTGTTCAACTGCTCCGAACAGATGGACTACAAGGTGGGCGACTTAAATTATGTTTAAATGACAGCGGACCGGTGGGGTTAAAATCACAATACTTCGGTCGCTATTTTTTTGTGGCGACCAAACGTATGGCCTTATAGTGTTTAGAACGTCTTTCCTTGTGATAAGTTCGTGCTGACTCACTTTTCTTGACCGACTTCTGTGCCGACGCCCGACATCGTCACCAATTTATCAATCACTGTTACTGTCCTTTGACCGGCAGTCGTGCGGCAACATCTACAAGGGCCTGGCTCAGACGGGCGCCTGGGGCTGCTTCGACGAGTTCAACCGCATCTCTGTGGAGGTGCTCTCCGTGGTGGCTGTTCAGGTCAAGTCGGTCCAGGTACGCACGAAAGGGGGTGAGGGATTGAAGAACGAACTGTGGGGACTGGGGAGAGGATGCGTGCAATCAGGTGGACATTCTTTGAAATAGATTCGTCTGAAAAAAAAACAAGGGAATGTCAAGTCGTGAAAAGTTTTGTGTCGGTAAAATTCTTTATGGTTCGCAGATGTAATTTTTCGGATGCGACATGCGGGATATAAAAAAAGAATATTGCTTTGAATGGCTTGTAAGAAATTCCTTATCAAATGCATTTGTCTGTACGAGTATAAATGCGCACCACGGCAGTCCCTCATTCGATCCCACTGTCCGGCCTCTCTGTCTCACCAGGACGCCATTCGTGACAAGAAGGACCGGTTCAACTTCCTTGGAGACGAGATCGTCTGCGTGCCCAGTGTGGGCATCTTCATCACAATGAACCCCGGCTACGCGGGACGGACGGAGCTACCCGAGAACCTGAAGGCACTGTTCAGGTGAGGACCGGCGGGTGGATGTCTGGGAGGTGTGAGTTTGGAGACGGACGGCAGGAGGGGCAGCAGTGCAGCAACTGGTCGGGAGGTGTATGACTTACACGCGTGATAGTGGAGTTGACGGGGGAGGGACTGTTTTTCTGTATAAGTTTAAGCACTTAATTGTGGCTACTTAGCTCAGTAACTTTAAGTGTTGTTTGTCGTTAATTGTTTTTGAAGAGTCTGTTGGCCTATCGCTATGATCATTTTCATTATTCGCTTATGCCTTTTTAGTGATCGTAAACTTAAGTTCAAATTACTAGGCCAAATAGGCTCGCTGCACTTAAAAACCGTATCAATTTCAGCCAGAATTTACTACCCGCTTTTTTATTATCTTCAATTTCCATAGAGTACACCTCTCAGCAGTGACGGTAGGTCGTAACCATACCCCGTCCCCACCACCGCCAGGCCCTGCGCCATGGTCGTACCCGACATAGAACTCATCTGCGAGATCATGCTGGTGTCGGAGGGGTTCGTGGACTCTCGCCTGCTGGCCAGGAAGTTCATCACGCTCTACACGCTGTGCAAGGAGCTGCTGTCCAAACAGGACCACTACGACTGGGGGCTGCGCGCCGTCAAGTCGGTGCTGGTGGTGGCCGGCTCGCTCAAGGTAGGGACAGTCAGGACCGTCCAGGCGGGGACGTTTTGTTGTTGTTGTTGTTGTACCTAATGTATTCAATTTAGAAGGTACAGAGACGCAGTAAGCTCTTAAATGGAGCTATTTGTTTTTGTGACGAGTTTTAAGACACGCTGTTTGTAGCGTGTGCTAATGCAGACCTTGTGTACTCAAATTGGGTCCCTAATTTTTACGGTTATGACAGGTCACGTGTGTTTGTGACGCTTTTGAAAAATAAGCGGCTGCTAACCTCGGTAATGATCCATAACGAATGCGACCCACCACTTGCTCGTCTCGGTCCGTTCACTTATTTATTTTTTTTTTCAGTGATGCCGTTAGGCCATCCAATTATCCATTGATTATTCTGAAAGACGGTAGTTCCCTTTGCCTATAGACGAAAGCTGATGGATTAACGGTCCGTTCATTGCGTACGTCTAGCTTTGGCTTTATTCATAGTGCGTCCATTCTGACCATTTGCGTGTTTGTACCATACATAATACACGTATTCATTCATACATAATACACGTATTCATTCACTCATCCATGCATTTCTCAGCGGAGTGACCGCGGTCGACCGGAGGACCAGGTCCTGATGAGGGCCCTCCGAGACTTCAACGTGCCCAAAATCGTGACGGACGACGTGCCCGTCTTCATGGGTCTGATCTTTGACCTGTTCCCCGCTCTGGATGTGCCGCGAAAACGAGACATGGACTTTGAGAAGTCAATTAAAAAAGCGTGTATTGATCTCAAGCTGCAGCCGGAAGACGGATTCACCCTCAAGGTGAGGGTGGGAGGGGTGGGGTTAAGTGGGACTGCGTATGCGAGAGACTATAGCTTGGACTTATCGTAAGTACCTTGTAGAATACGAGCTGCTTGAGGTGCTCTACACCTGTTTTGCTCGCCCTTTATGACAGCACGTTTGATATGTGCCGGTAGTTCAATTATCCTAAACAATGAGTTTTAGCAGAGCTATACCGATAAATCGATTTCTTGTATTTTTTTAACGTTAAGGTTTGAGCGTATGACAAGCTCATTATCTGCTGTGCAAAGGCAAAAACTGCTATGTGAGGTCCGGGTAGTTTTTGCCTTTACACGGCAAATTTATACAGCCCTTCCTCTCTCCTTCCGTTTTCTCTCCGTCTCCGATCACCCGTCTTCTACCCGTTTCTCCTCCATCTGACACCTTATCCCCGATCTCCAGGTGGTGCAGCTACAGGAGCTGCTGGACGTGCGACACTCGGTGTTCATCATCGGCAACGCCGGCACCGGCAAGACCATGGTGTGGAAGACGCTCTTCCGCACCCACCAGAACCTGAAGCGGCGGCCCTACTTCAACGACCTCAACCCCAAGGCGGTGACCAACGACGAGCTGTTCGGCATCATCAACCCGGCCACGCGAGAGTGGAAGGACGGTGGGTGACGAAACGGGGTCTGGGCGGAGGGGTGACTTAAGGGGAGGGGCGAGGGCTTTGGGGTAAAACTGGGGAAATTATTTGTGTAGAAACTGGTTTTTATTTAGGTGTCATAGGGAACAAGTATTCCAGCTCTGCCATCATTTCGGGGGTCCAGAATCGTATCATAAATGCATGACGTGGCCTTTTTCACCACCTTCCGATCATACTGACCAGCGCATCACTCAATAACCTCGTTGTCCTAGTGGCATCACCTCACAGCCCCACCGGACCTGTCATGCTCGTCAGTCTAACCCCATACCTCCCCGCCGTGTCTTTAGGTCTTCTGTCGACTCTGATGCGCGACATGGCTAATTTGACGACGGACGGCCCGCGGTGGATTGTACTGGACGGAGACATCGACCCCATGTGGATCGAGTCGCTCAACACCGTCATGGACGACAACAAGGTCAGGATGAGAGTGGCCGGGGGCGGGGGCTGCTGGGTGTTCACTGTTGGAAGGGATCGTGGTAACGTGGCGTAGTGGCATCACCTGTAAATGACTACGTCATGCGCCGCTAAAATATGCCGTTATGGTTCTGTTTTTTTTTTTTTAAGATCTCGCTGGGGCACTGGTGAATGATGGGGTAGAAGGCGAACTTTGAATGACATATCAAAGTGATTTTTTTAGTTATTGGTGGTTAAGTCAGCTCATGTAAATACGTAGCCGCCAGCAGCCTGTTGAGCACTGTATGCATTCATTGACTGGTATTTCCCAGACAGCCTGCTGCTTTATCTATTTACATTGCAATTTTAGGTCCAGTCACGGCGGATCGCGTCCCTCCCATATCCTGCTGCTTTTTGTAGTTTCGCTCGCCTGTGCTGTACTGTATTATACTGTCACTATCAGAGCCCTCCCCTAACCGTGGCCTTTGTATGTCACCGTCCTCCAGGTGCTGACGCTGGCCTCCAACGAGCGTATCGCCCTCACCCCGACGATGCGGCTGCTGTTTGAGATCGCCACTCTGAAACACGCTACTCCGGCCACCGTGTCGCGGGCCGGTATACTCTACCTGAACCCGCAGGACCTCGGATGGAACCCGTGAGTGGTGGGAGAGAGGGAGGGAGGAAAGAGAGGGAGGGACTATATGAAGAGGAGGAGGAAGAGAGGGCGTGAGGTGATACGCGACTGACAGTCTGGGAGAGCGGAAGAATGAGACAGTCAGAAGGACGGGAAGAGAGAAATGATGGTATTACATGTTCAGCTGTACCTCAATTTTTATCATGACTGTCCATTCGTTCCTTTCACGGAATTATGAGTGGTCGGTCTTCGTTTTTCTATTGCAGCTTCGTGAGCAGCTGGATCGAGACGCGCGACATCCAGTCGGAGAAGGCCAACCTGATGATCCTCTTTGACAAATACGTGCCGGCCTGTCTGGAGGTGCTGCGCACGCGCCTCAAGAAGATCACCCCCATCCCGGAGATATCGCACATTCAGATGCTCTGCAATCTGCTCGGTAAGGACGGGACTCCTCGGGACGCCTCTGTGAACGTCGGATTCACTTTAGGCTGCTGTGTTGGCTCATGTTTAATGTGATCTATGGAAAATATATCGCACTTATGTAGGAACTTTAATATCTTTTAGTCGACTTTACGTTTGATGACACCTTGAAGTCCTTCAAGTAATCCAGCTCATTTTGAAGCGCTGACAATTTCTAATCTCTGCTCGAAATATGCAATGCCAATTACTAAATATGCAAGCATCAAATTAAAAATCAAGCAAATTACGGATCGTTTGTTTGCATCCTCCCCCCCCCCTCACAGACTGTATGCTGACGCCGGACCGAGTGCCGGCCGACTCTCCCAAGGAGCTATACGAGCTCTACTTCTGCTTCTGCTGCGTCTGGGCCTTCGGAGCCAGCATGTTCCAGGACCAGGTACGGCTATAAGTATACAATCGCAAAACACAGGATACAGCGGTGTATAATTATAATGGTGAACGTCTGATACACTAATTGTCTTCATGCACTGACATTCGAGCGAGCTACCGTAAATACTGACTTTGACGGGTTACCTGGACAAGCTTTCGCTCGGTTTTATTGTTACATTATTTTCCTACCGCGGCTCTGGGACCGTGAACAGAGTGTAGTGATGTCCATCCATGTCTGACCCAGCTATGCCACCGTTCCGTTTCTGACCTTCCCTTCTCCTTTACCCACCCCGTACCCAGGTGGGCGACTACCGTACCGAGTTCTCTCGCTGGTGGATGAACGAGTTCAAGTCGGTCAAGTTCCCCGCTCAGGGCACCGTGTTCGACTACTACATCGACAAGGAGTCGCAGAAGTTCATGCCGTGGTCGGCCAACGTGTCCTCGTTCGAGCTGGACCCCGACATGCCGCTCCAGGTCAGGACGGGAGGTGGTGGTATGGAGCCGACTGAGACGGGATGTTGTGTTTTCGGTGGATTATAAGTCAGGTGGGAAATAGGCCATGTTGATAGTTATGACTACCATGCAGTCCATACACCAAGGTCGAGACAGGACAGCAAGTGACATGGCTGTCAGGGTCGTGCGTTGGAACGAATGCACACGAATCGGGCTTAATGTCTTATGTCGGCTCATGTCCTTGAACAGAGTCGAAGCATTGCTCGCATGCTTTTTAACAACTCATTGACTAAATGAATGAGCAGGCCATCAGAAGTCGATGAATGCAACTTATGCTGCCGACTTTCCCCGAGGTTCTCCGACTGAATCCTCGGTACCACCTCTTCATCAGGCCGTACAAGTACCGACGCCTGAGACGACCCGCCTGCGGTTCTTCATGGACAAACTGATGGAGAAGCGGCACCCGGTGATGCTGGTCGGCCCGCCGGGCTCCGGTAAAACGGTGCTCATCAACGACAAACTGAGTCAGCTCTCCGAGGATTACATGGTGACACGAGTGCCGTTCAACTTCTACACCACATCCGGTGAGATGTCACGCTGGGATAGACCACAGAGAGTGAGATTTTGTGCAGTGTCTGCTTTGAATGAAGGTCACTTTTATCATTTCTAAATCGTGAGTGTGGTACGCAATTATTTTCCTTTGTGCGTTTTTTTTTTTTAGAGATTTTTGAGAGATGCTTTTCTGAGAGATAAGAGATTTCCGAGACATTTATTTTTACCTCATCCAGCCGTATCGCCCAGCCCCACCACACTACCGTAGCCGCGCCCGTCCCGGCTGTACACAGTACTTACACCACGTCTCCTACCTACCAACAGAGATGCTGCAGCGAGTGCTGGAGCGGCCGCTGGAGAAGAAGGCCGGCAGAAACTACGGACCGCCCGGCAGCAAGAAGATGGTCTACTTCGTGGACGACATGAACATGCCGGAGGTGAGGATATTTTGACCAGCTGTGACAAGGGCAATAACGATCAGGGCTAGTTTGTTTGTTTTGTGGGATTTTACAGTTTCGATCCAGCAAGACCTTTGCAGACCCGGGATGATACTAGGAATCCGAGGGAGATATTGGTCTGGGCGGGCACCGTGGTGCGTCGCCGGGGCATAGGCAGATCTCCCAACCTCGCAAACGATCGCCCTATTACAGTGTGAACCGCCATGCTCCTTAGGAGCTGCTATCCACGTAGGAAAAAGGCGATCGTCGAGCCTGGGTCAGGGGTCGATTGGAGGAGTGTGATTTGTCCCCTGTCCTCCCTCCCCAGGTGGATCTGTACGACACAGTCCAGCCGCACACAATGCTGCGTCAACACCTGGATTACGGCCACTGGTACGACCGCACCAAGCTCTCCCTAAAGGAGATACACAACGTGCAGTACGTGGCGGCCATGAACCCGACGGCCGGCAGCTTCACCATCAACCCGCGACTGCAGAGACACTTTGCCGTGTTCGCTACCAGGTGAGACTGGCTGCGGTGGTGGGGTGGATGGGAGAGGATTCGGGAATCGATGAGGGATTTTGTGGAGGAGAGGAAAGGAAGGAAGCGGTTGGACGATTTCGTGGAGATTTATGTCTGGAAGGTAGTTGATTGCTGCTAGCGCTATGCCGATTTAATACTCATCGATATTTTTAAATATTTAATCGCAATATTTGGCTTAAGTAGTGATATTTGACTTATTATGAGGAAGTCTATTATTTTGTTTCATTATTGAGGTCGACAAAACTTATTCGCTCCTGCATTTGAATGTGATTCCGATACCAGAAAGAATCCACTCGCTGTAAATGCTTCTCGCCTATTTATATGATCTCCGCCCATACTTGTCACGCTGTGCATGGGACTCCCAGTGACTTAGTGCAATTTACTGACGCGTATGATCTTTTCCTGTACGGGACACTCAGTGACAGCTGTACAAAACCCTGTCTATTCTCACCTTGTACGAATGTCTCTTTGACTCTACCCCAGTGATTGCGCAATGTACAGACCTGCCTGTATGATCTCTGCGCCTCTCAGGAGTCCGCTGGGCTCACCCAACGATCGGTGAGGAAATTACTGCCAAGCAAGTGCTAAAAGTGACTAAACCAGACGTAACCACCACATAGACATTTAGCGACAGCGTCCTGAGACGTTTTGAATGTAGTTGATATATAAAACTAGTTGTAGAGCGGAATAAGCAGTCCAAGAGAAGGTAAGAAGTATTGACTACACCGTTTTAAAAAAGGCATTCCTACATTTTACTGAATGTTTCAGATTTACACAAACATCATACAGCTAAAGCCTCCGATACTTGAAATAGTACATGCTTACACTGGTCAAGAAAATGATACATCGATAAAAACCCGAGAACAATCCAGTCCGCTCACGAATCGGCGGATCTAAACGTGCGTAGAATCACTTGGCTCCCAAGAGAAATTACGCGCTTGCAGGCCTTCTTCACCTCTTATTAAGTGAAATCCACAATAAAGCGATTGTGACACGCCGGCTATGCATGCCTAATTACATAGAAAGCCAACGCTAAAATCGACCCTTTTATACGTATGCGTTACATGATTCCATCTTGCATGGTTTGCATCGCCTATTTTTCGCTATTACGTTTCTAATGTTTCAAGAACTCATCTTACCCAACCCAGGCCTTGTAAAATTGTACCCTTTTACAAACGTTATCGCTTTCCCGCTACCGATTATTCTCTTGTAGGTATATTTCTCGTTAGACAGTGCAGGTACAAAACTGTTGATTTACTCGTCTGTCGACTGACGCCGCTCTGCGCTGCGTCCTCGTCCGTCAGTTTTCCGGGCGCCGAGTCTCTGTACACCATCTACAACTCGATCCTGCACCAGCACCTGAGCAGCCCGCTCAACAAGTTCGCCCACCCCATCGTCAAGATGTGCAACAGCATCGTGCAGTCGGCGTTCACGCTGCACCAGAAGGTGTCGCAGAGCTTCCTGCCCACCGCCATCAAGTTCCACTATGTGTTCAACCTGCGGGACCTCAGCAACATCTTCCAGGTGTGGTAGAAGGAGGGGCTGTCTGCCAGCTGTGGGGAGCCGATGTAAACAACATTCATGTGGGAATGATCATGGGAAGCATTGAGAGTGGGATGGATTTGTCAGGTGATTTTCGGTAAGAAAGCACCAAGTTCCTCTTCGTTGCTCTGCACACCTGTCACCTGTCACCTGTCACATGCTATTCAATGTCCGTCAAAATCACTACTTTTTAAAGCACACCTTTTCAATATTATGTTTAATTAATGCTGCAAGGGCCGCAGGTCGAATTCTCAGTCGCTTGATATCCCTCCGCCCCACTCGGCCAGGGCCTGTTGTTCTGTAACAGCGAGTCGGTTAAGACGCCCATGGACCTGGTCCGTGTGTGGCTGCACGAATCAGACCGTGTGTACGGCGACAAACTGGTCGACGACGAGGACAACACCTCCTTCCAGAAGATACTCACCGACATCGTCAAAAAGGGATTCGAGGTAGGTGGTGGGCGCACATTCTTGGGTTAAACTGGTGGAGAAGGGGTGGAAGTGGTGGTCATGATTGTTGTCTGTTTGTGAATACTTGATTGATGATGTCGGCTAATGATTAGCGTACTCACGTTGGTCATGACGATAAAGTGATGATGGTGACAAATCAAAGTGCAGTGAGTCAGGTGACGGTGGTGATCATGGTCGGGCCGCCCCGTGGGATTGATGATGGTGAGGATGGATCTCCCCCTTCCCCCATGCACATTAGACACTGCTGTGAGAGGTTCGGTATGTCTGTGTCCGGTTTTAGAGCGTCTTTGCATATAGCTGATTGGGTGTTTGATCAGGAGAAGCCGTGTCTGGCCATTTATTATAAATGCTTACTATACTACGTGTCAGCCTGACTGTCACCCACGTTCGTAAAATCAGCCTTGTGAAATGACCGTCAATGTGTTTATGCGTCATAAAAAAGTAATAGCAACGACTGTATGGTTTGTTGCACAACGTTTCGTGGCGATGTGACTTGATGCGCTTTTTATGAGAAGAAGGAAGTTACGCCATAACATTGTTGCTTGTTTGTGTTAACCTGCGTTGGAATGTTAACACCTTTGACCGCCGTAATTTCAGGACACCGAAGGCGAAAGAGTCGTAAGACATCGGCTTTCGATGTACCTATGATAAAAGACAAACATTTAAACCGATCGAGGCGCCTTATACGACCTAGCTTGCACGCTGGCGTTTCGTTTATGGGGCGAGTAAGTGGTAACTTTCACTGAAGTAGTGACTTGAAAGCAAACAGCTTATGCTTGATTGTCAACGATAAACTTTGCGTAAAATTGCTATATTAATGTCATAGTTTCACTTTGATAACGTTGTTCTTCGTTCATCATAGCGTGCAAGCTGGGTCATAAACATAAACATAGCACTATGTAAAACATATACATACAATTAACATAGTGCGTTAAGCGTAGTTAAAGTAACCAACTAAACTTCCTAATGGTACACAAGCTGCATTAAACGACATTACATTCATCATTTTGCTCCGTCTATGACGGTGTGAAGCCGCTAAAGGGTTATGTAACCTAATGTGCCAACGCGGTGACGCATATGCAAACTTTGTAATGCACACACGCATTCCAAACCATGAGGCATCATTAAGGTTTCCAACGCATATCTGTATATTTGAATGCAGCTGCAGCTATACCTACATGTATACGGGTCTTCGTTGATCAATGTGGCCTGTGATAAATGACCATGGCAAGTTTTATAGCGATGTGAATAGTCCCTACTTTTTCAATAGTGAATAGTAAGACGCCAACCGTGACACAGGCGTCACATTCATATTTGCGTGTTTGGCCCATGTTAAAGCATGCCCTATGTGTATGTGCGTGAACATAAACGTCTGTATGTGATAGACCGAGAGTACTAACCACCCGCTCAATGCAGCATTGGCCTAAATGTGTGTCCGACGACGGCTCAATGTAAAGCTCGCTTCCCACCGGCCCTGGCTGGCGCCGGTCGCCGAGGGCTGTCCCTATGTGGAATGACTCCCTCTATGTGAATGTAAACCTGGCTTCCGAGGGCACGACATGTGACTGGGTCATTGAGGTTACATAAAGGACCCGCTAGTCACAGTGTCCCGGCCGGTCGCCTGCTCTTACAGTTTTCGGCCGTGTCTCTGCTGAGTGTCGAGGGAGTGACCGGCACTCCGAGTGCCTCACCGCGCTCCCCGCGGGCACTCAGCGCCAGCTCTGCAAGTAGCACCCTCCGGAGTGCCCCCCCCCCCCCCTGCGGCACCCCCTGATCTTGCGAACACACCTCTTCACCCGCCCTCTGTTCTCCCTCACATAATCTTTGTCTTGGTCACGCATACAGCACTGTTGGTGGAGTGAGGTCCGGCAATGGCAACTTGACTTGGATGCTCGATTTGCATGTGGCATTGTGAACGGATACCTGATGTCTGTTGGGATGTGGCGATATGCTTCATTCCCAGTTTTTTTTTTCTCAAACCTTCGCTTGAGTGCGTTGGTTATGGACCTTTTTCCAGGCATGAGCTTTATGTTAGTTATCCCGAGTGAAGCAAGAAGCTGTGAATTACTTATTATCCTTGATGTCTAAATTCTTACCGTTTAGTCTGACGTCATCTAGCTGAAACATCAGATCTTCACACGATAATACAATGCGCAGAAAATATGGAACCGTCACCCACCCGCACTGCAGAGAAATGTTTGCGTCCGGAACACTTTTAAAATCGGTTCGAACCTTTCTAGCAAAATCACACTCACTGCTTCGGCGTAGGATGCGAGTGAAGTCGCTAAATAAAATGGCCCATTACACTGGATTACCGGGTAACTTGCAGTGTGTGTGCACTTTGCGTGTGTGCGTCTTGTGTCAACAGCATAACTAGGATCAGTACAGCATGCGTAATGATAGCAAACTAACTAGTGGGTGTAGTTAATGTCAGTGCACCGCACTACATTCAGCACTAATGGTCGATGGGGCGTGGATTTAAACTGCTCGCTCGATGTTGTTTGGTGAAAAATGACTTAAATGCGGCAAGCAGTTAGACATGCATCATGTTACACCGAAACGTGGTACAGTTTAGTGCTATCGTATTTTCACCTAACACGTTAACATGCATCAACTGAACGGTAGCACATAGGTACGGACGGTGCCGTTAAGTGCCGTAAGTAAAGGCCAAACGAGTTCATAACTTGATAGCCATACAGTATGACTCTTTGGTACCGTAAGTACTACCGTAAGTAATACAAAACCAGTTTATGTAAATACTGGCAGAATTCATGGCCAGCTGGCTTCAACAGTTTACCATGTTATAACACTTGCAAAGAATATTAACCCGTTCACGTCGCTATGTTTTTACATAGTCTTTTCTGTTTGTTATGTAATCTGTCGTTACTCGAGGTGTAATTATTCGCTACTTACTTTCTGGAGTCATCCCGTTCAAACATGAGCTCCTTTCGAATTTCGAAAAGTTAACCGCGGCCGCGGCTGTCTGCCGTGACGTGTTGTCACAGTAATGTCATCATGTTATGTGTGTCATCACTGACACCTTATATCATGCGAGTGTCATGTCACTGACACGGTGTGTCTGACTGCCGACTGACCCAGGACATGGACGAGTCGGTGGTGATGGCCAAACCCAACATCTGGTGCCACTTCGCCAAGGGAATCGGAGACCCCAAGTACAACGAGGTACGGCAAACGGTCATTGCATTGACTAGCATCATGGAAAACCCGTTCTAAGTGATGGTAGCTTTCATGGATTAAAAGGATCCTGATCCCTTTAGACTAGACGAAATATAGCAATTAAACTGTGCATCGTGATAAATAATCTACGTATTAGTGCAAATATAATTGCCGGCAATAATGGGATATTTATTTGTGTGGACTGCAGAATTGTATAATTAAATCGTTCTCCCAGTTCGGGGTAGTGTGGTTCTTTTGGAGACTGCCTTGAATATGTATGTAGATAATTCAAATGTCCTTGCTTAAATCGCCGACGTCCATCCCAGATAAACGGCTGGCCGATGCTGAGCCGGCTGCTGAAGGAGGGTCTCGAGTCGTACAACGAGATCAACGCCGCAATGAACCTGGTGCTCTTCGAGGACGCCATGATGCACGTCTGCAGGTGCGTAACTGACGGCATACCGACTACGTAACACAATGCCTTGCAGTGAAACGCATCATCGTTACACACAGCGCACCAGCTTCCGCTTCATTACTCTTGTAGCGCCACAGCAGCGCAAAATATCCTCCTGATCGCCTTTCAACGTTGCACAGTGGGGATTTTTCCGATCTAGCGCCTATTAATTCAAAAAATATTTTTTGGAATTTTGTTTATTTTTTGTGTCAGTAGGGCTAAGAAATGTCTGAATTTGTCATATATGGCATTGTTTTATCTGTATGTCCACAGCAAAACTAGGAAAAATGCGCCCAAAGTTCACACTCATGCGTGATTACTCAATGGGCTCAGCAAGGCCCGAAAGTATAGCTCAATTTCATTGTCCTGTCCTGTTGGTTTTAATCTTGTGAGGTCTTAAAGTTGCATATCGTCTGAAAGGCACCTTTATTAGGAATGGAATGGCAAACAGAAAGTATGCCACAACCTTACTAAGGTCACAAAAATGCCCTTTACAAAAAACCCTTACAGACACCATATTGAAAGAATGGTATTCTAAATAAATGTAGGAAATCAACAATGTTCTCCACACTTTTCCACTCCGAAATATATCCTATCGAATTCGCCACTTTCTTCTGCACAAGACAACGCCTAGTTTGGCTGCCGAAACTTGCCTGAACACGGAATATTCACATTAGAGTATCTTAACACCCCACTCGAGGAGCGCTAGGGCAAACAGCACGATATAGGTATGTTCCGGACATAGGCGAATAATTTTACTTCGTGATTTATATGATGCATATTTTCTGAGACACATTCATTAGGAATAGGATGACAAGCGTAAATTATACATACCGTAACCTTATTAACCATCGCACTTGTGGGGAGGGGGAGAGGGAAGGGGCCGGATAAAACCCCATGGTTTTCCGCAAATTACTCGCGCAAAAAGCGGCCGATCGCGCCGAAACTTTCGGTACCCTCGAGATCATCAATTTTACATCTAACCTAAAAATTTCATGACTCTGACCCAACTGACCTTTGACCTGTGGCATATTTCTCGAGACCATGTTTGGCCGGAATGGCGATTCGGCGTATGCCAGCTCACATTATCCGCGGTTTCCAGTCTTTTTGTGGTTTTAAACGTTCAAATATGTGAAATGATGTTGGTGCCATGCATAATGGTGGGTGTCAAGGTCACGTGAAGGTCAAGTCAAGGTCATTGACCTTTTGATGACCTTGGTTCACTTTTTCGAGTTTTACTTGTTTCTAGGGTAGTTTTTGGTGCTGATTTCGATTTTAGCAGCCATTTGAATATTTACGAAGTAGTTCTAGTGCCTTCGTTCCATGTTACGAAGCTATCAGTAGTAGGTGACACTTCTATGGATGGCCGGCAGGACGCCTACTAATTGATCTAACCTGACCTGACCCGACCTGGCCTAAATGCATAAAGACATCGTCGGTGATCAAAACTAACATGAAATTCGTGATCAGCACCCCAAAATACCCCGTAACACCCTAACTTTGCGAAGTTTCAAGAGGTCTCGATTTCCCAACTTTAGTTGGGTCATTAAACTGACTTGGAAAGTCAGCTTATGACCTTGGACTTTGAAATTGGATATATTCGGCCTAATTTCGTCATAGGCAGCACGCTTGACTTTTCCGCGAAGCTCTAGCTTGATCAGGGGCCAAACGGCTGAGCGGGGGGTCCAATGGAACCCCCATACTATGTTGATTATGCACATTTACAGGTAAAATTCTCACCAGGACACACCAGCCAACATCTGTGCACAATCTGGCTACAATTCTACCTATGATTTGCCCTCTACGAATAAATACGTGCTAGATCGGAAAAATCCCCACTGTGCGTTGGCTCGAAACATCGTGTGGAACATGTGGAACAAAGTTCGCGTGGCTCAGCTGCACCGAAAATAATTCCTTCAAATGTATATGTCATATTTTGGACCTAATCTAATTATGTTACCGGTTCATCCCTGACCCTGTACTGCAGCTGATCGTCTGACCACTATTTCACCGCAGAATCAACCGTATCCTGGAGTCTCCGCGCGGTAACGCGCTGTTAGTGGGAGTCGGCGGCAGCGGCAAACAGTCACTCTCCCGACTGGCGGCCTTCATCTCCGGACTGGAGGTGTTCCAGGTCACGCTGAAAAAGGGATACGGCATACCCGACCTCAAGGTGGGTCCACGCGGAGGCCGGTACGAGCACTTGGTAGTGACACTGAAGGGGCGGAGGTATTTTTTTTTTTTTTTTTTGTAAGATGTTTGCTAGGTAGAGGATCACAATGGGACACGGAGAAGCCATGAGTAGTCCGTCGGAATGGTGTTGTGTTCCGGGCGCGAAGCAGATGTTTTGTTGTTGACTGTTCCCTACAAGACTGAACCGTCTAATGCCTACATAAATTCAATGACACCTAAGTGCTGTATCATACCTTTCCACCTCATTTCCATACGTTCCCCTCCAGCCTCTCATCCCTCCACTAACCCCTGTCCCCGATCTCTCGGCAGGCGGACCTGGCTGCGCTGTACCAGAAGTCGGGCCTGAAGAACGTCGGCACCGTGTTCCTGATGACGGACAGCCAGGTGGCGGAGGAGAAGTTCCTGGTGCTCATCAACGACCTGCTGGCCAGCGGCGAGATCCCCGACCTGTTTCCCGACGACGAGGTCGAGAACATCATCGGAGCCGTCAGAAACGAGGTCAGTGTAGGCTTCAGGCAATGGCTGGTGAATGTACTGAGTTGTGGTATAGATTCGGAGAACACTAGCATGAGAAGAAAGCTGAGGTGAGACAAATATATGAGGCTTCAGGCTGGGAAGGCCATTGTTCTCGGGATGACGTCATGAATTTTGAAAGGGTACGAGGCTAGGAAGATATGAACTTTGGATGTAGCTACGAATGTTTGATATTTTTGTAGTTTTTTTTTCCATCTGGCAAAAGCCTCTTTGTTGTGCCACGACTGTCTTAAACATGACACTGTCATTCCCTCTTCCTTCCCAGGTGAAGGCTGCAGGTCTTCAGGACACGCGCGACAACTGCTGGCGCTTCTTCATCGACAAGGTGCGCCGCATGCTGAAGGTGGTGCTGTGCTTCTCACCGGTGGGCACCACGCTCCGGGTCAGGTCAGTAACTACCGACCCCCTCGGACAGACTAAGTACTAAACTAAGTAAGGGTCTTTGATCAGTTGCACTGGGTGAAGCATATTTTATTTCATTTCATTTATTCCTCTATCACCAACGGGTGTTACCCCAATATGGGGTTTTGCATGTTGATTTGCTGTCGAGGTTGTCCTCGAGTCTCCAATTCCACTCGAGGTATCTTGACCAGCCTGCCATGATACAATTGCATACACGATTGAACGTCGAACTTGCTTAGACTGGTCCTCACGCTGTTGTGTGGGTGCCTTTTACCGTCAGGGCCCGTAAGTTCCCGGCGCTGATTAACTGCACCAACATCGACTGGTTCCACGAGTGGCCGGAAGAGGCGCTGGTGTCCGTGTCGCAGCGCTTCCTCAGCGAGGTCAAGGAGCTGCCGGTGAGTGAGACACTGCCTTCAGTCAAATTGTATAAGTCATGACCTCTTTGTGTTCTAGGTGTTGGTAGGGCATCGGATCACGGTGGTTAAAGGCAAATAAGTGGGACTGTGTTGTGTCCGGCTTTGATGGCATGCTGAGCTTTGACTTATCGATTCACTTACTTTTTATGGTTAGACGTAGGAATCGACGTGTTCTTCACCGATACTTTATGCGCAGATGCCATCCCTTGCTGACATCTATCCGTCTACCTGGCTCTCCAACTCACCATGTTCAGCCTTTCTTTGCAGTCCATGTCTGACGTCGTTTCTCCCCCGACAGGAGGACCTATCTGCCCGGGCAGCCCAGTTCATGTCCTACGTGCACATGTCCGTCAACGAGATGTCCAAGGTGTACCTTCAGAACGACAAGCGATACAACTACACCACGCCCAAGTCGTTCCTCGAGCAGATCGCGCTGTACAGCAAGCTGCTGCGCTTCAACGTCGAGGACCTGACGTCCAAGATCAGTCGGCTGGAAAACGGACTGGAGAAACTGAAAAACACCAGCTCGCAGGTGGGTGTGGGCCGTGGGGTCGTGATGATGACATGACGGTCATAGACGGGATTTGGCAGTCCTGTCATGGTCTGCAGGTCGACTTGTGGTTGTTGGGGTCTGTACAGGAGGTCTGTGAAGATGGGCGAGGCTCTTTGGTAGCGCGGCACAACACTACCTGAGATGAATCTCAGGGTAATGTCTAAACTCCAAGCCTTTCTTTTTTGCCGCTCCACTGACTAGCCTTCACATCAATAATTGATATGATAGACAGAGTCTCAATTCGTTAGTTGTCTTGACTTCTATGTATTGTAAACTACCTGACTGGTATCGTTTCGGTGACTCTTTGTCGTTCTTTACCAGGTGGACGACCTGAAGGCCAAGCTGGCCTCCCAGGAGGTGGAACTCAAATCCAAGAACGAGGCGGCCGACAAACTGATCCAGATCGTCGGCAGGGAGACAGAGACTGTCACCAAGGAGAAAAACATCGGTAATGTGCGGCCTTCCCGGCTGATTTAGCACAGACGATGCTCCGGTCAATAAGCTGGTCGGTGCAGCTGTTGTCGCTATTTCGCTATAAATTTTTATGACCCGTGTGACTCATGAGCTTAACTCACCCAGCTTTGCGACGAGATAATCTGCAACATTCTTGTCCTTTGTAAGTCATGCTTACCATTCTCCTTACTCAGGCACCGATAGTCGTGTGTCCAATTTTTTCTGATACGCAACTGCTTGTTGTGCGATATATTCTAACCTGTCCTTCCCCCGTCACGGTTTTCGTCATCTCCTGTCCAGCCGACGAGGAGGAGAAGAAGGTGAACGTCATCACCATAGAGGTGGGGAAGAAGCAGCGCGAGTGCGAGGCCGACCTGATGAAGGCCCAGCCGGCGCTGGACGCCGCCAAAGAGGCCCTCGACACACTCAACAAGGTGAGAGAGCTGAAACAAAGCGCAGACTGAGGGCGGGAGGACGGATAGAGGACGGACAGGAGTGGTTTTCATTTGCGTAAATTCAACTAGAAAAAAGCAATCTAGTTTGGTGCCGGCGCAACAGGTTATAAATAATCGCAACACTCATTGCCTTATACGATCCCAATTATAACAAATATTGATATTAATATAAGCCAACCTGCACTCGCCCTAAACCAACCTTCAAGAGGGCGCTATTATGCGTGCTGTCCTTCATATAGAGTTTTTAGTTTGACCCCTGACAACGTCCTTCCGTCTCGGTTTTCAGAATAACCTGACGGAGCTGAAGTCGTTCGGCTCGCCTCCTCCCGCCGTGGTGAACGTCACCGCCGCCGTCATGGTGCTGCTCGCCCCCGGCGGAAAGGTGCCCAAGGACAGATCCTGGAAGGCCTGCAAGGTGCGTACCTGCTATCGGGAGATAGTGCAATTTATGTGTGGAGGTTCATGGTCGGCAGTTAGAACATTGGACACATTGGACACATTGGACAGTTTGGAGAAATAGTTTGGAATGAGCAGACGTGTTTAGCAGTGCTCTAGTTTACTGCCTATTTTGGCGTAATGGACCCGCATAATGACTCTGAGATAAGCATGAAACGAATCTTAATTTAACGTAGAATATTTTGGTGGTATTTGCAGTTGAGTTGAATGGTGAAATAATTGAATTATAGGCTTTAAAAAATTGATTATTTTGACCCAGTTTTGAAATTTTAGACTCACCACCGCGTTAGTTCTGCTCTAGATTTCTAGTAGTAAGTCTCGTGCTAATTCTGAAGAGAGATCCTTATAGCCAATAATGTCAGACTCTGACACCTCGGTTAGTGGCTACGATCAAACAGTGGGAGAATGGGTTGTGGCGAGAAAGACCAAACGGAGCAGGATAAGCAAGGCGAAAATCGTGGCATCAACGATTACGGACGCTGAAGAAACTGTACCGAAGAGCATTTTTTGTCCTACCTCTCCTCTCACCAATCAGCCTACCGCGACCCCCGAACAGCTGACGAGTGCGACTAACTCTACGCATACCGGTGAGAATGACGACAAAGCATCCCACGACAGGGTGATGACGAGCGCAAGGGCGCCGACCCTGGACCAGCTGATCCCCACTAGTGCGACGTCAGCCGACAAGAAGCGTCTAATCGCTGAGTCGGATTGCATTTTCAGTGGGCGCTACGACCCAGCCGCGGTGTGCTGTATCATGGCATCCATGGACGAACCCGACCTGAGAGAGCTCCGAGAACTGCTGCATGCTGCGCTGTCTGCGGTCATCCCGGCTGTCGCCGGCCGTCCTCTCTGCCGCCGTGTTACCGGCAACTTGGCTGGCCTAGCGGATGACTGCTGGACCTTGGGCTACTCGGCGGCTCAAGGCATGCTGACACAGCGTGCTAATGCTGCCACTCTGAAGCCAGCGGGTCGCAATCCCCTGCCACCCCCCGGTCCCACCCGGAGCGCGCCCTCGGACTCTGCTATGTCGTGCCCCAGCGCGATAACTTCGTCACTCGAGGCGATCATATCCACCCAGCTGCGAATGGAGAACGAAATTAGGGAGCTTCACGCTCGTCAAGCTACCCAGGATGCTTACAAAACTCGTCTGAAACAGCTGGAACTGGAAATAACTGGTCTCCGCAGAGAATGTGCTGCTAGAGATGACACGATTGATCAGTTGAAGGTCCTTGTAGAGGGGCTACTAGCCCGTGAGGGCCCACAGCCACGCCGGCCAGTCACCCCTGGATTACAGGTGCAGCCGGGGCGACACGACAGCGATGCGAGGTCCGCTGCTAATGATGCTACTGCTGTAACTGAAGAGGCTCACTCTGACCGCACCGCCGCCCGCGAGATTGCCGCCAACTTGGATCTGCGTGCCCTGGGTGAGGCGATCGCTGGTGCCCTGCATTGGCGGGTCGGCGATTCAGACAGTGAGCCAGAGCAGCAGAACACGCATACCGTGTCTGAGCGTAGGACAGCGCAGCCCGCGAACCACAGTCAAGCAGCAGTGCCGACTGCGGCACCGACCAGCGACACGTCTGCCGCGGCTCCAGGCGGCCCGACACGGCGACAGGGCATGGTGACCGGCTCTGGTCCCCCATCGGCTCTGATTCAGGAGCCGCCTCGTCAAGAATCTCGGAAGGAGAAGTTCATCCTGGAGGGCTTCCGTGTGGATGTTGCTGACAGTGACGTGCGGAGTCTGGTCTGGACGGTTGTTCGCAATCTCCATGATTTCCAAAGGGTGTCACGCCGCGGTCCTGCTGCCTCTGTAAGCAAGGCGTTCAAGATTGAGGTTGATGCTGAGGACACCGATCGTATATTGGACCCGTCCAGCTGGCCGACTGGCCTGGTTGTGCGTCTTTTACCTCACCCTGTGAACACTGGGCGCCGAGGACAGCGTTTTCGCCGTCCTGCGGCCTCATCTGGAAGATCACAGACGACCCGGAGTGCTGCAAAAAGAACTGAACATGGCAATGCTAACTGGCAGGCGACGGCCCCGCGCCGTTACAGTGATGTGGTCAGAGGCATTGAACACTGTGACACTGCCTGGACGGCGGCCGCCCAACGCCGGGACGAAGATGAGACCCGCCGGGAAGCAGTCACCTCACAGCGCTCCAGAGCCCCGAACAGAGACTGCACTCACGGCGTCGGTACATCTAGCGCGGTCGACGCTGTCGGCGGCGACGGAAGTAACGCCACACATGGTGACGGTGGCTGGGAAGAGGAAAGGCCGCGCCGTTATGGACCATTCGTGCCAGCTAGATACCATGGACACCAAGATGACAATGAATGGGTGTCAACCTATCAGCGCCGTGATGGAGACGGACACTGGGCAACAGCCGCCTCTCACCGCCCAGGCGCCCCTAGTCGAGGCAGCGAACAGGACGCCGGCGCTCCCTGGGTTCCAGCTGCCTCCCGTCACGTCAGAGGAGGCGCCACACACGGTGGCAACGGCTGGAGGGCGACTGCTTCGCAATGTGACGGATCCGGATACCGTGGGTGGCCCTATCAGTGCGCACGAGAGGCCACCTCCTGGGAATAGCGCCCAGATGGCTACTCCTGGGGGCCATCCCTGTCCTGCTGCCACCGCTGTGAAGCATGACAGAGCGGAGTGCCGTAATTCTGTGGACGCAAAAGTAACTCTGAACATGAGCCTCACTCTGGGCACTTATAACTGCGAAGGATTTCTCGCAGGAGCGCAGTATATCGCCGACTGTCTAATACCTGAATGTGATATCTTATTTTTATGCGAAACCTGGCTAGCCCGTGCCCAGGGTGCTTATCTGGAGCATGCACTCTCCTCTCTAAGTTCCGAAGAATTTCAGGTATTTCAAGAATTCGCCATGGAACTACCACCAGGGACTGGAGATGGCAGACCCCACGGTGGCGTGGCTTTTGTTTGCCGCCGTCAAGCGGGGCGCACATTTCGCGCTGTAGAGTGTAATGATTCTCGTATCTGTGGAGTTACGATTGTGGAGCTGAGCCATCCTCTTATAACGATAATTGGCTGCTACATGCCGTACTGGAATTCATCTGCCGTAAATTTTGAAGAGTACACAATCCTGACGGGGAAGCTTGATGCATTATTCTCTTCGCTAAGACCCTCAGCTCCAGTGGTGCTTGTAGGCGATTTTAACTGTGCTCTGCCACCACTGTCACCAGAACTGCGCCCACCGGGCTGGCACCGTCTTCGGGGTTTCTCTCCGCTGAGTCTTCTAATGCAAGACTTATTGGACGACCACGGACTGACAGTCGCCGAGTTCCGGTTCTCGCAACCAGTGGCGTACACCTATGCTCGAGCTGACGGCCAATCGCACATCGATCACATCGCTGTACCGCAATGTCTGGTGCCTCAAGTTCATGATTGTCGCATCGTAGCCCCCTGTGTGGACAACCTGAGCCCACATCTTCCGGTCCTTTGCAGCGTGGTGCTGCCGTCTGCCTCAGCTGGCACCAGTCTCGATGTCTCCAGCCCTCCACTAAATATGGGTTCCATCCATTCAGAAGTACTAGATTGGAGTTGTCCAGAAAAACTGCAGATATATTTGTCTTCTCTGGACGAGCTTATTGGTGCTTGTCAGCTCACCAACGGTGCCACCCCGGATGAGATTGACGAAGCAATTACACGATGCATACATACCGCTGCGCGAATCGCCGGATGCTCCAAGTCGCGACGTCCCCCGAAGCCCTGGTGGTCGCCTGATGTGGCAGTGGCGCGGGATCGCACTCGTTTCTGGCATCAGATATGGGTAAACTGTGGCCGTCCTACCCTCTCAGCAGTGGCACAGTGCTATCAGGCTGCAAGATCTGCTTACCGTCACGCCCGCAGACGTGCAGCAGTGACGCGGATCGAGAGCGAGGCCCACACTCTCCGACTGCTCCGCCGTGACAAAAATCTGACAGCCTTCTGGCGACGTGTGCAACAGATACGGCGTAATGGACTCAAGTCGGCCTCTGATCTATCCGCCGCCGACTTCCGCACCCACTTCCAGACTGTGCACCAAGATAGTCACAGGCAACTGACTCTGGACCAGCTCCAAATTGCTAAACATGTAGATTCTCGACTAAGGAGAATCCGTAACGATGCATCCGAAAGAACGGTTTCAGCTGGACAAGTAGCAGGCCTCATTCACCGGTTACAGCGTGGGAAGGCACCTGGTATAGACGGCATCACGGCGGAGCACCTTCTCTATGGGCAGTCGCCTTGTCTCCTGTCAGCTCTGGCGCACCTTCTCTCTGTCTGCCTGTCCACGTGTAGCGTGCCAGCTACCTTCGCTGACAGCGTTATTGTACCCGTGTTGAAGAAATCTCAATCGGACCCTAACTGCTTGGACAACTATCGACCGATTTCAATCACAACCTGCGCATCTAAGCTGCTCGAGCTGCTAGTGCTAGACGAACTGAACGCCTCATTTGAACCTCATCATCTGCAGTTTGGTTTTATCTTCAATCGGGGCACCATGCAAGCGTCTCTGTTGGCTGGAGAGACCATACAGCAGAATCGAGCCAGGGGTCTTCCTGTTTTTGTCGCAAACCTTGACGCGAGGAAATGCTTTGACCGAATATGGCATGACGGTCTGTTCTTCCGTCTGGAAGACTATCTTAGCGACTACTGCTGGTGCCTCATGGTCACCTGGTACCGCCACCTCTCTGCAAGGGTGACTTTTGGTGGCGCCACATCTGAAGCGTTCCTGGTCTGCAGGGGCACCAGACAAGGGGCCATCTTATCGCCAACCCTTGCAAACATCTTCCTCTTACCTCTTATTGAGGTCCTAGATCGCAGCGGTCGTGGAGCATATCTACACAGCCAGCACGTACCCGCTATCTGCTACGCTGACGATATTCTCCTTATATCTGCGAACGCGCGTGACCTCGGTGCAATGCTTCAGATGGTGGGAGAATTCGCGGCTACTTGGCGCCTCGACTTCGTTCACCCTGAACCGGGAAAAACCAAGAGCCATTGTATTATATTTGGACAGGAACTATTCACGAGCACACCGAGGTGGACACTGTCAGGACAGCAGCTGCAGATCCGGCAGACGACCGAGCACCTCGGTACGGTGCTTGATGACAACCTCAGCACAGACAGCCACGTGGCTCAGCGCATCAGGCGCGCTTGTGCATCATTCTATGGCCTCACACCCCTGGGCAATTTCACCAACCGCCTGACTGCTGCTGACAAAATCTTCCTCTGGAAGACAGTAGTGCTGCCGGCACTGATCTTCGGCTGTGAGACGGCTCCCCTCAGCTCCGCCGACATTGAGCGTCTAGACTCGCGACAGGCTTCGCTGATCAAGGCAGCGCTGGGTCTGCCGCGTTCTGCGCACCATACGGCTCTTTTGATTGCTGCTGGGGTGCCTCGCATCGGTGAGGTGCTGCGAGGTGATGCCCTCCGCGCATTCCGTAATGCTTTCCGCGCTGACCACCGTCTTCGCCAAGCCTACGTCACTGGACTGGCCAGACTTGCTACGTACCCCGAGCAGTTGGATGGGTCGTTTATTGGCCACGTATATAATCTGTGTGGTGGGAATTTCGGCGCTATCATGCACATCGCTGCTGGGTACGTCGATCACGACATAGTCCGGGCACCACTCCAAGAAAGCGGTCTTATAGACAGTTTGAAGATGGTTTTGGCAAGCAACTGTCAGGCCTCGCGGCGCCTGTTAAGACTACTAACCTCCTGAGTGCTGATTAACTGTGTGTGTGGGTGGGTGGGGTGGGGGGGGGGGGGTATGTATCTTTTTGTCGCATGACGATGCTGAATAAACAATAATAATAATAATAATTATCGCTTAGCCATGCTTTTTGTAGAATAAAGCCATTCGTGGATTAACCGCTGCTGTCGGCTCTCAAATCACATTGGCGTGTATGACACCCGACACATTTTACGGCATTCGCGACACCAACGACACAAGCGTTCACCCTGTTCTCCCCTGTCCTTACCCTGCGACCCCCTCCAGGTGATGATGGCGAAGGTGGACAGCTTCCTGGACGAGCTGAAGACGTACGACAAGGAGAACATCCACGCCGAGTGTCTGAAGGCCATCAGGCCGTACCTGGCCGACCCGCAGTTCAACGCCGACTTCATACGCTCCAAGTCGCTGGCCGCCGCCGGTATAGTGCTGAGCTTAGGAGGGGGAGGAGAAGGAAGTGGGGGGGGGGGGTGGTTAGGGAGGGGCAGGGGATATGAGAAGAAAGGCAGGATTGGAGACGGGAGTGGATAACTGAAAAAGACTAGGGAAGGGCTGGAAGAGTAAGGACGTTTAGGGATGTGACTGATTTTTGGGTAAGACGACCGAGTAGGGTCAACGACCATTAGAGGAAAAATACTAAGGAGGACTGACTGGAGAGCTGCAGATGATTTGGGACGAGCAGCCGAGCAAAAAAAGGAAGATAATGAGGAGAGCATTAAGGACAGGTTATGGGGACTGAGCAAGAGGGGCGGGAGGAATTAACTTTAAACAGAATTAAGCAGTACGCATATTTCAGCTTTGTGGTTTCCGCAACTATCTGGTTCCAACGCGTGATTGACAACCTTTCCCTCCCCGCCCTTCGCCTAGGTCTGTGCGCCTGGGTGATCAACATCATCAAGTTCTACGAGGTGTACTGCGAGGTGGAGCCCAAGCGACTGGCTCTGGAGGCGGCCAACGCCGAGCTGGCGGCCGCCCAGGAGAAGCTGGCACAGATCAAGGACAGAGTCATGGTCAGTTGGGGAGGGGCCGGCCCGGGGGTCAGAAAGCGCCCGGGTGTCGAATGTATCGTTTGGTTGAATTTGGTTGCTGCGTGACTCAGTCTCGTCTATTTCGGAAGTGTGAAGTTGTTCGTCACTGAATCTCATCTCGTTTGAAATCCAATGTTTGATAAGTCAAAGTTTGCTTTTTATTAACTGCGTCCGTTTTTCACCATTCACCAGAGTCCAGACCGTTCTGATAACATGGTGTCACCAGGAGACAAGCAACGTAACGAAAATATATGTCTGGCTCTTTCGTCTAACATTTCGCTCTCCATTATACCCTACCCCTCTCCCACTTCCCTTCCAGGCCCTGGAGGAGACGCTGGGCAAGCTGACTGCCGACTTTGAGGAGGCCACCTCGGACAAGATCAAGTGTCAGAAGGAGGCCGACGCCACGGCGTACGTCATTGACCTGGCCAACCGGCTGGTGGGCGGTCTGGCCTCCGAGAACGTCCGATGGGCAGAGAGCGTCGCCAAGTGAGTGGTCGTGGTGGTGAGATGAGGGTTCGCACGATTTTGGATTTTTAGAAGGGTGGTGTCAGTTTTAGAAAGGAAGGGTTCGCTCTTGTAGGTCGTGTGGTGAAGATACAGAATGCGGCAGCTCCTGCGTGGTATCCGAATGTGTTACTAGTGCGTTATGTTTCGGAGACGACCATCAGCGTGCATTAATTGTGGCTGCAGTTAGGCGAGGAGAAAGTGTTTTCAACGAAACACGCTATTGAATTGACGATTTCTTAACACGGGCACTGCAGGGGGGGGGGGGGTGTTTTCAACCCCCTCCTGTGATTTTTCGCAAATCGCGCCGTTGCGCGCCGCCAAATTTTTCATACCTGTTCTCCCAACTTTTGCACACCTTGAGTATAATTTTTGACCCCAGGTGACCTATGGTCAGGTCACCAGGTCAGGTCAAGTGACCCTACCTCGAAACGTAAATTTCGAAGTTTGCAATCCCACCAAGCCAACAGTTGTTGAGATATGATCTTGAAACCCTCAGGAAATAGTAAAGTCATCACGAGCTACAACTTGTATATCTCGGAATTTTTATATCGATGACCTAAGGTCAGGTCATTTTTGCGACCGGCCCATTATAAGTCAATGGGAGAAATTTCAACTTACTCTGAATGCCATCCTATGACTTCAATACGCTCAGGATCATAGTATTACAGTTCCCTGTTGGTGATTTCACCGAAACATATCACTTGTGACCTTTGGAAGGTGATCTCCAGATCATCTTAGGTCACCTGAGGTCACCAGCGGTTTTTCTTCAATAACTTGAGATTGAATAGAGATAGAGACTCCGTTTGACGTTTATCGTGTTTTTCTAAGAACGATGGCGTTCGAATCGATCCTGTATCTTGTGTGCAAGACAAATTATTCAAGAAAAACTACCGCGAAATTCCTGTTGTGAAAATCGTAACATTTTGTCTTCGGTGACCTCTGGTGACCTCGCTTTTGACCTGAGACAAAAATGACCTAGTATTTCCTCTAAATAACATCTCCACCTATCTAACGCCGTTTACCGTTTGTCGCTACGTTACACCGTTTTCGAGATCTCAGGGGGGGTTGTTTTCAACCCCCCCCCTGCAGTTCGTGTTCGGCTCAGACCCGCTGCAGTGCGCGTGTTAATATCCGCTGTGCATGAACAAAATCCAACTTATCAAGCGGAGCCCCGAGCCAGTTGATATTCAAACTCGGTTTCACGGCCTTGTTTCCGACTCTTGCTGCCGGCCCGCGACTACCGACCTCCCCTCGCTCCCTCGGCCAGGTTCCGTGAGCAGGAGACGACCATTCCCGGCGACGTGCTGCTGGTGACGGCCTTCATCTCGTACGTGGGCTGCTTCACCAAACAGTACCGCACCGAGCTGCTCGACAAAATGTGGTTCCCGCGCATCAACAAACTCGAGGTAACGTGTCATCGCTAGGTTAGACTTGGGTCAGCGGAAGTCGTGGCGAGAAACTATGCCGGTAAAGTTTGTGGGGTAATTTTTTCTTCTAGTCAACATAAACGTCCCGCGACTCGTCCCATCGCGGAAGACTGTCTTTCTCAGAATACTTCTGGTGCTATATTTTATACGCTTTGGCCTCCCCACCACTCTTTGGCCTCTCCTGTCTCCACCTAGGCTACCAGCCGTGTATACCCACAATCTGACCTCTCTACCCGTCTCTGTCTGTCCCAGATCGCCACCACTCCGGAGCTGGACCCTCTGTCGCTACTGACGGACGAGGCTCAGATAGCTACCTGGAATAACGAGGGTCTGCCCAACGACCGGATGTCGGCCGAGAACGCCACCATACTGACCAACTCGGACCGATGGCCGCTCATGATCGACCCGCAGGTAAGGGGACGACTCGAGAAAAGGTCATGATCGACCCGCAGGTAGGGACCGACACGAGCAAAGGTCGTGATCGGCCCGCACATGAGGACCGACCCCAGAACGTGACTATATACTGACGGTGGGATGCATTCAGGTGGGTTCACACAATGTAGGGAGGTATCGGAAGAAAAGCTCAGGGTGTGTCCAGATAATTAGGTATGGAGAATCGGTGGCAGGTCAATAATTTTTTTTTTTTCGTTGATCTATCCAATGGAGTATCTGGAGAAAGCGTTTGGTTGATCGCTAGGTATTCAGAATTCGTGGAAACCCGTGGATGACTAACCTCTCCTCTGTTAAACTCTCGTTTTAGGTACATACATACCCCGTGTCCGTGCCATCTTGGTATCCACACTAGGGCCCTGTCCGCCTTCCACCGTTTACCATTCCTCCCTCTCCTCCCCCCACAGCTGCAGGGCATCAAGTGGATCAAGACGCGTTACGGCGCCGACCTGCAGGTGATCCGACTGGGCCAGCGCGGCTATATGGACGTTGTCGAACAGGCCATCTCCGGCGGATCGGTGGTACTCATTGAGAACATTGGCGAGTCGGTCGACCCCGTGCTGGACCCTCTGCTGGCCAGGAACCTCATCAGGAAGGGGACGTGAGTGAGAAGTGGGAGGGAGATGGGTGACTTGGAGTTAGTCAGAGTTGTGGACGGGTGCTTTTGAGGAGAGTCAGTGGGAGGAGGGGGCTTGGATGGTAATGGAAGATTGGATGCAAACTTACGACGGGGCTAGGAAGAACACTGTTGCAGCTTTTGTAAGGAGTTTTAAGATGTTACTCTGGAAGTAATTTCGCTATTATTGTGGAAATATTCGTTTTTTCGAAAGAATTAAACGGATACTCTCGAAAGATTTTCTTCCTTTTGCCAGTGGAACTATCATGTCAGTCAATTAATTATAATTTGCATTACGTTGTCGCCCCTGTCCTTTCAGAGCGATCAAGCTGGGCGACAAGGAGGTGGAGTACAGTCCCAACTTCCGTCTGATCCTGCACACCAAGCTGGCCAACCCGCACTACAAGCCCGAGATGCAGGCGCAGACGACGCTGATCAACTTCACCGTGACGCGGGACGGCCTGGAGGACCAGCTGCTGGCTGAGGTGGTCAAGGCAGAGCGGCCCGACCTCGAGGAACAAAAGGTGCGGCACGGGAGCGAGAGAGGAAAAAAGAGAGGAGAGAGGGGGAGAGGGGAGGCCAGGGAGGCAGATGGGGAGAGAGAGGGACGAAGCTGGTGGATAGAAAGATTGTATGCCGAGGTAGTTAATAACCGTTTGGATTTTTTTTTTTCATAGCCATAACGGACCCACATAATGGTGAAGAATTCTCGATACCAGAATTCAAGATACGAGAATTCTCGACCCTATTTTGTCGAGAACTCCTCACCATTAGAAAACCTTTAGGAAAACCTTAAAAAACCTCACCTTTGTCGAGAGGAAAGCAGTGAAGGCTCTGAGGTGCTTTAGCCGAGTATACCCAGTCACAAATCCATGAAACCTGTGTTTGCGACCCGACCTCCAAAATAAAGTCGAACGTTCATAAACCATTGCGCCTGCCTTTTCTTTCAGTACAACCTGACGAAGCAGCAGAACGAGTTCAAGATCCTGCTGAAGAAGCTGGAGGACAACCTGCTGTCTCGCCTGTCGTCTGCGGGCGGTAACTTCCTGGGAGACACGGAGCTGGTGGAGAACCTTGAGTACACCAAGGCCACCGCCGCCGAGGTCCAGGATAAGGTCAGTCTGGCGCGGACACTATAGCGGCGACGATATTCGGAGAGGGAGAGGGAAATATGAAGAAATCAGCTAAGGTATGACGAATGTAGGACCAAAGACTCCTGGTCCTGGTTAATGTGTAGATGCGCAAACAAAGAAACTGGTACTTTAACCCGCGCCCTGCTGGGGGGGTGTTTGAACACCCCTCCTTGTGGTTTTTCACGAATATCTCAAAAACGGCGGCGCGGAGCGCCGCCGTTTTTGGTACACCTTATCATACATCAATTCTATACATGTTGTGAAAATTTCAGACCAAGGTCATTCAAGGTCAGGTCACCAGGTCACTTGAAATGACCTCACCTCATAAAAAGTTTCAATGTCTGTCCTAGCTACACCGAGTGACCGATCACTTTGAAACTTTCAGCGATTGCTAAGAGCAATAGCATGTACAAAACGTATATCTCAGAATTTTGATATCGATGACCTAAGGTCAGGTCAATTTTGCGACCTCCCCATTATAAGTCAATGGGAGAAAATTGAAATGCGCCTCTTTTGGATGAAAGACATTATAAACACTCCCAAACACTGAATTACAAGTGGTTTAGACACACTGAACATGAAAATGGTGTCCGTGACCCTTGTTTATGCCCTGAGGTCATCTTAGGTCACGAATGGTATTTAACAGTTTTTCGCAAATAACTTTTGATAGAGGCATGCTAGAGCGATAAAAACGCCTTAGATGTGTTCAGCTCGACGATACGACGATACGGATCGACTGATATGCAACATGACCCTTTCCGGTCAGGTCATGACCTTGACCTGAGGTCAAATTTTCTGAGGTCAAATTTTCAAGTTGACCTTTCAAGGTCAAGTTATAGTTCATTCGATGCGTCTTGACGAGAGGAACACGATGCTGGTGAAAGTAAGCTCGTACAAGGCTTGGGTCAAAAGTTATTGCAGAAAAACTGTTTCCGAAAAAAATCGGCTATTTTTGCAGTTTTTGCCCCCTGCAGGCAAAACCGTTGACGTTAGGTCAAATCTGAGACAATTACTCAGAAAGGGCGTTAATAGGGCTATCGAATGCGCTTTTCCACGGCGCTGTAGCTCTATTGGTTCCCGAGTTATGCGTTTGCTTCTTGGAAATTTTCGACATTGGACCTGGAAATTGGCGAAATTTTGCCTTCAATGACCTCTAGTGACCTGACCTTTGACCTGACCAAAAATTTGACCGAAGTGATTTCGTCATTATTTTTGACGCTCTTTCGAACGCCGCCTTCCGCGTATCGCTACGTGGCCCAGGAGCCGAGTTACAAGGGGGGGGTGTTCAAACACCCCCCCCCCCTAGCAGGGCGTGGAAATCCAGGACCCCCAGCGGGGCGCGGGTTAACGTAGTTTGCGAAAAATGGACCCTACGGCTGTCATGTTTAAATCACGGCAAGGCTTAAAAATATGCTGGATTAGTCCAGACTTACATCCTGATGCTAGCCGTGCATTTGACAGATCTATGACCCCGAGCCGTTCCGTCTCGCTGCAGGTGATAGAGGGCCGTGAGACGTCCATCAAGATTGACGAGGCCCGTGAGCTGTACCGGCCGGCGGCCACACGCGCCTCGCTGCTCTACTTTATCCTCAACGACCTGCACAAAATCAACCCCATCTACCAGTTCTCGCTCAAGGTATGGGAGGGCGATGCTGCGCGAACAACTTGTGGTGTTATGGGAACAATCGAGTGTGTTGGAAGGTGGCTAACAGTAATAATACCTTTAGTTTCGTTACGCATCGAGCGCGATCATAAAATATGTCCTGGGATTTAACTGGTGGTGCAGTGCAATACACCAGTCCCTATTCTTTGCAGCAAAGACTGCAGGTAATCTAAGTTTTTCTGACACTATTTTTGCATGCAATCTCCAACATTAACTTCGGGGTTTCGAGCAGTTCCCTTTCTGTGGCTGCAATTTCCATTGACTGGTGTCTGACCTATCCGCCCCTTCGATGTGCAGGCGTTCAGCGTGGTGTTCCACAAGGCGATGACAGACGCCGTGCCGGCCGAGGAGGTCAAGGACCGCGTGGAGAACCTCATCGACAGCGTCACCTACAGCGTCTTCATGTACACGACACGCGGCCTCTTCGAGTGCGACAAGCTCATCTTCACCGCACAGATGGCTTTCCAGGCGAGTTATAAGCTGTGGTCTCAAGTGCTGGAGGGATGGCTTGGTGTGCTGGCGCTGACCTGGCCTTTTATTAGGAGCATGTTTAGGTTACGACGTAAAGCTCCTATGCTATTTTCTTTTTAAAAAATGTGTGAACCCGACTGCCTTGCAGAATGCTACAACCGCAAAAAGCACAGCTTATCACCTCATACTGCGTGATTTGCGAATATTTACCGACATTAACGTCTCCCGCTGACTCGTTGCCCTGTTCTTCCCTTCTCAGATTCTGCTGACGAGTAAGGAGATCCAGTTCCCGGAGCTGGACTTTCTGCTGCGGTTCCCCATCACGCCGAACGTCACGTCGCCCGTGGACTTCCTCACCAACGTGCTCTGGGGCGCCATCAAGTCGCTGAGCAGCATGGATGAGTTCAAGTCAGTAACGCGACCGCGATTGCCCGCTGATGTCTGATAGTCTAATGATTCTGCGAGAGTTTCCGCACTGTAGTTTGTCGAGAATCGGGGCAACTAATAGGTATACTGGGGGCGCTCGTTTAGTTTTTGTTCATGGAGACCTTCCGGAATATTTATAGGTCTTGAGTGGTCGCCTGAAAAAGCAATGAGCTATCTGAGTTGAGAATAAATATGATATCTTTTTGATAATTTCGACAATCCTGTGTGCGCTAGAAACCTGGACCGCGACATCGAGGGCTCGGCGAAGCGCTGGAAGAAGTTCTGTGAGTCCGAGCTGCCCGAGAAGGAGAAGTTCCCGCAGGAGTGGAAGAACAAAACGGCGCTGCAGCGTCTGTGTATGATGCGCGCGCTCCGTCCCGATCGGATGACGTACGCCGTCAGGTGAGGTGGGGAGATATGGCGAGGAGGGAGGGAACGGGTAGACGGCTGGGGCTCGGACTGGTGTGGGGTGTTTGGCCTGCACAGGTGTTTAATCTGTGTGGAAGGATGGTAAGTTTGAAGAGTGGAATGCATTACATGATTACATGGGCGGAGCATCATTCTGCGAGTCAGTCGCGACTTCGATGGTTGGATAATCAGAAATATCGTTCTAATGATTTGTTGCGTGACACGTCGTGGACTTTTATTCTTTCTTCCCGCTCGTCATTGCGTCAGGTGTTTCATCGAGGAGCGTCTGGGCTTCAAGTACATCGAGGGCCGCAGCGTGGAGTTTGCCAAGTCGTTCGAGGAGTCCGGGCCGTCCACACCCATCTTCTTCATTCTGTCGCCCGGCGTCGACCCGCTGAAGGTAGGATTGTGTCAGTGGGGGACGGTTGGGTCATAAGAGCAGAAGCAGACGGGCTGCTGATGGCAGCCGTTGACTGACCGGGTTACAGTCTAAAGAGCTGTCACTGGCTAGGATGTGATGCCCTGAGACCGTATAGCCATCATAGCACCGTGGATTGTAGTGCAAAGGTTAGGATCGCTCGCAAGGCTATCGGATGCGAACGACGGCTGGAGATTACGAGAGACAGAGACCTGTATGGTTTTGGTGGTGAGGGACCCCTGAAGCTCACCTTAATCACTCCGGCTGGCTACTTGCATTTGTTCGTGTGCCCTGCTTGGGCTGGACGTGTTACAAGTTTGACACGCTCCTCGCTCTCCCCCAGGACGTGGAGAAGCTCGGCCGTAAGCTCAAGTTCACGTTCGACAACCGCAACTTCCACAGCGTATCGCTGGGCCAGGGTCAGGAGGTGGTGGCTGAGGAGGCGCTGGAGGTGGCCGCCAAACACGGCCACTGGGTCATCCTGCAGGTCAGAGGGGAGGGAGAAAGGGAGAGAGAGAGAGAGAGAGAGAGAGAGAGAGAGAGAGAGAGAGAGAGAGAGAGAGAGAGAGAACACGAGCAAGGAGAGAGGACTGGACGTGGGCATCATGGACTACGGTAATATTGACCAGCCATGTCTTAGGCTGTAAGATTACTAATTACTTCGCCTTCTTTACTGTTCTTGCTTCCACAGAACATCCACCTGGTGAAGAACTGGCTCCCGCGTCTGGAGAAGCGCATGGAGACCAACAGCCTGAACGGACACAGAAAGTACCGCGTGTTCATGTCGGCAGAGCCGGCCGCCACGCCCGACGCACACATCATACCGCAGGTGACGGATGGCGCGCGATGGTCGTATTGTCGCCGTGTCAGTTGATGTCTCCAGCTGTACCGCCTATTTTTGATTATCTGTTCTGTGTGATGAGAACGTGATACGATATATGTCGAATATGCTACGGCCCACGGTCCATCCTCCTGCTAGCATTTCAACCAGTTGTAATTCAATCTAAATTCCAGTTGACCATGGTTTACTGATGGTGTGTTGTGTGTTGTCAGGGTATTCTGGAGTCGGCCATTAAGATCACCAACGAGCCGCCGACTGGGATGTTTGCCAACTTGCACAAGGCGCTGGACAACTTCAACCAGGTAAGGGGAATACTTATACGCAGCTGAGCCACCGCATTTTGTTGTTTTGTAACCGGGGCTGCCCTACTAGGTCATTGTGATTTACCGTCGTGGTGCTAAGTGAACGCCGCCTGACAAGACTCTTACATTGTGGATCTTCCTTGGAGTCGTGGTCCACAGCTGAGTATGAACTACATAAAGCACTGTTGTCGGCGAGAAGTGTCAAAGCATGCATTGTGGTTGACATGCAGGTTCCTCCCTCCCTCCCCTTTCACAGGACACACTGGAGATGTGCTCCAAGGAGGCCGAGTTCAAGTCGATCCTGTTCTCGCTGTGCTACTTCCACGCCGTGGTGGCCGAGAGGAGGAAGTTCGGACCGCAGGGATGGAACAGAAACTATCCATTTAACGTCGGTGGGTGATTACGGACGGCCTGGGGCCGCGCTGGCACCGAGTTATTTTTTACTTAGTTTGTGTGATTTTATCGTCTGGGATAAGCAAACGGATGATTGTTAAATGTTATGAGCGTGACTTGTTTATCGAGGTGGATGTAACCTACAGCCAGCGGGTTTCAGGTTTTCCGCTGGGCTAGCATGCATGCCCGAGGCCACGTACTACGCAGTTTTGTGCCGTTTAGTGATTAGACAATCTCGTCCATAGATGGCGTTAGTTACTGAACGCCTGAAACGTAGACTGCACCGCAGGACTCAAATCCGACCGCCGTGCCGCCGCCTCTCACTGCGGCTGATATTAGATGCGCGTATAATTTTACGCTACCAATAGAAGTTTCCCTGAGTATGTACCAACATTACTACCCCCACTGAGTACCGCTTCCTCTGCCCCCAGGCGACCTGACGATCAGCGTCAACGTGTTGTACAACTACCTGGAGGCCAACAGCAAGGTGCCGTGGGAGGACCTGCGGTATCTCTTCGGGGAGATCATGTACGGAGGACACATCACTGACGACTGGGACCGACGGCTCTGCAAGACCTATCTGGAGGTCTACATGCACCCTGATCAGGTACGGACCTGGCGGGAGGGGGGAGGATTGTCAGGGAGCGAAATTAAGGGGCGGTGGTCACGCTAGGTCAAGGTGGCTGTCCTCTTAACGCTATACAGCCGAGGCGGGAAGGGAAGTGTTTGGTAGATTAGTGATGGACGGGCAACACTCCATGACTGGATGGCTCCAACATCGTCTAGCCAGCGATGGAGCTCCGACGAGTTTGTATTAGGCCCATTGTTACGTTCAGTGGCGACCGCAGCTGCTGCTGATATGTGAATGCCATCGGCTGACCCGGCGCTTTCACCATGTTTCAGCTGGAAGGCGACCTGTTCTTCGCTCCCGGTTTCCCGAGTCCGCCCAACTCGGACTTCAAGGGCTACCACGGCTATATTGACGAGAATCTGCCGCCCGAGTCGCCCTACCTGTACGGACTGCACCCCAACGCCGAAATCGGTACGCACCTACTTAAATAAGGCATTGGAACGTTGAAATCATAGACATTTTACAAGGAGTGCAGGCTAAGATGTTACTTAAAAGTGCGAGGTGCATGCAGCTGCATGTGAAACGGCCCGAACTTATACGATCAGCATGTCCGCAACCGACACCCTAATAAGGGTAGCGGGTACACAAGCTCCAAATCCAAATGATCGAGGATTGCCCATCCACATATTCCCCTTTAATCCGCCCCCAACTTCCCTAACGCGCTGATCTCTCCCGTCTGACCGCTGACGGTCCGCTGCGATTTGGCAGGATTTCTGACGGCCACCTCTGATAACCTGTTTCGGACGGTGTTTGAGCTCCAGCCGCGCGACTCGGGGGGAGGCGCCGGAGTCACCGTCACACGAGAGGAAAAGGTGGGAATCCGGTGGAGGGGGAGGGAAGAGGAGGGGTAACTCAGGCTCACAAGCATACGTTTCTATATAGGATGTACATTTAGCTCAACACTTAACTATCTTGTGTGCAATTTAATCTAGTCATCATCAGCGTGAGCCACCGATCCTATCCCACCAGTGCTCCGAGTTCCTTACTGGACAGTCCCGTCACCCTCCTTCTGGATGTGCTGCAGGTGAAGCAGATCCTGGACGACATCGTGGACAAGCTGCCCGACGAGTTCAACATGGCCGAGATCATGGGCAAGGTCGAGGACCGCACGCCCTACGTGGTCGTCGCATTCCAGGTGAGAGCCAGCTCCTAGCTCCTGTCGCAGCTGCGAATAGCGTGCGCGAAACTCCCTCGCATAAGCCACGCACGAAACGTTGTTACAAGTAATGCCAGGTGACGGAATGCCTGTTGATAAGTTTGGTGTTTCAGAAACACAGAAGCCGGGTAGAGAATCTCTACCCGCTCCTACTTTGTGTTTTTCTGCCGCTGTTTATTGAAGTCGTGGTCCTGAGACGAAGGCCTAACGCTCTCGTTGCTGTTTTCAGGAGTGTGAGCGGATGAACATGTTGACTGGGGAGATCCGACGTTCTCTGAAGGAGCTCGACCTCGGGCTCAAGGTAGGTGGGCCCACTCGGGGTATGTCCAGTTGGGGACATATCGTGGAGGCCTTATCGATGTGATGTTACCCGTAGCCGGGGGTCTTGGCTTTGAATCCCTTACCTCTTTTAGTAGGCTCAAAGGCTTGACATGGCGTGTTTCCTACAGTGAGCAGAATATGTTTTAAGTCTGTGAGACGTGTACGTCGATACGTCATGCGATAATCGTTTAGTTCCATGGTCCTTTTCTGGCTTCTCTGTCACGCGTTAGTGTCGGCCATGCCGTCTCGTTCGGCCTGTGTCAACACCGTCGGCCCGTTCGTCCTTCGATCCCGGCCTGTCCGTCTCACAAAGTCTCTTACCTGTTCCAGGGCGAGCTGACCATCACTGCCGAGATGGAGGACCTCAGTAACTCCCTGTTCATGGACACGGTGCCCGCCTCGTGGACCAAGCGCGCCTACGCGTCCATGCACGGCCTGACAGTGTGGTACTCGGATCTGCTGCTCAGGGTCCGGGAGCTCGAGAACTGGACCTCGGATTTCCAGGTGCGTGCGAGGGCATGTGGTGCAGGAGGGAGGCTGGAGTGAGAACGGTGTGAGGTGCGGTAGTCGTGGAATGGAGACTTTATGGAAGGATGCGGGCTATGTGTTTGATCTCTGGGTTATGAAGATTTTCTGTTCATGCACAGATAACAGTAGTACTACTGTTAATACTACTGTTATCTGTGGTTCATGTTTTAGTGGTATTGATTGATTTGCAATATATTCATGACTGTATGCAAGGTTCCCATGCAGGGTAAGTATGTATGCAGTCCTAGATTCACACCGAGACGTTCTTGCGGTGTGCATAATAATACGCCAACCGGCCGGGCCTGTGTGACACCCCTTGTTTGTGTCTGTGTTGCAGCTGCCGGCCTCTGTGTGGCTGGCGGGCTTCTTCAACCCGCAGTCGTTCCTCACGGCTATCATGCAGAGCACGGCCAGAAAGAACGAGTGGCCGCTGGACAGAATGTGTCTGCAGTGCGACGTCACTAAGAAGAACAAGGAGGACTTCTCGTGAGTGGCTGGGGGAGGAGGAAGGGAGTGAGTGAGTGAGTGAGTGAGTGAGTGAGTGAGTGAGTGAGTGAGTGAGTGAGTGAGTGAGTGAGTGAGACTTTAGGGAGACTAGGGGGTCGAGACTAGGGGGTAGGGAATATTTTGACAATATGACATCAAAACAACGTTCATAATTTATTGTTGTGGTTTTGTCGTTTTAGCCCCGGTTATTATGTACTCCGTCATGTGTAGTTGATTGTCCAGTGTCCACCAGCCGATGATTCTGTCTCAGCTGGCCTAACAACTCTGTATCGGTATGACCGCCCCCCCCCCCCCCTTCCTGCAGTTCGGCGCCCCGCGAGGGCGCCTACGTGCACGGTCTGTTCATGGAGGGCGCCCGCTGGGACACGGGCGCCGGATCCATCGTCGACTCCAAGCTCAAGGAGCTCTACCCCATGATGCCGGTCATATTTATCAAGGTAAATGCTCATCCGGCTCGCATGCTGTGGTGAAAACGTTTGTGGGTGTAGAAACGTAGACACAGTTCAGGGTAAAAACGCCAACACATTTTTTTGGGGGGGGGAGGGAGGGGAGGGAGTTTGGATCAATAAATTTCGGGAAAACTGTTATGACTACGAAATGGAAACTGGAAACGGATAAATGTTTTTTTGTGACTTATCACTTATGTCGTTCATCGTAGCCTCTGTAGATTATCAGTGTGCGTGTCGCTCTGCTGTTCGGTGACTGACAGCACTGTCTGTTCCAGGCCATGACCCAGGACAAGCAGGACACCCGGAACGTGTACGAGTGTCCCGTCTATAAGACGCGGATGCGCGGACCCACCTTCGTCTGGACGTTCAACCTGAAAACGAAGGAGAAGGCCAGCAAGTGGGTCCTGGCCGGAGTCGCCCTGCTGCTGCAGATTTAGGCACTCCGGTCAACCTTTAGTCAGCGCTTAGTCAACTATACATACTCAACGTCTAGTCAACGTCCGACCGTCTAGTCAGCTTCCCAATTTCTTTGTGGGACGGTTTTCGCGTGTCTGTGATATCAGAATCGTGTGATTGCGGTGGGCTAAATTGAATGTCAGCTAGTCGCAAGCCGTGACGAAAATGGCTTATAGAGGAGACGATAGAAAAATGGCAAGTTGTGCTGAGTGACGGCACGTCTGTTACATTTACCGGGAGGCATGCCCTTTATCCACCCCACCCTATGCTGTTAAAAAATGTTTAACGTTTGTCTTTGTTCCTATTCGATCCCGAGAAAAAAAAAACACGATTGGGGACAATGAAGTCATGTTAGATACAACGTTCCGTCCACGTTACTCCCCCGTCCATCTTGTAGCATTGTTATCCCATTGTCATCGAGCTTCAAATTTCCGGTATTGAAACATATCATATTGGCATTCTTAGCATGACCATATTTTTGTAGAATGTCGCTTGTTACGAATGAAACCCACCTACCTATAATATACATATCAAATAATTGAGAAATATATTTGATCTCGAACAATTGATAATTCTCTCGAATTCGAACTCAACGGCATCGCCAACACGTAAAATAAAGAAAGAAGATTGCAACGAGACGGGGATGCATGGTTCGGCCTGACTGCAACACGAATTCTAGGTGAAGTCCAGCCTCTATTTTACACACGGTTGCTAATTTTAATGGCAACTATTCAGAAACAGGTGCCAGGTCCAAAGTGCTGCCTATGTCACCCCTTACGATGCATGATAGGATTGATCGACAATGCACCGTTTATCTCGTCGATCGGCTCAAACATCGCCGCTCCGTCGGCGACTAACGGGCATGGGAAAAAAAATTGGCGTGCTTGGGGTGGCTGGCTAGGGTGTAGGGAGCTTTGTCAAGATGGGTGCCAAAAAGGAATGCCAACGGTCACCGCAACTGCAATAGGGGCTTTTTGAGCTAAATTTAACTGTTTATTAATTATTTATTTACTTAAATGTAATTATAATGTTCGGCTCAATGTCCGTCAGTTGCGCTCTATTGTACCAACGCGCTCGCTTGTGCATTCTTCGACAATGATAAATGTTGGAAACAATCTTTTTCTAACCAGCTAACCTTTCCGAGAAAAAAATATCAAGCAGCACCCGAGGCGTTCTCCAGTTCCTCAGCGGTGAAGAGTCCGGCGCCGGCGGTGAAGCCGTGCTCGAAGCCCCACTGCTGGTCGTGCTCGAACACCCAGAAGGTGGCCGAAGTGAATTCACTGCCCAAACCCACGTACTGCACCGAGGTCGGCACACGGTTGGACCAGGGATGCGTCGTCAGGGTCTCCTCGCGGACGTGGAGCATCGTGCCATTGGTGGGGGCTGCGGAGTAGATACCCAGCGATCCGGCGTTGAACTCGACTCTGAAGCGGTGTGGCTGAGAGCCATCGGCCCAGTCGGCGTCCCAGGGCTCCTGCCACACGGCGTGGGTCTCATTTGCCAGGCCGACCTTCGAGTTCCTGCCGGGAGCCAGCCTTACGACGGCTTGAAATGCGTTATCGAAGCTCTCCCGGAAGAAGACGTGGCAGGCGGTGTCACTGGAGCAGCGGAACAGGACGCTGGCGCTGGTCGACTCGGGGAATCTCCTCCAAATGGCGCTGACCGGAGCCAGCGTGTAGCCGCGCTGCTGGGACCAGCCGTCCGGCTGGACCAGCCACGGATCGGTGAGCTCGGGCCCCAGCCGCCACAGAGCCGGGCCGACGGATTGCAGCAGAAGATACGGCAGGGTTGGGACCGCCCTGGAGAGGGACACCACCTGCTCGCCAGCCACAGACAGCGTCAGTTGACCGTCGCACCAGCTGACTTCGAGCGGGGTGACTTGACGGTCGGCCTGCAGTCCGACGATGGATGTGACTGAATCTTCCAATGCCCCCACCGGGTAGATAATGCTGTAGTCGTATGATGCGATGAACATTAGCGTGCTGTTCGCCGTGCTAGCTGCGGTGGCCAGGTTAATTGTCAGTTGGCCGGATGGAGTACCCGCAGCCGCGAGCTTGACCCGGCACTGTCCTTCGGCGAGCCGTTTCCAGACATGCGTCCAGATGTCTCCGCCCGTCCACACGTCGGTAGATTCCGGTATCGGGTGTCCGTTCAGGATTCGCCCGGTGGGAGGACAGAGCGGGGAGCAGAGGTCGTCCGTGGGACAGAGTGGCGAGAGCAGCTGGGGCTCCACGTAGTGTCCCGGCGCGGGACTCATCTGCAGGCCCCCACCTCCGGCCTGGCAGGCGGGGTAGCGGTACAGACGACACCGTCCGCCGTGCTGGTAGGCCGCCCCGCAGGCCGGCGTCGTGCCGCGCCGAGCCACGCAGGCGTGCAGGCAGGCCACCAGACTGGGCGAGGCCAGATCAGAGACGGGCGGGTCGGCCGGCTGCACGCCACTCAGCACACGCCGGCCGGCCGTGGAGTAGATGTCTGAACTGACCACGGACCGTGACCAGGTGACCATCAGCAGTAGAGTCAGGCAGAGCGGCGGACCGCGGCGGGGGCCGCCACGGCACACAGACATGTCGCGATGACCGAGGCGACGACCGAGACGGGCACGGCAGAGGACCGAGAGGGAGGGTAAGGCGTGTTTAATGGTTAGGTGTGAGGACGAGTGTTTGGTGGGACAGAGCACGGAGGCAGCCTGACCGGCTAGGAGTTTAAAGACAGCCAAAGTAATTCTCTACGAGATCGAAGCAAACCATTCACCGACTGCCTGTATAAGGCACGATTTAGCAAACCGTTTCGAGATTCATTCTACTGCAGTCGCTCCTCAGGCTGCGCTTGTCGAAGTAAAACACCACTTTGGACAAGGCGCCTTCCAAGTGACCCGTGTGAACTCCCCAACGGGTCTGGTCCGCGCTCATGAACGCTTGCCTATTTTGTCCGCATCGGGCACACTAGCAAACGGGACAGGAACCTGAAACTAGTTATGTTGGTGTCGGCTCAAACAACCCACGTGTCCATATAATGCGCGCAAAGGAATAGTTAATGTTGCCTGTCTGGGTGACCTGGATTATTTTCCATCTTCAATCATTTTTCAAACTTACACAGGTCAACGGCCTAGCGGTGATTATAGGGTGGAATTACGCCTGGCGGTATTATCAATCTTGCCGTTTGGATGGCCCCGATTACCCTCTATGCCCCTCAGGGAACCATCAGCAAGTGCGCACCGTCCAGATTCTCTATCCATTTATCGCAGCAAATCGACACGATATCCGACAGCTGAGTCTGAAATGTTGATCGTAAGTCCTCCAGCTTTGAGCAAGAACTGGTAAATGAAGACCGACCTACATTATAACAGCTCATCAATTATGGCTTTTGACAGAGCGGATTTCCTACCATGCTGTTCGTTGGCAGTACATCTTCAGAAACAGGATGGCAATACAGCTGGGATGACGTCAAACGTGCTAACGATTTTCGGCGCATCGCATGAAGCGACCTCAAAAGATGATGAAGACAATGAGGGCGATATTTTGATTCTCAACCATACAGTTAAGTTATTGTTTCAACAACACAGGTTGAAAAAGAAAAACGACCAATCCACAGAATCGACCAGATTATGATATTATCATATCAGTTACAAAAAGTTGTCCCAACATGCAACATGCATCCGGACAGTGGCGGATCCAGGGGGGGGGGCAAAATGGGCATTTGCCCCTCCCAAACGGCATAATTTTAACATTACGCCTATGGACGAGGCATGAAAAGAAATTGTTATGGTTTGCCCCCCCCCCCCAAACTCTGAGCTGGATCCGCCTCTGCATCCGGAACCAATGTAACGCTATAAAATTAAGTTTTCCTCTACTTGCTCCATGCAACAGTTAAACCCGACTTGACGGCGTTCAAAATCTCGTTCTACGACCCGCAAGAGGAAAACAGATTTGTGCATCAGGAAACGATTTATTCCACGTAACAAAAACATTAAAATACTTCAACTGATAACGGGACAATACTTCTGAACACCGAATATGACCACTTGTCTCGCCGGAATGCATCCCTTGGGCAATGCTACTCTGGTATAAAACAGTGGGTCCCCAGCGCACGACAACTCGGAGCGACTGTTACAGACAACTAAGACACTGTGTTTCCTGATGCGGCCGCCGCGCGGTGGCGGCGCTGCAGTCGCGCACCCCCGGCCGAGCCGGGGTGATTTGGAGATCACGAACGCTGGCGACGGCTGGGGCGGCGGGGGCTAGTTACGGGTCCCGCCGCCCGCCCACCGCCCGGCCAAACATCGTACTAACATACATAGGGAGATGAGAGCCCTGGGAGAGGGCAGAGTCGAGGGTCGTTCGTATCAACGGGAGACAGACTAACAACTAACAAGGGACGACGGTGGCGATCGGGCGGCGCTATTGCACGCAGAACTTCCAGTTGGCCTCATAGAGATCGCTGCGGACTCTGTCGGCGTCCAGCTCCCTGAAAACGGACGGAGTAGGGAGTTTGTCACCCACATTGCAGCGACTGATGGCTGAAATGAAGTCATCAATAGCGAGCGCAGCTGCCACCTCACATGATGCTTGTGGGTAGTGGCAATGGCGTGGGTTACAATCCACCAAATGGCTTAGTTTCGGTAAGTTTACGTCGTCGTGAGCGGCAAGGTGATTCCCATTTGGGAAAAGGCAAGCGATGTAGCCTAGTTTACACCTCGCTGCAAGCTGGAGGTAGTTGCAGATCTATAAGCACGGCCACAACGAAGCGACGTAAGTATCATTGACCTTCCTCTCCCACCCCCTTATCCCCAGTATTTCCACCCTCTCCCTCCCCCCGTTCACGTTACCTGAACTGCGGCTGCCAGCTGTTGACGATCTTGTCGTTCAGACTGCGCACGTCCGCCTCCATGTACTCCCTGAACTCCCTCTTGATCCTGTCATTGAGCTTCTTCTGCTGCTTCTGCGTCCGCATCAGATCGGACCGCTCCTTGGCCAGCAGCTCTGCCAGCTCGCGGAAATTGGCCTCGTAGTACTGGTGCACGCGGTTCAGGTCGGCCGTGTAGCCGTTGGCGTCGTAGAACTCGTCGATGGACTCCTTTTCGAGGCGTCGGACGGCGCGGAGACGGCTCCGCTGGATCTCCAGCATCTCTTCAAACACGGCCCGCAGCAGCTGCACGCGGAAACGAGGATGGGCAGACGAGGACGTCAGATCGGGTGACCAACTGTGATATCAGCTGATGAGCAGCTAACAGACAGAACGAGTCGTCATAGAGAATGTTTTGCGGTGCTAAAAGGCTTGCCAAAAAGTTTACACAAAATTGCGCAGTGAGAACTTCCAAAGGATCTTCTGGCAACGGAGCTCCGGCTTACATAAACCTTTACAACCAGGGTTGCGACCTATCTAACCCTTCCCATTCAAGTATTCTCCCCTCCTCTCATGTTCACACACGTGCCTGTCCCCTCCTTCCACCAGTTCCCCGTCCAACCCTCTCCCACCATCCCCTGCCCCTCTCACCAGCTCCTCCTTGCTCTTGTTGAAGGCGGACCGCGACTGGAACTGCTGCTGGAACGAGCTGACGTACCGCTGGGCGCGCAGACACGAGATCTTGCTGTCCCGAGGCATGTTCCTGTGAGCACAAACGCATAGCTAGCGTCAGACTAGTCCGCAGGCGCCATCGCACCGAAGTTGGGCGGCATATGGAGCTCCCACTTAGATTCATTTCATGACGGCACAATTAAGTAAACAAATCATCACGAAAAATATTCGCACTTTTCACCAATGATTCATGCTTCAGCCATCGCGAAGCCATGCTAGCTACAAAGTATTACTGTCTTGGCACCAACTGAAATGGCACCAAACAAAAAACAACCATCAGCGCTGACCCTGCACCATGGTTCTAATCCATCACATCCAGCCCACCTGATTTTGGCCTCTCGCCGTTTTCCGTCCGATAGCTTTTTGAACCTGTCGTCATGTGCCTTCTGCTGCCGCATGATGTCCGTCATCAGCGCCTGCCGCTTCAGCACGTCCTGACGCTGCGGCGGAGGTCATACAGATCACTCAGAGGTCACATAGAGGTCAAAGGCGTATCACATGAAACATACAAGGTAATACCGGGAGGTCACACGATCCGTTCAGGATTATCGAACCATAGAGATCTTATATACATAGAGATGACACGCCTATGTTAAAGCACTTGATTTCGTGGCGATTCAGTGGGTCTTTTTAAGCAAGGTTTTCTGGGGTGCCATGGCCCGTGACTTGCATTTTATAAGGATTCGGTCAAGGAGATTGTGTTCACATCCGTTTATTTTTAAGTACAGTTTTTCTTTTTTGTCTAGCTGTGACGCTTTCGAGCGTTATTATTGAAATGATATTAGGCATGTTTTAACCTTATGCTCGTATCAGGTACTGCATGTATCATTAACCCTCGCCGTCCGACGGGGGGGGGGGGCGGGTGCCGCCTCCCTATAGTTTTTTTTCACGATAGCTCCGAACACGCAGGCGATAGAGAGCTGAAACTTGGCATAGCTGACCTTTGATCCAAGTCGCATCTTGTGACACCAACCGCATTTTCAGGTCAGGTCAGGTCACTGACCTGTGACGTCATATGTGAACCTCTGCACAGTCCTCAGATGTCGCAACTTCGCAACGCCGTCAGTGCCAGAGGAACTTTCACAGGGAGATGAAACTTACAGGATGTAGTATCATCCAGAGGTCTCACAACTTGTACATATATCTCGGATTTTCCCTAAAAATCACATGAGGTCAGGTCGGCCACGTGACCTCACCATTAGGTATAAGTCAATGGGGAAAAAATGAAAACTGCTATGTTAGCGCCGAGAACTATCTCAAACTGTCTCCAGCACATGGAATCGTGATTTCTTTCACGCCTTGCAAGGTCCGATGCTTCACTTTTGCATTGTTGACATTGCGTGGCGTCATTTATGGTCACTTGGATCATTGATTAAAGAAAGCGCGGTTTTGAGGCTCATGATTACATATATAACTGCAATGAAAACCGTAAGACGGTTTGAAAAAAGTCAGTTTGTCAGTTTGCCCAGCATGTCTTATTTTCTTGGCCCTATTTTTAGGTAATATAATTATTAGCGTGAGGCTTACGGTTTTCATTGCAGTTATATACTTGGGTCATTAGAGTTTTTCATCAATAACTCCCCATCAAATTGAGTTAGCAAGTCGGGAAAGCCACCAATAAACTCAAGGAAGACCTGCCGATTCGAGTAATATGTAACATGACCTCTGTCAACCAGCTTCGTGATCTGGGGGAGCTGACCTGCCCTTGACCCGAGGTCAACACCTCAAGTTGACCTCACCCGAACAAAAAGTATACCATTCGACGCGCCTGAGCGAGGCGAACACGATGATGCCAAAATCGCGGCTCTCCGACCGTTTTTTTGCGAAGTTATGAAAAACTGAACCCTGGCCCTTGGTCACTTGACCTGACCTCAAGAGACCTTAAAATCGGGTACCAGTACCTGCGTCTTGTAACGGCGCACACGCTTGTTTTTTCCGCGACGCTCTAGCTTCATCAGGGGCGAAACGGCGAGGGAAATCGTACCAACCAACCAACCCCCCTCCCCCCCCCCGGCCGGCGCGTATGTAGAAAACCAATAGGTCCGGCGAGGGTTAATGTGTCATTGAATGGGAACATGCAACATATGTATATTTGAGCTTGCACCGTGCTCAGAAAGGTTCAGAAGAGCCGTTTTCACGACGGTTGACCGAAAGCGCCAAACTTGACCAAATCTCAAGGAACCTACCCTGAAAATTCCATGAACCTGACCCAAATGACCTTAGACCTGTAACCTTTTTTTGGGGGGGACCATGTCAAGGGGGCCATAAAACATGCATCGCACAACCCTAGTAAATAGTAAAGTTGGTTCATGTGCTGACCCTTGGTGACCTGACCTGTGACCTGACATGGTATTATCAGTGATCTCTAATAGCAACATATATACTAGGCAACGTACGCCCTATTTTTAACGTACGCGAAACATTTTATCTTTGACCTGACCTGTGACGTCATCGGTGACCCCGAGGTCAATGAAATTGGAGTTCCATCGACAAATTTGACAGGGCTATCGAACATCGTTTGAATGTTACGGATCCGTCCGGTAGTTTCGGAGATACGGGAGGGGGGCAAAAATGCCCCCCCCCCCACCGCGCGGAAGGTGGCCGGGAGGTCCACCGCCTGCCGGGTTGATGAGAGCCTGAATGAGAGAGAATGCTTTTAGGCGAGCTTTTAAGGAATTCAATAAAAACACAAAATGAAATCATGCTACAAATTACATTGCTTACCTCAGGAATGAAATCAGCCAGGAAAGATCAGCAATATTTTTAACCAGTAAAACGCCTTTTGGGGCGACCAACGGAGCGAGCGAGAGGGTGGGCCTTGGACAAGCGAATTTGCAAGGGACACCTCCAACTAACTTGTGCACTGCACCCTACTAACCGGTCCCTAGCGATGTGCCAAATTTGGGCACAATCGACCTAGCCGTTCTCGAGATCTGGAAGCGGCACCCTGCACGTGCACACGTGCAAAATGGTTCACAACTGACTTTTGCACGGCACCCTACTAACTGGTCCCTAACCATGTACCAAATTTCAGCACAATCGGTTCAGCCGTTCTCGAGATCTGGAATCGACCCCTGCACGTGCGCACGTGCAGCAGCACCCCAACTGTGACACATGGATATGCATTGCGTAGTGGGTGCCTACCTACATACCAACTTTCAGCGCAATCGGCCAAGTAGTTACCAAGATATTGCAACAATTGCAAAACTGACACCTCTTCGTTTTGCACGTGGCACGTGCATAAGCGGTCACCCACATGCATCGAGAATAGTCCAATACTTGGTAGAAGGAATGAAGCTACCCTAGAAAAATCATCGAATGTAAATCGGTCAAGTGGTTGCTGAGATATAAGCCTCGCAAAAGCGTAACCACGGCCGGCCGGCCGCTCATACTCAGATATTTCCGTTAATCTACGAAAGACTACGCTTGCTTCGCTCGCTACGTAATAATTTCTTCAGACTAACAATGCCTCAGCCATATTGGCACGCTACTGGCTGAAAATAAGTTGCTTAAAAAGACCCACTGAATCGCCACGATTTTAAGTGCATGTCATCTCTATGTATATAAGATCTCTATGTATCGAACAACACAAAAGTAAATAATTTATTCATGACACAACTTTGCAAAGAGAAAGACGCAACTTTGTGACGCTGAGGGTTTTAAATGACTGGAATGCTCTTCCAGAAAGAGTGGTTACTGCCCCAACCCTTATCGAATTTAAGAAAGAAATCGATCAGCTTTGGGCAACGTCTCAGTTCAAGCAATGAATTAGCTTGCCTGATGCATCGTCAAAATCAGCCACAAAGTTGAAAAGCATCCAAACGAAGGAATATCGTGGAGAGAAAGTAAAAGTGAAAGTGAGGAAGTCGCAGGCCCTTTGCAAGGGGCCTCTTTCCATGGACAGCTTCAACTTCAACTTCTATGACAAAAATTCGAGCAATCTCTACCCTAAGCAGCTCTTACGCGAAGTTTAACCTCAATCATATCCTTTTTAGCCTCCAATATTTGTAACCAATAATACAGCGAGCCCTTGTACAGCTTAACCGCAGTCCCACGGTACGACCGTTCACTCCTCAAACCGTAAAGCTATTCGCCATTTAAATCGCCACGTACCCGTATTTTGATTTTGCGCGACTCGACGGGTTCGACGAGGCTCATGATGTACTTCATCTGATGTCGGTACTGGGCGAGTAGTCGGCGCTTCGTCTCAGCAGACACGTGCACGTACGGAAACTCGCGGCGCAGGTACTCAAACACGTCAGCCTCTGAAAGATGTGAGCAAGGAGGGTTAAGCCGTGAGGATAATTAGACATATCAGCATCAGCTGCACGAGTGACAGAGGAGGGGGCACACGTCAGACATGTGAGGCTCTCAGGAGGTCTTCAACAAGTCCATCTCTCTTGAATCATGACATCGCAATGACAATGGGGGTGTGCTAAACACATCTACAGGGTTGGGCAGATAAATTGGGACAAATTTCAACTTCCTCTAAAACGACTATTTTTTTTAGTGATAAAGATAATTTTTGAACATAAATATAGGCTAATGAATATTTTTCCATGTTATGCAGGTTGCGTTGTAATTTTAAGTCGGCTGGTCACAGAACGTGGCCTTAAGCAAGCCACTATCAACTTAGTCCGCGCCCACATGTGTTACGCCGCTAGTATCCGCGGCTGAGTTCGTTCCAGCTTCCGGGTCCGCGATCTCGGTCCGCGATCTCACACAGCGTTCTGAATAACGTAGTCCTGTATTGGTGATCGGTATCCGGCGGGGGCCGCTGCCCGACTGCTGCACGGCCGCACCGTGCCCACGAGCGCAACGAGCTCAGCGCCACCTAGTCTACTGCACAAAGTTCAGAGGGCAAAGGGCTACGTCACCACACACTACCCCCCTCAACAGGAATGACAGTCGTGGCGAAGCAGACAACACAAAAACTGGCCGAAATAAGACTTAACATCCGTCTAAAACTATTTCAAAGCAAAGCCAGTCGCTTCGAACACGACTTTGTGTCGCCGTCACATTTCGGCTATGAGGCGACGCGGCTGCTTCCGCTGCCTGACGGAAACACGCTGAGCGATGCTTCCAGTTGCTGATCCAGCTCCTGTTCCTGTCGCCGATGAGGTCACACCGCCACCTCTGCTGACCTGCGCCTCCTCGGCACCAGCGTCGCCGCCTGCAGCTACCTGCGCTTCCTCGGAGCTGCCACCGGTAGCGGTAGCAGGTGCTGTCACAGCATCATTGCCCGTCGCCTCTGGTCCGTCTGTGGCCGGTGACCTGACCGTCGTTTCCGACCCGCCGGTCACACCTGTCCCGACGATGACCCCCGGTCTGATGGTCACCGGTGGTTCGCCAATCCCTGTGGGTGCCACCGGAACCTGTCCAGTACGGTTCGGTGCTGCCACCGTCGGCTGCCGGCTGATTTCCTCCGCGCCATCGGACGCTGCAGCAGCCTGTTGGGTGCCCGCCAGACGCAGCTGGTCGGCGTGCCGCGACCAGATCGCGCTCCCCACGTCCACTTCGAACGACAGCGGGCCCGTCCGGGCGGTGATGACGCCCCGCCGCCACTTGGACGGTCCACCGTAGGCCCGTGTCCAGACGTGGTCTCCGATCGAGAACTGCCTGTTGTGACCTGGCCTACCGGCCTGCCACTGGCGAAGTTTTTCCTCGCGCTGCCGCACTTGCACATCCGGCTTTAGGAGGTCCAGGTTGGTTCGCACGTTCCGTCCCAACATCATTTCCGCTGGAGACCTCCCCGTGGTCGCGTGTGGCGCCACCCGGTATGCCAGCAAGAACCGCTGTAGGCGCTGAGAAAGCGTTCCTCCGTCCTTGAGTGCAGCTTTCAAGCCATTCTTTACGGTTTGAACTGCGCGTTCCGCCGCCCCGTTGCTACTTGGATGCCACGGCGCTGTCCTGATGTGCCGAATCCCATTCGAGTTCAGGAACTGGGAGAACGCAGTGGCGGTCAGCTGGGGTCCATTGTCGCTGACCACCTGGACCGGCAATCCAAACCTGGCGAACATTTCGCGCAGAACACGCACAGTGCTTTCCGTGCTGGTCTCACGCATCGGCACTGCCTCCACCCAGCGCGAGTAGCTGTCATACACTATCAGAAAGAAAGAGCCCTGGAAGGGTCCAGCGAAGTCGATGTGAACCCTGAACCAGCAGCTGTCCGTCGGTTCCCAAGGGTGAAGTTCAGCACGCGGTGGTGCCCCGCGCTTTTCCATGCAAGCCGCGCAGTCACGCGCCAGGGCCTCCAGCTCGGCGTCCATGCCCGGCCACCATACGTATCGGCGCGCCACACCTTTCATTTTGGCGCTGCCCAGGTGACCTTGGTGCAGCTCTGCCAGCACCTGTTGCCGAAGGCAGTGGGGAACCACCGTCCTGCCACCCCAGAGCAGACATCCCAGGTCCGTGGAGAGCTCATCCCGCCTCTGACGGAACGGGGCCAGCTCCTGCTCCACCTGTCCGGGCCACCCACTGTGCACGTACGTCAGGACGCGCGACAGTACCCGATCGCGGCGTGTCGCCGCCGCGAGTTGTTTGGCCGTCAGAACCGGAGCTACTCCGTCCATGAACAGCAGGTACGAGCCGCCGCTGTTGTCGTCTTCAGCATCCGTTGGCTCGACCTCTCCGCCTGGCACTGCCATACGAGACAGACTGTCCGCCAGGTGCATATCTTCTGATGGACGCAGCTCCACATCGTAGGTGAAAGCCGCGAGCTGCAGCGCATACCGCTGTAGCCTGGCCGCAGCCAGCGTTGGCAGTTCACGCTCCGGACTCAAGATGCGCGACAGCGCCCTGTTGTCCGTGACCAGGGTCCACCTCCGGCCGTAGAGAAACTGACCGAAACGCTTGACGGCGAAAGACACCGCCAGCGCCTCCTTCTCTACCATCGGATACTTCCTTTCCGTTTTTGTGAGTGTCCGAGAGGCGTACATCACCGGACGCTCCAGTCCTTCCTCGTCAGGCTGCAGAAGCACGGCTCCCACGCCGACTTCACTGCTATCTGTGACGAGCTTGAGCGGCGCCTCTGCATCGTACCGCTTTAGGACTGTGTCCCCTGCCAGCAGTTTCCGCACTCTGACCAGTGCGTTTTTGTGCACATTAGTCCATTTCCACGTGGCGCCCTTCTGTAAGAGATCGTACAGCGGCGCTAGTTCCGTGGAGAGGTTGGGAAGCACCCGCTGGTAGTAGTTGATGCTCCCCAAGATGCTGCGCAGACTTTTCACATCCTTAGGGTCCGGCATGTCGATCACTGCGTCAACTTTCTCCTGTACTGGACGCAGCCCCTGTGCTGAGATGCGCCAGCCGAGGTACTGCACCTCGTCGAGTCCAAGTTGACACTTCTCCCGTTTCAGCTTCACTCCATGAGCTTCCAGCCGAGTTAGCACTTCATCCAAGCGCTCGCACAGGTCCGTCATGTTCGCCGCCGTCACCAGCAGATCGTCTTGATAGGCCACACACCCGTCTATGCCATCCAGGATGTGATCGATTGCGGCCTGAAACACCGAACTGCACGCCGATATGCCGAACGGTAGGGATTTCATCCGATACCGTCCTCGGTGCGTGACGACTGTTGTCATATCCCGCGATTCCTCCGCGAGCTCCAGCTGCAGGAAGGCGTCTTTCAGGTCCAGTTTGCAGAACCGCCGTCCTCGGACGCTCGCAAAGATGTCCTCGGCGGATGGCGTAGGATGCGTCGCCATTTGCAGCTGCGGGTTTACCGTTAGTCGATAATCACCGCACAGACGCACACCGCCATCAGCCCGTGGCACCGTCACCAGTGGTGTTCCCCAGCCGGGCGCGTCGTTTGGACCGACTTTTTCCGCGATCCCGGCCTGCACCCAGCGGTCGAGCTCCTGCTCGACGGCCGGTTTCAGTGCATATGGAGGCGAGCGCACCGGCCGTGACACCGGCCGTGCATCCGGTTTCAGTGTCAGGTGCGCCTTTACTCCACTGATGCGCCCCGGTGTGCCGTCAAACACCGACTTGTGCCTGTTACAGACCGCCTCCAGGTCCGCCGTCCCTCGGTCCGGAGTGACGTCCATCACCGCCGTCTCTCCGCCGCCCACACTTATGTCCAGAGCCCGCAGCCAGTCGCGGCCTAGCAGACGGCGATCGCCAGGCAGGTCCACCACGACCAGTCGCAGTCGATAGTCCCGACCGCGAAACCTTACAGAGACGTCTGCCTCACCCCGGAGAGGGATCCGGTGACCAGTGAAAGACGACAGCTGCAGCTGAGTAGGTCTCAGTCGCAGCCGCGGGATGACCGTGTCCCGCCCCACAGCAGTGATAGGGCTGCCGGTGTCCACCACCATTTTGATGGCCACCCCGTTCACCGGTAAAGTCATTTTAACCGCCTCCGTTAGGTTAACAGCGTTTATCTGCCCCAGCCCCCACATGCCCGCCGTGGCAGTCTGCTGTCGGCATTGACTGCGCAGATGTCCGATCTGCTTGCAGCGGTAGCACCGCCGCGTCTCCGGTGCCGGTCTGACCCCGTCGGACCCACGAGTGTCAGATTCCCGGCGCCCCGGCCCCGTCGGCCGCCGTGACGCTGGTGCCGCACGCGCTGACTCATCCGGGCGTCGGCTGTCCTGACAGTCCCGCTGAAAATGTCCCGCCGCACCGCAGCGGTAGCAGCGGACCGTGCGCCGCTGGCGGCTCCGGTTACCGTCAGCCGTGCGCTGTGGCCGGACAGCGTTAAGCTGATCCGGCCCCGAGGTCACCACATCGACCTCTGGCCGCTCGTCCAATGCGGTAGTTGACCGTCCGACGCCGTCCGTGCTCAGAGACGCGTTACGGAACTGCGTCACTAGCATTTGCGTTTGCTCGTATGCACGAGCCGTAGCCTGCAGATCTTGCAGTGAAAAGTTGTCTCCTTTGGTTCCGACCGTCTGCAACAGTCGCTCCTGAATTTGTGGAGTCGCGCCGGCCACGCTCCTGTCCCGGAGCTCACGGTCGAGGTCAGCCGCCGGGAACCCGCACCGCCCAGCCACCGCCCGCAAACGAGCCAGGTACGCGTCGAATGACTCGCCGGCGTACATGCTCGTGCGGTGGAACGTTACACGTTCCGCCATAAGGTTAGACGTCGGCTGTAGATACTGGCGTAGTTTAGCCACAGCGGTGTCGTATTGTGACGTTGCAGCCGTTGCAGCCGGCTCCGGCAGTGTGTCGAACACGTCCTGGATGTCCGGCCCCATTAGATGGAGCAGGACTGCAGTCCGCCGCCGGTCGTCTGTTATGTCCATCGCCTCGGCGTAGAATTCCAGACCCTTCAGCCACCGGCTAAAGTCCATCCCCTTTGCAAAAGGAGCCACGCTCGGCAGTCCGGCCGCCATGTTTGCCACCGCCCCGAGCCTGCACCGGGGTCGGGCACTGCACACTGCACTGACCGCGCTGACTCACCAGTCACGCCACACCGAGCAGAGTCCAAAGTTCAGAGTCCAGCGGCCGCCGTCGCCGCCCGCACCACTGTTCACCCAACACGGAGGTGCAATACAAATGTTTTCAACAACGATACAGCGAAACGCAGCGGCAGAGCTTACAGCGTTAATGCACAAAATTATGCAGCAGTATAAAAAAAAATACTAAGCACTAAGCAGAACTAAGCACTAAGCAAGATCACCCGGCCCGACGCTGTCACTTCACCGTGATGTATATCCGCGCCGACCGCCGCGCACTGTACCATCCAGCACGCCAAACGAGTTTGTCCGAGTCCCGACGCTGTCACTTCCCCGTGACGTATATCCGCGTCGGCCACCGGTGCCGCAGCCGCACCACCAGAACGCCAAATCCGTGAGAACGCCACTTTTCCTTCCGAGATCACCACTAAGCGAATCTCGTCCTCGTCGCCAAGTTGTTACGCCGCTAGTATCCGCGGCTGAGTTCGTTCCAGCTTCCGGGTCCGCGATCTCGGTCCGCGATCTCACACAGCGTTCTGAATAACGTAGTCCTGTATTGGTGATCGGTATCCGGCGGGGGCCGCTGCCCGACTGGTGCACGGCCGCACCGTGCCCACGAGCGCAACGAGCTCAGCGCCACCTAGTCTACTGCACAAAGTTCAGAGGGCAAAGGGCTACGTCACCACAACATGCATGCCAATATTCTAATTATGCTCCATCAAATGGCTGAAAGTGGTGTGTATCGAACAGGCGTAAACGTTGGAGGAAGAGATGATATTGACTCAATATTACATACCTATTGCGTTGACACCGGCCGCTCCCCCGGTTTTCCAGGGGGGCTAAAAGGCAAAATTCAGTTAAATCAGAGGATCCTCGCGAAAACAGTGGCGCGAGCTTACAGGGAAGGTAGCCGCGCCATGAGAAAGCGATATACCAGCACCTCAAACATGTACTCTTATGCATTGATGCATATCAACCTGTTAACATTGATGTTGAAGCAGCTGTGACGTTAAAAAGATTGTTTCCTCTTGGAGGGCTTGGAGAAGCGAGCAAGCACGTGCAGGTCATTTCTGACGATGGTGTCCCCATAACCGAGCATATGAACAACTGCAAACACCATGTAACATCGCAACCAGCCCAGAAGACGTGATATTAGTTCCAAAAAAACATGCAGCAGACATCGGTGATGGCATTCCACTGGGTGACTTCTGACGGTCACGTGGGGCCCCCTTATTTTACGGAATCGGGAGGGGGTTCGCCATTAAAGGGTACCTAACCATTATTCCGGCAGTTCGAACCAACAAGATGGAAGAAGGCAACATCCTGCATGGGGTGATGCTCTTCGAGGAGTCAGCTCCCCGGCATACAGTAAATTAAATACAAAATCTCCTGAAACGGAGGATCCCGCAAACTGTACCCAGGGGAAAATGCCCCCTTCCTCATTAAACCTCAGCCCACACAAGTTCTGGTTGCTGGGGCGTTTTTGCGGGTGAGTCTAACGAACGTCCCCATGTGACTGTGGCGAGCCTCAGCAGTGCCAGTCGGCTACAATTACGAGCCATTTCAGACGGGAGATCTCGCCGCGCGTGCAGTCAGTCCAGGCACCGACAAGGACTGATGCAGGTGGACCACGGTGACCATATTTAGTGATAAATGTGTAAAATTGGTGTGACAATATGTGATCCAAATTTGAAATGCCTATGTTTACAAATTTCTAAGCTACGGCGTTTTAAATGCAAATACGTATTTTGTCCCAATTTATCTGCCCAACCCTGTATATGAGGTATGCCGGGAGAGCTGTAGCTCCTGCTGCTAGCAGTGTCCCCCAACTCCTTCACTACCTCATGCTAGCCAAAATGCCAACCGGTTACTGTAGTTACCTTTTCCGTCGACGTGTAGCCTGGTGTCGTCGGCCTGCGACTCCAGCCAGTCGGTGACGCCGTCACTGCACACCGATCGCCGCGTGGCCTGCTTCGTGTACGACACTGTCAAACGGGACGGGGGGGAGGGGGGGAGTGTAAGGGCATGGGACAGGTGTCGGTGACGCCGTCACTGCACACCGATCGCCGCGTGGCCTGCTTCGTGTACGACACTGCCGGTACACCGTTCCGTGCTTCCATCCTCAGGATACTGAAATCCTTCTCCTCCACGCCGCAACCCCGCTCCGGGCTGGACAGGCACCTTTACCTCATGCGGGCTGCTCCCTTGGAGCGGCACCGCTGCTCCCGAGGGAGCGCACCCCGTAGCCGGGTGCAGTGAGTACCTTGGGGCTGGGTGGCCTGTCCTCTGGACGGGCTCAGCCCCGGTGACTCACTAGGATGCCTGCCCAGACCAATGTCTCCCCCTATATCCTATCATACTCCCGGCTCTGAAATGGTCGCATTGGACCGAAAGGGCCTAGCCCCCCCCCCCAAAAAAAAAACAGAGCTAGAGATAGTGAGGCCAGAAACAAAAAAAAAATCAAACCAAGGCATTGACGAATGCAGCCTTATCTGGATAAGGATAATGAAAATTGTGAAATGCAGCGTAAAGGACAGCCAAACGCAGGGCACATAAATGAAAATTGCAAAACCCCCTTGAATGGCCCAGGACAGGTCAAAGAGCTGTTCCCGCCCGGGATCGAACCGGGGACCTTCCGCGTGTGAAGCGGACGTGATAACCACTACACTACGGAAACGCTTGTAATAAACGCCGACCGGTATTCGGCCCGGAGAAGTTGAGATGGTCGTGCCCGGACCGGTTTTGATAATTATAAAACAGGTCCAGCTCTGCGGCACTCGGTCCGGGACCGGTCGGACTCTCCACGCACTCTGTCCGACTCTGTACCGACCTCCGACTCCAGGCTCACTCTGTCTCACTCTCTGGACCCTGGCTGACTCCCGACTCACTCTGTCAGGACCGCGTTACCGGCGTGCTGGACAGTGGACACCTTTCTGCGTACCCCAGACTCACTGTTTGACTCCCTCTGACTCCCGACTCCCGACTCACTCTGTCTGGACCGGGTGGCCGGCGCGCTGGAGACCTTTCTGCGCACCTCGCGTCGTACCGTCTCCTTGTGCAGCTGGTCGCCGGCCTGCTCCCGAGTCGTCTCCGTGATGGCCCGCTCGGCGTCCGTCTCACGGATCTGGGAACACAGAACACAGGTACAGAACACAACCACCGCGTCCGTCTCACGGATCTGGGAACACAGAACACAGAGCACTGTTACAGATTACAAATACACAGCCACAACTACATACTGTCAGATACACAACACTGTGTCCGTCTCACGGATCTGGGAACGTAGATCACAGAACACAGATACAGAACACAATCACCGTCACATAACACAAACAGCTGTTCGTCTCACGTATCTGGGAAACAGAACACATAACCTGTTACAGAGCACAATCACCGTCGCAAACACAACATATTATCAGGTACACAAACACTGCTTAATTCGCACGGATCTGGGAACACAGAACACAGATACAGAACACAACCACCGTGCCCGTCACACGGATCTGCGAGCACATAGACTCAGCATTGTAATCTGTTTGTGAAATGCTTTTACTCTACCTCATGACGTATCCCCGGTAAAAAAAGTCCCTGACAGACCAGGCTGTGACAGGGTTGGGGTACAGCCGTTACAAGGCACGGATCCACAAAACACAGAGAAGGGGATAAGAAGCAAGGAACGGTTCAGTCAGGGCAAGAAGCTGTTCCCGCCCGGGATCGAACCGGGGACCTTCCGCGTGTGAAGCGGACGTGATAACCACTACACTACGGAAACGCTGACAGCCGCCCAAACAGACATACAAACAGACAAACATGCATGCATACAGACATGCATACATACATGCATACACGCATACATCCAAACAAAAAGACAGACAAACAGACAGACAGACGGACAGATGGAAACCGACAGACAGAAAGTCAGCCTCACTCTCACAATAAGCTATCACATTCCACATTTATAACCCAACTCATCCACCCCTCACCACACCTCCCCTCTCACCTCAGCGATGGTCTCGACGTTTCTGGTGGGCAGCCGGGCGCCCGAGCGGCGTCCCATGCCCGGCTCGCTGGCCGAACTGAAGTCGTCGCTGCGTCGCCTCCGACGCCGGTCAGAGGACGACGGCCGACGGGCGGGAGCGCTGAGCTCGCGGCGACTCGGCCGATCGGCGTCCGCCGTGGCGCGACGCATACCGTCCTGAGAGAAGAGTGGTACGGACTGAGATTAAGGAATGCACGAATAAGTAAGAAAGAAAAATGGTCATGACAGGTGGCACCGAAAAGTGCCAACAATTCAGTAGCTTGCAGACTAGAGATAAATGCAACGAACGCGAACTACGAGGATAAATGGGTATTTTAACATGCTCATTAAGAATTGAATAAACCAATAAAACGCCTTTTTGGGCGAAGAACGAGCGAGCGAGATAGTGAGCCCTGCACGTGCGGAAGGGCGAGAGGGTGCTTCCAACGGGCTTGCGCAAAGCACCCTTCTAACCGGTCGCTAGCGGTGTGCCAAATTTGAACGCAATCGGCCCAGCTGTTCCTGAGATCTGGAAGCGGCATTCTGCACGTGCGCACGTGCAAACGGGTCCAAAATGACTTTTGCACGGCACCCTACTAACTGGTCCCCAACCGTGTCCCAAATTTGAACGCAATCGGCCCAGCCGTTCTCGAGATCTGGAAACGCCCCCTGCACGTGCGCACGTGCAGTAGCACCCTAACCGCAACACATGGGAATGCATTGCCTGGTGGGTGCCTACTTGTATGCCAAGTTTCAGCGAAATCGCCCAAGTAATTACCGAGTTACTGAAATGGGAACAAATTTGGCACCTCTTATTGTTGTATTTTGCACGTGCACTGGGGGTGACCCACATGCATCGAGAGTATCCTGTTTTGGGTAGAAGAGATGCTGCTACCCTACAAAAATTACCGCAAGTCAATCGCCCAAGCGGCTGCTGAGATATGAGCCTCTCAAAATCACTACTTTTGCAAAACAGCTTGAACACCCTTGACTTTTCACGTGGCACGTGCCACGACGGTCACTGAGATGTATCAAAAGTAGTCAATTACGGTGTAGAAGGGATGGGGCTACCCAACAAAAAAGACCGCAGGCCAATCGGTCCAGCGGTTGCTGAGATATACGCCTCTCAAAAGCGTTACAGGCCGGGCCGGGCCGGGCCGGGCCGGGCCGGGCCGGGCTGGGCCGGGCCGGGCCGGGCCGCTCATACTGAGATTTTTCCGTTATATTGAAAAGACTCACTTCGCTCGCTGCGCTCGCTCGCTCATAACAAGCCTAACTATCAACTAAACGGCAATTCTCTAAACCATCGTGAGACAGACAAACTCCGGGAAAAGGCTGCGTAAAAAAGACAGTGCTACTCTAGCACATTATCCACTAGCCCCCGTCCGACGGCGTATTTAGCCGTACCGTTGAGTCGGTGTCCCGAGAGGCCCTCCGGAAGGTGTTCACACTCCGCTGCTGCTGAAGGAAGGGACGGGGGAGGGAGGAGGACACAATCGTCATACAGTGGCGACTGAGACTGTGGGAGCGGACAAAATGAGCTGCTGTGACGATTGCCGCGATTAAATAGCTGGCTGAGACACATGGGCCCTGTTCATGAAGTCTGCGGCCGCTGCGGCCGGCCGCAGGCTCTAAGCTCCGCCCATTTATGAAACGTCATCACTCACTCGGCCGCAGCAGCGTTCCATGAACAGCGTCTGCTGCCGAAATAGTTTCCGACAATTGTTTACAACTGAAGCACACCGGTAGATAATTTGTTTACAAAATCGTCTCCATGACAACACGGCCTGCGCCTATTTGACTTCAGTGCGCCAAGTTCAGTGCAATTAGTTTTCTTGAGGCTCAGCGGTCGCTGGATTGCGGCCGCAGAGATCGCAGCGGCCGCAGCAAGATGACGTCATACATTCGTCATACTACATGAGCCCCGCCCCTTTTTGTGACGTAACAACCCGGCTGGCCGCAGCGACCGCAGCGGCCGCAGCGACCGCCGGGGTTCATGAACAGGGCCATGAAGTTCAGGGTTACTTTAAGAACCGAAGGATAAATGCCTTCCAATAAATGATAACACAATATAAATATCGGGAGTTTTGAGTATTCTAACGTAGTTCTTTATGAATCAAAGAGCAGTCACAAATAAAGTAAATGACACATCAGTCATAAAATTGGTTTAGAATTCAATGCAGTTTCTTACCGATAGAATATTCCAACCGAGCAGAAAACTTTCCGCTTAGGTAAATGCACAGAAATGAATAAGATAACGTTTTTGACAACGAAACACGTGAAATTTAAGCACCAATAAAACTAGGAAACGTCCAAGAAGGAAACAAAAGGTAAAAAATAACTTCAAATGAAAAAGCAAACACAAAAAGGTACGCTAACATAAAGCAACAGAACCAACTAAAGTGAATTCACGAAATGTGGCGGAAACGGCGAAAAGGCAAAAAACAAGAGGTCTCGTGATTGAAACCCCGAGATCCCCTCCTCTGAAGCAGTCACACCAAGGTGACATACCAAGGGACATCCAAACCAACTACAGGCTAGCAGCAACGCTACGCTACAGCGCCGTAGAAAGTTGCTTCGAGACTACGAATCTACCTGCTAAAATGCCCTGAAGCTCAATTGACACAACAAACGTCTTCGCTTGCAGAAAAGGCCGGCACGAAACACATGAAGCTTTGACGATTCCAAACACTTTGTTTCACAGTTGACAGTCGGAATATTTATCGTAAACAAGTCACTGATACTTGGAATGACCGTGTGCTAGGTTTAAGAGCTTTGACATTGGATAGTTCAATATGAACGAGTTAAAAGATGCGTATGTCACATACCCCACCAACCACCCCGTCCAAAGCCCAAACCAAGAGCCCAAACACTCAAAGTTTGACAAAATTCGCCCGATCTCGACGCAAACCGACGTAGCATAAGGTGACACTCTCGAAAAATAATAAAACACGCAGGCACGAGCGTGCACTGATTATAACGTTGCCACCAAATCGAGAAAAAGATGCGACGGAAATGCTGCCGCGCAAATATCTCTGCGCACTTGAGTACCTTTCTACCCGAAGAGCTACAAGGCAAAACAACTTGGCCCCAACCGACATATTTCTTCCCTCGTTATTTTTCATCTGACGTGATAAACAAGTCCCCCACATTATAATCGCCAGCAATACAAGATACATTTATCGGCTCAAAAATAAAATAAAACTATCCAGTCCCGTCCCTAACTAAACCTTAAAGGGACCCTCCCACCTTCAAAAAAGTTAATGAATTGGCATGAAAGTGATGTCGCTCGGTTCAGAAAGAGCAAAAATGAATATCTGCCAAATTTCATCGAAAAATATTCACCGGTTTTCAAGATATTAGACTTTTACTTTTGTTTACTTTTTGGGATCTCCGCTGTTCCTAGCGACTTTATTTGAAAGTGCGGCATTTGTTGCGCGCAAAGCAGCATATACCACCGCGTGCTGCCAAACGTTTTAGTAAAAGATTTAAAAATCGTTAGATCTCCGCTGACGTCACAAATTCTAAGGGGGCATACCAATGCATTAGCCCCTTAGAATCCGAAAACTGCAAGTTTGAAATTCCATATCTTCGAATTAAAGCATTTTTCGATGTTGTGAATGCCCAAACCGGTATTTTCAGGCCATGGCCACCAATTTGGCTATCTCAACTCAAAACTAATGTTAAGGTGGGAGGGTCCCTTTAAGCTGCCTGCCTACCTCAAGCGAATCCACCAGCCCTCCCCCCTCTCCGTAGCTCCCCATCCCCCTCTCCCTACCTGCTGTGTGACCGAGGCCCTCTGCACGGGCGGCGGCGGCGGGGGCTCTGGTGATGACGCGGCCGCTCTCATCAGTTCCATCTCCTCACTGAGCTGCCGACTGACGTCGCCGTGTCCTCCGGCGTCCTCCTCCTCCCCCGCAGTGTCCTCCTGACCGTCCTCCTCCTCCTCTGGGGACTCGTCAGCCTCCCAGGGAGTTTGGGAGTCGGGCTCCGACTCTCCCTGGGTCTCCTCGGGACTGTCCGCCGTCTGCCGGCGACAGCGGGGAGGCAGGCGTTACTCAACACTCGGCGTGTGCGATAACGAGCGCAATAACGAGTCAATAGAAAATGCTGGGCGTTATGGACAACTGGAAATCGAGATCAGACGATGCATAGATCCAGCCTGATAAGCTGGAAAGTAGTAACAAGGAGAGTGATGTGATCAGCTGGTAGGACGGCACCAGTGAGCGTTATTATAACCCCGTCCATGTTTTCACGCAGGATAATTTTTCCGTTTTACGGGGATTCGAACTGTCAATTGCGCTCATCGGCACGCATTCTCGAGTGAATGTTATGATGCACATGTGTAGCACGATGTGTGTCTAACCGGTTCCTCTGTGAGCTGACTGTCCTCCTCTTCCTCCTGGGGCTCCGAGCCGTACCCCTGCGCCTCCTCCCCGGGCTCGGAGCCGTACCCCTGCTCCTCCTCCTCCTCCTCAGTGTCCGCTGTCAGCTCCGTCAGCTGACGACCGTCACCAAAGTAGAGAGGGGTCATCACGGGGGGGGGGGGGTTCAGTTGTAGTTGGCACCGGAGCTGCTGAGCCTATGGGATGTGGCGGGAAATGGCCAGCCGCAAAACAGGGGCGCCTGTTATGGTAAGTCGATGGCACTGTCGAATAGCAGAGTGGAAAATGAACTAGCTACTGGATAGTTCGTCTAAAATATACAAGTGAATGTCATACAGTATGGTAGTAACTACCACACATCATGGAGGCTGAACTTATCGACAACTGCACAACAATCCTACGGTGCGTATACACGCAATCTACGATGACTACATCGATGGGTAAACCACATACCATCTCTGCAACTATTCAACACGCACTCACCTGCTTCCCGCTCTCTCCCCTCTCACCTGCCCGCTCTCGCCACTCTCCTCTCCCTCGTAGTGATGATAGTGATGGTGTTCAATGCTGCCGCTCAGCTGTACGGCCGCCCCACTGCCCCCGCCGGCCGCCCCCAGTCCTCCGGCGCTGGGTCGGCTGACTGACGAGCGGCCCAGGGCGTCAAACTCCCCGCCGGCTGCCGCCGCGGCGCCGGAGGGAGCGCGGATGGGCGACGGGTCGTCCTCCGAGGTCTCCGTGTCCACCGCTGGGGGGGGAGGAGGGGGGGGGGAGTGTGAGAGTGTAAGAGTGACTGACTGAGTGAGTGAATGAATGAATGAATGAGCGAGGGAGCTTGTGTAAAGAATGCGTTCCTTTCACTCGCTCATTTACAAAAAGGTGCTATTATCGTGCTATTATCAATTAATTGGTCGTCCTACTCGTGCGCGTAGTAAGGCATCTGCCATCTAAAGACCTACGTTGCTTAATCCTTATATAAGTTTATCGTTCAGTCTCACTTCCTCCCTATTCCCTACCTGCGCCGATCGCCCCACTCCTTCCCCTTTCCTTACCGGCCAGTTCCGGCTGCAGCGAGTGTCGTGACGCCTGGGACGGTTTCCCCTCGAGTCCCTCCAGCGATGAGGCGGGCTCGGCTCCGGCTCCGCTGCTCCCGGCGGCTCCCGCTCCGCCGGATCCCCCACCAGAACTAGCAGACCGTCTCCTCTCGGCTGGGACGGTGGCCGACTCACTACTGGGGAACATAGAGGCCTCCGCCTCCCCTCCGGCACTGATAGAGCTGGTGGGTAGCGGGCCAGAGCTAGTAGGACGAGAGCCAGAGCCGCTGGAGCGCACACGGCCCAGCCCTGAGCCTGACGAGGGCACGCGCGTGGCAGAGCTGTGCGCGGACGCCCGGCCGGCAGAGGTGGTGGAGGCGACTTTGGTGACAGACGCACCACCCGAGGGAACTCTAGGCACGGAGCCGGCCGATGGTACCTTACCGGCAGAGCCGCTGGAGGCCACCCTTCCAGCGGAGGTACTCGAAGCCACCTTCCCAGCAGATCCACTGGAGGGAACTCTTGTAGCCGAGCCAATCTTTCCAGCTGAGCTACTGGAGGGCACCTTCCCAGCTGAGGTACTGGAGGGCACTTTTCCAGCTGAGGTACTGGAGGGCACTTTTCCAGCTGATCCACTCGACGCCACTCTTCCCGCCGAAGCTCCGGACGCTACTCTGACCACCGATCCGACTCCTGAGGCGGCCATCCCCACCGACCCGCCGGACCGGACCCGTCCTGCCGAGCCGGAGGACGGCACACGGGCCGCCGAGCCGCTGCCAGAGGCCGGCCGGCCCGCGGAGGCGGAGGAAGGCGCACGGGCCACACCAGAGGCGGAGGACCGCACCCGGGCCGCAGAGGAGGAGCGGCCGGCGGAGACGGCCCCGGCCGACGGGACGGAGGGCACGCGGCCGGCCGAGCCGGCACGGGCCACCGACGACGACGGACGGGTGCTGCGGGGGGGGGGGGAGAGCTGGGTTAGGAGGTAGGGTGGTGATGCCTTCTAAATCTGGTGTGAGAAAAAAAGTAGAAATACCTCCTTTTACATTTACGATAAAACATCTTTTTACTTTTACATTTACGACGCAAGAGGGCCTTTTTCTTAAGTCATCAATTGACAATTTCGACTGAATGTTAACCACAAGCATCTTTACGAGTTCATTTATCGATCCATCACAATTCAAACGCCTGCATAATCCTCTCCTTTCCTAACACTATTCCGGCCGATAAAGTGAGTAAACTCGTAACCTAAAACCTACTCCTTCCACCCGCGGCAGGTGCTGCTGCCCCTGCCATAACTCCCCTCACCCGTTCGCACTCACAGAGGCGGCGAGGAGTCCTGTTCCGCCGGGTCTCCAAGCGGGTCCGCGTCCACCGGCGGTGCGTCCTGCCACACACGCACGCCAGCTGCTGTTAGCAATTAGCATGGCAAGGGTCGGGACAGTAAAAACGTATACACACCTGTTGGAGTTGGACGTGTGACCGAATGAATAGCTATTTCAATGCAAAAACAAGGACGATTTCTGAAAATCGTTCAGCAAATTATCTACATATGCTTATACCCGTCAACGTCCAAGTAGTTAAAACCGCTAACGTAGGTCCCTGACAGCCTCGAAACAATTTCCAAATGAGCAAGAAGCTGTTCCCGCCCGGGATCGAACCGGGGACCTTCCGCGTGTGAAGCGGACGTGATAACCACTACACTACGGAAACGCTGACATCATTTAAGACAGACATACAAAGATTCATACATACATACATACATACATACATGCATACATCGCATACATACATACATGCATATATGCATGCAGACAGACAGACAGACAGACCAGACATTTCACACGGTAAATGCCCAGTGGCCGGGGGGAGGAGGACACAATTCTGTCCTCTGTGAGGACTCAGTCCTCACCTGGTCCCGTCCTCCGACTGCCGATTCCTCAGAGGACGGCTGGCTGCTCAGCTCACTGTTGGCTTCTGATAAACTCTCCTCCAGGTTCCACCGGCCTGTAAATGTCAGAATAACCAATTATTCCTGATTACCCAGTTGTGCGTCTCCAAAAATGTCGAGAATCGAGATGGATAAAATTTATGTTAGTGAGTCGACACGACACATCAGCAACTTAATGTACCATTTCCAGCCATAGCAATACCGCGCCCTATCTAACCGTTGAGAGATTACGGTTCGACTTTTACTTGCTAGGGGCATTAAACCATTGGATTGGTCGGGTATTAAGCGCCGTTACGATACAACAAACCAGCAGCACATACGTATATCAGCCTGCCCTTTAACGTGTCGGTACTGATGCTCATCAATAGCGACATCGTATGCACCGGTACCGATGCGTATCTGTGTGGCTTATAGGGGCCGTGACATGACGCACACGATGAGACTGTGAGACTTTTACCGATAAATACAGCAATGAGACAGTGATTGGGAGATTATTATGCTCAGAGTTCAGCATCACGGTTTCGGGCACTGACCGATGGACGTGGAGCTGAGGTACTTGTGCAGGCCGCAGAAGATCTCCAGCAGATTGTAGATGGCGCGCGGCTCGCCGGCGATCACCTCCGTTCCAGAGATGTGAGACAGGTCAATGTGGATCAGGTCCAGCGCCAGGTGGTTGATGATCGCCTGCACGTTCGCGATCTCATCCTCGGTGCTCGCCGGGTCGTCGATAATACCTGATAAAAGGAGATACGTTGACAGTTTGTAATAGATTACCAAATTGTTAATTTTGATGGCCAGCTCATGAACTTATTTAACAGTCAGTATCGCCTCTGATCCTGATCGAATGTGTGTTCGTAAGCTTGTTTTGGCATTGCTTGAGCTGCCAAGAAAGACAAACTTCAGAAAAATCGAGTGACTACCTTTTTTGAAAGTTTCCATCCAACTTGCTGGAAGCTCACGGGAGACCAGAAGTGGGGTTTCAAAAAACGTGTTTATATTGCAAGAGCAATCCACAATCTCAAACTCTCCAGCTGAAGGCGCAGCTCCTGTCCCTCTTACCCACCTTCTGGCAGCCTGTGGTAAAGCACCTGCAGTAGGCTTGTGAACAGGTTGGAGCGAATGCCATCAATGCTGGTCACTCGCGGGATCGGAAGCTTGCACCGCTCTATGATCTTGTTGGACAGCTTAACACAGTCTGAGGCAGGACAGAATCGCTGATAGCAGTTGCATTAAAAACACAATTTCAAGTAACTTTAATATACCTGGGACCTGGCGTAACTGCAAATGGCATAGTAAATAGTTTTACTCACAGATTTAGCATGATATTCTTTTACATTTTACAACAAAACAACAGTCAACACTGCAGCTTTCAATGCAGCTGGCAGCACAAGGTTGCCGTCATCACAAAACTACAGTCTGACAATGCAAACACTGTCAACTCACCTTTCTTTCGTATTTTCTTTGTTGATTCACTCATGATTGGATTTCATCAAAGATGACAGAATTATTCCTGTAATGCCTGCAAAAATACCATGAAACACTGCATTAGATTACACTATTTTGAAGGGACACATTGTGTAGATATTACTCATTCAGTTGTTCGCACATACATAAATATTCAAAATACCATAATATGCAAGAATATAGAAAAACGCCACCTTTCGCGCACCTGTCTGTTGTTTGTTTACCTTTTGAAGCGACGCGCCTCGATTTGGTAGCTATTGCTACCAAATGCTGTAAAGGGAAATCTGGGAAAAATCCGCAGATCCACGTGAGCACCATGGGAGGATACCTCAATCGCGGAACTGGGTCCTGGGCCAGGTGCTACTTGTTAATTCAAATCACGCAACTAAATGATGGAATCGTGGAGTTTCCAGTGCACTGAAAAGAACATGTTGTACGGTGGCGAATAGCGGGGAAGTCGGAATCCCCTCTTAGCCTCAGCGCGATCTCAACCTCCTTGGCCCTCGCTGGCACAGACACCTCGGCGGCAGCAGGGATAGGCCGAGACCGTTCATGTGTGAGGCAGGTACTGGTGAGCGGTCCACTCTTTACTGGAATTCTAAACAAAGCAAATCACCATGTAAAGTTCGTCTGTTACCGTATTTAACTTGTGAGACACGCCGCTATCGACGCGGCGTAGTCGCATTGCTGCATTCGCCGACAACAAACACCTTCTACTAAACAGCAAGATCTTCCTACAGGGCATTGTATTTGTCACATTCCAATAAGAACTGCGTTGATAAAAACGCACGGGTAGAAACACACGGCAGGTCATCCATTTAGAAAACATCGGTCGGCATCACAGCACAAGTCTCAATACAAAACAGCGCGTAAATGGGCTCGAAAATAAGCCAAAAATGACTAGCGGGTCACCTCAAGAAAACATCATCGGTGAGCATTGAGCAAGGTATGAGTTGAGCACCGAGCAGCACAACTTTCCATATTTTGACCAAGGCACAGTTTTAGAGCACTTCGACATTGCACCACACCGCATCATCACATCGAACAACTTTGACGCTTTCGCTTCCACCAGCAGCTCTCCGGCTACTCCTCGAGTCGGGTGATGTCGAACATTTTGACCTTGGACATCTCGTCCATCTGGAAGGCCGACTGGTTGTTGGCGGGGGTGGCCAGAAGGCGCTGCTTCAGACCCTGCGACGCTGCGGGTAGGGCGACCGGTGTCAGACATTTGGTATATTTTACAGTCCGAGAACAAAACTCAAGTAACATAAATGGAAAACCACAAACGGCTAAGCTTTGAATTTGTGCGACAATAGAACCGTTCCGAGAAAGCCTAAAACACTTTGATCACACGAATATATTTCTAGGCTATATAAATCATCTCGTGGAACCAATCATCATTCGAAAAAAATATTAGGTACGCAGTGGAGAAAACATCAGAAGAAAAGATCGCTAAGGAGTGAACCTATCACTGTTCCCTTGCTGAATGATCTACCAACGACGGTAAACTCTCACTCAACTCACCGAGTTCCCTCATGAGTCTGGCCGTGGTATCCTCGTTTCTATCTGTTAACGCTAGCAGAACCTGCGGCGCCGGCTGAACATTGTCCAGCACCAGACTCAGGGTCCGTACCAGCGGTTCGTGCAGCTCAGGGTTATACGTCACGTCTGGAAGAGAAGGAGGGGATGTCGACAGGTCAGCACGGTCAATACTGAGAGGGGAAGGGGAGTGTTCAGCCAGGAAAACGTCGAATGTAACGATTTATGAAGTGACGATGTAACATACTCTCGAAACGAACTAAGCGGACGTCTCAGATTTTGCGCCGTCGTGCATATTATTGTTATTTCAAAGGAATAACGGCGAAGGCCGCTAAATTAGTGATCTCTCCTTCAGCTTAGCATGGTATCCCAACCGCGCTTCATAGAACCGATTCAGCCGTTACAATTTTCGAGACACAACGTTCATATAAGTACCATCTCAACACACTTTATTTCGCGATGACGTCACCGCCTGAACAATGACATCATCAACCCGATCTCCCGTCCATTCTCACCTGCCGTCAGAACCAGGTCAATATCCAGTTTCCGCGCATCCTCGGCGGTAAATTTGAACCAGTCGAGTTTCCCGACCGTGAGCTCTGTGCCGTCCAGGGTAGTTCGCAGGTCGCCGCCAGGGTCGCTGGTGTCGCCTCCCTCCGGCGGTCCCGCGGACGCCTCCGGCAGGTCGGTAAGGTCCGCCGCAGATGCGACGAATTCGGCGCAGGCGGCATCGTCTTCCATGACGAGGTTGTCTTTGACTAGTTCGAGGGTTTTGTTGACGTTGTATTTCAACATCTGTAAGGACAATTAGGTAAGTCAGTCACATCATCACACCACATTACATCAGTCCTACAGTCAATGACCCAGGTCAGGAAGGCAGGGCCGGTATCCATTTTTTTTAAAATAAATGATTGCAATGAAATTCCGAAGCCAAGATCAGTTTGTAGTCACGTTATTTCCGGGGCAACATTTGGTTGTCTGTTTTACCCGTGGCACGTTAAACGTTCGACACACTATCATTGGTGAACCGGATGACTGACAAGTAGCTCAAAATCCCACCAATTCGTAAGATAGGATGGGTTCAGACTTCAGACCATGATGCTCACCTGAACGACCAGCGGGTGGCCATCGGTGATGCTGTACGACTTTGGCTGGCAGAGTCGGCACAGTGCCAGACCTGGGGACACAGGCACAAGGTCAGCAGGGCAGGGAGGGGCACACTCACTACCGATATAAACAAGTTTCAGAGTGGAGCATACCGCGACGAACTATTGCGAATCATGATGGATCAGCGGAAGTCGGGAGAGCAGGGGGGGGGGGGGGGGGGTGACAGGTCAACACAAATTCAGGTCATTATCGGGGGCCCTATTTCACCGGTGATAGCAGCACGCTGCTATTCCATTTCGCGAGCTGACGTCACACTTCTGGTAGTGTTGGAGGAATAGGCTTGTTGACGTCCCCGTGGAAGCTGCTATCACCGGAGAAACAGGGCCCGGGAGCGATGCTATCCGGCCCCCGTCGTTGGCATGGGCACGGAGGGCTTTCATGCGATTCCATGGCAGCTTTCAATGCACGACAACGATAATGAGAATGAAAATAGAGAGCGTAAACACATTTTTATTTGATGTTTGTGCATCGCGTGAGACGTTCTTATGCTGTGCTTTGCTGTTCCAGCACGACCGCGGTCGGAGCTTCCCGCTGGTTTTCCTTATACACCAACACCGCGTGGTATGGTCGTTGGATACTGCGCCGCCGAGCACCTAAGCGCCTGGGAGTCAGACTGTACCGCAGGACACGTCACCGCCCGGGGCCACACCGAGCTGCGGACCGGGAGCGGGAGCCGGGTTCGGGGTGTCTGAACGGGTATACGACGCTCGGTCGCGGAACAGGACTGTGTCGGATAGAAATGGAAAGTGGCGAGTGATAAAATTTACCATCGAAGGGTCGAAGATGAAGACTTCCAGTACACAAACCCGACGCAGCGTCAACGCGATGAAGCAAGTCCGAGGGAGGGGGCACGGACATCGGCACACACAGCAGAACAGCAGCTGAAGAAAGGCTATGAAAAGAAGCTCTTAGGTGAGTGAATGAGCATGTGAGAAACAGTTTGACAAACTGACCTCACTTATTAGTGGTTGGCACCCTGTTGGTGATTATGCGAATAAATAAATAAATAAAAGAAGCAGTCAGGTGAGGAACGGTCCGGCCAGGAACGGTTGGGTGAAGGGGCGGTCCAGCGAAGGAACGGTCAAGTACCGTAACCTGACCTGTGAGGTCCTGTACTGATTTATAAGGTCGTACACTGACCTGTGAGTCCCAGTCCGGCTCCCAGTTCCAGCACTCGCCGGTCCTTCAGTCCGTCAGGTCGGAGCATATACCAGTCCAGAAGTGCCTTCCCCGCCTGGTGAGGGAGACAGAGACGGTGCGATGAAATCGAGACGGAAAGAAATGACTATCGTTATTTTTCTACATGCTTGCAAAAAGTTGATGTTCGACGTAGCCGCATATCTCCTAGCCCTGTTGCTAAATGACATTCGGAGAAATATAGAATGGCTACGAAATAGATACGTAAGAAATAAGCTAGTAACCCACCGTCTGTAACGCACTTTTTCGACTTAGTTTCGTCCTTATCGTCTGTAATACACTTTTCTGTACCTTCTCCGTCCCCACACCACTCACACATCACACACATCTAACTCTGTACCCAGCGTCACCTGCTACAGTCCGTTTGCCCCCACCTCTCCCACACCTTGCACCCCGTCTCCATCATTACCTGCCAGGTCCTCAGTCCGGTGGTATCCGCCGCCAGCAGGCAGCGGTTCTCCCACACCGGCACGGACACCACCGGCGTCAGCTGATACACCACGTGACCGTCGGTGCTGGCGGCGCGCGGAGACGAGCTGAGCTGGCCGTGCAGCCGGTACGCCAGCTCTGGCACCTCCTGGCCCGTGGTCTCCAGCTGAAAACACAGGGGAGAAGAGGTGGACGCATTTGGGGTTGACATTAGGGGTGGATGTTGATGAGGGATCTGCAGCCTGAGAAAGGGATGTTGAACAATACAGGACTTCTGTGAAAGGCAAGCAAATGCGGTGTAACTATAGACTGGTTCAACTGGAAAGGGCTATCAAGGAATTCATTTGACAATCACTAAAGCTATTTACACTGAAGTCAAAGGAATGGTCAGCATCAGAGACAATGCAATAAAACTTGATCAGGCTTCACAGAACAATGTTCTGTGAAGCCTGATCAAGTTTTATTGCAACTAAAATCCTTGTGTATGTTCTGAGAACATACACAAGGATTTTAGTCTTTATAGTAGCCTCACCCATCCCAGCACACTGATCCAGTAAATACCTCCTTGATAAGGTCTCCGAGCACCCGGAGGCGGAGGCTGGGAGGTGGCGGGCAGCTGAGAGCCAGTGGGGAGAAGTACAGGTGGTACAGAAGCCGCAGCACGCCATCATGGAATGCCTGGTCACAGAGGCCAGACACGGAACTGGCAGCCTGGAATGAGGTATATAATACATTTGTTTTAGATATTTTGTTGGCAACTGAGGGATTTCAATGAGAAAAATACCATAAGACACTTGAAGCTCTAATTACTCAATGTGACAGTCCAAAACCTTAAAAATTATTATTTGAAATCAAAATTATGATGAATTACTGTCATTAGCAATGGGCAGCATCATGGTAATTGGTATCACATCATACCAATTACCAGAAAAGACATGCCACATGGCTTTTCTGGTAATTGACATGCCAGAAAGGCTTAGTTATGCAGGTGTCATAAAATGATGCAAACCTTGAACTGATGACACGTCTCGCTCCAGATTTGTAATGCTCACCTTTGCAACAATTTCCTGTCTTGAATAATTTTCAAAGAACAACTTCACCACTCCTTTCTCATCGTGGAGTGAATGCATGATACTGCACCTCTGAAAAACACAAAACAAATTGACAACAAAACATTCTGGTCACAACAATATCTATAATTTAGTAGCCATGTTCATCGATTTAAATAGCTTGGTTCACATGAAGTTCATATCACGAACACTCGCAGGTCCCTCAAGCGTTTTTAAAAGCTACCTTTTGTGTTCTCTCTTGTCAAAAAATGCAATAGAGTAGGTGGGAGTCAAAATTAACATAAGCAAAATTTGGATGAATATTTATTATTCATATGCCACCCAAAAACTCAAAATTTAAGTGCTAAACGAAAGAGTTACGTCATTTGTAAACACCAAATATCCGTTGTATGAACTTAGCATTACTAAAAATTATGGCGCAGATGTGACAGTCGAGCCGCAGTTGGAAAAGTGGGCGGTGTGGTGATATACGCGCATGATTATCGATGACCTAGAGATCGACATTCCTTTCAAGGCTGAGTCCCTTTTTGTTCGCGGGAGTGCACGCGGTAGGCGCGTGGCGCGTGGTGCTGGATCTTTTCCTTGGTTTGGCACTCTTATTTCGGGTTCTGTGTGCGAACAGTCCTAAACTAGCACCGCTTGGCGTTGTGCTTCTCACGGTTTCTGTTTTTGGTTGCTGATATGTCGTTATTCTACTCTTACTTTTTCGGCGTGCCCGGCGGTACCTGGATGGCGCTGTCGGTGGCAGGCTACATCACCTACTACTTATCTAAATGTGTTCAGGTGAGCGAATAAGTACCATGCTTACACTGAGTTTGTCAACTGTTTGTTTTTTCATTATTGCTGTCATTTGTCAAGTGCCAAAGCTCGGAATGGTCGATTAGAGCTGCTGTGAAGGTAGGTAGCTCTCCGGGGGGAAAACTGAGATATTTTGGGTATGTCTCATCGAAGTGAGCTTTGAAAGCCAATATTTCTATCTTGCACTCTGCATCTTCTCTTTGGGACACAGGTTCAGCACAAGGCTTGGTGGTACAGGGCATGCAAAACATTTTTGTTGATTCCCTCCTTCCGTCCTCAGCGTCCAGTGATGGCAGTGAATCCGGACAGCAAGTTTGCCCAGTTCCTGACGTCACATCTGAGCGTCCTGCAGGAGAAGTACTGGCCCACTCCCTGGTGCCTGGAGGCGCGCCTGCAGACGGTGCTCGGCAGCCTGTTCAGGAGCCAGCTGCCCAACATTGACTACCAGAGGTCAGTGGCGGCACCAAGGTGACTAGGCACAGTATTGATCCGAAATGGGATCTGCTCAGAACTATAGGACTCCGTTATACACGGTATGAGCCAAGTGGAGAGTAATCCCTGTTGACATTTGGTCAGACCGCGATCCCATAATCGGCGAGAGGACCGTGGGATATAGCTTAGGTCCAGGATTTCTCTCCGCAAAATTGCTGATTGACATGTGATCCGATCATATTACATCCATTACCGACATTGCACTCGGGAATATTAGCTCACGAAATCCGCAGGCATAGGAACTGAATTTAGCGACACCCGGGGTGTTTGGTGCTTTTTAAGCATCTAATATGAACCGTGACGTTGCAGGCGTGTGAATGGCGTTGCAGGAGGGTCAACGCGATGCGAAATATCGGCTGAGTAGTTTCCAGCGGTTTACCTAGGCGGTGACCAGGTATGGCTGTCAAGCAAGGTGTGCTATTAAAATGTAGCTAGCGCTGCCGTGAGTCGGTATCGATGGTGAGGGATTTTGCCGCGATATGCCGTGATTTTTGCGCTAATACGAAAAATACTGTGTCGCGTTGTTGGCTTCTGTATGTTATGTGCCCCTTACATGGAGAAATCTGTAGAAAAGGTTATGTGAGACGATGACGATACCCATGTCGTTGAAAATTGAAAGACTGGCTGAAGCAATCCCGATGTGTAGGTGCCATGACTCTGGCAAAATGAGCTGCGAAGACCTGACGACGTTCAAATAGCGGCGTCTAAAGCAGCGCTCGTGAGCGGGACCCATTGAGCTCGTTCAGACAATCTGCAGCGCTTTAGCGAAGCTAACAGTCGGATGGCTACGAGATTAGTCACCTCTTCGGAAAGGTCCATCCGCCGTTATACTTTTTATTCATTAAAATGTCGTTTTTTAATCCGGCAACTATACTGCACCACCTCACCTTCCAGTACCTTTATTTTAGGCTGATATTATATCGCTCTACTTTGCCACCTCAAGAAAATGCAAACAGTCACGGTCGATCTTCATGGCAGAAAAAAGCCCCGGCCGAAAAACTGTAGCCATGGACAAAAACTCGTGAAAAGGTTCACACCGTAACCCAACCCTACCCCGTGAGCAAATGGCCTAACTCCGACATCTCAACCCAGCGTTGCTCATAACTTCCTCTCTACTCCTCTTCAGAGAGCTGGTGGACCTTCCTGACGGCGGTGTGGTGGCTCTGGACTGGCATCGCGCCTCATTCAAGGGAGCCAAGAAGGACGACCCCCATCCGATCGTACTGCTCGTCCCCGGACTCACAGGTAGGTTCGTTGCGCAATCGAGGCGCGAGGGAAGGGGGGGGGTGCGGTCGTGTTTACCCAACGCCGAAGCTTGAAGATGAAGCTGGTCCGTTCGTTGCGCAACCCAGACGCGAGGGTAGGGGAGGGGTGCGGTCGCATTTATCCAGCGCTAAATCTGTGCTCGGACGAGCGGAAAGCCGCTTAGAGCTGGGCGGCTGTCCTTGAGGCTACAGCGGGCGATACTTGTTTGTCAGAGTTGCTATGCCGAGAGCTGGATGAAACTGGTTATGGCTTTGTTTTAGTGCGAGATTTGCATCTTGTTTGGATGGAGTTATGTTGTAGACCGCACCTCTCACGGACATTTGGTAGGATTTAGTGAGTGATTTTCCTCGCAGCTCATCACGAAGGGCTAATTACCGTCGTGCTATAATTTTGATTTTTCCTCTTTCCGGTGATTGACAATAAATTACCGTCAGTCACTGTCGTTAAAGCTGATGGTTTCCAAACATTCCTCGTCGGTCGGATTTTTCTGGAAATATTCCCAAATATCCTCTCATTTGCCGAGTGATCTTTCGTTACCGCATATGATCTCCACACGCCCCACTAGACTGCTCATATGATCTCCGGCTAGTATCCCGCCTCCCGCCCCGCCCCGCCCCCTCCCCCCGATCACGATCAGTACATTTCCGCCGTTTCCGTCGCCCAATCTGCTGAGTCATCATGACGTGTATTTGTCGGCGCGCTTTTGTCACCCTGCACCCGGGTGGCGCCACGGGTTTTTGCGCGCGAACGGACGTCTCTATCGCAGTGCCTGAGGTCATGGTAATGGGGTGATGTAATCTCTCAGGTACGCGGCCGTTGCTAGGCGGGTGCGGCGGTCGCTAGGACAGCACTTCCAAGTGCGCGGGTGCTTGAGGGCGACATGAGATATTGATGGGACGTCGAGTCATGATGGTACTGCTAGTAGAAACGTAATGTCATGGAGCAACGCCCTTGTACCTAATACCTTACACGGACTGAGACTCGGATAATATGCTGGGATGGGTATGATCATGTGCTTTTGTGCCGGTCGAACCGGGTTTTACTTCATCTTATCTCCCCGCCGGAGATCATGGCAATTGGCATGCTGGCATTATGGAGCTGGATTTGCGCTTCTCACTTGATTGTCCATATCTATGCCCCTTATTTGTCATTTGCTCAAGTTCCATATACCAATCTCTCGACGGTGACAGGGTATGCCGAAGACGACCTGACCCGACGTGATCTCTCCGCAGGCAGTGGTCACTGGTCAGTCCGACTATATTGTCTGACCTGACCTTTCCTTACAGGCAGCAGTCAGTCGGACTACATCCGGAGTCTGATCCACGTCTCGGAGAAGATCGGCGCCAGCTGTGTGGTGCTCAATCAGCGGGGTCGCGGCGGCGTGAAACTGAAGGTAAGTGGCGGCGGCTATAGTCGTGTGACGTGTAGGTATCGGATTACCAAATAAGATATTCTATATTTGAAAGTTTGTGGACAGTAAACCCGAAAGCGTGTTTGGACTAACAATCAATTTTCATATTTTTCGGGGACGATAAATCACGCTCCACCTGAGTCGTACCACGAATATCGATTCATTTATCTAACGACTTTCGCGCCTTCCGCAAAACGTTTGAAGCTTGTGTCATTTTGCATTCTCACTGTTTACGTCAGCATAATCCAGTTACCGAACGCAAAGTGCGGTTGTCACCGTATTTTGGCCGCCGTTTCAGACGCCGCGGACCTACTGTGCGGCCAACAGCGAGGACCTCGGCTTTGTGATCGACCACCTTCACAAGACATTCCCCCGAGCCCGACTCATGCTCACAGGGGTGTCCCTGGGAGGGTGAGTCAGAGCGGGAGTCGCTGAGTCGTGACTGGTCCGTTGAGTCATGAGTAGGTGGGAGTCTCGGAAGTGTGTGGGCGTGTTTTGTTCACTCTGCCTTGACCGTCACATTGGGGAGAGTGACGGGCAGTTTGAACAATAAGGGGTAATATGCTTCATTTTTAACTGTTGGAGCCTGGAGGGCAGCAGAAAGCAGGACAGATAGTCCCACTGCATAACTTCTCGATCACCCTTGGCGTTACTAGATTAGCAATGCTAGCTTTGTTAGTACGTATCCTTCGGAACATTACCCATTAGTCCGCATTACCCATTCTTTCCACAGAAAGACCATGGTCTATCATTAAGCCCACGTCTTTTCCCCTTACAGTCGTTGATAATTATTTCAAATATTTCCCAAGTGGCCAGTGCAACATTTGACAATTATCACCCCGTTCTTGCTCCCTCAGTATGATCGTCGGTAACTATCTGCAGCAGCAGTCGTCCGCCGCCGTCGACAAGGTACTGGCCGCCATGATCATCTCCGTGCCGTGGAACGTATTCGTGGGCTGCGCCAGTCTGGAGACGCCCCACCTGAACCTGATGCTCAACAGACACCTGGCAGACTGCCTCGTCGACTCGGTGAAAATGTACGGAACGCCAGCTGACGGAAGGGGGGGGGGAGATGGGGGATGAAGGGGAGGCGATAGGAGGTAGCTGTGTTTTGCATGTCTTTTTTGGGAGGACCGATTGTCGCTCAATTTTGTAACCACCTTGCCATGTACAATTAGTCATGTGATAGGTGTTTTTTTTTTGTCAAATTCCAATAATTGAGTCGAATTTCAACTTAAATATCAACTAATGAAGTCGATTACCGAACATTCAATTAAGAATTGTGCCAAAACAGAGTTGAGAGAGAAGGTCGTATCGACTTCCATCGACATTATCGATTCAACTGTCTTAAGAGATCTGAAGACCTAAGAGTTTTGATATTGAATGTGATGGATCGCGTGGCAGTAACTATTTCGGACGACTCTTCACAAAGCAGTGACGGTATGTTTACGTCTCCGTCAAATCCCCGAGCCCTCCGTTTAGACGTGTCTGTCAGCGTGAACCTACGTCAATCACTATCGCCAGCTGCTGGTCTCTGTATATCGAGCGCAGAGTCCGCGCTCGATCCGTCCGCGCCGCGAACGGATGGGCTCACAGCTGTGGTGGTACTAAAACTGCTATCGGCGGTACTAACCCGCGGCCGGACAAGTTGCCCCCGACCTCTGCCCAACCACGCTGTCAGACTAAACTACTCCCTCTCCAATTTCTGTTACAGGCATGAGGACGTCATCAATCACGAGAACGCCCCCTGGAACTGGAAGGAGGTCTGCAAGGTACGGTGCATGGGAACGTGGTTTGTGAGGTACAGGGAATGAGTTGTGTCATGACTGATATTAAATTAGGATGATAAAAACCAGTAAAACGCCTTTTGGGCGAAGAACGAGCGAGCGAGATAGTGAGCCCTGCACGTGCGCAAGGGCGAGAGGGTACTTCCAACGGGCTTGTGCAAAGCACCCTTCTAACCGGTCGCTAGCGGTGTGCCAAATTTGAACGCAATCGGCCCAGCCGTTCCTGAGATCTGGAAGCGGCATTCTGCACGTGCGCACGTGCAAGCGGGGTCCAAACTGACTTTTGCACGGCACCCTACTAACTGGTCCCCAACCGTGTATGTACCAAATTTCAGCGCAATCGGCCCAGCCGTTCTCGAGATCTAAGAGCGCCCCCTGCACGTGCGCAAGTGCTGTAGCACCCCAACCTTAACGCATGCAGATGAATTATCTGATGGAGACCTAACTGTGTACAGAGTTTCAATTCAATCGGCCCAACCGTTGTGCCGTTATTGAGGTTGCAATTTTGGGGTTCTTAAAAAAATGCCCAACTTTACCACGCGCCACGTGCGGTGGTTGGCAAGAACGCATGGTGGCCATCACACCACAGAACTTTTACGTCCAAGTGACATTCAGTAAAGAAGACCGCTTGTCAATCGGATGTCCCGTTCCTAAGATATAAGCTTTTGAAGAGCGTCCCCACGGCCGGCCGGCCGGCCGGCCGCTCATACTCAGGATTTTCCCTTAATTCAGTATGAGCTCGCTCGCTCGCTCGTAACCAGATAAATAAATTGTCCGCTTATCGAGATATAATAATAAACTGGTTTATGTGTCCTCTTTCGTTACCTGTATTTTCATAGTTCGATTATCTATTTACAGTTGACAACTTATTACAGTTCATGAACGCCTCAATGTCGACGGGCGTGGCTTGTATGGTATTTGTCATGTTAGGATTATGTCAAATGTCCTCTTGGGCTCTTACATAATTCCTACGTCGTACGATATCCCGTGACCGCCCTTGTCGCATGTCCTCCACAGCTGTTATCAAGTTCGCTGTTAAAACTTCCGCCATCTCCACCCAATCTTGTTCAATGTCACATGATTGCCATCTTCCCAAAGATCACGCGATCCTCTTTTTTTTCTCGATCGTTTGATTCTAGCGATTTTTTTATTTTCAAGTCTATTGTGGCTTGTTATTTCAGTGAATATACCCATAAACACGTTCCAGCTTTGCGCTCAGTCCACAATTATTCTCCCGTTTCAGTCCCGCACGATCCGCGAGTTCGACGCCTCGTTTGTGGTCAAACAGTTTGGTTTCCGTGACGTCGAGGACTACTACACGGCAGCCTCACTGAACGACAAGCTGCACCGCATCCAGGTGCCCCTGCTGGGTCTGAACGCCGCCGACGATCCCTTCATTCCCTTCAACGGTGAGAGGGGAATTCCTTCACCTAGAGCCGCGGGGTAACATGGCGGAAGTCGAGATAACGAGGGTTTATGGTGTTTGATTGTCTAGCGGGGATTTGATCTACTGAGCTGTGCAGGACAGTCGATGTTTATATGACGCGATATAGCAAGGGTTTCATGCAGAGGGGGCTTTCATGTTTTACAGTGGCTCTGTCTGTATTGTTTTATCGGTTTGATAACCTGTTTGTACCTATCAGTTGAGCACCCGTCATAAACGCTAAATCAGCATTGCGATGTGCCATTCTGCTGCGATAGGCACTCGGTACCAGCTGTAAGCGTGTGTTAGCAATGCTCAGCAAGTTATATTGCTGACTGAGTAATGCTCGGAAAAAATGAAGTCCAAAAGTCCGGTTTTAAGCTGGCACTTGCATGTCGACGACGCACCGAATGTTTCGAATGAATTAACAGCTGTTAATCACCAATTTGCCACAGTAGCTCGACTTTATCGCATCCCGCTCGGCAACCAGAAGCGCTGTCACTTCTTCGCTGTCACACCCTCGACCTCATCTCTCGCTCCCCCTTTCCGCCCCCAGGCGTACCCCTGGAGCAGGTGAAGCAGACCTCGCACGTGGCCATCGTGATGACCTCGCACGGCGGCCACATCGGCTTCATGGAGGGGATGCTGCCGTTCAAACAGAACTACATCGACCGCGTGTTTGCCGAGTACTGTCGGGCGGCGCTGGCCAACCCGGAGCTGATACAGCAGTAGGCGGCAGGGCGGGCAGCTGAGGGGAGAGAGTGAAAGACCGACAGGAGGGAGTGAAGGGGCAGAGAGGGTGAAGCTAGGAGGGAGGATGGTATGTTGGAGATGAGCTCTAGGACGTATGTGATTGGAAAGATTGTTTTAGGTAGGCGCAGTTAAAGTTTAGGTCGATGTTAGCAGCTTGTTGAGAGTTGGAGCGTAGGTAGGAATTCTAGTCTCGATTGATGGTTTATTTTACAAGTGCGTCTGGTTTATTCGAACTGTTTACGTTGCATTTGCACATGTAGTTCACGTGCCACCAACGGTCATCCTAATTCCCAGTATTGATTTGACACATTGCCGTAGTCTTTACTCTTTTCCATTAAGCACATCCGATTCTCTCCAGTTTCAACTCTGCAGTTAAGTTACATCGCTTTTTATCCAAATACCATTCCTCTTTGTATTATAACTGCATTTCTGACCGCTCAAGACCAGCTGAGGACAACTGTTCTTTCCCACACCTTCATTTCCTTCTCCCCCAACCACGCCCAAGCATGCGCTCTGTCCACCACAATCACCAGACCACGTTGGCTGAACAAACTGTCTGGTCATCTGGTCGGGCCATCGGACCTTGCACCTTCTGTCACCCACCCAGCGCCCCCGGCAGCGGGGAAATTTACACAGACTACCCCGCCGCCGCCGCCGCCGCCGCCGCGGCTTTTTCGGTCGCCCGGCGGGCTCGTATCGAACGTTCCGCGGACGGCGGCGATGAAATGGCTCGCTCGATAGCCGCCGCCGGTGGACTTTGGTCCGCGGTGCGGCCTGGGACCGGGCACCGCCGGCCGAGGGCAGGGGTCACCCGCGTGGTACGCCAGGGTTCGCCCGCGTGGTATGCCCCGCAGTCAGGTTACTCGCGGACTTTGAGTTTAGTTTGTACGATGAGTCAGGGTGATGGTCTGCTGATAGAAGGCAGGATGACGCGTTAGGATTTACAGGTTTTGCCCGGCTGCTGTTGTGGGGGTTATAGGAACGATTGCAGAGTGGGTTGATACTTCAAATACTCCGCTGTCTATAGCAGCATGCCTCTTGTCCGATACGAAGATACAGTAGTCGGTTGTGACTGAAACACCTCAGCAGTAGCCGGGTAGACTGGTAGGAAGCCCGCAATAACCTTTGCCAATATTAGTATTTACTACCCGATCGAGAGCAGGTATCTCGATCTGGTTTTGATTCCTTCTTGTTCTGTCATTTATCTGCATGATAGTGCCATTTTAGATCGAGTTTCTCACTCATGCCTTGCATGCGAAAGGCATTTTCCGCCGCGGTAGAGCGAAGCCAAGATGCTTAGATTCCTAGAATGTAGTGTCGTATCTTCCGATTTCGTTGCATGCTCGTTTGAGAATTTCTTTCGCTGGCAAGTGTAGTATCGATGACCGGAGAACTGATGACCGGGCAAAGAGCGGCAGACTCGCAGACGGTAGCAGTCAGTCAGATCCACCAGACTAGTCTTCGAGTGATTGTTTTGAGTATCCGTTTGAGTGTGGTGATAGAGTGTCCTGTGATAACCTAGTCTATATACGAGTGTCCCGGACTAGTTGTGTTCATCAAGTGACATGAAGGCGCTGGACGTCTTCATTATTGATTTCTGGAAAGATGGTGGTTCGGCAGTGATTTGACGATTCTTGCCTCGTTGATAAGGGTATTTCGGCGTGCCATTATTTCATAAGTTTGTCTGAGTTGTCGAATATCACCGCATTTTTTGCCAACGCTGGCCGAGCCTGGGTGCAATCAAGAAGTGATGCCCTTGTAAAATAAGTTCGAACATAATTAACAAGTTCGGTGAAAGCTCGTCAAATAATCGTCAGGTGTGACTTGACAAAATACATCGGCAACCTTGTGTGGGCCCTTTTTCGGATCGGGGCCCTTCAATCGCCGGTTTATACAAGTGAAGCGCTGGTATCTGACAATTCTCAGGGACGGGATCGTCCCTAGAGGCCCGTGGCTTGTTCTCGGCTTGCACAGCTCAATCTGGTGTTCAGGGTTTCAATCCGCCGTGAGGTACACTCGGGTGTAATGTTTGACGAACCGGTGTTATAATCAGCTGTGTATGTATGTGAAAAATGCAGATCCCAATGCTTTGGCCATTTCGACTGTCATGGGGTTTATCGTATGATGCTGAGAGTGAATGAAAACTGTTGAAAGTGTATGGCCGTATTCAGTGATAGAAATAGGTTATTGACATGTTTCGGGGACTGTTTATAAATGACATCACGCTCCATCGATTCTCAAGTAAAAGGATAATAATTCTTGGCCCAATAAATTGCTAATGAAGTACGTTGCACCGTAAAGTAAAATTGAGCGTAGCGTGCTTTATAAACAGTCCCCGATTGCGTCTAGACAAGATGAGTGATAGTATTTGTCGAGAGATAGGCTTCATGAATATTGTTTATGTAGGTAGGTAGGTCTTTTAGCTTCCACATTTGTAGAACAAATAGTCATCCGCGATCGGTTTAGATCCGTCAATCGTAGTAACGGGTAAAGTGCTCGTGGAATCCGTTGTTTCTTAGCTTCATCCCAGTAGTTCCTATCTTGTCCATGCCTCCGTGCTAGGCATTCCACATAGATATTATTTGATCCTCCGATCTTCCCCGGTAATGATTATCTAGAATATTATCACCTCTTATCTATTGAATTTGATTGCATATGCACCAGCACGTAGCGTAGCATTCCAGTTTAGGACCTTCACATCCGCAGTCGTTCAGCCGTACCTTTACTGGAGTAATGTTGCTGATACACTCTAAGGACTTTGTTTACCAGTATTGACTCGTGTGTCCGTCACTCCCTTCGGTACTACCTTCTTATGCACGTCTTTACAATGTTACGCTGTCTGTCTCGGCAATACACTCTCCATCTATGTCTGGGTGTTTTCTGCGGCCAATGTTTGATCAGACGCTTCATCTTCTAACCTCTCAAACACTGATACACCCTCTAAACGCCGAAATGCAAACGAACATATATTGCACACCGAATAACGCAGCGTCACGACGTTCCCTTTGCCGGTCCTTCCCTGTCACGAGCAGGCCCTACCTCTGCCCGGCAACACCCAGCAGCAGTCTCACAAAATAACCGGCAGGACCGCACAGAGCACCCTGGCACGGCTTACGTGACGACCAATGCTGATGAGGGGTTAGCATGCCAGTAGACCGTCCCCACCGCTCACCACATAACTTCAGAGAATTTACGTGCACGCCCTGACTCGCTGGCGCAGTTGCTATAGCAACAACACTGGTAGCACACGGTAGCGTTGCTATGGTAACGAAGAGCAGTGCGATCGCAGCCGATCCTCGCCCTCCCAATCTACGGAGTTAAGTTAACTTGGCACAGACACGTAACAGAACGACCACTGACCGACTATGGAGCCACCCCAGTGCGCGGCCCGCCCGTCCGCCCCGAACCCCAGGTCAGGTCATTGCCCCGGGGCTACACAGCAGCGACCTCCCAGGACCGGGACTATACATTCAGACGGTGTAAAGGCTTTGCATATTGCATTGGCAAGATTATGATTCAGGTGAGCTACCATGAAATGGGACGACCATCCCCCGGGGCAAGTGTCTCACAACCCAAAATAATGATCAGTCCCTGTGCTTCATTTCTACTATATCCCCAAACGGCGACAATTTTGTCATTAAACTACCTTTGTTTTCAGGTATGAAAGCAATTAGGGCATATAACAATAATATTGGGATTATCTGTAATGCCAGCAATGAAAGTAAAAACCTCGTCCACCTGGAATATCACCCAGAAAACCGACTCGACTGACACAAAAAGTCTGATGTCTATTGTAATGGATTGTGAGAAGTACAGCCAACAACAGCCATCATCCAGCCCTCTATAGGAGACCTTCTTGCCTATCTCAGCTCTCTACCTAGAAGACCCTCTTCCCTATTTCGGGCCCTTTGGAGACCATTGTCCCAAAATCAGCCCATTACGAGACCCTTGTCACACTCTCCGCTCTTCATGAGACCATCTCGACCCAATGTCAACTCCTCCCGAGCTGTCGTCATCGCGACTTTAGTGAAGTCGTGGGTCCCTGTCATACCCTGTCCAATTACCGTCACCACCACGCCGCCTACTACCCCCAGTCCGTCCTTACACCCACTATCTTCCCTAATGCCCAGCCAGCTCCCCCAGTTAACCACCTACGGTATTCACAAATACAGACAACACGAACACCAACACCGAAAAGAGGGCGCACGCGGCTAACCTGAACAGGAGCTGGGTGCGCGCGGCGCGTGAAAATCGGACGGAACGCCGCACCCGCACCCCATGTACGCGCCCGGGAAGTGTACGATCTTACATTGAATACGTGAGACCGCCCCTCTACTGGCTTAGTGAATCGCCCCGCGCTTTTCAGCGAGAGGTTAGTCTGTAGTCTACCACTGTCCCCAGGCAGACTGATCTAATCCTGATACAGGTCATATCGGCTGTTAGCACTGGACGTATCCAACACTGGTAGCCAGCACAGTGCTAACTGCAAACTCTGAATATTAGCGAACACCCAGCAACGGTTAGTTTCGCCGCATTATGCCATAGGTTAACACGGGTCCATCTAAACCACTAACCAATTCCCCTGGTGGGTCTCTATTCTTACTGCGAACATCCATAGTCCGGTCTCGTGTGCCTGGGACCACACACAAACGCTCGCCTCGGCGACGATGGCTCCCCTAGCGGCAACTGGCTGAAACTTTGCGCCAAGCAGCGCCACAAGACAGGCGACAAAGCGCCACAAGACAGGCGACAAAACCTCGCCACCGCAGAAAGCGACAGACGCGGCGGTCGCGAGACGGTTCGCTCGGAAGTTACGAGTTCTGTGGTCAGAAGTCGGCTCGGAAAGCCCGAGTGTGGTCCAGAGTATCACCTAGGCAGTTACGGAGAGCCACCCGAGAGGGTTAACGTATACGCAGCAATCCTGTGAACTATAGCTGTTTAAGAGCCATCCGAGACGGTCAGCGTATACGACGGCCTGTGAACAGCTTGTCAGTTACAGAGCCACCCGAGGAAGGTTAATGTAAACGCAACATCCCTGTGAACTATTATAGTCAGGCTACGGTTAGTGGTTGGCTAAACAACAACCAGTGCCGGCAAACTAGACAGTGTTGGGATAACTTGTAACTGCATATGCACCGGTCGAGGCCTTACATCATACCCCATAGCTACAGAAGTCAGCACCTAGCTGTTAGCAACCGTTTGTGTTTCTCAGCTTGGTTAGTTCAATCAACTTTCCGTCCGCGGTTTCCTTCAACTGCTTTAGTCAGTCATCTCGAGTCAATGTGATCGACCTATCTTGGCCATTCCACTTCATATTTCCACCCAGTTCATTCCCGACACCAGTCCTTGACCTGATGATTGGCAGTACGTAGTTTCCCACCTCCCCCTCCATTCTACATCAACTCTCCATTTCTACCTCTTCACCACTCCTTTCCCGTGCATGCACGCCTCCTACCCCATCTCTTCTGAGATGTTCCCTTTCCTTGTTCTTCCATTACTCACTGCAATCAAATGTTCCCCTTTTGCAGCCCCCATCCCCTCATATTCCGTGTCTCATTACCATCACTTTTCCGATATTCTCCAAACATATTCTCTCTCTCCATCCCTCCCGCGTCTCACTCGGGTTTGGGCGGCCGGGGCGGCCGCGGCAGCACCACCAGGCCCAGCGCGTACAGCGCTGCCGCCGCCGTGTGTCCGACAAAGTACACGGAGCGCCAGTAGGCCAGCGTGGTGTCGGCACGCAGCAGTAGGAAGCCCATGCAGAGGTAGCTGAACATGCTGACCCGAAGGAACCAGGTGACGCAGTCGTACAGCCACAGACGCTGCCGGGCAGAACAGACGGTTAGGGGGATGGCCGAGACTGAACACTGCAGCAGACTGACAACTGTAGACAACTGCACGCCGGGCGAAACATGGTCTGCTTCAAGCCGTTTGGGGAGCCCCTAGCATTCAATATTTTTCCTTATAAAGGGCATCGTTAGACCCGGAAAAGAAAACTTAACCACGTAAGCCATGAGCCTACGTACTTTTCCAAAATTCGTTTTTAACAATCCTACTGTAGGGGACAGGGGTATGCACAAAAAGTAGCATGGAGATTTACATGACAATATCAACCAACAAAGTTAATTGATAAAATGTTCGTAAGAAAGTAGCCAGCAATGTTCAACTCCTAAATTAACCGTCAACTACCCAACCTCAGAGCTCTCCAGATACAGACTCACTCCACACACCCCTAGCAGACAACTCTTACGCCACCAGATCCTGCGACGACCCTGCGTGTCTCTTCTCCCTCCCTCCGCCCTCTCTCTCCTCCCACTCACCGACTCTGGCAGTCTCCTCCTGAGTCGCCGCTCCCAGAGGTCCTCCACCACCATATAGAGTGGGCAGGTCAGGAGGGAGAGGTAGTAGCCCGAGTGGATACCGTGCCAGAACGCCGACACCAGCATCGTCACCGACGCCCTGGAACGAGACGAGGGAGGGTAGGGGTCAGAACGATGGCATGAAGAATGAGATGGACGACAGGGGGCGAACGGGAGGGGGGGGGGACATGGGCAGGTACGATCACAAATCCAAATTCTTCGTTCGCAAGATCATAAATACGCTTCAAGTAAATTTATTATGCATAAATGACATAACAATGACATTATGAGTCAACAAGCTCGGTTGAGATTGAGTGGGACTCCGGCCGTAACTAGTTAATGTCACCTCATTACTCGAAGCCAAGTCGTTCAGGTCAAGTCATGCCACAAAGTATCCCACGTACAGCCCACGGTCCAGTGTCTCACCTGAACACCTTGGTGCCCGGCGTGCTCCGGTAGACGGTGTAGTACAGCCAGTACTGTACACAGTTACCAGTACAGCCAGTATGTACACAGTCTCTCACCTGAACACCTTGGTGCCCGGCGTGCTCCGGTAGACGGTGTAGTACAGCCAGTACTGTACACAGTTACCAGTACAGCCAGTATGTACACTGTCTCACCTGAACACCTTGGTGCCCGGGGTGCTCCGGTAGACGGTGTAGTACAGCCAGTACTGTACACAGTTACCAGTACAGCCAGTATGTACACTGTCTCACCTGAACACCTTGGTGCCCGGTGTGCTCCGGTAGACGGTGTAGTACAGCCAGTACTGTATACAGTTACCAGTACAGCCAGTATGTACACAGTGTCACCTGAACACCTTGGTGCCCGGCGTGCTCCGGTAGACGGTGTAGTACAGCCAGTACTGTACACAGTTACCAGGACAGCCAGTATGTACAGGTACACAGTCTCACCTGAACACCTTGGTGCCCGGCGTGCTCCTATATCCCGGCAGTTGCTGGGGTATTTCGCCAATCACCGTTTGCTGGGGGGGGGGGGCGTTAAACGCCCCCAGCCGATAACTCGAGAACCAATAGGCGCAGCGAAACGCACGAGGCGGCAAACGAAAGAGCGCGACGAGACGCTTCAGATGAGTACTTTAAAGTTGAATTTTGAGGTCACAGGTCGGGTCAAGGTCAGGTCAAACACCTGAAATCGGGCTTTCAGTAGCATGGACTTCAGGACTTCGCAATGGGCGCCTCTCGCCATAAACTGTGTCAAAACGGTGCACAATCCATCTTATAAGGCCTACAAGAGTGTCAGCTCCATGTAGGGATCAGTCAAGCATAGGTCAGGGTCAAGGTCAGGTCAACCGGGTAGGCACATATCCCCGAAAATCAAAACTGATATTCGCAGCCTGTGACACATGTTTTATAGGTAATTTGGGGCGTAGAACACGATGGTGACATTCATTTTATCATATGTGTACGTGTTTGGCTCAAAAAGTTCAATTTAATAAATTCATGTATCATGGTCGTGAAGTAGTCACGAAAAATTGCCAAGATTCAGTTCAAGATTATGGAAAATGCGGAACGATAATCAATAATCGAAGATAGCCATTTGATTGATCATGGTATTGGCAGTCTAATGGCGTTTACGGCATGTCTGTATGATTATTCTGTGATTTTATATGATTTTTTGAACATATGCCGTTTTTGGTCGAAAACTCAGAAATCATGACGTCACTAAAACCTCGATATCTCAAAAAATTTTCGACCGATTTTTTTGAAACTTCGTCACAATAACCTTCAATCAATTCCCTACAGGTACCCAAAATTTGGCGCGCCTGCGGCGCGCCGTTTTTATGCTATGGCACGGCGAAAAAAGTGGGGGCGTTTAACGCCCCCCCCCCCAGCAACTCGCGGGATATACGGTGTAGTACAGCCAGTATGTACACAGTTACCAGTACAGCCAGTATGTACACAGTCTCACCTGAACACCTTGGTGCCCGGTGTGCTCCGGTAGACGGTGTAGTACAGCCAGTACTGTATACAGTTACCAGTACAGCCAGTATGTACACAGTCTCACCTGAACACCTTGGTGCCCGGTGTGCTCCGGTAGACGGTGTAGTACAGCCAGTACTGTACACAGTTACCAGTACAGCCAGTATGTACACAGTCTCACCTGAACACCTTGGTGCCCGGGGTGCTCCGGTAGACGGTGTAGTACAGCCAGTACTGTATACAGTTACCAGTACAGCCAGTATGTACACAGTGTCACCTGAACACCTTGGTGCCTGGTGTGCTCCGGTAGACGGTGTAGTACAGCCAGTACTGTACACAGTTACCAGTACAGCCAGTACCTGTACACAGTCTCACCTGAACACCTTGGTGCCCGGCGTGCTCCGGTAGACGGTGTAGTACAGCCAGTACTGTATACAGTTACCAGTACAGCCAGTATGTACACAGTGTCACCTGAACACCTTGGTGCCCGGCGTGCTCCGGTAGACGGTGTAGTACAGCCAGTACTGTACACAGTTACCAGTACAGCCAGTATGTACACAGTCTCACCTGAACACCTTGGTGCCCGGCGTGCTCCGGTAGACGGTGTAGTACAGCCAGTACTGTACCGTCGTGTTCCATTGTTTGAGCACCGACGTCATCGTCACGTCCAGCTCGACGCGCCCCTCGCGGATGTTGTGTACAGTCTCGAAGTCGTACTCGGCGGTAGCCAGCTCTTTCTTGTCATCCATGCTGCCGGGAAGATTAAGGGATTTAGAAAGTGTACATCGTACCAGTCTCGGAACAGACTGAAGTGTGAGCCACGATGATTGTTGTTACTTGTCACAATGGAAAATATGCCACTTGTGTCTGGTCATAAAGTGGTGGCACATCCGGCCTATACACAAGGCATTCGCCTTAAATGCACGGCTCATTAAACTTACATACGATATCACATGATGTCTTTATATGGTCATCAAAGGTCATCATATCGCCACCATTAATTTATTATCCTCTCCCTTGCGCATGGCGATGAGCACCTGTGCCCCCCTCCCCTTCCAACACAGATGGCGGCACAGTCGGAACAGCTGCTGGCACTGGGGGGGGGGGGGGAGTTCTGCGTTCCAGTTGTGGTCACAGACAGCTCATCCGCTTCACCTTGAGAACCCGAAATTAATGACCCACAGGCCAAAAGTCGACTGCAGAGTTGTTCTGTGTTCTTAAGGTCGTTCTCCACGGTACATGTTTTGCGCGTTTTTAATGACGTTTTAACGCTTTTTTGATGATGAGGTCGTTCTCCACGGTACATGTTTTGCGCGTTTTTAATGACGTTTTAACGCTTTTTTGATGTTTTGCGAGTTTTTCATGATCCGGCGTTGATCTGTACCATTGAATTACACGGTGCCATCTCCACGGCGGAAGATTTGTCAAAAATCGAAAAACGCGTGGCTTCATAAAATTAAAAAACTGCAAAACTCGTAAAACGCGTCAGTTGTGTCATGCAAAACTCGTAAAACTTTTAAAAAGCGCAAAACTCTCATTTGTAAAAACGCGCGATTTTATCCAAACATTTGGATCGAATGAAAGTTTTCCGGTTTTTGAGAAGGCTTAAGAGATAATCATTCTGCTATTAATACCATTTTACGGTGAAATAGATGCAATGGAAAGTGTGGAAAGCGATGAAACGCAATTTGATTAAGCCGATCATGGCAAGTACTCAGACAACCATACCAATAACTTCTGTTGCTATTCCAACGATGTGGATGTCAAATAATTACATAGTGAGTCTATGGATAACAGATATCACGATATCAGATCATTTCAGATAATTGATAATTAACTGATGTCATAGCGGTGATAACAATAGGGTAACGTGATGATACCCCTATAAGTATCTTTACAGCGAAAATCGAGGGGTTAATAGAAGCCGTGCGCCAGATACCTGCCCTGTGGGACAAGAGGGCCACGGCATACAGCGCACGATGGGAGGAGAAAGACGTTCTTACTCTGAAATTGAAATTGTTCTGAAATTGTAATTGTTCTGAAAGACTGACAAACTAAAACCGTAAAAAGCGAAAAACTCGCAAAACTCGCAAAAGCGTCTGTTAAAAAGCGAAAAAAGCGCAAAACTCTCGTTTGCTAAAACGCGTAAAAACCGAAAATGTTTACACGTGGAGACAGTACTTTAGTGTCTCATGGAAGGAATATCATGCTTGCAAAAAGAAAAACACGCTAAACCACCAAAACAGTGAAAAGTATGAAGACACGGAAGGCAATTCCTGCCTCACACGCTAGTGAAAGGTCGGAAGCGGAGTAATTAGGTTCATATCACGCCACCTATCATTTCATCTCTTGACGGCTGCTACAAACATTTCATTAAAAAAAAAAAAATGGTTGACTGGATGGGTAGGGAGTACATCCGTTGATGTTTATGCAGAGCGGGGCTAACGTAAGGACAAATGTCCAGCACGTGTTATCATTGAATGATCCCACTGTTTACCTTCACAGCTGACCACCCATCCCCTGCCCCGCCTGTGTACTCAGTACTCACATCTGTACCAGTCTGCCGTAGTCGGTGGGTCCTTTGCCGGGCCGCGGCAGGCTGCCGGCCGGGTAGGCGCCCAGGCCGTGGGTAATGCACGCCACCTCCGACAGGATGAACCCAAAGTACATCCGCATCCGGAAGTGGGTGAACACCGGGTAGATGAACCACACGCCGTACAGCCAGGACGAGGCGCGAGACGCGTCCTGGAACCGGGAGCGAAGGGGAAAGCGGAAGGGGGGATGTTGGAGATTAGAAGAGCGATCAATCGAACAAGCTAGCCGGAGGGTGACTGTCACGCCGGTTGAACGGGCAAACCTTGGGGCAAAATGTGACAAGTGCATCAATACGATGTGATATCGTGGAAATATCTGACTTGTGTTAGAAGATACATCAATTTAGATCCCGCCCAAACGCCCGTGAGCACGCTGTTGATCGATAGATATCAAAGAAAGCAGTTCTTCGACAGAACCTACACCTCGGTAGAAATATCCTCCTGATTTTCCAGTAAAAAGACCAACACTGCGAGCCTACGTTACATTTCAACAGAATCGATAGCTCATTTCCAACAAACAACTTTCCAATCACTTTAACTACCGTCTACAGTGCATACGATTGCCAAAACACCATTATAGAGCGTCCGCAATCAAGCCCGGCTCACCGCGATGGGCCACATCCAGCCCAGGAACAGGAACAGTACTATGTAGAGTGGCAGGAATCGGGCCCGGCGGAGCACGGGCGCCCAGCCGCAGTCGGCCCACGGCCAAAACGTGCCCTCCATGCAGTGACGGAACGTGACGTACGTGTAGTACGGACCTGTGGGCGGGCCGAGACGGGGGCGGAATGGGGTGGTGTCAAAGTACGCCATTCTATTTCCTGTAACATAGCGATTACGTATTAAGCGGTCATGCAAGTCCTTCCTCAGACAATCAACATCCCAGTCCATCTTCCTTTTAAATTTCCCCTAGCCCTAAAAATCAACACACAACAGCTTGGTTGCCATCACTGCAGCCCAGTCCCAATTTAAAATCCCACCTTGCCCTGCCTGAGAAACAAACGTCCCCACCATTCCCCCAGATTAAATCACATCATCTCCCATCCCCGTCCCCGTCCACGGCCCCTTTCCAGTCCACAATCCAACCATCACATCCCAACCCTCCATCCCATCGGATGGGGTCCCATCCCACCACCCGATCCCGTCTCACCAGTCAGCATGCCGACATAGAAGAAGGCGTACTGGAGCTGCTCGGCGGCTGTCGGCACCGTCACCTCAGTGACGGCCAGCTCGGCCCTGTCCCGAGCCGAGGTGTCCCGAGCGTCCCCCTCACCGCCGCTGGGCTCCGTGGGGGAGGGGGTGGTAGGGGTGGCAGTCTTCTGACGGAGCCTCCAGCTGTTGTGGACCTCGAACGCCAGGCCGACCAACTGGGGTGAAGAGAGAAGAAATGAGGTGAGGTGTGCTGGTGGTATCACTTCACAAAGCAAGAAACACAGGATGCTGTATTTATATTTCGTCTGGAGAAAGAAACGGGAAGAGGATGCTGTGACAAACTACAAAAAATATAGAAGGTCGTGCTTCCTTACTTATTCAACCACATATCACACTACACGACTAAGAGCATAAGAAAATCACCAGCATAACATCTTCCCGTGACAACTAAGGCCCTAACAGCTACCAAGACTCCCCAAAAACCAAGCGTCTCCCCACTCTCGGTTTTCAGCACGTTCTTTCACTAACCTTGAGGCTGAGCAGCATCTGTATGACGTTGATGAGCGGAGACACGTCGTGGACGAAGGCATCCAGCAGCCGCACCAGCGCCAGGTAGGCGAAACAGAACGCGAAGCTCACTGCGTGGACGTGTCTGCGGGGAGACGCGCAGGTTAGGCGAGCGGCGGCGAGAGAGCCAGGGAGAAGGGAAGAAGAGTGAAGGGGACTTGAAGAAGCTGGTAGGTAAGGACCTGACTTCGAAAACAGGTTTGTAATCATAGTTGCCAGTTGGAGTACCTAATAAGAAATCTGGTCAAGAGACTTACAACTTATTAGTCAGCATATACTTATAAAATTATGAAAGAAATAGAATGAACGAAAATATACACAAACGCGCGACACATTAAATTAACGATCACACAAAAAACGATCCTCAAGCATCCAATGACGGCCCAAGGCCCCTCCCATCCATCCCGGCCCGCCCTGGCTGACCTGGCGCTGACCAGTTTCAGTATGGCCACATTGCCGACCGCCGCCGCCAGCGGGTGGACGGCTCCCTTCCCGCAGGTGCAGGCCAGCAGCAGGAGGCCCATGGAGAGACCGAACCAGCGGCGGGCCGTCTCGGAGCCGAGTCCGCGGAACACCGGCCCGGCGCCGGCCGTGACCAGCAGGGCGGTGACATAGGAGGCGTCCGGGGTCCACCAGTCAATTACCGGGGAGAGCACCGACATCTTGGCGGCAGAGAGCTGGGGGCGAGAGGGAGAGTCAGAGGGGACCACGGTACACCAGTCGATTACAGGGGAGAGAACGGACATCGTGGCGGCAGAGAGCTGGGGGCAGAAGGGGAGAGTCAGGGACTTCAGCATGAGACATAGACGGGTCCGGGGTACAGCAGTTGATCAACGGAGAGAGCACCGACATGACGGCGGCAGAGAGCTGGTGGAGAGAGGGGGAGAGTGGGGAGTTAGACAGGGGGACAGGGACCCAGGGCGGTCGGGCACCATCAGTCAATCGCGGAAGAGAGCACGGACAAGGCAGAGAGCTGGATGGGGGAGAGCGTCAGAAGTAATGACTATTTTACAAAATCGACAGATACGACGTGACTCGACAGACAGGTAGCGAGTCGGCGACCACGATTCTTCGGAGCGACGCCGTCGGGAGAGGAAAATCAGTACGAGGCCTGTATGGAAAAGATAAGAATCGGGAGCAATTTCGAGAGCTCATCATTGACCGTAAAGATAATGAGAAACAGTGATGGGGCCGTCTTTCGTCACATAACTCGCCAGGAATAAGCACACCGTAACGTTATTATCAACACTGGCTGACTCGCAAAAAGGCCACGTGACAAACAACATCACCCTAACACACCATGACAGACGTCCAAGGCCACAAAACACCGACGCAAAACGAGCCAATCACCGCCCGCCGGCGACACACGATACATACTGACCACAGGTGCCAAACGAGCGTCCAGCGAAACACCAACAGGCGAGCTAAAAATACACCGACACGTCCAGTGGCCGGCGCCAAAATCGCTGGAAATTTACCCGTTTGCTCAACCTATCAACGCGCTCGATAGCAACTTCGGTGGCCTCATCAGCGAATAACTTCGGCAAACAAAACCGTCGACTCACGCAAATATTATGCGAGGTCAGTCTTGTTAGTTTCGTCGGCTGTATATGTTAGCACTAGGAGCTGAGACAGCACCGTTCGCGGCGATAGCTCGTGACGGAGTGGCCCGGGCACGTCTGTGACGGTTCGGTTGGCCAACGAACGTACCGGCTAGGGACGCTGCACAGTGGACCTGACAACAACATTACACAGGCCAAAACAATGTCACAATCAATACTGCTGTGTGATTCTGGGAAACTTGATATGCTTGGTGAGAAATCCATTCAGAAAACAATCACAACAGGAAGATTGATTGAAAAATTAACAGTACGAAAGTCCTTATTTCCTGTAGTGCTTACCTACCTGAATAAGAACCTACAATGAAACAAAATGGACAAAGTATTGTGCATCTTTGAGTAGTGCTAAAAATATAAAGCACTTCTCTTGTAATGAGTTACCTATGGAATGTGAGGTCAAGGCAGCAATTCGCAGAGCTATGAAGCCTGTCCACTTTCCACTCACTTCACACTAACTTAGACACCATCATAGTGGATCTAAATGAGGTTTAAGGGAAGGACTGTGGGAGTGCATAATGCCACAGCCCCAAAAATGGTGATGGGGATGGGGGGGGGGGGGCTGGTAATGAGAGTCTGAAATTAAAGTGCTCCAGACCACTAATAGGCCAGGGAGGGTTTACAGTTGATGGAATGAGTTGATTTACCAGATTCCAGGGGATTGGTACTGTGGTATGGACTCTTCTTCCACACTAGGTACTAACTACTAACATCTGTGGGGTATACCTATCATAAAGAATCTTGGGTATACTAACTAAAGAGTAATTGCCCATTCATTACATAATTCTCATCACAAAGAATGATTCCTCCAACTTCCTAGTAGAAATCATCAGTCTTGTTAACATTCAGTGCATGCAGGGTGGTGACAGGCTGGTGCATATTTCCAGCCTGGTTGGTGAGGGCCGGTGTGTAATTGGCACCCCGGCAGGTGTCGATTGTCTATTTTGCTGTCCTGCTTCAGCTTTGCAGCCTGGGCAGTGACGGCGGAACACCTTCAATGGGGGGCCGGGGGTGGGGACTGCTGAACTTTCGGCCCCATTCTTTCCATGCAACGCCCATAAGGCTAATGTTAAAATGCCAAAATCAAAGGGGGGATGGTACCCCCCCCCCCCGTTCCACCGCCTATGAGCCTGGGAATGGGAAAATAATAGGGGTATTGGTATAACTGGCATCACCATCGGCGGTAGGAAGCTAGGTTAGGTCAAGGTTATAGGCTGGTAGGTTTTAGGTGTGTAGGTTGGAAGGTTGGTGGTAGCTTGTAGGTTAGTAGGTAAAATTAGGTCAGGTTAGATTATGTTTTTTACTCTAACTTCATCTACAGTCTGGTTAGCGGCGACGGTGACGCAAGCGGTATCGGTAACCCTGGCGTCACCGGTAGTGTTTTCGTTCAAGGCTAAGGTTTCCTGTATTAGGCTGCCGTGCCAAGCCGAAGCATGCTGTGACGTCACTGGGTAAGAGAAGATAACGTACCACGCTATCGACTATCGACTGAGACTCAGATAGACTCAGACCGACTCAAGCATACTCAAACTGACTCGACCGACTCAAACCGATACAAATCGACTCAGACCGACTCAGAACGACTCAGAACGACTCAAACTGACTCAACCGACTCAAATCGATTCCGATCGACTCAGACACACTCAGAACGACTCAAACCGACTCAGGTAGACTCAAAGTACCGACTCAGGTAGACTCAAACTGACTCGACCGACTCAAATCGATTCAGATCGACTCAGACCGACTCAGATAGACTCAGAACAACTCAAACTGACTAAGACCGAATCAACCGACTCAAATCGATTCCGATCGACTCAAGCAGACTCAAACTGACTCGACCGACTCAAACCGATTCAGATCGACTCAGACCGACTCAGATAGACTCAGAGCGACTCAAACTGACTCAGACCGAATCAACCGACTCAAATCGATTCCGATCGACTCAGACAGACTTAGAACGACTCAAACCGACTCAGATAGACTCAAACTGACTCGAACGACTCAAATCAATTCAGATCGACTCAGACCGACTCAGATAGACTCAGAACGACTCAAACTGACTCGGACCGAATCAACCGACTCAAATCGATTCCGATCGACTCGGACAGACTCAGAACGACTCAAACCGACTCAAGCAGACTCTAACTGACTCGACCGACTCATACCGATTCAGATCGACTCAGACCGACTCAGATAGACTCAGAACGACTCAAACTGACTCAGACCGAATCAACCGACTCAAATCGATTCCGATCGACCAGACAGACTTAGAACGACTCAAACCGACTCAGGTAGACTCAAACTGACTCGACCGACTCAAATCGATTCAGATCGACTCAGACCGACTCAGATAGACTCAGAACAACTCAAACTGACTCAGACCGAATCAACCGACTCAAATCGATTCCGATCGACTCAAACAGACTCGGAACGACTCAGACAGCCTCAGGCAGACTCAAACAGACTCAAACTGACTCGACCGACTCAAACCAATTCAGATCGACTCAGACCGACTCAGCTAGACCAGAACGACTCAAACTGACAGACCGACTCAACCGACTCAAACCCATTTAGACAGACTCAGACAGACACATCGGTTTGACCTGAATCATCAGACCTGAATCGGTTTGAGTCAGTCGAGTCTGTTTGAGTGTGCCTGAGTCGGTTTGAATCTGCCTGGTCTGAGTCGTTCTGAGTCTGTCTGAGTCGATCGGAATCGATTTGAGTCGGTTAAGTCGGTCTGAGTCAGTTTGAGTTGTTCTGAGTCTAACTGAGTCGGTCTGAGTCGATCTGAATCGGTCTGGGTCTGCCTGAGACTGTCTGAGTCGTTCTGAGTCGATCGGAATCGATTTGAGTCGATCGGAAGCGATTTGAGTCGGTTGAGTCGATCTGAGTTAGTTTGAGTCGGTCTGAGTCGATCTGAATCGGTTTGAGTCGGTTGCGTCAGCCTGAGTCGGTTTGAGTCTGCCTGAGTCGTTCAGAAATCAGAGTCTGTCGGAGTCAACCAGAATCGATTTGAGTTGGTTGAGTCGGTCTGAGTCAGTTTGAGTTGTTCTGAGTCGGACTGAGTCGATCTGAATCGGTTTGAGTCAGTCAAGTCAATTTGAGTCTGTCTGAGTCTATCTGAGTCTCAGTCGATACTGATGGCGTGGTACGTTATCTTCTCTTACCCAGTGACGTCACAGCATGCTTCGGCTTGGCACGGCAGGCTAATACAAGAAACCTTAGCCTTGAACGAAAACACTACCGGTGACGCCAGGGTTACCGATACCACGCAAGCTTGATACCATGATAAAAACCATGATACATTTTATACAATACCATGATAAAAACCTATCCAAATTACAGACACTAAAAATCAAAAAAACAAAAGCACAAAACTGAAAATGTAGGTATAGTACAATGTAGATATTGTGTATAAATGAGGGTCGGCTACTGACCTTTCACGAAAACTCAAATACGCAGCTCAACTTGAACGTCCGTGGCAAGCAGCAATGTGCTTTCGCTCCTTTTATTTTGATACTCAGGACCTTACAGCGACTTTTCGGGCAGTTTCAAGTACCTTGTAGAACAATAATCTAATTGATGCTGTAGCCAAATATAAAATGGAAAATGATGAAAGTTGACCTGAAGTTTATCAGCCGTAACTGGACGTTTTCCATAAGCCAACTGAAACCTCACTGCAAAAGCAAGAACAGCTTCAATTCCTTGCGATGATACAAAGCTACCTTCAAATTTTGATCATTACATCACAATAAAAGACCAAATTTACGTTTATCCTTGCGTTTATCTTGCAATAGCACCCGGAGCCCTGTTCGGGCAGCGCATCCTATTGCAAAATTTTGCACCACGCATGCGCAGTTGGGGTCTCTCGTGTGCCAAGCTCCGCCCTTCGGCGTATGACGTCACACGTGTGACGTAGGCTCGCGCAAAATCTTTCAGTTTTGCGCAACAAGAAAATAGGAGCTGCAGGAGGCGAAAGTGGCGCGAATTAAAGTTTACCGTCCTATATTTCACATTGTAAGCGGTCTGAATGCTGTTTTTTGAGTATCATTATCACTTTTTTCAGTGGCACATTGCTATTAACCACATTTGAGCGCATTTTATTCAGTTTTTGAACGAAAACCACCAGTCCATCCGCGCCACGGTTCGTCACGCGTCGAATAATGGCTGCCGTGGCCGCCGCGGCCCTCGGCTCTGGCGGCCCGGCGGAGAGTGGGCGGAGCCAGTGGCTGACGTCATCCAAGTGTGCCGTCACACGCTGCAAAATATTTTGCGCGGAGCCGAACAGGGCTCTAACGCAGTCAGCAAGGTCAGCAACGCACATTCACTGACTGGTATCAAGGTTCGCCTTGATATCAAGGTTCGCCTTGGTGCCCCTAGGGGCACCAGCGGCCTAGCAGAGGCACCACCGGCCTAGCAGGGACACCAACGGCCTCGCAAGGGCATCATTGGCCTGTCAGGGGCACCACGGGCCTGTCGTTGGAACTTCAGGCTTGTCAGGGGCACCCACAGTTCTTTCAGATGCACCGGCGGCCTAGCACCATGGCACCATGTTTGGCCGGGATTGCGATTCGGCGCATGTCGCCTCGCATTAGCCGCTCGTTTGCAGTCTTTTCGTGGTTTCAAACGTTCAAACATGGGATATGATGTTGCTCCCAATTCCCATGCATTAGGGTGGGTGTCAAGGTCACCGGAAGGTCAGGTCAGGTCATTTACCTTTGATGACCTCGGTTCACATTTTCGAGTTCTATAAGATTCTAGGCTAGTTTTTGGAGCTAAATTCGAATTTAGCAACCATTTGACCGTTTGCGAAGTAGTTTTGGTGCCTTCGTAACATGTTACGAGGCTGTCAGAGGCGGTTGCCACCTACTACGAACACCCGGCAAAACCCTTACTGGTTGACCTGACCTGACCTGACCCGACCTGGCCTAAATGCATGAAGACATCATCTATAATCATAACTAACATGATATTCGTGATCATCACCCCGAAAAAAACATAGCAGCCACCCTTTACGATGCTCTAACAGGTCTCGATTTTCCCGACTTTTGGGTCATTGACCTGACCTGGAAGGTCAAGTGATGACGACCTAGGACCTTAACACTCGCCGGCACAGGCCATTTTGCGTCCTTCGACGGCACAAGGGGGGGGGTTGGTACGACCCCCCCCCCCCCTCGCGTTTGGCCCCTGATCGAGCTAGAGCTTCGCGGAAAAAACGAGCGTGCTGCCCGTCACGAGAGGAAGCCGATGATATCCAAGTTTAATGTCCTAGGTCATCGGATGACCTTCCAGGTCAGGTCAATGACCCGAAAATCGGGAAAATCGGGACCTGTTAGAACGTCGTAAAGTGTGGCTGCTATGGGGTTTTTCGGGGTGCTGATCCGAATGATATCATGTGAGTTTTGATCACAGATGATGTCTTCATGCATTTAGTCCAGGTCGGGTCAGGTCAGGTCAGGTCAATTCCAGTAGGGGTCCTGCCGGGTATTCCTAGTAGGTGTCAACCGCCTCTGACAGCTTCGTAACATGTAAAGGCACTAAAACTAGGCTTCGTAAATGTTCATCGGGTTGCTAAATTCGAATTCAGCTCCAAAAACTGGCCTAGAAACATGTAAAACTCGAAAAAGTGAACCGAGGGCATCAAAGGTCACTGACCTGACCTGACCTTCAGGTGACCTTGACATCCACCCTAATGCATGGGAGCAACATCAAATCACATGTTTGAACGTTTGAAAGCACGAAAAGCTTGCAAAAGCGCGGCTAATGCGAGTCGACATACGCCGAATCGTGATTCCGGCCAAACATGGTCTCGGAAAGTAGGTCACAGGTCAAAGGTCATTTGGGTCAGGGTCACATGCAATTTTCAGGGTAGGTGTAAAATTGATAAATGCGAGCTGGTACTGAAAGTTTCGTTGCAATCGGCAGCTTTTTACGCGAGTTATTCGCGAAAAAAACCTTAGGGGGGTTGCATCAACCCCCCCCCCCCTGTGTCGGCGAGGGTCGGCGAGGGTTAAAATTGGGTATCATCGGCTTCCTTTCATCACGGGCAACACGGTCGTTTTTTCCACGAAGCTCTAGCTCGAGCAGGGTCGAAACGGCAAGGGGGAAGGTCCAACGGACCCCCCCCCCCCTATATACGTTCGCAGCTGGAAAATACCAATACGGGCGAGGGTTGATGGATTATTAGAGACAATTTTCCAGGTTGCCCCCCCAGTCAAATTCCCTTAAAATAGGCTCTGAAAGGACGCAAGCACTGGGAGTTCTGCACTTGTTTTCTGCTTTTCCCGAGAAAGCAGCCGGGCGAAAACCTATCGGAATCATAGCTCGATAAGGGTCGGGCATCAGGGACCGAACTCACACTTCTGGAATCCCCACGATATCGTGCCCATGCCTCCACAAACAAAACGCAGGACACCAACAGGTAAAATGCGTTGCGAGTTGCTACTATGAAAAGGAAGGCAATTCCATGGAGGAGAGAATACTGGAGTGGCAACTCCATGCCTTTACCATGGGCCGTTAGCGACAGACACGGTCCGTACCTCAAGATACCTATAAGAAACAGGTAGGTCCGATGTTTTGAGTCGTTTTGAGTAAAGCCCCCGTGACGTCATTATCATTTTTTATGTGGAGAATTCCGCCTACAAATAAAATTCAAAGGGTCCACCTAGCGGGAGCGGGTCGAAACGCCCCAGCTAGTATCGGCCAGGCCCATGTCACTCCACTTTTGATGACATCATAAGGGGGCCTCAGGGCAATTAATGGCGCGGTGCGCCACAATCGCTCCCAAGCTACTGGCCAACAGCTGCCATTTTTGAAAATATTATTTTGAAATAAAGTTTTAAGTTATGAAAATATTGTAATAAAGTTGTAACTCAAATCTATACCATATCTAAAAACTTACTGAAAAATGAATTATCCAAAGTAAAAATATAAGCTCGATGCGTTTTTACGTTGCTTTCCTGCTGCTGCAGAGGGTTTTTAAATCGTCTATATCTTCAAAACCGGCCATTTCTTAGCATATTGCTGCTCTTTTTTGTCGCTGGAAAATTAGTTGGGCTTTCCATCGACATCAACGGCTGAGCGGTATGTGTAGAGTGCCATCAATAATCTTCAAATGAAATTAGTCATTCTTACGTTGAAAGGAATGGAGTACCCCTTGCGAGCATCAGGGGTGACGTCACTCAGGATCTGTCTCTGATTGGTCGGCGGGAGAGTGACTGTACCTTCTATAGATGGCCTTGGTATCGGCGGGTCGCGGCGGTCGGCTTATAATGGCGGGCTATGGCGTGCAGCGGTTTAGAGAAAAGGGCGTAGGAAGATTATTTTGGGCGCTACGTGTGATTTTTGTACATCAACGTGCAGGAAATTAAACGGAGAAGACCATGGTTACATTCAAGTTCTAGCGACTTTCACAGATTAATCTCAAATCCGGTGCGCGAAGGGCGGTACATCTACAGCTGGAGACGAGGACGGGAAGAACGGGCAGGCGCCGGCTCGTTGAAATTGACATTAAAACTTATAAATATTTTATATTATTTATATTATTATTATACTTATAATAATAAACTTATAAATATAAACTTATAAACTTATAAAATTAGATATTGCTCGATGTAGTCTGTCATTTTATTCGTCAGCTGGTTACGAGCGCGCTCATTGGTTGAATTACGGACGGTTGGCAACGCTGATTGGCTGAATGGTGTAGTTCTGCTTTCGATAAGAACCTATGAACGGTACTAGCTGGAAGGTGTCTGTCGCAAAAAAGCATGAAGTTGCCACTCCAGTACTCCTTCCTCCATGGCAATTCTTTACACACATAATGAAAACAGTATTTATATTATCTATCAGTGACACTATGAAGCTATTGCAACAGTTAAAACACAAGAAGACCTTGGAAAGCACGATGACTACAGCACACGAATTCATATTGGTACGTTAATCAATTTTCGATAACTGTGGAACACGACCTTGGAAGAAATCGATGGCTATATCGAACTCAAGCTGCGTACAACGATCGTACAATTTGAGTTGGTAAGAAACAGGTACACTGCAAACTGCGTGACACCAGCATAACAGTAACTTCTCTGGAGACACTGATCTAAGCTCGAATAATGACGGACATGCTACAACAAATCAAAGGGCAATTTACTAGCAGAGCTTCAAGCGTCCACAGCGAGTAACATGGAATGCTAAACATTACATGCGACAACATTTCTGAAATGGAAGACACACTATTACGACTCGTCCTATTTCGATATTCTTATCGCCAAAACAACATATTAACGTGAACTGAAAAAAGAAACAACGCGTGACGTCACTAGTGTCGACGCCCAATCGGAACACAGCTGGACGGCTGATTAAAGACAGCGAACACGGTATGGACGAACCCCTAAAGCAACGTCGTAACATCGAACAACGCCGAGCGTCTACCAAATACTTGTTGCCCCGCGCAGGTTATCTCAGACGAACTCCTCACTGCAGTGAAAAACAATGGATGGCAATGGTTGGCCCTCCTATGGCTGTGTCGTTGGTTAGATGAACATCACTCGCAGACTTTTATACACAACTTGCAGCCGAAACATTAGCATTGTTTCCTTATCTGAAAATGACTACGTGATCAACTCAAACGGCTATAAACAACACGTAGACATGAACACGATAAATTAACAACTCAAAACAACAAACGCAAAACAGCACGAATACACACAGCAAAATATCGATAAGTACTTAAATATAATCAACTCCCCCTGGAAACACACCAGTAACATAAACAACGGTGTTTAGTTGTGGTGATTGCAACATATTCGATGTCATTTAACAGTACCGTATTCCATATATCCTGAGCCGGCGTGGCTAATTCATCCAACTTTGTCCACCATCTACGTCACAACGGGACCAGTTCAGCGTCCAGACGACAAATGTTTGACCTCGACCATTGCTACCTCAAGGGTACCGGTTTGGCGGCCTCACGAGACGTGGAAGGACGTGGCGGACAGCTGTCGTTGTGTTTATGTAGGCCTAATGACGTCATCCGGTACCTGTCATCGTCGGTCGGCAGAACTACGCACCAACAGACGCATGATGGACGAGGGGTCATCTGCCGGGCGAGGGGAGGGATTCGTCAATAATAAAATATCTTTTTATAGTCACCGTGAAAATGTCAGACAGCGTGGACGATGAACGCAATAATGTGGTGCCGATATAAAATCGTTCTCCATGTTCTTGGTCCACGTTCATTCTTATGTCCACCAAACAGTACCCTACTTAGTCCGCACCAAAATGACAGCCTCATGCCCATTCAATGGTCGCAAACCTTGAACAAGGCAGAATGATAAATTTCACAGCTATAAAAAGGTACTTGCATCAAGTTAAAACAAAACCCAGCACACAATAAAACCCGACACTATCGACATCAAGATCACATGTACCATCCATATCCCAATCTGTTTTGATCATTGATCGTTATTGAATCAACATCGCCCGGTCTATTCTCGACCCTAATCAGGCCCCAATCAGCTTACCTCTCCGCATCTGAGCGTGCCCCAAGCTCGCCGGACATCCGTAGCGATCTATTTCGGAGCGCCTGGATCTCCAGACTGGTTATCTCGAACCGGGCCTCGAGATTCTCCATCATGCCATTTACCTCCTTCACCTGACGACAGAAATAATTTCCTGTGTCATGCGACTGGGTAGAGCTGGTGTATGCTGTGATCTTATGATTTTATGCAGTTAGAGATGCTCTTTTATGATGTTAAGTACCGTTATTATTTCCTCTTTATCGAAGTGTTGGTAGACGGTATTGATGTGCTTTCATGGCTTCTGGTTTTTTCAGAGGGCTGTTCACGGGCCCTGTGTGCGGTCGGACCGCACACAGCCTCCAAGCTCCGCCCACTGCGTCCCTACGTCAGCCTTCCGTCACCGCACACAGCGACCGCTGTGGCCGGTCGGGACTGGCCACAGCGAACCGTCAACCGCACGCAGCCGTGACGTCAGAGCCGCCTACCCATCCCCTACCCCCACGCCTGCTGGACGCTCCGCACACACCGCACGCAGCAGTGTGCGGTGCCCGTGAACACCCCTAGTCCACTTCCGGAATGCGTTTTGAGTGTGAAACTTGTTTTGTTACCGCCTTTTTTTGTCCCTTCCGATCTGTCGGGGCACACGGTTCGTCGGAAGGTCATCTCAGGCTCAAAAGAAACGGTATATACCATTCGAAAGCTGACGGTGAGCTGAATCCAAAAATGTATTTTTTATCAAAATCGATCGATGGCCTTTTTTGAAAATTGCGTTTTTGTAGAAACTTAATAATCTTTTATTCAACGGGCTGTCCCGGACATTCTTGAAAACATAAACATGCATTTGAGTTCCAGTGAAAGCTGAACGCCAAAAGAACAATATTTAGCGAAGCAATATTTCCAAACATTAATATGCGTCTCCCACAGCCGACAATAAGGCGCAATCACACATCTCAGTGTCACGATGGACCAAAGTCAGCCACACAGAAGCGTGAAATGACCCTTATCGACTCGCAGACCCGGCGCTCTCGGCCCGCCTGACTGGCCACGGAAAGAACGTTCGGCTCTCGTTCTACTAAACAAATGTAATATTTGCCACTTTAACTGTCCACATCGCTATTAAAGTTACTCAGGATACCTGTGAAGAAAGTTCATTGTTCTGCTTGATTTACAACATGCTTTAATTTACATTTTTCTTATGCATGTTTTGTTCCATCCAGCTGCGATCAGTGCCCGCGCAGGGGAAGTGAGCGGGGTTTCACTGTCAGAGGCTGTACTGGTGACAGCTGCTCGGCCGTGCGACCGGTCAAAGGTTACCCTGCCCCGCCGGGCGCTACCCCCACTCCACCCGAGCTGAGGCCGGTGCAGCCTCTGACATTTCAGCGCGGCCAATTTTCCTTATATGGGCATGATACCAAGCTCAATGGAGCAAAGTAGACATGAACAGATGCAGATTAATGCATGATGTGAAGATGACAGAACAATGAATTTTCTTCACAGGTATCCTGAATAGCTTTAATAGCGATGTGGACAGTTAAACTGACAACTTTGACATTTGTTTAGTAAAACGAGAGCCGAACGTTCTTTCCGTGCCGGTCAGGCGGGCCGAGAGCGCCGGATCTGCGAGTCGATAAGGGTCATTTCACGCTTCTGTGTGGCTGACTTTGGTCCATCGTGACACTGAGCTGTGTGATTGCGCCTTATTTTCGGCTGTGGGAGACGCATATTAATGTTTGGAAATATTGCTTCGCTAAATATTGTTCTTTTGGCGTTCAGCTTTCACTGGAACTCAAAAATACATGTTTATGTTTTCAAGAATGTCCGGGACAGCCCGTTGAATAAAAGATTATGAAGTTTTTAGAAAAACGCAATTTTCAAAAAAGGCCATCGATCGATTTTGATAAAAAATACAGTTTTGGATTCAGCTCACCGTAAGCTTTCGAATGGTATATATCGTTTCTTTTGAGCCTGAGATGACCTTCCAACGAACCGTGGGCATAGCGGTCTATCTCATGTATGGCACAAGTAAGCGTGCGCTTTCCGGCCGTGCATCGAATATCAATCATCATCGCAGTGTAGCCAAGGAGAGGCCCCCACCGACGGCCTCTCCCGACAGTCCGGACATCGAGAACAACTAGACAGCGATACAAACTCAATCCCAATCTGCAACACGCTTGTTTCAGATAGTGGCACTATTGTTTACAGCATTCATAAGGTAAATCAAACGGTAAATGTCAAGTTTAAGTCCTAAGAAGATTTCATTGATAAACTTTTCATATTTTTACATTATTTGACATCCTGAATCCAAAAATGATACTCATATGTCTCGCAAATAAAAGAAAAAAACATAATCAAACCTGACCTAACCTTACCTACTTACCTATAACCTACCAACCTACAACCTACAAACCTACCCTAACCTAACCTAACCTACAAACCTACCTACCTACAACCTAAAACCTACAAACCTACAACCTAACCTAACCTAAAACCAAAATTTTTTGCTGTTTCGTATTTGTATCAACAGCGTCACAATTGTAGTTAGGACCTAAACTTGACATATACCAATCAAACTAAGTACATTTAGAATTAAGCTTTTGTGTTGGTCTCAGATGAAACTGCTGGCTTTGACAGTCCAGTAGGCTAGAGTGTTGGTTTGCTTAGTCAATTGGTAGGTACATTGCACATCCATTCATGCTGCCCCTGAAGTGTTTCTTCCAGATGAGATGAGCTACTATCAGGTAAATATATTCTAACCAACAATGCAACATAACATAATAATAGCTGGGACCATCAAACAGAAGAGCAGCTTGAGCAGCTCAGAAGATCCAGCCCAGAGCAAATCTGTGTTCATATCCCGCCCAAACGTGGACTAACCTCTTTAGAATATGACATAAACTTGTCCTCTTTTCTTCTGGCATTCAGGTGACTGGTGAACTCTAATCCCACCAGCACTGACAGCATCAGCGCACACACCAGCAGACTAGCAGTGGCTGTCGTCAAATGCTGGCCTCGGTACACAGCCATCGCCTGAGTGCATAACAATGATGGAAACAATTAACAAAATACAGTCACATGAAATAAGGGAGAATGGACAATGCTGCATTTGAAAATTACAAAAACCCTTGAATATGTTATTGATAGGTATTCCTCAATCCTCACTAGCTGATCGGTGCTCCAAAGTGAAAGGAAGCTGAAGCAAGCTAATTTCGAGGATAGGGCCAAAGGCCTCTTGCCCGAGCGCCTATTCCTTACCCCTCAAGCAACTTCCCTAAAGAAATAAAACAAAATAAAAGCTTTCATATGGCGAAAATTGTTCACTTTGTAGGGCCTTGTTTTTATTTTTTTTTCTTTTGACACCTCTGCGCCATTACTGTCTTAGGTACTTGATGGCTGTAGGTTGGTGTTTAGTGTTGTTTTTATCCACTAGTCTATTTTTTAAAATTTTCATATTTTTGGTATTTTTTAATTTTTTGGACTATTGATAATTATTAAGATAAATATTAATCCATTTTGTTTGCAAATTGATACGATATTATAAAGGAAAAATATTTACTTATAAAACTACGATAATTTGGCCGCTAGGTTCAGGCTAAAATTTGACGGAAAGTCGGTTCGTGACTCACCGCTTTGCGGAACCGTGCACGCACGTTGATTTGTTCGTGGCGTAGGGCGTGTAGTGTTTTTATATACATTGGGCATGGATTAGGGGTAGACTTTTTGCAGTTTCCCTTAAGTGCTAGGGTGTTTTTTACGGGATATTCTGTTCCCGTCCTGTTCAGCATTTCTTTTTTTTATCAAAAATAGCCTTGTCTTTGCGTAAAATTGAATTCTGGTGGATTTAGTCTCGACAGCTTTTCGTCTCATTCGTCTCACTCTGCCCGATCGGCTTCCCACTGTTAAAGCAAGATTCCACGGTGAGTCTGCTTTCCCTCCTCTTCACGTCTTCATTTTTTGTCGATTACTGTTTGGCAAGACTTGTAATTTCCTCACAAGATCATCTCGCTTTTTGGTGTCGTTCTCTCCAGCTATGCCAGCCATGTTCTCCAAGGCGGTTACCGCTACTGACGAAGGTCAGTTCCTTCCCACTGGACCTGCTTACCTCCTCGTGAGATTTAAGGAAAAAAACCAAAGCTTTCGGAACTTCAGCCCTTACAAAATTCGAGATGAGCTCCTGGACGTGATCCATTATGCAGCTGCTAAGGTTTCTGCACTTCGAAGCGGCTCTCTGCTTGTCAAAACGAGGGACATGTACCAGACCGAGGCTCTGCTAGCCTGGAGGTCATTCAGGGGGGAGGACATCTCTGTGATTCCAGCAGACCGCCTAAACCAGGTGGAGGGGATGGTCTATGCCCCTGAGCTCTCAATGGAGTCTCCTCAAACCATACTTGAGGAAAGCCGTGACCAGGGTGTCACAAGTGTCACACGCCTCCCTTCAAAAAATTCCAGACCGAACCCACTGCTCAAGGTGAGGTTTTCGGCCACACAGCTGCCTGAACACCTTTATGCAGTGTACATGCGCTATGAAGTCAGGCCATCTCACCAGCTGCCTCGGCGCTGTGGCAAGTGCCAGCGTTATGGACACGGACAAGGCACATGTAGGTCTCGTGCTGAAATATGCAAACGTTGCTCAGAGGAGCATCCGTCTACAGGGTGTGTCGCCCCTCCCCACTGTGCTGCATGCAATGGACCGCACCCAGTGACTGACAAGAACTGTCCCGTGTGGGTTGCAAAGGTGCAGGAGCTCCGCGAGGCCACACAACGCAGATCTGGACACGTGGCTGGCACCCACGGTGGGTCACCCCCCATGACCCAGCCCAGCACCTCCCACCACGAGGGAGTACCGCGCCATGTGGGACAAACACAGGCTCAGATATCCCAGGCTGCAAACCGCCCACAGGAGTGGCCAGAGCTCCCACCCCCTCGGGATCTGCCCCATGTCGCACGTCACGCAAAGCTGACGCCACCAGCCCGCAAAGACACGAGCCCGCCAGACCACCCAAGCACCCATGCTCGGAAGCGCACGGCCGCGACGCCGGAACTCGCTCGGTCTATCGATGTAGGCTGCGCCCGGTCGACACCGACACCCAAGACAGTCCACCCTGACTCTCCCACCGTGGTTGATCAGCGAGAAACAGGCCCGCACAAAAGTGGTGGGACACGACACCAGGCCCAAACACCAGGCACCTGTGAAATGTCCCCCAGCAACCCAACTGGCGTCTCCGTAGTTACACCACTCCACCGGACCAGGGCTACAGATTCCGACGACGACACATGCTATGATGCCAATACGACGAGCGAGGACGAGGAGACCCCCAAAATGGTCGCCGTGTCTTCCGTCCTGCGATCGCCATCAGTCATTGATGACAGCGATTCCGACACTCAGCTCACCCTCCATGCAGAAGGCCCCAAAACTCGCCTCCGAGCACGCTCAACAAAGGAGAGGAAAAATGTGGGCCTTCGTACCCAGGTCGTGACCAGACGATCCTTCATCCCAGAATAGCGCGCCAAACAAACTAGATAGCTGCTGCAATGGATTTTTTGCTTCAATGGAATGTAGGAGGACTTCTATCCCATTTGTCTGAATTTAAACAGTATATACAAAAGGAAGCTCCCCTTCTAGCCGCGATTCAGGAAACTCATTTTAAAAGCACAGATCATTACAATTACAATGTGGCTGGATATACTTTGTACAGACAGGACATAAATCTAGCAAATAGACAGGGTGGCGTAGCTCTTTATGTAGCAAACTCAGTGTCACAACGGAAAACAAACATAGCTTCCCCGCTAAATGTTGTAGCAGCTACTGTTTCACTACTAAACCGCGAGTTGTTGGTTGTTTCAGTGTATTTGCCGCCAAATGCAACTGTTGTAAACCGGCAAAATCTGAATGACCTTCTAGAGCAAATGCCAGAAAATTGCCTTCTGCTCGGCGATTTCAATGGTCATAGTCCACTATGGGGCAGCCGACACTTATCGCCGAGAGGCAGGATAATTGAAGCTGCACTAAACCGCCAGTCCCTTGTAGCTATGAACGACGGCAACCCAACGTTTGTCAGTAGTAGCTACCACACAACCTCTGCAATTGATTTGTCAATTTCTTCCCCGAGGATCGCACCGCTCTTTAGATGGACCGTAACATCGGATCCGCTGTTTTCAGACCATTATCCAATTCACATCATGCTTACCAGTGCAACCACGCTGTCACCAGCACCGACACTGAAGGTATGGCAAACAAATAACGCGGATTGGTCGGGCTTTAACGCAAAGGTCAACAGACATGCTCCCTACGGCCTGTCTCAGACCATTTCCAATTTTATGGGGGCTATGAAGAAATCGGCCAGTGAAACGCTAAAAGAAAAAACTATTAAGATTGGAACTGCAAATGAATCTAAAAATCTTGTCTGGTGGAACTGGAAATGCCAAAGAGCCAAAGCAATAAGAAAAAGAGCTTTCAGAAACTTCCAGAGATGCATATGTCCCAGACATGCCCAACTGTATACCGCTGCCCGTAAGGAATGTGCGGAAACTATATACAAAGAAAAGAAGGCGGCATGGCAAAACTATGCCGCTAAATGTAATCGTTTTACCCCGCTCAGCGAACTTTGGAGTCATGTTCGTGCTTTCGCCTCACGACGAACTAATTCAGGTGCTTTTCCGCAATTGCTTTCAAACAATATATTCGTAACTGACCCAGTTACCGTCACAAATATATTTGCCCAACACTTTGCCAACACATCATCTACAGATATTTACTCCTTGAGCGTGCATCGAGCTCTCGTTAATAGAACAGTAAATCTTGATTTTTCTTCTGCAAACTCTGAACCATACAATGCTCCTTTTACCCTAAGAGAACTTAAACTATCCCTAGCAAAGGCAAGCACTAAAACTTCGGTAGGACCAGACTCCATTCCATATTCTTTTTTCACAAAATTGAACGAACTTAACCTTTCCACACTACTGATAGCATTCAACAAACTATGGACTGAGGACAACTTCCCGGATGAATGGCTTAAAAGTATAATCATACCTATCCTCAAACCCGGCAAAGACCAGCACGACGCAAATTCGTATCGCCCAATCTCACTAACCAATTGTGTTTCCAAGATTTTCGAAAGAATGGTTAACAGGCGCCTGCGATTTTACCTTGAGAGCAACCATTGCATTGATATATGTCAAAGCGGTTTTCAGAAAAATCGTAGTACGGCAGACAATATCATTCGCCTTATCTCGGACATCCAGGTAAACTGGGAACATAGGCGACCGACTGTTGCTATTTTCCTAGATCTAATGTCAGCCTTCAACAAGGTACACAGTTCGACGATAATTTATAAGCTGCACTCAATCGGAATCAGAGGCCATTTGGCTGCGTTTCTTCAAAATTTCCTAAAACCCCGAACTTTCAAAGTTCGTTGCCAAGCGACACTTTCTGACGACTTTGTAATGGAACATGGCGTCCCTCAAGGCAGCGTGCTGTCACCTACGCTGTTCTTGATTGCCCTGAACGATATGCTCCTACTCCTGCCACGTGTTCTAACATTTTCTGTCCGCTATTCGCTTTTTGCTGATGATATAGCAATATGGGTATCCCACAAAAACTACAAACAGGCTGATTCTATATTGCAAACAGTGGTTGATCACTGCGTTAAATGGTGCACAAAATGGGGATTCTTTTTGTCAGCACCAAAATCAGTCATGATGGTCTTCAAACGTGGACCTCGACCATCGCTTGAAAGATCCCCACACATCGATGGGATTAAAATACCTTTTTCCACGTTGTTGGCGCCGTTGGCGCCTGGCGATGGTAACTTTTAGTTGTCTGGGCGCTTGACAGATGGCGGTGTGATTTTCGGTTGTCCATTTGCTATCGATTTATTGATATGTTTATTTTTTGATTTGGTGCCTTGTGTCTTTTGGTTTATTTTAGGTATCGATTTGTAATTTAGTTTTGTATTGTGATCCGCGGTCATAAGTTATTTGGATTTGTTCGATTTACTGACCGTGACCTCTACGGTCACGTGACCCGGCGCCGGCTGACCTGCCACGTCACCTTCTGGGTCAGTGGAGGGGCGGCCGGCGGGGCAGCGCCCATTCTTGGTTGGCCTGTCGCGGCGGCGTTAGCGTGCCGCGCATCGGTTTGGTTTGGTCGTGTTTGGCTTGGTTCGGCCGTTCGACGTGAGTGCACAAGGGCGCACCGTGTAGGTGAGTGAGCGATTTTGACCTCGGAAATTAGTTCATGTTTGTGAGATTGTTTGCCGATTTTGTTTTTCTTTGCTTTGTTGTGTCTGCGTATTCGTTTGGTTGGTGTTCGTTTGGTCATATGTTAAGTTTCCTTTGTTTCGATTCCAGAAACCGCTACGCTTTGTTCCGTTCTGTTTGCTGCTCTACGAGCAATATATGGTCAGCACAGGCGGAGAGCGCGTTTCACTACCGGTCGGCGCGAGATCCGGGGCCCTGAGGTCGTCGGCGGCTACAGTTTCTACACGCGCCAGTTTCTGGCTCTGCGCGAGCGGCATCTGCGCTCGCTGGCTGGTCTTCGGCTGCTCGGCGCCAGCTTCTGTGCGCGCTGACTGGATCTTCGGGAGCGCGCAGTTTCTGCGCGCCGGCTGGATCTTCGGACGCGCGCAGTTTCTGCGCGCGCTGGCTGCGCTATCGGCGCTGTCCTACGGACGCGCGCAGCTTCTACCAGCTTCTACGGTCTGCAGTGGCTACAGTGTTTCGCCCTGCAGCAGAGCTCGACACGTGCCGACTGCCGGGCCTCTGCGCGTGTTTCAACGTGCTGAGTTTCTGCGTGAGCTAACGTGCGCAGAGTCGGTAAGTGATCTGGGTCTGGTTTGGTATGACCGTGGGTTTGGTTTGGTTTGGCTCACCTCTGTGAGTTTGGACCTGTGAGTACCTACTGCTCGCGGGTAGTTTGGCCCAAGATTCTTATAGATAGTTTGGCCTTGAACCGGGGGCAGTTTGGCCTTGAACTTTGGACTTGGACTCCCGCCAACTCGCTCTCCCTGTGTTGGCTGTGTGCCAGGATTAGACTCAGTCTGGCTCAGTGGTATCAGTGAACTTTGGCTCAAGTAAGGAATTTGAGTGCTCTTCAGGGGAACATCAGTGGGGCTGTTGGGGTTAGCTTTAAGGTGTTACTGTGTCACGCATTTGTGTGTTTAGTGTGTGTTATTGTTGTTAGTCTGTGTGATGCATTATTAGGGTAAGGTAGCTAAATGGCATCAAGGGAGGAGCTCTCCAAGCTCAAGTCCTCAGAGTTAGTGGAGGAGCTCAGCTCTAGGGGGCTTTCGACTTTGGGTAAAAAGGCGGAGCTTGTTGATAGGCTGTGGAATGTTGTCAAGCCTGTTGATGATGAGCATGATAGTGTAGACAGGGACATGTCTGAGTTAAAGGGAGATGTAAATCAGGAACGGGTCAGGATGGCAGCAGGTCAGTTGGATAGCAATACTTTGTCTCAAAATCTGTCAGGTTCTGGCTCGGAAGCGTCTAAGTTGCTCATTGCAAAGTTGAGGAATTTGAAAGAGATGGAACAGCTTGAGGAACAGGAACTTAGGATTAAGATGAGACGTCAGCAGTTAGATATAGAGTTAAAGCTGGCTGAGTTGCCCAGTGGAGAGGTAAGTGAGGAAGTGATTGACTCATTGAGGATCCAGACAGACAACCAGGTGAGATCTCCCCGTTCTGATGAGACATCCGTGCTGAACTCACAGATGCAGAGGATGTTGTTGCCACCTACTGAGATTGAGAAATTTGATGGTAACGTCATGAAGTACAAACTGTTCATCAGGTCATTTGAGGCTAGAATTGTGTCCCGCACGACTGACGATGACGAGCTCTTGCACTACCTTGAGCAGCTGACTGTGGGAAAACCGAAACAGATTGTTAGGAGCTGTATGTATCTGAGTGAGGGTGGTTATGCAGAGGCCCGAAAGCTGTTAGATCAGAGGTATGGCAGCTCACACAGGGTGGTCGATGCATACGTGCAAAGACTGAACGACTGGGGCAGGATCCCTCCAGGTGACGTAGAGGAGTTAGATAGGTTGACCCTGTACCTGACTGAAATCAAACACGCAATGACTGACTTGGACGTTGCAGGTGAGCTCGAACACCCGAGAACCTTGAGAGAGGTGGTTGACAAACTGCCTGGCTACTTGAAGGATAGGTGGATGAGACTAAGTGATGATATCATGGAAGGCGAAGGAAGGATGGTTAGGTTCAGGGACTTGGTTGATTTTTTGGCCAAGGAAGTGCGAGTTAAGAGAAACCCAGTTTTTGGTAGGTCCTCGGAGAGCAAACAGGCTGCACAGAGGGCAAAGCCACAGGTCTCTGGTCGCATGCAGGCGCAGTGCAGTGCGACTGCAGTAAGCTCAGGATCAGGTGAGAACAGATGCAGGTTCTGTCGAGGTAATCACTTCCTTGATGACTGTCAGGAGCTAAAATGGAGACCGATGGATGAGAGGAAGCAGTTCATTCAGACTCAGAGGTTGTGTTTTGGTTGCTTGCATGAAGGTCACACTGCCAGGTTCTGCAGGAAGCGTAGGAAGTGCAGCATCTGTGGTGGTCTGCACACTACTCTCCTCCACAGGCAGGGTGAGCAGCCACCTAAGGCTGAGCAGGTGAGACCCAGTGCTGCTCCCAGCAGCTCAGTTCAGGTTAGCAGCGGTGGAGTCACTGCTGACTCTGGTCAGAGGACAGGTACTCTGATGCCTGTGGTTCCAGTGAGAGTTGTGTCACCCTCAGGGAAGACAGTGGAAACTCTTGCCTTTTGTGATAGTGGCAGCTCTGGAACTTTCATGAGTAAGAGTCTGGCTGATCAGCTTGGGATGTGCTCAAAGTCCACTACCATTTCTGTTGACACTGTGTGTGGATCTGGGAGTGAGATTTCCACATCTGTGATGGAGGATGTGAAAGTTGGTCCCTTGAAGGGTGAAGGTCTGTTCTCGCTCCCTCCGGTGTTCACTCTTGACCGCATTCCTGTGTCCACTGAGGATGTGTGTGACAGAGTTGAGTTGAGTGCTTGGCCACACCTGTGTGGTGTGGAGCTGCCGGAGACTGATGTTGATCTGAGTGAGGTGGATCTACTGATTGGTGCAAACTGTCCACAGCTGTTGGTGCCGGATGAGGTGAGGAAGCCTGAGGGTGACGGGCCGTGCGCTCTGCGCACCCGCCTCGGGTGGTACGTGATTGGACCCTCCCATCGGTCGGCTCGTGATCCTGTGGGTCAGCACTCTGTGAACCGGATCGGCGTTTCGCGTTCCGACATTCCTGGTAAGGTCTCTGAGGCTGATCTGTTCGTTCAGCTGTACGATCAGGATTTCAAGGACTCAGCTGATGAGACTGAGAGTATGTCCGTGGAGGACAAGGAGTGGGTGAGCATGGTCAAATCTAAGCTGAGGAAGGATGAGATGGGCCATTTTGAGATAGGTCTACCACTCCGTGATGTCAGTGACTTGCCGGATAGCTACTTCACAGCTAAAAGGCGCTTGGAGCCTCTCAGGCGACGCTTGTCTGGCAACCCCGATCTTCGTGATGAGTATGCTTCTGTTGTTCAGCGACTGTTCGATGAGGGCTATGCTGAGGTGGTCCCCGACGCTGAGGTTGAAGCTGGGGAAAGGGTTTGGTATTTGCCGCACCACGGTGTTAGGCATCCAGAGAAGAAGAAACTAAGGGTGGTTTTTGATTGTTCTGCAAAAACTGATGGCCTGTGTCTGAACGATCTGCTGATCAAGGGACCCAACCTCACCAACTCACTTGTTGGGGTGTTGCTTCGATTCCGCCTGAATCCTGTGGCGTTCACGTGTGACGTGGAGTCGATGTTTCACAGGGTTCGACTGCCTGCTGCTGATGCGAACATGCTGCGTTTCCTGTGGTTCAGGAACGGCGATGTCGGCGGTGACGTGGTGGTCTGCCGCATGAAATCGCACATCTTCGGCGCGGTGTCTTCTCCCAGCGTCGCAGGGTTTGCACTGAGGCAGTGCGCTGAAAAAGGTAAGGCCGAGCATCCATCCAGAGGCTGCTAGGATTGTTGATCAGAATGTCTATGTAGACGATGCACTGGTATCGGCTTCATCAGTGGATGGATGAGGCTGTTCGTTTGGCCAGCGATTTGAGACAGTTATGTCAGACAGGCGCATGTTCCGCGTGAGGACAGGGGCAACAACGCGAAGGATCTTGACCTCCAGGTAGAGTCGTTGACGCCAGAGCGTGCTCTAGGCATGCTGTGGTCGGTGGATGATGACACGTTCCGTTTCCGCTTCGTTGACAGGCGCAGACCAGTGACGAGACGAGGCATCTTGTCCACAGTGAGTGCTTGTTCGACTCGCTGGGCATCGTCTCGCCAGTCACCTTGCACGGCAAGGTCTCTGTCTAGAAGCTGTGCCTGATGTCCTGTGGCAGGGATGACGCCATTCCGGCGCCATTCCGGGTTTGGTGAGCTCTGTTCGGATTTTGGTGAGCTCTACTCTGGGTTTTGGTGAGCTCGGCTGTTGGTTTGGTGAGCTCTACTCAGGGACTTGGTGAGCTCTGCTCAGGGTTTTGGTTTGGTGAGCTCTGCTCAGGGACTTGGTGAGCTCTGCTCAGGGTTTTGGTTTGGTGAGCTCTGCTCAGGGATTTGGTGAGCTCTGTTTTGGTTTGGTGAGCTCGACTTGGAGACTTGGTGAGCTAGGCTCTGGGGTGAAGGCATACCAGGTAGGTTTGCTGACGAGCAGTTCTCCACCCAGCAGTGGAGAAGGGTCCAGTACCTCGCTGACCAGTTTTGGCTCAGATGGAGGCGCGAGTACTTGCCGATCTTACAGCGGCGCCAGAGGTGGGTATCTAAGTCTAGGAACGTAGAGCAAGGAGACGTCGTGTTACTGATAGATGAGGATGTGCCGAGAGGTCATTGGCGCATGGGCAAGGTGACGCAGACGTTTCCGAGCAAGGACGGTTTGGTGAGAAAGGTGTCCCTGAGAACTGGTGGCACGGTTTTGACGCGGCCGGTGCATAAGCTGATAGTCCTGCTGCCGACTGCTGACCGGAGCCTGAGCTAGATTGCGATCGTCTGGAGCCGACTGCGGCTCAGACCTGAGTTACTGAGTGTTGTCGCGGCGCGGTGATAATTAAGTGTTTTATTCGGTGTTTAGTGTTAAGTGATGAGTGTTAGGTGTCCTCAACCATGTCGGTTGAGCGGGGGCAGTGTTGGCGCCGTTGGCGCCTGGCGATGGTAACTTTTAGTTGTCTGGGCGCTTGACAGATGGCGGTGTGATTTTCGGTTGTCCATTTGCTATCGATTTATTGATATGTTTATTTTTTGATTTGGTGCCTTGTGTCTTTTGGTTTATTTTAGGTATCGATTTGTAATTTAGTTTTGTATTGTGATCCGCGGTCATAAGTTATTTGGATTTGTTCGATTTACTGACCGTGACCTCTACGGTCACGTGACCCGGCGCCGGCTGACCTGCCACGTCACCTTCTGGGTCAGTGGAGGGGCGGCCGGCGGGGCAGCGCCCATTCTTGGTTGGCCTGTCGCGGCGGCGTTAGCGTGCCGCGCATCGGTTTGGTTTGGTCGTGTTTGGCTTGGTTCGGCCGTTCGACGTGAGTGCACAAGGGCGCACCGTGTAGGTGAGTGAGCGATTTTGACCTCGGAAATTAGTTCATGTTTGTGAGATTGTTTGCCGATTTTGTTTTTCTTTGCTTTGTTGTGTCTGCGTATTCGTTTGGTTGGTGTTCGTTTGGTCATATGTTAAGTTTCCTTTGTTTCGATTCCAGAAACCGCTACGCTTTGTTCCGTTCTGTTTGCTGCTCTACGAGCAATATATGGTCAGCACAGGCGGAGAGCGCGTTTCACTACCGGTCGGCGCGAGATCCGGGGCCCTGAGGTCGTCGGCGGCTACACACGTCACACAAATTTCTAGGGATCATTTTGGATACTAATCTAACCTTCCGTCAACACGTTGAGCACCTAAGAGCACGTTGTATTAAACGAATCAATGTCCTAAGATGCATATGTGGGTTTTCTTGGGGTGCGGACAGGAAAACATTGCAAATGTTGTATATTGGGCTAATCAGATCTACGATTGAGTACAATTGTTATCTGTTTAGCACACTGTCGCCCAGTTTATGCAAACGTCTAGAAGCCGTCCAATCAACGTGCTTGAGACTTCTAACTGGGGCTTTTCGCACATCGCCAGTTCTTGCGCTTCGTGCAGATACCGGCACTCCAGCACTTGATGACCGACGCGTCTTTCTTTTCCTCCGCTATTACTACAGAGCAAAAAAGTGTTCGAAATCACATTGCGGTACCAGCAATGGAGGCGAGGAAACAGTGGCGTATCTAGGATTTCTCTCAGGGGGGATCCGCAGTCAAAAGGGCCCTTGACTGACTGGGTTGAAAGGGCCCTTAAGTGGCAAAAGGGCCCTTGAAGCCTGAGTTGAAAGGGCGTTAGCCCGCGCCCCGTAAGGGGGGGGGGGGGCGAAACGGCCCCCTGTCCTCTTCCGTAGCTATCTCCTAAATGACTGCAGATATCGCCACCAAACTTTCAGGACCTTTTTTTCCAGAGGCTATGATAGGTTGGCCGCAAATACGTCAGAATGACGTCATGTTCTGCCATTTTCGACCCAAAAAAGGTTTCGCAGGAAGAGCTATCAGGCCTACAGAGCTGTAGGAACATGAAAATGTTCCGATATAAAAAGTGTACAATTAACAGGCTTAGGTCAAATCTGAGCACAGTTTACAGAAAGTGCGTTAAAAGAGCTTTGTTTGTTTTGTTGGGTTGGACCCAGGCCCTTTCGGCTTTCGGTCTGACAGGCCATTTCAGGGCCGGAGGGATGATAGGAATTGAGGGAGACATTGGTCTGGGCGGGCACCTTGGTGACTCACTGGGGCTGAGCCTGTCCAACAGGACAGGCCGACCAGCCTCCCAAGTGCTCACTGCACCCGGTTATGAGTGTGCTTCCTTAGGAGCTGCAGTGCGCTCCAATGGGAGCCGCCCGCATGGAATAAAGTTGCCCGTCCAGGTCCAGCCCGGATCAGGGGTTGCGGCATGGAGGAGAAGGATTTGAATGTCCTGAGGATGGAAACGGCGAAAGGGGTGTTAAAAGAGCTATTAACTACGCTTTTCCCCGGTACTGTAGCTCTATTCATTTCCGAATCATGCGGTGGTTTGTTGAAAATTGTCGAAATTGGACCTGAAAATTGGCGAAATTTAACCTTGGATGACCTATGTGAACTGAATTTTGAACTGATCTAAAAAGTGACAGGCGTAATTTCGTCATTATTATTTGCTTGCGTCCCTTCGAACACTGCCTTAGGCGTGTTGGTACGTGGCTCAGAAGCCGAGTTATAGATGCAGGGGTGCGGAGCCGGAGCTGGAGCCGGAGGAGCCGCCGGTGCCGGCATATTTTGCCTGGAGCCGGAGCCGGAGCCGGAGCCGTGAAACAATATAGCCCGGAGCCGGAGCCGGAGCGGTAAAAAAGGCGGCGACTCCGGCTGTTTTTTTTTGTTTTTTTTTTTTTGAAGAGGAAAACATTATTGACCTAGTTCGGTTTCACAGTGCCTGCAAGGCAGTAAAATATGTGGTATTCAAAATAGCCTTGTTATGCAAATACAGAAACAACGTGAACCAATCCTTCATCTTTTCTTTTCCACCCGTATTTATTTGTATAAAGGATGAACTGAGTACTGGAGTCGAAGCCGGAGCCGGAGCCGGAGCCGAAGCCGTTTTTTTTTTTCTCCGGAGCCGGAGCCGGAGCCGTCTGAAATTTCCACGCCTCCGCATCCCTGGTTAGAAGGACCCTGGCCGGGCGGGGGGGGGGGGGGGCGTGGGTGCCACCACATCGTTTTTTTTTTTTTGCGACAGCTCGGAACACGTCGGCAGGCAACAGAGAGCCAAAACTGGGCATAGCTACCTGACCTTTGATGCAAACCGGGCCTTGTGGCGCCCGCATTTTCACGGAGGGCCTCTGGTCGTCTTAAGGACCCTCTGTTACCCTCAGAGGGACCCTCTGATGGCCTCTGAAGACCATCACTGGCCTCAAAGGGTCCTCTAGTGGCCTCCATGGACCTTCTGGGTACCTGAAAGGTCCCTCTGTTTTCTCTCCAGGGGCCCTTTTTACCTCAAAATGTTCTCTTTTACCTCAAATGACCGTATGTTGGTCTAATAGGTACATGAGGCCCCTAGTGGCCTAAAATAGCCCTCATATCATCTAAGGTGACCCCCTGTTTGCCTTAGAAAAGAGGTCCCTCCGGGTGCCTGAGAGGCCCTGTTTGTGTCCCTAAGGGTCCTTTGCTGGCCTCATAAGGCCCCTAGTTGGCCTAAAAAGTCCTCTGATTGTCCAAGGGCCCTCTGTTCGCCTCAGAGGGCCAGCTTTTTCCTCAGAGTGCCTGATGACCTCATAGAGCCCATAGTGGCCTGACATAGCCTTCATATCACCTCAGAGGGCCCTCTGTTGTAAGGCTCAAGTGGCCTTCTCAGAGGGCTCCGACTGCCCTGTGACTGACAATTGTCCACTCTTATCCCTCTTTTGGGTGACCTTTTCCCCCTCTGACACCCAAGCCAAAATACGATTTTGGGACACTGACTCCGAGGGCCAGTTGATTTTCAGAGGGCCCTCTTTGAGGTGGATGTTAGGGCCCTCTGTTCGCCTCAGAGAGCCCTCTGGTGGATTTAGACTTCAGAGGACCCTATTTTGGCATCAAAGGGCGCCTCTCTGTGGCATCAGAGGGCCCTCGGAGGCCTCAAATGGCCCTATTACATCTCAGAGAGCTGTCTTTGACCTCAGAGGGATCTTTTTTGCTTCTTTGTGGTGTCTAAGGGGGCCCTCTGGCCTTTGTTCGCCTCAATGAGCCTTAAGGGGTACTCCGATGACTTCCAAGGACCCTCTTTGATCTCAGAGGGCCTAAACCTCATAGGGCTCATGGTGGTCTGACATAGCCTCATATCACCTCAGAAGGCCCTCCAGTGGCCTCAGAGGGCACTTTGTGACCTTTGAAGGCCCTCCATTCGCCTTAGAGGGCCCTCTTTGATCTCTTTGATCTCTTCGATCTCAGAGGGCCCTTTGTTCACCTCAGAGGGCCCTTTGGTGACCTCCAGGGACCATCTTTGATCTAAGAGGGCCGTCTGGTGGCCTCATAGGGTACCTTGTGGCCTGACATTGACCCTCGTACCTCAGAGGACCTTCTGTTCGTCTTAAGGGGCCCTCTGCTGGTCTTAGAGGGCCCTTTGTGTGCTTGGGAGGCCCCCCTGAGTACCTGAGAGGGCCCTCTGTGTGTTTGAGAGGGCCCTCTGTGTGCCTGAAAGGGTCCTCTGTGTACCTGAGACGGCCCTCTGTTCGCCTGAAAGAGTCCTCTGTGTGCCTGAAAGGGCCCTCTGTGTACCTGAGAGGGCCCTCTGTTTGCCTGCGAGGGCCCTATGTGTGCCTGAGAGGGCCCTCTGTGTACCTGAGACGGCCCTCTGTTTGCCTGAAAGGACCCTCTGTGTGTCTCAGAGAACCCTCTGTGTGCCTGAGAGAGCCCTATGTGTGCCTGAGAGGGCCCTCTGTGAGCCTGAGAGGGCCCTCTGTGTGCCTGAGAGGCCCTATGTGTGCCTGAGAGGACCCTCTGTGAGCCTGAGAGGGCCCTCTGTGTGCCTGAAAGGGCCCTCTGCGTACCTGAGAGGACCCTCTGTGTGCCTGAGAGGGCCCTATGTGTGTCTGAGAGGGCCCTCTGTGAGCCTGAGAGGGCCCTCTGTGAGCCTGAGAGGGCCCTCTGTGTGCCTGAAAGGGCCCTCTGTGTACCTGAGAGGGCCCTCTGTTTGCCTGAGAGGGCCCTCTGTGTGTCTAAGAGGACCCTCTGTGTACCTGAGAGCACCCTCTATGTGCCTGAAAGGGCCCTCTGTGTACCTGAGAGGGCCATCTGTTTGCCTGAGAGGGCCCTCTGTGTGCCTGAGAAGGCCCTATGTGTGCCTGAGAGGGCCCTCTGTGAGCCCTAGAGGGCCCTCTGTGTGCATGAGAGGACCCTCTGTGTGCCTGAGAGGGCCCTCTGTGAGCCTGAGAGGGCCCTCTGTGTGCCTGAGAGGGACCTCTATGTACCTGAGAGGGCCCTCTGTGTGCCTGAGAGGGCCCTCTGTGTGCCTGAGAGGGCCCTATGTGTGCCTGAGAGGGCCCTCTGTGAGCCTGAGAGGGCCCTCTGTGTGCCTGAGAGGGCCCTCTGTGTGCCTGAAAGGGCCCTCTGTTTGCCTGAGAGGGCCCTCTGTGTGCCTGAGAGGACCCTCTGTGAGCCTGAGAGGGCCCTCTGTGTACCTGAGAGGGCCCTCTGCGTGCCCGAGAGGGCTCTCTGTGTACCTGAGAGGGCCCTCTGTGTGCCCGAGAGGGCTCTCTGTGTGCCTGAGAGGGCCCTCTGTATCCTTCACAAGGTCCCTCATTGGCCTAAATGTGTCCTCTAATAATCCTCAAAAGAGTTCTACAATACTTTTCTTTTAGCGAATAAAATGGGAAGTGGTCAAAAGGGCCCTTGAAGTCATTTCAATTTTTTCCGTGTTATAAAAAAAAACTTTTTTCTAGGCTCCAGGGGGGATCCTAGGACCCCCAGGGTCCCCCCTTGGATACGCCACTGCGAGGAAACCAATAACCCGACGCCCACTGCGTAGATCGTGCTTTCTACCCGGGTGCCTTGAGCAAGCTCATCAACTGCTAAACATTAGGCGCACTGAAGTTACTCTAAATCCTCCTATGATTCCATTTTGGCTCCTCAAAGACCTATCCATTGAATTTCTTTTTGATTATAAGAAGACCAGTATACCTCCGGTGGAAGCTCAAATGCTCTTCCAGGAGTATGTAGAGCTCAACTGCGACTCTGCTTTTTTCTTCACAGATGGCTCATGTCACGAAAATCAGATAGGTTCAGCAGCCGTCGGCCCTGGGCTTAGGTTTGGGACCCGGCTTCAAGAATTTACGACAGTCTTTAGTGCCGAAGTTCACGCAATCGAAAAAGTTATGGAGCACATCAAGGCAGAAAAGATTGATCGGGCAACCATCTGTACTGATTCGAAATCCGCTCTTCAAGCACTGGAAAGGACCGATAATGTTACCCACCACGGTATCTACAATATTCTCAGGATCACATCAGATCTCAATGAGGGCCAGCATGTGACCCTTCTTTGGGTTCCAGGTCATTACGGTATTGCAGGAAATGAACGTGCGGATGTCCTCGCAAAGGAGGCTGCAATGCGACCTGATCCAGTTGTGGAACCTATGGCCCAAGGGGACGCTATTCATATGATAAAAATGAAATTCGCCGAGTACCTTCAACGCAAATGGGACCAACATCATGCTGCACATATGTATGCGATCAAACGAGAACTTAGAACATGGGTCACATGTAACCAACCAGACAGGATACGCGAGGTGACCCTGGCCAGATTGAGGTGTGGTCATACTCGCCTCACCCATGGCCACCTTTTTGATAGGACGGGCCCTCCGATTTGCCACACCTGTGACACACGCATCTCCGTAGAGCACATTTTGATCGCATGCACGGCATTGCATCACGAACGAAGACACATCACTAACTATCTTGCGGTACAACACCTTAAAAACGACCTCCCGACGCTTCTCGGGGACGACACAACATTGACAAACCTGGTACTTGATTTCGTCCTAACATCACCCTACTCAGAGCTACTTTAAAGGGACCCTCCCACCTTCAAAAAAGTTTATGAATTGGCATGAAAGTGATGTCGCTCGGTTCACAAAGAGCGAAAACGAATATCTACCAAATTTCACCGAAAAATATTCACCGGTTTTCAAGATATTAGACTTTTACTTTTGTTTACTTTTTTGGGATCTCCGCTGTTTCTAGCGACTTTATTTTAGAAGTGCGGCGCTTGCGGCAGATGTTGCGCGCAAATAGCATATACCACCGCGTGCTACAAAACGTTTTAGTCAAACATTTAAAAATCGTTAGATATTTGCGCTGACGTCACACATTCAGAGGGGTATTCCTAAGCATTAGCCCCTCTGAATCAAAATGCTGCAATTTTGAAATTCAATATTTCCGATTTAAGGCATTTCTCGATGTTGTGAGTGCCGAAACCGGTAATTGTGAGCCAGGGACCCCATTTTGGCTATCTCAACTCAAATCTAATGTTAAGGTGGGAGGGTCCCTTTAACGGCCTTGACTGTTAGCAGGCGCCCGTTTCGCTACCACCAGGCTGACTTGTGATACGGGATGGGTCGGGTTTTTCGCTGGTGCCGAAACACAGAGCTTCGGTGGCAGACGGGTTTTCTCCTGCCGCTGGAGCAGGCTTAGAGGCTCAGCGGCCCAGCGAGCTACACCAGCGGACCCCGGCCGCTGAACAGCGGCGGCGGCCGGGTTGAACGACCACAGACAACCGTCGGCCGCCAACTGCAGCAGCGACAGATTCCCCATCCTCCAAACCATTCCTTTCATCGTGACGCTTAAACATTCACAAACCCCATCCCTCCCAGCGACATATCCCCCACTCTTCAAACCATTCCTGTCATCCAACTCTCGTAACCTTACCATTCACAAACTTCCTCCTTCCCTCCCTTCACAAACATCAATTTACCGGTAAGTTTCACTGTCATTTATGTGTCTTAACGTAAATTCATGGGTTTTTTTCCCATATTCATGGCATAGTACATGGATATGGGTTTTCCCATGTTGTCTTGCTGTAAAAGTGGCCACTGGTATTAGTTAGGACGGCCGGTTGTTTTGCGCGGCGTAGTTAGGTCGCCGCCCTCCTCGCGAGGCCGGTAACGTAAGTTAGGGCCACTAAAAAAAAAAAGGTATTCCTGGATGGGACACTCCGCCGATTTTCCGACCACCCGGCGGCGGCGGCGGATTTCCCGACGGCGAGGGCGCTGGCGCCATTTTAGCATTGCGGGCTATGGGCGGAGCGTGTCTTTTGGTATACTTTTGTCGTTTATTACTTACCTATAACCGATTTTGATGAAAATTTTGTGAACCTGGTAGAACAGAAATTGAGGAATGTCATGGAAATATTCTTTTCCCAGTTTTGATTTAAGAAGTTGCTTAAATTCTGCTGACAAGTGAGGGTTCGTGATTACAGCCGAAGAGCTAATGTTAGAATAAAGCTAAGTTTTATGCTATAACATGAAAATAAGTTGATATTTGTATTGAATCATCAATAGGAACTTGTTTGAATGCCGAGGAACGATGATATTTGATGATAAATTGCATCGGCAAGTCAAGAATACCGGCTCAGTTTATGGGCATCAGGTAAAGATTCCGTATGTGATAGTGACTAAATGGAGCCATAATAATGATAAGAAAGGACTAAAAATTATGTTTAAAGTGTCTGAAATTGTGTCTTATGAGCTTAAGTTCGCTAATTTCGCCCTCCATTACCGCGTTTTTAGCACGCAAGCCGGTGCGGCGGCCGCCGGCGCACTCGCCGCCGATGTTTCGGAGCTCCGCCACCAGGGCGACCGCTTGGTCGCCGGCGCTAGTGTTGGGGAATAGGGAGTGTCCTATCCAGGAGTACTTCATCCATGCCTTGGGCGTGTAGGGATCTACTAGAATCATACCCTGAATCATACGGCCTTGCGAGAATCTAATTACAGATACGGGTGACTTTCACGCTTTCACGCGACAGTTCAAGTTTCAGGTGATTTCGAGGTCCTTCTTCTCAAGTTTGAGCACCTCCCTCAAGCTGTCAAACATTTGTGGTGCAGCGAAGCAAGTGTTTTTTTTTCCAAAGTTATTTGGTCTGCTTGGCTGGTTGGATTAAATGGCCTGAGGGGTGTTCACGGGCACCGCACACTGCTGCGTGTGGTGTGTGTGCCGTGCGGTGTTTGCAGCAGGCGTGGGCGTAGGGGATGGGTATACCGGCGGTTCTGACATCACGGCTGCGTGCGGTGGACGGTCCGCTGTGGCCAGTCCCAGGGGCTGTTCACGGGCCCTGTGTGCGGTCGGACCACATGGCCTCCAAGCTCCGCCCACTGCGTCCTTACGTCAGCCTTCCGTCACCGCACACAGCGACCGCTGTGGCCGGTCGGGACCGGCCATAGGAAACCGTCCACTGCACGCAGCGGTGACGTCAGCACCGTCTGCCCATCCCCTACCCCCACGCCTGCTAGACGCACCGCACGCACCGCACACACCGCACGCAGCAGTGTGCGGTGCCTGTGAACACCCTCTGGTACAGGTGGTACTTGGTAGGTGCTCAATCCCACTTCCCAGATTGGTCATCCATGTGTTGCACAGTAGAATGAGTGCTGGGTTGTTCAGGGTGTTTTGGTCCACTATGAAGGAACTCATATGCCAACTGCCTTATCTCTTTATTCCAGATAAAACTTGGCTGAACTATCACCAGAGATAAGCTGACAAGGCTGCTACATAGTCAGCTGGTATTTGTGCCTAACACACAATCATTATGCAGGTGAGCATTTATCGTTTGTCCACACTGAACCAATCATGGCATCTGGCTGATTGGGTTTGATATACAATTATCAATCCTAGGAAAAGAAAGTTATCAAGGATCAGTGAGGGGCTATCTAAGTGCAGCTGTGCGAGACTGATGTGGTTCTGGGAGTTGTTTGAGACAGCAACGAACCCTGAGATCTGTCAGAGACAGATCTGAAATCCATCAGAGGGAGCCTTGACACTGCTTGAGACAGCTCTGACCCTGACATTTGTCTGAAACATATCTGACATCTGCCTGAGACAGATCTGGTCTCTGACATCTGCCTGAGACAGTCCTGAACCCTGACATTTTTCTGAGACTTCTCTGACATCTGTCTGAGACTTCTCTGACATCTGTCTCAGACATCTGTCTGAGACTTCTCTGACATTGTTGGAGACAGCAATGAACTCTTGACATCCTGTCTGAAGCAGTTCTGACATCTGACATCTGTCAGAGACAGCTCTGGTTCTGGGAGCTATGTGAGACAACTCTAACATGTGTCTAATAAGTCAGTTCTGGTCTCTGGCATCTCTCAAAAACAGCAGTGAACCCTGCCATTTGTTTAAGACAGCTCCAGCAGCACAGCTAAGACTCTGGGCGCCACATGGGGTCGTCTGGTACCCGGGAACCGTTCCGCTCCAGTGACCGCCCCGGACGGGGCCGCTGTGCGCGGTCTGAGTGACGGGGTCGCCGTGCGCCGTCTGAGGGACGGGCCGCCGTGCGCCGTCTGTCGGTCACCAAATGGCGGTGATGCGGACGGTGCGGCGCTGGCTAGGTTATACTACGCCAGTGTCCGTGGTTATTTAGCGCTGTTATGATATTTTGTCTCGGATAAAAAGATGCAGTTTCTGTGTTTCAAGAAGCCGTTTCAGAGAAGTTCGCGTTTTCGCGAGTTTCACAATTTGAACTTTGCTCTGCAAAACGGATCGGTGGACGAAAACACGTAGGTCCAAGGAAAGACGCAAACAAAGTAAAAAGATAAAGCATAAATGTGTTTTGATCAAGCTATTGTCATTATTTTTCTGCTTTTAGGCGCTGTCTGCGCTTTTTTACCAAACTTCCAATTATCTGTATCCAGTTAAAGTCTAAGCGCAATCCCTACTTTCCCTGTGTGACCTCGATAAAGCTTCGTGACCGCTGTGCCCTCTTACACCACCACTTCCTCTTCTGCGGCAGAACCCGGACGAGGACACCGAGTGGAATGACGTGCTGCGCGCCAAGGGCATCCTTCCGGCCAAGGAGAAGGAGATCACCGAACAGGACATCGTCCAGATGGTCGAGGACACCGTCAGCAAAAAGGTCAATGGTACGTGGCGAGGGCGGCGTTTGGGGGAGTGATTTGGTTGTGTCCTGGGACTTCAGGACAGGCCGGGTTTTGGGGTCCAAGGAAGTGTGTTTCTTATGTCAGAAAGGTCCGAAGTGCGCCTTGTCACAGATAACCTTAGATGGTTGAAAACCTGGTAGTTTGAGAAAAGAATACATTTGCATTATAACAGTGGTCTTGGCCTTGGGTCTTCGACAGCTGTACGGATTACATTAAAAATATCACGCCCATATTATCACATATGGAATTGTTAGCTGCTGTTGTACGGAATCACCCAAGACGATCCTCCATGCGCTAACCGAGTCTCGTCCCCCTCCAGGTCGGGGTCTGGACGAGATGGGTTTGGACGAGCTGGACGAGCTCGAGGACGACGAGGACGAGCGCGTGCTGCTCGAGTACCGCCAGAAGAGGATACAGGAGATGAAGGCAGCCGCGCAGGCCGCCAAATACGGAGAGGTACGAATTGTGGAGTGGGAGATAGGGGATGGCCAATTTTAGACTATGAACGGAAGGGCATTGGGATGCGTTTGAAAGTCGTGCATGTCCGTTGACGTTGTGTCAACTTTTTGATGGACTTTGAACGGTTTATTGTACATGACTTAAGGAATTGTTTTAGGTAGTTGTTTGTGCCTAACAAAGCTAGTTTCAACTCATGTCGTCACGCACGTCTCGCTCACTGAACATCTCATTGTCGCAATATCTGTCCATGACACCGACGCTGTGCTTGACGTTTCTGTTGATGACGCCATTCTGTCGGCTCCTCTGCGGCAGGTGCGAGAGATATCTGCCGAGGACTATGTGGAGCAGGTGAACCGGGCAGGAGACGGTATCTGGGTGGTGCTGCACCTCTACAAACAGGGGTACGTACGACGTAACGGGGATGGCTGGGTTACCGAGCCGAGGAAGGCCAGAAAACTTTTTTAGCCTGTGAAAAGGGTGGATGGTATGGTTAAGATTTATTTTGTGTCTGCTTTGTGAGCAGTTGCTGTATGGTCTTTGCTGCTGTCTTTGATTCGTCCTCGTCATTTCACGGAAGTTTGTTTGTTACCTGTTTGCTGGTGGATTTCGTTTCATCAGAGTGCGAAAACTGTTGCAGAGCCAACTGGCACTAGCAAATGTATGCTAAGGCAACGTCGAAGCATATTCCAATGACCCATTAGTAGTTGACATGTCAGTCGATCGCCAATCCACCAGCATTATTTGTCGCGGTTTATCTAACTTCTAACTTAGGCCTTCTCGTCTCTTCCAGGATCCCTCTGTGCACGCTCATCAACCAATATCTAACATCGCTCGCCGGCAAATTTCCGGCGACAAAGTTCCTGAAGAGTATCTCCACCACGTGCATCCCCAACTACCCGGACAAGAACCTGCCGACGCTCTTCGTCTACCACGAGGGCAACATGAAGGGCCAGCTCGTCGGACCGATGACCTTCGGCGGCATGAACCTGAAGTGTGACGGTGAGTAAGGGGGAGGGTTGGATGTAAGTAAGAGCGTGCTGATATGGGGTAGTTCGATATTTAGAGGGTATATTTCGGTAAATATAAGACAGTTGGGGGTTAATATAGATGGTCCTGAAGTGATTTAGATAGAGTCTACAAGAAACATCACGTTTTTTACGTAGTAGGCTGTCTTCGTCACTAGCTATTCCTCTTCTGTCCCCATCTTTCGCTCTCATTCAGCGTCCGGCCATTTTATCTCACCTGCTCAGTTCGCTCTTTAGCTCGTCCGTCCGTCAGTCGTTCGATCGTCCCTCTTCCTCGCTTACTTTAAATGACCTTTTTCGCCGAGGCGTCCTTATACCATTTCACACTCGGCTTCTCTCAATTCTAACCACCCCACTCACCTCCCCACAGAGCTGGAGTGGATGATATCACAGATTGGCGCGGTGAAGACGGACCTGGAGTCGGACCCTCGGCACAAGGTCCGGGACGTGCTCATGTCACAGCTGGGGGGACGACGGCAGGAGGATAGCGACGAGGACGACTGGTGACCTCGCCGTGACCTTAACATGACCTCGCGGTGACCTTGCCGTGACCTCAGCTGGATGTTTTGCCAGTCCAGTCTGTATTGGTTGCCCGGAGAAATTTATATTCAGTCTTTGTGCTTCGTCCAGGGATTTGACAATATTCTCCGACCTTTTATAACTGATGCTCTGGCGTTCTTTCATGGCATATACGCTGACCTAAATTGAACTCAACTGATCTAGACAGTTGATTTTCGTTTTCAACAACGTCCTATGTAAGCTCAGCCAAGCAATTTGGTCACACCAGTCTGTAGTCTTCCCCGCAGTTTTCTTCACTGGAAAAGTGTGAGGTGCCCGCACCACTTGCTTTACTTCAGTCTTCAGCCGTAACAAGGTGAAGCGCGTGAGGAACAAAAAGTTGTTGGCATGTTTGATTAGTACGCAAATTTGGGGCTTGAAAAACATCTATTAATTGACGAGGTATTGTATGAATGGTGTGAAATGACGTGGCAGATCATGCTATCGCAATCCTACGTGTTTGTGTCCCTGTGTGTCCTATATATCATTCGATGAATGATACGAGCGTGTTTGTGCCGTGGGCATTGCGCGAGTGATTGTGTTTTTACTTCACTAATGTAGGCAGTGATGCTTTAGTGCATCGACCATTTTACCAAAGCTTTTGCGATTGATAACTTCATAAAAATCGATACCTATCCTTTTGCAAATCATAAGATGATCGACCGCATGTAGCAATAGCTTCGTGTTGGCATCGTGCAATGCAGAGGTTACGTTTGCCAGGAAATTGTACGAAATTATTTGGTCAGGGAACCGTTTCGTCCGTTTTCATAAAGTGTCTCCCGAGAGCATCGCTAGTGTTTGCTGTGATATAACAGCAGTGCCGTTTTTACCGAGTTGTTTTTGAATATATAACATGAATGCAAGATGTGTGTTATAGACGCGCCATTGCACCGGTTTCTATAGACGGGCAACGCGTTGGACTTGCGACATGAGGTTCCTATCTACGAAAAAGGCCGAGTCTCAAACTGTCAACCGGAGGGGTATGGTGTCATTGGAGCTGCCCTCCACCGGTCACCTGGGTGGGATGACCGTCAGTCTGGATAGGGGACGGAACAAGAACGACGAGGGGCGCTGAGGGTTCTGGGGCCGTATTCACGTCGACTTCGTAAGTCGATTTTCTTTCGTAAGTATAATTTGGTATTCACGTCGACACTTCTTAAGTTTTTATCGATGGAGTTCACGTGATTAAAAAAATTTACTTAAGAAGTAGGTCAAACTTAAGAAAATTCTTACGAAAAAGATCGACGTGAATACGGCCCCTGGTCCTCAAGCTCAGATGTTGGATGCATTACGGGTCTGTAGGTTCAGTTTGGGTTCAGATAGCGGCAGGGTTCGAAACTCGAGGTTTCCAGTCTTCCGATAGGTGTCAGCCCGGTCGCTACAGACGGAACTCTCGTTGACGATCAGCTGATTGTAGTCAACATGTAAATAAACATGGCAGACACCGAGGCGCCAAGGGCTACCAGAAAAAGGAAGCGTGCGACGTTGCGCGATGAAGATAAGGAAAAGGAAGAAGAGAAAAATCTAATCAAAGAGGTGAGGAATGTACTAGCGTGAAAATTTCGAGGCGAAATCTCTTTGTTGCTGCACAATGAAGCGTGAAAGTTAGGTGTAGACAAATGTGGCGCAGATTCTAGTATTTCCGTAAAAAGATGCACTTATTTATGCATTTTGACTTGTTTATATAAGATTCCTTGTAAACAATTGTGCTTAGAGTCTATAAGTTAACCATACATTCAAATTGGCAACAATATGAATGAAAGATGGCCCAGGTTGTATGCAGAAGATAAGTTCAAAAGTTTCCGTCAGCTCTCTGAGTAGCCTGAGCCATGCTTAAAATTCCGGTATTTATTTGTGAGATGTCATATCAGTTTGTTATCTAAGTGTGCTTGTTTGTTATTGATGTTAAAGTGAAGAAAATTGAAATATAAGCAGCCCAAGTTATAAGGGAACTTTGTTCTGTAGGTAAATCTATAGGCCAGTCTGCAAAACATGGCAGGGAGCTCGACAAGATTTTCGGGGTAGACAAAATCCTGCCCCGAATCAGAATGCTGAGTCCAGGGGCAGCCCAATTCCTGCCCCTAATGATGCAAATAATGTAACAATATAATGATGTAGGAAGCAGTGAGAAGCTGAGAAAATCACTTCTGTGTCAATTTTTTAACTTCTGCACCAGATTTTCCTGTTTCTGCCCCAATCTTCCTGAAACCTGCCCCTATTTCTGCCCCAACCTGTGTTGTCTGCCCCGACGAGATCTCGTCGAAGCCTGCCACGTTTTGCAGACTGGTCTATAGGTCTAGGATTGGGATGGATTGCATTGCTGTTGCCTGTTAGTACTTCAATCATAAGGTTTGGTAAATCATGAATAATGGGCAGGTAGCTAATCACTATGGCAAATGATTTTGTGTTTACATAAGCTTCATAATGGCTAGCTTCATTCTCAATTACTTTAGTCTTGTTTGAAGCCTCTAACATTTCTGCAAGATTCTGATTATAATAAAATATTGGCAGCTGAAATATTCGCAAAAGTATAAGTTAGTATTAGTTGACAATGGTTGATGTTTCAATCAACATAAAAATTTGTTTTTGTAATACTTAATTCATCAGTAAGGCAGGATATGACACAACTTAATACAATGCCAAATTACTTCCTCTTCTGATTTACAGCTTACAGCCATTTTGAAGAAGACACGGATCAGAGGACAGACAGCGATCGGGAACTCCTGAGGAAACACCCCGACCATGTTATCCACATCCAGAAACGGCGAGTATGGTATAGAGAGCATGCCTTGAGGGCTCGGTGGCCGGTGGGTTTGTGTTCATCTCCCGAGTCAATCTGTGATAATGGATGACTGGGGTAACTGTGATCTGCTCCTCTCCTGACATGCAGAAGTTGCATGTCACTCATGGATAGTTGCAGAATGGTGATTTGTTACGATGGCCATTCACGGTGTAACATTCATCTACCGCAACTGTCTCATGTTCTCTACCATATTTCTATGTATCATGTCTTGAATCTGAGTATGAACTTCCCGGCCAGGTCTGCTACGCTTTTATTAGTCTGAATTCTGATCATGACATATTTGCGAGCAAACATCCATCCCAACAATTTTTCCTTAGCCCAACCCAATCCCTTTTGTCCCGCAATGGACCACTCATGATGCATCTGGATTCTGGATGGCCGTTGGGGCACGTCAGTAGCGGCGGAACACCTTCGATTAAGGGGGGCACTGCCGACTTTTAGTCTCATTCTTTCCACGCAACGCCCATAGGGCCAATGCTAAAATGCTGAAGTCAAAGGGGGGCACGGTGCCCCGGTGCCCTCCCCGTTCCGCCGCCTATGGGGCACGTGCCGCGTGTCAAACTTCCCGATTACGTAACGATATTGAAAGCTTATGCCTTGGGAATTGTGCCTCCGTTAGACAAGCGTTATTTTCTTTAGGGTAATCATCTCTTCTACCGCGATGTTGACTGCTCTGGATGAAGGTGCTAGGTGACTGCCAGGTGAACGTCGCGGCACGTGCCAAGTCGGGGTATCCGTTTGCGCGTGTGCATGTGCAGGGCCCTTCTTTATCTATATACCTTCCTAGTTCGGCCGACTACAATCAGCTTGTGCACCGTTGAGGAACCGTTAGAAAAGTGCCGGACACGAAACAGGAGTCTCCTTTGGCACGTTCGCACGGGCAGTGCTCACATTTCGCTCACTCGTACTTCGCCCAAATGCCGTTTTACCGGTAAAAATAATATGCGCTTCGCGTGGCTGAGTACGACTCGTATATCAGAGCTGTCTGAACTGCTCGACGGAGTAAGTAACTTCTCCGTTACTGGCCTGTAATAAATGTGAAAATTGGTCTCTTTATATTTCGCTCTTTCCATGGCTAGTTTCTACTTTCTTTTGCGATACAAATCTATTGTATCGTCAGAAAAGACACAGAGGATAATTGGAGGGGCGAATGTAATAGGTTTCTCGGTCCTGTAGTACTGTCCTTATCTTGGCTTGACCCTGCGTTTCATTATCTATTCAGAATTGGCTGATTCATTGTCATTACTGCCCCGGCTCCCCTTATCGCGGTGTCGTCATTCCCATTCCGTTTTACGGCGGTCGTTACCGCTCACCTTGCACGCACCGTCTGCAAAACCGGTTCTGCGAGCAGAAAACCCGTTCATCGGCGAGACAAAGAACTGCACGCATGTGTGATCCCTACGATCCTTCATTGTACGGTTTCACTGCTCATTATGAATATCCGCATTCGCTGCCATCTGTTGACAGACTGGAGAAGTACAGAAGCCGAAAGGCCCGCCAGGAGGAATACGAAGAGCCCGAATCGGTGATAGCGGACAAGAGCGCCGCCCTGGCCGAGGCTATACGCTCTGCGCGTCACCTGGTGGTGTACACCGGTGCTGGGGTGTCGACGTCGGCCAGTATACCCGACTACCGCGGTCCGGACGGCATATGGACCCGGCTCAGCCAGGGACGGGGGATAGGGTGAGAGAGGGTCGCGGGACAGGGTGAGAGAGGGACCGGGGCTGTCAGGGACGCGGGAAAGGGTTAGTGGGGGACCGGAATAAAGTGAGAGAGACTCGGCTCAGCTGCCAGGAGCGTAGGATGAGCGTAGGACGAGGAAGGGATTTAGTCATGCAGAAAGATTCGGTGAAGATTTGACAGGGTTGGGTAAGATTTGGCCATACTGACGTCGGCTAATGCGGCTAATGGCATGCGACCTTAGCTGCTGCAGTACACCGTGCACGGGAAGTACTATGAGAAATTGGCTCAGTTCGTCAGGGACGGGGACATCTCTGTCGGTAGTTCGGTACGGTCTCCCCTCAATACTCACAGACGAACTTCAGCAGTCTTCTCACTAAACACCCCTCCCTCTCCCCTTTCACAGGCAGCACGACCTGACCTCGGCCGACCCGACCGTCACCCACATGGCGCTGTACGGTCTCTGGCAGCGGGGACTGGTGCGGCACGTGGTGTCTCAGAACTGTGACGGGCTCCACCTCCGCTCCGGACTCCCCAAACGGCACATGTCGGAGCTGCACGGTAACATGTATCTGGAGGTGTGTGTCAGCTGTCCGAGACAGTACGTCAGGTCGTTCGACGTCACGTCGAAAACGTCACGGCAGAACCACAAGACCGGCCGCAGGTACGTGGCTGCGACGAGAGGGGAAATGAATGCATTCATTACTTCATTCGTTCATTCATTCATTCATTCATTCGCTCGTTCATTCATTCATGCATTCACATTTCACGTATCATTGTGTGATTGCTTGTAAGATCCCTTCCGTCGTGGACGTGATTGCCAGTTTGAATATAAACACATCAAAGTGTTACCCTATTTTGATGTTGTCACCATGATTCTAAACGCCCAGGCATCCGTGTCCAGGCCAAGTCATAAGGCATCACTACCTGTACCTTCCTCCCCAGGTGTTACGAGTGCGCCACGCCCCTGATCGACACGGTGGTGCATTTCGGCGAGCGGGGCAGCCTGCGGTGGCCATTGAACTGGCGCGGCGCGTGCCGACAGGCGCGGCGGAGTGACGTCATACTCTGTCTGGGCAGCAGCCTCAAGGTGAGAGGGAGGCGAGCGGTGCTAGCTGAGCAGATCGGATGTCAATATATGTGTGACATTCGATCCGAGGGACTGGGCTTTTGCTGATGAAATTCTTAACATTATGTGGGTTTTGGCAATAGAATGGAGCTGGTCATGAAACAGTCTGATGTGTACCTCGTGAGTCCGTACAGGCTATATTAGTTGAAAACGTGTTGCGTTGGCGCCTGGCGGTATCAGAAACAGGTGCGGACCCTTGTGCCTTATTTGGGAAAGAACTTAATAGTGAGATGTTGATATTCCCAGATCTGACTCCCTCTCCCTCGTGTCTTTCTCGTTGTCCACTGATAACAATTTTGAACATTACCGTTGTGTGACGGCCCTCGCCTCTTCTGCCCCTCGTCAGGTATTACGGAAGTACAGCGGGCTGTGGTGCATGCACCGTCCGCCCCACAAACGGCCGCGACTGTTCATCGTCAACCTCCAGTGGACGCCCAAAGACGACTGCGCAGCGCTGAAAATCAACGGTCAGTGAATGGCCGAGAGTGGGTGCACTACCGGACGGCCGTGCTCGGTCGTTTGTCGCCCCTAAACGCGCCTTATTATTGCTAACGATTAAATAGGATTGACGTCTTCAGCAGCCAATCATGCTCGTGATATTTTTGGCAAATCATGAAATGTGGTCCTCTTTTTTTCACCCAGAGCCTCAGTCATGGAGGACCCACCATCATTATTGCCACATCATTGCTGCGGTTCAAGACTCGCGTCCCAACTGTTTAAGCTGAGCCTCTGACCTTTTCATCTCCGACACTACAGCGTGTTCTCTAACACCTTCGTCCACCCCCAGGTCGTTGTGACGACGTGATGGTGCGTGTGATGGACCACCTGGGACTGCCGGTGCCGCACTACTCCCGGGCCGCTGACCCGCTCTTCCGACTGGCCACGCCGCTACACAGGAGTGAGCCGGCGCCGCGGTGTCGTCTCACACGGCCAGAGACCGAGGGAGAGAGTGGAGAGGAGGAGAGAGGAGGGGAGGAGGAAGGAGAGGGGACGGAGTCGGGTCCTGGAAGGCCGGATGAGCCGCCCGAGGGACGGCTAGAGGTGGTAACACAACAGTCATCAGAACATCCAAACAGTGAGACAGCTCGGACACTCCACCGGTCAGACTCGGTGAGGACAGAGCAGGAGAGCAGTCAGGCAGAGCGGCGGAGCGCGGCGCCCGGCCGGCCGGCCGAGTGTGCCATATCGCCCCAGAGTCCCCCTCTGTGTCTCCCCGAGGGCGGCTCCCTGCTGCTACAGACACTGCTGGGAGGCCGGACGGCCGCGCCTGCCAACGGAGGAGGGGCCTCACCCGAGAGCGCTGCTCAGAGACGGTGGACACCGGCCGTGACGGCGGGCGTCACGAGCGTGACGGCCAGCGTCACATCCAGCGTGACGGCTCTCCCGGAGAACGTAACGGATAACACCACAGACGATACACCCAGTGTAACATCAGTGCACATCTCCGCCCTCACCTCATCCCTAACAACCGTAACGGCCGCCGTGACGGACAGCTCCTGTGACGACGTGTCGGACGTGACGTGCGCCGTGACGGAGCTGCGTGACGCTCTGGTTCAGACGGACCCGATAGAGTGGAGGGAGGAGGAGTTCACTGTGGTGGAGGAGCTGGGGGAGGTGCTCTGCTCGTCGGCAGCTGACAGGTGGGTCGTGCGGTGCGGGCTTCGCGTTTACCGAGCGATGGTTACAAATTGACACTGTGTTTTCAGAAAATAGGTACTTCTCTTTGCCATTGATGATTCTCGGAATATTATGAATCTAATTAACCAAAGTGCGGTGATTGGATGCACAATGAAATTTTGCTGGTGTTTGCAATAATGTCATCGCTTGATATGAACACACGCTTTTTTACAACTTCGCAACTCGATGAGCCACATCAATTTCTGCACACCATTGGTGGTCCAAACCCTGGTGGAGTCATGTTTCCGCCTACTCAGCCTCGAATTCTCTCACAGCTGCAGCTCTAGCTCTGAGCCCGGCCACAGCCCTGACGGCCGCTGCTCTCCCTGTCTAACCCCCTCCCCTCCCCTCTCCTCAGTTGCAGCTCTGGCTCCGAGCCGGGCCACAGTCCTGACGGCCGCTGTTCAGACCTCTCCCACATCCGGCTGATGGACGGCGACCGCAGCCCCTTCTGTCTCAGTGACGACTGTCTGGACCGACTGAGCAGCAGTGATGTCATCTTCATCGACGTACCGTCCGCGCCGCCCCGGCTGCTCGACCACGACTACTCGCGCTCAGAAATCGGTGGGTGGACGGGAGAGGAGGGATGTTTTGACAGAGTTGGATGCTAGAGCATTGTTCAGTTACGGTGCAATAAAGTTAGACTTGCTCAGTTGTCTTGACGGTGTTGCAACGCGAAAAAGGCGAATGGTAAGCGTGGCGGCCTTGGAAGTTATACCTACATTTGCGATGGAAATTCGCCATGCTGCGGTTCTGGTAGATTTCACAATTAGCTTCGATGTGTAATTTCTTAACGTATGTTCTTATTTCTTCCAGGCGATGAACATACCAACGACGTGACGGAAGAGGACGAAGGCGGTGACGGTGGCATGAATGACAGCATACCGGTCAAAGATGAAGGTGAGAGTCGTGAGTCGACTTACGACAGCGTCCCCGTCTCCTGCCACCTGAGTCGGAGTCAGAGTCCGGTAACGTACGTTGACGCCGCGAGTCAGATCGACCCGCCGGAGTCGGAGACGGGTGATGTGAGTCAGATCGAGTCAATAGCTGAGGATACGAGTCGCGCTGGGGAGGATACGAGTCGGGCAGAGTCACCAGCAGGAAACATGGAGAGTCAGGATGACTCACAGGCAGCTCAGGACGGAGCGAGTCAGCTTGAGTCTCGTGATGAAAGCAGCCGTCAGAGTGAGTCACGCGAAGTAAATGACTCGAATCGAGTCGACGACTCTCAGGATGACGCGGCAGCTACTCAGTCCGAGCCTCGCGAAGAAGACTGCGGAGTACAGACTGAGTTCACCGACTTTGAGTCGCTTCAGGAGACTGCGAGTCATGCCGAGTCCCTCGGCAGCGAAGCGCTGACTCGCGTTGACTCGGCGGATGAAGGAGTCGGTCTGAGTCACGAGTGGCCTGAGTCGCGGGACGGATTCTCCCCGAGCCGTGGTGAGACGGAGAGTCAAACGGAGTCACGACTAGTGCACGATGTGTGGATGGATGGTGGTGACTCGAGTCAGGACTCACAGCAGCGGGAGGACTCAGAGAAGGCGAATGACTCGCAAAGATGGCTCGATGGAGCTGATTCGAGTCGAGACGGAGCTGAGTCGATCCGAGACGACTCTACTCGAGATGACTCTACCCGGGATAACTCAACTCGAGATGACTCGAACCTAAAAGACGCATTCAACTCCTGCCAAAACACCCTCGACTCTGTGCGGGAAAACGGTGACTCGAGTGAAGACAGCACCATCCTAACGAAAGCAGACGTGGACCTGAGTCAGACTGACGTCATATTGAGTCACATCGGAGCCGACACGAGTCAGGACGCCGCCACGTCGACTCGTGACTCTCCTGACTCGATTCGGGACGCGGAGCGTGAAGAAGACAGCAGAGGCGGCCACGGCGACGCTGAAGTCGACGAAGCTGACGTCAATGGTGGCGATGACGGCGTTAACGATGACGATGACGGAGCCGACTCCCCTCCGGCCGCGCGGCGCCGGCCGGGCCGCGCGTGCTCCCGTCGCGCCGTCAGCTACCGTGACCTCTCCTCCTCCTCCTCCTCCTCCGACTCGAACGACTCCGAGTCAGACAACTCCCCTCCGCCAGAGCTGGCCGCCAGTAGCGAGTCATCGGCCGAGTCGGACAGCGAGTCAGACGGCGCTGACTACGTCCGATTCCAGGCAGTGTTTCGGGTGTCGAGGAGAATGCTGAAGCCCGTGCTGGCTCAAGATGCCGGCACCGGCAGTGGTAACGGAGCTGGGTGGTATGGAAGAGGATGTAAGGCAAGGAGGAAACAGAGGAGACTGAAATAGGAATGGAGGACGTGAAAAGGGCAATGAGAGACAGACCTGCGGTCAGTGCTATCGGTTTTTCGTTCGTGATGTAGAAGTATTTGCGTAGAAGTATCCATCGTGGTATAACGACTTGCGAACGACCCGACTTTTACCCAAAGGTTGTGAGTGCAAGTGCATGATGTGTAAGCCAAGCCTTCGCTCGACTAGTTACTTCCTCAAAGCTGGTTTCACAGGTTTAGCGCAGCGTTGTGTAGTATTGTCAATGCTCGTCGCTGGCAGGCTCAAATCGTTCATGACATGGCGGGGCGGCCGGGGCTGCCTCCTGATCTCATACTCGTGGCCGCTCTTTGTGAGGACTTCCCCACAATGTTGTTTGTTTCTAGCTCAGTTATTAACGTTGAAGGCCCTCCCCAGTACGTGATGTCGACCTTTCTTGAATTTGTGTGTGGTTATCTGATCCAGTCACTTGGATTTGACAATCGGACCTAGAGGCTTATGTGGTGCTCGGATTTTTGTACGATTTGTGTGTTACGAGACGAACTGCGAATGTCGCCTCGAACGTGCGAACGCGTCTCCAGCAATGTGCATGCGTCTTTTAACGATGCTGGATTCGCTGTCGATTGACACTAGCCGCTCAGTAAGATACGCCTCCCGGCGCTGTTTGGGGAGCCGCAGCTACTGCCATTCTCTATGTTCCTGTGTCGTACGGCTGGCTCTGCTGAGTGGAGACCACGTGCGAATACCTCATAACCACCGCCGAACGACGGAATAGAGCCGACGCCGGCCACCGCGCGAATACTCCCCGGGTCATACCTCATCAGACTTGCTGGTGATTTTGTGGGCTCGCTGACTGTTCTTTTTGTAAGCGGAGCAATGTTTTCGGCATTCTGTTGTGTACAAGAGCGACACCAAAACACTGGCACAATGACGGGTTTCGGAACCCGAGTTGGCGCATTTAACCCGTGAATCTTGTGCCGCTCCTGCTACCAATCGGGTTCGATTGTAACTCACTCAAAGCCAAATCGTGTCGCACGGAATCGGTCAACCCCCGAACTTGTGATAAATGTCCCGTGTGTGCACACGAGCGTGCACCGCGTGCATGTGTGCACAGTGTGTCAGTGGGGTGTCAACGCGTGTCACTGGCGTGTCAAGGCATCTGGTAACTGTGGTGTGAAGGTGTCAGTTTTGTACCGGGCTGTTTCGAGCCCTCTCCGGTGGCGCCGACCTCAGCTCGCTCGTGGAATATACACAGAGGAGTATGGAGAGGCGTGTGGAGAGGATGATCAGATTATCAGAAGCCCGAATGTGTCCGAAATGGGGCACAGTCGCCTGAATGTCGAGGCGTTCGTGTCCCTTTCCAATGTCCATCATATTATGGCGTGGCATATGGATGGGGTCGGGTACTGCGTTTTGTAAGGGGCTGGGGCATCAAGATCTTGCTTTGCCAATCTCGCAGTCATTTAATAACAAACGATACCTTTGAGACATTGTAATTATTAAAATATAAATTCGTGACAATGAAGACAACGTTAAGATTGGCGAAATCGCATTAAGACACGGATGAATCACGAAAAAAAAAACGATGTGTACCGATGCACCGTCGGCCATTCACAATTAAACCTCAGTCACTACCATCTTCAGTGCTCGGTACTCGTTCCGAAGCAGCGGCTACCATGCCGACAGCCCATTAATGACTGATGAAGGCACAAACACACAGACCCACTGTGGTAAAACACTGACATCCTGTGACACACGCCCGGCGGGCCGCGTCATTCAAACACAGCCAGAAACTTGTTGGATTGGTGAGAGAAATTCATGGCAGGTCGGTACGTGGACGGGACGGATAGCCCGCGCATAAAATCCACCTCTGGCACTAAGACTGGCGGCGCTTGACCGCACAGACACATCCTTTGGACTAGATTCGTCAGACGACTGCAGTGACCTGGGTCAGGTCGGCCGTCCTGAGATGACCTGGGTCAGAGGTCAGCCGTCCTGGGATGACCTGGGTCAGAGGTCAGCCGTCCTGAGATGACCTGGGTCAGAGGTCAGCGGTGACCTGGGTCAGGTCAGCCGTCCATGGGACACGTCCTCCGATCATGTCCCAGCTGCTGGCAGTTTCGGCAGCGCCGGGCGGCTGCACCGCCCCCTCGGGGGGCGCGGGGTCGGGGCGGACCGCCGCCCCTGCCCCGCCCCCTGCCGCGGCCCCGTCCGCCGCCCCAGGCCGACCCGCCGCCGCCTGCGGGGGGAGGGAGGAGGTTAGAAACTAAGATGGTCAATGACAAATTACAGAAACGTTCATATTGCTTTGGAGTATTAAAGTGAGGTGAAATCAAAACCCTAGCACATGACAATGATGCACTGAAATTAACAGAAGCACATGATAGCATGAAGTGTTATATTTCTGTTGTAATCTAGTCTAAAGTCACGAACAAATCAGTGTACACAGTACTGAGCGCACAATGTGAGTATCCATGCAATTAGCATGCCACGTAAACCAGATTTGGGAAAATACTTCACTGAAACTGCAGACAACACGCCACTACAGAACACGCAGAATTAATTGGAGTTCGGAAGCATGCCTTACCGACACTAGTCCATCTAATGGTTCGCCACCACCGACTGAACTAAAACCAGCTATACCAGCCTGCAATATAAACATAAAACAGCTACGTAAAGGGATACTAATGGAGCTACGAAAACATGCACGTCTAGCTGCGTTGCTACGAGAAATATTAACGTAGTTATACCACGGTCATGCATTGTTTGTTAGTGACAATTGTAGATGAAACCATGCACCAATTTGCAGGGGATACTACATAGAACTAAGGAAACGTAAATGCAACAAAGGTTTCGAAAGAAGTCAACATGCAAATAGAAGTAGAAACGGTACATGACGAAATAAGGACCGCCGTTATAAACTACGACAAAACAACTACTGAAAACCAGATAAATCTAGCAAACGGTCAGCCACTAGCCAGTCATGTACAAACTTCCAAACAACTAACAAGTTGAAGCTTACAAAGTCAGCGTGCAAAATGACATGCAAAAACTAAAACCAAGGTTGATTAACCACAACCAAACAATCATGCACCTAGCAAAAAGAACCCACCACCCCTAAACCACCACACACACTGCACTTATCTCCGGCCATCCGGTCTCCCTGCCGCACTAACCGGGTGGCCGGGGCGGCTCGTCACACCACTGAAAGAACCGGCAGCCCTGGTCGCGCGGCTTGGAGCACCCCAGGAACTCGCGGCCCTGGTTGGGGCCCTCCTTCTGAACGGTGCAGCTGCGGACCGTGCACCGAGAGATATTGGGTCAAACATGTTGACTGACGAGGAAACGCAAAAGATGGGAAGACAACTGCAAATCGACTAGCACATTATTCTGTGAACACTAATACGCTGAACTATAAGTTCGCCCATGTCTAGGTATACAGAGGTTTTGGTTTAATAATCATCCAATCAATCCCCTATTCCTTCAGTTTTTGTTTTGTTTTTAATTCCTCTCCACCCGGTACACGGTAATAACGAAAACGGTAATACGGCGCGGTACGCTCATACTCATTATGCGGCAACTCATTACATACTCATTACACGCTGATTTAGTATAGGTAAATTACTCACATACCTAGGTAAAATCATAGGTAAATCACTTACCGTCTGGGCGGGAGGCCACAGCCGCAGAGCACGTCGCCCTGAGCGTCTCCGCCACCTGGGAGACAATGAGAGACATCAGAGGCGGGGCAGGGAGATATTACGGTATATATGCGCCGCGAGCAAGATTCTACCATGGATGATTCTACTACGATACTTTCAATAATGAAGCACATTCCTCAGTTTTCATGGATTGCTTTGGCCAAAATACCTGTGAGAAACACCAAGCTGATGTATTGGGTCGGAATTGGACATCTGTCAAAACAAACAAACATGTCGCCGAGTTCTCACTTCTCAGAAAGAGTTTCAACCGCTTATACCTACATTGCCACCAGTCACACCCGCAGAAACCGAGCCCTGATTCCTCCCACCTCCCCATACCCACCGTTCTGCGCCTGTCCCGGCAGTCGTCCCTACCCTGTACCCACCGTTCAGTGTCTGTCCCGGCGGTCGTCCCTCCCCCTGTACCCACCGTTCAGTGTCTGTCCCGGCGGCCGCTGAGCCTGCGGCGGTCTCGGAGGAGCGCCCTCGTTTATCCTCTTACCCATCATTATGTGTCTATCAAGGAGGCCGCCCCCTGGTTCCCCTTGTACCCACCGTTCAGTGTCTGTCCCGGCGGCCGCTGAGCCTGCGCCGGTCTCGGAGGAGCGCCCTCAGCCCCCTGCCCCCCCCCCCCCCCCACTGTACCCACCGTTCTGCGCCTGTCCTGGCAGCCGTTGAGCCTGCGCCGGTCTCGGAGGAGCGCCCTCGTCCGCCCAGAGGAAGAAGTTACAGCCGCGCCCGCCGGCTGCCGCGTCACACTTGTAGAACTGACGGCCCGTGTTGGGGCCCTCCTTCCTCACTGTCAGAAGGACGGCCGGGGTGCCGCACTCACACACCGTGCCGCCGCCGCCCTCCCCCGGCCGGCCATTGGTCGCCGGCGGGGGGCGCGGCCGAGCCGGAGCCTGTGATTGGCCGGCCGGCGCCGCTGGCGGACGGTGATTGGTTGTGGCGGCGGGGCGGGGCCGACCCAGCGTCGGGGCGGGCTGTGATTGGCCGGCCGGGGCGGCTGGTGGACGGAGATTGGCTGCACGGGCAGGGCGCGCCTGGCTGAGGGTGCTGATGTAGCCGCTGTCTCCGTTTTGCTGGCTGCCACCTCCTTAAAGACAGTTGGTTCCTGTTGTTAATCGCTGCAGTTTTCATAAGTTATGAACAATACCATCACGCTCACGATATGGGTACACGTGATAAAGGAGCTATGATCACGATGAAAAAGATAATTTTTCTTCCAATTATCATCAACAGCAACTGTTAGACAGTTCAAGTTCCAATTGGGCTTGTACACGTATTGCGTGAACAGCACTGGGGATGCCACGAGAAACCAGTTTCATCGCATTTCAAATTTATCGCGTTTTTAGAAAATCCTTTCACCACACGCAAAGTTTTGTGAACTAGCAATCTCATCACGCCGACAATCCGGCGACCACGCACTGTTTCCTAGCCATACAAAGCAAAAGGGTGAGCGAAAACGTGTTCCCGCCCGGGATCGAACCGGGGACCTTCCGCGTGTGAAGCGGACGTGATAACCACTACACTACGGAAACAACTGGTAACAGCGCTCCCAAAAGCCGGTCAGACGGACCATCTCGTTCGTGTTTGTCTAACCAATCCATCCGTGATCGCACAGCCCACCTCTCTGCTCTCATAACTTCACCATCATGCTTCATCACTCACAACTCACAACCTCCCTCCATCTCACCTTGCGCACTAGCCGACAGCGGTTTCAGCCCCACGGTCTCCAGAAACTCTGTATCACAGCCGGCGACACAGGCCGTGTGCCGGCGAGGGTAGTAGGGCGCATACACCGCCGTTCGGAAGGTAAAGTCCAGCATCTTGGGCTGGCCGCGACAGGCGGTGCAGTGCTGCTGACTGACCGTCAGCGACTCCACGGAGGAGGGCATCCACATGGCCACACGGCACGCCGGGTAGCCGGAGCACGAGAGCATGAACTGGGTGCCCTCGCGTAACGTCTGACCGAGAGAAGAATTGGTCGGGTAAAAAGCGGTAGACTACTCCTGGTGAGACATCAGATTCAAGGTAAGAAATGGTAGAATGGGGTCTGACACATCAGATTTAGATCACAAGTCAGGTGACGTCAGACGGTGAAGTCAAATGCCTCATGTAAAGACGACTTACCGACAAAAATCACGATAAAACGATAAAACTGGGCATATCCTCAGCCTCTCCATCCCCACTCCACCAATTTCCCCACAATTTTTCACCCTTGCATTACTTTAGATTGCTCACCCTTCCCATTCCCATTCCCTCCACCATCCCGTCCGCACCTTGAGCAGCACGGGCTGGCCACAGGCCGGACACCGGCACACGGTCTCTGGCATCTGCAGCTCGACCCCGACCCCGGCAGCGGCGGCGGCGGCAGGGGGCTCGCCCAGGTACGGGGAGAGGGCAGTGTCCAGCTTCTGGGCCTGGGGGACAGAGGGGGGGGGGGGGTAGTAAAACGGGTCGGGCACGAGAGGTCATTGTTCATTAAAGGTCCGAAGATTGAACAGGAATCACGATATTGCTATAAAACGAGGATAAACGAAATTATTACAAATGTATACGGTACAGGACGCCATAATCAAGCCGCAGTTGTGTTTCAAAAGTAACTACGTAACAACTGACGCAATAGTGCACGCTTTGTGCACCACACATGTCGAAGAAAGCCTGAAAGACGTCCACAATCCGCAGCTGTCGTTGACCGTATACCTGTCTCATGGCCTCTTCAAAGACGTTTTTGTAGGCGGTGATTTGTTCCCGGAGAACGGTGGCAGGGTCGCGTGTACCCTCACATATCCTGACAGTGAGAGGAGGCGGGCCAAAGGTCAGGTCGGGGGCAAGCTAGGCCATTATTGAGACAGGACCAATGCTGGAGCCTGGAATTGTGATTTTTGGTCCTGGTTCCGGAGAATAAAATCTGTTCCGGTGAACCAGCCAGCTTTAGAACATTCAACAGGAAAATCATATATGTTTGGCCTACTAAATGTGACAGTCGATAAAATGTGTTTTCTCAATGCTATAACTGTATGTTATAGGCGTAATAATAGCAGTTTTTATTTACATAGGCTGGAAATTTCAGAGATTTCAGGTGCCGTAGTATAAATTTGTAAAGGAGAACAAAATCGTTTGGACCCGACTGGGACCAGCAAAGGGCCTTATTTCCAACACTGGACATGACACGTCCTCGGCAATCATATTTGTCAGTTTTGTCAGTTGTCACACATAAATGAATCGCATTGCTACCCTGTCACTCACAACACGAATAAGTCAAAACTAATTCATCGAACTTTTCAGCTCGGCTTTAGGGTGCGTTCACAGTAGAAAGTAAAGCGTTAATTGGTTCATAAACAGACACAAATGAACCGTCAATCAAGTTGAAAGTAAAACCACATGACCAATAAGGACCCAGGGCTCACCGTTTGAGATCTGCCTCCAGCTCGGCTCGCAGGTTCGGTTTGGACATGTGGAACCCCATGCTGTCGTACCCCTCGACCAGGCCCATACCCAGACAGCCGGGCATGAACCGGCCGTCCTCGAGCCCCACGTACTGGCGCGACTTGATGGTCTCAATGTGGTCCGCGTGGGTGGCGTCCGTGCCTGACCGGGGGAAGGAAGGGGGGGGGGGGAGGTCATCGTGAGGTGTGTGGAGAGCGCGAGGCTTTTTGAGCCATTATGATCATCTGATCAGACCCGGCCTCACCGAAGCGATACGAACACGAAACAACCACGATAATTAATGTTCTCGAACATTTACGTGAAATTATAAGCGTCAAAACTCTATCTGGTCATCCAAAGAAGATTTTTCTTTGGCGCCTTCATTGCAGCGGTTCTCAGAGTGCATCTAATGACCATTCTCGCCCCGCCGGTTTCTCGCCAGTTTCGCCCCAGCCAAAGCTCGTACTCCAGGGTAGCTGCCATTCTCCACTGTCCCGCCCTCCGTTATGTTCATCGCCTCCCCTATCAGTGTAGCAGCTCCTAGCAACTCACCAATGCCGTGTTTGTCCATAAGCGCGATCAGATCCGCCTCCGTCAGTAGCGGCGGCGGGGTCGTTTCGCCTGAGGGCATCGCCAGCTCGGCCGCAAACTGTTGTCCCACTCTGTCAGCGAGGGAGGGGGAGGGGGGGGGGGCGTTAGTAGGGGCGGGTAAAATACTTTTTTTACTTATCGTTTATAACACATTAGCTATGCCGTAACTGATATCTAGGCCACGTAAATGCACCAACTTGATATGAATTATGATTCATCTGGTCAATGCTCTATCGGTGCGCAAAATGAACGGCGTTATATAACATCCCATAACGCAACATCCGTCAAACGTGCTTGATTCTAGCATCACAAGTACGCAAAACCCTACTAGGCATCACAGTTTATCAAATATCATCCCGTATATTCTCGACGTCTGACACTATGTCAGAGAGTGTACCCGATGCGTCTGTTCCACTGTCAGAGACTGTACTTGATTACGCCGTCGCCGTCGTCGGTAAACGAAACGCCGCCAGTTGAACCCACGCGGGCGCGGGGGCCAAGGCCCCACATACCGCGGAGGCGGGGCGGTGCGTAGCGGGGGAGGCGGGGTGCGGAGACCACAGTACGAGGTGTGACAGGCCGTGCTGTTCATTTTGTGCATATAACGCGCACTTACGTAAAGGTAAGAGATATATGAAAGATTTGTGATAAACAACGTATCTCGTCAGAAATCGTGGGTTCAGTAAGACGTGTGTAGGCCTTTTGGCTGTATGCACAACCACACGTGACCTCCCGGGGCTGACCTGTAGACGGGCAGCTCTTTGTCGGACCACTTGTCGTACGGGTACACCTCCAGGTAGCTACCTTTAAAGCTCTACTGACCTGTAGACGGGCAGCTCTTTGTCCGACCACTTGTCGTACGGGTACACCTCCAGGTAGCTACCTTTAAAGCTCTACTGACCTGTAGACGGGCAGCTCTTTGTCGGACCACTTGTCGTACGGGTACACCTCCAGGTAGCTACCTTTGTAGCTCTACTGACCTGTAGACGGGCAGCTCCTTGTCGGACCACTTGTCGTACGGGTACACCTCCAGGTAGCTACCTTTGTAGCTCTACTGACCTGTAGACGGGCAGCTCCTTGTCGGACCACTTGTCGTACGGGTACACCTCCAGGTAGCTACCTTTGTAGCTCTACTGACCTGTAGACGGGCAGCTCTTTGTCGGACCACTTGTCGTACGGGTACACCTCCAGGTAGCTACCTTTGTAGCTCTACTGACCTGTAGACGGGCAGCTCCTTGTCGGACCACTTGTCGTACGGGTACACCTCCAGGTAGCTACCTTTGTAGCTCTACTGACCTGTAGACGGGCAGCTCTTTGTCCGACCACTTGTCGTACGGGTACACCTCCAGGTAGCTACCTTTGTAGCTCTACTGACCTGTAGACGGGCAGCTCTTTGTCCGACCACTTGTCGTACGGGTACACCTCCAGGTAGCTACCTTTGTAGCTCTACTGACCTGTAGACGGGCAGCTCTTTGTCCGACCACTTGTCGTACGGGTACACCTCCAGGTAGTTCCGAGCTGTGATCATCAGGCCATTGGCAGAGAACTGGGAGAGAACAGACGAGAGATGATGGTTACTAGTTAATCAACTGAGACTATTGACAGTGAATGAGAGTAGACGAGATGTGATGGCCAGTGGCCACAACATCCCTGAAATGGGGGGGGGGGATGGGCCAAGAGAAAGACAGGAGAAAGGCAGTGAGAGTAAGCCCCTGCAGCGTCCAATAGTACCTTTCTAGATCAGCAGGTGACTGGACAGTGTGGAAATACAGGAAAGTGCATGGGTCGTAAGTTATTGTTTGTTTATTGGGGCTTTGGGGCGCCGACTACTGGTCTGAAGTAAAAGGGAACTGAAAAAACACAAGAATAATGACAAACAAAATTAAGTACCGACTTACCTAACCATCCCCTCCCCCTACAGCTCCCCACCATGACCCCGTCCAACCCCGCGGACGACTGTGGATCGCTGTGGCTGTGGTACCTCAGCGTCCCCACCGTGGTCACCCTGGTGATCACCGCTACACCGCCAGGTCACTGGTTTTACCGCAACCGCTTCCGCTGGCCCGTCAGCAACCGCCTCAGCTGGTGCCTCAAGGTGAGGATATGAGGAAAGGTGGGAGGTAGGACGTGGCTGTGGCGAACACTGCCTTGTTCCGGGCAGAGAGACTTCATTTATAATAGAAGAAATGTGATACTTACGGCTAGACTAGACATGAGTAAATAAGACGTTCTCTCCTCTCGACTTATAACATTTTCATTTTCAATTCAACTGCTGAAGCCTGCCCCCAAACATAAATAGCCCCTGTCCTCACACTTCAATGATAGATGATATCTTTTACGGCACAGGTATATTCCGTTGTCCATAATCGGAAATTCACCCTCCCCTGCCTGCCCTCAGGAGCTGCCCGTCATTTCTGATTCCGGCCTGGCACCTCTGGTCAGCCCCGGCTGCGACCAGCCTACTCCGGCCGCCGCTGCTGCCGCTGACACTGTTCGCCGCTCACTACTTCCAGCGGTCTCTCATCTATCCATGGCGAATATCCGCAGACTCAACGGAACCCGCACCATACGTACTCATGGCTACCGCCTTCACAACGTGGAATGGCATGGCTCAAAGTGCCGCGGCACTGCAGTGTCCGGCGGACAGTGGCGACATCTATACGGCACGACACCTGATTGGTGCTGCCATCTTTATGATCGGCGCGGCGATCAACATTGATTCGGACCAGCGTTTGCTCTCGCTGAGGAGACCCGGCGGGCCGCGATACAGCGTCCCTCGTGGAGGGTTGTTTGAGTTTGTATCCGCTGCTAACTATTTCGGAGAGATGGTGGAGTGGTGGGGCTACGCGCTGGTCTCCTGGACGCCCCCGGCGCTGGGGTTCGCGATGTTCACGACTGTCTACCTCACGGCCTGTGGCCACGAGCTGCACAACAAAAACCTGGGCAGATTTGGGGACCAGTATCCGAAAAACCGGCGGAGAGTCATTCCCTTCATATTCTGAGGCGTTCTCAGACTAAATAAGTTACGCTGAGATGTTCAAATGGGAAGCTTCCAAAGTTTCAAATGGAAACTAGCGCTGAGCTTCATGGCAATTGAATATACGAATGTGTTACAATGAGCATTGAGTGTACTATCGGTGACTAGTTACGTAAACAGTAAATACAGCCACACATTTAAGGTTTACATAGTTCAAGTCGTAGATCGTAACGTTTCAGTCTCAGATCATGATCATTGATCATGCAAACACATTGCATACGTCCTAACAGAAAACCTTACTTCCGCAAGATCCTTACATCTCTTTGAGGACCAAAGGCAACATCATGGACTTCTTTTCGATCAAAGTCCATGCCTCTCCGTTTCCCTACCACCATTTCCTTTCCTTCTCCCTCCATCCCTCCCCCCCCACACCCTCCTCCACCCTCCACTGACCTTTTCTCCGGCCACCTCAGCATCGACAGTGGTCTCCTGTCCCTGCGCATCGGCCGACAGACACGCCAAGAAGTGACGCACCACAAACTCGTACAGACGCTGCTCGTTACCCTGCAGGCCAGGAGCGTACCTGGGGGCGACGGGGAGGGGTTAGTACAGCAGGCCAAGGGGAGTGGAGGAGCAGAACGAAAAAAGAGAGCCTGAGGGAGGATGAGGGTAATACAGTGTGCCGAGAGCTGCAGTGTACCAAGGGAGAGCGGATGAGCAGAGGGAAAGAGTGGTGTAGGTGTAGCAAGGATGTGGAAAAAAGATAGGGTTTTGAGGTGAATGTTTGCAGGAAGTAAATAGATTGCTCAATCAAAACAGCATCAAACAGAAAACATTCAAATCATCATCGGAAGTATAAGATGCATCGATTAAATCAAACATCTCGAAACATTCTTTATCACCCATAATGACGTTTCACCCGTATGTCACTCGTAGCTGCCCCCCCCCTCTCTCCCACGCACTTCCCACTCACTTTGTGGGGTGGATGGGAGGATGGGCATTGTCGGTCTTTTTGCCCTGCCGGGGGTTCGGTCCATTCTCGAGTAGCCGCGCCGCGAACGCTGCAAGTACGACATTCTGGTCAGTGTGGGTTGGGAAGAAATATGGGATATGGGACTCAGCGGACACAGTACATTCGCGCACTGTAACACTAGTACGAATTGTGGAACCGGCGCATACCTAAAGCTGATAAAAGCTAAGGATATTTTAAGTAGCTCATAAAAGACGTACATACCATCAATCACTTTGATAATTGCATACATCTTATCGATATTTTCTCTCGTCTTGAACCACATAGAGACAACGGTCATAGCTTACTGCTCCAGGTGTTACTTCATAGCAACAGTCCCACATGATGTCTGCCGCCTGTAGTTGAGATGTGTTGACTAGTGATAGAGCAAATAACCCGTCTTCCCACAACCTTTCCAGAGATTCTCCAAGTTCAAACAAACCCCATCCCACGCCCTTCCATCCTCCTCCTCTCCCCGCGTCTCACCTCCCCAGTTGGGGTCGTTGACCTGCTGCTGGACGAGCGGCGCCAGCGCCAGCTCCTTGGGGAAGATGTTGGTCTCCGTGCGCGGGTACGAGATCAGACCCTGTGTGTACAGCTTCTCCGCCACCTTCATCGTCTCCTTGGCCGTGATGCGCAGCTTCCGGGACGCCAGCTTCTCCAGCTCCTGTAGAGGGGAGGAAAGGGCGTCAAGCCAGAGGAAGCAGATGATGTCAATCTTGCGGAGGTGTATCGAGATTATTGATCTTGCAGAGAGCAGACGAAGACGAACAATCTCAGGCAACATTTTTATTGTTAGACATTAAATCTGGAGACGTCGGAAGATTACACATCGTTTCAGTATCAAACCAACACTCATGCGGCCGGTCCCGTAGCTCAGTTGGTAGAGCGTTGGACTCCGCGTGGTGAGAGGCGAGAGCACGCGTTCCCGGTTATAACAGTCCGGGTTCGATGCGCGACGGGCGCTTGACATTTATGGGCCTCCTGACAGGTATGGTTGCGGTTGGTGGCAGGCCGTAGCCAGGCGAAGTCAGTGAGGGGACCGGCCGTGCGCGTCTATGTGCGCACGTTAAACTTTGGACTCTAAATTCTGCCATAGATTTGGAATTGCGCGATCGGAGGGTACAGGGCAGGGTCACCGCAACAAGCTTCGCTTAGCGGTGGCTCTGTCCTTGTGAATCCTTCCTATCAAAAGGTTCGGACAAAATTTATAAAAAAAGCATGATTATGGATCTAAGAAGACTCCATTGTGCAACACCTACAGTCCATAGAGTTTGGAATAATTTTACAGAATCACAAGGCAGACAAATGACACCCCCTTAGCCGAACCCTACACGGTACTAGTGATGTCAATTTCAGAAAACATATGTCTAATGTCCGTCCAATGTCCAATACTTACGTCGACTGTCCGTCCAAAAATTTCCAAGCCAGCCATTTGTCTAAAGATGTCCGACATCTACACAATAGTTTACACTCAACACCGTTATTCAATTTGTTTTTAATGTATCGTTACCAGCTCAAAAGTGGTAATTATATCGAAAGCTGAGCTTTCTAATAGCCAACCAATGTTAAACAAGATTACTTTATAAAAATGTTGCGGTGTAGCAAGCGATTGTCCAAAGTTGTCCAAAGCCTGCTGTCATTGTCCAACCGAATTCCGATTTGGAAATTGGACAAAATCCGAATTCCGAAGATTCAAGTTCCGATTGACACCACTACACGGTACGTACCACAGTATCGAGCGGCACGGGCCGCCACTTGGACTTGGGTTTGGACTGGACGTGAGTAATGGTGGCGGTGGAGTTCTCACAGCACCGCTCAAACAGCGCCTGTCGACAGAGAGCGGGTTCTATGGGTCACCGGTCAGTTGCCGTCACCACGTGACAACACTTAGCCTAAGATAAAGTGACATTACAAGCCTAAATAGATCTCACTAAGAGGTTGATGTAAACATTAGAAGTCTTTCAAGAGCAGTGAAAAATGATGGTTAAATAATACTTCTTCAGCTTCAATCTACGTTTCCGAGAGCAGCGTCAGCTAGCGTACGTCCTGTCACGCCTAAGTTGGATTTCCGAGACTTACCCTACAACAGGCTTCATCGAACAGACGAACTCGCTTCCAGTTGAAGTCGACGTTTCCCTCCTGCCTCATGTGGGAAACTGGGGAAGAGGGGATCCAAAGTCAGTTAGATGCGTAATAGGTACCTACTGTTAAGCATTTTGAGTCTCAACATTCAATACACAAACGCTACCTATTTCTAAAAATAGATAGTTCCATAGAATTATTTTCAGCTTCACCTGTCCTAATTCACCAGTCTCACGTTCCATCCAGCTATTCTACATCCATAACGGTCGTCATTCGTTTCCACTCCCATCATATGGTCTCACAGCATAATTCATTCGCCTTCATTTCCTAGACTTTGCTTTTGACTTCCCCGCACCCACCTTTGATTTTCCAGAAGCTCTCTGGTATGAAGCTCTGGATGGCCTTGTAGCGTTCGACGACGAACCCCAGGGTGGGGAACTGACAGCTGCCGTAGCTGATCAGGTGGTCGGCCAGCCGGGCAGGGAAGACCTGCTTCAGACGGAGCGTCTGAAAACGGGTGAACGCCGCGCCTGGGGGAGACACATGGGGGGGGGGGGGGGGTCAGAGGGAGCGGTCATCGGTCACAGAGGGTAGCAGTGGTCAGACAGGGATCGGTCTCAGTCTCCTCAGTCCTCAGGACTGTCTACTGTCGAGTGTAGTCTGACCATAAGCACCAAAGCCTTACCGGCGACCACTAAACGCCGATAAATCGAACTGTTGTAGTCGGGATATTCATCCAGTGATTCTACAGAGCAGATACTTCTAGTAACAAAGCTGGAATAATATCCTTGAAATTATTGAAATCATTGGCAGCCTCTGGCCATTCAGTCTAACCTCTAGCGGCTAGAACCTCTACTAGCCTCAAACCTAGTCAGTAGTCACTGACCTCCCTCTGGCGTCTAACCTAACCTCTAAGCCCCCGCCCGACCTCTGCGCTCCCTCGCCCTCGTCTCACCTATCCGCAAGTCCAGCTCCTGCCTCACATCCACAGCGGCGCTGGCCCGCCCGTCCGGCTCCACGAGGTTGTTGACGGCGCGGCGGACCGAGGCGGGCGTGATCTCAGAGAATCGGGCCCTGGAGAGAAACGGGTCATCGGGTCAGGCCAGGTCACCAGGCTGGGGAAAGAATAGTATGATAGAGTGGAGTTGGAAATGGGCTGCAAGCTGTGTCAGTGATAATTTCTTTGAAATTAAACAGCTACGAGTACGAAGTAAGGAGTCATAGTCAGTACGGAACTACTAAGCCTCAAGGAATGACTCGAGTGATTAATTGAATAACACGTCCGGCATCAACACATTATAAGAAGCTTCTGCAACTGTGCATGACTGTACCGTGACAAACTGGCATGTCGGCAAATGTCTCGAAAAGCCGTGAGAAACACCGCGCCCGACCCAACCCAGATCTCCCCTAGTGCGGACCTCACCTCAGCACCTTCAGCTGCGGGTTCACGGCGCGACACACGTTGATGATCTCGAAGCCGATATTTTCACCCTCTCTGTCGCAATCTGTCCATATCACGAGCATCTGACAGCGGCGGGCCTCTCGCTCCAGCGTCCTCTGAAGTCGGAGCGCGTGAAGTCACGGACAGTCGCGGGCACGGACATAATGGCAAGTCACGGACACGGAAAGTCACAGGTATGGTAAGTCACAAAACTACGGAGTACGGACAATCATGGCCATGACTGAAAATCACGGATCGCTTTCATAGTCACGGCTATGAGTCAAGATAGTCGATAACGGAATCACGGTAACGGGAAATCACGGTTACGGAGAGTAGCGCTCATGGAAATTCACGGTGCTAGAAATTACCGCTACGGAGTAACGATATCCGAGTAAGTCACGAAATTCACGGTTATGGAGTCACTATCACGGGGAGTGACGATCACAAAACCGTCATGGCTGCGGAGCCACGATCGGGAGTCACGATATCAGATAGCCACGACCACGGCGATAGTTCAACATTTCCGTGACAATCACGGGTCAGGAGTGAGTGGTAGCAAGTCAGAGTGATTATTAATTCCGATAGGTCACAACCAATTACGGTCACGAAAACGGAAAAACATTGTTACGTAGTCACGGCATCAGAAAGTCACGATCACGGATAGTCACCAGAAAGTCATGGTCACGGACATAAACCGTCACCGTTACAGAAAGTCACCATTCTACCATGACAGAAGACCATGTAGAAATCTAGCGACGAGGCACGAGCCCTGTCTCACCATGATAGGCTCGTAGTCTGTGGAGCATTGTTTGATGACGGGGCAGTCGAACAAGGCGGCCGGACTGCAGCTCATCCATTTCCTGGCGGATAGGGAGACAGAGTGAGACGACAGAATGCCGACGAGCTGCAGAACTGGGAGTACTGGGACTAACCGGGAGAAGCCTGACCAAATGTGAGGGGAACAAGACACTATACTCTGTTCCGTTTCAAGTTTGCAGCTGAAGTGCCCTGCTGTAGGCAGTGCGTGATTTCTGTATATGCAGCTCTTGCATTTTAAGACGCAAATTCGAGCGGAGGAGCGATCTGCCTAAGAAACTCCGACTGCAAGCTTGATATGGAACAGACTATATGTTACGGGCGGCTGTGACCGCCCGTTGTGGCATGCCTGGCGCCGCCCGTGGCGCCTCCCCGGCTGGCCGCGCCCGGCGCCGCCCCTGCCGCGTGGCCCTCGGGCGGGGTCGAGGGCTGGCGCTGGCTGGGCGGTCGGCGGCCCGGGAGAGGCAGGGAGACCGTGGTTACGAGCGGTTGGCTCTGTGGTTCTTGTTTGGGCCTCTGCCGATAATACAGTAAAGCATCGAGTCTGAGTGTGTTCAGCTCCCGCGACATTTGGCGCGGTCGGTAGGACTGCAGAAGACGACAAAGGGTGAGTTCATTAATTTCATTTGATGATATTTATTGAAATTTAGTTCATGAATGTTGATTATCGTAACTAGTCTGTGCTCGACAAAAAGCGGGCGGTTTGCTCGAAAATAGAACGCCGATATTTTCTGTTCTGAGGGGAACGTTAGGAATAAGGCGGTCCGCCTGGGTGCAGTTTTGAATAATTTGGTGAATTGTTTCCGCTGGCCATGGATTTCAACGACACTATTTTGGTATCGCGAACCCCTCGTTTTGCGGGTATAGAGACAGATGATTGGGAGCGGTGGATATCTCGTTTCGAGTCGTTAACGGTGGGACTCGGAGACGTTGAGCGAGTTAAGCGGCTGTTGCCTCTGCTGGATGGCGTCGCACTCGATTATGCGCATTCGCTGTATCAGGGTGACAGTTCGTACTCTGAGATAAAGTCAGGACTTGGGGTCCGGTTTGGTCGGTTAATCGAGCCCTTACAGGCGCAGGCCGAGCTGGGGCGCGCCTCCCAGTCGCCGGGGGAATCAGCTGAGAGCTTCGCTGACCGTATTAAGAGACTGGGGCGGGCTGCGTTCCCTCATTCTACCGGTCCGTCAGGGGAGGGAAAAGGTCCTGAGGAAACGTATGCGGAGAGGGCGTTCGTGATGAAAACCCTGACGAGTCGGTTCATATGTGGACTTCGGGATGAGTGGCTCCAGACGAAACTGTGCCACCGTAATCCTGAGTCACTGTCTGCGGCTGTAGCGGTGATCCGAGAGCTGCATAAACGCCAGGAGGTCGTCCAGGCGGTACGCGCTGCTAACCCATCGACGCATACAGGTACTGGGCCCCTTCCCCTGGGTGCTGTAGCGTCAGCTGTTCATGCAGAGGTAGGAGGTGGGTCGCAGCAGGATGCAAGGATAGCTCAGCTGCAGCAGGAGATCGGCCAGCTGCGGTCTTCGTTGGAGGCGTTCGCCGTTGCCAAGACGGACCACCTGCCTGAGGCTGTCAAATGTTACGGGTGTGGTGCCCCCGGCCATTTTCGGCGTGACTGCCCGGTGGTACGCCGTGGTCAGCCGAGAACTGGACCGAGAGCCACCAGGGTGAAATGTTTTTCGTGCGGGCAGGAGGGTCACATTCGGAGCAACTGTCAGTCGGCTGTACAAGCTGCCACCCCGCTCCAACCGTTTTGTTTATTTTGTGGCGAGGCTGGGCACTGGATGGCGGCATGCCATTCTCGCCTGCAGCAGGGGCCTCCAGCAATGGGTGGACGTCGGGGGCTGATGTCGAGGGAAGCCCTTCCATCTGATAAGCCGGCGGAAAACTAGGAGCAGCTGGCCCTGTGGGACAAGAGCCGGCTGCGTGTATCCAGTCCCGATTAACTGCAACAGCCATTCGAGTCCACTTGGGCAGCCTCGAAGTATGGGCGCTGGTCGATTCGGGTGCCGACTTTTCCATGGTCAGGGATGGGCTCCAGCAGCGGTTGAAAACGGAACTGGCTTGTCAGGCCACCACCCCGACGCGGTCCGCGAAGGGAGCTGGTGGTAGCCCCCTGAACATCGTTGAGGTGCTCCGTGATGTCCCTATCCAGGTGGAGGAGGAGTCGATTGTGTGTCCACGACTGGCTGTGGTGTCGGGGCTGGTCTATGACGTGATCCTTGGACGTGACTTCTGTTGCCAAAACAGAACTATCATTGACGATGAGAAGGGGGTGATCCGTATGAAAGGGATGACGATTCCACTTCCAACATACCCTGAGATCCGTCCCCCGCGGGCTAGAGTCATTCTTGGCGATGCAGTAACACTACCAGGTCGTTCGGTAACAACGGTAGCAGCAGTGGTGCAGCGACTTGATGGCCAGGGACCTTTTGTGACGTCAGCAGGCTCGGTAAGTGGGATGATGGAGCCAAGCCGCACGGCGGAGCGTGAGGATCTATTGATTCCACGGGCTGTGGTGGTGATCGCCTCCAATGGCACCATACCTATCCGGTTGACGAATGTCGGAGCGGAGGGCGTCCGTCTCTTGAAGGGCTCTGATGTCGGGACGTTCCTTGCGTTTGGGGGCGGTGAAGACGCCCTGTGTGTTTTGTGTCCCGGGGCAGACTGTGCCGATTGCAATGTGGCGAGCTGTGGAGATGGAGGTAATCCATCTCATGATCCTGGAGAGGTGGAACCAGAGGTGCAGCAAGCCCTGTCACCAGAACTGACAGACTTGAGTGAGAGAGGTCGTAACAAACTACGGGGTTTATTTGAGACCTACAGTGACGTCTTCAGTAAAAGACCGGGAGACATTGGTCGTACAGGTGTGACAAAACACAGGATTGACACGGGGGATGCAGTCCCAGTCAAACAACGTCCACGACGGATACCCATGAAAGTCCGAGACCAGGTAGAGAAACAAAAAGAAAAGATGTTACAGGATGGTGTCATTGAGGAAAGCGAAAGTCCGTGGTGTTCGCCGGTCGTGTTGGTGCGCAAGAAAGATGGATCCTTCCGCTTCTGCGTCGACCTGAGGGCTGTGAACGCAGTGACGAAGGGCTTCGCCATGCCGCTCCCACGAATCGACGACTCGCTCGATACCCTGTCAAGGGCGAGGTGGTTTACCACGCTGGACATGGCCACAGGGTATTGGCAGGTTGAACTGGCGGCTGAAGATCGAGAGAAGACGGCATTTTCGACTGGAAAAGGCCTCCATCAGTTCAGAGTCATGGCAATGGGTCTCAAGAACGCCAGCGGCACTTTCCAGAAGATGATGGAACTGATTCTCGCAGGCCTTGACACCAAAAGCTGTTTGGTGTACTTGGATGACGTCATCTTGTTCAACAGGACCGAGGAAGAACATCTGGCTACCCTGCAGGAGGTACTCCTGAGGATTCAGCAAGCCGGGCTGAAGCTAAAGGCACAGAAATGTCGATTCGCACGCAAGGAGGTGACTTTCCTTGGACATCTCGTCTCCGAGGAAGGGATACGTCCAGATCCGCATAACGTGGACAAGGTCCTGGCCTGGCCGCAGCCGTCATCTGAGGAGGAGATGAAAAGCTTCTTAGGCCTGTGCGGGTACTACGCGCGGTTTATTCAGGGGTATGCCGCGATTACAAAGCCACTTAGGGACGCCGCAGTAGAGGAGGGACGAATCAGGTGGTCCGAACCGATGCGCATTGCATTCGAGCTGTTGAAGTCCACTCTGTCCTCGCCTCCCGTACTGGCTTTGCCAACAGGTGAAGGGACGTTCGTCCTGTATACAGACGCATGCAACTCTGCCGTGGGTGTGGTGCTGGCTGAACGCATTGGAGATGAGGAAAAGGTGATCGCCTATGAGAGTAAGGCACTCACAAAGCAGCAGACGAGATGGCCGACTTACGATAAGGAACTCTGGGCGATCGTTCATGGCATCAGACATTTCCGTCAGTACACTGTTGGTGCCAGATTTGAAGTGGTGACCGACCACAAGCCGCTGGCAAACATACCGACATCGATCGCAGCAGAGCGAGACGGCACAGGACGTCGTGGTCGATGGGCGATCGAGCTGAGTTCTTTCGACTTCAATGTTCGGATCCGCAGCGGTCTGGCCCACGGGAACGCTGATGCGCTGTCTCGCAGACCACCAGATATGGCGTCTGCGGTCCGATCTGGTCAAGCCCAAGGCCAGGGGTGGTGTCCCGGTCGCTCTGTCTCAGAGAGAGGAGATAGAACGGAGACGGTGGGGTCAGTAGCGGGCGGCTCGCCCGCGCCGACGGAAGGCGGTTCGCCTGAGTCGGTTGTGACTCTTGTAGCTCCAACTGCTGTATTCTCAAGGCTTACGCAGGAACCGGCTGCTGTATCAGTCGCTGTGTCACAATCAGTCCAAGAACGGACCCTCCCTCCAATCGCCCAGGCGCAAGCCAGTGACGCGACGCTGTCGGCTCTCCGAAGAGCACACGAGAGGAAGGAGAAGCCAAGGCCTGCAGCGTTCGCTGGGTGGGGAGTGCTGCGAAAACACTGGAGCAAGGTGCGCGTCATGAATGGAGTAATCGGCATTGCCTCGGGTCGACAGTTCCAGGCGGCGGTGCCTCAAACTGAACGGGCCGAGATCATCCGACTGGCGCATGATGATCCATCGAGCGGGCACATGGGTCGCAGACGGACCATCGCCCGGGTGAAGGCTCGATTCGTCTGGCCGGGGATGAATGAGGACATCCGGAGCTTCTGTGCCTCGTGCACGCCGTGTCAGCGGCGGTACAGACCGGCACCCAAAAGACGAGCACCGATGGTTACCGAGGTTACCTCACGACCCTTCCAGAGAATAGCCATGGACATCACGGAGATGCCTGTGTCGAGAAGAGGCAACCGATATGTGCTCGTGATCATGGATTACTTCTCAAAGTTCGTACGAATCTTCCCGATGCCGAATCAGAAGACAGAAACGGTGATGGAGGCACTCCTTCACTGGGTTCAGGAGCTTGGTGTTCCCGAGAGGCTTCACACAGATCAGGGCGCTCAATTCGAATCTCTGATGATGCGTGAGCTGTATCAGAGGCTCGGCATCCACAAGACTAGAACAACGCCTTATCATCCTGAGAGCGACGGGATGGTGGAGCGCTTCATGAGGACCCTGAAAGACATGGTGTCGAAATACATCGACAGCCAGGGCCTTGACTGGGACGAAAGTACCAGATCATACGCCATGGCCTACAATTCTTCCCTCCACGAAACCACCGGTCACACACCTTTCTACATGATCCATGGCTTTGAGCCTCGGTTGCCTCTGGATGTAATGTACGGAACCGATGAAGTCGCAATACCAGCTGAAACCTTCCTGAACAAACGGCTGAAGAACATGAAGCGGGTCTTCGCACAGGTGAGGAGAGCCTCCTCCCAATCAGCTGCTCGAATGGCGGTTCGCCATGACAGCAAACTCAATTTTACCGCGTACCCAACGGGCTTGAAGGTGTGGGTACGAGACCACACTGCCGCTGTGGGAGGAAAACCGAAGCTGGGTCTGCCGTTTAAAGGACCGGTGACCATCGTCGAGAGAAGAGGCACACCGGGGGAGGAAGTTACCTACCGGATACAGGACGTCCGCGGCAAGACACGCGTCGTGCACCACAACGACCTCAAGGAGTTCATCCCTCGTCGGACCGACTTGCAGCCAGTTCAGGATCCGAGTGGTCCAAATGGACGTGGTGAGGCCGTGGGGGTGGATCCCGTGAGCGACTGTGGTAACGAGCATGGCGTTCTGCTCGAGGTGCCGCTAATGCACTTACTCGGGAGAGCTGGCCCATCTGGTGATGTGGGCGTCGCTCAGAGGGGAATGTTGCCGCCAATGTCATACGTGACCAGATCAGGCCGAGTGTCGCGACCACCTGAAAGGTTCCAGGCGGGACTATGAGTGTGGTGGAGGTGGTGAAGGCTGTGATTGTGTATATAGTTGTAATGTAAATAGCGTGTCGTAAGTGTCGCATTGTTCAATGTATGATTGTTTCCGTGAGGGGGGAGGGGTGTTACGGGCGGCTGTGACCGCCCGTTGTGGCATGCCTGGCGCCGCCCGTGGCGCCTCCCCGGCTGGCCGCGCCCGGCGCCGCCCCTGCCGCGTGGCCCTCGGGCGGGGTCGAGGGCTGGCGCTGGCTGGGCGGTCGGCGGCCCGGGAGAGGCAGGGAGACCGTGGTTACGAGCGGTTGGCTCTGTGGTTCTTGTTTGGGCCTCTGCCGATAATACAGTAAAGCATCGAGTCTGAGTGTGTTCAGCTCCCGCGACATATAGGCAAATTGAGATGCCGGTAAAGCAAGGAACAACAAGTAAAATACCTACTGGAGCAAATACATGATATAATGACACAAAAATTAGGTATATTATAATGCAAGGATAAAGCCTATATATTACAGAGAAAAAGACTAAGATTAATAATGAGTTCCACTCCACCACCAGACTGGGCTGGAATGCCCCTCCCCACCTGCCACACCAATTGCCAGCTTCTCGATGCTGTGCCCACCTGAAGCTGGCAGCAAAATCATAGTTGAGCAGGTGGCCTGACACAGACGTCATTGTCATCTGGCACCGTCGGCCCTGCAGCTCAAAGTCAAACTCGTAGATCTTGTTGAACCGCGACAGACCCTCTCGCTGGCAACACAAGATTAAAATTGACATGTAGGGCCAAAGGGTCAACAAACAGAAAAAAAAAAATCTAGAACTGTTGAACAGGCTTTGTCACATATTCCAAATAGTTTAGTGAGAAATCACAACAGTATGATCAATGAAAAGTGCATAGAACAAAAGCAAAGCAAAACATGCCATAAAACCAATATTGATATAGGCAACACACCTAATAAAATTTGGCTAGTATAAAGCATCACTGGTCATTTCACAAAAAAATGAATTAGTCAAATAAATCAAAAACAGTAAAAAAAAAAAAACAATCCACACTCAACAACTCCACACACTCAATCTTGACTTCCTTACCATGCGAGAACTCCCGCCAGACATGATGCTCGCCAGGTTTTTGGCAGCATCATTTTTCTCAGCAACATTCAGCACCTTCATCCCATCACCAGTGGCAGCTACGACACTACTGGTGTCGACAGGGCGGACCGTGCCCCAGTGCCGCAGGCAGGTCAGGAGAGAAGGGCGGGGGAGCACAAGGTGCCCAACCCACAGCCTCAGAGCCTCGCAGGCCACCAAAGGCTTCAGAGGGAGCATCAATCAGCAAACTTGCTTGGCACCGCCAGCCTCAATCTGAAAATGGTGGCAACGAGCTCAAGTAAGCACTGATAGTGACATTGGAATTTGATCAAGATGAGTATGTACTTGTAGGTACCAGGGCTGCGGAGTCGGAGTCGGAGTCGGTCGGAGTCGACAGTTGTGACTGGAGTCAGAGTCGGAGCCGATATTGGAAACCCCAGCTGGAGTCGGAGTCGGAGTCACCGAAAATCTGTCGACTCCGCAGCCCTGGGCGGTGTTTCACGGGATGCTGCTACCAAGCTACTATCAAATTGCGCGAGCTGACGTCACACTTGTGGTAGTGTTGGAGCAATGGGCCTGTTGATGTTTCCATGGAAACCCAATTTGACACGTGTAAAAGCAGCTTGCTGCTATCACCGGTGAAACAGGGCCCTGGCAGGTGTGCAGTCGGAGTGAGGAGTTGGAGTCGATCGGAGTCAACATTTCTGCCCGGAGTCAGTTGGTTTTTGAAAGCCGGAGTCTGAGTCAGAGTCGCCGTAAATCCATCGACTCCGCGATCCTGGTAGGTAGGTAGGTAGGTACCCACCTATATAAAACCACCTCCAGTCCGAGTCAACCTTTTCAACAGAAAAATAATTTATTTCGCATCATATCATCCACATCAACATCCACAAAACAACAAAATCGAGACCATCTATACACAAAAGTGACAATAATTACAAAACCATCGTGCAAGGTTGATGCAAGGCCATTGGTTACCATTTTGATTTTCAAAGATTTTTGCCTGTCTTTTACGCATAATGAATATAAAAATAAACATTAAAATACAAGTTAACTGCAGCCCGCCAAAAAGGTGCATCACAAATGAATTATTCGCGCTATAGATGAAATTATTTAAAAACCAAAGTACTGCAAAATTATTATTTATGCAATTTTGCCTGAATTTTGCCGCGGAAAAATCACTTTTGGCTTCAAAGTTGCGTTACTTTCTTTTGATACTTATTTTCAGTGACAGAGATGATTGTTTTGAAAAGCAAATTTACTTTTTTCAAGCAATTTCGCCTATCGTTTCGACTTACGCTTGAAACCAAACGGAAGTTAATTTTTATGAGAACTGATGAAAATGATGATTTCACGTCTCTTTTAGGGCAAAACATGTTCAAATCTTTTCAAAACGGTAAAAACAACTATTAAATGTAAGTTTCAAAAATTATTTCCATATTTACGATTCAACAACCATTTGCATTGCATTCGTGGACGTTTAAATTTTTGGCGCCATAAACTGCTGATATATTAATTCATTTGAAAACAAAATAAAGCTTCAAAAGTTTAAATTTTATTGACTTTGATTTGGAAAAATCTCTAAATAATTTCTTTTCAAACATGTCATTTTACAAAGCGGCAGATTCACGGGATTTCCCTGGATCACAGCTGTTTTTGTCTTGCGCAATCATCAACCAATCAGATACACAGCTTTAGGAGCGTTGACCAATAGCAGCAGGGCTTATTCTGACCAATGACAGAGAGGCGAAGTGATGACGTCAAGTTCAGTTGAATGTTGAGTTCCTCGGGGTGCGTGCTGCTGCCGTGTTCTTAAAATTGTGATAACTTGTTTGCAGAGGTATGTTTGTACGAATTTGCTCTTTGTTTATTCAAGAAACTATGTGAGATGTCAATTAGCCAATGATTATCACTTCTTCCAGCCCAAGTTCGCGGTGAAATTACGTTTGGTGCGTTTGCCGCGCATGTAAAGTGAAAGTGCGAGTGGAGGCCTGAGACTGATGCTGAGGCTATTTCAGTTGGGCAAACTACGGGGAGGTAATCAAGAACTTGATTAATCAAGTTCATGATTATTTTATGCCCATATTTGGTCATGTTTGCAGCCCGTCACGAAAACGGCCGAATCTCGATTCAGGGTCTACGGAGATGCACGAAAATTTTAAGACCGATAGAGAAGAAGTCACTCTACAAGTGTAATCTTTGAATGATTCAAGTTGAAAATCGTGAGGCGGTAGATTGCAACCAAAACGTAATCAACAACTTGATTACGAGGCGTCGTCCCGGGAGTTCGATGATCAACTTCTTGATTACGCAGCCAGCTGGCTAATCATGATCTTGATTTCGCATTCAGCTGGCTAATCACGATTTTGATCGCGCTGATCGTGCTACTGGCGAGCGTTGAACAATGCAGCTAATTAAAAGATACAATGATAATGGTGTATATAATAGACAAAATCAATCAGTTTTGGTGGGATGGAATTTATGTTGCAGTTAATGTTTCTCATGAATGACTTGACCGAGCCTGTTCAAATTTTGTGTGTGGCTGGAAGCGGATTAGCTATAAGCTTTGGACGAATCGGGGATTGGATATATTTGCACACGCGCACCTTATTTCTGTATCTCCGGAACGGCGTCACCGATTGTTTTTCAATTTTGGTGGGTGGCTAGAGACTCAATAGCTGTAAGCTTTAGACGAGTTAGGGGCCCTGTTTCACCGGTGAAAGCAGCACGCTGCTTTTACACGTGTCAAATTGGGTTTCCATGGAAACATCAACAGGCCCACTGCTCCAACACTACCGCAAGTGTGACGTCAGCTCGCGCAATTTGATAGCAGCGTGGTAGCAGCGTCCCGTGAAACACCGCCTGGGATGTGGCACACACATGTGAACTTGTGCACGAGCACACCTCTTCTCGCGCTTGCTCGCTCACATTGCCGAACACTGAGCTGAAAAAAGACCACCCCGAGCAAGAACACCGCTGTCCGCGATAAGCGGCCTGACCATAAGTCAGCTCAAATGATAATCTGCATACGACCGTCGACCACATATATTGGACGAATAGCGTCACAACCCAGAGCCCGTGTAACCAAGCACAGATCAAAGATATATTTCAAGAAATGTGTATTTATAGTCCTGCCGGTGGAAGGCTCAAAGAATTGGCAAACGCTTCCGACACCCCGCAGCGGCATGCTCTACGGGGATCTCACTCCACTTGATTCACGTTCGCAATGGCCGCCGCTGATGGCGGCACATCGGCCTTCACCCCACCAAACACTTTGGTTCTCAGAAACCAATTTAGATTGACCATGTTTTTAGGAGTTTTGATGTTAAAAATCCAAAAGGCGGCCTGCCACAGCAGGAATGCTTGGTCTGGTGGCGCCGATACCACCTCCTGGGCCTCGACGAATACCGCGTCTTCCCCGCCCAGCTCTCCATTCACGATTATGGGATGGAAAGTTTTGCGGGCCTCCGTTGGCTTCCGTCGTCTCTTGGAGAATGCGCTGCAGGTTCTCCAGCTCATCCCCTGCAAAATGTTCATAACCAAATTATAGGTACACTTAACATTGCGTGGGAGAAAATGGAGGAGAAAGAATAGGAGAGAAGGAGGGAAAGAGTAAAGGAGAGAGAGAGAGAGAGAGAGAGAGAGAGAGAGAGAGAGAGAGAGAGAGAGAGAGAGAGAGAGAGAGAGAGAGAGAGAGAGAGAGAGAGAGAGAGAGAGAGGGAGGGAGGGAGGGAGGGAGGGAGGGAGGGAGGGAGGGAGGGAGGGAGGGGGGGAGGGGGGGGGGGGGGGGAGGGGAGGGGAGAGAGGAGAGGAGACGAGAGGAGAGGGGAGGGAGTGAGGAAGGAAGCAAGGAAAGATGGAAGGAAGAAATGATGGAGGAGAGGTAGGTGGATGTAACAAGGCAAACAAGACAAGACATGGACCTGATGAGTTGACGCAGGGCACTGATAGGTACTACATTTCGGCACATGATGTGAAAATAATGTACAATGCCTCAGACTCAGCAGTCTGGAAAATGTAGGTACAAATTACACATGCATTAGTGAAGAAGTCTCTGCATTTAGATTAGAATGAATTGTTTTGAAAACATTAGACAATGCCTGTATCTTGAAAAAGGATTAGATTGGGCTGTGTCAGGACAAAACTGGGGATGAGTCATGTGAGCTCGCAAAGTTCCAAAGTTGTGCCAGGCAACTTCATGAGATCACACTGAAGGAGCTCCAGCAAATTATTTTCAGCATGCCCAGCTTGAGTGTGCAAAATGTACACTGGACTGGACCACTGTAGTGTCTGAACGTGATGCACAAAACTGAACGTGACACACCAGCGACAAAACAAAACACTACAACCATAACCATATATTGCAAAAACAATTCATACATACCTGCAGCTGTGTGTCCCTGCATCCTGGCCTGCTGTCTTGCATGAGCGATGCACATAATACAAATGTAGCTGTACTTAGTCCGCTTAATTCCAAAGAAGTTCATCATATCATTTTTTGATTGAGCGTTCCTCAACGTAGGACCATAGGTACCATTATCACGAGCTTCCTGAACAATACTGTGGTGACGGCGACGCCCACTGCTACAGCGAGGAGGTGGCGCTTTGATGAGCTGTGGAAAAACAGACACATTTGCAGTCACCACTTCTATTATTGTTCTATGAATCCATGACAAAGCCACTTAGAATGCAAGTATGAATAACCTAGCATAAGCCCAAATTTAACTTTTCATTAAAAACTAAAAGATATATCCTATTGGTCCCTGCTTGCACAGACAATTGACTGAATAAATGATATGGCCACACTGCAAACTTTTGCACAACATGCCAGGCCATAACATTTCTAGCTACTGTGGGCAGTTAAATGTGCCTCTCTAATCAACAATTGCCCCAAACAACAAAATAGGCCTATTATTTACTTTAAGATAAACTAAAACCCTGTAAATAGCAATACATTTCGTAAATAATTAAAATATTATACCGCGGAAAGCATGCGCCATGATAGCCTACAAAATCATCATAAATTCTATCGCAATATTTCAACATTTATACCGACGCACATGAACGTTGAGGCTATTCAAATTTACAAACATGATCTAAATTATTTAAAAAATGCTAATTTTACCTATAAGAACCAAATTACCAATAATTCGGCGCTAATTTCCGGCCTCACCCACACACCGACAACACGACAAATGGCGGCGTGCTAACAGGCGACGGTGCCTTTTGGAAGAAATGTTTATTACGACCAATTTAAGACGTGTGTAAAATGAATGATCAATTATTTATTTTTAAACTAGAAACGTTAAAATGTGGATAAAAGAATAATATCCGCCTAAAAAGGGCTTTAAAAAATATCACTTTTCTGAAAAAGTTAGGCTAGCAGTTTATCTTTCGCCATATGAGCTAAAGTCCATATCCCACTGCTACCGGTCCATATCATTTCGGGAGAATAGAATATTGCGTTTCACCTGGTAAAAAATCGTGTCGAAACGGACATTATAACAATCGAAACGAAACATTTGAAGAGTTCGGTGCACGAAAAGTAATCAAAATCTTGATTACAACTCCTTATATGGTCATGCCACGCCCCATTTTCATGACGTCATAATCATGAACTTGATTAATCAAGTTCTTGATTTCCTCCCCGTAGTTTGCCCAACTGATTTCCAGCATTTTCTTGCTGTGTTTACTGCAGTGCTTACAATTACTTGTTCCTTGTGATAGCTTTCAATTAGATGTAAACATGCTGAGTCATTCCTTCCTTAAGGAAAGAAATAATTTAATGTGTCTTTGTTACAATCTTGAGAAATAGATGACCTTGGGGTCATTGTCCTCTGACCTGGAGAGTGGGAACGTGTTTCAGCAGGTGTAGGTACCTTTTCAGGTACAGGCTTCCCAATATGTGGCCTAGAATGAGAAGCCTAGAAGTTGCCCCATTGTTTATATGCCACATTGGTGCTGTTACAATTACAAACTGCTATCATGGACTGCTATCATGTTACAAACTGCTATCATGGACTTTAACACCTTAAGGCTACTTTCATATGTATGCTTTTGTGCTTCATTTGTTACAATGCTTTTGTTATTCAAGTACTGCAGTCTCGGTGCCCTTAACTCCTAAATCATAAGCATACAATTTGTTGGTATTTGTTCAGAAAAGGTCCAATCTACAATTGTTGATACAAATATGCAACAGCATAAATTGTAGGCTGTAGGTTGTAGGTAAGTGAGAAATGTTAGGTTTGATCTTTCCTTGTACCTATTAGCCCCACATGTATCATAGGGCCTGTTCCAGTCACAGTGCCTCCAGAAACCTCCAGAAAGCTCTTGCCAAAGCTCCAGAAACCTCCAGTAGTCTTCAGAGGGTTGAAAGGTCCACATTTCACTAGAGGCTCTGGTCTACAATTATGGCGCACATGTGACAATTACAAATGTTAACAAAGGATTTTTGACTGTTAATTTTAGAACTTGAATCCAAGGAAAGTTACATTATAATAATTTTGTAAATCTTTTATCCTAGAATTAAAAAAATTAATTAAATATAAATAAAAATGAAATTAAATTTCTTTGAAGAGTGAACAATCATTATTTTGGTATCCATGACACCAATCTCCAGAAATCTCCAGATTGCATTACAACACTTCCAGCAGAACTTCTGGTAGAGCCTCCAGCCCTCCAGTCAAGAATTTCTACAGGAGGCACTGGAACAGGCCTATATTTAGATTCAGGATGTCAAATTATGTAAGAATATGCAAAATTTATGTTTTAGAAGTTAATCAGACTTTTGCTGAACATTAACCAATTTTTCAGTTTATTGTTCCTTAAGGTGATTGGCATAAATTTTGCATATAATTATTTGACATCCTGAATCCCAATATGATGATTACATGTGGTGCAAGTAAGACAAAGCAATCAAACCTGACCTAACCTTACCTACATACCTTCACTACAACCTAACAACCTACAACCTACAAACCTACCAACCCAAAACCTAAAACCTACAATCCTACAGCCTAAGACAAGCTACAACCTAAACACTTACAACCTACAATTTCTGTTGTTGCATTTTTATATCAACGGCACCACAATTAATCTAGATTGGACCTTTTCTGAACAAGTACCTGGTATTTAATAAGTAATAACAAATACCTCATTTTTCAGTTAGCATGTGTCCCTCTGTGCCTCAAACGTCGTAGCTTATGGATCAATCTTATGTCATTTATGCTCAAAACAATCAACCCTCGCCTAACCCAGCTTATCACTTGTTTCACACCTGTTTTGCACATACATATTACATAGGATAACTGCTGGAGACAGGTCAGGCAAATAATGCCCTCTAATTCTTTGCCTGGGACTTTGGAGGAAAAGTAGCTGTTGGCTCGCTAGAAATTTTAATGCTGTGGATGTTAATCAGTCACTTTCTGTCAATCCCCAATAAGTTTATTTCAAAGTTCTTGTATATTATGATTTTTCCTGTAGGTGTGTATGCATTCTGATGAGATTGAGGACAAAAGAAGTTAATGTTTCAATAGAAAATAGTGAAAGATACTCATACAAACATTTTGGGATAGATTGCCTCTTTGTTGCACTGTAACATGAAACAGGAACATGTCTTCCTGCTTATGGCTCAGGTTACTCATGTAGTTTTTTTTTACAAAACATTTTTAAAACTTTTTCTTATAGGTGGCTGTAAAAGGCATTAATAAGCAGCGATGCGGAGCCGGAGCCGCCGGAGCCGGCATATTTTGCCCGGAGCCGGAGCCGGAGCCGTGAAGCAATATAGCCCGGAGCCGTAGCCAGAGCCGTCAAAAAAGGGGGCGACTCCGGCTCCTTTTCTTAAGAGGAAACATATATAACAGTAGAACAGGAAACAATTATTTACCTAATTCGGTTTGACAGTGCAAGGCGTAAAACAATGTGGTATTCAAACTAGCCTTGTTATACAAATACAGAAGCAGCGTGTACCAATCCCATCGCCTTTTTTCTTCCACCCGTATTTTATTGATCGCGTAGGGGTGTACTGAGTAGAAGCCGGAGCCGGATCATTTTACTCGGAGCCGGAGCCGGAGCCGCCTTGACATTTCACCCGGAGCCGGAGCCGATTTTTTCTCCGGAGCCGGAGCCGTCTGAAATTTCCACGGCTCCGCATCCCTGTTAATAAGGCGTGACAGCAATGCATGGAAGAGATGCAGTTCCCAACCATAATTGTAGATCTATCCTGGCTGCATTTGGATGCTTTCTAAAATATCTCCAAATAATTTTGGTTTTTCACAGTATCAGCAGAACATGACACCCAAGACATTATTGTGCTCAATGCTAATGCAGTGTACAAATTCAGAGGTTATCCACTATTTTCCTTTAATGTGAAAGAGATGTGTATCTTGCCCTTTAAAGCTGGACCCTATGCAGGGCTAGGGTTGTGCTGTTTGTTTCCACTAACCCCCACAAATCTGTCTTCTCCAGACTAACTCAAGATGGCGCGTACAAAGCAGACTGCCCGTAAGTCGACGGGAGGAAAGGCTCCCAGGAAGCAGCTGGCGACAAAGGCCGCCCGCAAGTCGGCACCGTCGACCGGCGGAGTCAAGAAGCCCCATCGCTACAGGTGAGAGGATATTGTCTGGGGAACTGTTCAGAGAGGGACGCTGCCCCATGACTGATCACGTTGATCAGTAAACTCCCGGAAAATGGTCGTTATCAGAACCTTTCCAGAGGACATTTCTATTTTCAAATAGTTTAAGGGAACTTTGGGATCGGACAGCTACTTACCATATTCTTGGCAAGTAGATTTAACTCTTGGCTGAACACTTTAACAGTTTTGCGCCTATGCTAATATGAATTTCACTTGGAACAAAGAGGCTCAAGGCAGTCAATATAGGAAATCTGGGTCAACTTGACACAGTTGCGACCATCATTGGGTGGCTACAGCAGCTCTGCTGTTTGAATTGCATCCGCAGCACGGAGTTTTACCGGACATTTGGGATATACACCGTTCTCCGGATGTCGTCCTTGTTTCTCGCTCTTGTCTTGTTTGTACAAAAAAAGACCGCATTATTTTTGGTTTGTTGTTTTACTGCAGCCTGTTATTTTCCTAACCAACGTAATAGCGTTATAAAGTAAAATTGTCTTCAAGTAACGTGCTATTTACCGTTTTAATGACGCTCGTGACACTGTATGGGCCGATGCCTTTCACCTGCTGCTGAGTTGTGTCCTAACTCGCTGTTCCATTACAGGCCGGGAACCGTCGCCCTGCGTGAGATTCGTCGTTACCAGAAGTCGACGGAGCTGCTGATCCGCAAGCTGCCCTTCCAGAGGCTGGTGCGTGAGATCGCGCAGGATTTCAAGACGGACCTGCGTTTCCAGAGTGCGGCCATTGGTGCGCTCCAGGAGGCCAGCGAGGCGTACCTGGTCAGCTTGTTCGAGGACACCAATCTGTGCGCCATCCACGCCAAGCGCGTGACCATCATGCCCAAGGATATTCAGCTGGCCCGGCGTATCCGCGGTGAGCGCGCCTAAGCCGCTGTTTGACTGAGATCGGCGCAGAGGCGTCACCAGCCGCGCCGGCCACCCGCCCCTGCTCAGAAAATCTACTGCCAATAGCCCAGGAGTGGCGCCGCGGTCGCGTCCACGTGCGCGCGTGGCGGCCCGGCCTTCCGGCCGCCACGCGTGGCACGCATGCTGCGCGATCGGGCGCAGCTAGGTTTTATTTATTCACCACCACCACCATCAGCAGCTCTACCCAGTTGACTGTCCACTCAGCAGTGTCGATCGGGCGGCTGGCGGGCCGCCGCCCGGCCGCGACGGCCGCGCGCGCGTGTGTGTGTCTGAGACTCAGTGTAGAATCATTCTTTTGTATCGCCGCTTCATCGCATTTGTAGGACGATCTCCACTGCGCGCCGTGGATCCGTGTCTGCGCACGTTTGTGATGTTCTTGTGTTTCGGGAGCGGCCTGTGCGACACTGCACGTGCACGCGCGCGCAGCGACTTTCCATTGGCAGAAAAGACGTCCTTGTTTGGATCGTTTTAACGTTGCAAGTGCGTGCGTCTTCCTCACTTCATATATTGGTGTGTATAGTCGATGTGCGTTCTTTGTAGATTGGTTAAGATCCGGTCGCTACCATTTCGTAATAATTTTCCTAATTAACCCAAAATTTAGCATTCATCGAACCCTTGATCACAGGACCCCTGTTCGGTTAGCATGAGTGTATGTGGAGTAAATGTGTTTCGGTATCTTTTTAATGTAAGCACAGGTTTCCCGTTTGGAGATAGGAAGTGCAAGTACAAATGGCTCGCTATCCCCAAATTTTCGCAGACTGATAATAGACCGGGTGTTTAAGAAGTCGGCTTTTGTTTTTCTGCGGTCTCGCCGCCGCTAGGAGGTACGATGGCTCGCGCGGACACCTAATCTGCGAGGTTCCTGGAGATGAAACGTCCCGCCCTGTGCGGCATGCGGTCATTTCGATGTCTTGAAGATTCTGTACGTTTCCCGGAAATGGAAAAAAATAAAAAAGGGATCATTCCCAGCCGTGTTTTTAGAGCAGTGGTTTCGTGTGTTCGAGGGGGATGATTGTGTTCGTGGAATGGGATCTGGGGATGGCTGATCCATCGTGTCCCTTACACTGAATGGCACAGTTCGTAGTACCGCTGCTGCATGTCTCTCGCACGGTGATGAATCTCTGTGCCTCGTATCTGAGAGGAGCAGACTAGGAGCACAGCATGTGACGGGGCGCGAGCTGAGCGAGGGGGCGGATGGAGATTTCTTTGTTTCTGCCGCAGCGCCCGCGATCGACGAACTTTTGTGGAACTACGCAGCGGTGCATGCATAAGCAAGTGAGGTCCGGTCAATATCACTTGAAAATAATATTTTCTGTAACGTGCTCCAACCGCAGCGTCAAATGCAAGCTTTCTGGATCTGGTAGTTGCCAGTCGTGCATCGGTGAAATGCAAATAGAGTCGCAACCCAAGTTCCGTGCTCAAGAGCAAATCCTCCTCCCAACTCTTCACAATTAAAAAAGTGCTGTTTTTCTTTTAAAGAATTTACGATGTTCATGTTCAACGAAAATATCCTGCCCCATTCCATGATTATAGCGGTATTCTTCATCATTGTTTTCGTGGCCATAATGATAAATTTATTTACCAGAGTATATAGACACCTAATTTACTAGCTGCGTGTCTGTGCTTTTTCGAGACAGGTATGGCGCACCTGTTACATAAATTTGTGAAGCTTTCGGCGAAAAGCACACGCGTGTTCTGTGCCTGGGGTCGTGGTCTGTGGATTTTTGTGTGAGAATAATAGTATTTCTCTGCTTTAATTCTTCCCCGAGATTCGTAAGTGAGTATTTAACTGTTTGTAGTTCCGGTATTAGTCCAGAAAGTATTTGATCGCCAAAGTGATAATAAAAAGCATACCAATACCAAATTGAAATGATGTATTTTGACCTCCTGATTTCATGTCTGATATCAAATTCAATATCAATATGGATATTTTATTCATTGTCATCACATTATTCATCATTCAGGTTATTCATGGCGCAATCAAGTATCAAAACACCTGTGCAATATTTACCGCATTTAGTTTGTCTAGTCTACAAAATGCAACTTTTCCTGCTTATATTGATATCATCCAGCCATTCCAGCCAGCACGCAGTTTCAGTATCAGTATTGGTAATGGACTTGCTCAACCTACTCATGCAATGCAACACACTGACTATGAGCTGTTGGCAATGATTCACAGATCTGTAGCCATGGCTGACATTGAGGAGGTTCCTGCTGCTGCCCCTGCCGCTGCCCCTGGTGCTGCCCCTGCCGCCGCCCCTGCTGCAGCTCCTGCTGCTGCTCAGCCAGAGCCGCTGGCTGTGACCAAAGCTGGTTCTGAGGATCCGGCTGACCTGGACGATGACGTGAGTGAAATGGGATGATGTCCTTGTTGTGATCTGATGGAGTGTGCTGTGCTTGTGTTGGGCTACAGTCCATGCTGTTTTGGAAAACTTTTAGCCTTGTATTTCTGCTCATTAGTTTTAAGAGAGGTCTGTTATTTGTTTACTCCAATTTCACAGAATGTTCCGTTGGTAACGCATTGAACTCCAAATGATTGCCACTGATCAATAGCTAAATGCTGGTAGGGATAGTTTGTTTGTTGGAAACAGCCAGTTGAAAACATTTGAATGGGATTAGCTATGCCCAGCTACCTCAATTTTCAGCAAAACGTTGACTTCTAAATTACCTCAATTTCTGTATTTTGTTGTTTGGGTGTGTGCACAGCACTAGCACATCTTTTGAATTGATTCATTCGCTCATGATATGATAATGGTGTAATTGCTGAAAAGATTTTCCCTTAACTCCCTTCGATTTCTGGCAGATTGACGAGACGCTGGCAGAGCGTCTGATTGGCCTGACGGAGATGCTGCCCGCTCCGGTCCGCACCGCCTCCGGCAAGGTCATCCAGGGATCCGTGGCCGGGGTCAAAGGTAGGTCATGTGGGTCATCTGCGCAATAGACGTTAGTTACTTCGCTATGGAAGTTTTCAAGTAATTGGTTGTCAACCTTTTTTGTTCTTTGTTATAAGTTTTTTTTAGCATGTTTAGTGTTTAACATCAATCGTAATCGATCTTTCTGCCTTGTTATGCTCCTATATTTGTTGTAATTTATTGCCATCGATATCCATGTCCATCTCTCCCTCTTTGTTGATTGGTGAGTATATCCAAATGACGTGTTTTCAATGTGTTTTCACTAATATTCACCCTAGTCTACGTCAGAATTCATCCACTAACTGCATCTTCCTAGATATCTCCTAATAGGACTTGCCTCCTGTCTTCCCATCCTGCTCCCACATCTCCACAGCCGCGTACGTCACACCCCCTGACGACTCCCCCCCCCGCCCCCCCCCTTCGGCAGGCGCCTACGGATTGCTCTGCTCCTCGTCGTGGGTGTTTTTCTCGTCGGCGGCGATTCTGTTTGCGCCGCTGATCTTTGAGATCGAGCGAACTCAGATGGAGGAAATGCACAAACAGCAGCAGCGTCAGGTGAGCGGGAGAGAGGGGGAGATGGGGAACGGTAGAGGGGTGGAGGCAGAGTCAGTGGCCTGATCTGGGCACTGTTCGGTCGTAGTATATATCAGCAGGTTACCTGTCTCTTTCAGCAGGCTACCAGCTGTATTAGCTTGCTGGCGTTTTTCGGCTTCTCATTGGTCGAATTCACTTGGTCTGTGCGGTTCACCAAATAGATGCCAAGAAAGGCCAGCAAGGAAATCCCTTACCGGTAGCACGCTGATAAAAAACGACACCGAACAACACTCCGCCGTGTCAAGGGTGGACTTACGTAGTGGAGGGACTGGTCAGACTGTCTTGGGAGAGTGGACGGGAGTGGCGGAGAGGTGGGGCTGCTCCACTGAATGGCCCGCACGTGTTGCGTGCGTTTCATTATTTATGCGTTTCATTAAAAGAAACGCATGCAATTCGTAACTCCTGCGATCGTACAGAATGTACGTCCCTGCATGCGTATGGTTGCTTATGTGTGGCTGTTTATGCATAAATGTATTGAGATACTAGGGTGCATGCTGGGATTTGGAACAAACCCAACGCTTTTTAAAACTTTTTTTTTGTGTGAAGTGGCTTTGATGTGTCTGCAAGCATTGCGGTGATGGACCGTGTTGTACCTTCCCGCTTCTTACCTACGCAATATTTTACGGACCGTCATATGCTTGCGCGTCAGCGTTTTTTTTTTTTCGTTGATTATTTTGGTGAAGGGGCTTGGCACTGAACTATGCTAGTAGAAGGCGGATGCACGGGAGTTTTACCATCTTCAAGACTGATAGCTGAAAAGATTATGAAGCTGGTTAGAAGGCCAGGGCCTGCTCCTCCAATATTGCTGGTTGGGCAAGTGAATTGCATGTTGGCTCGGCCAGGACGGTAAGGAGTCATGGTAAGTACACTAACTCAAGGATCGCTCTAACAACTTGTGTTATTAATGATTTGCTTTTGTTTGTTTTTCATGTATTCAGGTGTTGCATGTGCGTTTTTTTGTAATGTGTTTTTTATGATTAGCACGCTCCCTGGTTCTTAGCCATTGATTTCTCGGAAAAATATCATGTGTCAAATAACTCACTACGACAATGTCATTTAAAATAATTGCTTTTTACTAACATCCATTTCTTCCTTAGCTTTAATTTATCAATTATTTGATTTTTAATTACCTTTTTGTTCGGTGTAAAAATCAAATATCCTCAGATAAATTTAATCGGTGTGTAGCGACATAATCCGCTACCTTTGCTCGTCTACCGCCCCCTCATGTTGTTTACCTTCCATCGATTTCTCAGTGACATTTCCCCCACTCCCACCTGCCCCTCCCCCTCTAACACGGCCGTCGTCCCTGTGTCCCCAGATTCTGCTGGGGCCGAATGCCGCCGTCTCCGGCTCTATGATGCCCCCGCAGGCGGCCGGCATGTAGGTCGGAACGGTACCGCGGCGCTCCCCGCTGTGAGGCAGCGCTCCTCCACTCTGCCGCAGCGCTCACCACTCTGCCGTACCGGCATTCCTCCGTTACACACACGAGCTAATTCAGGGATAGAGGACGGGGATGGATGAAGACTCTACCACCGGTTCTCTGTCTTACTGAGTGAGGTAGTCTGCGATGGACCGACCCATTCGGATCGGCGTCGGAATGGGTGGTCAAGTGCAGTGATCATCCATGAGACTCGGCCGTGTGGGAACACAGGGCCGGCTCAATGCCGATATAGACTGGCCGGACGGTCCTGGAAAGGGTCCCGATAGCGAGGCAGGTCGGAAGTCGTTCAGGATGCTCGTGTTATCACCTTGGTGAGCATGAACGTGTTCTTACTTTGGTGAGAATGAGTCAAATTCTCAGTTCTTATCATGGGGGCGGCGGAATGTGACATTCATCTGGGTTTGACGTCTAACCGACGATCTAATTGGCAACGTGTAATTATTTTGAGTATTCGTGGGTTCAACAATGATTGGAGCGATTCCTGTGGCGAGAGTACCTACCTAGGTAGTGCTGTGTGGGGAATGAATGTTCGAGAAAGTTCGTTTGTGCGACTGGTAATCTGCGGTTTTCCCCTATTTGTCCGTGCTGGGAAGCAGATCTCCAAAAACTTGTGTTGATTGGGTGTTGAATGAAAAAACGGAGTGTATGAGTGACTGTACGTATTGATGATATAATATACGTATGTGCGTGAATAAGCTTGTATTTGATGTGCAGCGTGTTCTGAGAAGATGTAGCTTGTTGCTATGGCTGCTGGTGGTTGTCGCGACTGACAGAATTACGTGGGCACGTGAGCTCGTTCTGTCCTCTGCCGGTAGGTTTGGTTAGCTGTAGTTTACAAAACGCCCGTCGGCTGGCGCTGGCCTGCAGCTCGATGATATGCCACATACACGTCCGGCGCAGTTTCTCTTATCGGTAGGCTTTGCTGGTGCTTTGGTGCTGAGAAAAAGCGTGCGCCTGTGGCATTGTGATAGATTGGAATGGACTCAGAATGGTTACTGATTTTGTCAAGCTGTGTCATAGCTGCACACAGATGACGGACATATGTCTTCGGTACCTAATCGGTATCACCAATCCTTTAGGCAGTGTCTAGCATGGATTTTTTTCGTCATGAAATTCATGTAAAGACAGTCAAACAGCTCGTTTTTAAAATGTATTCTATCTCAAAGCGTGATGACACATGTCCGGTTGGGCAAGCGACAGAACAGACAACGACGATATGTTGCAACAGACACGATAAGAAGAAGGGAACAAAGGTTATGATAGTGACGCATGCTACAGCCGTATCTCTGCATTAGTCCGCCGATCTAACGGACCTTACGCTGATTCAGGCTATGGCAGCCTTCCAATGTTCTTTGCGCAGCTCTGCTATATGCAAGTTTTCTACTACCTAACACATATTTTTGTATCAGATCGAAGCGTTCTGAATCATTTTATACGTTTTTTTACGATATTGATGAGAAATCAAGACTCACATTGATGAGATAGATTGTCATTGATGATATTAATGAGAAGATGGCAATAGGATTTTTGTATACATTTTAGCTCCGAACAGAGAGCTGCCAACCGCATAAGAAATATCGGTCTTGTCCCTGTAGTCTCCTTGAAGGAACCGGTATTAATTTGTATGACAATCAGCTGAAAGGCGCATATCTCCGCTCACCCTACCCTGGGACAGCTATCATGTACCGTACCTTCAACCGTAGTTATAGTTTCCGTATACCACGACCCGCCTCTGCCACTCAACTGATTCACCTTAAAATGTAACAATAAGAAACTCGTCTCGTGCCGTCCCTGTCTCCTTTTTTGTCTCCAGCACGCTTGGCAAATTCAGCGAGGACAACCGCAGGAAGTGAAATCCCTCATTATATGCTTACAAAAACCTTGTCGCCTGCGGGGTTCCTCCCGCCTCCATGGGCTGTCAAAGCACAACGTTGTAAGAACCCTGTCGCCAGGACCTTCCCTTTTTACATTAACCTTGGCGGGGGTCCCGTCCCCGTCTACAGCAGGCAGTAGAGACCCTTGGCGTGCAGCATGTTGATCACCATGGCCCAGACGATGCCGATCCAGCCGAAGGTGGCCACCCAGTATCCCACCAGCGCCACCGTCAGCATCTGCTGCGTCGGGTAGTTGTGGTTGTAGTTGGAATCCCGCGAGCCGAGGCCGTCCGAACACTTGCGGTACTGATACTTGTCGAGGTTAGCGTTGTTTCCGAGAATGGCCAGGCAGGTGCGCGTGTAGCCGTCGGTCAACATGCAGACGATGATGAGGTGGAAGAGACCGAAGGCCAGCGCTCCGGCGGTAAACACCCGCCACCAGGAGCTGGAGGCGGGCGTCTCTCGGCCGCGGAGGATGTAGTAGAGGGTGAGCAGCAGCACCGCCCCCAGGATCGGCAGGATGGTGCCGTAGGCGACGAACGAGCACGTGCCGATGTCGCTGCCCCATGTGTCTCCGATCGCCTGATACTGGGTGAGGGAGGCGTACAGCATACACTGGCCCTCGCTGCCGTCACTGTTGGCCCAGTCTGTGGAAAGGGGAGGGGGTCAGGTCAGGTCAGTACGGCATGCACTGGCCCTCGCTGCCGTCACTGGTGGCCCAGTCTGTGTGTGTGTGTGGGGGGGGGGGGGGGAGGTCAGGTGAAGGGAAGGTGAGATAGATGAAAGGGAGGCCAGATACAAGCCATTGGGTGTTACTAGATTCGGGGTAACATGATGCGCAAATTAGTGACCCTTGCTGCCACCCGGTCACTGAACTGGAACTAAAGGAACGAACCATCTTATGGTTTGGTGACGGACTCCTATGAGAAAAGGGCATTAACCCTATTCCTGGCGGGCTCCGCCGGGACAAGAAACTGGCGGGGGGGGGGGCCGATTCGGCCCCCCCCTTCAGATCTCAAAAACTACACATCGCAGCGACAAACGGTAAACGGCATCGGATACGCACGGTTAAGATCTACAATTTTTACTGAGGTCATTTTCAGGTCAGGTCAAAGATGACGTCACAGGGGTCGAAAAAGTCAAAATGGCGGCGCTAGATATGGAGAGAGTTTTTCTCGAATAACTCTCGAATTAGTCAAGATAGGAACAAACTAAGGGCATCATCGTGATCCTCTCGTCAATCCGCATCGAATGATATATATGTTGACCTCGAAAGGTCAAGGTCAAAGGTTGACCTCAGGTCACGTGACCTCGAGGTCATCATGTATATCATTCGATGCGTCTTGACGAGCTGAACACAATGAGACCATCCACGCGTCTGTATCTTGTTCCTGTACGGAGTTATTGGCCAAAAACCTTTGGTGACCTTTGATGACGTCACATGACCTCACAGCTGCCCAACAGCAAAACAGACCTCAAGGTAGTGAAGGTTGATCGTATATGAAGTCATGTATGGTATATGGGGCCATTCCGACCCGTTTTAGTGGTAAAAACAGGGAGTTGATTTTTCCCCTATTGACTTATAATGGGGAGGTCGCGAAACTGACCTGACCTTAGGTCACCGATATCAAAATTCCGAGATATACAAATTTCACATACTGGTACCCTAACTAAAGCCTGAAGAGAAGAAATTGATCGGTCAAAAACTCTAGCTCTGGCGTGATTGCAAACTTTTCTGAGGTAGGGTCACCAAACCGCCTCTGGTGACCTGACCTGAGGTCAGATCAACTCAAAATTTTCAGACATGTTGCGTAGAAGCCTTTTAGGAAAAGTCAGAAAATTTGAGCTTCCTAGCTCAACGCGTTTGGGAGAAATAACCAAAAAACCTCAGGGGGGGGGGGCTCCTGAGGCCCCCCCCGCCAGGAATAGGGTTAAAATATTTACACTCCCACTTTATAAACAGCCAGATCGGAATGATTTGTTACAACGGACCAAAGCACCTACTCGACACAACAACAATAACAACAACAACAACAACAACAACGACTTAACAACAACAACAAACAGTCAGACGATGTTTAAAACGTCCCCGATTCACTCCCACCCACCCCAAGTGGTCCTATTAGTAAAGCAAACTAGCAGCGGTCCCTCTGTATCTCACCTTTGGTTGTCATGGCCATGGGGATCATGCCCATGGCTGTGAATATGATAACCAGCACCAGCAAGAGTGGCGCCACAAAGGACGACAGCGTCACCTCCTCATCTTGCGGGTCGGCCCAGCCAGTGGTGGTGGGCTGGTAGGCGCCCTTGTAGGACGACATCTGGGGGGAGTTGTCATTGATTAGAGGTCAGGGGAGTTAGGGTGGAGTGGCATGGGGACATCTAGTAAGTAAGCAGAGGACATCTGAGCCCAAGAGAAAAGTCGAGCGAACTGGAGGAAGGGAGGGTATGAAATGACAATTAGAGGTGGCAAAAGGTGAACATTCTGGGAACCAGACTCGAACCAGACCCGACTGGACATTTCTGGAACCAGTCAGACTCGGTCTAAGTTGAAATCGGAACCAGTTGGACCCGTTCCCCAAAAGTCAATTAATACAAACTATTTGCAGGTATCATTAGTTGCATCATGTAAAACAGCCCTTTTCCCATTGGGAATACTTATGAGCTACAGTGCAAAGAAACAATAAGTGTCTTATTTCCATTCGCTTCATATTTTGCAATTTTTTATTTTGCAATGTTTTGCAATGTGTAGTGTGCAAAATGTGTAGTGTGCAATGTTTATGGCAGGACCCGGTTGGACCCGTCAGAAAATTTCCAGGAACCGGTCTGGACCCATATGGGTCCAGACTGGTTCTTTGGACCGGGTCCTCGGGTCCACATTTTGCCAACTCTAGTGACAATGAATGTTGTCTGCTACGGATAAAAGTGAAGGCTAGATTATGCTTAATACGGTCGAGTTTTGTTATTTCCTGGAATGACTTGTTGCCGATTTGTGTCCTGCATGCTCCATAGAACACTGTTGTTGGGAGCCTGAGGCTGGATTTACCTATCACGGCCGTCTGTTTAGCCACCATGCATGCTAGCCGTTTATTCTGTGCCTGACAAGTGCGACCCCGGACCCATTCTTGTGAATTTGGTGTGCGGTCCACTGCTGTTATTTCAATATTTCTTGTTTTAAAACCATAATCGCATCTCAATCACCCGCGCGGCCGGTTTGCGTCGTGCGGTACAGCCTACCTTCAGGCGCTCACTACCAGTGTCATCTACCGGCAGGATGGTAAGCTGCCTCGGTGCGGTCATCGCAACGCTTCAGATGAAGGGCTCCCAACCCGTTGGGAGGGGTTTGTCCTCGAAGGGGATATGTTTACTTTAAACTGAACGACATTTCAGACTGTATAACAAATAGCAATGCATTTCCTTAGGATTTAAACATTTAATCTCCGGAATGCGTCACTAATATCCTAAGACTGACAATACGTATTTCTAAATACAAGTGGAATCATGGTATATCAATTGAAGCTCAGGGGAGTGATATTCTCAGTCTTCTGTCGCACCTTGTCAAACAGCATTGTACGTGTATCATTCGCTAGTATCCTTACTCCACTCTCCAGTGGTTGATATGGATAAAGATAGTGATTGGATTTGGGGCTCGCCTGATAATGTTTGTGAAGTTTAGGTAGTATGTGCAGTAGTTCGGTTAGCATTTGTTTGACTGTAGAAGCCAGATATGATAACAATATTTGGATGCTGTGAGTGTGAAACTGTTAGCTATTTAATGATAGGTCTTTGTAAATCCTTCGATGTTTGCGATACGGGAGTACTGTGTCGTAACTGTTACCGCGGCTTGTCTAGTTAGCTTCTTTACTACTTTTAACACCGTTCCGTGATTCTGTCCTCAGGATACATAAATCCTTCTCCTCCGCACCGCAACCCCCTCCGGGCTGGACAGGCACCTTTATGTCATGCGGGCTGCTCCCTTGGAGCGGCACCGCTGCTCCCGAGGGAGCGCACCCCGTAGCCGGGTGCAGTGAGTACCTTGGGGCTGGGTGGCCTGTCCTCTGGACGGGCTCAGCCCGGGTGACTCACTATAGGTGCCGGCCCAGACCAATGTCTCCCCCTATATCCTATCATCCTCCCGGCTCTGAAATGGTCTAATTGGACCGAAAGGGCCTAACCCAACAAAACAAAACAAAACAAACTACTTTTAACATATACTTTCTACTTATGTCAAAACCTAGTTGCTTTTTTAATGCAGGGTGAAACGGTGCACCATCTTAGTTCTTTACTTAGCCATTGATCTCGAGAGACCGGTTTTTCCCTAGGTGTTCCATAAGCTGGCAGTGAGCCAAGAAGGAACTAAACTGCAGTATGTGCAACGCACTAATGCCGCGATCGCAGACATCGGAAACTTGGCTTCAGTTGAAGAATAGATGAACGAAAAATATCCAAAAGAGCAAAACGCTGGCCGTATTTGTATTTGTATTTGTATTGTATTTCGTACGTATTCGTATTTGTCCGTTTCTCTGTTCTCTAGTTACCGTCACACGATGAAGAAGTCGTTTTACAGGCGTTATCTTTTCAATTTCTGTTCCAATAGTCGAATACATAGAAGCGTCCATTTGAAAAAAAAAAACACCGGCCTTAGTTTTGCTGTAGATCAGAATTAATCAGGCAGATACTTCCCTTACACGTGTAAGCTGATCTTTATTCACCCATAAGGCCATTGCATTCTTACATGCCTTAAAAGTAAGATTTCAAGCAAAACGAATAGGTCACTAAAGTCAAACGCTGCACACATATAAATGTATGGGCAATCAATTTCACATTGCAAACAGATTCGGGCTCAAACGACCGTAAAACCTCCTAAAATGCGCATTTGCTTTCCTTATTTAGATCCGAGGTTACTTGGAGCCGTACTACGTCTTTGTTCGGTATCCGATTCCGAACACACCAAACACCAACCTACCTCTGGTCTGTTCGCAAGTCCTTCGCCTCCTGATTAACTCCTCTTTCCCTCGGTAATGTGTCCTGCGCGCTGCTCTGTAATCCTCCCTTTTCACTCTCTCTCGAGACGCACCGTCCACACAGCACCGCTCACCGGTCTGCTCCTGTCGCACAGTACCCACTGATTCACCTGTGTTGGAACAGCGACACCGATAGCGACGGGCGCTCAGAGGCGGGCGAACGTCAGCGTGACTCGAAACGCGCAGACACAAGCGGTGGCTGTATGAGAGAATCCACGCATATGTGTCCCTTAGGAACTTTTACACCCATGTGCGTTTTTAATTTATGTGGCTTATGCACAGGCTTGCTGTGGAGGGCAGAAACTATTCCTGCGTCGTTTTACGCTCAGTACGCCCCTGCCTATCAGCCATGCAGTAAGATAAGACCTTTGTGATTACACATAGTGGCGACGAGGCCGGGCGCTTATCGGTGGCATAGTTGGGGCGGTCGGAACGGCCCTTACTATCGGACATGCGTCACAGCTCTGCCGGGTCGAGTGGAAGGAATCATACGCGCAGATACGCCGAGGGGTAGCTTCGGTTCCGGATTGATTGGAACGGTGGCGTTACTTTGGTTTACGGGGGGGATTGCATTTAGTAGGATACGTAGGTTAACCCGGCAGGCGGTGGGCCTACCAGCCACCTTCCGCGCGGTGGGGGGGGGGGGGGGGCACTTTTTTGCCCCCCCCCGTATCTCCGAAACTACTGGACGGATCCGGAAAATTCAAACGGCGTTCGATAGCCCTGTCAAATTTGTCGAAGGAAACCAAATTTCATTGACCTCGGGGTCACCGATGACGTCACAGGTCAGGTCAAAGATAAAATGTTTCACCGTTCACGGGGCTTCTAGGGAAAGCGCTATAACACCGAGTAAAACGCATTTTGTCGAAAATCAGCGATAAGGCGTCAGTTGTCTAGTACATATGTTGCTATTAGAGGTCACTGGTCATACCAGGTCAGGTCACAGGTCAGGTCACCAAAGGTCACCAAGGGTCACCACATGAGCCCAACTTTACTAAGGTTATGCGATGCATGTTTTATGGCCAGTTTTTCATTTCCAACTCAATGGTGTTGGTTACAAGACCATCAGGTACGGCTTAGGTCACTTTCTGGTGGAGGTCAGGTCAAGGTCAGGTAAAAAAGGTCAAATTTCAAAGTTGATATTTTTGCATAAAATGGGTATCGATTCGATGCAGCTCGTCACGGGGAGTCTAATGGTGGTCTTTGTTTTGCGCTAAGAGGTCTAGAATTGCTAAAAATTGAGTTTGAAAATTTGACGTCATCAATTTTGAACAGTTTTTTCGCTATAACTTAGCCAAAAAAGAGGTATCGATCTCAAATTTGGTATGTAGATAGAAGGCGGTAGGGGCTATCACATATATTCCAGTTTTTCCGAAATTCAAAAAACTTTTTGGATTTTTTGGCTATTATATTCAAAAAATCTATTTTTTGATTTTTGGGGGTCAAAGTCCAAAAAATTCGAAAAACCGAAATAGCAGTTTTGTAGCCCTTTTAATTTCACACCTTTTATGTCTGTAACATTTTTCTGTATCTCTAAAGCTGTAGGCCTGACAGCTCTTCCCGCGGAACCTTTTTTGGGTCGAAAATGGCAAAAATGACGTCACTCTGACGTCATTAGCGGCCAACCTATCATAGCCTTTGGAAAAAGTTTTTGGTCACCATGTGCGCTAGCTGCTCCCGGGAGGGTACTGAAAGTTTGGTGACGATCGGCGCAGCGGTTCTCGAGATATATCGAAAAAAACTAAAGGGGGGGGGGCAAAAAAATGCCCCCCCCCCCCCACCGCCTGGAAGGCTAAGGATGACAAGCGACGGGATGATGACCTAACTATGTGAGCTGAGGATGAGAGGGATAAGGAGTTAGACTCGAGAGGATAAGGTCTAGGTATATGAAGACTTAGGTTGAATTAATCACCGGCTTGGTGGTGACTCTTAGCCGGCAGCGATGGAGTCCATTCAATTTGTCATCGCTGATGGTGCAAGCTACCCAGCCTTTCGAAAGGACACTCCAGAGGGATATGGTCCTTTGGAGCTGCCCTAGCCCGCCAGTTTCCCGTGAGAGGTGGCTGTCAGTCTGTCATCATGGAACAGGCCATTGTGATCCAGGATTAGGTCCGGCTGATTAGTGATTAGTGATGACATGGATTGAGAAAAGATCGATGCAGCTGCCCCGGCCCCTCGTTGTCATCTATTACCAATGATTTCAGTGCTCGTGCATTCTGATCTGCGTCCCCAGTGCGGCAGTGACTACGCTATTCTTTTCGTTGTCAGGACCGGAGAGGGTCGCCCGTCGCTAGGGAGGGTCTTTGGGTGAAGGTGGGCGGGGGGGGGCGCACGTGGGAGGGAACCGAGAAGGCTCAGTCATCGACACTATTGGCACAGGGGAGCGACAACTCTGGCCGTGCAGACCCACCGATAACAGTATTTGCACAGGCTGATAGCCGGCATACAAGGAACAGCGCTCGCTATCGTATCGGCAAAAGACAGCGTTTCTCCGACGCTAGATAGTGCTGCCACCTACCAGACAGAGTTACACTCTAACCTCCGCCACCGGCCACCAGAGCCCGCCCCGGAATCAATGAAGGCTCGTTGTTTACGGGTGACGGGCTCAGGCGGTCATTGCACGTCATCACGCCGGACGTGGGCTCGTAACCGAGACGCCATCAGCGACCACGGCGGTGACGGGGCGCATAAAGAACAGACTGAGAGCGCCGGGGGACGGCGGGGGCGCCCCCGGCCGACGGCAGAGGACTGGGACTGGAGCGGGGGCCGTTAAAGGGTTGTTTTAGTTGTTTGTGTGGTTGGCAAGTCATAGTGAGTTACGATGAATTCTGTTGTTTATGGTGTGCTGCTTGCCAGGACTGGCATCGACTGAAACATTTATTGCTGCTGAAAACTAGATGATGAATATTTTTCTGAGATTTTTTTTTTTTAGTGAGGCCCGAGGCCTACGCATGTAGGTACCTAAACCAGTTGTTCATACCATACATACCCAGTATGCTGTGCGAGCAGTCAGTCAGTGTACAATATCGTTATACTTTTTTCAATTCACATGATTCAAACGGCCCCTCGAAGTCCCTCGTCGGCTCCTTGGTTCTCGACGGCCCCTCGAACGGCCCCTCGATGAAAGTGATGCTAATATGCCAAGCGACTCACCGCGCTTCTAAGCTGAAAGCCTGATTTCAAAGGGAGATGATTCGCGGATTGAGCCCTGGAGTTTTAAACTTATTGCTGAACACTCCGTAGCAGGCTTCCTAGAATGAAACACTCTGCATGCTATTGATTCTGAATAGTTACATTACCGTCCGATCATTTCACTTTCAGGCGGAGTTGAAATGTAATTCGTATTTGACGGATCGTGAAAAAATGTGCTTCAGAAACGTCGTATCGTTCGGTGTAAGGTCACATGTTAAAGTTGTCCGATATTGCCGAATACTAAGCCTGTCCAATGTAAGTTTAAAGTTGTACAGCAGTGTTAGGGATACCTATGTCGCTATAATTTCTAGAAATATCAATGCTAGATAGATCTTTTGGGCCGAATAGATACGAATTTCGCGTTCGCTCGCCGTAGCTTCTCCGGTGGCATCTTTCATTCATTTCTGAACGGATATCGGCCGACGACTTTGCCTCAAACTTTCTCCGTTTTTGAGGTCAAAGTTGAAACAAAACATATTTGCGGCGGCTGGATCTTGTCAGTGAACTTATAGTCGACTCCGGTCGATGTGCCGCCAGCCCAGTCGCCGATTGCTTCCATTGAAGTCGAAAGGTCAACTGATTGCCGAGAGTTGAAGCTGGCGAACTTGGTTGGAAGTGAATGATGGTTCCTGAGTAGTTTGGTCTAAATCATTGAGATGTTTTATTTAGCATGTGATGTTGGAACTTCGGCCTACATTTTTAATATCGATGAGATTGATTAATTCAGCATGATTGTAGTCGTAGAACATGTAAATGAAGACGTGAATAAAAAAATATAGTGACATGTTCTAGCTTGCAGAATGCAAATGTCATATTTAATCTTTTATCCCTGGCTGTTTGGTGCGTTTTACGTATACACTCTGTTGATATATTTTACTTTTTAGCATGATGCTCTGTCATCCACTGAGCTCGTTGGTTGGTTGTTACTAAGTGCTATTGGATTATATAGCGTAAAGCGTTACACCCATGACCGTAATCTTGTACGCTATTTGGGGAATGTAACCATCATGTACTATTCAGTGTCTGGGTGGTGATCAAATGAGCTGAGTCCCCAGCACGGGCGTTGGATCAGTATGGTCGCCGAACACGCGAATGGATTATGGGGATATTACATCGGGCTTTGTCGCATCCAAACGTTGAACTTCATCGATTAGCTGGTTTGCTACGAATCATACGATCTTGCGAGCATTACACATGTTGTATGTTACAGCTTGTATGATGCTGTATGCTGCTGTAGGTATTAATGCTGTAATGTTTTTTCGATCAAGAACAATTTCAAAGGCATTGATTGCTGTTTGTACCTAATGAAAGTCTATGTCTAGTCTGGTGTGAATTACGAAATCTTGGTGAAAATTTGATACCTATGTGTTTGATCTGTGCCTGGTGACAACTAGTGTGAAATCATTTTGTCACATTGTTGACAGTTCAAGCTCGAATGATTTTAGCTGCTACGACAGCTGTGACAGCTGTACACACAAGTTTTGTGGGGCTCTTTTGTTGATGGACAACAGAGGCATTCGTATATAACAGAATGCTATCGTATCTTTTGAGCTGCTAAAGCTGCAACTTTGTGCTATTTTACTGAGCTGAGTGACATGCTGCCGTTATTTGGCTAAACAATATTCATCATTTAGATATACCATTTGATACATACTATTTGGAATTTACAGGTACGCCAGACGTTGTTGTCGAGAGAGAGAGAGAGAGAGAGAGAGAGAGAGAGAGAGAGAGAGAGAGAGAGAGGGAGAGAGAGAGAGAGGGAGAGAGAGAGAGAGAGAGAGAGAGAGAGAGAGAGAGAGAGAGAGAGAGAGAGAGAGAGAGAGAGAGAGAGAGAGAGAGAGAGAGAGAGAGAGAGAGAATCGATAATTCTCTCATCAGTGTATTGAGAAGCTGCTCTGCGCCAACCTGTCGGCTCGCCTGGCCCGCGTCTCGTTGGCCTGGCCTATATCCGGCCAACTGGCGCCGACGCCTATACACCGCTTCCCTCTACCGTCGGGTGGCACTGTGGTGGGCCAGCGGGTCTGTCATTTGTCCCCTCCCCTCCCCCGGACCCCGAGCCGCCCTGCAGACCGACCCCGGTCGGTCAGTGGGGGGTAGGGCGGGGGTGGGCCCCCGGGGAGGGGGGGGGGGTTGGCCTGTCGCCCCGGGGCTTGTTTGCTGTCATTGGTAGTAATGTGATCGGGGAGACGCTCCAGACGACAGTGCGGATGAGCGATCATGCTGCGTCGGGAGGGCGGCGGTTACTGGAACGGAAGGGGACGGAACGGGAACGAGATGAGAACGGAACGGAAGCGAGAGGGGAACGAAGTGGGGATGAGAGGAGCACGGAACGGGAAGAAGCGGGAACGGAATTGGAAACTGAACGGAAACTGAAAGGGAGTTTGAACCAGAGGAGAACAATTACAAAGCGGGAACGAGACGACAATGATATGAAAGCGGAATGGGAATATGCTCATTGCTCAGTGCCGGATTATGTAGATACCTACTCGTCTGCGTCATCGCGTCAGCGAGCCGATCGTACGTCCGTTGTTGGTTCCATTCTGGTCCAATAGCTCGGGGTTTCTGGGTGTTTGTTTCTGCTGTTTGTTTTTACTGCAGGCCCAATCCATATCGAGCTGGGCTTCTTTTTTCTGATGGACGGACATACCTATCTATGTATTTGTGACCGCCATTGATAATGGTGTCGGTAAGAGACTAAAATCCCCTAGACTCGATTCACGTTAGGTTCATTCGAAATTGCAGCTTCCGTTATGATTCCAGTATTCTTATTTATGATACAAATGCATTTCTACTAGCCTCATTTCATTTTCAAAGGCCCTGAAGCTTATGGACTTATGCATGACATTTTGTATTATGTAGTTCAGTACTCAGTCAAACAATTTTTTTCGTCCTTTCTATCCCCAACTGACCCATTCTCATAAAGCCCCTGTCCTGTCCAGGCTAACAGTCACGCTATCCAGGCAGATATATGGGACACAGGACAGTTCTTACAAAAGCATGCCTCTCCTGTGTGACCTTACGAAAGGCCGGCTGGGCTGTCCCCCCCGGGCACTCCCGTACCAGCGGACTGGGCTCAGCCGCTGCGGCGCACCCATACCTAGGGCATCGGTGTTTTTATACAGAACTGTTGATTGGGGTTTCGAATGCCTTCAAACTACTGTCGATTCTTCGTCCATCAGCCCACCAGGCGATAGCTCGCTCATCTCACTGTCTATCGCCTCTCTCTCTCTCTCTCTCTCTCTCTCTCTCTCTCATCCCACGGCTCTGAAATGGTCTAAAGAAACCATGAAGTTCTGACCCAGCGAACAAAAAACAAATAGAGTAAATATTATTTCACTCCCTTTTTTTAAGAAGAAACTATGTCGGCTTTGGTATGGGATTTTAGCTGACATGCACCAATTCCCCCAAACTGATCTCTGTCACTCGCCCGAGCCCAGATGTTTGGAGTGTCACGACATTAGCCCGTGGACACTCTATCAAGGAAGCCACACTTTCCTTCTCTGCCCCACTGATAGGTCACACCGGGCGGCAGCGGGTTCAGTTTGCAGTGAAGAAATAGCCCACACTTGCCGAGAATGCCCCACGGTCCTCCACACCTCTCACCCTGGTGGTTCCTGCAGCTCTTGCAGCAGGCGCATGGCAGCGTCTGGCGCCCCAAGTGTCCGCATTTCCGCACACTGGGCTCGCTGGGCTTGCACGCGGCTATCATTTGAGGGGTGCACGGCCATGGGTAGCAGACGAGAGCAGAACAGAGCGCCAGAGAAGCCGCCATAAGGAGCGGCACGAAGAGTTGGCGAGCCATGTTGAGCGCAGGCGTCTCTGCTGGAGTCGCTCGGCAGCGATGTCTTTGTGTTGTTCTGTCGCCCGTAGCTCAACTGTGTGTTCTGACGCGCACGGCCTCCTGATATAGGCGCCCGATGACAGGTGATACGGTGTCACGCAGTGGACGGACACTGGCCAGTGACATTGTTCGACGCTGGGCGGCAGACAGTCACACCGTAATATTGCCACCTCGCCACGTCCCCGCGGTGACACTGCTGCGCTGTTACCTGCTGATGCGGAGCCGTCAAAAATGGATGCTCGATATTTTGTGCAGGGCTGTCACGTCGACGACCTTTCGACTTCACAGCCATAATTTTGCTAACATTTTTACGGAGCGAGCGAAGCGAGCGGAGTCTTTCCTTAGATTAACGGAAATTTCTGAGTATGAGCGGCCGGCCGGCCGGCCGTGGTCACGCTTTTGCGACGCTTATATCTCAGCAACCACTTGACCGTTAAGGTCAACCTTTGACCTTGATCTTTCGAGGTCAACATATATATCACTCGATGCGGATTGACGAGAGGATCACGATGATGCCCTTAGTTTGTTCTTATCTTGACTAATTCGAAAGTTATTCGAGAAAAACTCTCTAAATATCTAGCGCCGCTATTTTGACTTTTTCCACCCCTGTGACGTCATCTTTGACCTGACCTGAAAATGACCTTAGTAAAAATTGTAGACCTTGTCCGTGCGTATCCGATGCCGTTTACCGCTTGTCGCTATCTTGCTTCGTTCTCGAGATCTCAGGGGGGGGGGGCGGTCATCCGCCCCCCCCGTCGGTGCGAAGTTGGCGCAGACCCCCGTCGGTGCGCGGGTTAATACACATATACCACCCGCAGAGCAACGCTTAATTCGCCAGCTTCGGGTGAAATTGTTTTCAGTGTAGAAATGAATCATGGCACTGCGCTGTGTAGTGTTGGGTGATATACCTACCCATTTTTACATTCCAGCTGGGTACATTCGCTATAAATTATGAACTTAGCCAATAGGTACGATGGCATGGTTATTTTATTTATTGGGGTCAGGGCAGTGGCGCCGGAACCGGGGGGGGGGGGCTAGCGGGGGCTTAGCCCCCCAACTTTTCGGCTGGGGGGCTCGTAATGTATTTGAGCCCCCCCCCCCCAGCTGGAGAAATCGAAATCGGAAATCTACCAACATAATTTCATCGATTCATACATAGGCGCGGGAACCGGGGGAGGGGGCAGTAGGGGAAGCTTGCCCCCACAACTCTGCGGCCGTGGGGGCGGTGCCCCACAACTTTTCATGAGGCCAGGAACCGTTGGGCAGCTTGTCCTCCCCAAATTAGGGGTTGTGGGTCACAAAGGAAGAAAGCATGTAAGTGAAAAATCCACCTCTCTCACTGGCTCGACAACTCATTTGGCAGATTAAAACCTTTATTCCAGGTTGCTAAAACGGCAGTTTCTTCACTCAACTGAGACGGAATGCCTCACTTTTTTGCAAATATTTTCTCTTTTTTTTTTGTTGAAAAGGCCAAGGTCTGAAAAATAAGTGGCCTAAAATCGGTGAGAAAACTAGATTTGGGGGTACCCTAGGTTGATCTCTATTATGGCTCAGCCCCCCCCCCCCGGTCTGGAAGAAGTTCCCGCGCCACTGGGTCAGGGTATACTCTACCATAAGCCAGCTAACATTTGGACACATTCGAGAAATCTTATTCAAGCGTTAGTCACTCACTGCTGTGTGATGTGCTAAAATATCGGCACTATGTCCACTGAGCATCCACGGATGAACGTGCATCGCTGCACAACTGCGCAATAAACCCATGCACCATGGAATGCACTACGGCGATCTTGGCAGGCGGCCAAACGGTCAGTGGCTTCGCTGGTTAGACACCCTTGGTTTTCACTGCCGCAAACAAGAGCGGAGACAATCACTCGAAGTTGGTAGAACTAAACAAAACCTGATAGCAGCAATTTTGATTGATGAATTGACACAGACACACAATATAATCCGCAATGCTTGTGTGGTAAGGCGCAAAGGTGCTGCGCTTGTTATTCTGTACAACGATACCTATATCACAAATTTGATAGGCAGAATCATGCACTAAAGTAGGAACCATTTTCCAAACACGAGCGCCTTTGAAAGCATACAAATGCCTGCAGGGAGCGGCCCGCGCCACTAACCAGCAAGAGCTGCCGGACTCGGCCCGGACCCGGCTCGTCAGCTGTTTGTGTCACGTCACGAAGGGTGGCGGTCACCTTATCGCATCGCCCGTATAGGGGGGGGGGTCGAACGGACCCCCCCCATGGTTTTTCGCAAATAACTCGCGTAAAAAGCGGCCGATCGCGACGAAACTTTCAGTAACCTCGCGTTCATCAATTTTACACCTACCCTGAAAATTTCATGACCCTGACCCAAATGACCTTTGACCTGTGACCTACTTTTCGAGACCATGTTTGGCCGGAATCGCGATTCGGCGTATGTCGGCTCGCATTAGCCGCGCGTTTGCAGTCTTTTAGTGGTTTCAAGCGTTCAAACATGTGATATGATGTTTCCCCTATGCATTAGGGTGGGTGTCAAGGTCACCTGAAGGTCAGGTCAGGCCATTGACCTTTGATGACCTCGGTTCACTTTTTCGAGTTTTGCATGTTTCTAGACCAGTTTTTGGAGCTGAATTCGAATTTAGCAACCATATGAACATTTACGAAGTAGTTTTGGGGCCTTCGTAACATGTTACGAAGCTGTTAGAGGCGGTTGCCACCTACTACGAATACCCTTACTGGTTGACCTGACCTGACCTGACCCGACCTGGCCTAAATGCATGAAGACATCATCTGTGATCAAAACTAACATGATATTCGTGATCGGCACCCCGAAAAACCCCATAGCAGCCACACTTTACGACGTTCTAACAGGTCCCGATTTTCCCGACTTTTGGGTCATTGACCTGACCTGCAAGGTCAACCAATGACCTAGGAACTTAAAATTGGGTATCATCGGCTTCCTCTCGTCACGGGCAACACGCTCGTTTTTTCCACGAAGCTCTAGCTCGATCAGGGGCGAAACGGCAAGGGGGGGGGTCCAACGGACCCGCCCCCCCCCCTTATACGTTCGCGGCTGGAAAAACACTAATACGGGCGAGGGTTAAGGTTTTGTCGGAGATCCACGGCGATTATGGAGAATCCACCTGCGAAGCCCTCAGTAGTCAGTCTCCAAGTTGATACACAGGCATTACACTGGTCTGAAGGGGCCCTACGTGGGAAAATAGGTCTCTACCAGACCTGTGCCTCGACAAAAATTCAAGATCCAAGATCCACAAAATCTCACGCAATTTCAGAATGTCAGGATCCAGGATCCCAAAGATCCCACGCAAAACCAAATTGCAAGATCCAAGATCCTCAGGATCCCGCGCAAGATCAAAATTTTAGGGTCCAAGATCCACAAGATCCCGCATATGATCAGACTTTCAGGATCGAAGATCTCAAAGATCCCACGTAATATTAAAATTTTAGGATCCAAGACCCCCCAAGATCCAACGCACAATCTTAATTTTAGGATGATTTATCTGTTATTTGCAACTACAGACTGCAACTGAGTGACTCATTTCTAGCCCTGGAGAAGCGCTAAATGTATGTACATACTTACAGGGTGTCCCATAAGTTCGTTCTCACCTTATATTTGCATGTAAAACAGAGTGCATTGCGTTTTGATATGTTTATAACCCCTCAATTGTGCTCCCCATTTCATAGGCAAACACATGAATACATGCTGCGACATGCCAACCGGCATGTTTGGCAGCATAGCAGGCTTGAAGTTAGCCCAGACTGACTTGGCATGCGCCGTGAGCTCCTCAATGCTGGAACACCGCTTCGCTTCGACGAGCCTCGATTTCAATATTCCCAACACATTTTTATGAAATTTGGATCCGATGAGTTGGCTGGGATGTGATCTTACCAGTTACCACACACGCCTATCACAGTCTCCTGGCACTGCTTCTAAGCTTTGCTTGACCTGTGCACTGATGCACTGTCTTGCTTGAAGATGGGCCTACGACCTCCCGGATGCCATTTTCTCCTAAAAAATGTGGTCATACTTGCGGTTCGAGTTATGCTAGAAAGCTGAAACTCCTACTAGATCTTCTTGGAGAAGCATTCTGCGTCCCAAGACTGTTTCTGGAGTATCAATCGCAACGTGATTAGTGTCTGGACGCATATTACCCCACATTACCGTGACCCTGGCCTTTCGCATAGGAATAAAGCGGGATGACATAAAAGCCTTTTCCGTCGCCCATATGGGACCGTTTTGGGGTTTGGACCGGTGTTTTATCTCGAGCACGGACTAGGTAGTCCAGATGACCACATTGATGTCATCGGCCCTCCAGTTTTTTTAGCCTCAGGCATAACGAAACACATGTTTGGCCATTTTAAGACGTTTTTGACTGTTTTGAGCCCTCCGGTAAGTAGAGCTTAAGTCACCTTGAGTTAGGTACCCCGAAATGATACTCTTAGACAGCTGATAATGCATCCTGAAAAGCCTGTTTACCAACTTTCTAACGCTAAGACCTTTTTGACGGCCATTTTGGCGCCACACAGTTTTGGCCACATGGCTCACTCGTGAAAGCTGACAAAAAAGAGCATAAACTTGCAGCGATTGACTCCTGACAAATCATCGGCGTCACTTGTTGACTGTGCCTCCAGTTAGCGACAGACATTGGCTACATACTGGATGGCCTCAATCACCCTCAACCGTCGTGAATGGCCCAGTGCGGACTAAATACCGAGACGTTCCCGTACGGAGACCTCTATGTTGCGGCGTAAGCCGTCTCCACAGGAAGTGAACTCTCTGGCAAAAAATATTTTGTCTAGACGAATTAGTTACCGTGGAGCACATTCACAGTTGCCATGGCAACCCCAAAAGCTCAGTTACAAAATAAATTAAGCGTGGCTTTAAATAAGAGAGCCTCTAAAAGAAAAATTTAGGTGAGAAGGAACTTATGGGACACCCTGTACAGTGGATCTAGTAAGGATCTCCAGACGCAACTACATAGATGGCGTTGAGCCTCAGTCGAGTCCATGTGAGATTGAAGGGTCACTTCCGAGCTGGGCCCGATGGGGAGGTGGGCGGGGCGGGTGGCGAGGTCACGGTGCGGGTGACCTGTCAAACAGCCCCGGCGCGGTGGGGCACTGCCGCAGGCAAATGGTGCACTCCAGCGTTGTTCCATATCGCGGTGGTGGGCCGTGCGGCCGGTTAGCTTGGCAGTTGGCTGCTTGGAAGGAAAGGATAATGAGGCATGGGTTTGCTGTGGCCGGCTCATCTACGAACCCAAAGTAATGCAAATGTGATGTTGGTAATGCAGCTGGCAATGGAATGCTAGCGAATGCTCCGGGCGCCCAATAGCTAAAGGATTAAGATTATTTATGTCTCCTGAAATTTTCATTGAATATAATTCAAGCAATAGAAAGATCGTATCGTTCGCCAGTTTTTTTGACCGGCTGGCGTTTCTTGCGTAGAGCGCCCTTTGGCAAATAATTATCATGCAGGTGATTTTTTGCTGGTTAGATGGGCCTTTAAGGTCAAATCAAGTCGCTAAGACAAGATGAGGAAAAGTGGACGAATACCACATTTTTGTGCATAAAGTCGAGTTAAAAAAGCTAAAAGTTATTATACGTATAAGCTAAAAACAATAGGTAAGATCCGTTGATACAAATATTTGACCTGAAATTAGCCTCTGTTTTGTCTGACAATGATTGCGTGTAAGACACCGCTCAACCCGGCCCAACCTGGTTCGGCTCCCCCTTTTTTAATATAAATTTAAAATTTGGCCCGAACTTTTGAAAGAAAGGAATCACAAGGACAAAGTCCCCGCTAAGCTGAGCTTGTTGCTTTGACCCTGCCGACTGCTCTCTACTCTCCGATCAAGCAATTCCTGGTCTATGGCAGAATTTAGAGTCCAAATTTTAACTGCGCACATAGCCGCGCACTGCCGGTCCCCTCACTAACTCTGCCTGGCAGCGGCCTGCCACCAACCACAACCATACACGTCAGGAGCCGCTCGAAAACATCAAGCACACGTCGCGTTTCGAACCCGGACTTTTGCAACCGGGACGTGTGCTCTCACCACATGGCACATGGACTCCAACGCTCTATCGACCGAGCTACCGGGACGGACATTTAGCTTAGGGTTTCGTCTCGTGACATTGAAAGACGTCAGACAGTTTGGCCGGACTCTAGCCGAAACAGGGGCATTCCACGTCAAGTGAGACAAAAAATGACCATTTTGAACCTCACCTCCTCCGATTTTTGCGAAACTTTGTGAAACTACTCATCTATATGTGAAAAGAAAGGAGACATGTTTTTGTCAAGATATGACGTCACGTTTCCGAGATACACGTCATCAAACATTGACTTAGGGAAGGCACATTATCATCTTTAAAGCGTCATAACCATTGAAGTTTTAGACATATCACCATTAGACAAAGTGTGAAATGGAGGGAATAGATCAGGCTTTAATTTGAGGATAACAGTACTGACATAATTAGCTAATTAATGAACTAAATTAAAATTCAAAAAATAAATTTTGATTTTCTGAAAAATGGGTACCCTTCGATTTTGCTGATTTTCTCATATTTTATTCTCCCATACATAAGCTACATCATATAAAAAATCCAGAATGGGCCGACGTCTACGTAACTGCCTTTTGGACTTCGGAATGTCTGGCACTCGCGTGTTTCGTTTTAGCAACCAAGGAGAGGCGCTACCCGGAGATGCTTCTTTCTGCCCCAAACCAAAGCAAACCTAGCCTGACCTGACGTGACCTGACCTAATCTAACATGCGTAAATATGTACAGCCCTCACGGCAGTTGCCGACTGGCCAAATGCTACTTAGATACGAACATTAGCCCTCACGATATTTGCCGGCTGGCCAGATGCTATACTTAAAAAACGAATGCGTGTTTAAACACTTGAGGCTAATCGGCCACGAGCCAGCCACCTTTAGATTACGAGGTGGGTACACTCGGCACACTAACTACTAAGCCACAGAGATAGCTGGTCATCGCGGAGATGTAAGCTAGTTTTTTTTTTAATGATGCAATTGGGCATTCTCCGGGCAGCGCCTCTCTTTGGTTGCAAAAAGGAAATACGCCTGACTCTCCCAGCGCTAGGGGAAAAAGGCCCGGTTTAGCCAAAAAAGGTATAAAAAAACGGAATTTGAATTGTAGGTTGGGCGGTGGGGAACTTTATCGTGTGCCAATTTCATGGCCCTAGATCAATATCTTCAAGATCAAATGAGGTTAATCGTGATGAAATTTGCTATGGTGACTATTTTGCGTTTATACGCCCATAGCTCTAAGAGTTACTGGCCGATTTTCCTATTTCTTCCTTTTACGACATTTGTAGTGTTATGAGAATCTTTAGATAATCTAACCATAAATTTGGCAGTTAGTGGCCTGCTAAGAGTAAGATGTCGCCGGCAAAGGCGCGGGGATCGGCCGACGCGGGAAACGTTTCAGTCACAGATTGTGTTTGCACCCTAATAATTCAATTTTTACCTGTTTATTTTCGTATTCGTTGGACCATTGGATTGCCTGTAATTTTTAAGCCTTCACACAAAATTTTACACGAATCGATCATAATCAGCGGTAAGAAGCGCAGTGCAAAGATGGAACCGTCCGGCGCAGGCACAGTCTACCATTCAGGCGGCAACGGCCGACGCCGGCCGCCGCGCCGCTGCGGCAAGATGTTTGACTTCACACCGCTATTACTAGAAAAGTTGTGGACCGATTTACCTATTGCTTGCACAGGAGGATTTGCAATTCAATTCTGGACAGATGCTGAAAGTTTGACGTTAATATAATAGTCATGGCGTGAGTTATTGGCGAAAAACAGGTGGGGTTGGCGAAATCCGCCCCTTCCATCGCCCGTGCTACGTTGCACTACTTGTTGCTATATCATCCAAAGTTATCGTTGGCCCACTCTAATTTTCTCAGCACGTATGCCTTACGTGTGGTGGAAGATAATGTCCAAATTTGAGCAAAATCGAAGGGTACCCATTTTTCACAAATTAGATTTTAAGAAATTAATTCAAAATAAAATAAATTCAAAATCACCAAAAAATGTTAAAATTACCAAATTCTAGCATAACTCCTCGTGTTCACGTTTCCGTTTGTTTGAAATTAATAGCTTCAAAAATGTTGAAGCTATAGATCTTTCAAGATTGCAATACACGTCCAATTCTGCTAAAAAAGCAGAAGTTTAGCGGCTTGTATCTCTGTAGCCCGAGGGCATATGACAAAATCCTTTGACCCTCAGAGGTTTCACCCAATAGCCAACAAGTATACCAAGTTTGAACAAAATCGCAGAGGTGGCCGATTTTGGCTGTCCCGGTTGACATGGAATTCCCCAACACTGAGCAAGCTGCGCAAGGCGATAGGTGCTCGTAGCGTTGAGGTTGGGTAACCTGTGAGCTGAATGCGATATCGTGAGTTCGAGCCCCACTCCCGGGTCTGGTTTTATCTAGACACGGACCAAAACCTTTCCCTCTACTGCAACACAGATAAGCACGATGACATATTTCCCCAATATCCTCTCCAAAAGTAAAAATTAACGCTTGTTTCTAATGTTAAGCTAAGTTTCATTTTTTAAGGTTTTTTTTGTCATTTGTCTGGAGCCATTTCAACTCTTTTTTTTCTGATTCTTTTCGACCCGATAAAACCCACCAAAACTGAACGTGCCAAATGAAAAATATCTTACTCCACAGATAACAGTAGTACTACTGTACTACTGTTATCTGTGCTTACTCAAATAACAGCTTAGAAAAGCCTCATCATGCATCATGAAAAGTATCATGCAACTATTGACTGAATAGTTGCATGCTATGAATACGTCCTAGATTTCAATTATCATTTTTCAACATTTTGGCTGGAACTGACGCTGCCTCTGGCTTGCTTGTTTGTTTGAGATAATGATTTCCTTCATTCGCGTTCTTGCCGGTTCCACATGAACAGGATATCACCATGCCGGAGTGAACGCATCCGCAACCATCATCCCCTCCCCTCAGCCTCGGCGCAGTGGCGGGCGGCCCTGGGCGGCCCACTCCCGGCGCTACGCACGCCCCATGCGCCGTGATACCACGTCACTCCCCCTCCCTCCTTCCCCCACAACGACCGGTGACCTCACTTCCCTCGGGATTTGGACTCGCCCTACCCCGACCGTAGCGCCACGTGGTGGCTCTGGAGATCTTAAATAGAACTACTGTACATGATCAGTGCGATCGGACACTGGCCATGAATCACATAGTCACTTTCACTAAAACAATCAAAAAGTCCGGCTCGGACGCGGGTATTTATGACCGTGGGATAAGCGCCGTCTGTCCAGCCAGCCGCGGTGGCGTGTCTCGCCTGCCGCTGACGAAAACGGTGCATTATTTACGCTGTGTATCAGTCGACATAGCCACGGGCCGGGCCGGATCACGGCCTCTGCCCATGGTCCGAGCCGCCGAGTCACACCGCGGTCCGACCGTCAGTGGCCGCTCGGCGCTCGACGGGACACTGAGCGGTCGGCGCTGGCCATGATGCTGCTCCTGGTGCCGGCGGTGACGCTGGTGCTGGTGCCAGCGCTGGTCGCCGGGGGAGGGGTGTATGTGACCCAGCGGCCCGGTCGGCAGTGGCGACTGCTCGGCGCCGCCGCCCTTGACACCCTGAATAACATCAGCCTGGGCCAGTGTCAGCTCTCCTGTCTGCAGCGCACCGGCTGTGTCAGCTTCAACCACTTCGGCGAGTTCGGTCCGTGCGAGCTGTTCGGGGTCGACATCTGCTACAGCAGCGGCATCTACGCCGCGCCGGCCGCCGGCTGGAGCTGGTTCCGCGTGTCCGAGGACCTGCGGACAGAGTCGGCCCAGCAGCTGTGGTCGACCGACGCCTGCCAACAGCACGGCAGATGTACCGACTCGTGTCTGCGCAACCTCGGCGAGGGCTGCCGGCACAGCCAGCAGTGTCGGCCTCCAGAGTCGGCGGTCTGCAGCGACCTGACATGTCAGTGCGACAGCGAGCACTGGCAGTACAACAGCACCCTGTGCGTGCCCAGAGGGAAGCGGGTGTACACGGACGGCAGATCCTGGCTCTGGCAGCGGATCGTCCCCACTCTGTGTGCGGCAGAGTTCGAGGTGAGCACCGACGCCGAGGCCCGCCTCACAGTCTCCGAGCAGTACTCGCTGAAGGCCAACCGCTACCTCTTCACCATGTCCACCAGCCAGGTGGAGGCGTGGCGCTACACGGCCACCAGCAGCTCGCGCGTCTACCTCAGCTACGTCAACCTGCTGTCCACCACCACCGCCTACCGGTACTCGGTCTCCTGGTGCAGCGGCCAGCTGAGACTGACGCGCAACGACTCAACCACGCAGCACGTCAGCTGGAACGACGGCGCCGCCTTCTCGCCGTCCTACCTGGCCGTCTGGTCGAGCTCCTCGGTCGGCTTGTGGCTGCTGGACCGGCAGCTGGTGGACCCGTGGTTCGACCTCGACTGGAGTCCCAGCCGCAGCTACTTCCTGCCGCCGGACACCTTTCTGCCGCGGCATCGCGCCGAGCAGGACTTCACCGTCCAGTTCGAGTGCCGCATCGGGGTGGACTGCCAGTGGATCGCTCTGGAGTGGTTCCGCTACGATGCCGCCAACCGCTGGCAGATCATCATAGGAGGGTGGCTGAACTCCAAGAGCGGCATTCAGCGAGCGCAGCCGTTCGGCGACTGGTCTCTGGCCACCCAGGTCGATTCTCCGGGCATCCTCAGCACCACCGAGCTGCGTCTGTTCCGCATCCACTTCTCGCCGACCAAGATCAGCGTGTACCGCTCTAACGAGACCACGCCGTTCATGTCTCATGCGGTGGCGAGCGCGTTCACCATCCGATTTGACGGGCCCATGATGTGCTGCAACGATGAGAACATCGAGTACCGTCTGGTCGAGTACGACAGCGGCTGGAGCCACGAGAAGGGCTTCCAGTGGGGAGTTGACAATCCCTGACCGACCCAGGAGTAGGACGGCCTGCCGTGACGGCACGGCCGACGAGGACAATCACAGCATCTTAGCAATGAATGCTGACCAATAAAAGCCCAATCCTAGCCTTCAGGCTTCTCGGGTGTTTTCCTCAACCCATTTGCCTTTGCACTCCACCGGGCGCGAAAAAGCCGCCTCGAAACGCACTGCAGCATTTCGAACAGACAGAGGCCGTCCAGTTTATGTCTGGCATTGTATTGTCAGTCCTCCTCCAATACAAACACTGCAACCGATTGGGATCAATGGGTCGTCGGTATGGGACTGGGCCGAGACGCCGGTGACAGGCCGGCGAGAGGCGGGTATTGTAGTAGGCACAAAATACGCCCGTCGAGATCGCCAAAGAGGGAGGGGATCTCTCCTGCAGGCTTGCCGCCACACTACCCAAAACGGCATCGGGGATGGCCCGGGACCCACTCCGCTCACCCAAGAGGGAGGCCTGTCACCGCACCGCACAGTGACACACTGTCACTGTAGCTGACATGACAGCACCTGTCCCGCCTCGGAGGGAACTCGGACAGCGGTCATGGCCGCGGACACGGTCAGCGGACATCCCGCCGGCCCGGACAGGGGGCTGGCCGCGCGCCGTGAAACCGTCTGACCTCACGCACTCGCCACTCACCGCCTGAACAAAGCCAGGGAGCGTACAGATCAGGGGCAACGCAGGATGTCGAGTTTGAGTTTGTATTTGGAAGATTTCATTTCAATCGATATACAAATTTTAGGACGTAAAATCAAACATATTCAATGTTGCTAGGGGATTATATAAACGCGCACTGACAAACGACATATGAGTAGGCATCCCAAGACTAGTGCCGTCATTTTTAATCGTAACAAAATGACTCCATGGAGCTCATGCTTCTTCGGACACATTCAAATGCGATCTCAGCCCGTTTACCCAGCGCGCGCGTCGTTCCGCAGTGACTCCCGTTCCGAGGGAGTCGGTTCACACGTCACGGTACGGGGCGCTGGCTGGACGGTGTGCCGGCCGGCCGGTGTGGCACCTACACCGGGGAGTAACCAAGACAGCACACTGCGCGCCACACACTACACGCCCTCACACCGACACACACACACACATACACAAACGGGGACCGGGGCTCGACCGGACACCGTCCCCCGCCGCGCCACCGGCGAGACAAACAGCCGCAAACACCGGCCGACAAACAACAGCCGACCCCGAACGGACAGACACGGGTGCCTTGTCAAACTGAAACAAACAAACCACTTTGGAACTAGGTATATAAATGATCTCCACACGATATTTTGCGAAATGCCCCGGCCGCTGAGATATGAGTTCCGCCCCGACACGACACGCCACTGAGTCGATGAGTTGTATGAGTCGATGGGAGTGGAGTGGTCGGCGCCCGCTCGTTTGCTTGCCTGTCGGTGGGTGGCCGTGGCGCCCCTGCCGCCGCGGGGGCGGGGGCGGGCCGCCGCGACCCTCACAGCGCCAGTTCACCTTCATCTGACGCATCTGCGCGCGCCGCTTGGCCTCGCGCTTCTCGTTCTTCTCCTCGAGACGGCGCTGCTTCTCCGGGTCCTCTTCCTGCCGGCGGACAGAGGCCACCGGTGACGTCACATACCAGGAACCGGTGACGTCACACGGTGCACAGATACATACCGTAAACCGGGGTGAGTTGATATGGGGTGGTGAGTTGATATAAATTGCTCGAAAAATGTTAAAATGTGTGCTGCTCATCCATTTGTAAACCAATTTTCAGTTTTATTTTTCTGAGAAGTGAAGCAACCAATAAGTGATGCATATAGCTGAGAAAAGCATGCATGTGGTGCAGTGCCTTCTTAACACATTACTTTTTTCAAAGTCCTTTTTTTCTTCTGATTTTGAAACTAAGGAAAAGTCCCCACCCTACAGCAAAGACGATGGATATTCATGGAACAACATGCACTGGGAAAGAAACTACTATCAATTTACTGTTGATCCCAGGTAGTTTTGGGTTTCACCTATAACAACGCTTTTTATAATTTTAAGAAAAGTGACAGGTGGTGAGTTGATATGCCATCAAGGGGTGAGTTGATATGCACGATAAGAGCTGATACCAGGCTGGTATGCATGCAAATTAGCATGAAATATAGGTCTGCAGGTAAGACAAAGTCAATTAGACCAACTCTTCTCCTTTTCTCTCCCCACCTCATTCCATCACCCCCCAAAAGTTTTTTTTTTAATGCTTGAGACGAGACCTGTTAGTATCACTGATGTTAGTTGTCGGACTTTCGTCCCCATCTTGAGTTGAGATGTTAGTTTCACAACGTTTCAGCCAGTAACTTCTCCGGCCATACTCAAATCTGCCTCAATAGTGGAGTGGTTAGAACCGTGTACCATCACCGGGGAAACCCGAGTTCGATTCCCGCTGACTACAGGAGCTTTCGAACGGTTTGACGCGTACGGCGCAACGCCACCAACATCTAGGTCCTTCTGAAGGTCAAAGAACACCTGACGAGTGACGACGGCCGGAGAGTAACTGGCCGAAACGTTGTGAAACTAACATCTCAACTCAAGACGGGGACAAAGGTCCGACAACTAACATCAGTGACCCCAAAGTGTTTTTCTGTGGACATACCTAACATGCAAAAGGCACAGCACAACTCCCTGTCAAGTCTCAAGATCGCTCCCTACAAGCTACATAGGAACACTATAGAACACCCATATACATACAGATTAAAAAAATTGTTATAATTATTAATTATCCGTAGTTTCGAAAATGACAGAACTGTCGTTTCTGTATGGCTAACAGCGCGGGAATTCTGATCTCGTGAAACTGATTAGTTTTCCTGCTTGGCAGTTGCCAACCGAAAATGAGTGACAAAATGAAATGGAACAAACAATATAAAGAAATTGACTGTGTTTTAGCCCTCGCCCGTATTCGTGTTTTGCCAGCGTTTAACGTATTGGGGGGGGGGGGGGGTCCGTTGGAATCCCATCGTCGTTTGGCCCCTGGTGGAGCTAGAGCTTCGCGGAAAAAAAAACGAGCGTGTTGCCCGAGACGCGAGGAAGCCGATGATAACCAACTTTAAGGTCCTAGGTCATCGGTTAACCTTCCAGGCCAGGTCAATTACCCAGAAGTCGGGAAAATAGGGGGTTATTTGAAGTTCGTAAAGCGAGGTTATTATTTTTTGGCGGTTGCTGATCACGAATGTCATGTTAGTTTTGATCACAGATGTCTTCGTACATTTAGGCCAGGTCAGGTCAGGTCAGCCAGTAGGTGTCCTGCCGGCTATCCATAGGGAGTGTCAAGTGTCAACTACCACTGACGGTGTCATAACATGTTACGAAGGCACTAAAACTACTTCGTAAATGATCAAATGCATGTTAAATTCGAAATCGGCCCGAAAAACTACCCTAGAAACATGTAAAAACTTCAAAAAGTGAACCGAGGGTCGCCAAAGGTCAATGACCTGACCTGACCTTCAGGTGACCTTGACAGTTGACACCCACAATACTGCATGGGACCAACATCATTTACATGTTTGGACGTTATGTAATCACAAAAAGACTGGAAATGCGCGGATAATGTGAGCCGACTACGCCAAATCGCGATTCCGGCCAAGCATGGTCTCGAGAATCAGGTCACAAGTCAAAAACCATTTGAGTCAGGGTCATGAAATTTTTAGAACATGTGTAGAATTGATAAACTCGAGAGGTACTGAAAGTTTCGTAGCGATCGGCCGCTTTTTGCGCGAGTTACGTGCGAAAAGCCGAGGTGGTCCGTTCGCCCGCCTATAAGTGCGAGGGGGTAATTTTGGCTTTTGATGCCGAATTCTGTTTTATAACGCTTATTTCACCTGATAGAATACAGTCCGAATTAGATTCGCTTCACTTCACTTCATTAATATTATGTTGACTGCCAGTCAACAAAAGCTCAGAAGTATATGTATTCTTTCATTTCAATCATCTCTGTCAGAGGCATATCAACCTTGACCCGCAACTGACAATGTGTTTTAATTACAAGAAAATACGCTTGTAATTCCAAAATATATTGCCAGTTTTGATACCATTGGCTTGAGGACACGTGACTAGCCAAGTTCAGAATGTTCTAAGTAAAACTAATTGCATCATAAAGCGAAAAAATGATGCTGCTAATATCAAGCCATTTTGATAGCGCTGTGTTGGACATGATTGCGTTTTCATGAATGTGAGGTCTGCTGCCAAACTACTACCATTTTTCTGATGGTTTCTTTCAGGATGTGTTCTCTCATCCTTTTTTTAAACACTGGCATTTTATCAACTCACCTCTGAGCTTCTTTAGCCGAGAAATTTGGAAAAATCCAAAACCATATCAACTCACCCCCTGGGGGGTGGTGAGTTGACATGAACTTTGGCGTTTTAAAAAATGTGCTTAATATATACATTTTTATTCATTTTTGCTGATTGCCTCCCCAAAGCATGTGCCATGAAACTGGCACAAAAAGAATTCCGGAAATGAATGTGGCTTTTAAAGAAATATAGAAAAACCTCAAAATCCATATCAACTCACCCCGGTTTACGGTACCTACGTAATACGTCGAACCTACAGTGTACCATGTCATACCAGTGAAGTCATGGATAATTAACCGATGGCGTAATATAATACACCTGACTGGTATTTTGAGCATGGTATGGTCGCTGCCTAATACACCTGACGTGACCTAGCATTCGATACAGCTATGATGCAAGTCGCAAAATTCTACCACAGTGACGTCATACACACTGTAGACGTCACGAATATCGGAGATGACATCCGTTGCCGCAGACAGGTAATGTTACCCCTGAGCACGCTCACGCACTCAAGTCCAGAACTAAAACTGCATTACAGAGTGCGTGGCGGAATAGCAAAGGTGACGGGATATCGAAATACAACGGAACATGAAAGGAAAATACTCCAAATTATCCTGTCTGGTTGACCAACAGTGACACACGGTTGGTTGGGACGGTAACCCAACATTTTACCCAAAGCGCACACGGTAATTAACCATGCTCACCACAATATACTGTAGTTATTGTGTCCCCCCCCCCGGTTTGAAAGCAACATCGAGGCCCTTAATGAATCAGGAAATGAACGTCTGAGTCTAATAAATAAATAGTCTAATAAACAGTCGAGTCTATCTTTACTAATACCAGTAAAACGCCTTTTAGGCGAAGAACGAGCGAGCGAGATAGTGAGCCCTGCACGTGCGGAAGGGCGAAAGGTACTTCCAACGGGCTTGTGCAAAGCACTCTTCTAACCGGTTGCTAGCGGTGTGCCAAATTTGAACGCAATTGGCCCAGCCGTTTCTGAGATCTGGAAGCGGAATTCTGCACGGGCGCACGTGCAAACGGGGTCCAAAGTGACTTTTGCACGGCACCCTACTAACTGGTCCCCAGCCGTGTACCAAATTTGAGCGCAATCGGCCCAGCCGTTCTCGAGATCTGGAAACGCCCCCTGCACGTGCGCACGTGCAGTAGCACCCAAGCCGCAACACATGGGAATGCATTGCCTGGTGGGTGCCTACCTGTATGCCAAGTTTCAGCGACATCGCCCCAGTAATTACCGAGTTATTAAAATGGGAACAAATTTGACACCTCTTATTGTTGTATTTTGCACGTGCACTGGGGGTGACCCACATGCGTCGAGAGTATGCTATTTTTGGAAGAAGGGATGCAGCTACCCTATAAAAAAAAAATTCGCAAGACAATCGCCCAAGCGGCTGCTGCAAGATATGAGCCTCTCAAAATCACTACTTTTGCAAAACAGCTTGAACACCCTTGACTTTTCACGTGGCACGTGCCACGACGGTCACTGAGATGTATCAAAGGTAGTCAATCACGGGGTAGAAGGGATTGGGCTACCCAACAAAAAAGACCGCAGGCCAATCGGTCCAGCGGTTGCTGAGATATAAGCCCCTCAAAAGTGTTACAGGCCGGGCCGGGCCGCTCATAATGAGATTTTCCCGTTATATTGAAAAGACTCACTTCGCTCGCTGCGCTTGGTTGCTCGTAAAAACCAAGCACCGTGCCGTCACAGTGCGTTAGAAATATAAGCAACCGCTTTGGATTTGCCGGTGACCGTCAAAGCGAGCCACTTTGTCGGCCAGTTTCGCTCCGCCCATCCCCCACACCCAGTCGGAGCGTGCCGCGGCAATCGGTCGCGGTGGCGGGCCGTGCGAGGGAATACGGGCAGGGGACGGCGGGCGCGGGCTGACGGCGCGCCGGCCCGGGTGGCGGAGAAATGGACACACCCAGCGGCGCGGCGGGACCTGTCAGACTAGCCGGACTCGGTGGCAGGGATGCACAGTGTGGCCAAACGCCAAATTAGCGCGAATTTAATCAAAAAACGAATTTTGGAATTTTGACTTTTTATGCCTATCAGTCGATAGGAAATTGTCCAAAGTATGTCAATATCACAATACTTTGGTTCAATGTCTTCCTTTCGGTGTCCAAAAAGCTAGCTAAAGTGGACATACGCAATGCCGCTCCCGGCTGTGCTGAACTCGTCAAAAATCCTCGTCGAATTCGAGCTACTTCCCATCGGCTCACGTCAAAATCTGCGAGACCTCCCACCGTTCACGGTCAAGTTTCGGCAAGCCGTGCTATCACCTTGCACTGAAGCAAAAAATCTCGGTGTCACTTTTGATCGCCATCTCACCTGGGACTCGCACGTATCGCAACTGTCACAGAAGTGCTTCGGCATCCTTATCGGTCTCTCCCACATCCGCCACTACCTACCATCCGGCACTCTCCCAATCCTTGTGTCTGCCCTCGTCCTTTCCCACGTCCGCTACTGCCTCTCCGTCTATGGCAACGGGTCCGCCAAGAACCTCGCCACCATCAACAAAATTCTAAATTTTGCGGCCCGCATCATCTCCGGCAAAAAGAAATTCGACCACATCTCCTCTGTCCGTGCCTCACTCGGCTGGCCGGACCCCTCCACTATGGTTCAAGCCCAAACCCTAAACATCCTACACAAAGCTAGACGAACAGGTCAGCCCGAGTCACTAGCTGCACTATTTGCCACTAATGCCGAGCGTCCAGACCGTAGCCGCAGCACCAGGCAGGACCACCTGCTTAGTCTTCCCCGCATACACGGCTCGGCTGCGGGGAAGCGGCAATTCGTGTACCGCGCTGCCGCAGGCTATAACGCCCTACCACGCGAGTTCTGGGACATGTCCACCTCGATGTTTACCAGCAAGGTCTTAGAACTCTTATCTTCGGTGACATGAGCTGACACGTCACTGTAACCGCTTTTAGCTTCTGCATCGTGTGTGTAGTGTGGTTTATGTGTGTTCACTTTTTATCCTCATCATTGCATTTCTTAGCGCGTGTGTTGACTCTGACTCGAGAATAGCCCTGTGATTCCGATCTCATGAAGGGATGAGTCTATGACGTAAATACAATACAATACAATACAATACTCGTCACGTTTACAACACATTTTGGCGTAATTGTCGGAGAGGTTTGGAAATAAATGGAGTGGCATATGACTACTGAGCCTATATTTGATAGTATACCCGAATTCTATAGGTATCCTTGGACTAACCGATGAGTTATGCTCATTTTAAAATTACCTTTTCAGACATCCCCTGAAAACACTGTCCATCGTATAAACGTAGAGATAAAAGAAAATGGCCAAAAAACTCCACGCCAAATCTACCATGAGATGATTCGCCACACTTTTCTGGACATGATCCATTCAAGAAACCCTGCCCCAATCTGCCCCCCGGCCTTTGGCTCAGCTTTGAACGTATCGGGTTGGCCCGCCCGGGGAGGTCCGGCTACAGGGTGGGCGCGGCGGCGGCTCCGTAACGTTACGTGGATGTCTCAACCGCTGTATTTCTGACTTATTATATTGCAGAATACGGTCGCCAATGAATAAATCTTGGCAATTTTTTAACCCTCGCCCATATAGGGGGTGAGGGTAGGGGTCAAACGGACCCCTCTCGGTTTTTCGCAAAAAGCTCGCGTAAAAAGCGGTTGATCGCGACGAAACTTTCAGTGCCCTCGAGTTTATCCATTTTTCACCTACCCTTTAAATTTCACGACCCTGACCCCAATGACCTTTGACCTGTGACCTATTTCTCGAGACCATGTTTGGCCGGAATCGAGATTCGGCGTATGTTTGCTTGCATTAGCCGCGCGTTTCCAGTCTTTTCGTGGTTTCAAGCGTCTAAACATGTGATATTATGATGTTGGTCCCCTCCCATGCATTATGGTCGGTGTCAAGATCACTTGAAGGCCAGGTCAGTTCAATGACCTTTTATGACCTCGATCCACCTTTTTTAGTTTTACATGCTTACAGGCTAGTTTTTGGAGCTGATTTCGAATTTAGTAACCATTTGAACATTTAGGAAGAAGTTTTGGTGCCTTCGTAACATGCAACGAAGCTGTCAGTGGCGATTGACACCTATTAATTATGGATACCCGGCAGGACGCCTACTGGTTGGCCTGACCTGACCTGACCCGACCTTCGTTCGCGGCTAGCAAAACACCAATACGGGCGAGGGTTAATGACATGAAGGTGCTTATGGTGTAGGTCTTTGTTTTTACTCCCATTGCTGACGTTCAGTCCTATCGGTGCTTGTATTTCAGCAACTGTCTACCGATTCATGTGTTTCACCAGGTACATTCACACAGAAACATAATTAGTTGTTGATTTTTTCAAGAAAACTTTGGACAATCATAAGAATTAACCAAAGAAATGATGGAACTTTCGTAAACGATTTCTCCTCCTAACATGCCCATCATTACTGGGACCCAGATGTTGATTTTTTCAAGCAAACTTTGGACAATCATAAGAATTTATCAGAGAAATGATGGGAATTTTGTAAACGATTTCTCCTCCTAACATGCTCATCATTACTGGGAAGTGGGACCCACAATTTTATGCCTCTTATTTGCGGCTAATTCTAGGATTTCGTAATCAGAGTCGGAGTCGTTCGGAGTCAACAGTTCTGACCCCAGTCAGAGTCGGAATCGGAATCGATTTTGGAATCCGGACCAAGACTCGATCGTAGTCTGAGTCACCGAAAATCCATCGACTGCGTGGACTTGCCATGGCTGCGGAGTCAGAGCCCGAGTCGATCGTAGTCGACAGCTTTGCCCGGAGTCAGAGTTGAAATTGACTTTTGAAAGCCGTAGTCGGAGTCGGAGTAACTTCATCGACTTCACAGCCCTGGTAAGCACATCACCCGTCGTAAGCTAGTTCTCCTCCTACTTTTAGAGGCGGAACTATGCCATACTATGTCAGCAAGCATTTATAATGCATCGTAAAAGGTCTCACATAGGTTTAAGCGTCAATTTTGAAACCAGGGAACCATTTTCAACGGATCCGAGCAGCGCTGGGATTAAATTCGCGCTAAACTGGTGTTTGGCCACACTGTGGGATGGTACGGCAGAGCAGCGGGGAACCACAAGGAATGACACCGACACGTGGCCATTGGAAGCAGCCGAGCGGCTGGAGATCGGCTGTGCCGTGTGCTCAGTTCCGAGCGACGGACCACACAATGCTGGCAGCAACAGCGACGCGCGACACGCATCAGTGTTAGCAGGCACGGTGTGCTAAGGTATTCACACATTCGTGATGGCGTTTTCACACGGGCAACACAGTTTACCACGTGGGCACGCTTTACTACCTTGGCAGGTCTCAATAAGTCATGTGGGTGGGAGACGTTGCGATCAGGGATGCGGAGCCGTGAAAATTTCAGACGGCTCCGGCTCCGGCTCCGGCTCCAGAAAAAAAAAATCGGCTCCAGCTCCGGCTCCGGCTCCGGGTGAAATGTCATGGCGGCTCCGGCTCCGGCTCCGGCTCCGAGTAAAATGGTCCGGCTCCGGCGGCTACGGCTCCGGCTCCGGCTCTGACTCAGTACTATTGGGCGCAGAATCCGCGCTCATACCCAGGACCGAGGCGGGGCAGGCCTGGTGTGTCAGAGAGTGTACGGATTAGTGTAATGCGGAACAGTATCCTTTGAGGGTCACGTGATGACATGACCTGGCTGTTTCTGTTCCGAGTGGGGAGGAAAGCCGAGGAAGGGGAGCCATTCAGTATGCAGCCGCAGCCCGCGTGGAGTGTGTGCGGCTAGACGTGAGCACGATGGCACACCTCAGTGATTTTGACAAGCAGGGGTGGATAATTGTGCCGATTTGGGGTAGCACGAGCTTTCCCAATTCCACGCCGGCTTGGCTTTAGCGCCGCAACAGACGGCGGAGGTCAAGGTCATCGCTAGGGCGGCGGCGGATTTGCTGCACCCGTGCTACCCCAACTCAGCACATTTGTCCACCCCTGTTGACAAGGGAAGGCTCGTCTTGCTTTTAAACGAGGTCACTCTGCCAAGCAGGCGGCAGAGATTCTCGGTGTTGCTCTGACAACTGCCAGACGGTGGAAACACCGTTATGAGCAGGAAGCGGAAAGTGGTTTGGAAGCGCGTTATGACAAGTGTGAAAGAAAACGAAAGACGACGGAAGCGGAAGACTGGCGTATGGTGACATGTGTGAGAGTGCTAACTAATAGCTCTGCGTGTGTCCGCTAGGTGGCAGGCCGGTAGCGAGCATCTGACCGGTCACTGAGCCAATAAACAGTACGCGGCTAGACACGAGCGAGTGCGTTTGTGCAGACGGAGCGCGGACGAGTACGAGAGACGGAGCGAACTCACACAACATGGTCGGTCAGACACACCGCGTCGTAATCAGCCAGTTCGCCGGCATGCATTCGGAGCGAACCCAGCTTGTTCTTAACGCTGCATACGTTTTGCGAGAAGATACGAAGTGTGTTGGCCGGACCCGGGTTCCGCTGGACGTCGCCAGCCAGCAAACAGCTCAGCAGCAGCCACTTTGTTTGTTTGGTTCATTGGGCTAGAGTCGCTAGAGCTTGGAAGTCCCTTTGAACCATTTTAGGGTCGTGGAATGATGAGAAGGACAGTGAGATGAGCGAGCTATCGTCTGGTGGGCTGATGGACGAAGAATCGACAGTCTAGAGTTTCAAGACATTCAAATTCCCATTCGATATACCCTGTAAAAAGCACCCTTGCCCTACGGGTGCACCGCAGCGGCTGAGCCCATTCCGTTGGTACGGGAGTGCCCGGTGTGGAACAGACGCCCGGTGGGACAGACGCCCGATGGGACAGACCACCCGGTGGGACAGACCAGCCAGCCGCTTGTACGGTTGTCTGGGAGAGACATGTTTTGTAAAAACTGCCCCATCTACCTGGGTAGCGTGACCGTTAGCCAGGACAGGACCGGGAATTAATGATGAGAATGCGTCGGCTGGGGAAAGGACGAAAAAATTGTTTGCCTGAATTTTGAATTACATAAGACAAAATGCCACGCATAATTGCATCAACTACAGGGCCTCAGGGATTGTAGTTTGTCTAGTAAATATGGATTAGACGAATAAGCAATAACAAAGTTACTGGAATACCGGGCGCTGCGATTGCGAATTAAAATAATAAGAATAGCCGGCCTATACTGAAGTAAAGTCACAGAAGAGCACACAGTCCTCACGTCCCTCGGAGCCCCACATTATACCTTGCATCATGCTGCACTGGTGGCATATGTAGCGGCCGGTACGGCTGACACTGACGAATCGTTGACTGCGCTGTCATGGGCATATGTCATATAGGGTAGTGTGGGGTAATTTGAACATATTTTTACGTCTTCTCCGTTGTACCAAATTCCAGCTCAACCCTAGACGAAGAAAAACTGCTTCAGTAGCGCAAGTGTCACTTGCTCTCACCATGCAAGCCTCATTTTGGACGAGCCGAGCATACCTTGAAAAGCATAGCCTCACTTCTCCACCAAGTCACGGTGTGTTCAAATTGCCCCACCGTGGGGTAATTTGAACATACTGCCTTTACCTGTCATAAAAACGATAGTCTCGCCAGCACCGATATTGTTTGACCCATAAACAAATAGGCAGAACAATTCTTAACATACCTTCACTTGAAAAATCAACACTACAACAAAAATAACAGTTGCAAGGTATCAATATCTGCACGCTGCACACCGGTCAGTTGACAGAATTCGCCTCTCTTCAATTAACAGAACGTCTATCATTTTTGTTCGATAAAAACTCTCCCAACCTTACTGCATCTGTTATAGTGGTGCCAATCGAAACCTGGACATTTGGAGTTCTGATTTTGTCCAATCTCCAATTCGGCATTGGCTGGACAAAGGTAGCAGACTGGACAACATTGGACGATGGCTTGGTACACTTCAGCGCTTTTTATAAAGTAATCGTGCATAGCATTGATTGGCGAATGGAAAGCTTATTAAGCTCTCAATATAATGAACACTTTTTGGCTGGTAAAATTACATTATAAGCAATTTAAATGACAGTTTTGAGTGTTGATTAATGCGTAATTTTCGGACATATTTGGACAAATGGCTGACTTAAACATTTTTGAACGGAAATCAACGAAAATGCCGGACATTAGACGGATATTAGACGTAAATTTTTATAAAACTGGCATCACTAATCTGCTACTGCTTTGGGTCGAAAATATTGGCAAAAAAAAAAGCTGGGAGCGTTGTTTTTTCGGAGCTATCCCTGTCTTCACTGAAATTCTCACACTATGTTCAAATTACCCCACGCTCAAAGTTATTTTGCCATATTTAAAAACAGGCTTCAAAAGCAAATTTCTTGGATTGAAGGCACTGATTAGGTCATTGTACAACAAAAGCCGTTGCGTATTAGGCGCTAGCAACGCAAGATTTTGCGCTGCAATGAACTTGCAATGACGTGTTTTTAGGCGTTTTTACTTGCGAAATTGATTTTTTACAGTGTGCGTCAACATCTTCATTCCCTGAAACTTTAACCCGCGCCCAGCTGGGGGTCCTGGATTTCCACGCCCTGCTGGGGGGGGGGGGGTTTGAACACCCCCCCTTCTAACTCGGCTCCTGGGCCACGTAGCGATACGCGGAAGGCGGCGTTCGAAAGAGCGTCAAAAATAATGAGGAAATCACTTGGTCAATTTTTTGGTCAGGTCAAAGGTCAGGTCACCAGAGGTCATTGAAGGCAAAATTTCGCCGATTTCCAGGTCGAATGTCGACAATTTCCAAGAACCCAACGCATAACTCGGGAACCAATAGAGCTACAGCGCCGCGGAAAAGCGCAATCGATAGCCCTATTAACGCCCTTTCTGAGTAATTCTCTCAGATTTGACCTAACGTCAACGGTTTTGCCTGCAGGGGGCAAAAACTGCAAAAATAGCCGATTTTTTCGGAAAGAGTTTTTCTGCAATAACTTTTGACCCAAGCCTTGTACGAGCTTACTTTTACCGGCATCGTGTTCCTCTCGTCAAGACGCATCGAATGAACTATAACTTGACCTTGAAAGGTCAACTTCAAAATTTGACCTCAGGTCAAGGTCATGACCTGACCGGAAATGGTCATGTTGCATATCAGTCGATCCGTATCGTCGAGCTGAACACATCTAAGGCGTTTTCATCGCTCTAGCATGCCTCTATCAAAAGTTATTTGCGAAAAACTGTTAGATACCATATGTGACCTAAGATGACCTCAGGGCATAAACAGGGCTCACGGACACAATTTCCATGTTCAGTGTGTCTAAAACACTTGTAATTCAGTGTTTGGGAGTGTTTATAATGTCTTTCGTCCAAAAGAGGCGCATTTAAATTTTCTCCCATTGACTTATAATGGGGAGGTCGCAAAATTGACCTGACCTTAGGTCATCGATATCAAAATTCTGAGATATACATTTTGTACATGCTATTGCTCTTAGCAATCGCTGAAAGTTTCAAAGCGATCAGTCACTCGGTGTAGCTATGACAGACATTGAAACTTTTTATGAGGTGAGGTCACTTCAAGTGACCTGGTGACCTGACCTTGAATGACCTTGGTCTGAAATTTTCACAACATGTGTAGAATTGATGTATGATAAGGTGTACCAAAAACGGCGGCGCTCCGCGCCGCCGTTTTTGAGATATTCGCGAAAAACCACAGGGGGGGGGGGTGTTCAAACACCCCCCCCCCCCAGCAGGGCGCGGGTTAAACCCCATTCATATGATAGCCCTTTTAGTTACGATAATTTCCCTCATTGGTCTTATTGTCATGCCACTTATGGATTTTCCGTAATTTTCTGTTTTTCACACTATGTTCAAATTGCCCCACATGTTCAAATCTACCCCACCCTACCCTATATCGCTCGTGGACGTTGTATCTGATTGTAATTCTGCCGCCACTACTGCTGCCAACATTATACGCCTACAAATGGAGCTAAAAATCAGCCGGAGTTCACTTATTCGGCTACATTGTAATACGGCAAATGCATTTATGATAATTAAAAATGTAATTACATAAAGTAATACGGCAAATGTATTACTTTATTCGTAAGCACACATTTGTATCATATTGTTGTGTCGTGCTATGTAGCTAGGAATTTAGTAGTCTCTTCCATTTGTGAAATTGTATTTCTGTACACGGCAAAGCTGCGGTAAGGACTCCTTCTTCCGGTAATACATCTCGAGCGTGGACGCGTGCATCTGAACTCCGACAGAACATGGCGACGAAGATGTGAAATTAACTTACGAAGCACAAATCAAGTATCCAAATTGTTCTTGCTACGATTTGAGTGCTAATTTTTACGTGAGAACTTGCCGTGTCCACTTCATGGAAGGTATTTCAGCGCCTGCGGCGTTCCTGGCGCACCCGGGTCGTCCTCCCGTGGCGTTCAGGCAATGGCGGTTCGCCTTCGATACCTATCTGCTGGCGATCGGAGGCAGGGAGTTCTCCGCTGAACGTCAAAAAGCAGTATTGCTACACTGCCTTGGCCAGGAAGGTCAAAGAATATATCAGACTATCCCAGATATGGAAAGACTGGACGGTGAAACAGAACTGGATTTCACCATGCGGAAACTGGAAGGACATTTTGAACAGCAAGTGAATCCGATTGCTGAAAGATTCAAGTTCAGACAAAGGCGCCAAAGAGAAGGTGAGAGCACAGCAGATTTCGTAGCAGACCTTAGGGGTCTCGCTGCCAACTGTGCCTTTCGAGATATGGCAGACGAGATGATCAGAGACCAAGTGGTGGAGGCAACCATCCACGACAGGCTGAGGGAGAGATTCCTCCAGGACTCAAGACTGACACTCGCCTCAGTGCTGGCTGTGTCTGAGGCGTACGAACGCTCCAAGCAGGAGGCCCAGAGCATGGCAGGACCAGCCAACGCAGAAGAAGTCGCTGCCAACCATCTGCGGCAGAGGCAGGGACCAACGACACAGCACAGGCGTCAGCAGGGGCAGCAGCACCGGACTCAGCCAGCGGTCGGGGCTCGTCCGAAGCAGGGCCCTGGCCAGCCGCAGCAGCAGCGGAGAGGACCTGGAGCTGGAGATCAACCCAAAGGACAACCAGGGCCAGACTTCAAGTGCTTCTGCTGTGGTATGGCAGGTGACCATTACCCTCGTGACCCAGTGTGTCCTGCCAAGGGTAAGACATGTCATAAGTGTGGCAAGAAAGATCACCTAGCCAGTGTCTGCAAAGGTCCTAGGTCAGTCAGGACAGTGTCCATAATGTCAATCAACTCAAAGCTCCCTAAGAGCACGAGCCTGACCAAAGAGGTAGAGCTAGGTGGAACATGTGTCAAGTTTCTGGTAGACACAGGCTCACCAGTTACACTCGTGCCTCACAGTGCGCTCGGTCAGGACACGGAGCTTCGTGCACCTGAGAAAAAGTTGTGTGGCTATGGGGGCTCGGAGCTGAATGTGCTGGGCATGACAGATGTGTACGTAACTCAACTAGGTAGACATGTGCCAGTGTATGTAGTGCCCAAAGGAACACCGATCATGGGACTGGATTTGATGGGGTTGCTAGGGGTAAATGTTGTCAATGGGGAAGTGTGCACCCTGAACCAAAAAACCTGCCCATCTAAACCTGCCATTGACGGGTACGTCCACAGGGTTACAGTCGATCCGAACGTTCGGCCAGTCCAGCAGGCTCTGCGCAGGCTGCCCTTCTCAGTCCGAGATGAAGTGTCAAGCAAACTGGCAGAGATGGAGGCTGAGGGCATCATCGAACGGGTGCAGGCCAGTCCGTGGGTGTCGCCCATCGTGGTCGGCAGAAAGAGGACTGGCAAGGTGAGGTTGTGCCTAGACCTCAGACAGGTGAACAGGGCAGTGGTAACAGATGGGTACCCCTTGCCACACATGGACGAGTTGTTGCATGCCCTACAGGGTAGCAGCATCTACACCGTCCTGGACCTCAAGGATGCTTACCACCAGGTGGAGCTGCATCCTGACTCCAGAAACTTGACGGCTTTCATAACCCATGAGGGTTTGTTCAGGTACTGTCGGGTGCCAATGGGCCTTGCCTCCAGTGGTCCGTGCTTCCAGAGGATCATGGAGGACATGCTGAAAGGGATCCCAGGGGTGCTTGTGTACCTTGATGATGTGGTTGTTCACGGTGCCACAAAGGATGAACATGACCAAGCACTGAAGCGGGTGGAAGCTGTTTTCCAGGCACACCAGGTGCAGGTCAACCAAGAGAAGTGTCTGAGGGCCCAGACAGAGATCAGCTTCCTCGGGCTGAAGGTGTCGGCAGGCAAGCTGACAGTGGATCCAGAGCGGGTCAGGCCGCTGCTGGAGATGCCAGACCCGGCATCCCACAAGGAACTCCGATCACTCCTCGGCTCACTGGGCTTCTATGCCAGGTTCGTGCCTCAGTACACTGAGAAGACAGCCGTGCTAAGAGAAGCACTGGCTGCTGAGAACTGGTCGTGGGGTGAGTCAGAGGCTAAGGCGGTGAGGGAACTGAAGGGGGAGGTGGCCAACTCAAGTAGTCTGGCACTGTTTGACCCTGCTCTACGCACGCTGGTGACCACTGATGCCTCAGACGTCGGCTGTGGTGCCTACCTCAGTCAGCTCAGAGCCGATGGTGAAGAAGTGGTAGTGGCCTACACTTCTAAAAAGTTCTCGAAGGCCGAGCTTAACTATTCAGTAGTTGAAAAGGAGGCGTTGGGGTGCGTGTACGCGGTCGAGAAGTGGCGTCCGTTCCTTTGGGGACGGCGGTTCACGCTCCGAACGGACAACCAGGCACTTACGAGTGTGTTTGGTCTCAAAGGTTCTAACAGAGTCGGTCGTCGTATCGCTCGTTGGGAAGCGCGGCTGCTCGACTACTCGTTCGATATCGAGCACATACGGACGCAGGAGAACCCAGTGGCAGATGGTCTGTCTCGCATGCCGGTGACGGACGACCACTGGGATGATGATGATGCGGTCGAGGTTGCTGTCATCTCAGATCAGACAGGTGCAGTGACTGAAAGTGAACTGCGCCATGCTTCAGATTCTGATGCGGCGCTGACGCAGGTTCGGGAAGCCCTCCAGACTGGACGCTGGAGTGGCCAGATGAAGTCAGACCAGGGAATGCGACCGTACTTCCAGGTGAGGTCTGAACTCTCGTGTCAGGGTGAACTGGTGTTCAGGGGCGACAGGTGCGTTGTCCCAGTGGCTCTGCGTGACCGACTCATGCAGCTGGCTCACGAGACCCATCCAGGGGTGGTGAGAACCAAACAGCGGCTCAGGGAGCGCTACTGGTGGCCGGGCATGGACGGGGCGATTGAGTCACTCCTGCATAACTGCGCGCTGTGTGGAATGCATGGCAAGTCAGCCAAACCGTGCAGGCCGCCGCTCCAGCGGGTAGCCATGCCGGCAGGCCCGTGGTCTAAGGTGGTCCTGGACGCTATCGGACCGCTGAAAGGACCAGCAGCTGAACGCTACGGGCTGGTGCTAGTAGACGGGTTCAGCAGGTGGCCGGAGGTGGCGTTCATGTCCGAAGTGACGTCATCCGCCGCGATCGAGTTCCTTCAGGCGGTGATTGGCAGAGAAGGCATTCCGCAGGAGCTGTTATGTGATAATGGGTCAATATTTACTTCACAGCAGTTCCAGGAGTTCTGCTCAGCTCAGGGAATCAAGCTGGTCCACAGCTCACCCTACTCTCCACAGACCTGCGGACTGGTGGAGAGGTTCAACCGGACGGTGAAGGACGCCATCGAGTCTGCTCGGATCTCAGGACAGTCACGGACTCAGTACGTCAGGGCATTCCTGCAGACATATCGGTCCACAGTCCATCCAGCGACCGGGGTGTCTCCGTTCAAGGCGATGCGTGGCCGTGATATGCGCACCAAGCTGGGGGTGCCGGGCGGAGCTGACGCTCACCCCTCGGGGGTTGACGGGGGGCAAATCAGATCACATTTCCAGGCGTACCAGGACCGGTACCTCGCCAGGAGCAATGAGCGAGCAGGAGAGCTGCCCAGCTGGAAGCTGGGAGACCGGGTGCGCGTGAGGGCTCCATTCGGCTGGAAACGGAAGTTTGGTCCTCCGCTCCGAATCACGGCCCAGCTCGGGCCGGTGACCTATAGGCTGGCTGACGGCCAAAAGGTCCACGCTCGGCGTCTAGCAGCGGCTGCGGCGAAGACGGCTGGATCGGAGTCGACCGACGACGGTGAGGATATTTGGTATCCGGAGCAGGGACACGATCCTATCCCACCGCGCCTAACCGCGTCCAGTCCTACCCCACCACAAACTCCAACCCCACGTGCTCTGGGGCGGGGCATGCGTGAGCGCCGTGAACCAAACCGTTACAGTCCGTGATAGGATCACGTACTCAAGTAGACAGTACTTTGTGTGTGCAGGGAACGTAGTACGTGCAGTGCTGTGCGATCCGCGTAGGTGGCGCTGTGCTAATGACTAGGTGGCGCTGTGTGAACGAAAATTGCTTAGACTGCGACATGAGGCGGCAAACCTTGTGGGAGGGGAACGTGTTGTGTCGTGCTATGTAGCTAGGAATTTAGTAGTCTCTTCCATTTGTGAAATTGTATTTCTGTACACGGCAAAGCTGCGGTAAGGACTCCTTCTTCCGGTAATACATCTCGAGCGTGGACGCGTGCATCTGAACTCGGACAGAACACATATGTGACATTCTAATTGAGCGTAAACGTTCGCTAAAATTTAAAAGGACCGCGATATTAGTTACAGCAGAAAAGTGATACTTTCACTCAACCAGAGCAGTGACAATCACTCAGCGTGTCCGTTTTGTTAGAATTGCGATATGTATTTTTCTTTTGGATTATAGCTTATTAGAAAATGATGACTTGCATACTACCATAGTGTAATAAATAACAAGTGAAGACACTTCGATTATTTTGTGTAATGCGTTTTCTTCTGCCGGAAGTGCTCTCTCAGAAAATCCAGCTGCCGGACATTGGTCACGTGACCACATTTTCCGTGTGACCTTGAGTTGGCACCAGATTTTGTCGACAGACGTGGCGCAGCTTATTTTACTGCATTATTTTAGATACTAGATATTTAGCCGTGTGGTGGTAAATGATACCGTGCAAATAATATTGAATCATCGGTGACATAGTTACCATTGATACTTGAATAGCATCAATAAAATGCAATTAATCTATTATTACTCTTCCATTGATTTTATTGTGTTTGCAGGCATAGGTAGAAACTGAAAAGCTGAGCCTGCAGCTTACAGTTGTTCTATACAGTATAGCGGCAGAACACCTTCAATTAAGGGGGGGGGGGGGGGCACTGCCGACTTTCGGTCCGATTCTTTCCATGCAACGCCCATAGGGCTAATGTTAAAATGCCAAAATTATAGGGGGCACGGTGCCCCGGTGCCCTCCCCGTTCCGCCGCCTATGGTTCTATAACTCTTAATGCATAAATCAGTGCTACTGAGGGCTGCAAATTTGTTTTTTACCTATCTTTAATAACTGATGCCCTACCTTCATCTACCATTTTCTGTAAGAATCTTGCATCAATCATCACCAGACTTCTTAGTTTTTTTTTTACATACCTACGCCCCAGCCGCGAGAGTGGGCGGGTACGACTCCCTCGCCTTAATTGAGCTAGCCTCAATTAAGGCGAGCCTCATGTGTGCCGCTACGGGACCGGGGACGCAGCGATTGATGCACGGTTTAAAAGTCTCAGGTCAACTGATGCCCGCTGAGGGTCAGGTCAAGTGCCCCGAGGGCCAAAATACGATTTCGGGTTTTGAAAAATAACTTTGTCAAAAAAACGGCGCAGAGTCGCTATTTTAGTACCATCATGTTTGTCATGCTCCGGTGCGTCAAAATGGTACACTTTTGTTTGGGTGGGGTCAACATAAGGTGTTCACATCGGATCAAAGCCAGGTCAGAGGCACTCAGGTCACGAACTTGGTCGGAGGAGGTTATATCGCATATCATTCGATTCGATAGGTCTTCCCGAGTCTATTGGCGACTTTTCCGACTTGCCAGCTCAATTTTATCAGGAGTTTTTGACGAAAAAACTTGTGACATTTGTGACGTCATGAATGACGTCACGCGAGGTTAAAGATGCAAAAGTGAAGCATTGGACATTGCAAGAATTGCATGAAATTGCGATTCCATGTGCTTGAGCTAGGTTTAGATCATTCTCGGCGTCAAAATTACAGTTTCCATATTTTCCCCATTGACTTGTAATGGTGACGTCGCGCGATCGGCCTGACCTCATGTGACCTCTAGGAGAAATCTGAGATATACAAGTTTTGAGACTCCTAGAGGATACTAGGTCCTGTAAGTATCATCTCGCTGTGACAGCTCCTCTGGCACCGAGGGCATTGCGAAGTTTCGGTATTTTGGGACTATTGCAGAGGTTCACGTGTGACGTCATAAGTCAGTGACCTGACCTGAGACGGAAATGCAATTGGTTTCCAAAGATGCGTATGGAAGCAAAAATAAGGTGTGCCAAATAGCAGCCCTCTAGCTGTAAGGTGTTTTGAGCTATCGCCAAAAGTCGTGAGTGGAGCGCTACTGACTCCTCCGGTCGGCCGCCGGGGGTAAGGAGGCGTGCAGGGTATCGGAAAACCACCTGGTACTTTACGAATTTTGCCGATAAAAATACGTTTCTTATGCCAACTTGTAGCCAAAAGACTACTGAATCTCAAACCAGTCGTATCCTTGCACTAAACGGCTTGGTTTAGACACGATAGGTCTGAAAAGAAAAGGTCCCATGTATTCTCTATGGGCGCCGCGAGGCCGTTGGCACCAGAGTTTCGGGAAGTGCCCTCGCCACAACCGCACGTGCAGATTTGGTCACGTGACCAAGCGCATTTGCCGCCACTGTATTTATATACACTGTGAGAAAATCAACGATATCTGATGACGATTGATGACGTTTTCGTCATTGTAGTGCAAAAGTTTCATCCCTGTAGTGAAAACTTCTAACCCAAGAAACTACTATCCAAGCTGATAAGTTTTAGTTTTAACAGCTAATTCACCCTTATTTTCTACAAAACACTGAAAATGAATCCCTCTATACGCAACTTGAAATGAAATATCACTTACATAATGAGAAGACCAAAAACCTATTTTTACTACACATCTTTACAAGCTAAGAATGTCTTCTTTATGCCAGAATGGGTACAGCGTATGAACACAGGGACAGGCCGCAATACCTAAGAATTCATGTTCTCTTATCAGGCATATCGTTCGGAAGCTATGTAAATGCCGATGCAGCGTTAAATTGGGCCAAACAGCTATTCATCAACTGGGCATTTCACCGGGCTGAAACGCATCGATGTCCCCTGATTTTGCATATTATAATGCATTCAATAGGAACAATGAACATGCGATGACTCTCATTCATTTCGCGCATAGGTTCTCAAGTCAAAGTGAAGGAAAAGACCGGTCAAAATGACTCGTATAATACAGACTTTGTTTAAATACTCCACACTTTTAGGGGCTGGTACTGTTATGGTGTCCTCTATTTTTGAATATTTTCATACCGGTTCTGTCACATTGCATTCAGTTAGCGATCATACATGCAATAAAAACAGTGGGTTCTCGAGAGTAAAGTTACGGAATAGAGTGAATGCTGATACGATGTTCAGCATGTTGGAGCGCAGTTAGATCGAGTAGGACTTTCATCGGGCTGTGGCACTTCGATGTCCTCTGATTTTGAATATTTTCACGCATTTTATAAGAAAAATACGATTATTTTCTTTCATTAAATGCAATAAAAAACATGGGTTCTCGAGTCTATGTCATTCAAAGGGCCGATCAAAATGGGTTATGTTTTAGAGACGTGGTCAAAATACCCTACACTTTTTAGGAGCCGGTGGTGTTATGATGTCCTCTGTTTTTGAATATTTTCATACCGGTTCTGTCAAATTGCAATCAGTAAGCGACCATACATGCAATAAAAACAGTGGGTTCTCGAGAGTAACGTTACGGAATAGAGTGAATGCTGATACGATGTTCATCATGCTGGAGCGCACTGCGCAGTTAGATCGAGTAGGACTTTCATCGGGCTGTGGCACTTCGATGTCCTCTGATTTTGAATATTTTCACGCATTTTATAAGAAAATACGATTATTTTCTTTCATTAAATGCAATAAAAAACATGGGTTCTCGAGTCTATGTCATTCAAAGGACCGATCAAAATGGGTTATGTTTTAGAGACGCTGTCAAAATACCCTACACTTTTTTAGGAGCCGGTGGTGTTATGATGTCCTCTGTTTTTGAATATTTTCATACCGGTTCTGTCAAATTGCAATCAGTAAGCGACCATACATGCAATAAAAACAGTGGGTTCTCGAGAGTAACGTTACGGAATAGAGTGAATGCTGATACGATGTTCAGCATGTTGGAGCGCAGTTAGATCGAGTAGGACTTTCATCGGGCTGTGGCACTTCGATGTCCTCTGATTTTGAATATTTTCACGCATTTTATAAGAAAATACGATTATTTTCTTTCATTAAATGCAATAAAAAACATGGGTTCTCGAGTCTATGTCATTCAAAGGGCCGATCAAAATGGGTTATGTTTTAGAGACGTCGTCAAAATACCCTACACTTCTTAGGAGCCGGTGGTGTTATGATGTCCTCTGTTTTTGAATATTTTCATACCGGTTCTGTCAAATTGCAATCAGTAAGCGACCATACATGCAATAAAAACAGTGGGTTCTCGAGAGTAACGTTACGGAATAGAGTGAATGCTGATACGATGTTCATCATGCTGGAGCGCACTGCGCAGTTAGATCGAGTAGGACTTTCATGGGGCTGTGGCACTTCGATGTCCTCTGATTTTGAATATTTTCACGCATTTTATAAGAAAATACGATTATTTTCTTTCATTAAATGCAATAAAAAACATGGGTTCTCGAGTCTATGTCATTCAAAGGACCGATCAAAATGGGTTATGTTTTAGAGACGTTGTGAAAATACCCTACACTTTTTAGGAGCCGGTGGTGTTATGATGTCCTCTGTTTTTGAATATTTTCATACCGGTTCTGTCAAATTGCAATCAGTAAGCGACCATACATGCAATAAAAACAGTGGGTTCTCGAGAGTAACGTTACGGAATAGAGTGAATGCTGATACGATGTTCAGCATGCTGGAGCGCACTGCGCAGTTAGATCGAGCAGGACTTTCATCGGGCTGTGGCACTTCGATGTCCTCTAATTTTGAATATTTTCACGCATTTTATAAGAAAATGCGATTATTTTCTTTCATTAACCCTCGCATGTGTAGGGGGGGGGGGTCGGATGGACCCCCCCATGGTTTTTCGCGAATAACTCGCGTAAAAAGCGGCCGATCGCGACGAAACTTTCAGTACCCTCACATTGATCAATTTTACACCTACCCTGAAAATTTCATGACCCTGACCCAAATGACCTTTGACCTGTGACTTCTTTTCCGAGACCATGTTTGGCCGGAATCGCGATTCTGCGTATGTCGGCTCGCATTAGCCGCGCGTTTGCAAGCTTTTCGTGGTTTCAAACGTTCAAACATGTAATTTGATGTTACTCCCGTGGGTGTCAAGGTCACCTGAAGGTCAGGTCAGGTCATTGACCTTTGGTGACCTCGGGTGACCTCGGTTCACTTTTTCGAGTTTTACATGTTTCTAGGCTAGTTTTTGGAGCTGAATTCGAATTTAGCAACCATTTGAACATTTACGAAGTAGTTTTGGTGACTTCGTAACATGTTACGAAGCTGTCAGAGGCGGTTGACACGTACTACGAATACCCGTCACGACGCCTACTGGTTGACCTGACCTGACCTGACCCGACCTGGTCTAAATGCTTCAGGACATCATCTGTGATCAAAACTAACACGATATTCGTGATCAGCACCCCGAAAAACCCCTTAGCAGCCACTCTTTACGACTTTCTAACAGGTCCCGATTTTCCCGACTTTGGGGTCATTGACCTGACCTGGAAGGTCAACCAATGACCTAGGACCTTAAAATTGGGTATCATCGGCTTCCTCTCGTCACGGGCAACACGCTCGTTTTTTCTGCGAAGCTCTAGCTCGATCAGGGGCCAAACGGCAAGGGGGGGGGTCCAACCGACCCCCCCCCCCCCTACACATTAGAAGCTGGCAAACGCCGCACACATGCGAGGGTTAAATGCAATAAAAAACATGGGTTCTCGAGTCTATGTCAACCAAAGGACAGATCAAAATGGGTTATGTTTTAGAGACGTTGGCAAAATACCCTACACTTTTTAGGAGCCGGTGGTGTTATGATGTCCTCTGTTTTTGAATATTTTCATACCGGTTCTGTCACAATGCATTCAGTAAGCGACCATACATGCAATAAAAACAGTGGGTTCTCGAGAGTAACGTTACGGAATAAGAGTGAATGCTGATACGATGTTCATCATGTTAGAGCGCAGTTAGATCGAGTAGGACTTTCATCGGGCTGTGGCACATCGATGTCCTCTGATTTTGTGTGTACGAAGGCATTCTGTAAGAAACTGGGATTATTTACCTTCATTTAGTGGAATAAAAAACGTGGATTTTCATGTCTAAGTCAATTAAAAAATCCATCATGACGGGGCATGGAAGACGATGATGTAGGCTGAGGATAACGTTCAATGATTTAGGGAGTGACGTTTTATGACGTTTTATTACGTCATACTGCTGCGTGAGTAGCTACATAGCCCACTTCCAGCTGAAGAAAAGTTGTTACATGAGTTTGCATTATACATTGGTGAAGTGTCTTGTATTGTACGGTGGATTAGTGTTACGTTTCACCGATCTCCGTAGGCCCTGGCCGTATATATTACCGTAGCTGCGTTTATGATACGGGCCCCACCATACGGCTGTGTCTGCGCATGCGGGAGCCGGGAGGGTAGGCTGACCCGCATATTGCCTGAGGCTCAATGTGGACGAGCGTGTCGTGTGGACTGTCTGTGTCAGGGTCTGTCTGGCGAGCCACCAATACAGGTTGACCGCTGAGCACGAGCAGTCTCTACACTGGCGACGAGGATTTGAACCGGCGCGGCGGGGCGACTTCTACGGCCATGGATGGGGCAGCGTCGGCCGCCCTGCAGCTGGAGCCCTTCAACCCGGCGACGGACTCCTGGAGCCAGTGGGAGGAGCGTCTGCACTACTTCATCGAATGTAACGGCATTCAAGGCGAGAGCAGGAAACGCGCCACGCTGTTGACGGTATGTGGGAAAGAGGCCTTTTCGCTTATTTGTAGCTTGATAGCACCGTCTAAGACGTCTGAGAAGTCGTTTGATGAGCTTTTGCAAGTGATAAGGGAGCACAAAGAACCCAAACCATCTGTCATTGTGTCGCGATTCAAGTTCAACTCGTGTCAACGGACGGCAGGTCAATCCGTTGCTGATTTCGTTTCTGTGCTAAGGAAGGCTACCGAGCACTGCTGTTTTGGATCCACGCTTGATGACAGACTCACTGAGCAGTTTGTTTGTGGCATCAGGGATCCTCGGATGCAGCGGCGGTTGCTGTCAGAATCCAGCCTGGACTTCAGCTCGGCACAGAGGATCTGCCTGGCGATAGAGGCTTCCAACAGAGACGCTCACCTGATCTCCGGCACACCGGGTACACTGCCGGCAGAGGTATGTGAGGTAAGGCCGCAAGGCTTACCGTCAGGTCAGTCAGCTCGTCCAGGGGCTCGCTGTTGGCGTTGTGGCGGGAGGAGCCACTCACCTGATGTGTGTCGTTTTGCGTCGTACAAGTGTCACAACTGTTCGAAAGCTGGGCATTTGGCTAAAATGTGCACAGTCAAAAAGACGACAGTCAGACCTCGGAGGCAGCAGGGCAGAGCAAACGCCGTTGAAGCAGATGAAGAATGGGAGGCGGACTACACGACAGAGGTTGGCCGTGCAGAACAGCATGAAGAGATCTGCAGAACGGAAGCGGTCCATCGGGTGAGTGTACCTCCCATTTCTTGTCGGGTTCAGATTCAAGGTACAGATGTAGATATGGAGATTGACACTGGTTCTAGCGTATCGTTGATTGGGCAGGATACGTTTGAACAGTTGAACAGTAAGCCTAAACTCAAAATGTGCTCATCTCGTTTAAAAACGTATACGGGTCAGTTCATACCATTGTTGGGAGAGTTTCAAACAGATGTGTGGTATGAAGGCAAACAGCACCGTGCCCTGACAGTTGTGGTGGTAAAAGGTGCCAGGACTAACCTTCTAGGACGAGACTGGCTGGAGCACATCAACATCAACTGGCGGGCAGTACACACCATTCGAACCAGCTCATTGCAGGGCCTGAAGGAGAAGTATCGGCGCCTCTTTGAGCCTGGCCTGGGAGAGCTGAAGGGGGTAAAGGTACGTCTGGACATTGACCGTACTGTACCACCGAGGTTCTGCAAGGCCCGCTCCCTGCCCTATGTTTTCAAGGAGAAGGTGGAGGCCCAGCTCCAGAAGGACATCGACAGCGGCGTCCTGGAGGAAGTGCAGAACAGCAGCTGGGCGGCGCCCATTGTTCCGGTGCTGAAGAAGGATGGGAATGTCCGAGTCTGCGGCAACTTCAAGTTGACGGCCAACCGAGCGGTGAGGTTGGACAGATACCCATTGCCACAGGTCCCGGATCTGTTTGCAACGCTAGCGGGAGGTACCGTATTCTCGAAAATTGATCTGGCTTCGGCCTACAATCAGTTAGTTCTTCACGAGGACTCTCGAGACATCATGACCATCAACACCTCACGAGGTCTTCTCAGATTTTCGAGGCTCCCGTTCGGCATCAACAGTTCTGTGGGTATATTCCAGAGAGAGATTGAAAAGGTTCTCCAGGGCATACCCAACGTCATTGTTTTCCTGGATGACGTTCTGGTGAGTGGAAAGACACAGGCCGAACACCTGACCACGCTGGAGAAGGTGTTTTCTAGGCTTGAAAACGCGGGTCTAAAAGCCAGAGCAGATAAGTGTAAGTTTTTGGTTCAGCAGGTTGAGTACCTGGGTCACGTGGTCAACAGGCATGGAATTTCCCCGACTTCTGAGAAAACTGAAGCGATAAGGTCAGTGCCGGAACCTAGGAACGTGTCTGAGCTGAAGAGCTTTCTTGGGTTGTTGACTTACTACTCCAGGTACTTACCAGCGCGCGCTCAGAGGCTGGCTGCGCTGCACGACCTTCTCAAGAAGGACAAGGACTGGGTATGGGGACCAGAACAGCGGAAAAGCTTCCACTGGGCCCAGAGTGTCCTTACCTCGGACTCTGTTCTAGCTCACTTCGATGCGACGAAGGAGCAAGTGCTGGTCTGTGACGCATCGTCTCGAGGCATTGGAGCGGTGCTGGCTCAGCGTGAAGTGGATGGAGCTGAGCGCCCTGTCGGGTACGTGTCAAGGAGTCTGACCTCTTCAGAGCAGAAGTATTCTCAGTTGGAGAGGGAAGCTCTCGCGATCGTTTTCGCGGTAGAAAAGTTCAATCAATACTTGCTGGGTAACAAGTTCATACTGGTCACGGATCACAAGCCGCTGGTAGTTTTGTTTGGAGAAAACAAGGACATTCCGGCTATGGCATCTGCTCGCATTCGTAGGTGGGCATTGAAGTTGTCTGCGTACCAGTATTCCATCCAGTTTAGGCGCACGGAAGACATGGGTAACGCGGACGCCCTCAGCAGGCTTCCCCTGCCAGTCGCAGATGGCTCTGGCCAGGAAGATCTGGTGCTCCTGATTGAGGATGCTGTATTTGATGCTAAGCAAGTAGCACGTTTGACAGCTCGTGACCCCGTTCTTTCCAGAGTGATGAACCTGGTGCAGAAGGGCGGGTGGCCCGAGATCGCTGACCCGGCATTGAAACCGTTTTCAGAGAAACGCTGGGAGCTGTCTGTGTGTGCAGGCGTGCTGCTGTGGGGGCACAGGGTCGTGATACCACAGAAGGGCCGCCAGTCTGTGATTTCAGAGCTGCATTCTGCCCATCCAGGGATCGGCCGGATGAAATCACTGGCAAGGAGCTGCGTCTGGTGGCCCCAGATTGACGGTGACCTGGAAATGGCGGTCAGACGATGCTCTGCGTGTCAGGAGAGTCGTCCGGCCCCTCATCGGGCTGACCTGAGTATGTGGCCCTGGCCGAGACGCCCATGGTCGAGGATTCATGTGGATTTTGCGGAACCAATCAAAGGCAAGTATATTTTTGTGGTGGTGGACGCTTTTTCAAAGTGGGTTGAGGCTGAGCCGTGCTCAAGTGTGAGCTCGCAAGCAGCCATGGTCAAACTGCGACGTATGTTTGCAAGATGGGGCTTGCCCGACATGCTCTGCTCTGATAATGCTACGACGTTTACCTCACAGGATTTTCAGCAGTTCCTGGCGGCTAATGGGGTTCAACATAGAACGATAGAGCCACGTCACAGTCAAGGCAACGGGCTAGCAGAGCGGGCAGTTCGTGACGTTAAGCAGGCTCTTAAGCGCAGTGGAGATGGGAACTGGGAGACTGTGTTGGCTGAGTGGCTGCTGTATCAGAGGAAAATCCCTCACTCAACTACGTCTGTGTCACCCTCAGAGCTGATGCTGGGACGAGTGATCCGGAGCCGGCTAGACCTTCTTCATCCTGACCTGCAGAGCCGTGTTCAGCGGAAGCAGCTGCAGCAGAAGCTGAATCATGACCCTGCTGTACCCAGAGTGTTACAGCTGGACATCGGAGATGCGATATATGCTCGCAATTATGGTGTGGGACCCACGTGGGTATCAGGTGTAGTTGTGGGTTTAGATGGATCGCAGTCATATGTGGTCAAATTAGAGGATGGTAGGATCTGGCGTCGTCATCAGGATCAGTTGATGCGGAAAACTGACGCAAACTATCCCGTCACAGGACCCGCTGCTGATGTAGCTGCTCACGAGCAGCTCAGCCCGTCGGAGCAGCTGACGGCCGCACCGGCTGCCGAGGCCGTCTGCAGTGGTCTGCCCACCGTACCGGAGACGGGGTCGCAACCGGCACCGTTCCCTGACACCGGTGGCTCGCTGACGGCTGCGGCGACGCAGCCGACGGGAGGGCCCTCGACGGGGCCCGGCACGAAGGATCTTCCCGCAAGGCCTCTGCCATCTGAGCCAGTTCTTCCGGAGTCTGTGCCTGCATCGGCTACGGAGATGGCTCCGCGAAGATCATCTCGCGTGCGGAAACAAACTGAGTTCTTCCAGGCGTAACGTGCGTTTTCGTTATCTACCCTTATTTGTTAAAGGGAGGAGAGTGTATTGTACGGTGGATTAGTGTTACGTTTCACCGATCTCCGTAGGCCCTGGCCGTATATATTACCGTAGCTGCGTTTATGATACGGGCCCCACCATACGGCTGTGTCTGCGCATGCGGGAGCCGGGAGGGTAGGCTGACCCGCATATTGCCTGAGGCTCAATGTGGACGAGCGTGTCGTGTGGACTGTCTGTGTCAGGGTCTGTCTGGCGAGCCACCAATACAGGTTGACCGCTGAGCACGAGCAGTCTCTACATGTCTTCACTTGTTATTTATTACACTATGATACTACGATCCGTAAATTTCGGTGTCAATTACAGTATGCTAAAAAACTAAAAAGATTGTATTTGTTCAACGGTTCAATAATAAACATCAGCTTTACCTATTCCTACGACGTAAAAGCGAATCTACATTTGACAGAAATGTGGCAGACTGAGTCATGACTTAACCCGCGCGGGGCTGGGGTCTCCAGCCGAACGCGCGGGGCTGGGGGGGGGGGGGTAAATTTTACCCCCCCCCCCGTTATCTCCCGAACTAATGGTCCGATTTGGAAAATTCAAACGCCAATCGAAAGCTCTCATCACGAACTACTAAAAACATGTACTTAATTTAAAGTTTGAGGTCAAGGTCAAGGTCAGGTCAAGGGTACAAATTGCAAGTTTCTACAGTATCGGCCTTGCACCGTAGTTGCCGAAGAATGGAGTCATGAACTGAGACTGATCGCCCAAAACGTGTTCTTAGGCTACCAAGACAATATTCGTTGCATACAATATCATTCAGAGGTCAAGGTCAAGGTCAGGTCAGGTCAGGTCAGGTCACCAAAAAACAAAATATAGAAAAGGGCATGTGCGACACATGTTTTATGGGTCATTTTACTCATAGAATTCAATAGGCACACTCAATAAGTGATATGGACCACATCTGGATGAATTTCAGGTCGAGGTCAGGTCAAGGTCAGGTCAAGTGAGGTCAAATTTTGAAGTTGGTTGTTAAGGCCTAAAAAGGTGTCTATCTGATGCAGTTTTTCACGGCGAATCGAATGGTGCTATTTTTGTTTCCGTACAAGGTCTAGAACTTCCAAAAAAGTCATTTTTCAAAAAAAATGTGTGTCGTGACGTCATAAAATTTTGAATAACTCCCACATTTTTGAACCGATTCTTCTAAAATTTGGTATGTAGGTGCACATAGACAACTTCTCTGACATATATTCCGGTTTTTTCGATAGACTCAAAATTTTGGATTTTATAATGATTTTCCCAAAAAAATCAGTTTTTTGAAAAAATTTAGGCCAAAATCCAAAATTTTCAAAAAACCGAGATAGCCATTTGATAGACAAAGTACGATTACGTATAACCTTTTTTGTTACGTCTTGATTCCTTTAAAAATGAAGATGTTAGCGGCGTTTGAACTTTTGCCGTTTTTGAGGCGAAAATGGCGAACATGACGTCACTAAAACGTCAATTTCTCAAAAATTTTCCGACGGATTTCGCTCAAATTTTCAGGGAACGTGTCAAATTGATGTCAGAAAAGGTACTGAAAGTTTGGCGGCGCTGCGCGCCGCCGTTTTTGAGATATCGCAAAAATTCGCGAGGGGGGTAAAATTTACCCCCCCCCAGCCCCGCGCGGGTTAACAAAAATACGATGCAGTGGCAATAGCTATACGTTTTAAATGTCAGGTACTGCGCCGATTTTCGACAGGTGCACACTAGCAGTTGCACAGGGCTCCAAAAGGACCAGCGAACACTTTGGCGGTCAAGATACTCGTAAAATCATGTTTATGGGAAAAACGTTTTATTGATACCATCCGCTGCTGCCGAACTTCATTTCCATCTCGCTTCATTCCGTCCTGTTATAGCCCCTACCTACCAGTCCCCATTGTTGTAAACACCTCGGATCCGCTTCTGTAAACACCTCGGATCCGCTTCAATCCGGTTCGAGTTTCCCTTTGTCTCTATCACTCTCTTTTTGTCCAATTCTCAACTCGATTCTTGACCATCCTTGCTTCGTTCTCCTCTCGTTTTTCCATTCTCCTCTCGTTCCCGTTTCATTTTCGTTTCGTTCCCGTTCCGTCCTCCCCTCACTCGAGTTCCGAGTGAGTTCCGAAATTTCATTCCGTCAAGCCGTTTCCCAGCGGCATCGATTTTCCCGTCACAATGCACGGAATCGGTCATTTTTTCACAACTGGGGGTGCTGTCTTGCACGTGACGCGTGCTATACTATGAAACCATGTCAATACGCTAGGCCCATCTCTCCTCTATCCATTGGTGGCAACCGCTTCTCGCTCCGACCACCCATTGCCGAGTTATAAGCTCGGAAAAGGAGCGCTGCAGGCCCGATTTTCGCCCGATCACGATTTTTGCCGACCCCATGCTATCCCTATGAGAGCACCCTTTTGCACGTGCCGACTGCCCACCCCTGGCCCGATCACGCCCAAATTTCAATACAAAGGCCGCCCACGCCCACAGATTCGGCATGCCAAATTTCACGCCGATACGCGGCGCCTTTCAGGCGCAATAAGACACATAAGACATGACACACGGATGGAGATTGGACGGACATGTTATAATTCATAATTCCTCATAATTATAATTCATAATTCATGTTATAATTCCTCATCTCGTCCCCACTCGGTTCCCCTCTCGTCCCCACTCGGTTCCCCTCTCGTTCCTGTTCCTTCCTCATCTCGTTCCTGTTCCGTCCTCATCTCGTTCCTGTTCCGTCCTCATCTCGTTCCTGTTCCGTCCTCATCTCGTTCCTGTTCCGTCCTCATCTCGTTCCTGTTCCTTCCTCATCTCGTTCCTGTTCCGTCCTCATCCCGTTGGCCTTCCGTTCCAGTGACCACTGCCCTCCCGCCGTCTCATGATCGCTCATCCGTTCTGTTCTGGCGAGGAGCGTCTCCCCGATCACATTACTACCAATGACAGCAAACAAGCCACGGGGACGACAGCCCCCTCCCGATCCCCGCCCCCACTGACCGGCCGGGGTCAGTCTGTAGGGAGGAAAGGGGAGGGGAGGGGAGAGGGGAGGGACGGGGAACAGACGACAGACCGCTGACCCATTGGCCATTACAGTGTCACTCGGCATGCAGTATCGGCGAACAGTGTAGGCGTTGGCGCCCGTTGGACGAACATAGGCCAGGCCACCGAGACGAGGCCCAGACTAGTCGCCAGGGTGGCGCAGAGCAGCTCATCATATGGGTTTGCTGAAACGTAAGTACGAAGTAAATGGACGGGCAGGCGAGCCAATATGTCCGTCCAACGGGCGCCAACGCCTACACTGTTCCCCAATACTGCCGAGTGACACTGTAATGGGTCAGCGGTCTGTCGTCTGTTCCTCGTCCCTCCCCTCTCCCCTCCCCTCCCTACAGACTGACCCCGGCCGGTCAGTGGGGGCGGGGATCGGGGGGGGGGGGCTGTCGCCCCCGTGGCTTGTTTGCTGTCATTGGTGGTAATGTGATCGGGGAGACGCTCCTCGCCAGAACAGAACGGATGAGCGATCATGAGACGGCGGGAGGGCAGTGGTTACTGGAACGGAAGGCCAACGGGATGAGGACGGAACAGGAACGAGAGGGGAACCGAGTGGGGACGAGAGGATAGCGGAATGAAATGACACGGGAGTGGGACGGGAACGGCACGATAACGGAACTCCAGTGAGGGGAGGACGGAACGGGAACGAAACGAAAATGAAACGGGAACGAGAGGAGAATGGAAAAACGAGAGGAGAACGAAGCAAGGATGGTCAAGAATCGAGTTGAGAATGGGACAAAAGGAGAGCGATAAAGAGACAAAGGGAAACTCGAACCGGATTGAAACGGATCCGAGGTGTTTACAAAAATCGGGACTGGTAGGCAGAGGCTATAACAGGACGGAATGAAGCGAGATGGAAATGAAGTTAAGCAGCAGCGGATGGTATCAATAAAACGTTTTTTTCCATAAGCATGTAATTACGAGTATCTTGACCGCCAAAGTGTTCGCTGGTCCTTTTGGAGCCCTGTGCAACTGCTAGTGTGCACCTGTCGAAAATCGGCGCAGTACCTGACATTTAAAACGTATAGCCTATTGCCACTGCATCGTATTTTTGTTAAGTCTTGACTCAATCTGCCACATTTCTGTCAAATGTAGATCCGCTTTTAAGTTTTAACTTTTACGTCGTAGGAATAGGTAAAGCTGATGTTTATTATTGAACCGTTGAACAAATACAATCTTTTTAGTTTTTAGCATACTGTAATTGACACCGAAATTTACGGATCGTAGTATGCAAGTCATCATTTTCTAATAAGCTATAATCCGAAAGACAAGATACATATCACAATTCTAACAAAACGGACACGCTGAGTGATTGTCACTGCTCTGGTTGAGTGAAAGTATCATTTTTCTGCTGTAACTAATATCGCGGTCCTTTTAAATTTTAGCGAACGTTTACACTCATTTGGAATGTCACCTATGATACAATTGTGTGCTTACGAATAAAGTAATACATTTGCTGTAAATGTAGCCGAATAAGTGAACTCCGGCTGATTTTAGCTCCATTTGTAGGCGTATAATATTGGCAGCAGTAGTGGCGGCAGAATTACAATCACATACAACGTCCACGAGCGATATATATGACATATGCCAATGACAGCGCAGTCAACGATTCGTCAGTGTCAGCCGTACCGGCCGCTACATATGCCACCAGTGCAGCATGATGCAAGGTATGTGGGGCTCCGTGGGGCGTGAGGACTGTGTGCTCTTCTGTGACTTTACTTCAGTATATGCCGGCTATTCTTATTATTTTAATTCGCAATCGCGGCGCCCGGTATTCCAGTATCTTTGTTATTGCTTATTCGTCTAATCCATATTTACTGGACAAACTACAATCCCTGAGGCCCTGTAGTTGATGCAATTATGCGTGGCATTTTCTTATGTAATTCAGAATTCAGGCAAACAATTTTGTTCGTCCTTCCTATCCCCCAGCCGACCCATTCTCATCATTAATTCCCAGTCCTGTCCTGGCTAACGGTCACGCTACCCAGGTAGATGGGGCAGTTCTTACAAAACATGTCTCTTCCATATGACCTTACAAGCGGCTTGCTGATCTTTCCCCCAACGGGCGTCTGTCCCACGGGGGGCACTGCCGCGCCAACGGAATGGGCTCAGCCGCTGCGATGCACCCGTAGGGCAATGACGCTTTTTATGGGACCTTTCGATTGGGGGCTTCGAATGCCGTCGAACTCCAAACTGTCGATTCTTCGTCGATTAGCCCACCAGAATATAGTTTCTCATCTCACTGTCTTTCCCGTCGTCGTCTCATTCCACGACCCTGAAATGGTCCAAAAGGACCACAAAGTTCTAACTCAACGTAAAGAAACAAGTATCGCTAACTATTATATAATAGATATTTATATCTCGTTTATATTTACGGAAAAAATATATCAGATGTGTTATGGAATTTTACATTTACATTTTAAACCACTATTCGCACAAAGTCCCTCAAACTCGTACAACAGTCTGTCACCCGCCAGCGAAGATGCTTGGTTCTGTGACGTCGCGTCATTAGCCCGGAAACACTTTTATATCAAGGTAGCCGCATTTTCCTTCTCTGCCCCACTGATGCGTCACACCGGGCGGCAGCGGGTTCAGTTTGCAGTGAAGAAATAGCCCACACTTGCCGAGAATGCCCCACGGTCCGCCACACTTCTCACCCAGACCGTTTCTGCAGCTCTTGCAGCAGGCACATGGCAAAGTCTGGCGTCCCAAGGTGCCGCATTTCTGCACACTGGGCTCGCGGGGCTTGCACGCGACTATCATTTGACGGGTACACGGCCATGGGTAGCAGACGAGAGCAGAGGAGAGCGCCAGAGAAGCCGCCACCTATATGTAGTAGTATGCATACAGGGTGTCCCATAAGTTCGTTCTCACCTTATATTTGCATGTAAAACAGAGTGCATTGCGTTTTGATATGTTTATAACCCCTCAATGTGCTCCCCATTTCATAGGCAAACACATGAATACATGCTGCGACATGCCAACCGGCATGTTTGGCAGCATAGCAGGCTTGAAGTTAGCCCAGACTGACTTGGCATGCGCCGTGAGCTCCTCAATGCTGGAACACCGCTTCGCTTCGACGAGCCTCGATTTCAATATTCCCAACACATTTTTATGAAATTTGGATCCGATGAGTTGGCTGGGATGTGATCTTACCACACACGCCTATCACAGTCTCCTGGCACTGCTTCTAAGCTTTGCTTGACCTGTGCACTGATGCACTGTCTTGCTTGAAGATGGGCCTACGACCTCCCGGATGCCATTTTCTCCTAAAAAATGTGGTCATACTTGCGGTTCGAGTTATGCTAGAAAGCTGAAACTCCTACTAGATCTTCTTGGAGAAGCATTCTGCGTCCCAAGACTGTTTCTGGAGTATCAATCGCAACGTGATCAGTGTCTGGACGCATATTACCCCACATTACCGTGACCCTGGCCTTTCGCATAGGAATAAAGCGGGATGACATAAAAGCCTTTTCCGTCGCCCATATGGGACCGTTTTGGGGTTTGGACCGGTGTTTTATCTCGAGCACGGACTAGGTAGTCCAGATGACCACATTGATGTCATCGGCCCTCCAGTTTTTTTAGACTCAGGCATAACGAAACACATGTTTGGCCATTTTGAGACGTTTTTGACTGTTTTGAGCCCTCCGGTAAGTATGTAGAGCTTAAGTCACCTTGAGTTAGGTACCCCGAAATGATACTCTTAGACAGCTGGTAATGCATCCTGAAAAGCCTGTTTACCAACTTTCTAACGCTAAGACCTTTTTGACGGCCATTTTGGCGCCACACAGTTTTGGCCACATGGCTCACTCGTGAAAGCTGACAAAAAAGAGCATAAACTTGCAGCGATTGACTCCCGACAAATCATCGGCGTCACTTGTTGACTGTGCCTCCAGTTAGCGACAGACATTGGCTACATACTGGATGGCCTCAATCACCCTCAACCGTCGTGAATGGCCCAGTGCGGACTAAATACCGAGACGTTCCCGTATCGGAGACCTCTATGTTGCGGCGTAAGCCGTCTCCACAGGAAGTGAACTCTCTGGCAAAAAAATATTTTGTCTAGACGAATTAGTTACCGTGGAGCACATTCACAGTTGCCATGGCAACCCCAAAAGCTCAGTTACAAAATAAATTAAGCGTGGCTTTAAATAAGAGAGCCTCTAAAAGAAAAATTTAGGTGAGAAGGAACTTATGGGACACCCTGTAGGTGATGAGCCATTTTGAGCGGAGACGTTTTCTGCAACCACTCAGTAGCGATTTCTTTGTGATGTTCTGTCGCTCGTAGATGAACTGTGCGGTCTGCCACGCACGGCCTCCTAATATAGGCGCGCGATGACAGGCGGTGAAATGTCAGGCAGTGGACACCGGTCAGTAAAATTGTTGGACACTGGACAGTCACACTGTAAAATTGTCGCCTCACCATCACGCGCTGTACCCGCGCTTACACTTGTGCACTCCCAGCCAGCCATCCCAAATGGGGCCCACATGGGCTGGAAGTGGGGAATCTGGGCGAATGTGGGCTGGGCTACATCTGGGTATGTCATGGGCGTCCAACTGGGTCCCAGATGCGCTAAATGGGCTAACTTCACGTGCTGGACTTTGCCGGCGCCTCCATTGTGCCGCTACCCTGCCAGACTCCTGATCTGTCACCCGCCTGGGCAGTGGGCACACCCCTGCCCGCGTCCCTGCGAGGTCGCTGATACTGTGTCGCCGGCGTTCGTTGTGTGGTGGGGCGGCCGCGCTGGCAGTTGGTGACTATAAATAGACGCAATACGGCGCTGACGGACCGCTCGGGCCTTTACACTATCGTTACAAACTCTTCTCCTTTTTCGCAATAGGTACGCATCCACGCTTCCGTTCTCTCCGCCGGCCACCCACCTGCAGTGGTAGCGTAGTGTATAGTGGTTAGGGTCCCCGCATCATGTGCCATAGGTCTGGAGTTCCAATCTCTGGGGATCTGGTGAGAGGCAAAGGGTACGCGGTTCTCCCACGTGTGACCACATTGTTTTTTTTTTGGGGGGGGGGATTCATACGGAAAAAGTGGACGACATAAGCTAGGTACCAAATCCCAATTAAAATCCATGTGCGCTTTTTGCATGTGTCCGTGTGAATCCCAACTGGGAAAGCCCGTGTGGGACCCATATACATACATATATCCCAGCTGGGTCCCATATGCGCCCCACTTGGGCTGCCCATGCGGGTCCCAACTGGGAAAGCCCATATGGAGCTCAATACGGGCCCCAGATGGGTCCCACATGGGCCCCGTCTGGGGTGCCCAGATGGGGCCTAGTTGGACGCCCATGGCATTCCCATCTGGGTCCAAGGTGGGGAGCCCAGATGGGTCCCAGTTTGGTGCCCACTTAGAGCCCATGTGGGCCCCACCTGGGAAGGCTGGCTGGGCTGTTACTTGATGCGGAGCCGTCACAAATGTTTGTTCAATATTTTGTGCAGGGCTGTCAAATCGACGGCTTTTCAGTGACTCCGACGCCGACTCCGCAACCATAATTTGGCGAACGTTTAAAAAAATATTTTGTGGCTGTTTTGTGTGCCCTGTGCATGTGGATCTCAGAATGCGATAGGCAATGTCTCAGCAGATTGATTGATTATAATTTGACATAGGCGCTGGTAAAGCTGGCTAGTTCTGAATGGGCTGAATAGACTGATCTATGTTCTATGGTCTCCAGAGTTCTCCAAGTCACGTTACGCAACAGACGGATGTCAGCCGAACCGTCACGCTGTTATGTGGGACATTTTTTATGCAGCTGGTGGTGTGGGGCCCTGATTTAGGTTGTCACGAGCTGAAATGTACAGGAAACGCACCGTTCTTGTGACTTTCATTGTTAATAATAGCCGTTTCCACGACAGACTATCTGGCGAATGCACCTAATTTGACCAAATCTGCACCTTATCTCTGGAAACGGCTAATGTCTCATGACGTTGACTTGCATGGAACAAAGCTATGTAAGTACGGTTCAGCGACATCTAACTGACAATGACCTGTGCCACAGGTTTTTACGCTGAATTTGAATGTCGCACTGTGCCTCCATTGTAACATCGCATTTAGCTGTCAAAGATCAGCGGACTGCCTGTGTGACATTTTGACCATTGTCATTGACTGTACTTTTCTATCAAATGAAATACGAGTATGATTGCGCTGTGTATTGTCAGTCGTGGGTCCGCGTTCACGTCAGAGAAACCTACATCCGAAGATGTAACCAGCCTTATGTAGAACCGAAAAGTCAGTGACTGGCGTTGAATGTTTTCACTGCCATATCTTCTGATGTTTTTATTTATGTCAGCATAGGTTGATGGTTGGGAAGATTATGTGCATGATTCATAGGAATTATTTTATGCTTACCCTAAACTACGTTATGTTACATCAGCCCTTTCCTGACATTCATTCAATACCTGATACCTGAAGTCAAGGCTCAAGGTTTAAGCTGTACTGCAACTGGAGTTCTGCTGATAATAGTACCTTCTATCCGATCTCATTCGTCAGATGCACACTGAGAACGGCGATATAAGTCGGCGAGACGGGAAATCCTTCCACAGCACACGCGATAGCGCATGTCCGTTTGGTTTCAGTGTCCGTGTTCACTGAAAACCAAAACGATTCTCTATTCCCTTTGATCATGGTGTGTCATGCTCCTATAACTCTGCCGTTTTCCTGGCGGAATGCCCTTAAGACACTCAAATGATTCCTCAAATGATTCCTTTTAAGCATATCAGGGGTTTTGGTCTAAAACAACACCCTGATCATTTTCTTCGAACATACCCAAACTATACCCTCATTCTTTAAATTCCTCCCTTGAATTCTTCTAATATACCCTAGTGTACAGTCTCTGCCGCCACTGTCAGATACCGTACCTGTGCCGCTCGGCGCCTCCGGCGGTGACCGGTCGGCGGGCCGGGACTGGCCGGCCGGGCGGGCGAGGAGGACGGGCAGTCGCTCCCTGGACGTGTTGCTGACCACTAACCCGCGCCCCGCTGGGCTATTCAGCCATACGCGCCCTGCTGGGGATAGAACCTTAACCCTCGTTTTGGATGTGTTACGATATATAAAGGGAAATCGGACGAGGGAGCTGAGAGTAATGAGACAGTTTCTGAGCAAGTTCTACGACGAATATACCTAGGGCATTATTATTTTCCCTTCTGGGTTTATGTGGGGTCTAATGCAAGAATACATTGAGATCAGTGATGGAAATCACAGAATAATACGGGAGTGTTACGTGGTATAATGCGAGTATAGTTTGCAAAATATTCCCCTTATACGCTTAGAAGGAATACTAGAGGTTTCGATGTAAGGGTATTTTGGTAGGTTAAAAGGAGTGTACTGTGGGTATCGCAGGGAATAGAACAGGAATCATATTCCTTTCCTCTTCGGTACTTACTAGGGTATATTAGAAGAATTCAAGGGAGCTATTTAAAGAACAAGGGTATAGTTTGGGTATATTCGAAGAAATGATCAGGGTGTTGTTTTAGACCAAAACCCCTAATATGCTCAAAAGGAATCAAAAAGGTTCTCAGTGTACGGTATATTAGAAGAATTTCAGAGTGATATTCAAAGAAAGTGTATTTGGGGTATATTCGGAGAAATGATCAGGGTGTTGTTTTAGACCAATTCCCTTAATATGCTTAAAAGGAATCAAAACAGCTCTCAGTGTTGGTCGCTAGACGACAGGATTAGTCGCTTTATGAATCACCGTCGTCCCTATGATATTTTTCTGGCAACCGAGTGATACCGCCCTGTTGAATCTGTGTTTGAGAGTGTGGTAGGGTGCTGAGTCCCAAACCTTAACTTTCCGAGATCTTGTGTGAACGCCAACCCCCCCCCCCCTCCCCGAACGGGTGGCTGGGACCGCCGATAGCGCTACGGGACGCGGGTTAACCCGGCTGCTGGGTTGACAGTGTCGACCATGGCTGCCAGCCTCACAGGTGTTAACTATTAAACTTGTACCTGAATAAGCGTCGAGCCCGTGTGTCCTTACTGTGATACCCCCCCCCCCCCAAATAACAACATTCAGCTGGTCTTGGACTGCAACACACGTCTACTAGCTCAATGTGAAATGTCTGTATGTAAGCTAATGTCACATAGAACGAATAATATCAAGGTTTTGACGATGCGGAGATAGATTTGATCGCACATGGGTCCAAGCAAACGGTAGGGACACACAGACGTTACCAGTGTGTCCGAGTCAAGCGGTTTGGGCAGCAGTCTAGTTTACAATGGCGCTCTCACCGATAGGCGCAAATTCCCACTCTGCCAAAGTCATATTCACCCGGCTCCAGAGGAGGCAGCTTGCAGTACAAATACACGGCGCACAAACCATCAAGTCCCCAAAGTCCGCCACACTTCTCTCCCAGACCGTTCCTGCAGCTCTTGCAGCAGGCGCACGGCAAAGTCTGGCGTCCCTTGGGGAAACAAGCCAGTTTAGATGGCTCGCTGGGCTTGCACTCTGCAATGCGCTCTTTGGTGCACTCCAGACAGCTGAGAGCCGCGGAGAGAGACAGTGATGTGGCCACCAGGAGAAGAATGAAGAGCGGACGCGCCATCTTGGATGGACTAGTCTGCTTCCCTGTAGAGGTGACGGACGTCTTGGCGGGCCCAACGGTCAGGACGGACTCTGACCCCCCACCTCGCCCGCTCTCTCATATAGGCGCCGCCACACGTGCCGAAATGTCACATCACGCTACCCACGCGACCGCCAACTGTCACGGCGTCATTGTGACCCCTGCTGGCTGCCAGGGGGTTATGTAAGGGAGGAGGTCCCCGCGGCGAACGGTCCGCTTCACAAAGTCACTACCGAGGCTGGTCTCTGCCCCCTGGGTCTCGTTTTCACTTAGCGCAAGCCGAGGCCCAGCTGACGTGTTCCATCGCGGGTGAGACTTTACCAGAGTGCGCCAGCCCATCCACAGCATTGTGAAGAGAGTGGAGACGACTGTTTTCACGAGTTGTTCCCGTCGCGTGGCGGCCACCGTCACCACCATCACCAGCGCCATTGACAGCGCCTGGTTGTACCACATGTGTCTCTGCAGCCAGTCGATGCGCGATTGCGCCTCCTCTTTCACCCTGGCGATCTCAGCGTTGCACTCCTCCTGCCTCTCTCTGATGGTCTCCTGTCGAACTGCCTCCTGTCGAGCCACCTCCAGCCTCTCAGCGTTCAACGTGTCCTCGTCAATAGGACACGGTGTCTCTCGGGTTCCCATCCACAGCGTAATGGCTGCAAACGTGGCCAATACTAGCATCGAACCCAGTAAGAACACCAGCACATTTTTCTGTCGCATCTTGCCTTCCATTTCTCGCTTCATACGCTCAACGCATTCTTGCTTCTCATGAATAATTTTGTCAATTTCTTGACGGCACTCCTGTTTGGCCTGTTGTATTTCCAGTCTCGATGCTTCTCTCTCCCTCTGGAGTTGCGCTCCCGAGGCTTCACGTTCCTTCTGCAGTAGGGCACCTGAGGCCTCGCGCTCTTTAAGTGCCTGCGCGACCAGCTTCTCCTGTGCTTTAGCCGCTGCACCCGCCGGTTTGCGCTCAGTCCTGGCGTCGGCCGCCATCGGGCGAGTGTTTTGCTGTGAACTGCCCTGAGTCGATGTCGTGGATTCTTTGTCGCTCCGTGACCATGATTGGCAGATGCTTTTCGCAATCGGCACCAGCACAGTGATTAGTTGAACGGCCATATTCACCCTCTCGGATGGCTTTTGTAATTCCATCGCTTGCTCTTGTCTGCCCTCCTCAGGCATACATATCCCGGCCTGGAAACAAGGAGAACGTTATCAGTTTAAACTTTTCATTAATGGATAGGTAGACGTAAACATATGCAATATACATGCGTTTAGTTCAGCAATCGACAACTCCAACAATTTTTGTTGGACTGGACGGTCTCTTTGTGATGAGACTGAATTAGTTTAACCCACGAGCCGCTGGGGGTGGGCATAAAGTTGCCCCCCTTTACGTTTTGTGGAATATCTCCGAAACCTGATAAGCTACGAACGTGAAACTTGGCATAGCTTCAAATGAATACCTAGGCAATGTGTGAAGAAAGTTTGGTGGTCGTAGCTTTTAAGATGACGTCACAGTGACGTCATAAAGTTTTGTCGTTTTCTGATATGGACCGTTTCTGACGTCACGTCGCTGAGCATGAAACTCAACTGTAAATGAACCAGACAGCACCTGCTGTCATCCTAAAACATCCAAGTACACTTCCAACTAGTTACTGACCAATAATCGGTCCTTTATATTCGGTCTCATATATCGGATATATCGTGAGGAAACTGAGAGTCGCAAATCTATAATTTGACGTCTGACGTCACTGTGACGTCATTTCAAAGGGGATCGGCACCAAATTCAGATACAACTTCGGCTAAGTAATCAAGAAAATGTGTCCAAAGTTTCGCTTTTCTATCTCTTCGCGTTGCGACGACATCGTCGCAGAAGCAAGGGGGGGCAACTGTATGCCTCCCCCCCCCCAGCGGCCGGCGGGTGGCGCCGAGGCCCAGCGGCCGCCAGGTTAAAGGAAAACGATGTGCAGCGCAATATTTCTGCATTCTTATATTTTCAAAAGTCGCTAACAGGCTTAAGCCCAATTACAAGTGAATGAGGTTCTTCACAAGCATACATACATAAGCGTACCTATTTAAAATGTCGTCAAAACCTTGACCTGTAGCTGCTTTCGAACTTTCTTTCCAGAGCAAGTAAAAGTCAATCTCATAAACGATACCACAAGTTTGGTGGTAGCATCTCCAATCTCCACGGATGAAGAAAATACCGTAAAACAGGGAAGATAACGGAAATAGTACTCTGGGCTGTCAGCTCCGTCAAACAGTCGGTTAGCCAGTTCCAGAGTTAGCCCCTGAATGCTTACCTTCTTTACTCCCTCGTCACTCCTCGCCGGTCGCCGCTGCCGACCACCTCTCGGTCCCTGCCGGCGCCGTGTTGTAGGAGTTCCCTACAGCCGCGCACACCTGCTGCGCATGTGTCGGTGCGCCATTGCTTATGTATACTCGTATATCCGCGCACACACGCTGCGCATGTCGCATGTTACTAGATAGACCGTCTAGCGCATGCGCGTAGTTTTTGTATACCGTCAAACGTCCGTGTGTGATGTACATTAGTAAAATCTGAAATTTGTAAATACACACTTCTATTCATCGGCACCAAGGCTTTGGAGGAAAACAGAAGGCGAGGAAGCGAGGGCGACATGAGCCCTGGTGGCTGACGAGTGCTCGGAAAGGAACACGTTTCCCGATCACCACGATCGGAGGACTGTAAACTGGGACGACCGTCACTCAGTTTACACTGGTGACCCCGACGTGATCCGGGCTACTCGTGGACCACACCATGGAGTTGAGCGAAGCCACCCGGCAGCACACCGCTCCTCCCGCAACCAGCTTCAGCTCGCCGGCACCCGAACCCGAGGCAGCAGGTCGGCTCACAGCCCTGCTAGCCACCATCGCGACCCTCATCGTCCGAGTACAGCAAATGGAGGCCACCCAGCGTCGACTCAAAGGCGCAGCATCGCAACTTGGCCGAAGCCAGCATCAACGACGCCATGAAAACCGCCCTGTAAAGCCAGCGCATCCGTCAACCTACGAGATCTGCTGGTACCACCAGCGCTTCGGTGCCAGAGCGCGTCGCTGCAAAGCGCCGTGCAGTTTCTCCCACCGCAACAAAGGTCGACATCGCAGCCGTCAGACGCCTCTCCCGTCACGCCCTCCGACGCCGACGTACCCAGACAGCTCTGTCTGCTGGTACCACCAGCGTTTCGGTAACAAGGCCCGCCGCTGCGAATCTCCGTGCAGCCGGGCAAAAGCATCTGCCGCCGCAACACTTCTCTTCGTGCGGAACACGAAGACTGCCAAGCAGCACCAGATCGACGCTGACGCCTCACTCAGCGCATCTCCTCGCGGCAACCTACCGAAGCAACCAACGCCGACGCCAGCTCCACCCAACAAGCAGCCGGTAGCCGCCAGCGCGCTAACCAGCAACATCAACCACTGCGAGCCTGCGTCTCCGGAAGAGACGCCACACCAACCTGCGCAGCAGTCTCCTGCCTCTGCGACTGTGCCACCATCAGCTGCTCAGTCGGACAGCATGGAGCTGCTGCCGCAAGACACGCCGCCTGCAGAACGCCCATCTCCAAGGGCAGCAACACCGGAACCAGCTCCGCTGCGATCCATCCTGCGCTCACGCCCCGATCGCGAAGTACGGCCTCCAGACCGATCTCGACGCGTCACGTTCGCGACCCGTCTAGGGAGGGGGTAGTGTAGGAGTTCCCTACAGCCGCGCACACCTGCTGCGCATGTGTCGGTGCGCCATTGCTTATGTATACTCGTATATCCGCGCACACACGCTGCGCATGTCGCATGTTACTAGATAGACCGTCTAGCGCATGCGCGTAGTTTTTGTATACCGTCAAACGTCCGTGTGTGATGTACATTAGTAAAATCTGAAATTTGTAAATACACACTTCTATTCATCGGCACCAAGGCTTTGGAGGAAAACAGAAGGCGAGGAAGCGAGGGCGACATGAGCCCTGGTGGCTGACGAGTGCTCGGAAAGGAACACGTTTCCCGATCACCACGATCGGAGGACTGTAAACTGGGACGACCGTCACTCAGTTTACAGTGTGAACCGCGCTCTGACGGCGGAGACCGGCTCGTCCCCCGAGCGGGACTCCGAGGGAATGCCCCGGGGCGATAAGGTGACCGCCACCCCTCGTGACGTCAACAGCTGACGTGCCGGCTGCAGGCTGAGTCAATCTGGCAGCTCTTGCTAGTTTGTGGTGCTGGACGTTCCCGCACAGGACAGGGCTTTGTTTTGTTTACTTACAAAGACGCTCGTGTTTGGAAAATGGCAATCGTAGTTTGGTGCGTGGTTCTGCCTACCAAATTTGTGATGTGGATAGAGAATAGCAAGTCAAGCACCTTTGCGCCTTACCTCGCTAGCCTTGCGAATTATTTTAACTATGTCATAATTTCATAAGTCAAAATTGTTCGTATTAGCTTTTGTTTGGTCCTCGCGACATCGAATGACTGTATCCGCTCTTGTACGTACTTACGTGGCAGTGAAAACCAAGGGTGTCTGACCAGCGACCACTGACCGTTTGGCCGCCTGCCAAGATCGTCCTCATGGTGCAAGGGTGCATTTCATGGTGCACAGGTTTGCTGCGCAGATAGTAGGTACAGCGGTGCTTGTTCACCCACGGATGCTCAGAAGACATTGTGCCGATATCTTTAGCACATCACACAGCAGTGAGTGACTAACGCTTGAATGATATTTCTCGATTGTGTCCAAATGTTAGCTGGCTAATGGTAGGGTAGATTACACCCTGACCGCAATAGATAGAAAAGCCACCATCATATTCACTGAATTCACATTTTTACAGTGTACCTAGTGGAAATATGAAAATGGGTAGGTATGCCTATAGGTACCACTCTACAGCGCAATGACAGGTTCTTTTCTACGCATATTTCTGGAACTCCATCTGCAACCCCAAAACAAGCCTGATAACCTACCAAGCAGGGCTGCGGAGTCGATGGATTTTAGGGTGACTCTGACTCCGACTCCGACGCCGGCTTCGAAAATCGACTCCGACTCCGACTCCAACTCCGTCTCCGACTCCGGGTGATATTGATGTTAATAATGGAGATGTTTTTATCTTGCCTGAAACGATCCCTTGTGCGTTCCAAGGCTTTGCACTACGAATATGCATTATAACATGCAGAATTAAAAGGCAGGTTCTGGGGAATTCACCGTCTTCTGCTTCTTTCGCTGAAAACGTTCGTCCAAAACAGCAAAATGGCCTTTTTTCGACAAAATCTAATTTCGAGCGCAGTATCATCAAACAGGTGCAGTGCATGACATTGAGCCATGCAGCGTTAACTCCGACTCCGACTCCGCGGGCAGAACTGTCGACTCTGATCGACTCCGATTCCGACTCCGCAGCCCTGCTACCAAGAGCCGATGTAACCCCATTTCCCATCTGAAGCCCCGTCGGCGGATCCATGATGAGGTCTCGAGACAAATATTTATCGGTTAATGGTCTCAGCTCAGCGCGTGCGGACTTGGCTTGCTCGGGGTGGCGTGCTTCGAAGCTGACCTCACGGAACACCGCGGGGGCTCCCCGCACGGCCAGATTCGGAGGTGACGCGACCCGCTGACTCAGTGATCTGTTTCGGCCGGCACAAAGTCAATACAGGGGGATGAGGTGTTGACCACAGCTTGGTTTAGCTTATCGATAATGCAGCTTTTCTTGTACACTCGGGGGCAGATTGATGTTCCGCCACTCCCTGCCCTGCATCGGGTTCCCATGGCTCAGCACTGGCAGCAACCAGTGTTGCCTGCCCTCAGCACTGATCAGCACTGCCTGCCGTGCCAGTGCTGCCAGTGCTGCCACTGGCAGCAGCCAGTGCTGAGCCATGGGAGCCCGATGGGTAGGGAGTGGTGGAACATCAATCTGCCCCCGAGTGTACCAGGGACAAGAGCAACAAAGTCAGCTCACAAGGGCGAGAGGTGAACGAGTTTCTTTGTGTCCGGACCTGCAGGTCTAATAACCGGCACATAGCGAGGTAATCATGATTCCATAACGCGGCGGAAAGAGGGGGGAGGCATGCGGTATGCGATGGCATGTGCCTCTGACCTCTGCTTTTCTCAAAAGAACTCCGGAGCAATATATGAAATAATTTTGGGTACATGGTGATCATTTGAAACTGAAATAAAGACGTGATTATGGACATGTGTTAACATTCAGCATAGCAGAGTGACACATCATTGAAAAGGTAACTGTTGTATGTATGTATGTATGTATGTATGTATGTATGTATGTATGTATGTATGTATTTACGATCATGGGCGATCCACACATGGCGTGGCGATTACTGTTTACCTGTATAGTGTCACTCTCACTGTGATCTCTCATTGTCATGGATGCTGTTGCGTCTTACTGAGTGCTCTCAGACCAGCGCTGTGAGACTGAACCGCCGCTGCCACTGCAACTATCGCGCCGTGCTTTGTCTATGTCTTTTCTGTAGTCTTTTCCGTAGCACGCAAGCTATAAGTCATCTTACGCCAGATCAATCGTGCTGGGCTCCTCACATGCCCACATTTCTTTGCTCTGCTTACGACGTGCGTTCAGATAAGGTGTTTGTTTTTATTTAGGTACTCAGTCGACAGTCATCTTTCCAAGTTCGGTTGTTAGTCGCTGTACTGGCAATCAAACTCATGTCAAGCAAAGCCTATAAAACGATATAATTCTTAATTCTCCTGCTGATGGAGAAATTCCTTTTCTCTCCTTCGCATGCACAAATGACAATAGCCTCTGGAGCCTCTTCCCTATTGAGGATGTGAGAACAATGCTCCCCTGTCTGATCATCGGACAATTAACTTCCCATTGACAGTCGCGTCGTAGGCGCACTTCCTGAGAGACCCGGCGACTATTGTTCACCCTGGATGTGTCCCTCCCCTCCCACCGCGCCCTCCGCTCCTCCGCTCCCCCCCCCTCGACCGCTCTCCCGCCCAGAGCAGAGGAGGGAGAGACCACGCGCCTCCCGGCTCGGCGCGGCGCGACGGCCCTCGGATCGATCCCTGCTCTCCTGAGGCCGAGAGCGGCGCCCGGGGCAGTGTGCTGACCGGGCGACGGGACGGCGAGGTCCCCCCGGGGAAAGACAGGGCACCTGTAGAGTAGGGGGCAGGCGGCCAGAGCTGATAGACACCAGGTCGGAGGACATGATCAGGCGATGCGATGCGGCTAGGTTTTCAGGAGTGTTGGGTTAACCATGCTGTTGTTTTAAGTAGCGGAGAATTAATAAAATTACAGGCGAGGTGGTCAAGTATATATTTCGAAATTCAATGCAGGGTATCTATAAAATTGAACGTTTTTAATTATACAGAAAATTACATTCTATCATATAGCTGTCACACGAGCTTCTGAGCAAATGAAAAGCTAAAATATTATAAGGAGCTGTTGGTGTTACTACAGTACGATCCTGTGATCTAATCAGTTCACTTTGTATTTGATGTTTATTTTTATTTTACAATTTATTTTCATGCGCTACGTCATTTCTCGGTCCGAAAATCCTAGCCGCCCCCATGGCGAGTGATGTATGGTGTCCTCTACCGATTCGTCTATATCGCTGTCAATTTACCAGTGATTGACGCCCTGAATAGATGTGCCCCAATGAAGGCCGGGGCATATTGATGGTCTTGTTTTGTCACCAGAGGCTTAACCTTTTAATAAACCTTCGCGGATACCGATTGCTCGACTTTCTACGCCTGTTCATCCTAAACAATGATGGGTGGTTAATCGTAAATGCACGAGGGTGTTGGGTGCCTCCGTCATCCGTCTTGTGAAGCGTAAGCTGAGGGTCGGAGGGGATTCGTGTATTGCTTGAAACATGGCAGCTATACCAATTCGAACTTGAAACATGGCAGCTGCCAGCTATACCAATTCGACTATACCCTCTTTAATGTGAAATGTGCGCTGCTGAGCAGGTAGGCCATGATTCGATGTTTGTAGAGAAGAGTTTGAGGGAAGCATTTGCTCCTTCCTCGAAATAACAATGCAGCTTCTAAATGGCGAACGCGAATAAATGAACTAAGTTATGAGACTGAACTTCAGAAAACCACAGAGCCTTGCGGCCAGCGTGGTCACAAAGTTTTGCCATTACGATTCTCCCTAATCTGGTGAAATTGGTCTAAACTGATTGCTGCGATTCAGGGCAAACGTTTTCTGGCAAAATCTGGATTTCAGTTCCGATAGCTTTCTTTAAAGGGACCCTCCCACCTTCAAAAAAGTTAATGAATTGGCACGAAAGTGATGTCGCTCGGTTCAGAAAGAGCGAAAACGAATATCTACCAAATTTCATCGAAAAATATTCACCGGTTTTCAAGATATTAGACTTTTACTTTTGTTTACTTTTTGGGATCTCCGCTGTTCCTAGCGACATTATTTGAAAGTGCGGCATTTGTTGCGCGCAAAGCAGCATATACCACCGCGTGCTACCAAACGTTTTAGTAAAAGATTTAAAAATCGTTAGATCTCCGCTGACGTTACAAATTCTAAAGGGGCATACCAATGCACTAGCCCCTTAGAATCCGAAAACTGCAAGTTTGAAATTCAATATCTCCGAATTAAAGCATTTGTCGATGTTGTGAGTGCCCAAACCGGTATTTGCAGGCCATGGCCACCAATTTGGCTATCTCAACTCAAAACTAATGTTAAGGTGGGAGTGTCCCTTTAATTCAAAGACCGCCTGGAGCAGGATTCCATATGCTGAAATTACTTTGAAAATCAGACAATTGTTTATTTGCAGAACGTTAGCTCGGGTAGTAGATGCCACTTACACAACTCACAAAACAATTGTATCCAAACGTTCAAACGTGCTACGAAACATGTGCCCTCGTAACACATTTTAGATTTGATATATACTCAAACCGAGGCGGCAATCCCTCAGCGCACCGACTACGCTTCAAATGCCAGCTCCAGCTTCACAGAACTGAAACTCCGGCCCAAACTCCAACTCAAACATTCGATAACTGTCGGCCCTCTGGGCGCCACACGGAGTTCTAGCTCCCAGGTCCGGGAGCTGAGTTGGAAACTGTTCGCTGTTGGTTCTGAGCTGTGTGACTGAGCGGCGGAGGACACAGCGAAGTCAGCCTGCCGTCCCGCCCGGCTCTCCGGCTGGGTCAGCGCAGACCGGCTGTTTTTGTAGGTCGGACGGACCCGGCTGCAGAAACAGCATGATGAGCGGCAGGAAAATACACCAAACCAGCAGCTCCCCAGAGAGAAAGAGAGACATCCTGGCTGTTTATACCCACGGGGAGTAAGGTGGAAATAACATCGGCCGAGTCATTCTATTCACGTGGTAGGGGAGAACGGGGTCAATGGTAACATTTTTTTGCATTTCATCATCTGGTGCAAACATGTTTGCAGTTATAGACCTTTTTTTTATTTTCAGAAACTATGATGTTTTGTCTTTAAAATGCAGTTAAAACATTTCCGAAATAACATCTTTTTCGGGTCAAAATTGTTGTCCGAAAAAGTCAGTTCAGCTGTTACAATTCACCCCAGATGCGGGGTCAAAAGCAACACCACCCGGGGTAATTGTAACATGCTAACTTGCAGGCTACAGCAACACAATTTCTTTCCAAAACTTTGATTTAACAAAAGTATTTGAACACTTGTTCATCTTCCCAGACTTGGTAGGTACGGTTCTTCTCAGGAAAAAGGCTTAAAACCTCGCACTTTTACAGGGGTTGGATGGACCTCTTCTACCTCGGTTTTCGCAAATAAATCGTGTAAAAAGCTGCCGATTGAGACAAAATCTACAGTTCTCTTATTTCTGGCAATGGTTCATCTCCCTGGAAAATTTGACGACCTTGACCTAATGGCCACTGACCTAAACCTGTTACATTTGACCCCTGCAAAAATGTTACAATTGTCCCCGTCGCGGCTATTAGACGAAACTGGCGCAAAAAGATGTTGCATATACAGCATTTAACCCTCGCCCCGTTGGGGGGGGCCATTTTGGCCCCCCCCTGTGGTTTTTCCTCAATAGCAAGAAAACGGCGGCGCGCAGCGCCGCCAAATTTTCAGTACCTTCCCGGGCATCAATTTGACACCTTCACACCAAATTTCAAGTCTTAGGTCACCTTAGGTCAGGAGTTATTGAGGTCAAACTGAGGTCATGTTCGAGCAAAAATGAGCAAAAAACATGCAATCTTGAAACGCTCACCAAATCTACAGTTATTAAGCAATTTCAAAGTTCTTTATATGGTCTAGTAGACAAAAAGCGGCGCTACAAAACTGCTATCTCGGATTTTCAAAATTTTTGGTTTTTGACAAAAAAAATTCAAAAAATTAATTTTTTTAGAAAAACTTTGAAAAAATGCAAAATTTTTCCGAATTTCGAAAAAACCTGAATATATGTGATAGTCCTAGCGCTCTTCTATATACATACCAAATTTCAGATCGATATCTCGTTTTTTTGGCCAAGTTATAGCGAAAAAACTGTTCAAAAATGATGACGTCAAATTTTTGAACTCAATTTTTAGCAATTCTAGACCACGTACGGCAAAACAAAGACCACCATTGAACTCCCCGTGACGAGCTGCATCGATTCGATACCCATTTTATGCAAAAATATTAACTTTGAAATTTGACCTAATTTGACCTGACCTTGACCTGACCTTGACCTGACCTTGACCAAAACGTGATCTAAGCTGGCCCCAAAGGCTGCCTGACCCATATAATCGCATTTGTCATGTAAAATGGACCATAAAACATGTATCACACGAAACTTTCATATTGTGACCCCCCGTGACCTGACCTCTGTGACCTGACCTGGTATCAGTGACCTCAAATAGCAAAATATGTGTTTGAAGAACATTTCCCCATCGATGATTTTCAATGAAATGCATTTTACTCGTTTTTACGACGCATTTCTTGAAGTGCCTGTAAACGGTGAAAATTGGACCTTTGACCTGACCTGTGACGTCATCGGTTTGACCTAGGTCAATAAAACTGGGTCACAAGGTAGTTCCCCGTTGGGGCTATCCAACGCCGTTTACCGCTTGTCGCTATGTTGCGTGGTTCTCGAGATCTTAGGGGGGGGGCCAAAATGGCCCCCCCCCCCAACCGGGCGCGTTGCTCGGCAGAGCCCAACGGGGCGCGGGTTAATGCTTTCAATTTATGGACAACAAACCTGTCAACGCTTACACAAAGTCTGAAGTCGATAGCTTTTCAATGGCGCGAATGAGCTAATCAAATATATTGGCATAAAATTTACAAAATGCCCTCAAAAACGCATTACTGTGCACAGCCATCGACATACCCGGCACTTTCGCTTCAAACTCCGTTAGGAATGGCAGCATAGAATTACGCATTTTTGGTCTTAACATCAGCTTATTCTATTGGTAAGTTTACGAATTATTAACACTGTTATAATTGCCCCGTGTTACATTTGACCCCGCTCTCCCCTACATGCAATGGGGCAAGACTAGCAAGAGTAGTTTTGTGTATTTGTGGGACTTCTTGCCGCGATAGCCACAACTGTTGTGCTATTAGACCACATATGAATACACTGAAAACAATTTTACCCGAAGCTGGCGAATTAAGCGTTGCTCTGCGGGTGGTATATGTGTATTAACTCGCCATGTCTAGATTCTAGCTAGAGGGTAAGCAGACTTGCCTGCCTTATTACTCGTAAATATGCACCGTACCCACAGTCTGCAGTAAGGTAGCTACTCAGCACCGGATATTGTCCCCGCGGGTGTCGAGTCATTGGCATAGCCCTCACTGAAAGAGTTGGAACTACTCGAGGTATCGTAAACGCGTATCCGTGGATGGCGAACCTTTACATAACCTGCCCTGAAGGAGTTGGATCTACTGTTACAACTAGATGGCGTTGTCTCATACAGTTTTGAATTACAACAATTTTTTAACTTTTTTTTGAACCAATGATATGTTGGCACATTGTTTGGCGGTTTTCAAGTGGGGGCGAAAGTACAATTGTTATGGTGCATCTTTAAAACCTCTGCAATATTCATCACGGGACGATTGGCAACGCCTTTTCTTCCGAAACTACCAAGTGAGACAATTTTGATTCTTATATAGGTCACGAAAGCAGCGGCGACACATCTTCTTGATTTCGGGCGGTCTGCATGGCTGCCGGTGACTGAGTCATGTCGAAATTTCTATGGGAATTCGATTTGACGTTTCCCACCGATGTGAAACTTTCTCACCGATGTTTTCTAGGTGTGAGATTGCTATAATATAGATATTTTCCCGCAAATATGTTCAAGCGTGGGAGTTTTTTTGGCCCTCGTGATTTGGTCGGCGAAGGGTAGGCGTGGAGGGTAACTCCATCTCCTAGGGGTTTGTGGGGCGCTGCTGCCAGGTAGGCGTCGATGAATACCTTTCGATGGAGGGGTCGCGAGCCACTGGTGCGCGAATAGTCGTGGAGGGTTACTACTCTCCAGAGTGAATTGCGAAAGTGTTGTGTCCTAAATTGACTCCTGGGAGGGTGGTTAAAAATGGTTGCGGATAGGGGTACCCGCGAAACACCGGTTTACTCGCCGGCCCTGGGTTAAACTGTTTTCAGTGTAGCTCTAGTTTATCATCAAAACATACCCTATCCATGCCTCCAATCGTACCGCCCTATGTCGTGGAAAGTGTTGTCTAGCCTTTGATGCTTCTGTGAGACGTGTCTGCCGCGTCCATTAGACATCACGCCAATTGTCTGTCGGTTCTGATCGTCCCACCGACTGTCCTCCGCCTCCCATTTAGTCGGCAGGTTTGTTGGACCTGAGCCCACCATTATCCACAAAGTCTCATCATCTCTGTCATATCCCGTCGCTGCGTTCCTTCATATCCGGTTATATCCAGCCCCTGGGTCGGCGCCTACGCCCCGTCCCACCTTTTCCCTCTCCATGGAGGGAGGACACCCTCCTCTTATCCCTCATCTGCTGACGGTGTTATGGTCTCTCCGGACTCCCTCTCGAGTCCGCCGTCCGCCGGCAGCGGCGGCACGCTCGTACCGCGGTCAATACCAAACAAATCGCCGACGATCAGCCGCCGCCGTCGCCGCCGACGACATGCCGAGTCGACGCCGACGCAGCGCCGCACGCGCCGTGCTTCCTCCGGATCCCCCGACCAAAAAATAGTCGGCGATGGCAATCGGCCGCCTCATCTCTGTCGATCGGCTGAAAAGCCTGCTAAGAACGCCGCTGAAGACATCTTATTGCGCAATTCTATTCGGCGTTCAGCAGCGTTTGAGAAATATGTGATAGGGAGTCCCCCAATACTTTGAGATGTATTCTGATTTCTGATAGATGGCCATGCTGAGACAAATTGCCCGTCGTGGTTATGTAAGTTTCATTTTGAGCATTTGCTGTTGGCGCATGAATCGTTTATAGCCAAAACGGATCTAGGAGAGGCAATGCTTAATGCTTATTAACCGCTGTTGAGGGGCATTCAAAGTCTGTAGGTATAAAACAAAACTTGGTATTCCGCTCCTTTGCTCTGAAGTGGGCAATTAAGACAGTATTTTTTAATGCAGTTGTTTAGGCTCCTTTCCGAACAGCGACGCCTAAGTATACATAACATACCTAGTATCGGACGCTGTGGGAAATCGTCTCACAATGACCAATGAATCCGCCGCCTCTCGGTCAATTTCAATTAGCGGACCATTGAAAAATCCAGGCCTCATGATGTAAATGGTTGGATCACGGCTGAGCTTCTTCGCAACAGTACCTATTCGTGAATGCTAAGCGATACCTATATCCGAAGCTTCATAAACTTCTAGATATATCCTAATCCGCTATTTTCATTCATGCGTGGGCTCGCAGGGCTTGGAATTAGTTTCAACTCGGCACGAGCGATAGCCGCCTGCATTTCTATAACTTGAAACTCAGCAGTGCGCTCTGCAGCATTCTCTCCCGTGTTTACGGGAGTTCGTGTCAGATATATGTCATATCCTGACTCACACCCAACATCACCTAGGGGTGACCCGGGAGGTATGAGCCCCCTGGAGGTATGGGCCATCGCAGTTTTGAAGAAGTGTTGCGTATTTTTACACATTTGACCGCGTAAACTGGTAGCAGTCATTCCGTTATATAACCCACGGCGATTTCCAAAATCTTCCTCAGTCTTCTTTGACAATGAGCGATGATAAAGTGTTTTTGTCCTCTTCGAGTAAAACACGTTTCATACAGGAAATTCGTGATAAATTTGAACCAGGCTCGTTTAATGATGTCAGACCATCGCTAACATAAAGTTAAAAGCATGAAAATTAAGACTGGGATAGACAATTTGAAGCTATTTTGCAAGATTATGAGCTGAGATGCTACGCACATTATGGCGTCCTAACCGGGAGGTTCGGGCCACCCACCCCAGTTGATCCTAAATCAATAAAATGATGCACTCAATGAATGTCCTCTTCAATAAGTTTCATTTTTGTCGCGCAAGGTCTAAAATTTAACTACAAATTTCATTCGAACAGAAAAATATTATTTATCTTATTTCGTGGAGCATGATTAAATTTACCAAAATACATGTGTACCCACTCCATGAAGTAAGCTGTTGGTCGCTTTTGCGGTTCCTGGGCTCCAAGAGAGATCAAGGTAGATACCAGCTACGAGCATTGTTCCCATTGTCGAGAAAAGAATATGAAACATAGCACTGGCCCATGCCTCCCGGGCCATGGCCCATACCTCCCGGTGTATTTTGAAAGATCGAAAAAGCGCATAATTTATTGAAAGTTATCTCGAGACAAAATAGTTAATCCCAGACGCCTAATTTCAGGCACACCTTGCAAGCGAAAGGCAAGTTCACATACACAGAGTGAAGAACCGGGTCTAGCCACTGCCCACTGGAAGAAAATTGCCTTTTCACAAAACCGGCCCATACCTCCCGGGTCTCCCCTACCTGCTAGATTTTATATCAACCTACAGGACTCTGTGCATCCACTCACAGTCGACTCATGGACCCACATACGAGCTCCACATCCACATACCGGACTCGATATTCTATCAAGTGATATGTCCACTTCTTCGGCTCCACATTCACCTTTGGACTTGTCATTTACCACTCGAACTGGACTCCATATCCTAATATTGGGCGCATCATATGTAGCCCATGCATTTTCCGCTAGGTATGTCGTACATACTCCATAACATTGTACTCCATAATGCCGTTCATGATTCCATATCAAAATGTGCGACTGCATATCCCACTGAACTGACCATGTGAATAATGACCCCATCCACCTGTCGAGCGTACCGTGGTACCCCGCCTCTCCCCTCTCCATGGTATCCAGTCTCCGCCATCGACCGCAGGGGACCCAGCCGAGCCGCCGAGCCGCCGCCGCTCGCAGCTGCAGCTCTGCGTCGAGCCCGACGCAGCCGACGTCGGATCGATGTGAGGACGGCGGCGCGGCGCGGCCCGGCCAGTCGCTGCCGTGCAGTCCGATGGCTGCCGGGGGCCACCCGTGGCGGCCGATGGGGCTCGAGTCGGTAGGAGGACACGGAGCAGAGCTGGGCGCCGAGGCTCTCGTGCCGGCGCTGATTGTGCTGATAGTATGTCTGGCGGTTATAGCGGCCAATGTGGTCATCATCGCCACGATTGTCTCCATGTCAGGTGGGTGTTTGGGGGGGGGGGAGGCGAGAGGAGGAGAGGAGGTCAGCTGAGGTCAGTCAGGTCCACTGGAATCACTGACTTTAGCTGAGAAAGGGTAGATGACCTTGGGTCCTCAAATCTACTGCTGGGGTGGGACGAAATTTCAGATCAACTGGGGCTAGCTAGATGAGTTGAGCTAAGTCATGTCATGTGGGGTGGAGGCAGGTCACACTGAAAACAATTTCACCCGGAGCTGGCGAATTTAGCTTTGCACTGCGGGTCGTATATGTGTATTAACTCGCCATGTCCAGATAGAGGGTAAGAGGGTAAGCAGACTACCCCGCGTTATTACTCAAAAATATGCACCGTACCTGCAGTCCGAAGATAAGGTAGCTACCCAGCACCGGATATTATCCCCGCGGTTGTCGAGTCATTGGCATAGTCCTCACTGAAAGAGTTGGAACTACTCGAGATATCGCATACGCGTATCCGTGGATGGCGAACCTTAACATAACCTTTTCTGAAGGAGTTGGCTCTACCACCACAACTAGATGGCGCTGTCTTAATACAGTTTTGAATTACAACAATTCTTGAACTTTTTTTGCACCAATGATATATTGGCACATTGTTTGGCGGTTTCCAAGTGGGGGCGAAAGTACAATTGTTCGGGTGCATCTTTAAAACCTCTGCAATATACATCACGGGACGATTGGCAGCGCTTTTTCTTCCGAAACTATCGATTAAGACCATTTTAATTCTTATAAAGCTCACGAAAGCGGTGGCGACACATCTTCATGCTATCGGGCAGTTCGGATGACTGATGGTGACGAGGTCATGTCGAAATACTTATGGGAATTTGAATTGATCTTTCCCACCGATATGAAACTTTCTCACCGATGTTTTCTGGGTGTGAGAATGCCATTTTATAGATATCTTCTTTAAAAAATGGACATTCGTGGGAGTTTTTTGGGTCCTCGTGACTTGGTCGGCGAAGGGTAGGCGTGGAGGGTAATACCTCTCTTGGGGGTTTGTGGGGCGCGTCTGTCAGGTAGGCGTCAATGAATACCTTTCCATGGAGGGGTCGCAAGCCACTGATGCGCGAATAGTCGTGGAGGGTTACTACTTTCCAGGGTGAATTGCGAAGTGTAATGCCCTAAATTGACTCCTGGGAGGGTGGTTAAAAATGGTTGCGGATATGGGTACCCGCGAAACACCGGTTTACTCGCCGGCCTTGGGTTAAAGGTAGTGTGCCAGCTTTCCTGGACCGTATGGAGTTAATGGCCCAGATAAGGAGAACCGGATTTTTAGAACTTATCCATACCTTCAAAACTCATGGAAACGTCTTAAATTCTTCAAATTTTGAGTACCCCAGTGCGAAATTCGCCCCGACGGGTTGTCGGTCGTACCCCAACCACATTTCACACCACTATGAACAATAAATGCACACACTGAAATCGCTATTACCGATATGCTCATCCAATCAAGTTTCGATAAACCCGTTCATCATCAGCTCCTGCGGTTTCGAACACGCCTGTTAGGTGGTGCGGTAGACCGCGCCCAAAGCCAGGGCCCCGGTAACGTGAGGTAGCCGAGTCAGGGCAGCGTGCGCTGACCCAAGCCGGAGCCGCGCGTCCTCCCGGTGTCATGTGATAGCCCGGGGCTGCCCGCGGGGATGCGGTAGACCGCGCCCAAAGCTGCGGCCCCGGCTTGGGTCAGCGCACGCTGCCCCGACTCGGCTACCTCACGTTACCGGGGCCCTGGCTTTGGGCGCGGCTTCTGCTCATACTTTGTGGTGCGGTGGTGGTGCGTCGGGCTGCGCGCTCTGACTTCGGCCAAGAAAAATGCGTCAGCTGATCATTGTCATTTCTGCCACTTGCGTGTGGTGAAATGGGGTCATAACTTATGAGACGGTTTTTTCATATCAATTATTTTACATAAAATCATATTTCAAACCATAAATAATGTTCGACAGCCAAATAAAAGAAACAATACCAATACAGGCTTACAGTTTAAGGCTCGACATTATGTTGTCTACGATTAGACAGCTGATAACTCATTCCCGTACGTCGTATGGTCGTAACACTATAATGACCTTTGCTTATTGTCACATGTGCGCCGCATTCGCGATTGTTGCCGACGCCTGTTTGCAGGTGAGCCCACTACAGTTGTTATACATATCGAAAAACCGATAAACTTTTAGGCGAAAAAGGCACTATTCCAGGCCCATTTTTGATTTTTTTTTGCGATATTAGGTAAAAACAGGAGCTTCTTATCCTAGGAAAAATAAAATGGGAAATCTTTCAAAGGTGGCACACTACCTTTAAATTGTTTTCAGTGCAGCTTAGGTCAGGTAGCGTAAGTTGTGGTGATCCGATTCGCTAAGGCTCAATGAAGTCCTGGGGGGGGGGGGGGGGGTTATGAGCACAGGGCGGGCTGGGATACCTGCTCTGTCATAAAACTCGCTGGGTGAGGTCTATTATTTTAGTCTTTATTTCAAGATGGCAGAGGTTTCGAAATACACATAAACGCTACCTATCGCAGATCACTGTCTTCGTGACCATCCCAAAGCGCTGGCTAACTTATTTTGTTCTGACTTATCTTTTCTGACTTCTTGACCTAAAAGATCGGATCAACTTATGTAGTTGGAATTTCACTTTTGCAGTAATTGAAATGAAAACCATCTTCTAATCGATCACTTTTTTCATTTTTGTCATCATCTTCCATCCTCCCACAGAAGAAATTATCATTTTTCGACCCTATTTCTGACCACAAATACCTCCCAACCTTCAGGACGGTGTCTCGGGAAGGCCCGCACCGTTTCGATTAGTTACGAGCTTCGCCTTCCTCCGCCATCCCGGAGCGGAATTTCTCGGAATGGGACGCCGCGGGGAGTAATAACGCACCCAGCCGACCCATCTCAGATGACGTATATCAGACCACAGATGACGTCATCAGGCGGCTTAATTCGGGCACCGTAAATAAATAAAGGTGATGCGACCTGACCTTTGTACGAGGTGACCGAGTTTTAATAGGTACCTGTCCTACATGCGATGTGTAGCATGTTACATAGTGATAAAGTGAATCCGCGCAAGGTTGTGTACTGAGTGAAATGTATCCGATGATGCTCGCCATGTTCTAAGCGTAAAAAAATGAGCGAAATCAGAAAAATAGCATAATGAGGAAAATAATTATTTTCAGTCTGCTTCAGCCATCTAACCCCTGTCGACCAACCAGCCTACCAATCCTAGTCTGATGCGTGTCATCTTCCAACTGACAAGCATAAATTAAACAAGGTAATTAGAAATGTTTCTTCAAAACAAACATTTTGTTTTCCAGTTTTGTAAAAACTACCCTTTAATTACCTTTTATGCCGGTATCAATTAAAATCCGCCGACTTTTAAATGTTAATCGATCTGTGCAGCGTGCCACCAAATGCTAAACGCTGTGTGTTCTGTACCTACGGCTAAGCCCTGCCCACCACACACTGGGGAAATGTATCGGGCGTTGATATTGTCCGATGCCTGCTTACGACTTGTTTTCACTTTCAAATGAGAACCACAACTGGCTGGCTCGTCAGTCAGCTCGAAACACTGCAGACAATTTCGGCGCAGTGGTGACATCGGCACGGGACTCAGACAACCAAATAAACGGCCGACCAAGGAGTTATTCTGAGGGAGCCGGGTCGTTCCTGGGGACAATAAACATTTCCATCCCATAAACAGTACCACAAATTTTACGGCGACACTTGTTGCCTTTCCATGTTGCAGCATGACAGAGCCAGAACTTGGGCAAAATAGATCAACAATGCTTTGGTAACAGAGATGAGAATGACACATTACATACATACAACCCATGCTGCAAAAATGAGCAGCATTTTTACCGTCACAAAAACCCTAACCTAAGCCGATTCGTCTGCCAGAGGGACTCCAAATCCTTCACGCCCACAGGGCGGTCGTAAGTCGCAAATAATGATGCGATAAATCTGATGCAGGTCTCTGGCCGGATGGTTTTATGATCCGTCGGCACATTTCGGAAATGATGCGATTGACCGAGAGCCAGAGCCGGGTGCTAAAGACGGCTCACAGGGTAAATAGACGGGCCGGCAGAAATCGGGGATTATGCCTTTGGTAAACGATGTTGGGTTTGAGGAACATTTGGGAATGTTAAATGTGAGTGCTTGAATCGGTTGGGATACTGGAATTTTCTTTATATGGTTGGTGCTTGTTAATTAGATACCTATAAGTTGTGTCAAGCGCTCTTGGTAGCTAAATACTTCACTAAAAGTCGAAGAGTTTGAAAACTGCGGACTGCACACCATGAACGTGCCATCATATTTACTTGCAGGCTGACAGTCAAACTGGTTGACGGATTTCTCTTAAAATGAAAGGCATGGCATGCTGCCACAGCTCGTTTTCTTTTCCTATAGTTACCCGTGACTTTTTAGGTCCCTCGGGGCTGTCGAGACTCGCCGGGTCACTCAGCCAAGGCCAGCGGTGTTTATATTTCCACCAGGACCCCAGACCTTCGGCGCTGCTCTCGGCAGCCCCGCAGAGGAGAGTGTTTGGGCCGTCGGACGGCCGTCCCGCCGTTACACAAAGGTAAACCGAGACCGTAGCCGGAGACAAAGCCCGTCTGTATGGAGGTCGATGGACCGCTCTGCGGTAAACGCTCCTCGGGCGGAATACAAAGGGGCGTGTTGGCCGGGGTCACCGAGGCGCTCAGAAGATACGGGTCCTGTGTGTGGAGCAGGCACCTGTTACGGACAACAGACGCGACGGTTTTTGCTGGATTTCGGTATCTGTGTAAAGGATTTGGGAATGCTAATAGGTCGGGTAAGGGCCTGCAGTGATAATGTCCGATGTAGAAAGTCAGCAATATAGTGTAGCAGCTGAAACACAGATATTGAAGGAAAGACCTACACAATGTAACCACGTCCGCACTCATTCCGTGGAGTCACATATCTATCTGCGGTCGCGCCTGGTTGCCACATTTCTGGTTACGCTCGACTTCACAGCAATGTAGGGAGTCTTATACATCGACCACCACCCTCTCCTCTCTCCTCCTCTTCCTCTCTTCTCCTCTCTTCTCTCTATCTTCTCCATCGCTCAGCGAAGCGGCACAGGAGGCAGGGACTGCCCATACTGCAGCTTTATGCCGGCGCAGGCGGCGTCACAGGGCGGTTGGCAGCGACTCGCCAGGGTGCAGAATTCTGAGAGAAATGTCTCCGACAGTGCGGTCCCGCAGGAATGGATGTGTTTCACGGTCTGTGAGCTGCTGACCAACATCAGACATGGTGCGATGGGCAATATGAAAGAGACGGAAAATGGCATGTAATCAGATGTGGCATATCTATTACATTTAGCTGTCTAAAGATCAATGCAGATTAATGTGTTAAATGTAATAAGGATGTAATGCATTTCTCTAATTGTGCAGACAGATAAAAAGTGATTTCAGAATAATGCGGATAATTCGCATTTGAATACATCTGTTTGCTATTTAATTTGTGGTGACTTCAAATGTGACAATGCTCATAATCTCCTTGCTCACATTCCATTTATGGAATGAGCAACGTCTTTCTCTTGGGGCCTGGACGATGGACATCGTCACGCGAATCCAATAGCAGTGCCCGAATACATCACTGACAGTAAAGCGTGATGCTCACAATCTGTGAGTCATATACCTACTCTAGCGAGTCATACCCTAGCGTCATACTCTTCCAGCCAAATACAGCGATCCTAAGCTGAAAAACTAACATTCGAAGGCCTCCCTGGCAAGCATCATCACGCAGCGCAACAGACCCATTTTCTGACCATGTCGTTACAGCTAAGCATCGCCACCAGTACCCGAGGGTAACGGAAACAAAATGGCCGCCCGATGGCGTCTGAGCCCTAATTGTCCTCCCGGGGGGTCACCACAGACCAGGGGGCAGCGGGGGGGGGGGGGCAGTGACGAGAGCCGACCCACGGGGACCGGCGCGCCGAGAACGCACTAATGACGCAGTCGGAAGTGGGCCGACGAATCCGGCGCACCACGGGCTGCCAGATCCGCTCTCGATGGCTGCCAGATGAGCTGATGAGAGGCGCGTGATGAACCATAAAAATCGTCCCGGCGCACCCGGAGAGCTGGATAGGCCAGGGCGACGTCCAAAGGAATTCAATAGGGAATCGAGGCCTCTGATTTGACGGAGAATAAGATACGGTGGTAGACATTGGCTTGATTGCAGAGGCCACAATAAATTCATGTTATCGAGAAGCCCTCCATCCTGTCTTTTGTAGAGCCCCCCAGTCGTGTTAGACGCTGGAACGTAGACACTTCGTAACTGAGCGAAATAAATGCAGGTTAAATTCATGCTCTCTATAAATTATCATCGCTTTTTATAGGCATTCAGACCCACTATTCCGTCTTGCGTGTGTGTTGGGCGCGATGCGGGGCCTTCAAGCCTCCCCCATCCCCACAGATGGCTCAATACGCAGGTGTGCACATCTGCCGTCTATGCCCACGTACAGTCCACTCTGTCGATATACGTCTATCGAGCGTCCTAGCTTGTATGACTTCACATGGGGACGGGCGTCCCGGGCTGTCGGAGGGGCGGCCCAGGCCGTCGGAGGGGCGTCCCAGGCCGTCTCAGGGGCGTCTGGGCTGTCTATAGGCTGTCTTGGCCGTCGGAGGGAATAACTGAAACGAATTCCAAATCTTGATATTGATTTAGAAGCTTACTGAAAATGAGTTTTCAACAAGCTTCAGTCTTTCAATATTCTCGTTCGGAGCCGCTCTGTGTTACGAGCACATCTGAGCTTCCATTTATTTCATAATCAGTTCACTTGCAAGCTAATGATTAAACTCACGTAGGTATGCCTCTGGTTTGACTCGCTGCCACACCTATCAATTTCTGATCCTACTGCCTTCAGTTCAGCTCGGGCCAGCGCTCACCAAAGTGGATGTGTTTCGCAGTGATACTGCGCCGCCATACCCGCACGCATTCCGGCACAGTGTATGTGCTTCTAGAGAGCCGGTCGCAAGACACGTAATGGATGCATTGCAGTCTCGCACATCGTGAACACAGTATATCCATTATCCAGAGCAAAAAATAAACAAAATGATTGCGTTTTAGGTGCGAAATTGAATGACGATAACGAAGCTGGCGATAAATCAGGTGTAAAATGCACGCTAAGACGCACACCTCGAACCATCGGATGTACAACTGATGTGTCCCTGTATTAACTCGGATAAATGCTTTATATCCCATCTTTACTTTCTATCTCTGTATTTTACGCGCTGTTTCCCAGTTGTCATTTTCCGCTTTGATCATTGGAGCTTCTTTCAGCGCTATTTCTGCCTGTTTTTAGACGTCTGGTTCTTAGTCATCGTGTAATTACCTCATCTGACTGCTCTCTTGTTTCAGTCCGTTTAATCTTCCTTTTATTGTTTTGCTGAATTCCGAATTCGTCATTTTCTTTCTACTAAACCATCCGTGAGACGGTTATATTGATCAGAAAGTGAGAAGGCAATCTAGACATACTGAATATTCTTGAGGAGATACTCGTATGCAGTCAAACTTCATTGGTGACGGTGCTTCTTTTATTGAAGACCATTAGTGCTCGTAATTGAAGCCTTGCTTGTTTCAGTTCGCCTAGTTTTCTATTTAATTGATACCTTTTGTGACTCGTTTGACTTTTTTCATAGCTTCCTTGACGTATGCCCCTGCTTCCCGTGTTGTCACAGCAATCCAACCCACTTTATGTCTGCAGCTCACTTGGCAGCGTACCATTACACTTAGGGGAAAGTGGGTGTATTGCGCCCTCCTAACCAATTGCGCCCACCCACATTCCCACGAATGCAATGGCATGTTCAGCATTTTGCTTTCGAAAACATTATTTTCACCACTGGATAGTTCCTTTTATGGCCCAAGCTCTCCGATGAAGCCAATCAGCAAGACTCATTACGCCATCGAAGATATTACGGCGTTTTCTTAACTTTTTTGCAGCATTTTGAACCGTTGGCTATAAAAATAGGCGATACATGTGTGATTTTGAGAGTGAAATTTGGAAAGAAAAATCTTTTTTTTTTCATTATATTTCACTGAAACAGTAAACATCCTTTAGCACCTTTATGGTAACTTCTACGCTTTCATTAAAAAGTACCTCAATTTTAATTGCGCCCATGGCAATTGCGCCATGGGGGCGCAAATAGAATAATGGTATAGCTATTGTATCACGACAGTATAATGCATCATTAACTGATTGCAATAAAGAAGGAGTTTTATGTCAGGCAGGGAAGCAACCCGCCATCGTCAGTCCAAAAATTATTTCTCTCATCGAACTTATAATGTAGCTGCCATTTGGGCTATGAACTTGCGGTGTAATTGACAAAATACGGCATTTTTAACATGGACACAGTCGTGAGAGGTGACAGCTATGATACAAAGTAAAAACTGATGTCAAAAAAGTTGTAGAAGCAATAAAAAATATTAATTTTGAGAGAAACGATTGAAAATACATATAACCGTCTAGGCGCATACGTTCATATACATCTAGTCGGTTACATCAAACGTTTTCGTTCCACTTCACAAGCATACCGGACACAAGTAAAGTTATTTACCTGCGCAAAAAAACATCGCAATTTATATCTACATTTATTATGTATCGAACTTGATTCACATAATACATGTTCAAGTTACCAACTAAGCCACAATGACATAGAATGCCGGAGTGTATGCATTCCGTCTCCTTTGCTTAGCCATGTTAAAGGATAGGGCGCAATTGGATTCTAATTGCGCCATCCCCCTGGCGCAATTTACAGCAGTTGTTGGTAAATGCGCCCTTTTGCATGGCCCTGTTCATGAAGTCTGCGGCCGCTGCGGCCGGCCGCAGGCTCTAAGCTCCGCCCATTTTTGAAACGTCATCACTCACTCGACCGCAGCAGCGTTCCATGAACAGCGTCTGCTGTCGAAATAGTTTCCGACAATTGTTTACAACTGAAGCACACCGGTAGATAATTTGTTTACAAAATCGTCTCCATGGCAACACGGCTTGCGCCTATTTGACTTCAGTGCGCCAAGTTCAGTGCAATTAGTTTTCTTTAGGCTCGGCGGTCGCTGGATTGCGGCCGCAGAGATCGCAGCGGCCGCAGCAAGATGACGTCATACATTCGTCACACTACATGAGCCCCGCCCCTTTTTTGTGACGTAACAACCCGGCTGGCCGCAGCGACCGCAGCGGCCGCAGCGACCGCCGGGGTTCATGAACAGGGCCCATGTTTCTGAAAAGCAGCTGTCAGAAGCAAACGAAACATTCTTAACCCTATTCCTGGCGGGCTCCGCCGGGACAAGAAACTGGCGGGGGGGGGGCCGATTCGGCCCCCCTTCAGATCTCAATAACTACACATCGCAGCGACAAACGGTAAACGGCATCGGATACGCACGGTCAAGATCTACAATTTTTACTAAGGTCATTTTCAGGTCAGGTCAAAGATGACGTCACAGGGGTCGAAAAAGTCAAAATGGCGGCGCTAGATATGGAGAGAGTTTTTCTCGAATAACTTTCGAATTAGTCAAGATAGGAACAAACTAAGGGCATCATCGTGATCCTCTCGTCAATCCGCATCGAATGATATATATTTTGACCTCGAAAGGTCAAGGTCAAAGGTTGACCTCAGGTCACGTGACCTCGAGGTCATCATGTATATCATTCGATGCGTCTTGACGAGCTGAACACAATGAGACCATCCGCGCGGCTGTATCTTGTTCCTGTACGGAGTTATTGGCAAAAAACCTTTGGTGACCTTTGATGACGTCACATGACCTCACAGCTGCCCAACAGCAAAACAGACCTCAAGGTAGTGAAGGTTGATCGTATATGAAGTCATGTATGGTATATGGGGCCATTCCGACCCGTTTTAGTGGTAAAAACAGGGAGTTGATTTTTCCCCCATTGACTTATAATGGGGAGGTCGCGAAACTGACCTGACCTTAGGTCACCGATATCGAAATTCCGAGATATACAAATTGCACATACTGGTACCCTAACTAAAGCCTGAAGAGAAGAAATTGATCGGTCAAAAACTCTAGCTCTGGCGTGATTGCAAACTTTTCTGAGGTAGGGTCACCAAACCGCCTCTGGTGACCTGACCTGAGGTCAGATCAACTCAAAATTTTCAGACATGTTGCGTAGAAGCCTTTTAGGAAAAGTCAGAAAATTTGAGCTTCCTAGCTCAACGCGTTTGGGAGAAATAACCAAAAAACCTCAGGGGGGGGGGGGCTCCTGAGGCCCCCCCGCCAGGAATAGGGTTAATTGATCGGGAGGCCCTTAAATCGTAGCCAATGAGTTCCTCTTTAAAATGGTTACCAGTGCATGCTTATATCTCCAGTGGTTTTCTTACAATTAGCGTTCTTCCTTAAGGTGGCGCAATTCACCCTCCTTCCCTTACATGTATATTGCGCCGCGAAGTAAGCCATTCTACGGCAACTAGTTAGCTGCTTCGATTCTTTACTACTCAGGTTGGTTCACTAGGGAAATAAAGGCGCCGTAGCTACGTCACGGATTTGGTAGCAATCTGGTAGCAATTTTTGCAGACATCAATGGCGCACGTGTTGTTTGATCGTCGCCAATCCTATTTTACTGCACTATTTTGTTATTTCACTGCAATGTATTGTACATTACATTTGAAAATTAAAATAAAGAAATATTCGTAACCCAGCAAGTCAGTTATTCTTTGAGGCAGCACTCTGTCAGCATTGAGCCTTCAGAATGTGTCATTTGATAGACTTTCCCACATTTTCTACTCTTGTGGAAAACTTTCTTAGTCATCAAATATGTATGCACATATCAATAATTAGAACTTCATTTTCAAAGTTTTATAGAAATAAGATTTCACATTACATTATCATAAGGCTACCTGTCCATTTCGTCCAACCAATTAAATATTCATCCAGCAGAAGGCAGGTAGGTACCTCTGAGAAGGTACTGATATCTCTTATCTACACCAATATTTCAGGAAAATGACAGAGACTGAGAAGCTATTAAAACTTCAGCGTATGAAAGGGATGTTATGGCTTATGCACATTGAAAAACATCAGATAATGCTTTTGAACCATCTCATTCACCAGCACACATCAATCCGACTCCTGGCTTCTGTCAAGGAAACATTCCAAAATAAAGCATTATTTTATTTCATTGACCACCTTGCAAAAGACAAACAGCAAACACATCACCACCAAAAACAAAAATAGTCAACAGGTAGGTACCAGCTGATCTAGCCGTGCTGTGTCATGTGCCTTTGAAAAACTTGAGCAGTCAGGGTTGAATAAACACCCCAAACTTAGCCATTCATGCATGAACAAGTGCAAATTCTGGTCGAGCATTTCAATAAAAATGAAACTAACAGCATTGATGGTTACAATTATAAAAAGACAATTACAAAAAAACAGCACAGCTTACTCTACAAGGCATAACCATTAATTTTAAAACTGACATACAAATTCGCATCTCCAAAGTTTAACCCACCTACCAGCCACCTGCACATTTCTGCGCACATGTGCTGCGCAGTGTGCACAGTCACTACACATTACACAATTATGAGAATTAAAATAGTTTTAAACAATCAAGCAAGTCAGGACTGTTAAGCAGATTCACAAGTTCTCTCAACATCTTCAATTACCATCAATCATTCAATCAAGAGCACCTTGTGATCTCAGTAACTCCGCAGATCCATCTTCTGTTTTCCATTTTCAGTTTTCAATTGAAATATAAGTTCCATCTGGGACACACATGTTGCATCATTATGTTTAAACAATTATTATGCTTGAACTATTGGTTTTTCAAGTGAACTTAACTTCAAAAGTTGATTTAATAATTTGCATTTTGCATAATGCTACGATCACGGCGCACCAAATCACAGATAACTTGAAAATAACCAAGCAAAAGCCACATTCTTCAGCAAACTATGAGAGCTATCTGATCCATGCTGCGTTGAAATAATTGAAAATCGCCAAAATCAGTCAAAATATGACAATTAAATTAATATAAACTTCACAAAACTCTGATTTGTGAGGCAATGCGCAACAGAAATGCGAGGGAATATGGTAGTTATCTGGTAGCAATTATGAAGGATTTCCCCTGTCGCTGATAAAAAAACACTTGAAACAAATTTTTCAACGCAGAGGAAATCCTTCATTATGAGCTGCAGGGACCATTTGATTGGCCTATTTTAGATAAATATAGGCCGAATGTTTCGATTTCAACCCCATTTATCGTAATGAGACGAATCCATTGGCTTAGTGGTACGTCTTTTGAACACATGTAGGCCTTAGATTTCTCCTTAGCCCGCCTGAAACACACCACGCTTTGCATGCATTTCTATGGGTGAAGGAAAATTCATGCGCCGTGATGACGTCACGGTAAAGGAATTCTGAAGCTCGTGAACGGGGGCTGAGCTGCTTCGATTCTTAAAAACAGGGAGTTGATTTTTCCCCCATTGACTTATAATGGGGAGGTCGCGAAACTGACCTGACCTTAGGTCACCGATATCGAAATTCCGAGATATACAAATTGCACATACTGGTACCCTAACTAAAGCCTGAAGAGAAGAAATTGATCGGTCAAAAACTCTAGCTCTGGCGTGATTGCAAACTTTTCTGAGGTAGGGTCACCAAACCGCCTCTGGTGACCTGACCTGAGGTCAGATCAACTCAAAATTTTCAGACATGTTGCGTAGAAGCCTTTTAGGAAAAGTCAGAAAATTTGAGCTTCCTAGCTCAACGCGTTTGGGAGAAATAACCAAAAAACCTCAGGGGGGGGGGCTCCTGAGGCCCCCCCGCCAGGAATAGGGTTAATTGATCGGGAGGCCCTTAAATCGTAGCCAATGAGTTCCTCTTTAAAATGGTTACCAGTGCATGCTTATATCTCCAGTGGTTTTCTTACAATTAGCGTTCTTCCTTAAGGTGGCGCAATTCACCCTCCTTCCCTTACATGTATATTGCGCCGCGAAGTAAGCCATTCTACGGCAACTAGTTAGCTGCTTCGATTCTCAGCTAAACGTCCCGTGAGAGTGTACCATTTCCTCCGGTCGGTACCACGGGAATTAGCATCACGTGCCAGCGTGATCCTCGGCCACGTGCCTGACTCATACCCTCATCAGACATTCAGCAAACCTCCGAACACCGATCCCCGGCTCGGCCGTTCGACTTCCGTGCGACCCGGCGGCGTGTCAAGTTGTCATGGGACGTCTCCGTGTTCAGCGCTGTAAATTGTAAATGTCAGCCGGCTTACGAGGCAATCACATGCCTCCATAAAGCAGAGGCACTGAATAATTGACGTGTCGGGCCGCGGTGGTACGGCGGGCGAGAGATCACGCCACGACTCGGAACGACGCCGACCGTTGTTGGCGGAAAATTGCCCGCCGCGCCTGGATGAGACCATCCGTCTCAATTTCAATGACCACTCGCTCAGATGTCGGCCACAATTCAGCAGAGATGAGCCCGCGGACCGGTGGCGATCGGCGCCGCTGCTGGCGCGGCTGGGAACGGCGCAGCGGCGCCGGCCCGCGTGGATGACCGGCCCCGCTGAATAGAGCCGCCCGCCAGCTGCATCCAAGAGTTATGCTGCACGGCTGAGTTATTTCACTGCAGCTGTGGAGAGGCAGTGTGGTGCTCATCTTTCAGCGAGCACTCAGCTTAAATCAGGCTGTGCTGCAGACACACTCGTCCAACGTTTCATCTCAGCTCATTCCGCACTGTCGCTATCAGCGATGCGCTCGTTTATATTTGGAATCACGCTTATCTGACTGGAAATAGAGTTGTGTAACTAATCATACAAATTGGTTTCGAGTCCAGAATTATAGGCAGAGCGGAGATCTGACTTGCCACATCCAAACGATAAATGTACGGACATGATTGGCTAGCAAAGCTGTTTATAGGTTGGCTGTAATGAATCATGGTCTTATTCACTGATGTGATTTGAACGGTCATCAGCGGCGATTTTTACGCTGGGGTTTTATTTTCTCTCGTTTTTGTTTTGCATTCAAATGATTGGATCTTACGTTGATGCTTTTCAGATCGTGCCTTTCAGATGATATCTAATGATATCCATGTCTTTTCACGACGGGGTCAGCTTGGGAACGTATTTTCTCTGATTTGTCGTATAACTCAAAATAACATCGTCGGGCAGATGCAGATAAAACACGTCAAAACATAATCCGTTGAAACAAACTCACCGTTCAAGCGTCAAACATTTGACCACTCACTCGCCCGTCTAACCTCTTTATCTCTCCCTTTTGCAGGTCCGAAGGAGGTCATCAAGTACTACCTCCTGTCCCTCGCCGCGTCAGACCTGCTCGCCGGCTGCGTGGTGGCTCCGCTCAGCGTGTACCCCGCGCTCGTGCACCAGTGGGTGTACGGCGCACACGTCTGTCGGCTCATGGGGTACCTCAAGGTTACGCTCTGGGCGTCCCAGGCCTACACTCTGATGTGGATCGGCGTGGACCGGTATCTGGCCATCGTCAAACCGCTCCGATATGACACCATTCAGACTAAGGTGAGAATCGAGATGGGGTTGGGGCTGAGGGGGGGGATGCAGATGTGATTGGCTCTGATGGGTCAGGGGTTATGGTGTTAGAGGTTAGGGTTCATGATGATTTGATTTGGCTGAACAGTACGGTAGGAAGATGATACCGTAGTGGTAGGAAGGTGGGTTGAAAAATGTTTTCATCGTCCAGTCCGTCATATCTTAGTCCTGACTATTCACTCGCACTCAGTGCCTACAGTCATTTGACAGTTCTGAAAAGCCCTGTAAAGTCCTGCATCCAGTGAGTTCAATAGAGGGCTGCACGGCAGCAATTTTCCACTGCAGCCTAGGCGCCCCGCAGCCGTGGCTCCATAGCCACAGCCGGCCACAGCCGTGGCTAACTGTGGGCAGCCGGCCGTCAGCCGGCCGTAAACAATTTACCCATAGTATGAGGATGCAGCCAGCCGTGCTCACAGCCGGCTTATGTTGGCCTCTACCTTTCAGTATATCCCGCCACCCCAGTCCAGTCCACTCAGCTCAGTCCGCTCAGCCGTTCAGTCCGCTCAGTTCAATGTAGTCCGCCACCTACTCAGTCCAGTATATCCCGCCACCCCAGTCCGGTCCACTCAGCTCAGTCCGTTCAGCTCTGCCACCCGCAACTCCAGCCCGCGCCTGTCAGCTGAAGCCCTGCAAGATGGAAGGCCGGGTCATTGACATACAGCGAGGGGGTCCATTATGCCCCGCGGAGCTCAGAAATACCGCACCCAATAGCCGTGCTTTCCATAACGTCTGACGCACATTTTCAAACATCAAATTTGAAATTTTAACATCATCCATAGAATGCCAAATTTGTCATAAATTCAGTAGAAATATACAGCCCACCTGCTTTCAATTCTACTATGCACATGAGACACCAAGTCGGAATTCTCTGATCTAAGAAGACAGGGTTTTGGCGATTTGTCGGGGTTTGAGGTGCACACAGGGTTTCGCGATTTGTCTGTCACGGACAGCGCTGGTATGGCCTCCGGGAGAATAATTGACCAAAGTCAACGGACTCAACGATAAGGCTTCCACAATCAAATACTGTTTTCCGTATTGTAATCTCATAAATATGTGAGTCTGCTGCTATGCATCTCTTACACATAACTCTGTTAGGATTAATACTTAAATCGCGTATCTCTACTCTCCTAGCCAAAGAGTGGCTCAAATGTGCACCAAATCAAATAGGCCTGATCTGTAGGTCGGACGTGATACTGAATTATTTCTCTGAAGTTCCTAACCCTACTTCGATGGTCAGAAGGCAGCGTGGTTGTAAAGGAAGGACTGCGGGCGCCGTGGGCGCAGTCAAGCAAGCTCACGCCATGCGGTACAGCCTATATCCAGGCGGCCTGAAGTCGTGCGGTACAGCCTACATTCAGTCGCTATATACTAGCGACATCTATGGACAGAATAGCAAAATAGCACACTCCGCTTGGAGAGCGGCACTGAGCTCCGCACCAAACCGACCATTGAAGCACAGAAATAGCGCTCATCGTCGGTGGAACAGTTATATAAGAAAGCGTTTCGCTCGCTCAGCCTGTCATACGAGTTGCAATTGATTTGATCCATTTGTAGTGTTACATAACGCGGTCGTATCACGTCACTCATCTCTTACTGGGTCGGTTGCGCCATTTCTGTGGATGGCCTGAAGTAATTAGTTCTCCCGTCGAGTGACCTACTGTATCTTATGATCCCCGTATTTCCACTGAAATGGCCACCCAGTACCACTGACCAGCACGGCCCGAGCTCCCCGTTACGAGCAGTACAGAGTGGCGCCTCCCTGTGCTATTCGGTGATTCTGTCCCGGCGAAATGTATCCGTGCACTTTCTCCAGCCCAATCCGGCTCCTGGGCTATTACCACGTCCACACTTGGAGCTTATTTAAATCATTCAGGCTATTACCGCCCCAGTAGTGAGCTGGAGGGTCGAAATGGCCGACAATTGCAGCTGAAATACCACTGCATTGCTGCAAAATACCACACTAGGCCAGTCTACCCAGCCTGGCTAGCTTCTCTGAACTCACCGCAGTTTCTCGGTCCACCAGTCGACTTTCTGAGTCAGACTCTCGCTGGACCCCTGGTGCTAACGGTCCCGTTATCCAAACGGACCGAGACGAACGGCCCTGCTGTCTGCAGGGGCCGAAATAGCACCCGTGATCAATGTCAGAACGGTGACGTCATCAGGGTTCCAGCCGGGAGCATTAGGGATGGTTAGGGTATTACACTCGCCATCTAGAATCATCAGAGGATGTTATTTACTGCGCTTTTACAGCCGGACTTGTCGAGACTCAAGACGGATTCTAAGCTTCACCGAAAGCGCAAACTAAACGAACGCTCCCATCGCTTAGGTGTTGTTTACACCAATACTGGCTGGATGAGCAACTTGCTGTATGCATATCATTCGCTACATGTTCAATGTATGCAGTTGTACATTTAAATAGAACTCAGTTTTCAGCGTTGATGTTTGCATTTTCGAAAGCCCGATGCATCACTCCTCTAATAGTTCTCTCTCGCGCCACCAGGATCGCTGCCAGCGCTGCTAGTTCCCCGTTTTGCCGCCAGCTGCGCTCCGATCGCTGACAGTTCTCCGTTCCGCCGCCAGGTGCGCTGCCAGTGCTGGGTGGCCGTCTCCTGGCTCTCGGCTATGGTGCTCTGCTGTCCTCCAGTACTCGGGCTCAGCTCCCCTCTGTACGACGCCGGCGCGTACATCTGCCTGGCCGACTGGAGTGACATGCTCGGTTACTCGGCCACGGTCGCCATGATGGTGCTCGGTCCTCCAGTCATCACCTCCAGCTACACATACGGCTTCATCTTCCACATGGCCGCCCGCGTGCGCACCAGCTACGCCCAGACCCTGGACAAGGAGTACCTGAGCGCCGTGGTGGAGAACCTGGCCAACCCCGACATCGTCATGACGTTTGTACTCACCGTGCTGTTCTGGCTCTCCTGGTTACCCTACATCGGTCTGAGGCTGTTCGAGTTTGCTGCCGGCGCGCCGGTGGACGCCCCGTTTCTGCATTTCTCTCTGTTCTGGATGGGAATGCTGAACTCGGTGTGGAAGCTGCTGGTGTACCTGGTGGCCAGTGAGGATTTCCGCCGCGGGCTGAGGTCGCTGTGTCGCAGCCTCTGCTGCCTCTGCCGGCGCTCGGCGTCCCCGGTACCCGTCTGAGATTACGGACAGGAGCAGGTGCTGCCATCTAGCCTAACACGGCGCTGCCACATGCAGTGCAGTTGACGAAACAACGATCCATCGATCAACTTATTTAGCCACATAACTACTCCATTCCTATTCGAAACGCTCACGTCAAGCGTCGTAATATTTGATCGATTTTGCCCTGAAGATCTTTTTTCATGATACACTTTCAGATATGAAGAGAGATCATTTCAAAAATACTCACCATGCGAATGAAGTCATTCACCGACCAGAAGTATTTATAGCGCGTTTATATGGAAACTAGTTCCGGCTAAATATATAGTCGGTTCAAAGCTCTAGGCAGCAGTATTTTCACCAAGTGCATTTCACTCTTTTGCGCTAGGACTGAGACTCGAATTCGAGTCTCGTTCCTGACGCTTCTTTGGCTGTACGTTTTATATCTAGTCGTTTACTAGTCGCAGTAGGGTCGATATAATAATCCTAGAGACTAGGACGGTAGCGGTAGCGCAGGCATTTGTACGTAATGATTTTTTATGGAGTGTCCCTCATGTTCAGTTGCATTGAGCTGTGTGGCGAGGTGCCCAATGTTTAATGTTAGAGCGCTATGCTGGTTATCGGGTAATATTGTTACGATCTATAGGCCCAGAGTGAGACATATGCAAAAGGCGTACTTGTTTGACCTACGTTGATTTCACGGCGACGTGACTGTAGTCAACCTCTTTCGTTATAACATCTGTATAAACTCATCGGCCAGGTGCTTTTCATATGTCGACGATCGATGGAAAAGTGATCGCTGACATGAAAACGCGCATGATTTCGATACAATAAAAGATTAAGCCACTTAAAATATTCACAGCACGGTACTACGACACCACGAAGTGTATGCAATTATTACATGGCTCCTGTGTTAATTTGGCATGAGATATTTTTTAATATTGCCCGGCATCAGGTTACTGACCTTTCAGTGTCAGGTTACTGACCTTTCTGAAGGTGAGAAGCGGTTGCCATGTCAACGGTCAATAGTAAGTTGCTCGCTCAGTGGTGTTTGAACAAAAATTCAAATGTCGTAATTTTATCGTCGTTTTCTCAGACTGTTCAGTTTGATTTCGTGATTGGCTAGTCAAGTCATCAAGAACTGGGCCGTCATTTGAACATGTCCGTTCAAATACCCCGATTTAATTTGTTGGAGCCGCATGAATTGGATGAGCTATTTTCATCGCGCAGGGCTCAGGGCACTAAAAAGGTGATTAAATCAGCAGAAGACGTCTTCATTGAGTTCTTGCAAGTAAAAGACATATCTGTTGAAAGCTGCATGCACAGCAACGATGTCCTGGACAACGCTGTGAAGGAGTTCTTCATTACTGTAAAACGCAAGGACGATGAACGCTACAAATCGAAGAGTCTCCACACTCGCAAGGAATCGCAAAAGGAATCGGAATCGCAAATCGCAAATCGCAAGGACGGTGAACGCTCAGCCTCGTGGGAGATGCAACGACATCCACAGCATCTACATCAGTGGAGCCTCAGACCGGCGGCGGCCAGCTCTTCACAGGCTGCATCTTCAACTTTCATGTAAAGCAACTAAGTGTGTGCCGTAGACATGTGACGTGGCTATGATTGTATATCCAATACATTCAATTGTACCATGATATTTGTGTTTGGATATTTTTTATTACGGGATGAATGAGTACTAAGTAAAGATTCCGAGAGTTGGCCATGTAATAAAACGAATACTGCATGGGGGAGCGGGCAATAGCAAAAATATTGCCCTCTGTAACGTCACTGTCGCCCTCGGGTGAAGACCTCCACAAGTGCTATTGCCCTCGGCTTCGCCTCGGGCAATAGCACTTGTTTCGGTCTTCACCCTCGGGCGACAGTGACGTCACATCGGGCAATATTTTTTGCTATTGCCCGCTCCCCCATGCAGTATTCGTATATTGTTATCTTCTACATCGAATAAGTGGGTCGAAAGTTTACTCATATTTAAGGCGTCCGTTTTCGTTCTTAATGTGAATGGCATATTGTATACTACGCTCGTCCTTCATTTACTTTGATATCTGGTCCGTTGCCCCATAATTATTCTCGGCTGTCGATCGAAATATCGTTTCGTTTGTAAGAAGAGTGCTATTGCTCAGAGATGCAATAGGAACTTGCTGATTCTCACAAATCCTGCAGTTAACTGCGTTCTTCGGGCAAAAAGAGACCAAACAGTACATACCCCGATCTCTGTGGTTGCTGTTGCCGGGATAATTGAACGGAAATGTATAAATATGACCGTCTTATTTCGTAGGTCATGATCGGAATGGAGGAACGCTCATAGATGTATGATGTTCAATGTACGCGCTTGTTACATTCAGCTCAGTAGTTGAGAATAGGAGTAATCATGGTTGATGTATGATTGATGTTAACTGTGATTCAGTGAGAAGGGAGGGGAAGAAGGGATGACCAAGTGTTGGGTATGCTATCGTTTTGCGTGTACATAAAAAGCGAGGGACGCTTAGAATGCAAGCATGGCTCTGTCTTATTTTGTCTGCATTTTGCCAGGAATTGAATTAAAGCACTCTGGGATTAAAATTGTATAACATTTTTATCCCGGGTATTATTGAGCGATAAAGAAGTGACAAATGTATACGAAGCTGGGTCAAACTGAACTAAAAAGCAATGCAGTAATTTATGGATTCTTCACTGTTTTAGGAATGCACTAATGAAGTGATTACTTGACCTTAATACCAAAGAAAGGATCATATGTCTGTCGATGTGTGAGTGTACGAGTGATCTGCGCCTGTTTGCGATGTGTGCGAGTGAGACGCTTGGCCTGAACTTAATGTGGACCAGCTGCATTACAATTCGACCATATAACTAGTATTACCAGAAAGGGAAGGGACGAAGCGATGAGGCATCAGGCCCGTAGCGTTCTACCATTCACTGTTTGTCGTTTGCCGCTACATAGGCCTGTCACTAACGACGGCAGCTTTTACGCGGACACCGACACTCGTCGGAGCTCCTACGATGTAATGCATATGCTGAGCTGTTATAATTCACGTTAGCAGATGTTGTCTTTCACCGTATGCTTTCCCTTAGGGACGAGGGAGAAATACATGTTATTTGATGTTTATCATATTTGTGAGAGATTGACTAGGAAGCAGTAGTGACTATGCATCGGGCCTGGGCAATGGACATTGCTTTATTGTTGCACTGTGCACACAAGTCTTGACATGAACGATCTACCTACATGAATACAGACACAACAATCATCAGATGCAAAAATATGTATTTTCTGGCCTTCCGCATGGATCATCCGGAGTCAAACCCAACAACTCCTCCACTTCTTCCCAATGGTTAGTAGAGATGTATCCGGCTAAAACTGACATCAAGCCGGCCGCCATCACACACTTGGTATTTCGAGAGACCCTCGAAATCCGCCAGGTGCGTCCTGTCCAGGATCGGATCACCGCCAGCCAGTCTTTGACCACGCCTATCCAGGCGACGCGACTGGACTGGTCGCTGACCTGTGTCACCTGAGGAGGGGGCGTCTCCTCTGGTACCGGCGGGGTGCGCTGGTCGGGCCCCCTGCGACCGGCCGAGGCTGGCCGAGGGCTGCCCCTGCTGGCCGAGTCAGGTCGAGAGCTGGCGCTGCCACTCCGCCGTGAGCCGGTGCCGCTCGTCTTGGAGGTGGTCGACGCCGAGCTCGAGCTGACCGTCGACTCTGAGTAGTCGGACTCCGCTGACTCCGACTCAGATTTGGGAGGAGTCCTGGACCGGGGAGGACTCCGTTCTGCTGATTTGGGTCGAGGAGGTGGAGAGAAACGCACACCGTGTCGCTTAGGAGAACCGTGACGTGACGGAGACTTTGGGCTCGGCGGTGATTTCGATCTTTTTGGAGATCTGGATCTCTTTGGAGACGTGGATCTTTTTGGAGACCTGGATCTCGCCGGTGACTTGGATCTTCCACGCTGCTTGGATCTCCCTGGTGACTTTGATCTTCCACGCTGCTTGGATCTCCCGGGTGACTTGGATCTGGGGGGTGACTTAGACCGCTGAGGGGGTTTCCTTTTAGCGGCTGCAGGCGCTGCATGCTTGGCGCCTTTCGCCGGTGCCTGGACAGGCTTCCTGTGTTTCACCTTCTCTGGTGGTTTCTTTTTGGCCGCTGTAGTGTGCTTGTCCCCAGCACCACCCCCAGCCTGCGCGGCGTCCCGGAGGATTTTTGCACAGCCGAACTGGTCGGGGGGCCGCGGCCGCGGTTTCGGTCGGCACGGCTCCGGCTGGACGGGCACAGTGCGCTGTTCGTTCTCCCGGGATTTGATCACGGTGCGTTTCCAGCCAGGAGCCGGCACATCACCGGCCCCTGGCGAGCTCTCGCCGCTGGCGTCTCCCTCGCCAAAGTTGAAGCTCACGCGGCGTCGCAGCTTCGGAGGCGGCGAGCTCGTTTCTGAGCGGAGCACTCGCTCACGCGGCAGCTGCCACCAGGAGAAACTCCGGAACAGTGACGGGCACGGCGGCTTGTCCGTCTTGTGCCGCGCTGGGGAGAGGGAGCGTTCTCGCCGGCCGTATACTTCATCCCCGCTACCGCTGCGCCGCGAGCGCGAGTCGAGCGAGAGACTGCGCGAGATGCGAGTGTGCGGACCGCCGGCGCCTCGAGCGCAGTCGCTGCGACTGGGGCGCCACCAGGAGAAGGTGCGGTACACCTTCTCCGTGGTGCTGGAGCTGTCCGAGCACGGTTCGGGACACTCCGCGTCCGTCGACCTCCTCCGAGTCCCGGTCAGCCGAGACGAGACCTGTGTGATTGGCGGGATACGCTTCTCCCTTGCGCGGCAGGCGCGCCACCAGTTGAAGGAGCGAAACCGCTTGCGGTCTGATGACAGCACGTTCGGCTTTCTGGGCTTTGAGAGGCGGTCGGCGCTGGCGTCGAGGTCCACGCAGCGTGAGGAGAGCTGGCTGGCTAGTTCGTGGATGCAGTCACGCGTGCAATCGCAATCCTTCCTCGCCTGCCACCAGTTGAAGGAGCGGAACGTTTCCGTGTTACACTGCGGGCGTTTGGTGCGGCTCAGACGTTCCCACCACGGCTCACCCCTCTGAGTCGCTGACCTCCTGGTCGTCTGCCGCTTGGGACAGGTCGGTTTGGTTCGTTTGATTTTCGATGTCATGATATCGCCCTTTTCCCAGGAAGAACCCCACAAGTAGACGGTTCTGAACAAATTATAGAGCGTATCGTCGAGTCTCGTTTCGTTTTCGGATTGTTGGTCACCGTCGCCTCCTCCACGGCATTTGGAGGAAGTAGCGCTTGGCTTCGAGCGCGGGTTCTTCAATGATTTTGATGTCCTCTCTTTTCCTTTGAAGTCATACTTGCTTTGTGGATATCGACGTGGTGACCTATGAAATTCCCAGTTGTTCTGCTGAGCAGCTGACGATGGCAAACCTAGAAGAGCACTGTGTTACTTGTGTTCTCTGATTCATACGGAATATATGGGAAGTTCTTTGTAATCATTTCCTGGCCTCGGTGAATTGCCAATGATATTAATAGACGCAAAGAGAATGCCTATTTCAGCCTTTATTTGCAAAGCTTGATAAAGCAACTAGTTTCTACTCACCAATAATGCCTCCCATTCATGTCCGCCTTGGTTCCATGTTGTCAAAGGTGGGAGCATCGCACAATGCTAGGAATTATATTTTTTTGTCTTGCATTGCCCATTGATCGCGTAACAGCACAGAAATACACTTTTAAGTTTCTAGATTTATTTTACCACAGGAAAGGTAGAAAAGTCTCATTTGACGTAAAACAAATTGGAAGTTGGAAAAGACCCTCCCGAGGCATTTTTGGCGTATGATACTTGTGAACAATTATTTACATTGCATATTTTTTAACGACATATCCTTTTTGGGATTACCAACACGATGTCTTTTTTGATACACACTTCCTTCACGATTGGCATAAACTAAACTGCAACTGCTTGAATGTTTACGTTTTCTGTGAATTGTTTGCGTTTGTCTATTTTATACGCCTGTACGCAAGCATCTTTTTTGCATTTACGTGTATATTTCCCATGATAAGGACGTGGCAATTATCATTGTACCTAGGTATATACATACGTTAACTTATTGTAAAACCGCCTCAGTGACTGAGCTCAGTACTCCTGTATATGTAGACAATGTCAGTCAGTTAAACCGTAGTTGTTACTTGTGATATAAATAATTCAAAACTTGCTTGTACCTCGAATTATAACATAACTTGCACCTACTAAAAATCATATACTTCAACGCAGAAGCCTTCGCCAGCGATTTCCTATAAAACAGTTACCACAAAACAGTTGAGTAGCGGCACGCAACCCGAGTTAGTTTCTCAGTTGCCGAAAAAAAACTGATTACCCCCCACCAGACTATCTTCCAGACATAAGTATCTTTGGTCAATGGTCATCTCGTTAGTCGGTTTTGGTGAGGGAGAGAGAGTTGGTGTTGACCAACTGCGCGTTTGTAGGCTCGTAAGTTTTAGAATAGAAGCTAGTGGTTGGACATTAATCGATCGTGGAGTCGATATCGATCAGATAAAAGTTCATCGTTAGATTTTCATAACAGGAAAATAAAATAGGTAATAAGTTTCTGAGGATTCATGAAAAGAAAAGAATGAAAAGTGTATGGTCATGAGCAGATTTCGGGTTCACAATACTACACACATGATTACCATTTGAAGAAATATCTCACAATTGTTCGCCTCTTAAATAAATTCTTTAAAAAAGAAATCAAATAGCAAGTTCCCGGTTAACCTAGTAATTGTGCCTGGACAAACGTGTTGCATATGTCAGTATCATATAGGTCGGCCCGGCGTTCTGTTGACATAAATGAAAGCCAAATTTGATAAGTTATTTGATAGAAGTTTAATCATCGATCAATCGAATAACCCTACCAGCCTACTCTCGAGCTTAACCCGGGAGAAAGATACCGGTTCTTTCAGCTTCCTCTCACTGCGGTGGTAATAAAACATCGAATGCTGATTTAAATGATCTGGTGATCGTGAATCATAACCGCAATCTTTGCAGACGATAAGAACTTTTAGCATATGCCGAAGTATGCCTTTAGCATTAGCGCGAGCGTGCGGTAAAAGCTTTTTGGATTAAACCGCATAATGTTGAAGGCAATTGGTCAAAGGTTTCGGCCCATGGGCAAAACATTTTATCAGCGAACTTTTGAAGCATTTCCTGAGACGGAGGAAGGCGCTGGAAAAGAGCTTAACTGATAGAAATCTAACGTGAACTTATGTGTTGCATTTGGTCGCTTTGAACTATTGAACAGATTATACCTAAATGTTGGTTTTCAATAAGATAATATTTCAAATCCTATTGTACAGACATATTAATTAATCACCTACATTTATGGCGTCAATTTCATGCCTTTTACAACTGCACTGAATTGACAAAAAACGCATTTCACATTGATCAGTAAAAACTTTATTCATACTGACATGGGTAAAAAACCAAGCGTTCACTTCACAGGATGGTATACCTTCCACTCTTCTCTAATATTGAAAACGAATGTTACTCTGGCTTCTCATATGACATAGGTTGAACTTTGAAGTAGATGTTCTTGGTTTGATATGAATCCAACTCAGAGCCAGACACAAGAATGGAACACAGTGATCTTGAGTCGGCTTGGTTTATTTTCTTGGTCAGGGAATATGTACATTTTTAGTTCTTGATATTCGGTCTTGGTTTTTCCACTTCTTTCAAGCATGTAAAATTGTTAAAGGAGCTTAAATATTGAAATTAAACGGCATATGCTAAAATAAATATCACACTTGGGCCGGAATGTTTCATTCAGGACCTCGGGCTTTGTTGAATTTTCCGCCCTCGACCTTCGGTCTCGTGCGGAAAACTCAACAAATCCCTCGGTCCTGAATGAAACATTTTACCGGCCCCGTGTGATATTATATATTATCACGCTCTTATATTGAAAGAAAACAGGTGTATGTCATAAGTCATGGCAGTTCACAACTCAGGTCATAACAAACACTGGTCAAATCATGACACGGGTCGGAACAAAAATTGCCGCCTACAGTCTGCACGTCATTGCCAGTAGCTATGTAGGTATATATTATGTAAGCTAGTTCATATGCCTTTTTACTATAACCAAAGAAGTGTAATTATCGTAATTGGAACATTTTAATGGCGCCAAGTAAGCAGGAATTACAGTCTAAAATCTTTTCTGAGTAGGACTTAGGAAAATAGTTAATTGGTTCACTAATGTGCAATATCCATGGCTTTGCAGTTTGTGACAGCTTGTTGCTTTCCCTCCGACCGGTCGTCTGGCAATCAGTCTATTTACGTCACCATAATCTGTCTCGGTAACGAGTATCCGAGAGCAGAGTGTTGTCACAAAGTCAGGAAGAGCGGCAACCGCTGCCAGAGGAGAAGCTAATTGTTACACCACGACTGCGCTGACGGGTTCAGTTGGTATATAGCGGGACGCCAAGGATTAGACTGCGACAGTGCTCGGACGACTTTAGAGATGGCCGCACCACAGGTGGTAAGTACGAGCCGAGCTCGCAATGCGCTTACAGAGTGGAATATCTATGGGTTTTGGTGTGTTTGTGCTGGAGTGATAAGGTTTGGGTAGACTGAAGAGCGTAAATGGCATCTAAACAAAAGTTGTTTTCGACTGCATCCGTAACAAAAAAAAGAACATCGTAGGTTCATTTTTTTCTTTATCGTCAATAGACGCGTTTACATAGGGTTTGTTGCAAGCTTATATTTCCGTCCGTGATGTTGCAAAAGATGACAATGGTGCTTAACAAGTTACAAAATGATCCCCTCTAAATATTTGAAGACCACTGCAACGAAATTATCGCCAAATTAACGAGCTGGAGCCTCGTCAAATATGCTATGTAAACCGGGTTATTGAGTAGCCGTTTATGTAAAAAATGATTACCTGAATGGGGAAAACTGGTTGAAAAGGTATCGATTGGATCGATTGGACTGTTTCAATTGGTGGATCAAAATGTGCAAAGGATTGTATTTCTCATTCCAAATCAACATTTACATCACGAGTCTAGTTTGCAGCTATGTAGACCATATTGCACACGCTTGGCTCGCATTGCCCTATCGGGAAATTCCAGGCAGACGACAGTATTTCGTGGCGACCGCTGAGCCTTCCGGATCCAGTGGTCTTTCCCGTCTCGCTCACTGACCAACTGGTCTTGAATGTGACCGCCACTGCTGCACGCATGACATCTTGTTAAAGAGCTTCAAACGGCGAGCACCGATGCGTCTCGAACCGTTCCTCCAATACCGGTCTGCTCGGCAGTCACAGCAGGGTTGGATGATAGTTCAAGGCGCTTTAAGGAGCTTATGTGCACTTATAGGTCGCGGCCTGAGGGTGACAGAGGACATCGGGACAATATGATATAACAATATCAAATCGTGATCATTTATTTTTCGACATCAGTGGCTCATATAGATTAATTAACAGGCCAATAGAATGTCATGCGATAATAATTGTAGCGTAATTGGTTTTAAGGCATATAAATGGTTTTCTCACTCCCTATCCCTCTCTCTCTCTCTCTCTCTCTCCCTCTCTCTCCCTCTCTCTCTCTCTCTCTCTCTCTCTCTCTCTCTCTCTCTCTCTCTCTCTTTCTCTCCAAAACATCACCTCTGACTCGACACTTCCTTCCCTTTCCACAGATTCGTGTTCTATTCTGCGTGGCGGGCGCGCTGGCTGCTCCTCAGTTCCTACCAGACCAGCAGCAGGATTTCATCCAGAGCGGATTCGGTCAGGGCGGAGGAATCCAGCCCAATTACGGCTCCAGTGATGCCCAGACGCGGATTCTCAGTCAGAAATTTGTACAGGACATTGTCGGAAACTACGAGTACAGCTACGATCAGGACAACGGTCAAACGGTAAGTTTTGCTTTTTAGCTGATGTTTTTAACTGTAAGATCCGTTTGCGTGAAAGCTTTAGGGAATTCTCTAGCCTTTTATGTTTAGCTTGATTTCGAAAGTCTTGATTTACGAGCTTGTTACACAAAAATTGAAGCAATTGCTCATCTGAAACGAAATAAGCTAGCTGAAAACAGGTTTAGCAACTCGTTTCATGATCTCATGGGCACCGTGGCGCAATGCCTAGCGCCTGTAAATACCGTGTTTACGCTTCGTAATCTGGTTTTATGAGCATACATAGATATCATCAGTGATATGCGCCGTGTGCGGGTGTGTCTGGAAAGGATGGCGATCATTCAGGGACAGATGTGGAATGACATGAGGGTAACGACCTCAATGAACATGGCACAGTCGGGAACTTCGGCGTGCGCAGCGATGCTGAAATTGATATGATCCAAACTGGAATATAGAGCGGAACGGAAGAGTTAGTGCTTGGATGCTATTGTAAGCGAGACGATGTTCTCAAAATCCATTCACATTCCCTGTAGTAAGTACCTACATATGGCACCTCTTTTGACGTGGGCAGTGCATATTTAATATCTTTCGCAAATTCTTAGTAAACGTTTGCACAAATTGGTTTGTACGGTTTCAGATGTGCTTAACTGGTGCAAATGTGCTTCTATGAGTCCAATACTTCATTTCCATTGCCTCGTTCCACTGCCAGTCCATTATTGCATTTCTTTCTCTCGTTCCAGGTTGTCGAGGTGGGTCGCTCCCAGCCGGGCCCCGCACCCGAAACTGGAACCCTCTCGAAGCGCGGGAGCTACTCGTACATCGGAGACGACGGCAACACCTACCGGGTGGACTACACGGCCGACGAGGGTGGCTTCCAGCCGCAGGCCGCCCACCTGCCAGTGGCGCCGGCTCAGATTCCCGAGTACGCCCAGCTGAGACGCGAGCACCCGGAGCTGTTCTGGGCCGAGAACCAGGGCCAGGGTATCATCCTCAACGACCAGCAGTTCGTTCAGCAGCCTGTCTTTGATCAGCAGATCAGACAGGAGTCATTCTCTGACCAGCAGTTCGGTCTTCAGCAATCTCCGGTCAGCCAGAGACTCAGCGAGCCCCGACTGGTAAATGAAATTCCGTCCTCCGTGCTCCCTCTGACCGGTCAGTCCTCTCAGAGTCTCGCCTCCGACCAGCTGATACTCCAGCGATCGTCCTCTGTTCAGCAGATTGGCCAGCAGTCTCAGAATCCAGTCAGTCAGAGACTGGGCGAGGTCAGAGCGGTGGATGAGATTGAGATCCCGGCGGGTCAGCTACCTTTGGCGGAAGCGCAGGAAGCAGATGAACAGAATAATATCTCTGATCAGTCGTTTGATCTGCAATCTTTTGGACGGGCGATTGGTGACCAGCAGCTGAAACAGCAGCCTCCGAGTCAGCTGAATCTCTTTGGTGCTCTCGCGCCCCCGTCGTGAGTTATGCGTTGTTCAGCAATTTGCTGCTAACTTGTGCCGGAGGATGTTTGTTTTATTTGTCCTTCCGGAGGTCGTTGTTATGATATGTTAATGAGAAACACATGGTGGCCGCGAGAGGGGATACAAAAACCATGAATTACCTTTATATCATTTTCATGTTACAGTGTGGTATGGTACATCTGCAGTGACTCAGAAGGGGTGCCAAATGTTTTGTCGCTTTGTTTTACAATAATCAGTGCGATGTGCCTGTGCCGTTTTGAGATTTGTTCTACCGCGTTATTGTGCATTGGTGCTTTGACATAAAGAAAATACATAAATATCAAAATAAACATACCCAGCAATAGCACGAGTTTTCACTGTAAGTGCTCCATTAGTATGATTTCATTAACGCAAGCGAAGGACGCGGGAGGCATTTTCACAGTCATGAACTTCAGTCTATTTCAGAACATTACGCACCACACAAGTTCACGAAAACGAATAAAATGCTTCTACCCATTTTGCGCAACAAACATAATGAAGAACGGCTAAAGCAGATGTCGAATTACATCAGACTTGCAATCTGCAGGATGGCATGGCACTACTGATTACTCTGATAACAATGCAAGCTCCAGAGTTAAGAAATCAGAGCATGGGTATAAGCAATAAAAAACATCCTAACAAATAGGTTGGCACGGAGTGGTCGAGTGATGAAACACTGCTGCATGAAGGCCTTCCGGTCGCTGGTTAACACCAGACCTACATGTGCGTTGTGAAAGCCGGCACATCTAGGTATGTATAAGCGCTTAGCGTTCATTCACCTCTTTAACAATGACAAACCATGCCAACATAACAGGTAATATATGCGTCAGTCTTTTGCAATTTCAATTGCAGTTCTGTTGCGATTTCAGTGGTAACATAAACGGTTCCTCCCTCGCCCTGTTTCCTTCCCATCCTCTCTCCCTGGCCTGCGTGCATCCTTCTCTCCTTCTCTTACTCTTTCTCTTTTTCTCTCTTTCTCTGTCTCGCTCACTCTCGCGCTCACTTACTTACTCATTTAGTAGCTTACGCACATCCCTGAAAAGAATCGCACAACATAACATAGCCCTTAGCTGCAATAATATCACACCAACACAGAGGTTAAACTCTCCCCCGAATTCAATCATTGAACGGACTGAAGGCCTGGTGAAGATAGTCCCCTGGCTCAGGTATCACACCAGCCAACTCCTGCTTCACCCTCCTCAGGATAGTGTCCGCTTCCTGAGCGAACTCACAGTCCCTCTTGACGAACAGCCAGTCCTGTGTCAGGTGGAAGGCCAGGTAACCCTGCTGCTCCATGAACCAGCGTATCTGGTCGGTATGCGGGTTCCAGAAGTGACCCATGTGGAACTCGACGAGCACCAACTGGAAAGGAGAACGGTTTTAGCATGGGAGAGCAGGGGTATGGGGTACTTGACTTTGAGGTAATATGAGAGATATGATGAGGCGAGATTCGAGAGAGGTATGAGAGCATGGGGGCGTATTGAAGTCCTCGTGAAACTCCATTTTTCTGCACTAGACCACGTAAGTCTTAGATGCCTTCAATAGCTATACATCCGTCGTTGTTTTCGTCTTACCTTTATATTCAGCTTATCCCAGGGCAGATAGGCCAGGACGCCCATCTCCTGCCCCTCCACATCTAGGCTGAAGAAATCCACTGTGGTTATGTTCATGGCCAGCAATATCGTGTAGAGCGGGTAGCAGTCCACCGGGTATCGAACGATGGCCTCGTTCGGATGGAGGTGCTTTTTGATATTATTGGAGACTTTCTGGGCCGAGAAGCCGTCCTCCACGGAGGCGATACCGTACTTGACCTGGTCTCGGAACATCGCCTGGGGGAGGAGGAGCGGTCCAGGTCAGTGAAGACTAAAGAGCACATACACCTGAGTAAGATGTCGGTTCAACGGATGTAACGGCATACACCTACCTAGGAGAGACTATCAATTCAGCATGATTATCTCGCAAATAGAAAAACACAATTCTAACGAATAGTGTATGTCTAATGCATTATAAGTCTTCTGTCAAACAAGAGTATGCATAAATTTATGTATGTAGGTTCGGTGAAATGTGACGTTCTAGCAAAGTAAAAAAAAATGTGACGTTATATTTTAGTATAGCTAGAGCCTTATTTGCGATTCATATCCATCCCCACTAGGCACCGATGCCCAACGATGCCGCGCTCCTTGCCTGGAAGGGAGCTCCTGTCTGACTGCAGCAGGCCTGCAGCGCCCACGAGCGGCGGTGTTTTGTCATCATAGTGGCGAACAGCCCCCTGGCAGGCTCGATCAGTAGACCCCGCCAGCCGAGAGAGCGCTCCAGCTCTAGTGAGTTTGACATCAGCTCACCGTCGTAGGCGCCCGTCTCGATGAAAAAGCCGCCCGTCTGCGCAAAGATAAAGAAGGATGTAAACTTGTATAGTGGTATCAAGATTATCCATCCAAATTGCTCACATAAAAAAGCTCCACTGGTTAGTTTCACATCAACCATTACTGAGTTTTATACCTCATCACGATTCTGAGGGAAAAGGTAGAGTAGAGACTGACGATCTCTAGATTTATAAATTACACCGAATATCCAATTTGCTGACTGTAACTTGCAGATACAACTGCAACTTCAAATGGTCTCGGCCGGCTCAAACTATTATTCGTTTCACGTCCTGTCAGTGCCGTTACCTTGTTTTTGATGAGTGCCTATGATAAGTGAGTTTACCTTGTTTTTTTTTGTGATGGCCTATCAGTGAATTTACCTTGTTTTTGGTGATGGCCTGGATGAAGCGGACCTGGTGCGTCTGACCAAACAGCTGCCTGTTGGGATATTGGAGGTTGTACGGCTCCTGGCTCGGAGGTATCAGCTGGTCAGCCACGTGAGCCACCAGCGCTGGGTCGTCGGCGCGGGGCGGGAGCCACCACTGGCTGTCTGAGAATGGCACCGGTCGGGTCACGTCAGGGGCACCGGGGTCGTCATTGTTGAGAGGCTGCGCCGTGTTCACCTTTGTATGCATTGAAAACCAATGGATGAGTAACCAAACTTATCGCTTTTGAAAATGGGGCTAACTGGGTAATATTTCGAACCTTATGTGAGTATCTATAGCTGGGATAGGATAAACGATTAATGGTTTCGGAAGAAATTCCTAGTCTATGCGGCTGCATCCATGCATAAATGTGGTATCAATTTGCACAATGGCGCCGATTTCTTCATACACTGTCGTTTTGGGAGCAACGATGTTGACATTTTATAGCGGCACCGTCCTGTATTGCTTACAGAAATAAAAATTGAATTATCAGTCTCAAAATAAAACATCGTACGCCATCGGTGATGGGCAATGCGTTCTCTGCACCTGGATACACTTACCGATAACTCCTGTTGATGCGAGGCAGGCCATTATAACCAGAACCAGCAGAGCCTCCCGGGCGTGGGTAGACACTGAGAAAACAAACATAAAGCCGGCAAATAAATAACAGACAAATAACTATGCTTGCTAATTAGCGGAAAACACCGGACGACCACCGATTACACAACGCACGATAGCCGAGAAAAACACTCCAGCGTGGTTGCAAATCTGCAATGAGAAATACGCTGATGTCGATCCAGAAGTTTTGCTATTTAATGAGATTAATTGGAATTTTACCCCGAAGCATTTCAATGTCATATTTAATGCAACATGTATGCGAGAGTCGTGCAAACACCTTACGGGTGTGGGGCAACGTAATGCACACATATATGGACGTTTATTCATATTTATCCAACTATTCAACGCCGTGATCGTTAACCCGCGCCCCACTGGGGTCTGCGTATAACACGCCCTACGGGGGGGGGGGGGGCTATTCATAGCCCCCCCTCCTAACTCCGAAACTACTGGGCCGATCGTCAAAATTCAAACGGCGTCTGATAGCCCCGGAAAAAACTGTCGAGCGAAACTTAATTTCATTGACCTCGAGGTCACCGATGACGTCACAGGTCAGGTCAAAGTAAAAATTATTAGCATTTTGGCTTCTTCACGTTTTGGGCTCTGGCCGCCGTCTTACAAGTCAGATCAGGCTCATTTTTGGTTCACACACTCGTGAACAGATGCTCTAGTTACTCTGAGGGTACCAAACTTGTACTTTGATTTTCAGGTCAAGGTCAGGTCATCACAGGTCACGAAAATATTATATCATCCGTCGGTCACGTGACACATGTTTTTGGTCCATTTAGGTCAGAGATTTCGAATTTGATGTCGTCTGTGTCATTCGAGGTCATTTTGAGTCAAATTTAGCTCAGGTCAGGTCACTTTCAGGTCAAAAAAGGTCAAATTTTGAAGTTAAAATTTTTCAACAAATAAGGTGTCTATTGGATGCAGTTTGAGCTCAGGAACACGATGGTGCTATTTATATTGGCGTACGATGTCAAATTCATGCTGAAAAATTGATTTTAAAAATTAATAATTGTTAATTTTTTGCAACAATGCGTATAACTTAGCCATTTTTGAAGATATTTAGCTAAAACTTGCTAGAGTTAGTCAAAATAATGCGTTCTATCACATATATTCCGTTTTTTTTTTCGAAAAGTTAAAAAAAAAAATGAAAAAAATGTAAAAATATAAATTTTGAATTTTATTAAATAAAATTTTCGAAATTTTCAACATTTCGAAAATCCGAGATAGCAGTTTGATAGCGCAGTCTATTCTGAGTCCTCTCATGCAAAGAAATCGGATCTAGCTTAAAAACTGAGCTCTTGGGAGCGATTGCCGTGGTTCAATGTTTTTCGTCGAAATCGGCCGAACATGACATCACTCTGACGTCATTTCCGGCCGACCTATGGTAGGTACGAAGTTCAAATTTTGACACAAGGTGTCAAATTGATGCAGCCAAAGGTACTGAAAGTTTGGCGTCGATACGTCAAGCGGTTTGGAAGTTATTGCAGAAAAACGGGAGGGGGGCTATAAATAGCCCCCCCAGTGGGGCGCGGGTTAATTGACACAAAACGATGCTTCTCTCTCTCTCTCTCTCTCTCTCTCTCTCTCTCTCTCTCTCTCTCTCTCTCTCTCTCTCTCTCTCTCTCTCTCTCTCTCTCTCTCTCTCTCTCTCTCTCTCTCTCTCTCTCTCTCTCTCTCTCTCTCTCTCTCTCTCTCTCTCTCTCTCTCTCTCTCTCTCTCTCTCTCTCTCTCTCTCTCTCTCTCTCTCTCTCTCTCTCTCTCTCTCTCTCTCTCTCTCTCTCTCTCTCTCTCTCTCTCTCTCTCTCTCTCTCTCTCTCTCTCTCTCTCTCTCTCTCTCTCTCTCTCTCTCTCTCTCTCCTTTCTCATCATATTCCATCGATTCGCGTGACTACCCAAACGGCTTGCCCAATCGAGCAAAAACGCAGTCCATGTAGGTACCCCACAGAAAACAGACAACAAAACTGAAGGGCGAACGCGATCCAAAATTTCACCAATTCCGATCCTTCAGTGGTGTAAATCGGTGCAAACTATCATGCAGTTTTTAGACGGCTGAGAGGGTTGATTACCACTAGAGCTGAATAAAAAGCCTGAAGTTCTTTTGAGATTGAAGGGTGCTACTACGAGGGGTGTTCAAAAAGTTCTCGGCCCGACCATGAAGGAGCAGAGATACGACGTCGACTTATTAGACCAAAAATGTTCATTAAGTCAAATAACCAGCGTTAAGACAAACACATTTCGCGCAGCGCTTCGCGAGAGACCCCAGGGTCTCCATAGCCAAGTGGGCTTTGGACCCATCTGGCACGTCCAAGACGGCTGCTTTTGTCTCCTTGCTGTCAGTGAAGTTGCCATTGCTAAGCAATTTCCTTATGTTGGGGAAGAGATGGCAACCAGAGGGTGCAAGGTACGGAGAAAAAAGTGGCTGTGACATTATTTCGAAGCCACAGCTCACTGCTTCGCTGACCGTCACCCTGCTCATGTGTGCTGGTGCGTGGTCCTGGATCAGGCGCACACTTTTAGTCAGCTTCCCTAATCTCTCCTTGATATCTGCTGCTCGCAACTATTATCGAAGGGAGGTGTAGTATTCATCATCAGTTGTGCTCCTCTGTTTTAGAAAGTTAGCGAGCAGAGCCCCGTCAGCATCCCAAAATGCAACCACTGTCACCTTGCCGACTGACTTAAACACGTCGCACACATTTGGTGGCCTTTAATCAGTGTGCTTTCACTTGTGCAACTCGGTCACGCCCTTAGGGTCAACGTGTGACACCCACAATCCCTCCACGGTAACAAGTAGTTCAATGAACTCTTTTGGATCTTCGATATAGGGGCCAAAATTTTCGCGTTACGCCTCCTTTCGAGTTTGCCTTTCCTCTGGAGTCAGCAAATGAGGGATGCATCTTGCAGAGATCTTAAATATATTAATACACTGTTGAAGAATGACTTTGAGGAACCTGATAGACACCTCCGCTTCTGCTGCGTTGTTCCATACCAGAAAATTTGTCATTTTTTACAAAGAAGTGCTTATTTTTCATATTTTCTTGAGTCAATGCTGTTGATGGCTGGCCACTGCGGGGGTGACCATTAATGATCTGTTGACCAAAATTGAACAGAGATGCCCACTTTTTGACGCTACTGTAAGAAAGACAAACCTCAACATGTGTTGGCACTAGCTTTTCGTGAATAACGTTTGGTGCATTTTTCTGCAATGCATGAACCAAATCACTGTTCTCTTCTGGGCCTCGCCCATTCTGACCGGGAATGGCAAACTATATTACGATTAATTAGCAGCCTGAACCAATCACAGGGCAGATTGGTTAATGGCTACGTAAGTGGACATCCCTATAACACATCATTGAACATACCGCGTTGCAGGCTGAAATTCCAACTCCTTCATGGTTGGGCCGAGAACTTTTTGAACGCCCCTCGTATACATATAACCAATGTGAAGCGTTGGTATATCTGCATTCACGACGAATTGCGTACCTAGTTTTGTTGGTGGCGGGCACAAATAAATGCTCTTTTTCACTTCCTTTACCTTTTTCTTTCGACTTTAAGTGTTAATTGCATGTAAACACACTACGACCGATGTGTTTTGTGTCGTGTCCATTAGCATTTACAGATGATGCCTTGCTTTAGCTTCTGTGGTTTGAAACGGTACGCTCACCACGGCCCATTTTCCCTGCGATCTACTGATCAAGCAAATACGAAGTTACGTGAAAATCACGAAAACAATAACCATCGAACTAGCAATGCTGTTTGTTTGCTTATGAATAATATATCAATTCAATCGGTCACCTTCAATGCCTTCACTTATGCAGCGGTTTAATATTGTTTGTATGCCGAGCTACTAACCTGCTGGTGTTGTCATGATCGGAGTGCTGTATATACCGCCGATGGCGGTCCAGAAGGATTCCCTCCTGTCGCTCACTTTTTGCCGACACTTATCTCACTATTTTTCTCACTGCCTCCCTCTCTGCCTCCTTCGTCCGTCCTACCTCCTATCCGTTGTCGACACTCCACTGCTCCCTCTTCCCTCTTCCCGGCACCACGGAGCAGCATCCAGCGACCATCGGGTCCATTTCTGAGGTCAACGGCCGGCCGGCCGCCTGCCCGTCCGAGATGGCTCTCGGTGGAGCAGCCAAGGCTAGGAGAGGAGACCAGCCCTGAGGGCAAGCTCGCCCGGCCGGCACTGGAGAGCAGCGCCTCTAGCGGCCACTTCGGGAAGCTGAAAAGGTACGGTCGTCCGGCGATTCTACCTGATCGTGACGTCAGGAGTCATTTTTAAAGCCTCATTTGAGGTCACGCATATTGGTGAGGTAAGAAACCATATTACATGGAGTCTGTATCACTGGAAAACTGTGTTTAACAGAGTAACAGTTATAAAAAGAAATAAAAGTACAAGCATTATAAGGATCATAACGTTTTGGTCATAGCTGTTGAACATGAGAAAAAAAGCCAATATTTTTTCAGGCTTGGCCTTGAATGAGTCATACGTACAAGATGGTACAAAACATACAGTGAACAATGAACAACAGGGCGTATATGAGTCATAATTTTGATTATTTTTAATTTTTATTACCAACCTAGTTATGAGCAAAATATTAATTTTCCTTTTCCATCCAATCATTTTCATATGCTTAACTCAACTTTCGGATGCCTTTAATTCAGCATCTTTCAATTTTCCAGTTTCCCCCGAAATTCGCTCAGCCGATTCCAGGAGTCTCGTCATTTAAAAATGTAACCGGACAAAATACTTCCTTAACCCGCGCCCAGATGGGGTCTGCCGAGCAACGCGGTCTGATGGGGGGGGGGCATTTTGCCCCCCCCCCTCAGATCTCGAGAACCACGCAACATAGCGACAAGCGGTAGACGGTGTTGGATAGCCCCAACGGGGAACTACCTTGTGACCCAATTTCATTGACCTCGGTCAAACCGATGACGTCACAGGTCATGTCAAAGGTCGAATTTTCACCGTTTACAGGCATTTCAAGAAATGCGTTGTAAAATCGAGTGAAATGCATTTCATTGAAAATCATCGATGGGGAAATGTTCTTCAAACACATATTTTGCTATTTGAGGTCACTGATACCAGGTCAGGTCACAGAGGTCAGGTCACTGGGGGGGTCACAATATGAAAGTGTCGTGTGATACATGTTTTATGGTCCATTTTACTTGACAAATGCGATTATGTGGGTCAGACAGACTTTAGGGCCAGCTTAGGTCAGTTTTTGGTCAAGGTCAGGTCAAGGTCATGTCAAGGTCAGGTCAAATTAGGTCAAATTTTAAAGTTGATATTTTGCATAAAATGGGTATCGATTCGATGCAGCTCGTCACGGGGAGTTCAATGGTGGTCTCCGTTTTGCGTTACGAGGTCTAGAATTGCTAAAAATTGAGTTCAAAAATTTGACGTCATCAATTTTTAACAGTTTTTTCGCTATAACTTAACTAAAAAAAGAGGTATCGATCTCAAATTTGGTATGTATATCGAAGAGCGCAGGGACTATCACAAATATTCCGCTTTTTTCGAAATTCGAAAATTTTTGGATTTTTTTTTAGTTTTTCTAAAAAATTCATTTTTTTATTTTTGGGGGTCAAAATCCCAAAATTTCGAAAATCCGAGATCATAGTTTTGTAGCGCCGTCTTTTCTCTACACAACCACATAAAGAACTTTAAAATTGCTTGTTAACTGTAGAATTGGTGAGCGTTTCAGGATGTCATGTTTTTTGCTCATTTTTACTCGAACATGACCTCAGTTTGACCTCAATAACTCCTGACCTAAGGTGACCTGTGACTTGAAGTTTTGTGTGAAGGTGTCAAATTGATGCCCAGTAAGGTACCCAAAATTTGGCGGCGCTGCGCGCCGTCGTTTTCTCGCTATTTAAGAAAAACCACAGGGGAGGGCCAAAATGGCCCCCCCATCAGGGCGGGGTTAATACAATATGAGGCTGGACAAAGTACTTTCATATTTGGGACGTCAAGTTGTCTATTCTCCGGGCTTTTCGGCTTTTGAGCCTTTGGCATCACAGGATCGGTAGGTACAGCCCTCTGCAAACTGCGTGGTAGGTATTCTTTCATCGACAAATCCGAGAATAACGCGGATACTATGCCATCGGTCGCTCGGAAATCATAACAGCAAGATGCGCGAGACTCCGCACCTTAGATTGGCATTACCATCGCATTCATTTGCCACCCAGTTTGGCAACAAAACCCAAAAGTTTATATTTGCTCCCAAAACAAACTTTTGCATTTTGTTGCCACACAAGGCATATACTTTGCTTAGTGATATACCCAATCGAAGGAGTAGAGCATGGCGCCTCTATTTTCAGTGAGTTCCGACCAACTGACAACATTAGTCATTGAGTTATTACTGGTTTTGTTGAAAAAAAGAATACCTACCACGCAGTCTGCTGAGGACTGTACCTGAGTCCTCCATCGCCGATATATACCTAAATCGATTTTTATGTGTTCTCCAGCCAACACGCATTCTACCCTCTCTCCCCTTCCACGGCTAAGTCTATGCGTATTATACCCACAATAACGCTCCCTATTTCTCTCGATCGACGCTCTCAATTATGTCGAGCTCATATACCTGCTCTCAGTCAATATTCGATACACGGGGCCCCGCCGGATCTGTTAGGCGCTTATTGGCCCAAGTTGGAGAGGGGACACTCTGTCAGCCAATCCCGGTTCATAGAAGAGGGCTCATTCGTTCGATACCTGTGAGCGATGTCTCAGACGGGTCAGAGACAAGTTGGAAGAGGATGGAGTAGGAGTGACATTTTGGACACTTGTGCGGCGGTGCTGTTATCGTCGTGCGTTTGTTCGTAGCTCGCGTTTCCAACATAAGGCTCGTTTTATTTGGAACACCACTTTGGGTCTTTGTCATTTTACCGAAATCAAGCGACAAAGTACGTCATTGCTTCCACCTATCCAGTATTCATTCCATTCGTTTATCCACTCCGGCAATTCCATCTGTCAAAAGATTTCTTTATTGACTCAAAGAGAGCTCAGTAAAGGAGCTGTCAACGCAGAGCGCACGAGCACTAGTGAGAGACATTGTGGTGAGAGTCAAAGGTCCGTGAGAGTAGACCGGTGAGCAATGGTCGCCGCCACCTCTTCGATGGAGAGCTTCTGGACCCTGCTGGAGCTGGCCAAAGAGCCTCTGGCCTGGAAGGTGTTCCTGTCTCTCGTCTGGGAAAATACTAGGTGCTGGTGAGACGACGGCTGTCGCTGTGCATGGGTAGGGTAAAGTCGGTGTTTGTTTTGTTAGAACCTTGCCTTGCTATTCGAAAGCTCAAAAGGCTATAACGTTGAAAAAGAAACGTTTAGTTGGACCTGAGCTCCCCTCGCTCACCACTGCAGCTCCTCTCTCTCTCACTCTCTCTCTCTCTCTCTCTCTCTCTCTCTCTCTCTCTCTCTCTCTTCTCTCTCTCTCTCTCTCTCTCTCTCTCTCGTTCTCACTCGTCAGATGCTGACTAAACTTCCTGCTTGATAAAACTCACACAGCCTAAACTTCGCTATCTTTCAACTTCCGCATATTGTCCAGCGTATCATATAGGGTGTTCACTAAAAAATGGGACAATATTCTGTGCGCTGTCAGTTGAAAGTGCGTCTGGATAGATCACTGCATTTTAGTGCACGTGGAAAATACAACATTTTTAACACATGGCCGCGCTTGAATTCATTTTTGATCAGCCCCCAGACAAAATGGACGGGTTAACAGGCAGACAGCGAAGGGAGCTCATTGGCACCTTTTATAAAGAGCACTGGTCCAAAGGGAAGTCATTTACATACAAACACTTCCAAAAGATGGGAATTTCGAAAACAACACTGTATCGCGTCATGGAAAAGCTTGATACAGGGGACTCCCTTAGCAGGAAGCCGGGAAGTGGTCGGAAGGCGAAAAAAATGACCCCAAAAGAGATCTTAAACCTACAAAGGTACATGAAGGAACATATCGGCGCCTCACAGCGAAAGGCTGCACGGAAGTTTGGTGTAAGCCTCAGCTACATCAGCAAAGTACTTAGCACTAAGACGAAGTTACGCTACAGACGCCGAAAGCGTGTTCCGGCGGCCACAGAGGACCAAAAAATAAAGCTTGCCACCAGGTGTGGCAAGCTTCGAAGGAGCGCTATGAAGCCCACCAACAAAACTCAAATTATCATGGACGATGAGTCATATTTCCCTATATGAAAGGTCACAGTCAGCCGGGAAATGTTGGATTTTATACAGATGATGCATCTGGAGCCGGGGATGGTGTGCGGTTCGCCACAGTGGAGAAGTTCACGCCAAAAGTCATGGTTTGGGTGGCCTTTTCTGAACACGGGCTGAGCAAGCCCTTCATCATGGAGAGTGGTGCAATGAACGCCTACATCTACCGCACCCAGTGCCTACCGAGGCTCAAGGAGTTTGTAGATGCCAACTACCGTGGTAAAAAGGTTATTTTCTGGCCAGATCTCGCTCCGGCGCACTACCAGAAGGACGTCCTTGCCACCCTCGAAGAGCTGAAAATACCTGTTGTGGCTAAGGAGGATAACCCACCAGCGGCACCACAGATCCGCCCCATCGAACGACTTTGGGCTCTCCTGAAGTCACGTGTGTACGCTGGTGGTTATGAAGCAGAGACCAAGAAGCAGCTGACCAAGCCAATCCGCCGCCAAATGGCTGCCATTACGGCAGACACGTGCCAAAAGCTATGGAGGCGCACGCGGACAAAGATCCGCTTTGTGGCAGACAAGGGGAACACAGGCCTTCGAGAGCTGTAGAGTTCGAAAGAGGAGAAGAAGGATAATGTAGTGGTGCTGAACTTGTTTCACTGGCGTGATTTTTTCACGAAATACACACGAAACAAGTTTGTCCCATTTTTTAGTGAACACCCGGTAAAGTAGGTCGTTCATGCCATACGGAGGAGAATGAATCTTTTTACTGACCGTTTTGCACGGAGTTCAACGAAGTTTTTGTTGTGTAGACTCTGATAGTGTCATGCGATCAAAACGCGTCATGCGATCATGCTCTGCTACTAGTGGGACTCTAATCTCTGTAGCAGCCCCAGCCTCCCCGTTCCCTCGCTGGTGGCCCTGACATGCGCAGTGGTTGGTCCCTCGGGAATGCTTCGACGTTCCATTGAAGTCACTCAGCCCTTTAACCCGCGCATGACTGTGGGGGGGGGGGGCTGTACAGAGCCCCCTCCCGTGTTTCAGCAATATCTTCTAGACCGTTTGACGGATCAACACGAAACTTGCGGCAGCTTTAAAGGCATCAATTTGACACCTTGTGTCAAAATTTCAACTTTCTAGCTACCATAGTTTGACCGGAAATGACGTCAGAGTGACGTCATGTCGGCCGATTTTCATGCAAAATACTGAATTACGGCAAACGCTCTCAAGAGCTCGGTTTTAAAGCTATATCCATTTTCTTTGCATGAGTGGACTACAAATACACGTAGATATCAAACTGCTATCTCGAATTTTCGATGTTTTGAAAATTTTGAAAAATATGTGTTTACAATTACAAAAATGTATTTTTTTTCAAAAAGTTTTTGACTTTTCGCAAAAACCGGAATATATGTGATAGAAAACACACTGATGAACTACATTTGCAAGTTTTAGCCCAATATCTTCAAAAATAGCCAAGTCATTCGCATTATTGTCAAAATTTTTACAATTTTATGTTTTTTTTTTTTCAAATCCATTTTTCAGTATCTTTTTGACGTCGTACAGCAATATAAATGGCACCATCGTGTTCCTGAGCTCAAACTGCATCTGATAGGCACCTTTTTTGTTGAAAAATTTCATTTTCAAAATTTGACCTTTTCTGACCTGAAAGTGACCTGCAATTCAGCTGACAATGACCTCAAATGACACAGACTACACTATTTTCTAAATCTACGAGTAAAATGGACCATAAATCATGCGTCACGTGATCGATACATGATATACAATTTTCGTGACCTAGGATGACCTGGCCTTGACCTTAAAAATTCGAAATAAAAGTTCGTTACCCTCAGGGTATCTAAGGCATCCGTCAAGGAGTGCGTAAACTAAAAATGAGCCTGATCGGACCGGCCGTCCGGTGGTCAGAGCCTAAATTGTGAACTAGCAAAAATGTCGATAATTTTTACTTTGACCTGACCTGTGACGTCATCGGTGACCTCGAGGTCAATGAAAATAGGTTTTGCTCGACAGTTTTTCCAGGGCTATCAGACGCCGTTTGAATTTTGACGATCGGCCCAGTAGTTTCGGAGATAGGAGGGGGGGGGGGGCTCTGGAGACCCCCCGTCACTCGCGTTATGGAAAATATCCCAGTCATGCGCGGGTTAACATTCCTTGTCGCCCCAAAGTCCCTGACGACCTCCCAAAGGCGGCGGAACGGGGAGGCATTTTATTTTGGCATTTTAACATTAGCCCTATGGGCTGTGCATGGAAAGAATGGGACCAAAGGTTGGCGGTGCCCCCCTTAAAGGGACTATCCCACCTTCTAAAATGTTGTTAAAACCAGTTAAATTGTGCCCGACTTTATAGATTGGATGACCAGGAACACGGTTCTGGCATTTATTTTTCATTAAACATCTTAGGCTTCCCATATTCCAAACACAAAGTTTCAAATATGTGACGTCACAGCCCAAAATTACCTCCTTCCCCAGGCCACATTACTGTCATAAAGCTGATTCTTTTTACTCTGTAGGCACCACAACAAAGTTCAGACCAAGTTTTAAGCGATTTTTCAACGAACAAACCCATTTAAATCAGAATGACTAAACGAGGTGACGTCACACTAACGGTCGCTCCATGTTGAAGATAGGGCCTTGTACAAGGCCCATTTTCAAATGAAGGGAACGAATTTCTTCAACACCAAGAGGCCGCGGGGGTTGCAACCTAGATAGATAGTGGTTTCTGAACCTCGCCGCAAACTTGGCTATCTCAACTCAAACCCCATGTTAAAGGTGGGATAGTCCCTTTAATTGAAGGTGTTCCGCCGCTACTGCGACCTCCTACAGCCGCTCACTCCCATGTCGCTTTCTTTTAAGTCCCTCAGTCCCCTAACGTTTCCCTTGCTGCCCATCGGCTTTCTATCATTGCCCTGTAGGTCCTTCAGTCTCTGACATTCCTCTATTGCTCCTCAGTCTCCTTACGTTCCCCTGTTGCCCCTCAGTCTCCTTACGTTCCCCTGTGGTCCCTCAGGTGACCCCAAACGTCCCCTTGCCCCTATAATTTCTCAGGTGGTACCTTCTGATGACGGTCGTTCTTACCGTGGCCACGGTCCTGCTCGGCTGGCTCTACACTGCCGTCTGGTGCGCCAGGTCCGCTACAGTCCGCGTCCGGCCGAACACGCCGTCAGAAACGGTTAGTAACTACAGAGTATTTAACCCTTGCCGGCACAGGCCATCTTGCGTCCTTCGACGGAAGGGTGGGGGGTTGGTACGACCCCTCCCCCTCGCGTTTGGCCCCTGATCGAGTTCAAGCGTCGCGGAAAAAAGAGCGTGTTGCCTGTGACGAGAGGAAGCCGATGATACCCAATTTTAAGGTCCTAGGTCATCGGATGACCTTCCAGGTCAGGTCAATGACCCAAAAGTCGGGAAAATCGGGACCTATAAGATAGTTATATGGAGGGTAAATTCAATCCTTCGACCCATCAATCTAGCCATGACATGAAATAATAAAAGATCAGAGGGCTACCCTCCCTTCGCCCCCTGTCAGCCCTCACTGCCCTTTCCAGGAGGTCCAGGAGGCCAGTTCCACCACCACCCCTTCCCCTGACGACCACTCCGTCCTGGACGAGCGCCGCCGACGTCAGGACTCGGACGATGAGCCGCTGACGGTGCTGGTGGACACGACACAGCCGCTGCCGCCCGGCCGACTGAAGCGGGCAGAGCGGGAGGCGATGAGGCGGCGCCTGGAGCAGGATATGACGGAGGAGCAGAAACGGGAGGAGAGGCAGTGAGTGGGAGGGGAGGGGGGAGGAGGGAAGGAGAGAGAGAGAGAGAGAGAGAGAGAGAGAGAGAGAGAGAGAGAGAGAGAGAGAGAGAGAGAGAGAGAGAGAGAGAGAGAGAGAGAGAGAGAGAGAGGGAAGCAAGATATGACGGAAGAACAGAAAAGAAAGGAGCGGGAGTGAAGGGGGGGATGGGAGTGAAGCTGTGTGCTGGACCCGTGCCTAATCGCCGTAATCATGAATACTGGGAAGGGAACTGGTAAGCTCAAGCATTTCGCACTCTTCGGCGATTGCGATGATTAAATTTGAATTTATCTGACAATATCCCTAGTTGCTGACGTGAAAATAAGAACTGACGTGTGTAATTCTCCTCATTTACAGAGCGGAGTCTGAGCAGATGGCGGCCATATTGGATTTGATGCAGAAAAACAGTGACAAGTTTGGAAACCCCTCCGCTGAGGAAATGCAGTCTCAGATGCGCCTATATCTATAGAGACAATATAAAAGTGTATTCCTTATGTGCATGTCTAGCACCCGGATACTCATTTGTGTGACAGTATGTGGTTCTCAGGAATTCATAATTCAATGGGTCCTAAACTCACATGTGATTGTGTCTTTGTCTACAGGTCGAATTATGTCAGTTGTGAGCTGAACCTTCTTGTTCACCATCTGGTTTTGAGTTCAAGTATGCTTAACGTTTTATTCCATAACACATATTATTTTTTGAATTGGTTGATAAATTAATGTACCTAAATACATATTCTAGAAAAGAAAAAATGATTATTTTAATCCACTGATTCCGACAAACTTCTCTTCCATTCTGTCACAAGTCATGTGATATCGTGTATAACACCACGTGGAAACGGAGGGAGTGTGGATTGCTCAATAGCGCATTCCTTTTGCATTGCTGTGAAACATTACTTCCTGTGCATTCCAACCATTGCTGCTCGACAAGCGTGTTGCAAATATCCCCGCAACATCCTCCTAGGATGCCTAGAAGGTCCCATAACCTACATCGGACCCGAGAAAGTCACTTGGAACGCCTCCTAGATCAGCCTGCGGCAGGCGTTACCACAAAATTACCATTTGTGGGCATCTTTATTACAAAGGTCAGCGGCGGTATCCGCTACCGCCCGCCGGCCGGGGCGAGCTCTCTGCTGCCTCTCCCGGTGCTTATTCGGTCAGATAGTGCTGCACGGTGCACGGGTCTCAATACACGGAGCCAGAGGCCGATGTATGGCGCTGTAAATGTGCAAAGGTGGCCTCAGCGGCGCGGCCTGGAGCTCGCAGCCGCGATTATCAGAAAGATGGGCACGCGGCTGCTACAAACCACGACCACCAGCTCAACCCGTCCCGAGATGATGTAGGCACTGAATTTAGCGTGTTGTTAAGTGCCGAACCTCTCACACGAGAGCTTTGCGTCTTCTGTTTATTATCGAGCAAAACTTTTGTTTTGTATGTTACGGGTTGAGAAGTTTATCTGACAGGCTTAATCTAACAGTTAACCCGCGCCCGGCTGGGGGTCCTGGATTTCCACGCCCTGCTGGGGGGGGGGGGGGTGTCTGAACACCCCCCTGCTAACTCGGCTCTTGGGCCACGTAGCGATACCCGGAAGGCGGCGTTCGAAAGAGCGCCAAAAATAATGACGAAATCACTTCGGTCAATTTTTTGGTCAGGTCAAAGGTCAGGTCACCAGAGGTCATTGAAGGCAAAATTTTGCCGATTTCCAGGTCGAATGTCGACAATTTTCAAGAAGCCAACGCATAACTCGGGAACCAATAGAGCTACAGCGCCGCGGAAAAGCGCATTCGATAGCCCTATTAACGCCCTTTCTGGGTAATTCCCTCAGATTTGACCTAACGTCAACGGTTTTGCCTGCAGGGGGCAAAAACTGCAAAAATAGCCGATTTTTTCGGAAACAGTTTTTCTGCAATAACTTTTGACCCAAGCCTTTTACGAGCTTACTTTTACCGGCATCGTGTTCCTCTCGTCAAGACGCATCGAATGAACTATAACTTGACCTTGAAAGGTCAACTTGAAAATTTGACCTCAGGTCAAGGTCATGACCTGACCGGAAAGGGTCATGTTGCATATCAGTCGATCCGTATCGTCGAGCTGAATACATCTAAGGCGTTTTCATCGCTCTAGCATGCCTCTATCAAAAGTTATTTGCGAAAAACTGTTAGATGCCATTCGTGACCTAAGATGACCTCAGAGGCATAAACAGGGGTCACAGACACCATTTTCATGTTCATTGTGTCTAAACCACTTGTAATTCAGTGTTTGGGAGTGTTTATAATGTCATTTGTCCAAAAGAGGCGCATTTCAATTTTCTCCCATTGACTTATAATGGGGAGGTCGCAAAATTGACCTGACCTTAGGTCATTGATATCAAAATTCTGAGATAAACATTTTGTACATGCTATTGCTCTTAGCAATCGCTAAAAGTTTCAAAGCGATCGGTCACTCGGTGTAGCTATGGCAGACATTGAAACTTTTTATGAGGTGAGGTCACTTAAAGTGACCTGGTGACCTGACCTTGAATGACCTTGGTCTGAAATTTTCACAACATGTGTAGAATTGATGTATGATAAGGTGTACCAAAAACGGCGGCGCTCCGCGCCGCCGTTTTTGAGATATTCGCGAAAAACCACAAGGGGCGTGTTCAAACACCCCCCAGCAGGGCGCGGGTTAAAAAAGTAATAACGAGCATGACTACTGAGTAGTGTCCATCCAACGCCTTTGAAAAAGATCGTCACATCTAATCAGAATGCTAAAACTTACCTGCACACTGACACCCAGCAGCTGGCACCTGACACCCTGACACCAAGCAGCTGACACCTGACACCGAACATATTGACACCCAGCAACTGGCACCTGGCACACTTGACACACAACAGCTGACACTCTGACACCAAACAGCTAGCACACTGACACCCAACAGCTGACACCTGACACCAAACAGCTAACACACTGATACCCAACAGCTGGCAGCTAACACACTGACACCGAACAGCTGACACATTGACACCGATGACCGAACAGCTGGCACCTGACGCAGCTGACAGCCGACATCTGACACCTGACACCAAACAGCTGACACACGGACACCGAGCAACTGACACCAGACTTGACCGTCTGACCGTGACTGGTCCTGCTGCAGCTCACCGGACCCCCCGGCGGACACTTCCATCCTGAGGCGACCCGCACGACCCAATCGACCTAACCGGCACAGTGGAAACAGCGAGCTGCACCGATTACCATGCCATTGGGCTCGTGAAAAATGGCTCGGCTGTGTAACTGCAGAAGGGTTTTAGCGTGAGTGGAGTTTATCAATGATACTGCGCACAGTGTACCTACCTACTACCTAGGCAAGAAATTGTAGGAGTTTATTTCATTTATTTTCTATTTTCTTGGGTTCGTAATTGTTTGATGGTACACCTTTCTTTTTGCAGTAGAATGAGCAACATTTTTTTAGTGACAGCCTCTTTTTCTTCATCGAATTGCGTCACAAACGTACGTTGGCTCATCTGTGTCAATTTTAATCATTTGATCAGGTGTTTTTACATGACATCCTGGAGTCAGTACAGTTGTCGAGCTCCTTCGGAAATTTATGCATCAAGATCCCATGATACATGAGCAAGGCAGGCCGTGTGCACAAAAGGTGCCACATTATGTAGGCAGCATCTGGCGCATCCGTGAATAAGGGATTACAGCGTTCTTTTTATTGCCCATCTCTACTTCATCACATATGGCTATTTTGGACCGGGACAGTCTCATGTAATACCGGACCCGGTTTCCTGGTGGAACCAGAACGGAGCGGGGCTGGCTGGCGGGGACAACCCAGCTAGCGAACTGAGTAAGTAGACTCAGCGAGGTACTGTACAACGCTTGTAAACGTGCGGGGCAGACTAATCATGTGGACGATCGTGCTCCAGCAACAGCCATTAGCGATGCACATGCGCGGTGGCAGGTATTAGTCGCTAAAAATGATCCAAAGTTAATTTGGTCCTCAATTAACTGGAAAGGAGATTTCGAGTATAAAGGAGACCAAAGGAACAAACCAAGCGATGAAGATTTTCGACAACATTTCGAGAAGCTACTGAACCCACCCACCGGGTATACTGACATGGAAATTCCGAATTCAGATATGTACGTGCCCGTTCTGGACGACCCAATCACACCGGCCGAGGTCAATGCAGCGATTAGAAAATTGCATAGAAATAAAGCAGCAGGAATCGATGGTGTACCTCCGGGGATTTTCAAACTCCTATCAAGCGAATGGTTGGATATTTTAACGGTTTTGTTCAATTTAGTTTTCTCAGGTGAATACCCCGATCAATGGTCATATGCAAAGATTTTTATGATTTTTAAAAAAGGCAGCCCGAGTGATACAAATAATTACCGTGGTATTAGCATACAAGGGGCTCTAGTAAAAATTTATGAAAGTGTACTTAACAGCCGATTCAATAGCTGGTTCAGACCTGATGATGAACAAGCGGGAGGCTGTGTAGGTAAGGGCTGTGCTGAACAGTTGTTTACACTACGGCTACTTATTGAATATGCAAGAAAAACAAAGCAAGTGCTGTATATAGCCTACATAGACTATGTAAAAGCCTACGACAAGGTTAATCGAAAGACCCTTCTTCAGAAACTAGTAGATCACGGCTGTGGCAAAAGGTATCTCCGAGCTATTGCGAGTAGTTTAACAGACACCAAGAACGTGTTAGGAAACGTTTGCTTCAAATCAACTACGGGAGTAAAACAGAGAGCGGCAAACAGCTGCTCTATGTTTACTTTTTACATTAACAGCACCATCAGGGCTTTGAAAGAATTTGGTAACGACACGTATTTAAAAAACCTGCATTGTCTATTATTCATGGACGACACAGTCGTCCTAGCAACGTCCAGAAAAGCTTTAGACAAAAAACTATCGCTTTTGATTCGGGCAGCGAAGAATATCGATATGGAGATTCATCCCGAAAAATCAAAGTTTATGACAGTAAATAGCAACGATGATGTTCCGTTTTATAACGATCACATTGTTATAGGACATGTGGAAAAGTACGTGTATTTAGGCTCTCAAATAATGAATGCCCGATTGTCTGATCAAGTGAAAACAAACATAGACATGAAACGGAGTCACTTGATCAAGTTCGGTTCCTTTTTAAAGAAAAACAGTGAAGCTCCGTTTTCAGTAAAGAAATTAGTTTTTGAGAGTGCTTTGAGCAGCACAGTTTTGTATGGCTGCGAGAGCTGGTTGTGCAACAACCTCCAAGCAGTGATCTCCCCAATATTAACGGCTCAAAAGCAATTATTATCTGTAAGAAGCCAAACCTGCAACGACTTAGTACATGCAGAGTTAGCTTCCCCAGACGGCAAAGCAGTGGTCCAGGAAATTCAAATTTCCTTTCTGAGGAAGCTCACAAGCCGATCTGATTTTGTGGGCAGCCCAGCTCACTTTGCCATGCAACTGAACAGGCAGGCAAACACAGCCGCGAGCTCATATATCGGTAATATTATGAGAGAAACACCAGGGTCCATTCGCGAGCGGAGCCTTTAAAACATACACATGAAAATAACAGGGTCTGAATCTTCCAGGAGAAAAACATACATCGATTTTAATAATGATTTTACGGTTCACCCGATTTATACTAACAATGTTTCAGAACGGGCTCGTACAGCATTTACACGACTAAGGCTATGCTCACACCGCCTTAGGATAGAAACAGGGAGGTGGGCTAGAATCCCAACAGAAGAGAGGCTATGCTCCTGTCGGCTCGGTGTGCAAACAGAGGCGCATGTGCTTTTGGACTGCCCAATCACTGAGCCACTTAGGAGAAATTTTACAATGCTGAGCTTTGATAGTTTGGCAAGCTTAATGAAAAGTAGTCCAAATGATTTGGCCATATACTCTCAGAGAGTTTTGCTGGCATGTGAGAACGTATGACGCGACGGATTTTAACGTGGTGTTTAGGTATAGTTTTAATTGACGCTGGTTCTCTGTATGAAATGTTTGACGGTTTTAATATGTTTTGTATATGATCTGTTTTAATGGACACTTGTCTTCTGGGTTTTATCCATCTAGTACCTAAGACTGTGTCAATAAACTACTACTACTACTACTAATATTGTGTTATGTAGTGGTGTCCTACTTCATGAAGAAAGGCATGGTACAAGCCGATATTTGAATCAACTAGGTGCAAAAGTAAAGTAATTATAATGGCACTTAGACTAATTAACCCTCGCGGGCCCGGGGGCGTTTTTCGCCCCCCCCCCCTTGGCGAATATTTGTGATAGCTCCTGAACGCTTAAGAATAAGAAAGCGAAACTTTCAGTAGCTTTTCTCCCATCAATTTGACATCTTCTGAAGTAAAAAATGTGGGCCTAGCCCCCTAGATGACGTTACAGGGTCGATTTTTCTAGACCCCTGCACGGCAAACTTCGGCGTCACAGACGCGAACTTCAAATAGCTGCTAAAAATAGAGTTTTAGAGATAAAGACAAATTACGAGCACTTTGTGTAGCGTTAGACCTAGAGAAAAATAGAAAAAATATTTTGGTGACCTGAGGTCAGAGGTCAGGGCAAGGATCTCGAAATATGGTTTTAGTTTTTCGCAAATAACTTCGATAAAAATGACCCTAGAGCTACGGCAGTGGTACTATCGCATTTGCCTTGTCAAGCAGCGTCAAATGATACCTATATATTTTGTTTGGAAAAGGTAAAGTTTTATATTGACCTCATGTGACCTCGAATGACCTTTGGTTGACCTTGACACATGAAAGGTCGTTAATGATGCATTCGCACCCGCTGATCACGAATCTGGAACCTATTTTCCTCTAATCCTTCATTTAGAGCCTCCGGATGGCAAAATTGTCTTATTTATTATTACTAGCTAAGCTTGAATCAGTGAAATGGCCTCTGGCAAGGATACTCTTCTGTAACCTTGACCTTTGAGCAGCCTTGTTTCGTAAGATGAACCACAAATAGGGACCTGATAGCCTCAAAACATTTCAAAACATATTGGAAATTAACACGCAAGATGTACGAAAAAGTGCAAAGTTTGAGGTCAATGTTGAGCATGAGCTTGACCTTGATCTTTAATTTTGAGCATTTTTACGGATTTTTTTATATTGACCTCATGTGACCTCGAATGACCTTTGGTTGACCTTGACACATGAAAGGTCGTTAATGATGCATTCGCACCCGCTGATCACGAATCTGGAACCTATTTTCCTCTTTTCCTTCATTTAGAGCCACCGGATGGCAAAATTGTCTTATTTATTATTACTAGCTAAGCTTGAATCAGTGAAATGGCCTCTGGCAAGGATACTCTTCTGTGACCTTGACCTTTGAGCAGCCTTGTTTCGTAAGATGAACCACAAATAGGGACCTGATAAGCCTCAAAACATTTCAAAACATATTGGAAATTAACACGCAAGATGTACGAAAAAGTGCAATGTTTGAGGTCAATGTTGAGCATGAGCTTGACCTTGATCTTTAATTTTGAGCATTTTTACGGAATACTCAGATTCTCTTCTGTTGTTTGACACCCAATTTTGCCGGTTTTATACATCCTGCCGTCCTCTAGAACGCTTACTTTGAGATCACTACACGTGTGCCGGTTTTTGCCTTTGACCTTGACCTCTGACCTTGAAAATTGACCTGGGGTCAAAAATTTTAGGTGCTTTAGAATCGTCTCGTCACTCGTGAGGACCTTTCGTTTGGTATCCCTTTTGCTTCCGTAGCTCCCTTATTTACGGAGTTAGACAGGGAGGGGGGGGGGGCGAAAAACGCCCCCCCCCGGGCTGCGGTGGTTGGGATTACCCCCGGGCCCGGCCGGGTTAAAGAGCCTGAAATCTGCATCATCATTGATCGGTGAGCTATTAAGATTTTCGCAAGAGTGCACTCCGGTATCAGTGTTTCTTTGGTTGACGAGATTTTATGATACGTTATTTGAACGTTATTCGCCTTTTTACATGCATTGAAGCTTGATGTACATAGGTACTGAGCTCCATTTACTTTAACTCGTTTCTCAGCGGGTATTAATGCTAAGCTCTCCTACGATGAACTATTCTTACTACCGTGAAAAAATGTTTTTGCTTTGAAATTTTGAATCATAAATAATATAGACTTCTTGGCTATATTGCAATGTTTCTGTTCTGCGCTTGAGTTTCTTTACTTTGTTAGCTGTCACTTATCTGTTCGAGATCACTGAATATTACTGACATAATACAAACGAATCAATAAATAATTTATTCCCTCACAAATGCGCGTTTCTTACACAGAGAGCCTTCCAAAATATTCTCATCACGCCCTTGTGCGAGTCTCATAATGCAATTCCTCATTCTCATACAAACTTCAACGTCACTACAGACATAATGTAAATAAATACTACCGATCACCAGACGTGCTAACACGTCATCAAACCACAACTATCACACGCCTTTGACACATACACACAAAACAGGGTGACATACAGGGGACACGGGTGACACAAAAAAACGGTCATCACCAAAATTCAAATAACTTCGGAAGTTTTATTCAGATCATCACCAAACTTCGGCCACTTAAGGTCACACCTATGTAGCAGACATCCACCAAGTTTCAAGTCTTCACTACGAATACTTTTAGTACAGTGTGTGTTTTACGGACGCTCCACAATGTGCTCCAGGTGAGCGCCCCGGCGCTGCAGGGCGTAGGCACACCTGCATCCGGCGGGCAAAGTTGTCGATAACCCGATAATAATAACGTTTCAGGGGTAGCACACCCCCTGAGCACTGTCTCCAGAGGCCATTGCACTCTGTAAAGTGCACAGCCATCGGGTTATCGACAACTTTGCCCGCCGGATGCAAGTGTGCCTACGCCCTGCAGCGCCGTGGCGCTCACCTGGAGCACATTGTGGATCGTCAGTAAAACACACACTGTACTAAAAGTATTCGTAGTGAAGACTTGAAACTTGGTGGATGTATGCTACATAGGTGTGACCTTAAGGGGCCGAAGTTTGGTGATGATCTGAATAAAACTTCCGAAGTTATTCGAAATTTGGTGATGACCTTTTTTTGTGTCACCCTGTAGAAAAGCGACATGGCAGCCATCAGCTCAGTGCTTTTAACATGTCGGGCTGAAGACGTCACTGTGCCCGTAACGAGTGCTGACCTGCTGACCTCAGGGAGTGGTAGAACAGATAAACTGCCGCTGGGCGTTGCAAGTGATATCGTTCCAGAATCCGTCTGAGCTGGAGGTAGCCTCTGCCTCTCCACAGCGCATCGAGGCTGGACTGGGCTCGGTGCCCCCGTCCCAGTCCATGTAGCCGCTGGGGTAGTCCGTGCCGTCCTCCCACTCCCAGGCGCCGCTCTCGGCAGTCAGACCGATCCATACTTTGTCGTTGGACGCCATGTCAGCCAGGGCGTACAGAGCCGCCGCGTTGTCGGCGGTCATGGTGGCCAGGGTACCTCCCTGGGCCTCACAGGCAGCCCGGGCGTCATCAAAGTTTTCTGCCTGCGGCGATAGGAAGAAGCACTGTCCGTTGATTGGCTCAGAGCCATCATCGCACATATCCATGCTGCCTTCCATCAGCTTGGCGATGATGGTGTCGAGCTTGGCGTCGAGTGCCTCGATCTTGTCGCAGATTTCCTGCTGGCCCGCCTCCAAGGCGTCCAGCTGGTTGTCGATGTCAGTCAGCTCCGACTCCAGCGTCGTCTGCAGGGTCGTGATCTGAGTGGACAGGTTTTCAATGTTATTGTTGATGGCATCCTGGCCTTCCAGGACCATCGTCTTTAGCGAGTCGATCAGAGTTGATATGTTATCGATGTCTGTAGAAAGGGCGTCGATGGCATCCAGTATCATTTGTTTGGCAATGCCGAGGTCCGTTGAGAGAGTCGCAATGTCGGTGGTGATGGTGGTTTGTCCGTTGAGCAGCATGGTCTTGGCCATGTCGATATCGGTCGCCACGCCGGCTATGTCGGTAATGATTGTGCTCTGTCCAGCTAAGATATCTGTCTTTGCCATGTCTATATCATCACCCAGGTCGCTGATGCTAGTGGCAAGTGCTGTCTGTCCGGCAAGGATCATACTCTTAGCACTTTCAATGAGAGCTTGAATATCATCCAGCTGTTCTAGATCCATTGAGATGGTGGTTAGCTGGTTCATAATCGTCGTTTGGCCCTCCTCCAGCCCGGAGAGGTCGCACGTGCCCGTGCCTCCACCGGTGCTCACTCCGGCGATCGCCTGAAGGATCGCGGCCTGGCCGGCGGTCAACATGTCCTTGCTGCTGTTGATGGCCTCCAGGATCTGAGCAAGTGCCTCGCTGTTGTCATCTGACCCGGCTGTTATTGCCACGCAGGTCTTGGTGAACTGTCTGCGCGGGAGGAAGATACGAGCGACTCGCGAGGCAGCGGTCGGGGCGCTGGGTGAGCTGGGTGGTGGGAGGACCGGCGGCACAGCGGCCAGCTCCACAACGGTCGTGGGTCGGACGTACTCCGGAACATCAGCTCTCGTCTGTGGACACGGACAAACGGGGTACATGACATGGCATATGCCTCCGCGTCAACCGTCCGTCCCGTGATTTCTGTCGGGGTCATGTCGCATGACGTCCCTCAATGCTAATATCACTGTTTTCGACAGGTCCGTCGTATACAGAAAGCTCGACAACAGGTTCATGTGGAACACAAGTTGAACGGAGATGACAATGACGTGCAAACTGTTCAGAGCATCCAGCGACTGTTGATGTCAAAGAGCACAACACAACTGTCCCTTGTTACGTAAACGCGGTCAGGGAGTCCGTGACCCTCCTCCAGCCCCAGATGCATATGCTGTGCCTTCTGTAGACTCAGCGTGACCCCGCGTATCCGTGAGGTGGCGGTGAACATCAGGGTACCAAGGCTCGAACAGGGGCATTGAGTTTGCTCGGGTAGGTAGGTACTCGAGAATTAATCGTCACATTCGGTGAATGTGCTGTATGACATTTGTCACCATGATGTGCTTTTGAAGCATAGTTATTTGGGCTAAGGTGCGCAATGTTAAGTTAGTTATATGGCACGCTAATTCCATACAGCTTGACGCACAAACGAGACATACATGCACACTGGCATTTTACGTTTTTCGACACTCGACACATTGTAGTGATAGCTCAATAAAGAAAAGAAAAACCAATCGGATTATCCAGCTAAGGGGTACCAGTCGCTTGCAACTATTGTCCACCGTTTGCAAAAAAGGCCGAAGTGAAGTAGCAAAATTTTCGTCTTTTCCGGGAGCTCATGGTATAACCGAACTTTGCAAGAAGTGACCTAGTCACGAACGCCCTTTTTGGCTACAGTTATCTACTATCGAAAAATGAAAACAAGTATTTTTACAGTGCAAGATGCAACAGTAGAAGTTTGAGTTATTTACGAATTAACAGCTGCCACTCGAATATTATTTGAAAGCTTTTCTTGGTAAATAACGATTTTTTTACAGAGTGCTTATTGAAGAGTTTGAAATTTTTTAAAGATATAAAAATGTGAAATGAATCAGCATTTTAACTAACAGTCGAGTGTAAAACTCTACCCAGACCACTTTCAGCCAACTTCACCAATAGGCATACGTCGCACAACAATAAATACGTTTGGACATGACGTTCTAAACGGACAGATCACATTAATTAATTCATCGGATATTTGCGTTCCACGTAATCTTAGCCCGCGCTAACCACTTTACATGAGTCGAAAGTCGCGCACTTTTCGCTAAGCGAAAAAATCCTTTCTAAACGGAACTTTCGCTGACTCATGTAAACGGGGTAAATATCTCTGACCGACAGCTATATATCTCAGTCATTGAATAATTCAGCAAACAATTCGTTCCTAAGTAAAGAAGTTGGCAATAAATATTTTTTTTTAAAGATATCTCGTAACCTTGCTGTACGCCTAACGATGTGAGCTTCAGAGTTCTCCCGTCTCAGGTACACGATAACACACTTATTGCTTAATCAAATGATAACTTTACGCCCGATGTCCGCTAGGTCATTTCCTTAAAGGAACCCTCCCACCTTCAAAAAGTCAATGAATTGACATGAAATTGATGTCGCTCGGTTCAGAAAGAGCGAAAACGAATATCTACCAAATTTCACCGAAAAATATTCACCGGTTTTCAATCTACATAAGACTTTTACTTTTGTTTACTGTTTGGGATCTCCGCTGTTCCTAGCGACTTTATTTGGAAGCAATAGTTTTGCAGCTGAAAGTGCGGCACTTGTTGCGCGCAAAGCAGCATATACCACACTCTCGGGGTTACATGAGCAGAGTTAATACGCATTACAAACGGACTACAATGGTGAGCGAATAGGAAAATCCGTTCCTGATACGCATTTACTTGCTCATGTAACCCCGGTATGTGATATACCACCGCGTGCTACCAAACGTTTTAGTAAAAGATTTAAAATCGTTAGATGCGCGCTGACGTCACACATTCAAAGGGGGCATTCCAATGCATTAGCCCCTCTGAATCCAAAGTGCGGCTACTTTGAAATTAGATATTTTCGCGTTGAGGCATTTCTCGATGTTGTGAATGTTCAAACCGGTAAGTGCAAGCCAGGGACCCCATTTTGGCTATTTCAAGTCAAAACTAATGTTAAAGTGGGATGTTCACTTTAGAGCGTGACTGCCTATCGGTGACCATGCAAATTACACAACGCACATATATGCTACTACCTACTATTGAGCTCAAAGTTGTTTATTGCTTTCACCTGTGTTCTGTATTCTTCTCCTATTCATCATCAAACTGCATTTATAAACATCAGATAATTACACTAGCAGAGCTACCTTCCCGGGGCTTATCCGACTCAGCCCGCCTTTAACCCTTTACCCTTACCTGCTGTTCCGCTGCCAAGCTGTCCCCATCATCCAGCCCCTTCCCAGTAGCCACTGGAACCTTTGACAGGGTGGAGGCCCCCACAACTCCCAAACAGGTGGCCAAAGCGGCCAGAAGCTGCACCGCCGGCCGCATGCTGACCACGGCCGAGACTGCCGTCACCTCTCGTGATCTGGCCGCCTGCAGAGCTGCCTCTCGGGCGGGTAACCCCCGCCAGTGCAGCGGTGACCTGACCTGCTTACCGGGCGGCTGGCGGTGGGGGCGGCTCGGTAACGGTGCCGGCTGACCACACAGGTCACCGGTTACCGTTCGGACGCTGCAGAGTCGTCAGGTGATGCTCTCAGACCCAGAGGGTTGACAGCAGCGGTCAGTTCCTACAGGCCATCTATTAGGTGGGCTGATCGGTAATGGGTAGCTGCTGGACAGCTTCATAGGGGCTGGACGTATGAAATGGCACGGCAATACCTGGTATTAGCATACATATGCATCTGGTAAGAGTATGGTAGGCTGAGCCATGGTAGTTTCGACGTCATACATCGAAGGAACCACAATAAGAACACATCATGCAGCATATTTTACTCCTATACGACTTACGCTGAAATAGGCCGGTTTTTATCGGGCATAACTTTGATCATCCCTTGAACTACAGCTCCATTCAACCGTGATATACAGGGTGATCCAAAAAATTTGGAACCCCTAACTTGAAATGTCTATAAGTCCGAAAGTATTCATTTTATTGACAAATTGCGAACTCCATTAGAAAGAGCATTAAATTTTCTATAAAATCACGTCAAATTGGTGCATGTTTGTTGTAAAGCATTGGCACACTATTAGCTTTTGGAATGAGCGACAGAAAACTGAGTGAAACGAAATCGTCCAATTTAACAATGAGCTGAAATCCGTTAGCACTCTATCTGTTGTCTTTTTGCGAATAACACCACTTCCAAATTCAGTTTTATTTCATAAAAGTTAACACAGAAGCACACAGTAGAACAGATACACGCGTCCTAACTTCCGCTGTTCATCACAGCATGTGCTCAACGCGAGCTCCGGGGGCCGTCCCGCAGGCCTGCAGTTGCTTGGGGACAGCTCCGACTGCGCGGGCCAGCAGTCTCTGGGACAACTGGTCCCAGCAGGCTGTCAGCCTTTCCTTTCCTTACAATAGCACGTGAATGAGCTATTTTTATTGATGAACCTCCAACAAGCAGAACAGCAAATCAGAACAGCAAACCGCCAATCACTGATTTGCGCATAATGTTCAAAACCGTTTCACTGAGTTTCGTGACACAAATTTTATAGGCATATGTCTAGGGCAATATTAATAATAATAAGTAAGTACAATCATCTTGGTCTTATAGAGAATTGAACGCTCTTTCTAATGGTGTTTGAAATTTATCAATCAAGTGAAAATTTCCTGACTTACAGACATTTTAAGTTAGGGGTTCCAATTTTTTTTGGATCACCCTGTATATGAAAATATAAAACAAGGAAGCTTGAGTGACACGATGCTACATTGAACATCTCGCTTCTGATGCGCTTTGTTGACGAAAATATAGCTTAATCCGGACTATAAATAGACGAAATGTGTGACCAAACAATTTACAGCACGTAACGTCACATCCGCAAAGCTCAGATTTTCAGGCTACCCGTTCGTCTCTGCAACTGGATGCTGTCAATAACTTTAGCTTTCTGTTGGAGCGCCTCAGTACGGATTTAGATAGGTAATGACATGCGAAGCTCTTCTTAGCGGGTCGTGACGGTCTGGGTCAGTCAGAACACAGGCTTGCAGGCCCTCTGGCTCTTATTAGTGAGCTAACAGAGATGGTCGGGCACTCACTAACGGTTATGTTCGGGCCGTGTGCCAGTAGTTAGCACCAATACCCTGACGTCAGATACACTCTGATAATGACCTCGGCTGCCTCACCTACATAAACGTCTTCAACAAACGGTTGATATAAGGTAAATTATAAAGTATCATGTGTGATAATAAAAGGTGTTAGGTTCTGAATGCATACAAATATAAGAGGCATTGTCGTATCAACAAAATGACGTTGCTATGATTTATTGCCATTGTGTGCGCTCTTGTTAGGTACTACGTTATTTCTCGGTGCTTGACTAACTGATGCCTGATCAAGATCAAAGTGATACACAACTGAAAAAACAAATAGTTGTAAACCTACCCACGACAAAAACACCAGACTCCGCAACAAAACCCCGTTCCCGGTGGATATTCAGGAAGCTGCACACAAAAACAAGGCTCTTACTGACCAACGAACTACATGTGAAAGCCCCCGGCACCGTCTGTGAAGTGCCGCCCGCGGAACGTGTCCAGTCGACCCTCCACATCGGACAGGAGTGCCATAGTGCTGGTGGTCTGGGACTGGATTGTGGACTGACGAAGGGCCTCCGATTCGTGGGAGCACCTCTACCTTCAACATCAACCAATTCAGCAGCCCAGACCGCCAGTTATTGGACGGGTGCTTCACTGTTCCTTCAATCTCGCGGGCGGTCAGCTTAGTTCACCAGGCTGGCTATTGAAGTTGGTGAACAGCTTCTTCAGCTTTGTGGACCTCCAGTTCGGCAACGTGAACATCAGTTCGTCGACGTGGACCTCCAGCTCGGCAACTTGAACCTCCAGCTCAGCAGCTCGGTTCTCCAGTTCAGTCTCACTTGACTGGACCGTTGTGCCGAGCATGCAAACCACTTTGTCTTTATCTCTGTTGATCTTGTTCCTACTGATTGGCCACCTGTCAGCGGTGTCAGTTCCCACACCGCACCAGACCAACGACCGACGAAAACCAGAGCTGGTAAGTACAGGGTTCCTGTCGGTGTCCCAGAATTGTTGGGATGGGAAGGTGTCATTCCGTGTATAATTCAGTTTTTGAACTTTTGAATGCAGCTGATAATGGCAGGGCAGGTGGACTAAGACAGTCAGTGTGTTGAATGTTTATATAAAAACAGCCACCAAAACAGTCCACAGGAAGGTCACGAAAGCTCTGCAACGTCGGTTATCTTTCCGTGACAAAAGCGGGAGAAAGGAATGGGTTAGTTTAACATCTTCTTCAGGATAAGATGACAATCCGAAAGTGCTACGCACTTCACCAAATACATAAACCTACCTATTGCCTACATTTCATGAAGCATATGAGTGACACTGACTGGCTTGACAAAATGTAGGATATTCGATAAGATATTATAAAAAGAAAAACTATGTAGAATTATCTTTTTTCATCATAGAGGCTAAGAGGCTTCTTGCTAATGTAACTTATATAAAGTCTTATATATGTAAAGCTTGCCATAGTTGCCTTTGTGACAATGTTTTCTCTTTTACAGCCCGCGGCCTCCGCGGCCCTCGGAAGCCGCTCCCCGGTCACAGCCGACTCATCCGATCGACTACCCTTCACTGGAACCTCCTCCCCGGAGCAGAGACTGCCTGGGCGCTTCCTGACCCTGCGCGGCTCCAGCAGCAAAGACACCAAGAAGAAGCTCGACTCGCTCTCCGGTCATCTGGACAACCAGACCCTGGCGCTGGACGAACTGCTGGAGGCGGTGATGAGCGCCAAGGACATGTTGATTGCCGGACAGATGGAGATTCTGGAGGCGGTGTCCGGAGGGGGTGGCACCTGCGACCTCACCGAGCTGGAAGAAGGCCAGGCGCACATCAAATCGTCGCTGGGAGAGCTGGGAACGGAAGCGGAGAAGTTGGACGATATTCTGAAGGCGGTGGAATCGGCTGAGGCTGCTATACTGGATGGTCAGGATGAGATTACTAAGGATATTGCTGACCTGAACAGCAACCTGGAGAATGCAAAAACAGAGATTCTTGATGGACAAATGGACATCTCTGATGGGATTGACACTCTGTCCGACGAACTAGCCACAACCAAATCTATGATTTTGGACGGTCAAGGAATGATATCGAGTAGCATTGACACACTGTCATCCGACCTGTCAACTACAAAATCGATGATTCTGGACGCAATCGGTGATCTTGATGACGACATAGCCGACGTCTCGAGTCAAATCGATGTCGCCAAGACTATGATTTTGAACGGACAGACCGCGCTGGGGTCGGATATTTCTGATTTGTCAACGCAACTGACTAACGTGGAAACGTCGATCCTAGCCGAGCTTTCTGACGTTGACACGAAGCTGGACGAACTGCAGACCGGTCAGGAAGAGATTTGCGACAAAATCGAGGCGCTCGATGCCAAGCTCGACACAATTATCAGCAAACTGATGGGCTCCTGCGCCGATGGCTCTATGCCTGTAAACGGTCAGTGTTTCGCACTCTCCGAAGGCTCGTCGAACTTCGAGGACGCCCAGGGCATTTGCGAGGAGCAGGGAGGCACCCTGGCCACCATGACCGCCGACAACGCGGCGGCTCTGTACGCCCTGGCTGACATGGCGTCCAACGACAAAGTATGGATCGGTCTGACTGCCGAGAGCGGGACCGCCTGGGAGTGGGAGGACGGCACGGACTACCCCAGCGGCTACATGGACTGGGACGGGGGCACCGAGCCCAGTCCAGCCTCGATGCGCTGTGGAGAGGCAGAGGCTACCTCCAGCTCTGACGGATTCTGGAACGATATCACTTGCAACGCCCAGCGGCAGTTTATATGCTCTAGCGCCCCGGCATAAATGCATCGGTCTCTGCCCCAACAATGCTTCACTGTAAAATAAACTGAAAACTACGTAAAAACTTAACACAAGTCGCTGTCAGCAGTTTCAACCGAAAATGAGACCGAGTTTCGTTCTCACTTTTTGAACGTGTCGTTCAAGTGTATTACTGATCATACAATAAAATAAGGTACACATATACACATGCATGTAAAATAAGGTATGCATGAATGCATGTGTTTCACATGACAAAACTATTGTCATCATGATGACAATAGTTTTGTGAAAACCTGTCTGGCGAATCATGGGGCCTGGGGGCATTTGGGGATTTGCCTCTTCTGCAGCGCTAGAAGTGGACGGAAATTTGTAAGTTTTCCTCATTCCTGGCATAGAAAGAAAATTAAGCAACGTTTAATAGGACCAGATTGTTTTAAACTGCAAAACAAATGACAATGAAACAAAAACCAAGTTTCTGTTAAAGTGACCATCGCACCTTAAGATTACTTTTGAGTTGAGATAGCCAAATTGGGGTCCATGGCTTGCACTTACCAGTTTGGGCACTCACAACATCGAGAATTGCTTTAATTTGGAGATGTTTAACTTCAAACTTGCAGTTTTCCGATCCTAAGGGGCTAATGCATTTAAATGCCCCCTTAGAATTTGTGACGTCAGCGCAGTTCTACCAATTTTAAATCTTTTACTAAAACGTTTTGGTAACGCGTGGTGGTATAACGCGTGGTGTTATATGCTGCTTTGCGCACAACATCTGCTGCAATTTTAGAATGCCAAATTACTGCTTCCAAATGACGTCGTAGGAACAGCGGAGGTCTCAGAGAAAGTAAACAAAAGTGAAAGTCTAATATCTTGAAAGGCCGTGAATGATTTTCGGTGAAATTTGGTAGATATTCATTTTTGATCTTTCTGATCCAAGGGACATCACTTCTATGCCCAATTCATGAGCTTTTTGAAGGTGGGAGGCCGCAGGGTCCCTTTAACCCTCGCCGGACCTATTGGTTTTCTACATACGCGCCGGCCGGGGGGGGGGGGGCGGGTACGACCCCCCTCGCCGTTTCGCCCCTGGTGAAGCTAGCGCGTCGCGGAAGAAACGAGCGTGTGCGCCGTTACGAGACGCAGAGATTGGTACCCGATCTTAAGGTCCTAGGTCAACCGGTGACCTCTGAGGTCAGGTCAAGTGCCCCAAGGTACGGTTCAGTTTTTGGTGAATAACTTCGCAAAAAACGGCCGCAGAGCGCCGATTTTGGCAGCATCATGTTCGACTTGCTCAGGCGCGTCGAATGATATACTTTTTGTCCGGGTCAGGTCAACTTTGGGTGTTGACCTCAGGTCAAGGTCAGGTCAGCATCCCCAGGTCACGAAGTTGGTCGAAAGAGGTCATGTCGCATATCATTCGATTCGGCAAGTCTTCCTGAGTCCATTGGTGGCTTTCCCGACTCGCTAGCCCAATTTGATCAGGAGTTATTGACGAAAAACTAACATGACCTGGATGACGTCATAAATGACGTCACGCAAGGTCAACATTGCAAAAGTGACGCATCTAACCTTGCAAGGAGTGCATCAAATCACGATTCTGTGTGCTTGAGATAGTTGGAGATCGTTCCCGGCGCCAGAAAAGCAGTTTTCATTTTTCCCCATTGACTTATAATGGTGAGGTCACGAAAATGACCTGACCTCATATGACCTTTAGGAAAAATCCGAGACATACAAGTTGTGTGACTCATAATGGATACTAGATCCTGCAAGTTTCATTTCCCTGTGACATCTGCTCTGGCAGTGAGGGCGTTGCGAAGTTGCGACATCTGGAGACCGTGCAGAGGTTCACTTATGACGTCATATGTCAGTGACCTGACCTGACCCAAAAATGCGGTTGGTTTCAAAAGATTCAGCTTGAATCAAAGGTCAGGTATACCAAGTTTCAGCTCTCTATCGCCAGCGTGCTCGGAGCTATCGAGAAAAAACCCTATGGGGGGCGGCACCGCCCCCCCCCCCTCGGCCGGCGAGGGTTAAGTTGGAGAAACTTTTCATAGCTTTAGCTAGTGATATATTGTATACGTGAGCATCGCTGTTACTCTGCATTAAAACCAAATGCTTTTAATATGTAATTATTCATGTATGAACCAGTATAACGCCTTTTGGGGCGACTAACGGAGCGAGCGAGATGGTGAGCCTTGCACGTGCGAAATTGCGAGGGGGTACCTCCAACTGAGTTGTGCACGGCATCCTACTAACCGGTCTCTAGCGATGTGCCAAATTTGAGCACAATCGGCCCAGCCGTTCTCGAGATCTGGAAGCGGCACCCTGCACGTGCGCACGTGCAAAATGGGTCCCAACTGACTTTTGCACAGCACCCTACTAACCGGTCCCTAGCCATGTACCAAATTTGAGCGCCATCGGTCCAGCCGTTCTCGAGATCTGGAATCGACCCCTGCACGTGCGCACGTGCAGCAGCACCTCAACTCTGGCACATGGATATGCATTGCATAGTGGGTGCCTACCCACATGCCAACTTTCAGCGCAATCGGCCAAGTAGTTACCGAGATATTGAACAATTACAAAAGTGACACCTCTTCGTTTTGCACGTGGCACGTGCATAAGGGGTCACCCACATGCATCGGGAATAGTCCAATACTTGGTAGAAGGAATGAAGCTACCCTACAAAAATTACCGCATGTAAATCGGTCAAGTGGTTGCTGAGATATAAGCCTCGCAAAAGCGTGACCACGGCCGGCCGGCCGGCCGGCAGGCCGGCCGGCCGCTCATACTCAGAAATTTCCGTTAATCTAAGGAAAGACTACGCTCGCTTCGCTCGCTCCGTAATACAGGGTGGACCAAAAAGGATGGAAACATTTTAAACTCGTATAAAACATGCAATATTGCATGCAGGTGACTGAAAATGATACCAAACGAGAGTACATTTTGTGGAAATTCATAATAACATCATCCTCAGCTGCTTTCTCTCGTTTTCAGTCTCTCACAATAGATGTTCGAGGAGACCACCTTTGCGAGACAGGCACAGATCGGCCTGCCTGGCGGCTGACGCGATAGCCCGACGACACATGTCCTCTGGTATGACTCGCACAGCCTTGATGATCGCTCTCTTCAGGCCACAGAAGCTTGCTGGACCTTCTTTGTAGACCTAGCCCTTGAGATGACGCTACAGGGAAAAAATCCATAGGGGTCAAGTCAAGTGAGCAGACGGGCCAGTTCCGACTGGCACCGCGGGATATCAGCCGGTCACCAGAGTGGTTCTCGATCCACTTGAGCATTGTTTTGCAATGTGAGGAGACGCACCGCCTTGCTGGAGCCACATGAGGTCCAAGATACTGCCATATGTCGCTTGATCTCACTTCAAGAACTTCTTAAGCGTCGCTTGGTAGGTCAGCCACGTCGCTCCCACCCTCGAACCGAAGTGGAACTGGCCTGTCTGCTCACTAACCGACCTGACCCTATGGATTTTTTTCCTGTAGGGTCATCTCAAGGGTCACCGGTCAGGTCTATAAAGAAGGTTCTGTAAGCTTTAGTGACCTGAAGAGAGCGATCACCAAGGCTGTGCGAGTCATACCAGAGGACATGTGTCGTCGGGCTATCGCGTCAGCCGCCAGGCGGGCCGATCTGTGCCTGTCTCGCAAAGATGGTCTCTTCGAACATTTGCTGTGAGAGACTGAAAACGAGAGAAAGCAGCTGAGCATGATGTCATTATGAATTTCCACAAAATGCACTCTCGTTTGGTATTATATAATACTGAACGAGGCCGGTGTAAATAAATTTTCAAGACCGAGGTCCTTACTGGATTTTTGAACGAGGCCGAAGGCCGAGTTCAAAAATCAGTAAGGACTGAGGTCTTGAAAATTTATCACCGGCCGAGTTTGGTATGTATTTTACTGTATGCCAACGATGCCAACGATAAATTTATTTTCTGGACCGAAGCTCTTAGCCGACTTAGGAACGAGAACATCCCAAAATGTTGGCTTAAGTGCATTCTGGTAATGCATTTTTGACCGTGGTCAATTTGCTTACACCAGTTATTACCACACCCCTCTGGCTAATGTATTTGAATAGACCAGGCATACAGTAATATTTTCAGTCACCTGCATGCAATATTGCATGTTTTATACGAGTTTAAAATGTTTCCATCCTTTTTGGTCCACCCTGTAAATACTTCTGTGTGTTTTTATTTGTGTTTCAGTTTGAAATGCACATACGGGGACAAACATGAATAAATTTGGCTAGAATCATGAATGAAAATGAAACTCAGCGCATCATCTAAATGATATCTCTAGTTCACCTCATTTTAAGATCCTTGGTCTGCTCGAAATTCAATTAATCCTGTCTTCTGTTCCTGATCATTGTATCGAAGTTCCGGAACGAAAGAATATACTCTTACCCATCAGGAAAGAGCCCAGTTTTCCTACTAAACGCTACCAGGAGGAGGTGTGAGGTAAGACGTCCTCGTGCGATGCACGGAATACCGTTACAGCGAGGAACGATCCGATCATCTGATAGAGCACACCCATGAAGTGAGTGAACATGTCTTATCGGCTAGAGTGAGGCAGTCGACCAAACTGCTCCGTCTCAGGAGGGCGGTGGCATTCCGTTATTTATGCCCATGGCCTAAGTGCATACTGTCACTGATTTCATCATGCATCACAAGGATGAACAATGCAAATAAAACAGCTTGTTGCTCTTAAATTTCACCAAGTTAGTATTGCGCAGGTTAACAAAATCCACGAATAAATAAGAAAAACCAAAACTGTGAGGAAACCTAGCCTCGTACACTGATCAAACTACCTTGAATAATGGGTAAACGAGAAGCACCACGAGTTGCTAATAGACTGGTGAGTCCGGCGGCTGAAGGCATTCCGCAGGGGGTGGGGTCCAGAGAAGTGAAGTGTGAGCAAGATCGATTTAGCCAGGTATTGGTCCTAACAATGAAAAGGATGGGTCATTGAGTCCATTTGAATTCATTAAAAAGACTTTGAGCTTTTGTCCACGGTAAATAGATGAAAATAATTTACTTTGATATAGCGATTTTGAATTTTGATATAGCGGACTAGTTGTTGAGGGCCAAATGCCTCTGTCTCATCGGGCTGATCGTAAGTCACCGACATGTCACATCCGCTTGCAGGCACTGGCGGATCCAGCTCAGAGTTTTTTTTTTGGGGGGGGGGGCAAATCATGACAATTTATCGATTCTTTCCATGCCTCGTCCATAGGCGTAATGTTAAAATTATGCCGTTTGGGAGGGGCAAATGCCCATTTTGCCCCCCCCCCTGGATCCGCCACTGCTTGCAGGTGCCGACTCTGAATCGCAACTGTAAAAAACTGTTAAATCTGTTTTGTTATAGTTATTTCAATCACTTCAATCTGTTGCAAAGCACCTCTCCATTTGTAAAATCACGGTTGAACAAATGAACAGCTAGACCTGTCACCTGAGGTGGCCTATTGCACAGCTGTATACGGGGCCCGGCTTCAGTCCATAGGTGAGCCGTTTTGGCCACCAGGCAGCGCTAGAGGCGGCGAGATGGCGCCACGACAGGCGCAGCACGGCCGTCGGAGAGGCAGGCCTCAGCCGGATCCGCCGAACATGGTGCATATTGGCCGTTTTAACAACGGGCTGTCTGGCGAATGCACCTAATTTGACCAAATCTGCACCAAATTCCAATAAATATCTTCATATCATGAATTTATTTCAGTGTTATCGAAAATAATATCATAATGTCAAAAATGAGGCATATAGGTAACAATCTGTGCAATCCACACTGACAACTTTTAAGAAACAAAATGAATCTAATTTGACCAAATCTGCACCAAATCTGCACCTACTCTGCAATAACTGTGTACCAGAAACCCGTCGTGAAAAGGGCTAGTTTTGTGTCGTTTGCAATAGCTAAAACAAGCAATAGCTAAAAAGAAAATGATCGTGTCATCTTTCATTCTTTTCCATTTTCACAAACGTCTTTGTCTTTTCTGATTTATTTGACTACTTGAGCACGAGGGTTCTGTCAAGACGAAGAAGCGCGAAAACTTAACATATCGACAGGTGAAGCGAAAAACGAAAATTGCAATGGTGCAACAAACGACTTACTACTCGGTTGCAGTCAACGCTCTTTCGACGTAAGGCACCAGACATGTCCTGTTCACTGTGTATTCGGCAGTACCTACATTACGGTACCCACTTCACAAATATCTCAATCTTCGTCCATGTGCTCAGTTAGTGACACTGAAAGCCTCTGTGTCACCGCATGGTACAATCGCCAGAACAAATGCGTTCCTCGTCTCACACCTCTCATCGCATGCTTTTCAATTTCAATCGCATATTTTCAACTAACTATCGATTCTAGATACTCACTTGTGAATCTTCACCACGCCATTACCAGGACAATATTTCCACAGAACACATTACCTCATGCCGCAGTACCTCTTTTCTCTCTCTTGCTGACTTCATCTGTTTCACTCTTACTTCTTGTCAACCACCTCTTGACGAAGAACCTTGGCCAAGCTCCTCCTCATCTCCACGGTCTTGGGGTCGACTTTGCCGGCCATGGCCGACCGCGCCGCGCGTGAAGACTTGGGTCTCGCCTGTTTGGACTCTCCCTCTGCCGCCAGCATCTTCTCACGTTCTGCTCTCTTCATCAGCAGAAGCTTGTCCCGCTGCTGACGCAGGTACTCCTGCCTTCTCTTCAGCTCCTCGGGCGAGATTTTATCAGCCGCCGTTTGCGGCGCGGCCTGCGGCGGGTCGGAGATGGACAGTTTCATGGTGCTGTTGATGATCTCCTGCTCGCGGTCGCGGCCGGCCCGCAGTTGCTGCTTGGTCTGCTCGGTGCTGACGATGGCCTCCTCGAGGGCGCGGGTGTCGCCGTCCACGCTGCCGCCCTGGTCCTCCAGCGAGCGGCGCGTCACCTCCTCCAGGATGCGGCGCTCCTGCTCGCTAACGTCGCCCGGCAGGAAGCTGGCCGGGATGACGCCGTGGCGGTGCTGCAGCAGCTCCAGCGCCTGCAACTGCAGCTCGATGTTGGTGCGGATCATCATCCTCTGGAACATGTCGAAGTCGTCGGCCGCCCACAGCTGCTCGAACTGCAGCTGGTGGAACTTGGACTTCATCTCGGCGGCCGCGTTGCTGCAGGCCTTCTCGAACTGCTCTGGCGTGATGCCGATGTCTTCCATGTAGGAACCCAGCATCAGATCCACCAGGTTCTTGTAGTCATCGTGAACCTTCTTGTAGGCCTTGCTGTTGGCTCCGTCAGGTTCGAATAACATCGACCTCTCTTCGATGAAGTTCATGATCGGAATGTTCCAGAGCGGACCCCGGAGGAAATCCACGAGTGAATCGAACACCCATGCGTGCTCGTCTTCTTTAGCCGCCTTCTTGGGCATTCTGGAGGGCTCTCGAGACACAGACAGCCGGATGCACCCTGCGTCGAAGGCGACGGTCACGGACAGCAGGAAGCACTGGAGTGAGCGTCGAGACCGATGAGGATCGGCAGCGCGATCGACGCGCCTTCGTCGGTTGTCGACGACAACATTCCACTGGCGTCAGGGGCGGCGCCGGTAGGAGGGGGAGGGGGTCGACGGTCTCGACATTCCATTGCAGTAGGTAAAGAGGGCGAGGCGAGGAGTGGGGTGTCAGAGGGTGCAATGCTATAGAACATAGAATGAGGCGAAAGTGTAGATCAAATGACTGACGGTCTCAATAAAACCGCAGATACTCATCATCGCCAGCGCATGTTAGACGTATCAGCATGAAAGCATTCATCAGTTATCAACACTCAGTGGGCAAAGAAATTTACCATATCTATGAATATATGTATATCATTTAGAAAAAAACATCACACCTGATTGTCTAGCTATTTCCGTCACGCATCACCTCTTCCCTTCCCAATTTCTACACCCTTTCTTGGTCCTCCCCTTTTTCTCATCCTACCCTCCTTGCTACCCCCATACCCCTTTTCTGACCCACTGACACCGCCCCTGTGTCACCACCCTCCGGCCACCCACCGGACCAATCAGGTCACAGTCTCGTGCATCGATCGCCCCCACCCGTGGAATGCAACTGGTTGGCCGGGTAACGAGAAACGCTCAACACTGGGCCACCGTTCGCCAACCAATAATGCATAGGAGGAGGGGGGAGAGGGGTTGTACGGGGAGGGGGAGGGGGCAGACATGTGACGGGCGACCATAGCTGTTGATGGGGCTGGTCAATACATTGGACGTCTGTATTGGCCTGGTGCCTTTAAACAGTGTTGAAGGTTCTATAATGGTTCGGAAAAAGTCAGATGTTTTCAGCTGTTTTAATTCTCAGCCGTATTGATTGGCTTGCTATTTAAAGGCGGAGTCATGCTAATGCATGCCATAAATCGAAGAAATGAAGCGGAATAGCCACGAACTTATGAGGAATAGCTTTCAGATGTCAAGTCCGCCTCGTTGGAAGTGACGTTAAGGAGGACAGACCACTCAACCACTCAAACTGTTTGTTGGGTTAGCCTCTTTCGGTCTAACGAAGACCATTTCAGGGCCGGAAGGATGACAGGAATTAGGGGGAGACATTGGTCTGGACGAACCCCCTGTGACTCTCGTTGGGGCTGAGCCATTCACGAGGACAGGCCTCCCAGCCCCCTGACACTCACATCACCCGGCTACGGGCCTGCTCCTATTGGAGCTACCCGCATGGGATAAAGTTGCCCGTCCAGCCCTGGAACAGAAGTGGAGGCGTGGAGGAGAAGGATTTGATTATCCTGACTCCTGAGGATGGAAACGACGGAATGGAGGACTCAAACAGTCACCGTGGAGGGTATGATTTTGTAAGATCTTCGTCCTTTCACCAGCTGTTTGGTAGAGTAGCCGTCAGCTGGAAGCAGCAGATAAGAACGGTCAGTGGAGTCTCATCAAATGATAAACGGTATCCGTTCCACGACGAAGGCGTTCTCAAAGACCATTTGAGATTGAAGGCTGCCCCGAGTGGAGCGCTTGCACCGCCTCAGCCACCCTGATACCTGGCGAGCAGTCGTGGAAGCAGTAGTTCGGTACCTGGCCACCAGGAGAGAAACTCGACGTAGAAGTCTGCCGCTAACACTGCAGTATGTATGCTCAAATTGTGGCATTTCTCGGTGAAAGATCACCAGTCACGTCTCCCGTCGCGTTTTCCGTCTCATCCCCGTCCCACCTTCCGTCCCGTCTCCGTCCCGTCTACATTCCCGTCTTCCGCCAGAAAATAGGCAATCGTGTGTAGGGGAGAGTGGGGAAAGATGCCCAGTGTTTTACTATGTCATATATTATTCGAAAATGACGATCGGAAAGCAAAAACTTCGAGTTTCAACGGAAGCCGACATCATTTTTCTCCAAAAATATCACACTTTCGCGCCTGAAATATGATAACTTTTTTTGCTATTAAGCATTTTCCTGAATAAGTGAAAGGGGGCATCTTACCCCACAGGGTGGGAAAGACGCCCCCTGGCGTTGGGAAAGATGCCCCCTGCACTATAAGTGACATAAATGGGCACGTGAATCGCCTGAACGAATCAGTAGTCCCTTCGAGCCTGCAGTAGACATCAAACGTCATCGTAAGGGCCCTCAAAAGTAGTCGTAAGGGGCTTCAGAGGTCATCGTTAGGGCCATCATAGTCCAGCGCGGCCAAACAAGCCTCCGTGGTGGCGTTCGGAGACCACTGTGGGGCCCTTATAGGTCTTTATGATGCTTGGGGGCCATCAAGCCCATCGTGGGGACCCCAGATGCCAGCGCGACCCGTGGAGCCAACGTGGGAGCCCTCAAAGGATGTCGTGAGGGGCCCTGGAGCCAATAATGGGGCCCACAGAGGCCGTCGTGAGGGCTCAGAGTCAGATGCCGCCCCAAAAGTCGCTGTGTGGGCCGAGAGACCGGCATGGGGAGCACCCGACCGTACTGGACTCTCAATAGTCCCAGATCGGCTTTTGTCTCTCATCACAAGTATGTAATAAATGATTTGACGGGCTGCTTGAAGGACAGCCTACAGATTTAGGGGGGCGTCTTTCCCCATCAGGACAGGGGGCATCTTACCCCAAGGTACCGAAGTAACATTAAATCAGTACAATTTGTTAGCCATAAAACTACACCCTGAAACAAACTGTTTGGGACACAGTGCACGCATGTTAATGTATCACGACTATAACAAGGGACGCAAAAATTATCTATCTTCTTTGATATTTACAATGTTTTGACACCAAAATATTTTTTGAAAGCAGCAAATAAAAAACATGCAATCACCAGCCAGCCGTTGCCCAACTGAGCTTCGCAAATTTTTGTGCAGTTAACAAGGCAGGCTTCCGCTTTACGTTATGAACATTAATTTCCAGGTTCGATTCATTGTTTCGCCGCTAGAGGGGGTGGGGCGTCTTTCCCACCCTGGGCATCTTACCCCACTCTCCCCTACGTTGTCGGTTGATTTTCAGTGAGCAAAATTTACGGAGTACGGGTGTCATTTCACAATGTTTTATGGGCTGTGGCCTGTGCATTTAACTATATATGGAAGCATTTGTGGTTACGAGCGAGCGAGCGCAGCGAGCGAAGCGAAGTCTTTTCAATATAACGGAAAAATCTCAGTATGAGCGGCCCGGCCCGGCCCGGCCCGGCCCGGCCTGTAACGCTTTTGAGAGGCTTATATCTCAGCAGCCGCTGGACCGAATGGCCTGCGGTCTTTTTTTCTGGGTAGCTCCATCCCTTCTACCCCGTAATTAACTACTTTTGATACATCTCAGTGACCGCCGTGGCACGTGCCACGTGAAAAGTCAAGGGTGTTCAAGCAGTTTTGCAAAAGTAATGATTTTGAGAGGCCCATATCTCAGCAGCGGCTTGAGCGATTGTCTTGCGGTCATTTTTATAAGGTAGCTGCATCCCTTCTACCAAAGGTCGGATACTCTTCATCTATGTGAGTGACCCCCACTGCACGTGCAAAATACAACAATAAAAGGTGCCAAATTTGTTCCCATTTCAGTAACTCGGTAATTACTGGGGCGATTTCGCTGAAACTTGGCATACAGGTAGGCACCCACCAGGCAATGCATTCCCATGTGTTGCAGTTAGGGTGCTACTGCACGTGAGCACGTGCAGGGGGCGTTTCCAGATCTCGAGAACGACTGGGCCGATTGCGCTCAAATTTGGTACACGGTTGGGGACCAGTTAGTAGGGTGCCGTGCAAAAGTCATTTTGGACCCCGTTTGCACGTGCGCACGTGCAGAATGCCGCTTCCAGATCTCAGGAATGGCTGGGCCGATTGCGTTCAAATTTGGCACACGGCTATCGACCGGTTAGAAGGGTGCTTTGCGCAAGTCCGTTGGAAGTACCCTCTCGCCCTTCTGCACGTGCAGGGCTCCTATCTCGCTCGCTCGTTCTTCGCCCAAAAGGCGTTTTACTGGTTAATATATCAGTCACGGAAGTCTCAGGAATTTCGGTTTTGGCCGATTTTTTTTTATGCTCTGAACTCCGATATTTCTTATTTTAAGGCAGCCTCTGCGACAAATCTCCTTTTGCCTAACATTTCCAAAAGGTCAGACCCCTTCCCGATCTCTGCTCCCTTTGATCCTGATCTCTGGTTTTTGGAACCCGGTTTCTGGTCTCTGGGACCCTGATCTGGACCCGATCTCTGCTCCCTCTCTCCCCGATCTGTATTCCCTCAGACCCGATATCCGCTCTCCTCCAGCTCCGCCCGCGCCCCGCCGTCGGCTCGCTGTCCCGACCGTCGTGAAAGCTGAGTCGGCTGGGCGGCCACCCCGCCCGCCCCACCAGGTCACTGAACTCAGTGCCACTGGGCCGGTTTCTCCGCGCCGCCCGCCTCGAAAGTCGCCGCGCGCGCCGCCGCGCCGCCGAGCGCTCCAATGTCATGCTGGCCGCGTTTGTGGGCTGGGACGGCCAAATGGAGCAGCAGCGACGAGCTAGATTCGCCAGGGGGATGTGTTGGTTGGAAGGACATGAGCTAGTTTAGCCAACTTGACTTCCAGGTCATAAACGAATCACTTCGGGTATTGTAACGTTTGCGGCTCTATTTCCACCATCTTTTTCTTGTCTGTGTATGTTCTACTTTTTTGCCGTTGGTGTACAGATAACCGGTTTTCAGTTTGTTAATCATCGCCAGGCCCTTTTAACTTCATTGCTTCTTCCGATATATTTATCTTTTCTTCCAGATATAGCTTTTTATCTAACAAGCTCTTATTTCTTCGGAGTTTTCACATGTTATGCCAGTCGCCTCCTTCATGTTCGGTTCATTCTCTTTTTTCCAACTCTGGTGCCTCTCTCCCCTTCCTCTTTCCCAAGCCACACCTTCCCTCCCTCCTCCCACACCTCTCTCCCCCTCTCCCCCCCCCGTGCCGTCCGTCCGGCTCGGCCGACCGACTGGTCTGTCGACCCGCCGGCCGGTCCGTTCCACTGACCCCGATAGGAGCCGGTCCGACCGTACCGCTGCCGGCACCTCGTGAGACCCGCCGGCAGCCGACCACGCCGTACCAGCGGCATTTTGTTCCAGTGACTGTCATTCCGGGGCCGGTGAGACGGCGCGACACTTTCGCCGCCGTGGTGACGGGAAACGGCGCGACTGAGACGAGACCCGGAGCAGAGAGGGGGAAATGTTCACATGTTCACATCGCTGGCCGCTGGCTCAATGGCTTTGACATCGGTCAAGAAAAAAGCAGCGAGTGCAAACTGCAATTATAGCACAATTTAGATTGCTATACAAATGTGAGATTATTGACCTCTGTATAACGATCATAGAACTCTATACACGGTATAAAGATGTCTACGGCTGGATAAGCTGAAAGGAGCAAGCAGATACAGACACTTCCGGACAAGACAACTGATTTATATCCCCAAGCATTATGTTCGGCACTAGAATTAGACCTCTCAATAAATGTATCGACCAGTAAATAAAACCAACTGACAAATTACACTACAACTTAGCAATAAAGAAATAAAAGAACAAGTAACCTTCCTGGTATGGGTCGAGTCTAAAAACTTATAAACTAAACAAACCAGCTTCGGAGTAGGATGAAACGTCAATCGCTAGGTATAGGATTGGGTAAAAGCAAAAGGCTTACAAAGATAATGAACGGGGCTGTCAAAACGCTGCTTCTGTCCAGTCCAATAGCTTTATTCATGTGAGCTACCCGAGCTCACTTTGTCACCACCAGCACAGCCCAATGTCTAGCATGTCCAATTTTCAAAGCTCAATGTCCAACGCTGAATGTCTATTTTGAACAGTGCCGAAAAAAGAGCTGGCCTAACTTTCATAGAATTCTCCAGATACTTTGGTGTACCAAACTCTTCGGATGCTTATTACAGCCATCCGACACATTTGGTAAGCCCTTTCACTTGAAATGAAAAGATACTAAATCAGCATAAATGCCATCCCGCTGCCGATTAGGCCAGCCGGAGCACCGCTACCCGCATTCTAGCCGGACATAAATGCGTGAATTCAATCAAAGACTGATCTGAGGGTGATATGCGGTCACAGACACATATAATTAACATTTGCACTAAATATATTGGAGTTTTGATATGAAGTACGTGAACACTCCTTGACATGAGCCTAGCGACATGAAGTCTAAGTTTTATTTTATTTTAACTTGAGTACCGATCCAGGCTCCAGACGACCTCACTCAGGCTCTAAACAATTAACGATTAGCCTCTCGTCTCTATCAGTCGGCGGACTCAGCGAACTCAGTGAACTCAGTGAACTCAGTGAACTCAGCTCCTAACTCAGACCTCGATCAGCTGTGTAGCGGGTCGCCATGTCCGGGTGTCCACCACTGGCCAGTCACCGCATGGTCAGCTGACCGAAATAAGGTCAGTCGAGCGCCGCACTGACGACCGCCTGGCCGACCGCCCAACGGCCGGCGCGGCGTGATGGGGCGGCGACGTGAGCTAGAACGTGAGCTATAGCGGCGTGAGCTGCACGGATGTGAGCCAGGGACAGACCCAGCGATGTGAGCCGGGGGCGTGAGCTAGGACGTGAGTTAGTGCCGTGAGCCAGCGTGGTGAGCGAGAAACGTAAATAAGCGTTTTGAGCCAGGGTCGTGAATTAAAATGGTGAGCAGACGAAGCAAGCCAGCTCCAAGAGCCATGTAGAAAGCTCGGAACATCGGATGGCTAGGAGGATAATTTAGCGGGGGGAGTCACTCGGATGAGCCCGTACTGTAGGACAAACTGGCGAGCTATCGCAGCAGACATTAGACAGCAAGCGAGGCAGCGCTGTGGCTTACCGGCTAGCAAGCTTCGTGAACCAGCGAACCGAAACGGCACCTCCAGCGCACCAGCGCGGCTCGGCGGCCGTCGCTTGGTAGCCAAACGGACCATCCTCCCTCCCCGTCCCCACTTACCCAGCGCGGAGCGGCGCGGTAGCCAAGCGGCTGGGAGGGAGGGGAGGGTGTCCGTCCGTCTGTTCGTCCGTCCGTCCGTCCGTCGCCAGGTTTTCGACCGCGATCGCGTCTTCCGCGCGCCGCCAGCCGACCAGTTCGGCACGCGCGGCTGTGAGGACCCCCCTCCGTCCTCCCCCCCGCGGGCTAACACCACACGTGCGGTTACGGTGGGCAAGAATGCAAAGAAAGTAGGCGGAACTGGAAACCACTGTGCTCGATCTTTTATGATATAGGAAAAGGGGTATGTAGCGTGCAATGTACAGTGTGATGGATATGTCTTTCATTGAGCCCACAGAGCAGCGGCACGTTGTTTTCGTCGTACTTGTGTTAATGTAAGCAAGCCTTTTATGTCCTTCGCCATGAACTCGGAAATAGGCGGTGATATCGTTAGACGTTTCTAGCAACTATAGACGCCTCTTTCCGAAAGTGAGACGAAATGGGAATATTTTATTCTAGTAAGGGCTATAAACGACGTTGCTCTAGTCAATAGCGGCGTGTGAGGGGCATACATGTGCCTAAAAGATGCAATTGAAACCCATGCCTTCACAGCTTTACATATTCTGTTGCCGACAAACTAGGCAAATGTCGCGCCGCCGATGCCGAGACGAGCCGCCGCCGCGCCGCCCGTCACCCCGCCCCGCCGGTCCCGCCGCCGAGCCGGGCCGCCGCCCGCCCAGCGGCCACCTGTCGCCGCGCATGGTTTTTTCTGAGACAGAGGCAATGGGCCATATCGACGCCGCGAACGGTGGACTGGCGTCCCCCTGTGACCCTGCGACCCGGCTGACCTGTGGCCTGTTCCGAATGGGGCCGGCGGGGCCCTGGGCCTGGGAACTAGAAGGGTGTGTGAGGGGACGCGGCGTGCCGGCCGCCTTTTTTGTGCTCTATGTCACGACCCCTGTATCGAGTGACATTTGGCCACGTATTTGAACCGATACCGGGCTCTGCTCGGTCTCACTTCACTGTTAGTCGCCGACGAGTTCACTTCGCTCTCAAACGCGGACGGCGGCGCTCTGCTGCCGCTCACGTCTAACTTTTCTAACTACTGTGTCTGTGCTGTACTGCTGCCATCTCGCCGTCTTCGGTCAATAGCGAACTCTTCTATTTAGAAGACTGTGTTTAAGTGGTGGTGGTGTGAGTGAAACCGAAGTGGCGAGTGGAGGAAAGGAGAGCGGCGCGCAGCTCACAGTTCTCACGGTGGCCGGGTCTTCTCACTATTCCTATCAATCCTCTGTCATCCTACATTATATGCATGCCGCGAGGTGTGCTCCTTATGCGCTCTGAGACGGGCGCTGTTGAACGACCCAACATGCATGCCGCGAGGTGTGCACCTTATGCGCTCTGAGACGTGCGCTGTTGAACGACCCAACATGCATGCCGCGGGGTGTGCTCCTTATGCGCTCTGAGACGGGCGCTGTTGAACGACCCAACATGCATGCCGCGAGGTGTGCTCCTTATGCGCTCTGAGACGGGCGCTGTTGAACCTTTGATCCGTAAATTATTCATCCGTGTTTATTTATTTACCGATTAGATACTTCCCTTCTTCATTATTCGTTCACTGCCTCTATTAATCCTACATCCTCTCACAATTTCCCCCGGCCGCCAACCCGAATGCTGCGAGACGTAACAAACACTATACAGTCCACACAAGAAAGCCAGAGACGTCCGCAACATTCGCTGGTCCTCCGGGCCGGATGATATCAGCTAAGAAAGTAAGAAGTCTAGAAGAGAATGTACAATAAGTCGATACTGTGCGTGAACAACCGTCCGTGACGTCGATAAGTTCTGCTCCCACCGTGTCAGTCGAGTTGAGAAGTATCGTGGACCGATGGAAGACGCGATGGAGACGGAGCACCAGGAGACGACGCCTGAGAATTGCGAGCCTGCAGGGCAAGAGGAGACGGAGACGGAGAACCGGGAGACGATGCTAGAGAACTGCGACCCTGCAGGAGGAGAGGATGGAGATATCACCGCTGAACGGAAAGCATTAAAGCTTCATCGCGGTCGCAAGGCAGCCATGTTCACACGCTCGTGTAACAGGGCTGACGCGCAAATAGCGCGGCGAGCCAGTGAGGAGGAATTGAAGAAGCGGCTCGAGACGCTGCACACAACGCTGGACGCCTTCATGGATGCAAATGAGGAGTTTGTAGAGAAGTTGCAAGATGTGAGCGAGCTGGAAGAAGCGGAGGAGTACGCCACAAGAATGACAGCGCGGCACGCCGAAACGGTCGCAAGAATTGAAGAGGCGATAACTCGCCCATCAGCGAGCCGCTCAGCGTCACGCACAGGAATGCTCCCCCTACCATCGGTGCAACTTGAGGAAGGAAGCAAAGTGTGCGGGTCTCATATATCACGAGGCTCAAAGGCTTCAGCCACTTTCAAGGAGGCTGAAATCACCGCGGAATTGAAAGCTCTCGAACTAAAGCATCTCAAAGCAAGGAAAGAAAGAGAACGAGAGATGAGAAAACAGGAAGATATGCTGGAAGAAGCAAGGAAAGAAAGAGAACGGGCGACGGAAGAAGCAAGGAAAGAAAGAGAACGAGAGATGAGAAAACAAGAAGATTTGCTGGAAGAAAGGGCTCTAGAAGAGGAAGTGGAACGTGCGACTTTGAAGGCGCGTCTCTGGAGGGCCGCTGGCAACGAGTTGGAGTGGGAACGAAGACACGACTTTGAAGATGAGGTCGCTGTGGAAGTGGCGCCTAGTCGTCAAAACAACACCGGATGCGGCCGCGAGAAGGGAAACGAGCAAGAGCAAGGACGCGTGATCAGTGGCTTGGGAGAGCTCCGGCGCAAGCCGCCGCCACCGAAAGCTACTAGTACCTCTCCGATGGCCGACGAGACGCCGAGAACTGCCAACCAGGACCCAGCCAGCTGGGTGACAGCGTTGGGTTCCGAGCGGCGATGTGACGTCCCGGGTCCATCAGCATTCGTGAAAAGTATACCACGTCTGACACTGCCTACCTTCCGAGGCAGCCCTCAGGAGTGGCCTCGCTGGATCGGCCTATTTAAGGCTCTCGTCCACGACCAGCCGTCTCTATCGGACTCAGAGCGAATGGCTCACTTGCAGAACGCAGTAGAAGGGCCGGCAGCCCAAGCTATTGAAGGCATGCTGTTCAATGGTAGCCTCTACCTGGAAGCTCTGAGAACCCTACAAGAAAGATTTGGGAGAGAAGAAGACATCATCCAAAGTCACTTGAGGAAAATCTTCACTTCCAACCCACCAGCTCTCACGGATCTTCCAGCCATGGAAAAGTTCTACGCCATCGTTCATAACACAGTGACCGTCCTACAGAATCTTGGCTATTCAAGCGATCTGTCCAGTAGTGAGAACCTCAGGAGGGTGGTGGAGAAGCTGCCGAATGAGCTGGCCAGAGAATGGGGTCGTGAAGTGTTTCGGCTACGGCCAGAACGACCCACTCTGAAGACCTTCAGCGAATGGCTTCAGGTGCAAGTCAGCATCCTCAGCTTCTCGGCCGTCCAGTCCGGGACGTCGGAACGGAAACGTGCAACAGGCACGCAGCGGGAAGGAGCTGTACGGAGGACAGCGCTCACGACTGGAGCGACCCACGAAGCTGGAGAAGTGGAGCCACGTTCACCGCCGCCCTGTCTGGTGTGCAGTGAAAAACACAGGGTAACTGACTGCCCGTCGTTCAAGGGCAAAACACTGGAATCGAGAATGGAGATGGTGTACGAGAACGGTCTTTGCTTCTCATGTCTGAGGAAGGGCCACTGGACCAGGAGATGCAGATCCTCACGGAAGTGCGGAGTGGAGGGCTGCAAGCTCACTCATCATCCAATGCTACACAAAGGCTCAGGAAACGCGAGACACGAGGAGGGAAGCTCAAGGGAAGAAGACTCTTCGAGCGGATCATCGACGGCTGCGGCACCACAGCCCCAACCTAAAGGCAGGGGAAACTCGCCGTTTGTAGCAGCCTCCCTCAGCAATGAGACCGACACACTGCTGCAGATCGTTCAGGTTCGCGTCCACGGAGCGGCCAAGTCAAAAGACGTCCTGGCGCTGCTAGATACCGGAGCTCAGACGTCACTGTGCAGCGCTGATGTCCTGCAGGAGTTGGGCATCACCGGGGACCTTCGCCAGCTCTGCATCCAAAATGTGGAGGGAAGCGGAGCTCAGAAACCATCTGAACGCGTTACCCTGACGGTTAGCGCACTCGGCGATGGTGTGAAGAGAGGGTACATCGAAATCCCTGAAGCCTGGGCTGTACCATCACTGAATGTGACTGCCCCAACGGTATCTCACCGCCAACTCAAGCAATGCGAACATCTCCGTGGACTAAAATTCCCGCAGTATGATGGCGGGGATGTGAAACTGCTGCTCGGAGGGAACGTGCTGGAAGCTGTTCTCCAACAGGAAGTACGAAAGGGTCGTTCCAACCAGCCAGCAGCTATAAGAACCGGGTTTGGATGGGCACTAGCTGGCTACATATCATCAGTGGTGCCAAGCAGCCTGCGCCAGGTTATGTTCCTTCAACGCAACGCCCAGAACAGCGACGACGACCTAGCAACCGCCGTGATGGACTGGTCCACGGAGGCTTTTGGGACCAAGTACGACAAGCCTGTAGAACAGTCCAGGGAGGATGAGCGTGCGCTGTCAATCCTGAAAGGCAAAACTAAAGGGCCTCCGGACAGGTGTGAAACAGGCATGCTGTGGAAGGAAGACCGGGTGGAGCTCCCCGACAACGGACGGATCGCAATGAAACGGCTCGAAGCCACGGAACGAAAACTCAAACGCAACTACGACCTGACCAGAAAGGAGCAGTGCTGTCACGGGTCAGGAACGCTGAATCCTGCAGACGACTGCTCAAGAGAGCTGGCCGCGTCAGAGCTAGCGCCAGACTGCAGATGGCTCCGCGGACCCGGGCTTCTGTGGCAAGATGAGGGAGAATGGCCATCAAAGCAAGACGCAAGCCCGCTCAGACCAGGACAAGAGGAAGTGAAGGAAGAGAGCTTCATGGGACTCACAACCCAACGACAGCCCGTGCTACCAGACGCCATGAAGAGCTCAGGCTGGCCCAAGTACCGTCGAGCGGCGGCCTGTGTGAGACGTTTCACTCACAACACAACCATATGCGCCTCAGACGATGAAACACGTCTCAGCGGACCTCTCAGTGCCCAAGAACTCAGGGATGCCGAAGTCTGGATACTCAAACGAGTGCAGAGGACAAGCTATCCGGAGGAAACCCACAGTCTGGCGCTGGGGAAAGAGCTACCTGGGAAGAGTGGTCTGCCTCCGCACTCACCATACCACGACGCAAGGCGAGGGAGACCATCAGTTATCCTCTCCGATAACGGCGCCAGCCTCGTGGGAAGCTGTCTCGAGCTAAAGGCGGAGCTACAAGCCATGGAAAGAGAGATCGCAGGAAAGCTCAGTGTCTTCGAACTTGACTGGCTCTTCAACCTCCCGGCTGCTAGCCACATGGGGGGAGTGTGGGGGAGAGTTGTGCGATCGGTGAAGAACACTCTGAGGAAGGTGGTGGGTCCACAGACGCTCACAGACGAAGCGCTTGTGACGGCACCCACGGAAGTTGAGCACATGGTCGACAATCGACCCCTGATCCACGTCAGCTCGGAGCCGCCAGACCCAGAGGTTCTGACGCAAAATCATGTTCTGCTCGGTGGCGCCTCGAGGCATCTCGCGCCAGGGCTCGTGAGAGACAGAGACATGCGCCGCCGACGCCGATGGAAGCATGTCCAAGCTGTGGCGGAACATGTGTGGAAGAGGTGGACAAGAGAGTACGTGCCGACTCTCATCCAGCGGAGCAAGTGGCGTAAAGAGCAGCGAAACCTGGAAGTCAGGGACATGGTGCTGATAGAAGAATGAAACATGTCTCGGGGCTCGGGGCCATTGGCACGCATCCGCCACGTGTTTCCGGCAGCGGTGGTAGAGTCCGGTCGGCCGAGCTTCAAACGGCTATCGCGAAACTGCACACGCGACCAGCCACCAAAAGATCTGCTTCTGAGAAGAAGAATGCAAGTGAATCTGTGCAGACGGGGAGAAGGAGGATGTCGAGAAGATGAAGGAAGACGAAGAAGGAAGAAGACGATGAAGTAGAGGACCACAAGTGAATTGAAGCTGAGAACGAGACGAATCGAGAGGAGAAAAGTCAACGCATGGCGAGCGAGCGCCGTGTTGGTCGGCCTGGTCTGGCTTGGCTTATTCGCTCGGCAAATGTCTGATGTCTATGTGTGCCGCTTACTAGTGAGTAGTCATAGGAATAGCGTATGAGAAGTTTGTCGGTCATTTGGGTGTGTTCGGAACGTACGACCGAACACAGGGGGGAGTGATGTTGCCGACAAACTAGGCAAATGTCGCGCCGCCGATGCCGAGACGAGCCGCCGCCGCGCCGCCCGTCACCCCGCCCCGCCGGTCCCGCCGCCGAGCCGGGCCGCCGCCCGCCCAGCGGCCACCTGTCGCCGCGCATGGTTTTTTCTGAGACAGAGGCAATGGGCCATATCGACGCCGCGAACGGTGGACTGGCGTCCCCCTGTGACCCTGCGACCCGGCTGACCTGTGGCCTGTTCCGAATGGGGCCGGCGGGGCCCTGGGCCTGGGAACTAGAAGGGTGTGTGAGGGGACGCGGCGTGCCGGCCGCCTTTTTTGTGCTCTATGTCACGACCCCTGTATCGAGTGACATTTGGCCACGTATTTGAACCGATACCGGGCTCTGCTCGGTCTCACTTCACTGTTAGTCGCCGACGAGTTCACTTCGCTCTCAAACGCGGACGGCGGCGCTCTGCTGCCGCTCACGTCTAACTTTTCTAACTACTGTGTCTGTGCTGTACTGCTGCCATCTCGCCGTCTTCGGTCAATAGCGAACTCTTCTATTTAGAAGACTGTGTTTAAGTGGTGGTGGTGTGAGTGAAACCGAAGTGGCGAGTGGAGGAAAGGAGAGCGGCGCGCAGCTCACAGTTCTCACGGTGGCCGGGTCTTCTCACTATTCCTATCAATCCTCTGTCATCCTACATTATATGCATGCCGCGAGGTGTGCTCCTTATGCGCTCTGAGACGGGCGCTGTTGAACGACCCAACATGCATGCCGCGAGGTGTGCACCTTATGCGCTCTGAGACGTGCGCTGTTGAACGACCCAACATGCATGCCGCGGGGTGTGCTCCTTATGCGCTCTGAGACGGGCGCTGTTGAACGACCCAACATGCATGCCGCGAGGTGTGCTCCTTATGCGCTCTGAGACGGGCGCTGTTGAACCTTTGATCCGTAAATTATTCATCCGTGTTTATTTATTTACCGATTAGATACTTCCCTTCTTCATTATTCGTTCACTGCCTCTATTAATCCTACATCCTCTCACAATTTCCCCCGGCCGCCAACCCGAATGCTGCGAGACGTAACAAACACTATACAGTCCACACAAGAAAGCCAGAGACGTCCGCAACATATTCAATTCAACCTACAATTAAGTGTTATAGAATCTGTCGCAGTTACTTCTCCAGAAGTTTATTTGCTAGCTCCACATTAAACAGCGCTGTCCTTACCTCTGCCCTGTTTGAGGCTAGTCTCCATCTTCCAGTCCACAGCTCGCTTTAATTGTCGATATCACCGGTCGTTACGAGCAGTCGGGTACCTCTTGGCATGACCGTGGCTCAGGCGTCACGCCTATCAGTGCATGCTGCCGGCCAGGAAGGCATTAAAGCATGCAGACCCAGATTTCTTCAGCGTCTGCATGGTGCGGCACGACCATAAAACTGTAGTTGGCCGGGGAACAGACCGTCGGAAGGTGGCTTTCACCTAACCCGGCTGCTGAGGCGTGGCCTCCTGTGGGGCAGAGGTCGTCATGGTGAAGGAGGGAGACATGATGAATTGAAAGGGGCGTGAAGAGAACCTCAATTGGAGTTATTTTTAAACATGGTGACATTCAGGCAAGTAATTGCTACTCATGGGCTGCGCTGTGCACGTTAGCCTGCAGAGGAGACCCAGAGGGTTGTAGGCGGAGTCGAGATAGGAGTCGCCCATGTCGTGGCCATGGTAGCAAGCAAGAGTGGGGGTCTGGTGAGTCGGAAGTTGGAACCGGTCAACTTCATTGTCTCGAACTCCGAAACGTCTATCACAAGCTTCATAATCACTTGCCGTGTCGACATCACTATGCGAAACTCGGATGCATATTTTTTAAATGATTATTGAATAAATGGTACCGCTAAATTTTGAGTTCCTTTCCTCCGCAAGTGTCCTCCGCAAGGTCAATTTATCGGGAGTACGTTTTGCTGAACTCTCGCCAATATTGTCGCTGGTAGCCATTTTTTACTTGAATCGGCCAAAATTTGTACCCCACGTCATATTTAGTCTCTTTGAAGCATGTAACGTTCTGTTAGATAAGTAGTCGCAAGTAGTTTGTCCCTAAATGATATATTTTACACATGCATTATGTCAAATATGATGAAATGTGATCATAGGTGGGTGAAGGTAAGGAGAGCTGGAGAGTGGAGGGTGGGGGCCACTGAACTCTAATATATACTGGAAGGAGCATTGGTGACTTGTTTTTGTCTATCGATTCCCGCCATGTTGTGTATACCAGAAATATAAATTGCATGTACGGTAGCAGAGGTGCAGTTTAGTGAGAGGTACACTACTCAAAAGTGCTGCTGCTTCATGCTTGCAGTTTGATTGCAGTGATCAACTTTTCAAGACTTTGGTATACACAACATGGCGGAAATCGTTAGACATTCTGGCCCATATACGGCCAAGGCGAGTGCCTCCCCCTGGTGGGGGCTTATTAATGATGTAAGACGGTAACAGACTATTATTTTTCTATGACGACAAAAATACAATAAATGTGAAAAAATATTGCCACTTAATCTGGGCCAAAAGAAATAGCAATGTTATGACATTTTTACTTATTTAATGAAAAATATACTTAAAAACGTTTTTGGCCTTCATTGGCGCTCTGAAGCCAGATTTTGTGTCTCGTTTTTGTTTTGTTTTTCTTTAAACATGTATAATGTAGAAAACCCGGTCGCCACTGGGCCTCCACGGCACCTGCCAGGCGCTGGGGAACTTGTTGCCCCCTTTACTTCTCCGATGATATCGTGTCAATGCGGAGAAAGAGACGCAAAAGTAAGCATATTCCTTAACCCTATTACTGGTGGGAGTTATATCAATGTACTGCCCGCCGTCTTAGCGTGCCTGAAACCGCCTATGTTTAACGAAAACGTGTATTTTGAGCTCACGTTGCATATTTTACATGATATATGACACATCATGTCATAAGACGCATGATATGCCATGACAAAAACTCAAAACATCATCCCAAGTTAGCTTACCTGAATCCGCCTATGATTTTTGAAATATCCAAAATACCGGAATATATACCTTTGAAGGACTAGCTCATAAAGAAGGGTTTCCTGAAGTTTCATCAAAATCCATCGAAACAGGAAGAAGTTATATCATTTTTCTTGATGAGGTGTAAAACGCGATTTTTTTCTCGAAAAGTTTTGCTGCCAGGACCCCCAATTTTGAACTTTTTTGACTGTTTAAAGCCAATCTGATAGTTCACGATGAGAGCAATCGAATGGCGTTTGTCCCATTAAAATCGGACATTTAGTTTTCGAGATATCAAGGAGGGCCGAATCGGTCCCCCTCCACCATTTAACCCGCGCCCGGCTGGGGGTCCTGGATTTCCACGCCCTGCTGGGGGGGGTGGGTGAATGAACACCCCCCTTCTAAATCGGCTCCTGGGCCACGTAGCGATACACGGAAGGCGGTGTTCGAAAGGGCGTCAAAAATAATGAGGAAATCACTTCGGTCAATTTTTTGGTCAGGTCAAAGGTCAGGTCACCAGAGGTCATTGAAGGCAAAATTTCGCCGATTTCCAGGTCGAATGTCGACAATTTCCAAGAAGCCAACGCATAACTCGGGAACCAATAGAGCTACAGTGCCGCGGAAAAGCGCATCCGATAGCCCTATTAACGCCCTTTCTGAGCAGTTTTCTCAGATTTGACCTAACGTTAACGGGTTTGCCTGCAGGGGGCAAAAACTGCAAAAAATAGCCGATTTTTTTCGGAAACAGTTTTTCTGCAATAACTTTTGACCCAAGCCTTGTACGAGCTTACTTTTACCGGCATCGTGTTCCTCTCGTCAAGACGCATCGAATAAACTACAAGTTGACCTTGAAAGGTCAACTTGAAAATTTGACCTCAGGTCAAGGTCATGACCTGACCGTAAAGGGTCATGTTGCATATCAAAAACGGCGGCGCGGAGCGCTTCGCGAAAAACCACAAGGGGGTGTTCAAACACCCCCCAGCAGGGCGCGGGTTAACGTAGTCCAGAGAGCCCACCAGTAATAGGGTTAATAAGTACCGTAAACCGGGGTGAGTTGATATGGGGTGGTGAGTAGATATAAATTGCTCGAAAAATGTTAAAATGTGTGCTGCTCATCCATTTGTAAACCAATTTTTAGTTTTATTTTTCTGTGAAGTGAAGCAACCAATAAGTGATGCATATAGCTGAGAAAGGCATGCATGTGGTGCAGTGCCTTCTTAACACATTACTTTTTTCAAAGTCCTTTTTTTCTTCTGATTTTGAAACTAAGGAAAAGTCCCCACCCTACAGCAAAGACGGTGGATATTCATGGAACAACATGCACTGGGAAAGAAACTACCATCAATTTACTGCTGATCCCAGGTAGTTTTGGGTTTCACCTATAACAATGCTTTTTTATAATTTTAAGAAAAGTGACAGGTGGTGAGTTGATATGCCATCAAGTGGTGAGTTGATATGCATGATAAAAGCTGATACCGGGCTGGTATGCATGCAAATTAGCATGAAATATGGGTCTGCAAGTAAGACAAAGTCAATTAGACCAACTCTTCTCCTTTTCTCTCCCCACATCATTCCATCAACCCCCAAAAGCTTTAGTTTTTTTTTCTTTTTTGAATGCTTGAGACGAGACCTGTTAGTATCACTGATGTTAGTTGTCGGACTTTCGTCCCCGTCTTGAGTTGAGATGTTAGTTTCACAACGTTTCAGCAAGTAACTTCTCCGGCCATAGACAAATCTGCCTCGATAGTGGAGTGGTTAGAACCGTGGACCATCACCGGGAAAACCCGAGTTCGATTCCGCTGACTACAGGAGCTTTCGAACGATTGGACGCGTACGGCGCAACGCCACCAACATCCAGGTCATTCTGAGGGTCAAAGAACACCTGACGAGTGACGACGGCCGGAGAGTAACTGGCCGAAACGTTTGAAACTAACATCTCAATTCTCAGCTCAAGACGGGGACGAAGGTCTGACAACTAACATCAGTGACCCCAAAGTTTTTTTTTCTTCTGTGGACATGCCTAACATGCAAAAGGCACAGCACAACTCCCTGTCAAGTCTCAAGATGGCTCCCTACAAGCTACAAAGGAACACTATAGAACACCTATATACATACAGATTAAAAAAAAATATAATTATTCGTGGTTTCGAAAATGACAGAACTGTCGTTTCTGTATGGCTAACAGCGCGGGAATTCTGATCTCGTGAAACTGATTAGTTTTCCTGCTTGGTAGTTGCCAACCGAGAATGAGTGACAAAATGAAATGGAACAAACAATATAAAGAAATTGACTGGTGTTTTAGCCCTCGCCCGTATTCGTGTTTTGCCAGCGTTTAACGTATAGGGGGGGGGGGGGGGTCCGTTGGAATCCCATCGTCGTTTGGCCCCTGGTGGAGCTAGAGCTTCGAGGAAAAAACGAGCGTGTTGCCCGAGACGCGAGGAAGCCGATGATAACTAACTTTAAGGTCCTAGGTCATTGGTTAACCTTCCAGGCCAGGTCAATTACCCAGAAGTCGGGAAAATAAGGGGTTATTTGAAGTTCGTAAAGCGAGGTTATTATTTTTTCGCTGTTGCTGATCACGAATGTCATGTTTGTTTTGATCACATGTGTCTTCGTACATTTAGGCCAGGTCAGGTCAGGTCAACCAGTAGGTGCCCTGCCGGCTATCCATGGGGAGTGTCAAGTGTCAACTACCACTGACGGTGTCGTAACATGTTACGAAGGCACTGAAACTACTTCGTAAATGATCAAATGCATGTTAAATTCGACATCGGCCCGAAAAAAAACTATCCAAGAAACATGTAAAACTCCAAAAGTGAGCCGAGGTCACCAAAGGTCAATGACCTGACCTGACCTTCAGGTGACCTTGACAGTTGACACCCACAATACTGCATGGGACCAACATCATTTACATGTTTGGACGTTACAATCACAAAAAGACTGGAAATGCTCGGATAATGTGAGCCGACTACGCCAAATCGCGATTCCGGTCAAGCATGGTCTCGAGAATCAGGTCACAAGTCAAAAACCATTTGAGTCAGGGTCATGAAATCTTTAGAACATGTGTAAAATTGATAAACTCGAGAGGCACTGAAAGTTTCGTCGCGATCGGCCGCTTTTTGCGCGAGTTATGTGCGAAAAGCCGAGGTGGTCCGTTCGCCCGCCTATAAGTGCGAGGGTTAATTTTGGCTTTTGATGCCGAATTCTGTTTTATGTCGCTTATTTCACCTGATAGAATACAGTCCGAATTAGATTCGCTTCACTTCACTTCATAAATATTTTGATGAATACCAGTCCACAAAAGCTCAAAAGTATATGTATTCTTCATTTCAATCCATTATTTCTGTCAGAGGCATATCAACCTTGACCCGCAACTGACAATGTGTTTTAATTACAAGAAAATACACTTGTAATTCCAAAATATATTGCCAGTTTTGATACCGTTGGCTTGAGGACACGTGACTAGCCAAGTTCAGAATGTTCTAAGTAAAACTAAGTATCATAAAGCGAAAAAATGATGCTGCTAAAATCAAGCCATTTTGATAGCGTTGTGTTGGACATGATTGCGTTTTCATGAATGTGAGGTCTGCTGCCAAACTACTATCATTTTTCTAATGCTTTCTTTCAGGATGTGTTCTCTCATCCTTTTTTTAAACACTGCCATTTTATCAACTCACCTCTGAGCTTCTTTAGCCGAGAAATTTTGAAAAATCCAAAATCATATCAACTCACCCCCTGGGGGGTGGTGAGTTGATATGAACTTTGGCGTTTTAAAAAAGGGGCTTAATATATACATTTTTTATTCATTTTTGCTGATTGCCTCCCCAAGGCATGTGCCATGAAACTGGCACAAAAAGAATTCCGTAAATGAATGTGGCTTTTAAAGAAATCTAGAATAACCTCAAAATCCATATCAACTCACCCCGGTTTACGGTAGTCGTAGTTGTTAGAACGACGAAAAATAACCTGTTGATCATTTCTATCAGAAAAAGAAAAATAAGCCAATATCGGGCGTAGCCCTTCCTCAGTGGTACAGTCGTGTACAGGTTGATGGTCCTCCACTCTTTATCTACCGGGTTCCTATGGCTCAGCATTGGCAGCAGCCGCCTGGTACCGGTAGGCTGTGCCGCATGACCCGAGAGTGAAGCGGCACAGCCTACCCACACTGTATGACACCGGCTCGGGTCGCCTGTTAGAGCGATTTGACCGGACACTGCGTTACACCGGCTGGGAGGGGGGGGGGTGGGGGTAAGGGTCAGGCCAGTCGATTTGGCTCGGCTCGGTGGATGAGGCGGGCTGGAGTGTGGTGTGGGGAGGGGGTGATGCGGGGAGGGAGTGAGCGGACCTGGGGCTGGGCGTGTGTGGCCACTTGTCGCATAGAACCGACATCCCCCCTCCAAAAATTCGTTTTAGAGATATTCACAAAACCCATGGGGGGGGGGGGTCAACCACCCATCTCCCAAGTGGGGTGCGGAAGGACAGGTAAGGGTGCATACGGTCTCCTCATGAATTGCAGCAAAGAAAGAAAACAGGTCAGTCACCAAATACCTAATCTTTCTGAAAAGTGGACTAAACGCAAAGCCTCACACCGGGAAATAAACATCCAGCACGCCAAGCGCTTCGAACCGGGCCCTCACTACCGGTCAGTTTGACAGTCAAGCGCTCCTACGCTGAGCTACACCGGATGGTGGCTACTGCCGGGGCAAAGTCTGGCCGGGCGGGCGGCGGGGCCGGGAGGTCGGCGGCAAAGTCGATTGATGTTTTTCCGGGTTCGGGTGCCGGTCACTCTAGCTTGGTGGAATGATGGTGGATCATTGGAAAAACTTACAGCGTGGAGTCCCGGTTCGAGCCTAGTCAGGGCTCCGGCTGCTTTTCCGAGTTAGGATGGTTTGATTGCTATTAGTGGTTGCGAGCCATTCATACGGTTTTATACATGTCCATTGATTGTTTGATTGATTGATTGATTGATTGATTGATTGATTCATTGATTCATTCATTCATTTAATACGTGCCGAATTTATCATACGAATTGACATCCAGCATCAATCCATAAACGTATTGCCTAAATATCATGCATAGGCACAAGACCGTTGCCTCGATACCGTGCCAAATCACGTATTGCACAATGCACAAGTAAAGTAAATTATATTCGCTGGGTCTTCTGTGCATTGTGCTTAGCAAAAACAGGAGTGCAATTGTTAAGCGACGCAAAATGTGCAATGCAGCAAGTGACCACACACACCCGACCAGCCCCCATGGTCCACCAACACGCCCCACACCACTCGCCAGCCCACGCCAACCACCGAGACGAGCCCCTCCCCCCGCGCTGGTCTGACGCAACAGCTGGTCTACAAAGCGCTCCACCCGGCGACCCGAGCCGATGTCAAACGGCGTGGGTAGACTGTGCCGCATAACTTTCGGGTCATGCGGCACAGCCTACCGGTACCAGGCGGCTGCTGCCAATGCTGAGCCATAGGAACCCGGTAGATAGAGTGGAGGACCATCAACCTGTACACGACTGTACAAGATCGCAATAAAACTTTATTTTTATTTTATTGCGATCTTGTACCACTGAGGAAGGTCCACGCCCGATACTGGCTTATTTTTCTTGATTTCTGGTACAAATGAGCGACAGGTTATTCTTCATCGTTCTAATAATCTTATTAACAATACTCAACACAACGTTCAAATACCTGAAATCATAGTTGTAGTTGTGTCGAAATTGGGTGGATCTCATATGAAAATAAGTCACACTGACCGCAGAAGTCCAGTGATAGATTGGCGTGTTTATTTTCTTCACAACATATCCGCATTTATTTGGGTTAATTGAGTGAAATTTAATACACACGCAACTGAATAACACACCAATGTTTCAATGGTGCGCTGGGAAGTTCCTTTGCCGTTACGTTTCATGCTCAGATATATTAGAAACGCTCCATACTGGAAAACAGCAAAACTCTATGACGTCATTGTAACGTCATCTCCAGTGCTACAACCACCAAACTTTCTTTAAATGTGGCCTAAGTATTCATTTGAATTGAATCAAGTAACTGGTTCAAATCTTATCAGGTTTCGGAGACATCACAGAAAATGTAAAGGGGGCAACGTTATCTCCGCCACGTGGGTCAGCGTTGAGGGCAATCGCACACCGTTTTCTGCAACAAAATCTGCCTTGCAGTTCTCGATATATCAAGGAGGAAGAAGCCGGCCTGCTACTCAACAGTAAACGTACTCCGCAAACACAGTGATATGACTGAAAAATAGCTAATTGCACTAAATAAAAAAGGCAGCACAAACATGTGTGATGTGGATCAGTCACAGACGCATAAATAAATGTTAAATTATATACGTTAAGACGTTGAATTATACGTTCATGAGATCAATGTACTGTGTATGGATAATCAGCGCATGAAGAGCTACAGATGTTGTTGACCGTTGTGCCTACTCTGGGATCTTACGCTAAACTCTATGGGATCTACAACTTTAGCATGGGATGGTGGGCACGAGTATGAGTGCGTAATCTGTAGGAACTATGCTGAACGTAGCCTCGTGCAGTTTCCGCTTATCAAGTTACTGGCACATGTGCGTTGCATTCACATACGTTTAGCGTACATACGTGAAGGAGTGAAGAACCATCAAGCAACAACTTTCCGGGTTTAAACTATTACAAAAAGGAATACTCTCATTTCTTTCCGTATCTTTTAGAGACATGATAGGCAAGTTCATGAATATATACATTCCGCACGACCCATGTCAATAAAAGAGTTAATTATCAATTCCAAACAACTCTCCACCAGGTGAAGTCATACTTAATTAGCAAATCCATAAATTCCCTGCCAATTACAACCACCGCTGGTGCTAAAGTCGTCACCCCACGGCGCTGACCGCGAGCGCACGTGCGACCCCGCGGCTAAGCTCATCGGCACTTGAATCAGCCAGGCGTCGATTAGAAAATTAGGAACGCCAACCCGTTCCCGGCTCTCTCACACGCCCAGCTCAGTAGCTATAAAACGTCCGGGTACGGGCGGAGTCGACCATTCTGCAGTCACACCGGTCAGCCGACGCACAGGTCGAGACGGAGAGAGGGAGGAGAGAGAGAAGCACGTGCTGTCCCAGAGACCTGCTTTCGGTGCTGCCGCCGCGGACCACCCCCCAGTTCCCGGTCCGCTGCTCCCGTTTTACGGTGCGGCGAAGCTGACGACGCGGCGACGGTGGCGCACTGAGACATTGACGGCGCAGCGGCGGAGGCGGAGGGAGGCGCCGGTCAGCTCCGGTGGATAGCAGAGGCGATCTGGCGACTTTTGCAATAGGCGGCGACTTCCGGCAACTTCTAGCGACTTCTAGCGGATTTTACAAATACCTGGTGACTTCTGGCGACATCCAGTGGCTTCAACCTGAGGCAACGGCGTTGTCTCGCGTGATATTTTCTTCATTCAAGGCTGTGCTTTTCTGCTGTGCTGGATCGCATTCACCTGCTCCTACTGGCGTGGATGTGAGGTCTTCGCTTCGACATTGGTAAGTGAGCTTCGAATGCGCTGTTGACAGGTAAGAATTGTAAGCATTTAAGTGAGCATTATCAGTCTACTGCAAACTGTCCCTGTTTTGATTGATCAAGTCCTAGCACAAACGATTGACATCGGTGATGACATTCCCTACTCTTGGATGGTAAAATCTTTTTTTGTGTGAGCTTTGAATATGACCGCGGTCAAGGACAAAAAAACTAATTGTGAAGGCGGCAATGTTAAATGTTCCGCAATGAAGTCAAAGAACTGCATTTCTCGATAGCACGGTAACACCAGTGGCGACTGCATTGCGCAGTTTGACGGTAACACTAGCGCGGAGATGAATCCCGCTGTGGAGACTGCATTTCCGCAGAGGCAGCTAACACCAAAAATTAAAAAGCTCAGGCTATTGAGGCGTGAATGCTTACTCGTGCTACTCAGGTCAGAAATATTGACTGCATATGCTCCCCCAACATTTTCTAAGCTCTGCTTTTTGAGATGATACCTTCTTCGGCTTTATTATTATTGTGAATGACTTTTTATTGTGGTGTCATGCTGATCATTGTTTTATAACGACATTTTTAAACGCCAATATAAAAGGGTATTTCGCTCTTTTTATGTAAGATACATTATTTGTGCGACATAATCGTTTCATTGTCAAGTTAGTTTCGTAAATTATTCAAGCTATTGTCTTCATCTCCAGTAGATCAAGTGAATTGATAAATCGAATTTTAACAATTAAAATATCAATCTACATATGTAAGCTTAATACACAAGGTTCTGTTGATTTTCTAAATTTTGTTCAATTGATTTTTTTTTTTACCGTACCGGTAAAAAAGTAAATATTTCGAGCATGATATCAAGTAAAATTCTTCGGCCCATATTTGTACTATCAATAACACCCAATCGCTTATATGAAACTCCACTTTTATCCCAATGCCTTTTTACTTCCGTATCATCCTAAAAATACCACATCGCTCGCGTCTCGCTCCTCAAAACCTATTCACTATTCACCTCCTCCCCCCCTCCCACCCTCCCTCCCTTCCTCCCTCTCTCTCTCTCTCTCTCTCTCTCTCTCTCTCTCTCTCTCTATCTCTCTCTCTCCCCTCGCTCTCTCTCCCTCCCCTCCTCTCCCCACCATTGTCGGCGGCCCACCGCAGCCCGCAGCCGGACCTTGCCAGGCGCGTGGTCCACTTAGCTGCCGACACCGCATGGCTTTTTGTATCGCGGCGCCCGCCCGTCCGTCCGCCCGCTCGGCTGACCGGCCGACCGGCTGACCCATATCCACCCGGATTACGGATAGAACCTCCGGCTGATCGCGTCCAACTCCGGTCACGGAAAGACGGACGGACGGACGGACAGACGGACAGACGGGCAGGCGGACAGACGGACGGACGGACAGACGGACAGACGGACGGACGGACGGACGGACTGACGGACGGACAGACGGACAGACGGACAGACGGACAGACGGACAGACGGACAGACGGACAGACGTGCGTCTCTGCAAACCGTTATCATTCTATAAACTGCTCGACATCCCTCCGCTTCTGATGATGCAACACTGGTGGGAGGGTTGACCACACGGTTGCAGAGTTGCAGAGGTCATCGGCCCCTGCGTCAGGTCTGCGCGTGGGGTGGCGTGTGTAACAAGGTGGGGGAGGGGAGGGGAGGGACTGGGGAAGGAAGGGATATGGTATGATTAGGGTTGGGTGATTTGAGAGGGATGTGTTTGCTGCACTTGTTTCAAGTGGCCTATTTGCAAGACATGTTACTGCTTTTTGTTTTGTTAAATTATAAAGTAGACTTTTCAACCACTAAGTATCGATAATAATGCTTAAAATACTCCTATTATTTTATTGATTAATGATTGTCATTATTTTCAACCAAAGACGTTTTAAAAGACGTTTTAAAGACTCCACCATAGCCGTGCTAAGCCAGGTATTAATAACCTCCGTCGTCTGATCATATCACGTGTCTCACGACAGGCCGCCTTCTTAGCGGCACAGTGACCGCTCCACCCCCACCGTCCGTGCACAGCGGGTCAGAGAGAGCGCTGAGAGCGGCCGGCTGCTCCTCGCTCTGCCCTGCAGGAGTCGGAGCCGGCTGTCGGTCATACGGGTCCGACCGTTAGCCGGTGAGTCCTCACGGTCAGCCAACGGTCACCGGTTGTGGTCAGTGTCGGGGTGCGGTGACGGTCAGTGGTCAGTATTAGGGCGGTGGCGGGCTGTGGTCAGTGGTATCAGAGCTCTAACTCGAGGTGACAGTAGTCGGTCTTAACGACAGATGGTTGATGGAACGGTCTTTTTAAGTCGGTCAGTGGTAACTACTGTGGGTCAGTCGGTCAGCGCTGGTAATGGCCGGCCCCGGCAGTAACAGTAAGGCACCGTTGGCGTCTGTAGGCTGCTATCAAGCAGACTGTATGTCCATAAATAAGATCCATAGATGTATCACACCAGTGTCAGCTTCAGGATATCAAGTATGGGGTAAGTATGGAATCAGCCTTCTTTGTAACCAGGAAGTGATTGCTCTATAATCTCACATTTGCACAATTGCATTTAATTGATGAATCTGTCCGCATTTTCAACAGTGTCATATCCCTTTGACTTCGAGCGCTCTCATAACTTCCCCCACCGCACCGTTTAACATTTTCTCCCCGGGCCAACGCCCTCAGTGCTCCAGCTTTCATCACATTCCCCAGAGCCTCTCTCTCCTCTCGCCCCTCCCTCTGCGACTCTCTCCGGCTCTTTATCCCCGACTAAGCGCCGGTGAGATCGCCCATTCTACCATGTGAGTGTGTGTGAGCGTGCGAGCGTTTCCCCATCGGTCAAAGCCTCCGCGAGCACCCGCCGGGGCTCTGACCCTCCGCTGTCTGTAGGCAGCTTTCGCTCAGCGTGCCGGCCAAGAAAGTCGGCGAGCCGCTCATTCATTATGTTAAAAATCGAGGGCAGCCGGCGGCGGCGGCGGCGAGCCGACCGAAAAAGGCCGCCTGGGTCAGGAGAGAGCCGCACTGGGTCAGGGGAGAGAGAGAGAGAGCTCTGTGGGTCACGAGAGCGCGCCGCCCGCCCGACCGGCAGCGGCGGCGGGCGGCAGTCGGGTCTGAGGCGGCGGACGGGACGGACGGTAGATGGTGTCTGGTGAGGCCTGAGTGATGTGAGACGGTGGTGATGGTGACTGTGTGTGAGGTGTTGGTGATGGGACGGCAAGACTGCAAGACTGTGCTGAAGCCTTTGGGTGATGTGACATTAGCATAGCATTGCGTGTGTAGATCTTGATGACACATTTGTGTAGTTGAGAAATACTTGAAGCAATTGTGAAGTGTTCTATAAATAGTGTTACAAGATGGTATCTCAGTCATAAGCATGTATGCCTATAGGGCATCCCCAGTGCTGTAGCGACTGATGCGTTATTTTTTATCATGTGAACCCTGCTGCTACAAGACCGCTGTCGAATCAATTATAGTGTAGCACTGGATAGTAATGATAGAACGTGGACGAAACGCTGATTCCCTTCGAAGCGACTACGACCTCCGACAACTCAACAAACACAACGTGTGACAACTGAAGACACCTACAACCGTTTCGACGTCAGAGGATCCCCGCTGAAGATCTCCCGAGCTCGACTGACAGCCAGACTGGAACGGCCTCACTCTGTGTTCGAGATTTCAATGCGGCATATGCACTTTATTGCAATGCAATGCCCTTTGAAATCCCGGATGAGAGTGAGGCAGACAACGTTGGACTCAGGACGTCGTACTGCGTCATCTGTGACGTTGGACAGCTGTGACGTCGTTATTCTACCAAGCTCATGAGACTTGTGTGATTGTTTGGGATGTGTAAGATTGTGCGCGGATTTTGGTTCTGTTCTCCCAATAATCGTTGACGAAGAGGCGACACATTCGATAGTTAACACTTAGCAAAACGGCTAGTCGTAAATGTCATCCATTGATCAAACTGGCTTAGTGGAACATACGTTCATATGTGTATTTATATCCCCACATTATTCGCGATTCAGGTACTTCATCCTTTTTGTGTTGTTTTTATTTTTTGGTGCCGCACTGAAAACGCATACATCCTGAATGATGTTTATTGTGTTTGCTTAGACTGACTAATTTCGTAATGGAAGAAATGATGTTATACTTTCTGTGCAGTGTGCTAGTTGTGTTTAATCAGGAGTGAGTTGTGGCTGAATACATGCTGCCAAGTGTATAACACAGAGTTTTTTATCATTGAGCATCACTCAGCATATATTCCAGAGAAATACATTCAGAAGTTGCGTTTATTTACCATAGCTTTATTCGTTCCAACTCGAGTACTAAAAACCAATCTTTCTTGCACGCAAAAACCACTATACATAGACTTACTTGTTTCTCACTGCTTTGGTATAACGTTAAGCATTATGTGTCACAAATACATAATACACCATTTCTGGCAAACGTTTTATCGAAATATACAAAACAGAAGCCGTTTTCACACATAATAACGTATTTGCGATAAAAATAAAAGCACAACCGGCACACCCAGCATCCAGCAGAACAGGCAGAGACGACATGCTACTCGTTGATAAAGCTATCAACAGCAGCCAACAGCCAAAGGCAGAAACAGTATACCAGCTCGCGGGTAATTGAGACGTTTACACACTACACTATACTCACTACACACTACGATAGCTAAGAATGTCTGTTGCCTGCCAAACGTTGAACCGCTGAGGAATAACTATTATGGATGTGGACCCTGTGGTAAAGAATGCATATAAAAGAGTTTAAGTTGTGCTTTCAAAAGGAAGCAAGAAGTCACTTCTGATCTTTGTGACCACTAGAGACAGGGAATCGGCTAAAAACGTCTTCATAACAAAACAATATGTCAGAAGGTAGGTAATCAAACGAGATATACAGCAAAGGTAAACGGATATCAAACTTTCACGTTGTGTTCAAAATGTCACAAGTCGACAGATCACGCAACGAAGTACAATAATATGCACCTGATACCAGAATCTCATTCTCAACCAATCTGAGAGGGTAGTTACAAACATAAATGAACGGGATATTTCGAGGAAACTACAATGTAGATTGTAGGACTGTAGGTGCTGTACAGTAGGTCTACTAAAAAAGTCCCCCGCTCCAGAGGCGGCCGGCCGGCCGAACCCCCGGATTCCAGCCCCGACTCTATTGCGCAGGCCGCGGCAGTGACACGGGTCAGGTCGCGGCGCCCGGCGAAAGGGTCAGTTGGCGGCGGCCGGCCGTGGAGTGAGGACGCCGCGTGTGGGGCGCAGCGATGCCGCAGTGCAGAGGAGGGGAAGATAGTGACTGCACGATGCCGGAAATGATGCCTTTGTGATCTAAATTAAACACCTGCACTGCAGTGCATATCCTCCCTTGCCCCATTCCTATTATGTATATCATAATCCTTCAATAATCCGTAATGACCATTCAACGCAAGCAAGCAAACAAAACAACCCGTTTAGCGGCGACATCATCTCTGATAAAAAAGCGACAGTGATGAATAGAATTGACTTAGCGCGAGGGCAAATCGAGGGGTATATATGTATCGTAATTTATGCCGAGTATTTTATTCCCATCTAGCAAATTAGGATTGGGGATCTTGTCCAACAAGTCAGCAGCCGTTCTAGACACAGATTAATACTTTGTTTTCGGTCGCATCATTATCTGCAATAATTCGAAGCGAGGTTTAACCCTCGCCGGCCGAGAAAAAGGGGTGATGCCGCCACCATGCATTTTTTTATGGGAGCTCAAAGCACACTGATGATAGAAGGCTGACATTTCATATGCCTTATGTTTGATTCAAGCCGGATCATTTGAAATCAACCACGTTTTCATGTCAGGTCACTTAACTATGACGTCTTAACCCTCGCTGGCACAGGCCATTTTGCGTCCTTCGACGGCACAAGGTTGGTACGAACCCCCCTAGCGTTTGGCCCCTGATCGAGCTAGAGCTTCAAAAAAACGAGCGTGCTGCCCGTTACGAGAGGAAGCCGATGATACCCAATTTTAAGGTCCTAGGTCATCGGGTGACCTTCCAGGTCAGGTCAATGACCCGAAAACCGGGAAAATCGGGACCTGCTAGAAAGTCGTAAAGTGTGGCTGCTATGTGGTTTTTCGGAGTGCTGATCACGAATATCGTGTTAGTTTTGATCAGAGATGATGTTTTTAAGCATTTAGACCAGGTCGGGTCAGGTCAGGTCAGGTCAACCGGTAGGGGTTGTGACGGGTATTCGTAATATGTGTCAACCGCCTCTGACAGCTTCGTAACATGTTACGAAGGCACTAAAACTACTTCGTAAATGTTCAAATGGTTGCTAAATTCGAATTCAGCTCCAAAAACTAGCCTAAAACATGTAAAACTCGAAAAAGTGAACCGAGGTCACCCGAGGTCACCAAAGGTCAATGACCTGGCCTGACCTTCAGGTGACCTTGACACCCACCCTAATGTATGGGAGCAACATCAAATCACATGTTTGAACGTTTGAAACCACGAAAAGCTTGCAAACGCGCGGCTAATGCGAGCCGACATACGCCGAATCGCGATTTCGGCCAAACATGGTCACGGAAATGAGGTCACAGGTCAAAGGTCATTGGGGTCAGGGTCATGAAATTTTCAGGGAACGTGTAAAATTGATCAATGCGAGGGTACTGAAAGTTTCGTCGCGATGGGCGGCTTTTTACGCGAGTTATTTGCGAAAAACCTTATGGGGGGGTTGCATCAACCCCTCTCCCCCCCCCTGTGCCGGCGAGGGTTAAGTAAACCTCTGCAGACTGCACGGTCATCGGTTGTAAAATGATGCAAATCCGTAATGATGACCTAAAACTATACCTCAAGCACATGAACTCGTGACTTCATACATTCTTGGCGAGGTTTAACCCTCACCGGCCGAGGGGGGGGGACGGTTGCCACCCCCCCCCCCCCATAGGGTTTTTGTCGCGATAGCTCCGAACACGCTGGCGATAGAGAGCTGAAACTTGGCATACCTCATAGAGATCTTATAATATAATAATCTTATATTATTATTAGATCTTATATTATAATATTATAATATAATAATATATAATCTTATAATATTATAAGATCTCTATGGGCATACCTGACCTTTATTTCAAGCCGGATCTTTTGACACCAACCGCATTTTTTAATCAGGTCAGGTCACTGACCTATGACGTCATAAGTGAACCTCTGCACGGTCTTCAGATGTCGCAACTTCGCAACGCCCTCACTGCCAGAGGAGATGTCACAAGGAAATGAAGCTTGCAGGATCTAGTATCCATTATGAGTCTCACTACTTTTATATCTCGGATTTTTCCTAAAGGTCATATGAGGTCAGATCATTTTCGTGACCTCACCATTATAAGTCAATGGGGAAAAATGAAAACTACTATTCTGGCGCCGGGAACGATCTCCAACTATCTCAAGCACACAGAATCGTGATTTGATGCACTCCTTGCAAGGTTAGATGCGTCACTTTTGCAATGTTGACCTTGTGTGACGTCATTTATGACGTCATCAAGGTCATATTAGTTTTTCGTCAATAACTCTTGATCAAATTGATCTAGCGAGTCGGGAAAGCCACCAGTGGACTCAGGAAGACCTGCCGAATCGAATGATATGCAACATGACCTCTTTCAACCAACTTCGTGACCTTCTGATGCTTCTAGATTGCTTCCGTCCCAGCGAGGACGGAAGCAATCTAGCACCCTTGACCCTTCCTTATACTGAATGTATCTCAGGCTGTTAAATCTCCTAAGCGTTTTTTTTCTTCTCGACATCATCAAGGTGTCATTAATAAAAATATGAAATCCGGGAGGATAGATCAAATATAGAAATTGTGGCCAACAGAACATTATCAGTTGCGTTCAACATACTCGTAAGCATGATCACACACCTAGCTTACACCTGAGCCATGTAATAAATATTTTTGATAGACATGCTTAAGTTATGAAATCATCTAAAGTGTTTGTAAAGTTCCACGATACAGATCTAATATCCTGCAGCATGATCACACACCTAGCTTACACCTGAGCCATGTAATACATATTTTTGATAGATATGCTTAACCCTCGCCGGCCGAGGGGGGGGGGCGGGTGCCGCCCCCCCCCCATAGGGTTTTTTTCGCGATAGCTCCGAACACGCTGGCGATAGAGAGCTGAAACTTGGCATACCTGACCTTTGATCCAAGCCGCATCTTTTGACACCAACCGCATTTTTGGGTCAGGTCAGGTCACTGACCTATGACGTCATAAGTGAACCTCTGCACGGTCTTCAGATGTCGCAACTTCGCAACGCCCTCACTGCCAGAGGAGATGTCACAGGGAAATGAAACTTGCAGGATCTAGTATCCATTATGAGTCCCACAACTTGTATATCTCGGATTTTTCCTAAAGGTCATATGAGGTCAGGTCATTTTCGTGACCTCACCATTATAAGTCAATGGGGAAAAATGAAAACTGCTATTCTGGCGCCGGGAACGATCTCCAACTATCTCAAGCACACAGAATCGTGATTTTATGCACTCCTTGCAAGGTTAGATGCGTCACTTTTGCAATGTTGACCTTGCGTGACGTCATTTATGACGTCATCAAGGTCATATTAGTTTTTCGTCAATAACTCTTGATCAAATTGAGCTAGCGAGACGAGAAAGCCACCAATGGACTCAGGAAGACCTGCCGAATCGAATGACATGCGACATGACCCCTTTCGACCAACTTTGTGACCTGGGGGTGCTGACCTGACCTTGACCTGAGGTCAACACCCGAAGTTGACCTGACCCGGACAAAAAGTATACCATTCGACGCGCCTGAGCGAGACGAACACGATGCTGCCAAAATCGGCGCTCTGCGGCCGTTTTTTGCGAAGTTATTCACCAAAAACTGAACCGTACCTTGGGGCACTTGACCTGACCTCAGAGGTCACCGGTTGACCTAGGACCTTAAAATCGGGTACCAATCTCTGCGTCTCGTAACGGCGCACACGCTCGTTTTTTTCCGCGACGCGCTAGCTCCACCAGGGGCGAAACGGCGAGGGGGGGTCGTACCCGCCCCCCCCCCCCCCCCTCGGCCGGCGCGTATGTAGAAAACCAATAGGTCCGGCGAGGGTTAAGTTATGAAATCATCTATAGTGTTTGTAAAGTTCCACGATACAGATCTAATATCCTGCTATGCATCATGACCATTTCTGGTCAGGTCATGTCTTTGAACATCGGCCAAATTCTTCAAATGACCTTTAAAGATCAACTTTTGATTCATTCGAAGCGTTTTGATAAGAGGACCACGAGGCTGGTAAAATTAATTTCATGCAAGTTTAGCTTAAAACTTTTAGTGTTTGTGGAAAAGCAATTGGTTTTCTCATAATACCGATGATGGCAGTTGCTGTTATTTACGTGCTTAGCCGTTGACCTTAATTAAATCTGACAATATTATTCAGACATAGCGGTAAACGAGCTGCTTGTTGTGTTAGGTTAGGCTCTTTCGGTCAATTTCAGAGTGGGAAGGATGACAGGAATTAGGGGGAGACAGGGGGCCTGGGCGGGAGTCCTGGGCCTCATGCTCCGCTGGGGCCGAGCCCATCACGTGGGTTGGATTGCCCTGACACATGGATAGCCGTGGGCGGTGTTTCACGGCCCCGCGCTGCAGCACGCTGCGCTGCGCTGCCATGCATTGTTGCGGCGGTTGATATGAATTCGGCTCCACGCTAGCGTTACGAGCTTCCGAGTCTGTTGATGCATCCATGGAAATTGGAAACCCAATGCATCGGTGCGCGCAACGCACCCTGTCCAAGCAAAATTTTATCATCGATGACCTCTGGTGACATGATCTTTTGCTCTGACCCGATCTAAAATTGGCTGAAGTATCTTTTCTTCTTTTTGCTACTTTTGACGCTACTTCGAATACCACTTAAATGCCCAAAGCTGAGTTATAAGAATGATGCTTAATCCCCATTTCCACTCCAACAGGGCTTGAGAGTCTAGGCATTCCTGTGGGGCACGGGCTAACAATGACTATCTCATAATCATTGTGGCCATGAACATCTACTGCCATTGATTAACACCGGTTTCGCTGCGCTGAGCGGTGGCCGTCCCGTTTGTTAGATTCTACAGCTGGCTGGCGGAAAGCGTTACCGGTCGCCCGTCCACCGCCCGCGGGCCGGACCGAGCGGTCCCGCTGACCCTACCTGACCTGAGCCCGGCGCGATATGGGACGGGCAGACGGGGGTTCGGCTCAGCGAAGGCAGCGCCCACTGGTGCTGGGGACTTTTTTAATAGACCTACTGTACAGAAGAAGTTAGGCAAAAATTTGTAGCTTTAGAATTATAAAATATAGAACATGCAATATGTGACACTCATTTACAGCGCGGTAAAGCTTCTTTTTGCCCAATACTAACGCTGCATCCACCTATAAGATAACAAGCTTGCTGTTACCCAAGACAATAAAATATACAGTTTTTACAGTTCTTTATTGTGACTTCACACCAAACTTCTTTGTTGTTTTCTAAAGCTGCGTTTTTATCGGTCATCATTTCCCAAGAGTACCTATCTTGTATAGTTCTTTGTATGTAAGGCATCCATTGACTGATGCTTCATACGGGCGTTATGAAGCTTTTCATTGGTCGGAAGCATTGAAGGCAGACCGTGATTGGCTCATACAATGAAATTAAGCATTTGATTGGTCTGTTGAACGGAAGCCGAGCATTATTATTCGGTGGTTCCCACCAGCTTCAGAAGCAGCTTACGGTAGTCCCCAGAAGTGTCATCCTATCAAAGAAAAAGAAGAAGAAAAAATGTCATAATGGTTACCCTGTCACCAGGATTACAAACGGCCCTATCTCGCCGGATCACGTCGAATCTATTGAGAAGAAAAAATCAACAGGACCAAGCCCTCTCTGAGCCATGCGATGCTCTAGATAATGTAATATAATTAATTGAGGAGCATTCGTCCGTGAGATATTCTAAGCTACCAATCACTAGCATTACTCCCCCAGTCCCCCTTCCGTCTCCGACTCTCCAGCCCCCCCCCCCCCCCTAAAAACTCACCGCAACATCCTTCTCCAGGGGCGTGCCGAACATTTTCAGGTACTCGTCTTTGATGTTTCCCAGGTCGATCTCGGCACGCGAGATCAGCAGTCGGATCAGGTCCTTATCGTTGGTGCCGGGGCCTTTCATGGCCTTCTTCAGACGCCCAGCGAAGAACGCAGGCCGGTTCTGAGCCACCGCCACTGACGGAAGAGACATCTGGTGAGCGGGTGGGGGAAGTAGAGGTTCGAGGTACCCACCGCGGCGCTACTGTCGCAGTCTGATTGGAGGTGAATGCTCTGTGAATATGAAGGCTGAAAACTGAAGCATTGGGCCTGGAGGTGGAGTGAGATAGTATAAAACAGTGCAAGAGCTGAGCACCGACCACCAGCCAGGGCCACCTTGGTCAGACTACTCGAATGTATACTTTCCAAGTTCGATCACAATGCTGCGATAGCCAATGCCCATAAAGCCCATGCATGATGCATCTAACTAATGTCATGGAGAACCGCAAGGCTATTGCCCACTTGACTTGATCTCTTCTCTTTTCCTCTAAATCCGACTATTACAGGGCGATGCAATTCTTTACTAAGCGTTATTGCAAGAAACGAAACCAAGACCAAGAAGCCGATAACAGCATTTTCCGCTTGAGCATCATGTCTTACCGATAGCGAGAAGGGCGTCCTGGTAGTCGCCGTGGGTCTCACTGCGGATGGCCTGCTCAAACGTCCTGGAAAAACGATAATCGGACACACGGGTTATGTGATGATAACTCACAGTTACGATTACATACAAGTTTTCGTTCAAAATAGTGATAAGTCACGAGAAATAAGTCATAAAACAAACAAACTCGCTGGCGAAAACATTTAAAATTCATATAGCAAAGTTGTCAGTTGCCACGTACTTTTTGGAGATTTTCTCGTATGCCTCGAAGGTTAGTCTCAGTTGCTCGTAGCTCTGAGTGGCCAGAATCATGTTGAATGACTTCTCACTTGTCCCCAGTCTTCCTTCGCCTGAGGGTGTAAAGGGTAAGGTCAGAGTTGTGCTGATGTAACGAGCATATATGTTACTCATTAGCAAAATGGGCAGAATGCCGGCTGCAAAACAGCTCCATATCACGAGCAACGCAGCTTACTCACGCAACATATGAGCATCACAGTAATTAGGTGAAGCGTCAAGTGTAACCCTGATATATCAGCTCATAGTCTTGTATTACAAAACATAGCACCGACGAATGTTACACGCGCGGACCTCCCCACTAGCTTTTACATTCGGACCCAAGCGAGGGAACGGCAAGTAAATCTCCCTCCTGTATTTATCTAAGAACCCTCATCAAGTTCGCTTCATAAGCTCCCTTCCTTTTTCATTTCCCTGTATTATGACTTTACTGACCGGCCTTGTAGAGCTGCTCGGCCTGGTTCTGAGCCCGCTCCGCGCTGGGCTGCGGCACGGGCTTCACGGCAGCTGGGTGGGCTGGGTCGGGCTTCGGGGGCTTCACGTGCAGCTCGTCCCGCTCCGCCTGTGGGGAGGGTGGGGTTCGGTAGGGGATAGGTAGGGGGTTAATGGGGACCGAATAGAAGCTGAGAGAATAACGGAGACATGAAGTCAACAACACCTACAAACCAAACCCCAGCTATTTACCTAGAGAAACTATTATAAATGGAAAGAAAGAGAGGGAGAGAGAGAGAGAGAGAGAGAGAGAGCGAGAGAGAGAGAGAGAGAGAGAGAGAGAGAGAGAGAGAGAGAGAGAGAGAGAGAGAGAGAGAGAGAGAGAGAGAGAGAGAGAGAGAGAGAGAGAGAGAGAGAGAGAGAGAGAGAGAGAGAGAGAGAGAGAGATGTTGTCATTACGTTTACTAGCGCCAGCATGAGGTCCTCGAAGTCTCGGGAAGTGTCACTGGCGATATCCGACTCCAGAGATTTGTTGAAAACTGAAACATATGGCGACCACAAACGATTATCAGTAAATCAAAAATAACACGGATATAGGTGTGACAAACAGTCAATATAATATAGGATCTAACGTAAATTGCGTCGTCTGTTCCTAAATAGAAACAAATAATACTCGTAAATCAGGATGAACAGAGCGAGTCGATGACGAAATTTTATGACTTGACGTTTATCTATCCCTCAGAGAGATAGAATCACATGTGTCTGTGTAGCTTGTCGAGTGGTTTGTTTGCTCTACTTGGAGGCGGCCAAAGCTAAAGTACCGATTCGAGATTCGATATCGCATTATGATAGTGCACTTCGGTGGGATTATATTGGGACATCTCACTAATCCCCTCCAAATCACCAACCCTCCCTCCCCCTTCACGAGACATCTCACCCTTCACCCTAAACCACCACCCTCCCTATCTCACGGACAACTCACCAAGCCCCCCTTCTCTCTCTCTCTCTCTCTCTCTCTCTCTCTCTCTCTCTCTCTCTCTCTCTCTCTCTCTCTCTCTCTCTCTCTCTCTCTCTCTCTCTCTCTCTCTCTCTCCCTCTCTCTCTCTCTTCTCTCTCTCTCTCTTCTCTCTCTCTTCTCTCTCTCTCTCTCTCTCTCTCTCTATCTCTCTCTCTCTCTCTCTCTCTCTCTCTCTCTCTCTCTCTCTGCCACGAACAACTCACGTTTGTGATACTCGGCGGCGATGAGGCGGATCTCCTTGTTGCTGCGGGAACAGAGGATCTCCACCAGAACGCCCTCCTTGGTGCCCGGACGGTGCATGGCCCGGTGCAGCTCCTCAGCCAGAAGGGTGGTTATCGGGCGCACCATGTATCTGAAGAAAAAAAGGTCATATTAACCTACCTACCACCTCCAGACGACGGTAAAGGCCTGGGCCGTGGCATGCTATATAGTATTTACGATCGTGTGTGAGTAACGGTTGTTGTGAGTGAGTTGATGGAGAAGAGGATGTAGATAACATTTGACGGTCAGGACGAGGAATGTCAGATGTCATAAAACATAACACAGATCGCTTTCTTCATAGTCAGCTACGGATCGTATATTGCGAAAGGCGCTGTTTTTATCTAGCATTTCACACACGAAACTAGTTTGACCACAATTCGTGCTAGCACATACGTGCTCGCGTTTGCAGATACGGGTTTCTTGACAAAAGCGGAAATATGTCTACCCCGGAAAAAATACTCGGGAACATATATCTACCCTAACGAGAACAAATACAAAGCATGCCTGCAAGTCCAGAGACTAGGTCAACACCCCAGCCTCCTCTGCTAGTCCGCAGGTGCCCCAAAACACCACCGATGCACGGATCATCTTACTTGCATACGCGCTCAAAGTCACCGTGAAGCTCAGAGGCAAACGCCTCCTCCAGGTCCTTCTCATAGGCGACTTTGTATTTGGCGGCGATCTCTGCGCGCTGCAGACTGCTGCGGTGTGTGAGCACGTCAATAATCCGGTCCTCGTCCGTGCCTGGGGTCAGAGAGAGAGGTCACAGAGGTCACAGAGGTCACAGAGGTCAGACAGGTCATAGAGGTCGCAGAGATCACAGGTGTCACACAAACCACGGAGGTTATAGAAGTTGCCGTGGTCTGTTTCGACGATTAAGGTCAACCGGTCATGAAATATTAATAGTCATGCACATGACCATAGCTAAACGTCACCCTTGTCTAAACATATTCAAGAAATAAATATTTTATGTGTTTAAGACTGGGCTTATGAAATGCATGATGAAGACATCCTAGTTTTCGTTGTGGTTCATCCATCGGATATGAAAACGTTACTGAAAGCTCACGTCATCAAGCATATCACACCGAAGAGTGACCGTCTTACCGAGGGGCAAGTGTCTTACCAAGGGGTGATTGTCTTAATCAGGAGTGACAGTCTTACCAAAGGGTCTTCGCCGTCTTACCGAGGGGTGGTTGTCTTAACCAGGAGTGTTCGTCTTACCAAAGGGTCTTCACCGTCTTACCGAGGGGTGACCGTATCACCGAGGGGTGATCGATCGTCTTACCGTGGCGTGACCGTCTTACCGAGAGGTGACCGTCTTACCAAGGGGTAAATGTCTTAACCAGGAGTGATCGTCTTACCAAAGGGTCTTCACCTTCTTACCTAGCGTGACCGTCTTACCGAGGTGTGACCATCTTACCGAAAGATGACTATCTTACCCAGTCCTTTCATGGCATCTCGCAGGTTCAGCGCGTCGGCAGTGGCGTCAAAGCCGGCAGCGGCCACCAGCGTCGGCTTCAGGGGCACCTCCGCCTGAAGGCAGGGCGAGGATTGGAAATCAAATCATATTACAATGTTGATAAATGTTTAATTTACCTAAGGCACACGCGTCATACCCGCGACTGAATAACACTTGGCGGCCAGACTGCTTTGTTTGCATTCGCACAAATACATATGAATATGGTAGGTAGACTATCCCGGAGCGCACGCAAGCCTTGCGGTACAGCCTAACTGACAGGCATTCCATCGGCTCATGAATAGGTAATACGACTGGGGTTCTATTCTTGGACTTTCGCTCATCGAGTTTCACCTCTGGAGCGTGGGTTTACAAATAATGGGCCTAAACGAAATTATTCGCTCAAGGCACCATTTACTCATTTGAGGCTTCCGCTTGAAACTGTGACACCCTTTGTATTATCTCCTATCTGCAACATGCGGGTGAAATAACATTTTTTATAAGCCTCGCTCCCTCAGTCTGATCTGCCATAGAGATAGGGGAAGTTGGGGCAATGCCGGAGTTGGGGCAAAGCCGAAATTCGAGATATTTCGAAAACCGTACGACATGGATGCCACATGTCAGTGATGCTCTGAATCTTAACTGACTACAGTTATCGCATGTTTGTTACGAGTCGTCATTCGGCATGCTTCGGCTGTAAGGGCGCCAAGAGCGTTTTCAAGGTACGTTTCCCTTGTACTACATGCGCCTTTGAAGCTACATTTCTCACTCATTATGCTACCGTTTGTCTGGCCAATTCGGTCAAGTAATCTTCAGCATGTCTTTGCATAAGTGTGCTGCCTATTTGAAATTTATACAGCACGTTGAAAAGTAATAGGCCTGCAAATGAAAGTATGGCTGGCTGGGGTAATGCCGAAAACGTGCAATTACGCACGTTAATAAAACACGCTACGTGGACTTTACTGCTGTAGAATAGCAACGCGTATTTTTAGTCACACAAATTACACTTTCAACCGACACAACGGCCTGTTACCTATAAGGAATGATTAACCTGGCATTTTCTTATTTTATCACACAATTATAACTTCCAGTGTGCACCAAGCATCCTCAAGATCTTAAACGCGTGTAAACTTTGATGAATTCTGTATAAAGTTTGACATAAAATGGCAAAACATCAATGTCAGCATTCCCCGTAGATCCTTTCTCCCATTTTCGGCTTTCCCCGCAGTCCGGGGCAACGCCGAAAAAGTCACTTCTTTGATATTTTTAGTTTTTGCACTTAAAGGTATGCGAATTCATCGAATGCGCCTGGTATGTTTGAAAGGCAAAAGACTGGCCTCTCGAATGACGCCAACAAGAATAGCTTATGTTGTCTTCCTTGCGTGCTACGGGCGTCAGAAAAAAAGTATTCGGCGTTCCCCCAACTTCCCCTATGCGTCAAATCGCGGTACGGCATTAGCACGACAGGACGTCACTTCCTCAGACCGAATAGCGTGCAACTGAGGAATGCCGAACGTCGTAGAGACGTGTGCGTTGTGCAATGTGATAGTGTTCGTGATAAACCCAACTCAGAGCGGCAAAGACAAATAATTGACTCGTGACATAAAGTTAAAATTGAGGTTTAACTAGAGTTCGGTTCCAATCGGATGTAACTGCGTCTCCAGATGGCTCTTTTGGCACCCCCGTAACTGAGGCCTGGCGCCGCCTCTGCCCACTCCAGGGAGGGTCGCACCGACGAACACGCCGGTCGCCGTGTACTACACAGGCGAGACGGGCGAGACTAGCCGAAAAACCAGGGTATTCGCGACGTGCTCAATAGTTTCCAACGATAGTTATAAAGTTCATCTTCGATCTAATTCGAAAGGATTTTCTTATTAATATAAACCGTCCGGTTTTCCCTTTTTTACATAACCACACCGGCAAACACAACACAATCAAAATCACGGCAAAACAGTAAAACGTCAATCAAATACACCTAACAGAAACATAACACGATTTAAGTACGCTTATAAGCTTACCATAGTCGAGCTGGCTTTATCCGTATCCTCCAAATCCACACAGCCGACACCGAGATAGCGGACGACGTACCCACGGTCCGGCAACACGTCAGCGTTGAGGCACCGCCCTCCCCTCGCCCGGCCACAGTGGGCCAGGCGCTTCAAAAAAGCGGAATTAAATCATTGAGCACAGCTGCGGTGCCAAAAACGATTCGTTACAGGGTAAAATATCATGCTAAAGCCGAATCCGATATCCATTTTCAATTTTGATTGGTTACGCTAGGTCACTGACCTATGACGTCATTATTTAATTTCTGCGCTGCACATATGCCTGGGACAGGCGGGCACTATGCCGCATTGGCCGCGCGTTTGCAGTCTTTTCGTGGTTTCAAGCGTTCAAACATGTGATATGATGTTGGTCCCATGCATTAGGGTGGGTGTAAAGGTCACCTGAAGGTCAGGTCAGGTCATTGACCTTCGATGACCTCGGTTCACTTTTTCGAGTTTTACATGTTTCTGGGCTAGTTTTTGGAGCTGAATTCGAATTTAGGAACCATTTGAACATTTACGAAGTGGTTTTGGTGCCTTCGTAACGTAACATGTTACGAAGCTGTCAGAGGCGGGTTGACACCTACTACGAATACCTACCCGGCAGGACCCATACTGGTTGACCTGACCTGAGCTGACCCGACCTGGCCTAAATGCATGAAGACATCATCTGTGATCAAAACTAACATGATATTCGTGATCGGCATCCCGAAAACCCCCTTAGCAGCCACACTATACGACGTTCTAACAGGTCCCGACTTTCGGCCATTGACCTGACCTCAGAGGTCACCATTTGACCTATGACCTTAAAACCGGGTACCGTTGGCTTCGTCTCGTGACGACCTACACGATGGTTTTTTCCGCGAGGCTCTAGCTCAATTAGGGGCCAAACGCGAGGAGGGTCGCATCCCCCTGTGCCGTCGAGAGATGCAAAACGGCCTATGCCGGCGAGGGTTAAACCCTTATTTGTCCATTTCGCGCAAAAATGCGCAAAATATTTGCATTGGGCAGCAAGCTATACACCTTGAGGAAAGTCAGGCAGCAAATATCTTCGTGTTGTTCGGTGACGTTTTCTTTATATCCTTATATAAATTCATTGCGTCGTTGCACTACCACGGTTCCGAACAGGCACTGTAAACCCCACCGCTACTAGTAAGCATGAAATAGTTCCCGGGAACTTGAGTACGAGAAACATGCGCAGAAATACCGGCTGTTTTTTTAAAGCTATTTTGTACGGAATAACTTTAATGATTTTACGCTGAGAGCTTTTGAATCGGGGGAACGGAATATGGTACACAGCAGTCATTTCCATCTCCAGTCGGTAAGTCCTACTTTGCGACGTTATAGCATTATCTGCCTTGACATTGGGGAAAGGAAACTTGCTTATTCGGAAACTTTGGACATTTTTACAATACTCTATCCCATAATTACAGGAATTTCACCGAAGTTGATTTTCGACTTAATTCCGCTTTTTTGATGCGCCTGGCCCACTGTGGGCCGGCGACTCCTAGAACTGCACTGAATACCCACTCGCTGTCGGCGGAGAACGGAGCCAAGTCTGCGCTGAGGCCCTTCCGAGGCAAGAGAGCAAAGGACTAAAACGGCTGGCCGATATGGATTATTGATTAGGAGGAAAACCGTCTATTTTTCTTATTTTCCGTGAAAAAGAGGCTGATGTCTGATCAGACCCAGGGGCTTATTTAGATCAAGTTCGTTGGTCCTTTCCAAGCTGGAAAGGTTGTTCACACGCAATGATGCTATGCTTTGTCTCTTAGCCCGCGCCCCGTAGGGGGCCGAAACGCCCCCCCCCCTCTGTCATTTTCCGTCGATATCTCCTAAACGGCTGGAGATAGCGCCACCAAACTTTCTGAACCCCTCCAGGCATCATTTTTACACATTGTGACCTAACATGATAGAGGCTATGACAGGTTGGCCACAAATGACGTCAGAATGACGTCATGTTCTGCCATTTTCGACCGAAAAAAGGCCTTCGCGAGAAGAGCTGTCCAGCCTACAGCTTTGAAGATACAGAAAAATGATCAGGACATAAAAGATGTAGAATTGACAGGGCTACAATACTACTATCTCAGATTTCTGAAAATTTTTGAGTTTTGACCCCCAAAAATCAAAAAAGCAATTTTTTGGATATATTTGCCAAAAAATCCAAAAAGTTTTTTGAGTTTCGAAAAAAAACATAATATATGTGTTAGTACCTACCGTCTCCTATCTACACACCAAATTTCAGATCAATATCTTGTTTTTTGGCCAAATTATAGCGAAAAAAACTGTTCAAAAATGATGACGTTAAATTTTCAAACTCAATTTTTGGCAATTTTAGACCACCAATAGATTCCCCGTGACGAGCTGCATCGAATCGATAACCATTTTATGCAAAAATATCAACTTTGAAATTTGACCTAATTTGACCTGACCTTGACCTGACCTTCACCAAAACGTGACCTAAGCTGGCCCAAAGGCTGCCTGACCCACATAATCGCATTTGTCATGTAAAATGGACCATAAAACATGTATCACACGACACTTTCATATTGTGACCCCCAGGAGACCCCCAGTGACCTGACCTCTGTGACCTGACCTGGTATCAGTGACCTCAGATAGCGAAGTATGTGTTTGACGAACAATGTACCATCGATGGTTTTCAATAACTTACCAATTTACTCGATTTCACAACACATTTCTTGAAATGCCTGTGAACGGTGAAAATCCGACCTTTGACCTGACCTGTGACGTCATCGGTTTGACCTACGTCAATGAAATTAGGTCACAATGTAGTTCCCCGGTGGGGCTATCGAACGCCGTTTGAATTTTGAAAATCGGCCTGTAAATTTCCGAGATCTTAGGGGGAGGCGAAACGCCCCCCCCCCCCCTTCGGGTGGTAGGGTCCGCCGATAGCCCTACGGGGCGCGGGTTAACCCTGCGGCCGCTGGGCCTCCGCGCCACCCGCCGGCCGCTGTGGGGGGGGGGGGCATATAGTTGCCCCCCTTTACTTCTGCGACGATATCGTCGCAACGCGAAGAGATAGAGAAGCGAAACTTTGCACACATCTTCCTGAATACCTAGCCGAGGTTGTGTCCAAATTTGGTGTTGATCCCATTTGAGATGACGTCACAGTGACGTCATAAGTGAAATTATAGATTTGCGACTCTCATATTCCTCACGATACATCAGAAATATGGGACCGAAAATAAAGGACCGATTATTGTTCAGAAACTAGATGGAAGTGTAGTTAGATGTTTTAGGATGACAGCAGGTGCTGTCTAGTTCATTTACAGTTGAGTTTCATGCTCAGCGCCATCAGAAACGGTCCATAACGGAAAACGGCAAAACTTTATGACGTCACTGTGACGTCATCTTAGGTGCTACAACCACCAAACTTTCCTCAAACATTGCCTAGGTATTCATTTGAAGCTATGCCAAGTTTCACGTTCGTAGCTCATCAGGTTTCGGAGATATTTCACAAAACGTAAAGGGGGGGCAACTTTATGCCCCCCCCCCAGCGGCTCGTGGGTTAAAGTGACCATCCCACCTTAACATTAGTTTTGAGTTGAGATAGCCAAATTGGTGGCCATGGCCCAGGGCCTCGTCTAAGGAATTTTCACTGCGGGTGCCAGAGATACACCGAGTGACCAATCGCTTTGAAACTTTCAGCGATTGTTAAGAGCAATAGCATGTACAAAATGTTTATCTCAAAATCTTGATATCGATGGCCAAAGGTCAGGCCAATTTTGCGACCTCCCCAACAATAGGGTAAAACTGAAATGCGCCGTTTTTTGACAAAAGCCATTGTAAACATTCCCAAACACTGAATTGCAAGTAACTTAGACACAATGAACATGAAATTGGTGTTCGTGACACCTGCTTATGCCTCTAAGATCATCTCGGGTCACGAATGGTATCTAACAGTTTTTCGCAAATAACTTTTGATAAGGCATGCTAGAGCAATGAAAACGCCTTAGATGTGTTCAGTTTGAAGATACGGATCGACTGATATGCAACTTGACCATTTTCGGTCAGGTCATGACCTTGACCTAGGGTTAAATTTTCAAGTTGAGCACTCCCGCTGGACGTCAGCGCTTATCCAACGCAGTCAGAAATCCAATTGGCGTCTATCAGGGCACCTCGCTCGGACCCCTCTTGTACAACGTTTTCTCCAACGATCTTAGCTTATATGTCAACAGCGATGTCAACATCACGCAATACGCCGATAACACTCACAGATCCTGGTTACCGGACGTAAATGCGACATTGCGCAACTCGTTCAACGCATGGAATCGGCTCTGTGCACTTTGTTTCAGTGGTTCGCTCAAAATCAGATGAAAGTAAACTCTAGTAAGACTCAACTGATTGTACTCGGCACTCGTCAAATGCTACTCGGTCTACCAAAAATGTGTATCAATGTAAACGGTGTGATTGTAGAAGAGATTTCGCGAGTCAAAAATTTAGGCGTAGTAATGGACAGACACTTGACTTACGAACCGCATGTCAACCAGTTGGTAGCGAAGTGAACGGTGGCTTATTGGTCGGCCTCAGTCATGCGAGACATCATATCCCCCATGAGTGTACTACCAGCGCTCGTGGATGGACTAGTGATTTCCCTGATTCGCTATTGCATCTCTGTATACGGAAACTCTACCGCTCACTCATTGTCGCGTGTGCAGAAACTACTTAATTTTTGTGCAAGAGTGGTCTCAGGACGGCGTAGACGTGAGCACGTAAGCGATGTACTGGCTGAGTTGAACTGGTTACCTGCCCAGGACCTCTTAATGTACCGCACATTGTGTTTAATCAAAGCCGGCCTGACCCATGGACAGCCGAGCGGCTCCGCTGGCCTGTTTCGTACCGCGCTGAGTGTGAGATCGTCGATCGAGGTCGACCAGACAGGATGACCTTCTTGTTTTGCCACGTGTCAAAACCGAGTCTGGCAAGCGAAGGTTTGCCTATCGAGCCGCCAGCGCGTTCAATGCCATGCCGCGCGACATTAGGGAGACCCGCATATCGGCGTTCAGAGGGACCGTCAAGAAATACTTGAGCACGGCGCGGCGGTGAACGCACATATATGTACGCACAGGAGCTTTTATTGTGATCTTAGCACTCCCACTTTTGTTTTACATGTTTTAAGTGTCTTTTACCCATATCGTGGCTTTTACCGGTTAAGCGTCTTTTGTCCATATTGTTGACGCGAGCACATGAAAAACCAGTGAATGCCTGGATGAGCTTTAAATATATTCTGATTCTGATTCTGATTCTGAAGTTGACCTTTCCAGGTCAAGTTATAGTTCCTTCGATGCGTCTTGACGGAAGGAACATGATGCCGGTAAAAGTAACCTCGTGCACGGCTTGGGTCAAAGGCTATTGCAGAAAAACTGTTTCTGAAAAAAAAAATCGGCTATTTTGGCAGTTTCTGTCCCCTGCAGGCAAAACCGTTGACGTTAGGTCAAATCTGAGAGAATTTGTCAGAAAGGGCATTAATTGAGCAATCGAATGCGCTTTTCCGTGGCACTGTAGCTCTATTGGTTCCCGAGTTATGTGTAGGTGTTCAAACACCCCTCTCTCCCCCCCCCCCATCAGGGCGTGGAAATCCAGGACCCCCAGTGGGGCGCGGGTTAAGTAGCAAGGGGTGCATGCAAGATTACGTTACTAAAGGTGCATGGATCATTCTGGATTCTGACCTTGAAAAAACTGAAACACATATAGCTGTCTTTGATATTATTTTATGATGATGAGAACCGTATTGAGAACTTCTAAAGGCTCCCTGATAGCGGTTCGCTCGCCGACTTTGACCGGTCGATTTCGTATCGTTCCCCGATGGCGCTATTTTAAGTGATCCGCGCGGCGGGGGACCCCGGGGCGATACCTGGCGCCCATATTGTTTGAGATGACACCACCTATCAGCTCGGTGATAGCGTCACGGTCAGAGCACGGGTTAGCTGGCCGACCGGAGGTCGAGGGCACGGCATTCACCGGGCAGAGGTGACACCGAGAGACTTCTCCACCGGGCCAACCGCTAACCCCAACCGGCTGACCGGTCAGACTAAGGTAAGAATGATCACGAACTGAAACGGGACCCGCAGTCGAGCTTTACATAGTTATGTGTGAGTATGCTTAATTGCTTAGCGATGCATTCTAGGATGAGCTACAATTTTGGAGAAAAGTGCTGAAATATAGTTTTTTTAAGTTCAACCTGCACTGTAAACATCTCTGTAAACAAGGCACGATAATTGCTAGCTGAATTACAGATAATACTGGTTAACGCACCTTGATTTTACAGACGATGAACTTCATCAAAATTATTTCCACCTGGCACCTATTTCCCAACTAAAACTGGGTATCATTGGATTCGACTCTTCCCAAAGAATCTTTTTGGTCTTAACCCTCGCCCTGGCAGGGCATTTTTCGTAACACGGCCTGGCAGGGGGGGGGGGGGGGTGTCGATGCGACCCCCCTCGCGATTGGCTCCTATGGCACCTAGAAACACCAAATTTGGTAGGTAGGTGGGCCCCCTATATTTCTCACCCCTATTCAAATTTGGTTACTCTAGGTCAATATTTAGGGGGGTTTTGGGGCGTATAAATGTAAAAATTTTGCTTAAAACAGGTCAAAAGTTTTTCGCTCCTAACTTTTGATCTAATTAAGATAAGGCAAAAATAAAAGCACCAGTGAAATCAACACGTCAAGGCGCGTCGGATGATATACATTTTGCTTGCTGAAGTGTACTTAAAGTTTTTCTTAATTATTAAGTAAACTTTAGTTAATTAATTAAGTTTAAGTTAGCCAAATTGCATCATATCGCATATCATTCGATTCGGCTGATCACCAGGAACACAATGACATCATTTTTAAGCTCTAGCGGGATTATGTACCAAGTTATTGGCAAAAATGTCATTTGACCTCAGCTGACCTCATTTGACCTGACCCATGGATCACCAAACAAAGAAGCACCAAGTGACCTGCTGTTAAGTACTGTGGTTTCAAAGCACAAAAGTGATAGAACGAAGCGGATATCTCCAGTATTTTCCTAATTTAGTATTTTCCCATAGGCTTAACCCCAGCCAGCCTTCCCAAGTGGGGCCCACATGGGCCCCAAGTGGGCACCAAACTGGGACCCATCTGGGCTGCCCACCTTGGACCCAGATGGGAATGTCATAGGCGTCCAACTGGGTCCCATCTGGGCACCCCAGACGGGGCCCATGTGGGACCCTTCTGGGGCCCGTATTGAGCCCGCATATTGGCTTTCCCAGTTGGGACCCACATGGGCAGCCCAAGTGGGGCCCATATGGGACCCTGCTGGGATATATGTATGTGCATATATATATATATATATATATATATATATATATATATATATATATATATATATATATATATATATGGGTCTCACACGGGCTTCCCCAGTTGGGACTCACACGGACACATGCAAAAAGCGCACATGGATTTTAATTGGGATTTGGTACCTAGCTTATGTCGTACACTATTTCCGCGTGAATCCCAAAAAGCAATGTGGTCACACGTGAGAGAACCGCGTAGCCTTTGCCTCTCACTAGATCCCCAGAGATCCGAACTCAAGACCTATGGAACATGATGCGGGGACCCTAACCACTACACTACGCTACCATTGCAGGTAGACGGCCGGCGGCCGATAGAGAACGGAAGCGTGGATGCGTACAGCCCACCGCTAAAGTAATGTATGTATGGTTTTACCAATCTCAACGGATGGCTTTGACCGACGATTTTTAAATGCAGACTGATTGAAAAGAAGACGTCAATAGATAAAGTTGTAGCTGCAAGGGTGAAGATACATGTAAGCTACATTTAAAGTCTCGTTGCAGTCTGGCTGATCGTTCCTAGGCTTCACAAGCAGAACATACCCATGACTGAAACCACACATTACTTCTGCTGTGGACTGTACCTACCTATTGTGAAAAAGGAGAAAAGTTTGTAACGATTGTGTAGAGGCCCGACCGGTCCGGCAGCGCCGTATTGCGTCTATTTATAGCATAGTCACCAACTGCCGGCGCGCGGCCGCCCCGCGGCCGCGCCACCACACAACGAACGCCGGCAACACAGTATCAGCGACCTCGCAGGGACGCGGGTAGGGGTGTGCCCAGGAGGCTGTCAGATCAGGAGTCTGGCAGGGTAGCGGCACAGATCAGGCAGGGTAGCGGCACAGTGGAGCCTGGAGGCGCCGGCCAAGCCCAGCACGTAGGGGAGAGTGGGGTGGGTTGTATCAGTTTTTACTCCGAGACCCATAACCTCGTAACTATCCGTGATAAACTCATTATTTCCATACTATCTCCTTCCTTGATTCTTCTGCTTTTTTGTGCAAAGTAACTTTTCTGCTACCTCTACCAGTTTTTCTTCTACGATCTGCCGAATAGAACAATGTTTTTGATACAACTTGCCCCATGGCTTGGGTGAGTTTGTGGTGTTGTGGGGCTGTTCACCACATATCAGTGACTGGATTTTACGTTAATCAGAAATGGAGAATATCAACCTGGTGCGTGTTCCATAAATTCAATCAGTTCGATCCAAACGGCCCCAAGTAAAAGAATTAATTAAAAGAGCGGGTTGTTATATTTTAAGTTCCAAAACGAAGGCAAAAATCGAAACAACGAATCAGACAATGGAGCGACGAAGAGACGAGAATGAAATCCACGTTTGCCAAATATGCCCTGCCTAATCTAAGTTATAAATCCCGGACAGTACGGGCCAAATCGCGGAGCCAGACGTGACGCGTCTGCTCGGGCCAACAGCTCGGCCAGAAGTCCCGGGGTAGCGCGCGGCCCGACGCAGCGGGCCGGGTCCAGACATGCGCAGAAGCACTCGGACACCACGTGGCTGCCGATCGGAGCGCGGATTGGTCACTGGCCGACGCACTGCGGCAGCGCAGGCCGCAGACACGCGGTCGCATCGTGATGGGACAAAGTTCACGAACAGACACGTCCTGGGCCGCCTCCCCAGCGCCGGGGCGGGGTAGCGACGTCACAAGTCGGCGCGCGAATCGGTCTGCGCCGGGAACTCCCGTGCCGGCCGGCGACACACGTGGTTACCACAAGTTGTATCACATGGTGGGGTAATTTGTATCACTAGTTATTTCACGTTTCAGGGAGTGTGCTTGCTACTGGTTTTGAACATAACAACAACATTAAATGGGGTTAATACAATGTATATCACTCAAAGGCTTCACTTTTATTAGACCAAACTTAGGTCAATGCAATGGCCCGTTAAGAGCAAAGAAGCCAACACATTGTGCCGAAATGGAACGAGTATTGACTAGCTACCTACCAACGCGAGACAGGGCTTAGCTTTCGCGATCAAAAGCAACATACCCATACATACATACATGTTACAACATACCCCACCCGGCTCTGATACAACATGTACCTCGCCGCCATCTTGGAAAAAACATCCTCGTGCTCAAAAACAGCGGACAGATGGAGTAATCCATTTTCACTCACGCAGCCTTAGAACCTACCCTCACCACCGCTACGGAGATCTTTCAAATTTGTGCACATCTAAATGCCCAAAACACACATTTTCTTGCAACTCACCTTTTTAGAATGACATTAAAAAAACATAAAATCGGCTCTCACCTCGAGACGCGTCCACCCAGCCACACGACAGTACAGGGAAAGATGGCGCCCGGAAAACGTTGTCGGCTGGTCGTGTCACGAGCGCTATCTATTGGATAAGTTTGGCACAATTCGCCCTGATACAACTTGGACATGATACAACTCTCCCCGCTCTCCCCTAAAGTTAGCCCATCTGGGACCTAGTTGGACGCACATGACATACCCAGATGTAGCCCAGCCCATATTCGCTCAGATGCCCCACTTCCAGCCCATGTGGGCCCCATTTGGGATGGCTGGGACATTACGACGTAATGACCTCTAACTGACCTCAGGTCAGCGACATAAAAACCCAAACTATATGTTTACAACTCGGTGAACTTAGCACATCCTGAAAGTTTGAAGGAAATCAGTCCAAAACTGTGAGTTGGACAGGTGCAAAAAGAAAATAGAAATTTGACCATGACCTTGTACCGGTGTTTCTGACCTGGTGACCTGACCCAAGGTCACCTGGACCTGAATTTTTTTTCAGGTCATATGTAAAAAGGTTGCCCCATAGGCTGTGCCAAATTTGGCGGCGCTGCGTGCCACCGTTTTTACGCTATCTTCGAAAACCCTTAGGGGGGAGGGGGTCGCATCGACCCCCCTGCCAGGGCGATGGTTAACGCGAAGCTTTATCTCCAGCAGGAACGAAATGGCGCGGGGGGGGAGTCGCAACCACCCCCTCCCATGTGCATTCTAGGATGGGAAAGTGCGGGCGAGGGTTATTCGTAGAAATGACGAAAGACTCATCCGGCCTTTTAACGTGATTGTTTCCTTTTCAGGTTACCTGAGATGGAACCAATTTAATTCGGCACTGTCAGTGGAGTACAACTAGCCATCGTCCATTCATCACTGAACACCTCAACACTGGGATGACTAAGCGTGGGAAAAGTTCCAATAGCAGGCCACGAAAATCCACCGCTTCGAAACAGCCACAAGAAAGCATGGCAGCCACAGCTGCTACAGTTGCCGCCAACCTTATTCCCGCGGTAGTACAGGTAGCAAAAGATTGGTACGACTCTAAGAAAGAGAAAAATGAAAAAGAAAATGAAGCCAAGGAGAAGGAAGAACACGAAAAACGTGAAGAAGAAATGAAGCAAAAACAGAAGCAACATGAGGAGGAGGAGATGAAACAAACACTAGAAAGAGAGAGAAAGGCACGAGAAGACTCTGAGAGGAAATTTCAACAAATGCAAGAGATGGTCATGAGAATGGCGTCAGCTAACCAAGAAGCACATGCAAAATCCCAAGAGACGATGCGTAGGATGCAAGAAGAACTTGAAAGGGAACGTCGGGCTCACAGAGAAGAGACCCAAAAGAATCAGTTAAAAATGCAGGAGCAAGTAAATGAACACACTAAGGGAAAAATGGCAGGGGCAGCCGCAGAGGGTGCAACGAGGGCGGGCGGTGCGATTCACACAGGAGCGGTCAGCAGTCAGACGGGGGCGGCCAGCAGTCAGAGGGGGGCGGCCAGCAGTCAGACGGGGGCGGTCAGCAGTCAGACAGGGGCGGTCGGCAGTCAGACAGGGGCGGCCAGCAGTCAGACAGGAGCGGTCAGCAGTCAGACGGGGGCGGTAAGCAGCCAGACAGAGGCGGCCAGTAGTCAGACAGCGGCGGTCAGCGGTCAGACAGGGCCGGTCACCAGTCAGACAGCGGCGGTCAGAAGTCACACAGGGTCGGTCAGCGGTCAGACAGCGGCGGTCAGCAGTCAGACAGCGGCGGTCAGCGGCCAGACAGGGCCGGTCAGCGGTCAGACAGGGGCGGCCAGCAGTCAGACAGGGGCGGTCGGCAGTCAGATGGGAGCGGTCGGCAGTCAGACGGGAGCGGCCAGCAGTCAGACAGGGGCGGTCGGCAGTCAGACAGGGTCGGCCAGCAGTCAGATGGGAGCGGTCGGCAGTCAGACGGGAGCGGCCAGAAGTCAGACAGGGGCGGTCGGCAGTCAGACAGGGTCGGCCAGCAGTCAGATGGGAGCGGTCGGCAGTCAGACGGGAGCGGCCAGCAGTCAGACAGGGGCGGTCGGCAGTCAGACAGGGTCGGCCAGCAGTCAGATGGGAGCGGTCGGCAGTCAGACGGGAGCGGCCAGAAGTCAGATGGGAGCGGTCGGCAGTCAGACGGGGGCGGCCAGCAGTCAGACAGGGGCGGTCGGCAGTCAGACAGGGTCGGCCAGCAGTCACACAGCGGCTGTCAGCGGCCAGACAGCGGCGGTCAGCGGTCAGACAGGGTCGGCCAGCGGGGGTCAGATCGCACCCTCCACCGGAGCAGCGCGGACCGCTGGAGAGCGGGCGGCGGCTCGTGAGCCGGCCCCTGCGGAGTCCGTTCGGCAGGCCGCCGCCCCCCTGCCGGCGCTCTGTCAACAGTACTGGACCAGAAACGGCTGCAAGAAGGAGGCGTGCGGCCAGGTGCACCTCTGCAAACTGTTCCTGGCCGGAATCTGCAAATTTGGACACAGATGCCGCAACGAGCACACGCTCAAGTCCGAACATAACAAGGTGAGTTGTTGAATACTGAATGCTGAATACCGGTACCGTGAATAGAGTTCTGACTTTCATCAGAATGAAATAGGTGACCCACACAATTTAGACCTAACCCGCGCCGGGGGGGGGGAGGGGGTTGAACACCACCCACCCTCCCTGTGGTTTTCCTTCGATATCCCCCCCAAAAAAAACAGCGGCGCAGAGCGCCGCCGTTTTTGGCACACCTGTTCGTGCATCTTTTCCGCACATGTTGTGAAAATTTCAGACCCAGGTCGCCAAAGGTCAGGTCACCAGGTCACGCCAAGTGACCTCGCCTCAGAAAAATAGAAATGTTCGTCATAGCTACACCGACTGAACGATTGCCTTGCACCTTTCAGCGATTGATAAGAGTACCTGTATCTATGACATGTATATCTGGGAATTTTGATATCGGTGACCTAAGGTCAGGTCAATTTTTCGGCCTCTCCGATTACCTAAAAGTCAATGGGAGAAAATTGAAAAGCGTCTGTTTTGCACGAACACCATTCTAGACACTCTCAAACAGCGAGATGCAGGTAAAATTGACACATTGAACTGGAAAATGGCAACTGTGACTCCTTGTTACGCCCCCGAGGTCATCTCAGGTCACCAATAGTTTCCAACAGTTTTTCGCTAATAACTTCTGATAGAGGCATGCTAGAGCGAGGGAAACGCTTCAGATGTGTTTGGCTCGACGTTGCGGATCGACTGATATGCAACATGACCTTTTCCAGTCAGGTCATGACCTTGACCTGAGGTCAAATTTTCAAGTTGACCTTCCAAGGTCAAATTATAGTTCATTCGACGCGTCTCGACGAGAGGAACACGATGCTGGAAACAGAAATATCGTGACTTTTTTTAGTCAAAAGTTTTTGCCGAAAACTTTTTTTTTAGTTTTTGACCTTTGGAGGCTAAACCGTTGACCTGAGGTCAAATCTGAGGGCATAATAGCGAAAGAGCGTTAAAAGAGCTATCGAATGCGCTTTTTCGCGGCTCTGTTGCTCTATCGGTTCCCGAGTTAGCCGCTGGCAGTTTCCAAAATGTTGAATAGCCAACATTTTACCTTTGGCAACCTCTGGTGACTTGAACTTTAACCTGACCTAGAAAATAACAAAGTGTTTTCGTCCTGATTTTGGCCGTTCTTTCAAATGCCGCTTACCGCGTGTTGCTACGTGGGCCAGGAGCCGAGTTAGAAGGGAGGGGAGTGTTAAGAAATCCCTAAAAGGCGTTATGTTGTTGAACTTACATATGTACATATACTCTATTTCTAGTAAGCACTGAGGCTTTAGTCAAATCCTTTTTGGATATTCAGCTCCCAATAGTAAACTGCATACCTATTATGAACACATTATGAATACGTTTCAGGCTGCGTGCATTGAAGAGACATCCCGGAACGATGCGCAGCTTATAGCGGAGCTGCGACGCCGTTTTGCCGAGGAGGGCTGCGCCAACCAGAAGTTCTATCACTCCCATATCGAGATATGTCGCAATCAGGCCGAATCCTGTCGAATGAACAGCTGCATCCGTGTCCATATCTGCCGGTGAGTACCTTACTGCTGCGGCTCTCATCTAGGTAACGTGCAACGTCGTGCGTTATTTTTCTCCTAGCCTGTAATTTGAACCGTGCGAGTTCTCGAAGGGTTTAATAGAGCGTGACGCTGCTCTGAGTGACAAACATACAAATAACTCAACAATTTTCCTTTTCTTTCATACTGTCCCAAGGTTATCTCCAATGAAAAAAAAATATTTTAATCGCTAATTCTTATTCAGCTCCCGAACCATATAGACGCGAGCTTTCTTTAGTTGCCCAAAATATTACGAAATACCTAACATACAGGGTGTCTCAAAAGTTCGTTTACACATTTCCCATGTCAATAAAGCATATAAGAACCTGCCAAAAATCTAAGGTTTTGGTGTCCGTGTGTACACTAGACAAATATGCATGCTTTGACAACTGATTCGGAAGGTTGGAAACCAAACCCTTTGCTGTATCTCCAAAAATATTTGCCCATACCGATTTTCGTCACTCCGTCAGCTGCCGGAGGCTGATAAAAGGTTACCAGTTTTCAAGCTCTTGTAGGGGAATCCCCTGCAGTTTCTGCGTCGGATTTAGGTTTGACGAGCTCCCCGGCAACATCCGCTTCTCCCTGAAAGCCGACAGCTTGCATCGACACCATCCGTGAGTATTTTGTAGGTCTTCTCTGGCGCTAACTCCTTCATGAATGACTGGCGCCGACTTCCCAAGCACCATTTTCCTTTTCAAAACAACCCCATTCCTGAACAAATGGGAAGTGCCAGGGGCAAATTTTTCGCAGCATATCGTAGCAGAATGTGTCGGCCATCTGTTTCTTAGACACATTTTGCAAATTTTGCAAATCCCGAACGCTCGTCATTCCCAATGCCAAGACCTTCGCTGGGTTCCGGAGTGTTTTCCTCAGGAGAGGTTCTGCTTTGTAAACGGCCAAAACCTGTCCATCGTGCGGTTTTGTCCGGATTTTGTGTGTAAAAGAAAGCTATTTGCTCCAGATCTGCCTCTTGAAACTTCGTTAGATAAAACTTTACATTAATTAACACTTTTGGAGGGTCATTTGTCCTCGGCATTGACGATTTTCGCATTATTTCCCCTCAAAATTTAGCGTTATAGATATTATAAACAATTTTAAATGATATTTTGTCTTTATTTTATGATGACCTGCAATTTTTGAAACTGGGTAACCTCTGTCTGTGAGCTTCTAGTCAGTTTTCAATAGTTAGGACTGCATTTTCAGCTGCTTTCCGGAGCACGAGTCTGCTGCGGTACAAGGGTCGTTCAAAGCGCTGTTAGTCTCACATGGTTTTGTCCTTCAAAAATTTTAGCCACCGTTTTTATTAGATGACCATCATGTTGTACTCATCCTCGCCGACACTTTGCCATGTGTCATTTCCGACCTAACCATTCCCATTACTCGTGAAGCAGAGAGTTTCTCAGCCGACCCGAGTATGCGACCTCCATTTTCATGCCTGATCCATGGTCAGAGGTGAACCCTTTTTGTGAGCTCATGAAGGGTCGAATGCGCTTGAAAACAATGAAGCTGCTTGAGGAAGGTTGTTACCAATGCCCATGCAAAATTTCGACTGTTAATTTCTTGTTGATTCAGAATTATTGACAAAAAAAGCATGGCTGGTACCTGTAAACGAACTTTTGAGACACCCTGTAATTAGGTCAGCTCAATTACAATGGCAGATCTAGAATCATTTCAGTGTCTTCACACGTTAGTCAGAATACTTTCGTCAGGAGTGTTTATTATCATTTTACAGCGAGTTTTCCGTTTGTTTCTTCAGAGACTATGTCACAGGAACCTGCTCACATCCAGAGAGCTGCCGATTCAGCCACGTGCTGCGGTCTCCACACAACAACAACGTTCTGGGGCTCTACAAGGCAGTGGACATGAGCGACCGAGCCCTCCTGAACCTGCTGTATGCCAGGGTCACCCAAGGGGGCGCCAAGAGCTCCAAGAAAGGAGGACCTGCCGCAAAGAAAGTCGGACCTGCCACAAAGAAGGATGGATAATAATATCAATATGTCAAAAAAGGCGCCTTCGCAGCCGAACGATGAATCCTCCGCTTTAAAAAGTGGAGTATTCACGGAAAGCGATCATCCTGTCATCGATATGGCGTCTCGTACTCGTAAGCATCAATTCGAATTTCGAAGTCCAGCCCCAAATGATCCGTATCAGTCGAAGGGCCTCCGATCCGGCCACCAGATTGTCTGCCCTGTCATTTCAACCGCTGGGAAACAGGATCCGTCGTTAGTATTGACCTTTGACCTGTAGGTGTACAGTGACTGGAGCATGTGAGTCGTGAGGTCAGCCCCGAGACCCGAGCAATCGCCGAAACTGACAGAGATAAGCTGATCGATAGTGTTGGATGTAGCTGGGTTTAGAGCAGACTTATGTTTTCGAGAGACGAGCTATTACAATGCATTAAATATCTATGCCGTATGTACTCATCTGTGGTGCTTTTACTGTGCATGATAACCGTATCAAGTGTCGCGTGTAAGTATGGAGTTAAATAAAGCCAATAAATGAATCCGCGCTGCCTGGCAGGTGTTTGAAAATGACTGAACACTTGCAATGAAATGATTTTACTTATCGAAACTTTGCGGGAATAAAAGACGACAGTGCATAGGTATGAAACCTAAAAACCTTATTCAGACGAGCTATCTGGTGATTGCACCTAATCTCTTTTATAACAAATATCTTCATACTATGAATTTATTTCAGTGTTTCAGTCGAAAATAATGTCTGATAATGTGAAAAATGAAGCATATAGGTACCTGTGCAGTCCAAACTGATAACTTTTAACCCGCGAGTTGCTGGGGGGGGGGGGGGGGCGTTAAACGCCCCCACTTTTTTCGCCGGGCCATAGCATAAAAACGGCGCGTTGCAGGCGCGCCAAATTTTGGGTACCTGTAGGGAATTGATTGAAGTTTATTGTGACAAAGTTTCAAAAAAATCGGTCGGAAAATTTTTGAGATATCGAGGTTTTAGTGACGTCATGATTTCTGACTTTTCGGCCAAAAACGGCATATGTTCAAAAAATCATATAAAATCACAAAATAGACATACAGACATGCCGTGAACGCCATTAGGCTGCCAATACCATGAACAATCAAATGGCTATCTTCGATTATTGATTATCGTTCCGCATTTTCCAAAATCTTGAACTGAATCTTGGCAATTTCTCGTGACTACTTCACGACCATGATACATGCATTTCTTAAATTGAACTTTTTTAGCCAAACACGTACACATATGATGAAATGAATGTCACCATCGTGTTCTACGCCCCAAATTACCCATAAAACATGTGTCACAGGCTGCGAATATCAGTTTTGATTTTCGAGGATATGTGCCTACCGGGTTGACCTGACCTTGACCTTGACCTATGCTTGACTGACCCCTACATGGAGCTGACACTCTTGTAGGCCTTATATGATGGATTGTGCACCATTTTGACAGAGTTTATGACGAGAGGCGCCCATTGCGAAGTCCTGAAGTCCATGCTACTGTAAGCCCGATTTCAGGTGTTTGACCTGACCTTGACCCGACCTGTGACCTCAAAATTCAACTTTAAAGTACTCATCTGAAGCGTCTCGTCACGTTCTTTCGTTTGCCGCCTCGTGCGTTTCGCTGCGCCTATTGGTTCTCGAGTTATCGGCTGGGGGCGTTTAACGCCCCCCCCCCCCCAGCAAACGGTGGGTGGCGAAATACCCCAGCAACTGCCGGGTTAAGGTGCACCTAATTGGACCAAAGCTGCACCAAAATTTGCACCTAATCTGCACCAAATTTTTACAAGATGGCCGCCGTAAAACGGCTAATACTTACTATTCAAGAGTTCAGTCAGACTTTACATTTCAAATTGAAATAAAACAACAAAGAAACTATTAGCAGTATATGCCTACCATCTGCCACGGGTCACGCAATGGTAATCATGTATTAACACGCAATGGTAATCATGAATTAACACATAATGGCAATCATGGATTAACAAGCAATGGTACACATGGATGAACACCCAATGGTAACAACCCATGGTAGTGCAGCAACACATCGTGCAGGTGAATCATATCTGTTTATCAAAGATCATGTCGCTGAGATGGACAGAAAGGATAAGACCACAAGGCCAATCATTATCTGAGCCATTGCAAGCCTGTCATGTACTCTGATCAACGACCACTTTTGCTGGTGCCATACCTTTTGATCATGGTTGATGCATTGCCAAACAATTAGCTTTCGCTGGGATGGGGAAATGACGTTTTTAGTCACAATTTTTGCGTTGTTAGGGGAAGTTGGGTGAACACCGAATACTTTTTTTCTGACGCCCGTAGCACGCAAGGTAGACAACATAAGCTATTCTTGTTGGCGTCATTCGAGAGGCCAGTCTTTTTTCTTTCAAACATACCAGGCGCATTTGATGAATTCGCATACCGTTAAGCGCAAAAACTAAAAATATCAAAGAACTGACTTTTTCGGCGTTGCCCCGGACTGCGGGGAAAGCCGAAAATGGGAAAAATGATCTACGAGGAATGCCGACATTGATGTTTTGCCAATTTATCTCAAACTTTATCCAAAATTCATCAAAGCTGACACGCGTTTTAAGAGCTTGAGGACGCTTGGTGCACACTGGAAGTTATAATTGTGTGATATAATAAGAAAATGCCAGGTAAATCATTCCTTATAGGTAACAGGCCGTTGTGCCGGCTGAAAGTGTAATTTGTTTGACTAAAAATACGCGTTGCTATTCTACAGCAGTAAAGTCCACGTAGCGTGCTTTAACGTGCGTAATTGCACGTTTTCGGCATTACCCCAGCCAGCCATACTTTCATTTGCAGGCCCATAACTTTTAAACGTGCTGTATAAATTTCAAATAGGCAGCACACTTATGCAAAGACATGCTGAAGATTACTTGACCGAATTGGCCAGACAAACGGTAGCATAATGAGTAAGAAATTGCAGCTTCAAAGGCGCATATAGTACAAGGGAAACGTACCTTGAAAACGCTTTTGGCGCCCTCACAGCCGAAGTATTCCAAATGACGACTCGTAACAAACATGCGATAATTGTAGTCACTTAAGCTTCAGAGCATCACTGAGACGTGGCATCCATGTCGTACGGTTTTAGAAATATCTCGAATTTCGGCTTTGCCCCAACTCCGGCATTGCCCCAACTTCCCCTACTGGTAAGAATGAACGCGGCATGTGGTGCTGCAAAACATAATGTAGCTTATGCTTAGGTCATTAACCCTCGCCCTGGCAGGGCATTTTTCATAACACGGCCTGGCAGGGGGGGGGGTCGATGCGACCCCCCCTCGCGATTGGCTCCTATGACACCTAGAAATACCAAATTTGGTAGGTAGGTGGGCCCCCTGGAGTTCTCGCCTATGTGCAAATTTGGTTGCTCTAGGTCAATATTTAGGGGGGTTTTGGGGGGTATAAATGTAAAAATTTCGCTAAAAACAGGTCAAAAGTTTTTCCCTTATAACTTTTGATCTAATTAAGATAGAGCAAAAAGAAAAACACCAGTGAACTCAGCACGTCAAGGCGCGTCGAATGATATACTTTTTAGCTTGCTTAAGTGTACTTAAAGTTTTTCTTAAATTTTAAGTAAACTTAAATTAATAAATTAAGTTCAAGTTAACCAAATTGCATCATATTGAATATCATTCGATTCGGCTGATCACCAGGAACACAATGATACCATTTTTTAAGCTCTAGCGTCATTATGTGCCAAGTTATTGGCAAAAACGTCATTTGACCTCAGTTGACCTCATTTGACCTGACCCATGGATAAGTACACCAAACAAAGGAGCACCAAGTGACCTGCTGTTAAGTACCGTGGTTTCAAAGCACAAAAGTGATAGAACGAAGCGGATATCTCCAGTATTTTCCGAATTTAGTATTTTCCCATAGGCTTAACATTACGACGTAATGACCTCTAACTGACCTCAGGTCAGTGACCTCAAAAAAGCCGGACTATATGTTTTACAACTCGGTGAACTTAGCACATCCTGAAAGTTTGAAGGAAATCAGTCAAAAAATGTGAGTTGGACAGGTGCAAAAAGAAAATTGATATTTTACCATGACCTTGTACCGGTTTTTCTGACCTGGTGACCTGACCCAAGGTCACCCGGACCTGAAATTTTCAGGTCATATGTAAAAAGGTTGCCCCATAGGCTGTGCCAAATTTGGCGGCGCTGCGCGCCGCCGTTTTTACGCTATCTTCGAAAAACCTTAGGGGGGGGTCGCATCGCCCCCCCCCTGCCAGGGCGAGGGTTAATCAAATTTTTAGGTATCGTGTTAATTTTATCTTATTTTTACTGACATCACTTCAGGTCAGGTCGCCTCTACTAGGTCCAGCTTTGAAACCCTGTCTCTTGCAATGAGATCCGGTCATTCCTACAGCCCATCTGTTCTTGGTTTTTAAGTTGGTAAATTGCATAACGGTGTCAATTACAAGCTTTTCTTTCTTGCGGAGGTTATATGCAATGGTGAAGTCACAATTTGATCTGACCCTGGGACTTCACCACTATAAACCACCTATAAACTCGACAGGCAAGGAAGAGAAACTCAAATGCCTTACGCCTTTTAAAGTGTTTCCTAAAAGCAAATGCCTCCTCCTTTGAACAGATACTTCAAATCACAATAAAGGTCACATATTTTGCGACCATAACTTTTGAACTTTTGATGGAGACGACATGGCAGGGCCATTGACTTATCTGAAATATGTTCAGGCCATCAATACGATGGCTCAATACGATACGATCAATCAATAAGATACTCTCAATACGATACGTATTGATCAATACGATCAATACGATGAATATGTTACAGGGAGTTTGAGAAATCCGTGAGTTTGCAAACTCCCTAGTGAGTTTGCAAACTCCCTGACCCATCAGTGAATTTGCAAACTCACTAGGGAGTTTACAAATTCACTAGGGAGTTTGCAAACTCACTGACCGGTCAGGAAGTTTGAGAAATTTCAGAGTGATTGGGCCAAATAAAAACAAGTGTGCAGCATGTGGGTGGCATACGTGCCGTCCGTGATGTTAAAACAAAGGAGGCTAGCTCTAAGGCCTCGCACGCTGACAAAAAGCTTATAAATCATATGCACACCATAAATACCTTTTTTATTTTAAACTGCTCAGTGATTTACCCATGCATGTACCGCCGCTTTATTTAGTTATACATGGTTATACATTTATTTAGTTCACGTCCCAATTAGACCCGTTCCACTCAAGTGTGGCTATTCCAGAGTCAGGCTAAATATATCAAAGTAGAAACAGCTCACTGTTGGTCACTTATGCTAAATTACAGGCACACGCATCAATTCACGCCCATTCCCACTCCGCCATAGACGTGTCATCGAGAGCCGGCGCTGCTGGCAGCCAGCCCAGCTGCGACTGGCGCACGCTGCTTGTTTGTTTTTGTTTTGTTGGGTTAGGCCCTTTCGGTCTGACAAGACCATTTCAGAGTCGGACGAATGATAGGAATTATAGGGGAGACATTGGTCTGGGCAGACACCCTATATGCAGAGTCGCCGGGGCTGAGCCCGTCCGAATTGACAGACCGACCAGCCCCCCCCCCCCCAAGCACTCTTTGCACCCGGTTACGGGGTGCGCTCCCTCGGGAGCAGCAGTGCCGCTCCAAGGGAGCAGCCCGCATGAGATAAAAGTTGCCTGTCCAGCCCGGAGTGGGGGCTTCGGCGTGGACGAGAAGGATTTCAGTATCCTGATTCCTGAGGATGGAAACGACGGAAAGGAGGAGCACGTTGCTCCGAACCTCCCCTTTACATAGCCGCGAGTAGCATTTTTTTCAGTAAAACAATGAAGGATCTGTAAGCTTTTTGTCAGCGTGCGACGGTTATATAGGCCGTACCACTAGTCGCTTTTGTTTTAACATCACGGACGGCACGTATGCCACCCTCATCTTACACATTTGATTTTATTTGGCCCAATCGCTCTGGAATTTCTCAAACTCCCTGACCGGTCAGTGAGTTTGCAAACTCCCTAGTGAATTTGCAAACTCCCTAGTGAGTTTGCAAAGTCACTGATGGGTCAGGGAGTTTGCAAACTCACTAGGGAGTTTGCAAACTCACGGATTTCTCAAACTCCCTGTAACAAATAGATTGATGTGCAACATGACCTGTTCCGGTCAGGTCATGACCTTGGGATGAGCTCCAATTTTGATGTTGATCTTTTCAGATATATTTATAGTTTTTTTTTTCGGTGCATCGCCATCAGCATTTCGACAAGATGAACACTATCGAAGCAAACATAAATCTACTATACTATTTGTGAAATGAAACTCTGTATGTCTTTCTGTGTGTTTGCACCGTGCAGAGGGGTGCTTTGACGTCGTGCACAGGTCAAACGGTGCGGTCGAGGGGGCTGAAATTTTCGCAGCGTGTTGATGACGTCACGGGCACGTGCAGTGTCGAGGTTCGAGTCCCGGGGGGTGGATGGTTCGCACGTGGCACGAGCTGGAAAAAGGTGTTTTTTCTCCAAATTTTGCTCGGATCTCAAGGCATCGGCAGCCGGGTTCAATCGCCTTTGACAATAAAATGCATGACGATCGGCGGCGGGTGCCTCTCATTTGCAGATTGGCAGCTTATTTATTTTGATAAGCAGAGGCGAATGAAGGTGTTGATTTTCGGTAAATAAAGATAGCTTTTAATGCGCTTAACCGAATGCACCACGTTTGCCGTAGTGCGCCACATTTGTCACAACACGTCATTTTTGCCGCAAATCGCACAACTTTGTCAAATATGGTGCAAGGTGCAATTTGGTGTAAGGATGCATGGCAAAACGACAATTACAAATACACCACTTTGGTCGCAATGCGCCACATTTGTCACAAAGCGACATTTCCATCAAATACGATTAAGAATAATAAAGTGACAAGATTAGGAGCAAGGCTAGGAACACTTTTTAGTTTATCAGTTTATCTGATAGTCTGTGACCTCACATGACCCAGTGGTAGTGGTAGGTGTAGTGGTGGTAGTATTGGTAGGAGTAGCGGTAGGGGTAGTGGTAGTATTAGGGGTAGGGGTAGTGGTAGGGGTAGTGTTAGGGATAGTATTAGGGGTAGTGGTAGGGGTAGTGGTAGAGGTAGTAGTAGAGGTAGTAGTAGGGTAGTGGTAGGGGTAGTGGTAGGGGTAGTAGTAGGGGTAGGGGTAGGGGTAGGGGTAGTGGTAGGGGTAGTAGTAGGAGTAGTGGTAGGGGTAGTGGTAGGGGTAGGGGTAGTGGTAGGGGTAGTGGTAGGGGTGGTGGTAGGAGTAGTGGTATGAGTAGAATTAGTAGAAGTGTGGTACAGGCCAATCAATGTGACGTGGTGACCTATACGACCTGGCCTGACTGAAGGTGACCTGGCCTGACCCAGTGTGACCAGGGATGACCGACTTGACCTGACTTGATCCCGTATGATCCAAATTTCATCCAACTAAGTTATTATGTTCAAAATTTTCCTCTGCACGTTTCCGTCCATATCTCTGCTTCCAGACGACAGATTAGTTTAAATCGAACACCATTCGAAAGCAAATTGGCTGCTGCCGCATTTTCTGGCTACGCCGCGAAGCAAGTGGCGCAGCCGCTTGTTAATATACTATTTGAGTAGGATTGCGGGTTTTTTGAAGTGCTCAGTTTTGGCAGCGAGCTTTTTCTCTTGGGGCTTGCGAGATAGGACGTGACAGACGCATTCACTTAGCATTAGCGTTACAGACGCCTTAATTCACGCGCTGTAATGAGCGAGGGTACCCCCAGTTTGAAGATTCGGCTGTAGAATCCGTAGTTTTAAATACGTATAGTTTGACGTAGATCCGGGAAAAGTGAAACACGGCCGATTGACGTGCAGTTAATGAGCGTGGGGTCCTCCGTTTTAAAGATTCTGATCAGCGCCGATGGAAATAATTCACCGTGCGTATCTCGACTTATTCACGACCGATTCACACCGGACAAACACCGATCGATACCAAATCTGGGGGGGGGGGGACTGGGAACTGGGGGGGGGGGGGGGTCGGGAGTAGAGTGGCAAGTTTTCCTACCCGGCGAACCCGGTACCAAGCAAGTACCAAGTACCTTTGCAAGTACCAAGCCAGTACCAAGTACTTTTTGCATGTTCCAGATACCAAGCAAGTACCAAGTACTTTTGCCAATACCAAACAAGTACCAAGTACTTTTGCAAGTACCAAGCCAGTACCAGGTACTTTTGCAAGTCGAACAGGTTTTTTGCGATTATCTTAGCTTCTAGAAAGCCGATCGACACGGGACAAACACCATTCGATCCCAAATTTCATGCCTCATCATTTTATAACCTTTTGCGCCGCGAAGCAAGCCAGGATCCCCTAGTTAATATACTATTTGAGTAGGATTGCGGGTTTTTTTAAGTGCTCAGTTTTTGCAGCGAGCTTTTTCTCTTGGGGCTTGCGAGATAGGACGTGACAGACGCATTCACTTAGCATTAGCGTTACAGACGCCTTAATTCACGCGCTGTAATGAGCGAGGGTACCCCCAGTTTGAAGATTTGGCTGTAGAATCCGTAGTTTTAAATACGTATAGTTTGACGTAGATCTGGGAAAAGTGAAACACGGCCGATTGACGTGCAGTTAATGAGCGTGGGGTCCTCCGTTTTAAAGATTCTGATCAGCGCCGATGGAAATAATTCACCGTGCGAATCTCGACTTATTCACGACCGATTCACACCGGACAAACACCGATCGATACCAAATCTGGGGGGGGACTGGGAACTGGGGGGGGGGGTCGGGAGTAGAGTGGCAAGTTTTCCTACCCGGCGAACCCGGTACCAAGCAAGTACCAAGTACCTTTGCAAGTACCAAGCCAGTACCAAGTACTTTTTGCATGTTCCAGATACCAAGCAAGTACCAAGTACTTTTGCCAATACCAAGCAAGTACCAAGTACTTTTGCAAGTACCAAGCCAGTACCAAGTACTTTTGCAAGTCGAACAGGTTTTTTGCGATTATCTTAGCTTCTAGAAAGCCGATCGACACGGGACAAACACCATTCGATCCCAAATTTCATGCCTCATCATTTTATAACCTTTTGCGCCGCGAAGCAAGCCAGGATCCCCTAGTTAATATACTATTTGAGTAGGATTGCGGGTTTTTTGAAGTGGTCAGTTTTTGCAGCGAGGTTTTTCTCTTGGGGCTTGCGAGATAGGACGTGACAGACGCATTCACTTAGCATTAGCGTTACAGACGCCTTAATTCACGCGCTGTAATGAGCGAGGGTACCCCCAGTTTGAAGAATCGGCTGTAGAATCTGTAGTTTTAAATACGTATAGTTTGACGTAGATCTGGGAAAAGTGAAACACGGCCGATTGACGTGCAGTTAATGAGCGTGGGGTCCTCTGTTTTAAAGATTCTGATCAGCGCCGATGGAAATAATTCACCGTGCGTATCTCGACTTATTCACGACCGATTCACACCGGACAAACACCGATCGATACCAAATCTGGGGGGACTGGGAACTGGGGGGGGTCGGGAGTAGAGTGGCAAGTTTTCCTACCCGGCGAACCCGGTACCAAGCAAGTACCAAGTACCTTTGCAAGTACCAAGCCAGTACCAAGTACTTTTTGCATGTTCCAGATACCAAGCAAGTACCAAGTACTTTTGCCAATACCAAGCAAGTACCAAGTACTTTTGCAAGTACCAAGCAAGAACCAAGTACTTTTGCAAGTCGAACAGGTTTTTTGCGATTATCTTAGCTTCTAGAAATCCGATCGACACGGGACAAACACCATTCGATCCCAAATTTCATGCCTCATCATTTTATAACCTTTTGCGCCGCGAAGCAAGCCAGGATCCCCTAGTTAATATACTATTTGAGTAGGATTGCGGGTTTTTTGAAGTGCTCAGTTTTTGCAGCGAGGTTTTTCTCTTGGGGCTTGCGAGATAGGACGTGACAGACGCATTCACTTAGCATTAGCGTTACAGACGCCTTAATTCACGCGCTGTAATGAGCGAGGGTACCCCCAGTTTGAAGATTCGGCTGTAGAATCTGTAGTTTTAAATACGTATAGTTTGACGTAGATCTGGGAAAAGTGAAACACGGCCGATTGACGTGCAGTTAATGAGCGTGGGGTCCTCCGTTTTAAAGATTCTGATCAGCGCCGATGGAAATAATTCACCGTGCGTATCTCGACTTATTCACGACCGATTCACACCGGACAAACACCGATCGATACCAAATCTGGGGGGGGACTGGGACCTGGGGGGGGGGGGCGGGAGTAGAGTGGCAAGTTTTCCTACCCGGCGAACCCGGTACCAAGCAAGTACCAAGTACCTTTGCAAGTACCAAGCCAGTACCAAGTACTTTTTTGCATGTTCCAGATATCAAGCAAGTACCAAGTACTTTTGCCAATACCAAGCAAGTACCAAGTACTTTTGCAAGTACCAAGCAAGTACCAAGTACTTTTGCAAGTCGAACAGGTTTTTTGCGATTATCTTAGCTTCTAGAAAGCCGATCGACACGGGACAAACACCATTCGATCCCAAATTTCATGCCTCATCATTTTATAACCTTTTGCGCCGCGAAGCAAGCCAGGATCCCCTAGTTAATATACTATTTGAGTAGGATTGCGGGTTTTTTGAAGTGCTCAGTTTTTGCAGCGAGCTTTTTCTCTTGGGGCTTGCGAGATAGGACGTGACAGACGCATTCACTTAGCATTAGCGTTACAGACGCCTTAATTCACGCGCTGTAATGAGCGAGGGTACCCCCAGTTTGAAGATTCGGCTGTAGAATCTGTAGTTTTAAATACGTATAGTTTGACGTAGATCTGGGAAAAGTGAAACACGGCCGATTGACGTGCAGTTAATGAGCGTGGGGTCCTCCGTTTTAAAGATTCTGATCAGCGCCGATGGAAATAATTCACCGTGCGTATCTCGACTTATTCACGACCGATTCACACCGGACAAACACCGATCGATACCAAATCTGGGGGGGGGACTGGGACCTGGGGGGGGGGCGGGAGTAGAGTGGCAAGTTTTCCTACCCGGCGAACCCGGTACCAAGCAAGTACCAAGTACCTTTGCAAGTACCAAGCCAGTACCAAGTACTTTTTTGCATGTTCCAGATATCAAGCAAGTACCAAGTACTTTTGCCAATACCAAGCAAGTACCAAGTACTTTTGCAAGTACCAAGCAAGTACCAAGTACTTTTGCAAGTCGAACAGGTTTTTTGCGATTATCTTAGCTTCTAGAAAGCCGATCGACACGGGACAAACACCATTCGATCCCAAATTTCATGCCTCATCATTTTATAACCTTTTGCGCCGCGAAGCAAGCCAGGATCCCCTAGTTTACTTACTATTTGAGTAGGATTTCGGGTTTTTTGAAGGGCTCAGTTTTTGCAGCGAGGTTTTTCTCTTGGGGCTTGCGAGATAGGACGTGACAGACGCATTCACTTAGCATTAGCGTTACAGACGCCTTAATTCACGCGCTGTAATGAGCGAGGGTACCCCCAGTTTGAAGATTCGGCTGTAGAATCTGTAGTTTTAAATACGTATAGTTTGACGTAGATCTGGGAAAAGTGAAACACGGCCGATTGACGTGCAGTTAATGAGCGTGGGGTCCTCCGTTTTAGAGATTCTGATCAGCGCCGATGGAAATAATTCACCGTGCGTATCTCGACTTATTCACGACCGATTCACACCGGACAAACACCGATCGATACCAAATCTGGGGGACTGGGAACTGGGGGGGGGGGGGGGGGGTCGGGAGTAGAGTGGCAAGTTTTCCTACCCGGCGAACCCGGTACCAAGCAAGTACCAAGTACCTTTGAAAGTACCAAGCCAGTACCAAGCACTTTTTGCATGTTCCAGATACCAAGCAAGTACCAAGTACTTTTGCCAATACCAAACAAGTACCAAGTACTTTTGCAAGTACCAAGCCAGTACCAAGTACTTTTGCAAGTCGAACAGGTTTTTTGCGATTATCTTAGCTTCTAGAAGGCCGATCGACACGGGACAAACACCATTCGATCCCAAATTTCATGCCTCATCATTTTATAACCTTTTGCGCCGCGAAGCAAGCCAGGATCCACTAGTTAATATACTATTTGAGTAGGATTGCGGGTTTTTTGAAGTGCTCAGTTTTTGCAGCGAGGTTTTTCTCTTGGGGCTTGCGAGATAGGACGTGACAGACGCATTCACTTAGCATTAGCGTTACAGACGCCTTAATTCACGCGTTGTAATGAGCGAGGGTACCCCCAGTTTGAAGATTCGGCTGTAGAATCTGTAGTTTTAAATACGTATAGTTTGACGTAGATCTGGGAAAAGTGAAACACGGCCGATTGACGTGCAGTTAATGAGCGTGGGGTCCTCCGTTTTAAAGATTCTGATCAGCGCCGATGGAAATAATTCACCGTGCGTATCTCGACTTATTCACGACCGATTCACACCGGACAAACACCGATCGATACCAAATCTGGGGGGGGGACTGGGAACTGGGGGGGGGGGTCGGGAGTAGAGTGGCAAGTTTTCCTACCCGGCGAACCCGGTACCGAGCAAGTACCAAGTACCTTTGCAAGTACCAAGCCAGTACCAAGTACTTTTTGCATGTTCCAGATATCAAGCAAGTACCAAGTACTTTTTGCATGTTCCAGATATCAAGCAAGTACCAAGTACTTTTGCCAATACCAAGCAAGTACCAAGTACTTTTGCCAATACCAAGCAAGTACCAAGTACTTTTGCAAGTACCAAGCAAGTACCAAGTACTTTTGCAAGTCGAACAGGTTTTTTGCGATTATCTTAGCTTCTAGAAAGCCGATCGACACGGGACAAACACCATTCGATTCCAAATTTCATGCCTCATCATTTTATAGCCTTTTGCGCCGCGAAGCAAGCCAGGATTCACTCAGCGGCGCAGAAACGACCAGACGTGCAGGTTAGTAGAAACGAGTGTGGCTGAAATAAAGCCGTATGACCATGTCCGATGTGATGGAATCAAACGAGACGATTTTTAAAAGTTGTTTGCCACCGTCAAAAAAACGAAAATTTCAAATCTCCCTCTTCTCCCCCTCTCTCGATTTGGTAGCTACCAACGTTGGTATATACTAGGTTGCGAAAATAAGTACGATAAAAACAAATATTTTGCCTAGCACAACTCTTTTATTCAAATCAACAAATTAATTCTAAAACATCTGTAAAGAAGAAATGGCGCCATGCATGATACTTTTCAATTTAGCAAAATCCATACCAGAATTCATCCCAAGGCCGTTAGTTGTGACTAGATCCCCGCTCCGCGCCGCTCCTCGCCGGCCATCCACGTCCGAAACGGCCGCCATTACAGCCACCGGCACTAGATGTGAACGAAATTAATACTTTTCACGCTTGCAACCAGACTTGTAAACGACTCAAAATTTTTTTGAGTCGATTCTTTGTTTGAGTCTGGAAATTTGAATCGATTCATCAAACGACTCATGATGTTAAATTTAATTGATTCGAATCAACTCATGACTCATCAAGTTCCTTGATAAAATGATTCGAATCAACTCATGACTCGAGCAACTAGCCAACGGAATGATTCGAATCAACTCATGACTCACACATTTTGATGAATCGATTCAAATCAACTCATGACTCACACAACATTTTTATTGAACTTATTTCATTCAACCCATGACTCACTATAGGCATTTGTTGATTATTTGACTCAAAGCTATGATAAAATGAATATGCCGCATACCACAATTGTATTAAGCAGCATAGTAGCCTTGACCAAAGATTCAAGCAGCTACCTAGTAGGACTAGGTACATAGGTACCTACTTTGGCAAACATGGTTGCCAGTTTCCAGTTCCTAAGGCCCAATTCCACTTTTGAATTCTAATATTCCTGCAGATTGGGCTACCTATTCTGTAGCATACTGGTCACTGGTCAGTCTTGCTTCAATTTCTTATCTTGTCACCTACAACAAAGCAAAGAAGTTCTAACTGCAAGCAGTCCAGAAAATACTTCAAATGTTTGTACACATCACTTCCATTCAGTTTGCTGTACACACCCAACAATATTTTGGGCTGTAGAAATCAAATACCAATAACATATGAGGTAAGTATGACTGAAATCCATTTATAATGGACACAAATCCAATTGAAGCAAGGCTGACCAGTTGCAAATCTTACCTGTCTTTTCAAAGACATTGACATACCAATTACCAAAGTCACTGTGCCCACCGGAAATCGCAGTTCATGTCTGATACCCACGGCCTTGGTTTGATATTTAAATGCATTTCATAACTCAATCAGCTTTGAAATTATTTCTATCTGTATGAAATGAATCTAAGGCATTCTCCAGAAGCCGTGATATTAAACAGATTTTTAGCCAACTGGCGCCGCATGGTGGCGCTAGCAGAGCGTATAACACTAGCGCTCTACTAGCGCCATCATACGGCAACAGCTGGCAAATAACTGAGTCAATACCAATGCCATTCTCCAAGGCCAATGATTCCGTGTTGATATGAAAACGGCGCATTTGAGCGTCATATATGCTAAGCCTTACGCACGCTAATCTACTGCATAAAGGTAACAATTTTGGAACACGATCGGGAAGAGGACAAAGTCTCCACTCTAGCACATACTAAACGCCTAATGACATTGATACAAAGACCCCGAATGCATTGACGAGTAAATGTGCATCAGGAACGGATTTTCCTACTTTTTTTTTAAATTTAGCTCGAATGTTTGAATGGACGGATTGACAGAGCCGGAGCCCACGCTAAGCGGAGCTTGTTGCGTAGACCCCGACCCCTACCGTCCGATCGCGCAATTCCGGGTAACGGGAGAATTTAGATGCCAAAGTTTAACGTGCCCTTCAAAGCCGGACACGGCCTGTCCCACTCAACTGACTTCAACTGGGTGCGGATGCTCCCACCAACCGCAGACCATCCCCGTCAGGAGTCTCAAATAACGAGCGCCGGAGCGTCTCGAACCCGGGCTCTCACTACCGGGAGTCCGATGCTCTACCAACTGAGCTACGGGACAGGCGTACTTGTTCATCATAGTGATACGTTTGTAATACGCAATTACTCTGCTCGTGGATCCCAGCTCAAAGACGCTAAGATCAAAATCAGGTCAGTCCCAGAAACTTTGGTTTTTATTCTATATCTAAGTACTAACAACAAATTGTAGTTTGTTTTCTACTGAATTGGCACTAAGTCATGATCGCAACCTTGCGGTACTTTAACCCTAGAACGCCTAGGGGGGGGGGGGTTGTATCAACCCCCCCCCTGAGGTTTTTTCGAAGTGCACGCTAAACGGCTTGTCGTAGCGGGCTGAAATTTTCAATACCCTCTGGGGCAACCTTTGCGCATCTTTTGCCGAAAAAAAAATTGATCGGGTCATGTCAGGTCACGGAGTTATGACGTCATAAGAGGTACAGCCTCCGGCCGGATTTTCACAAACTGAGTGCCAACGCCCGAGGTTTCCTGTCGGTGGTACGGACATCGGTTGATGGATCGTGATGAAACTTCCCATGCATGTTGGGGCAAGTATTGGCTATCATATGGTATAAGAAATTTGACCGGGTCAGGTCAGGTCACGGAGCTATGACGTCACAAGAGGAACAGCGTCCGGTACTATTTTTGAAAAGCGCCCGAACCACTATTTTGCTAATTCTTGTCACCTCAATGGGAATATGCAGCAATATTAGCTTCTATAGGGAGCAAATGGACCTCCCAAATCCAAAAATACAATCAGATTTCAAAAATTTAAATTTTGATTTTTCGAATTTCTGCCGCCGACTGTGACCTTGCCGACTTCCGGCGCTCCCAACGCGCCATTTTTAGAGCTAGGGAAACGAAATACATACCAAACGATAGAGAATTGATCAAGGAACACGATAGTGAAGGTTTCAAGTCGATATCTCATACCGTTTTGCCGCAATCGCCGCCGAAAATTGAAAAAAGTATATTTTTCCGAAAATTTGACCTTTGACCGGTCAAAAGTAGGTCAAATGTTGACCTAGGACCAAAAAATATACCACCAATCGCGAGATCTCGTTGAGAGCAATCCGTTGGTTTTTTCCGCTAAGCTCTACGACCTTCCGTTTCGAAACGCCAGGGGGGGGTCGTAACAACCCCCCCTTGGTCGTTCGTGTTATGAGAAATGGCCTGGGGCCGATTCGAGATGGCGCACTAGGAAGCTAGTAAGACTAGGCGGCCAAGTGACACTTGAATGTAGTGACACTAAGCGGTATTTTACACCAATCGGCTAGTGGCTCAGCGCGAACCGAAATCGCATAGTGACGCTTGAAATCAAGTGTCACTAGGGCCTTAGTGCGCCAACGCGAATCGGTCCCTGGTCGTGCGAGGGTTAATGCCATTTCGATTTTGCAGTACTTTAACGCCAACAAAATTTTGCAGTGTTTTAACGCCTGCTGGTGTCGACATTTCTGGCGGACCTTACAGTTTTATGGCCTTGGTTTTATGTTTCTCTATTTTGATTTTGATTTTCTGGTTTGGGACGTTATATAGTTGATATTTGAAGGACTTATGTATTCCATTCTAAAAACGAATATCTTTTACCAAGAATATTAGCAAAGGTATCAGTATATTTATCTTGTTCCATGTTTGATGTTAGGTTCTGACTGATGAAGTCACTGCTCCATGGATCCCCAGTTCACATCAGGGGGGCGACACGGCTATTCACGCAATGTATTCATTTGCGGGCCCCGCGGGGCCTCGCGATGACGCGGCTGGAGGCAACCACTCAGCGCGCTAGGATCCTTCTGGCGGGGCCGGGCGCCGTAAGGTGTGCAATGAATGGGCGGGCAGACAGAGATGAGGTAGGTATTGAATTTGAAATTACATCATGAGCAATTGGATGGGGAGAGATAACGTTTCTAATGGAGCTGGGGATGGGGGAAAACCAAAAATATCACGGTCGGTTCAGTGCTCCGACGGGGCTGGGCGCCGTACGGTGCGTAGTAATTTAGACGGGCAGACAGAGATGAGTTATCGGATTCGGCTCTCTGGTGGGATTTTAAGACGTTTTTAGTTAAGCTCAGGGTGGGGCAACCCGCTGGCGGATGCAAGGGAAGGCATTTGGGACAAATGTTATCCCCCACAGGCCCACATCCGGGGCAGCGTCCGAAATCGTTTTTCAAGAATAAAACGAAAACTTCACAACTTTTATGAGGAAAAGTGTATTGATCGAAGTGCACAGTAGTGCGCAAGGAATCGAAATCCGATGTTTTTTTTTAATGCACAGAAACCTTTTATAGGGTATATGCCCCCCGATGTGTTCAAGACCGCTTCCTGGATCCGCCAATTAAGAATATGTCACGGTCGATTATCGAGCTTCGACGGGACTGGGCGCTGTATGCGTCGTACCTACAATGAAGAGGCGTACAGAAACCGATCACCCCACATCCTACTGCTCTAACCGTGCCTCTGGGTGAAGCACTGAAGCATCACGGAAGCCCACAGGACCTGCGAGTCGACGAGGTGGCCGCCGGATACTGCAGCTCCCCGGAGTTGCCCGGGACCGAGGGTTTAACAGTACTAATTTTCACTGGTGGTGAATCCTCGTAATGTAGAGATAATATCCTCAATGACCTCCGTTACGATTTTATATTCCTAAACAATATGGCTGACCAATTATGCTTGCCTACGTTCAGGCATTATCCCTGATGCTTATCCGCCCACTACAACATGTGTTGTCTGTCAATCAACCATCGCTCGACGACGGGATCAATTCTAACCATCGGTACTCGGTTGTCAATTCACCCACCCTGCTTCCCTAAAAATAGTCGGGTCAGACTCGGCCTGGGTCCTAACGAGTCCTAGAATCGCCAGGGACGGGATCGGGTCGCCGTTATTGCACCGGTCTTAGCGTCTTTTGGTACATGTAGAGTAGACAGCTTCGACCACGTAGGTCGGACCGTTCTACGAATGTACGCACCATCCAGGCCTAAGATGCGTCGAGCTTTATAAGAATGCAGTCTAGATCAATCGACATAACAATGGTGGTATGCAAACAAAATCTCTCCCCGGCTCCCGCAACGTCCAACGCTCCTCCGTTATACGCTCGCTCGATGCGTCCGCCGCGCCGGCTTGCCTCCAATGACGTCATCGGCCGGCCGGCGGCGTTCAAGGTCAAACGGCTGGTGTCCTTACCTGGAGTTCTATAGCCTTGGTTCACATCATTTTTAGCAGCTGTAGTAAAAGGGGCTTAGGTGAGCATGAAATTCATTGTTCTTCTTACGCCTTATATTATTAAATATGACCTGAATCTGGTTCTAAAATACAAACTGTGAAGCGAAGTGAAATGACCATGGCATGAGTGTTTTACTTTGCAACACAAGGTTGCTCAATTGGAAAGAAAATATTTTCTTCTTGCACAGTACACAATTTTCCAAATGAATTTCGGGAACGGGTCCATCTGGTTCCAATGCTGACCTACACCGGGTCTGACCGGTTCTGGAAATGTGCTAGTCAGACTGGGTCCGGGTCCCAAAATTTTCCAGTTTTGCCACCTCTAGTACCTAGGTACCAACTGCCAAATGCTTTTGGCTCATTAGGCGCCTGTGCCTGAGCCTCTGAGGCTCTTGTAAGTCTGAAATATGGAGTTAAGTGATGGCTAAAGCTGAGGGGGTGATCTAGCATTGATTATTAGGGTGTTGATGGTGACTTGTAAACGACTCAATTTTTTTTGAGTCGATTCTTTGTTTGAGTCTGAAAATTTGAATCGATTCATCAAATGACTCATGATGTTAAATTTAATTGATTCGAATCAACTCATGACTCATCAAGCTCCTCGATGAAGTGATTCGAATCAACTCATGACTCATCGAAAAACGGTTTGATTCTGAGTCGATTCACGAATCAACTCAGAGTCGTTTACAAGTCTGCTTGCAACCACGTTAAATGTAGTTTAAAACATTCCTCTAATTAAATAATCAAGTTTAAATTAACGGGCCAGGCCAATTTGTGCAGTAAAGTAATCATTTCGATGTGATGGAGAGGCACGGCCGGCCGGCCACCATTGCCGTTTGCGCGGCCGGCGAATCAAGCGAAAGGGACGCGATTTTGAAAATTCGCAAATAAATAGAAAATCAAGTGCAAGTGTCCAGAAAAGTAATCGACGACGTAAAAGTGAGTGTCGTGAATGCTGTGGGATAGTTTTCGTGACAATCGGTTCGTTGAAATTGACAGAAATTCATTGGTAAGAGAGTCGCGTACCGCCACTGGTGTCGCCACAGCCAAAGCGCGCCGCCGGCATAGGCGGGCTGCACATGTGACGTCATTCGTCCAAGCGCGCTGATTGGCCGTCATGAAGGGGACGAGACTTATAAAGAGCGAAATAAATACTTTTCAAAGTAAAAAAAAATGTTAAATGTAGTTGAAAACATTTCTGTAATTTAATTATCAAGTTTGAATAATTGGGTATGGCTTTTTCGTGCAATAAAATTATCACTTTGATTTGGTTGTCATGGCGACGCGGTTGTTTGTTTTGTGCAATGTTGATCTCGGAAAGGACATAAATAGAAGATCAGTAGAGTGTGGACAAGGCCCTAAATACAAGGTTGCACGGACTATTTTCTACTAAACCTACCAGAATATAGTTTCACGGTTGGGTATTTTAATAACTCTTCAATCAAAACTTCTTTATTATTTTCTCGTTATCATTTATAAGCAATTTTATAAATTGACTTTCAATTTGCTTGCCTTTTACTGGCAAAATAACTTTCTAGTATTGGGTCAACATAGTTGTGTAGCAGTAGGAACCATATCTGGCAAAACCCCAATGCCTTCACACAGCAGAAAAGCAGCCACCAGGTGTCGCCACAGTCGCCACTTGGTCGCCACACAGATGTCGCGCGCGTCGCCAATCGCCACACTACCGATTTCCATAAGGACGCATTTGTACGGATATGTATAGGAAAGTCGCCCTTAAGGATTACGCTTACATCCTTTGCTTATGAGGTCGGTGGTTGGAAATTGGGAGGGGCTCAGCTGTTTTCGACCACGGATATGGCTTTATCACATGATGAGGAACATGCTGATAAGCGTTTTATATGTCATAACAGCACAAAAGTATTTTTTAGCATTTTTCAAAAATAGCCAATCCGCCGTATCCTTCAGTGCAAAGTGCCGTCGGTCAGTCCCGACGTGACGTCACGCAGGGAATTTGCCAGATTTTCCTACTAGACTTCGACACCCCCTGGAGTGTGGATAGGATAAAGTTTTCAAGATTTTCGTGCGGTAAGGAGATGAAATGTAGATTATATTTTGCTTTAATTAATTATTTAACTTTCAAGTATGGCGTTTGTCCTCTTTTTACTATGACAGTTGATATTTGGCTCCGATGATGACTGGCTCCAACGTCGCAGTTTTAGTATTTAAGTGTCAAGCGCCGGTGTTCCCAAGTTTTCAAATATTGTTGCACGTGGATATAGAAAGGTATGTGGGCAAGATTTTTGAAAATATTATCATAAAATGATGCTAAATTGAGCTTGGTTATAAAACATTACAAACTGAGAAGCGTATTTTTCTGAAATGCTTTTAAATGGATACCTGCATCATTTTTTCGGGGTAAGCTCAAAATTGTCTATATATACGTATAAATTTATATAAATATAATTGTAGAAATCCGAGCCGAGCCGAGACGAAGACGAAGACGAAGACGAAGACGAAGACGAAGACGAAGACGAAGACGAAGACGAAGACGAAGACGACGACGACGAAGACGAAGACGAAGACGAAGACGAAGACGAAGACGAAGACGAAGACGAAGACGAAGACGAAGACGAAGACGAAGACGAAGACGAAGACGAAGACGAAGACGAAGACGAAGACGAAGACGAAGACGAAGACGAAGACGAAGACGAAGACGAAGACGAAGACGAAGACGAAGACGAAGACGAAGACGAAGACGAAGACGAAGACGAAGACGAAGACGAAGACGAAGACGAAGACGAAGAAATTGTGCTGAAATAAGCCGAATGCAATCTGAATTCATTTCTCAGCATGGTTAGGTAGGTACCTACTTAGCAGTAAGTGGCGCGAGTACTAGACGGGTGGTTAGGACAAGGTTTTATGTGTGGGCCTGTGGTAGCAGCTTATGTTTTCTTGAATTGAAAAGATAAAGTAGCGAGTAAGGCTTATTTTCAGCGCATATTGACTCTTTGATTTGTTTTCAATTGCTGCACAGCGTAACGCCACGAATCTCCATAGGCGGTTTGTCCAGCGGCCTCGAGTGACGTCATTGGAGGCTGGCCTAGGTTTGCAAGCAGCGGGCGGGGACACAAAGTCGGATTTACACGGGACCAACACTAATCGATTCCAAATCTTATGCCCTGCCAAGTTCCAAGTACCAAGTACTCTGACAATTAAAGTACTCTGACAATTACCAAGTACTTATACAAAGTACCTACCAAGTACTTATGCGGTGTTTCTCCAATATCTCAACTTCTGAACGTCAGATCGGCATGGAACAAAAAGTGATGCATTCCAGATTCAATGCCCAACTCATGAAACCTTTGTGACCTACCCTGACCCATCGTGACCTCATATGACCCAAATGGCCTGACCGTGCCTAACGTGACCAGCTTGATCTGGACTTGACATATCGTGACCCTAGGTGACCTCTGTGCCGTGGCCATACCCATCGTGACCTGAGGTCAACCCAGTGACCTGACCTGGCCCATCGTGACCTAATTGACCTGCCCTAACCTAATGTGACCAGTTTGACCTGCATTTACCTATCATGACCTAAGGTGACCTGTGACCTGGCCTGACCCATCGTGACCCGTGACCTGGGGTGACCTATTGTGACCTAAGCGACCCCTGTGACCTTGCATGATCCGAGTTAACCGGAGACCTGACCTGACCCATCGTGACCTGGCATGACCCATGGTGACCTGACGTGACCTATCGTGACCTGGGGTGACCTAAGCAACCCCTGTGACCTGGCATGACCTATCGTGACCTGACCTGACCTTTCGTGACCTGGGGTGACCTATCGTGACCTGGGGTGACCTTTTGTGACCTGACCTGACCTATCGTGACCTGGGGTGACCTATCGTTACCTGAGCTACCCCTGTGACCTGGCATGACCTATCGTGACCTGACCTGACCTGACACGACCCCAGTGTCAGAAAAGTGGCCCGTTTCTAAGTTTTCTTGAACTCGGAAGATTTGTTCTGCGAAAAGTCTGGACTAAAGAAAAGCAATTTTTGTTCTGTGAGCAAACGTTCCCTAAACAGATGATTTCTGTGCAACAAAGTACCTCTACCCATCTATGTCAGCATTATTAGGCTTGATGGAGCATTTCACAATGGGTCACTTAATAAAAACCCAACTGCCTACCCATTTTGACTGATTTTTCTTCTTCAGCAGATTAAGTCATCTCTCTCCAGTCTCCATGGCTACTGAATGAAGACCTGGACTCCTGAATAGAATGCAGTACAAACTACTGACCTACTCCCAAGAACCAGCACCGCCTGCTACTTTTGGTTCACCAGCTGACAGCTGTTGGCAAAACTTTCACTGGTATTAGATTGATAGATATAACTGGTATTTGATCGGCAGCCTGAAGCCCATCAACTGTGATGTGTTATGAACAGGTGATCTGTGAATTGTGATCACACAGTGTGTGCATTAACAATTAATCCTGTATTTTATAATACAAATGTTGAAAATTTTGTCCCTCTTTTAACATCTGGTTCAACACGTATGATATGAATGAAGGACTACACAGCATGCAGGAGCTGGAAATGGGCAATGCCCCAATGGATATGCAAACTTAACGTAATCAGGTGAGATAAACCTGAAAAGCTTGATTTCATATCCATATTAGCATGCAGTGCCTACAAAGTAGTGAATGATTTAAAAAAAAATTAACTGACAGGCAACAGCAGTTCAAGTTGATAACGTAGTCAGGTGAGATAAACCTGAAAAGCTTGATTAATTTACACGTACACTGGTCTGAGAAACAACACTACCAAGCTAGTGAGTAGTAGGTAAATGGGCAATGCCCCAAATGGATATGCAAACTTCACGTAGTCAGGTGAGATAAACCTGAAAAGCTCAGCTTGATTAATTTACATGTACACTGTTCTGAGAAATGACACATACCAAGCTAGTGAGTAGTACCTAAATGCTATCAGAAAATTATGGGTACTGGATAAACATATTACCCATAATACATATATCAGCACAACCTATTCTACCTTTAAAATCACATTCTCACACAAATCAAACGAAGGTACCAAACAAATCACAAAAATAACACGCGAGTCATGGGAGACGAGTCATAAGCCTTGGCCTTTTGACGTCTAAAACACTGCCATCACCGCACCAACAAGCTCGCTCCCCGCCCGGCTCCCTTCACAACGCAACCGGGCGCAAACTTTTTCTGAGTTCTCGCAGAACATATTTGGTGTTTCCGTGGTGGCAGACTATCCCCTGGTAAAAGTTCCCAATTGCAGTAAAGTATGAAAAAATGATATCAATAGATGTAAAAAAGATTTTTCTTTTCAAAAATGTCAAAATTTAGCAATTTTATAACGTGTGATGCCCATATTTTACGATAGTCTGCGGGGTCGTTCCGTGCCTGCTAAGGTCAGCTTCACTTGGATCGTTTAAGACACCTAGACATCATTCATTGCAAAACAAGGTATGGCTAGAATGGAAATTGATTGGAAAAAGTTATAGAATAGTTTTTGTTTCGTAAAAATGAGCAAAAAAATGCGTATGGGGATAATAAGTGACAGCGTCTTTTGAGGTATCACCTTTTTGGTGCCGGCATAAGAGAACTTGGACGAATTTATGGCAAAATTTTTGTGAATGATATCAAAATGAACAAAATAAACAGTTATTGTCTTTTTGATGCCCTTTTCCCATCTGAATTACACAAAAAATGACTTTTTTATTTTTCTCGAACTCATGGCAGTAAGATATCTTAATTTGTAATAAATCGACCGAAGGCATTATTTTGTGCTGCATATTATTCATTAAATTTTGTATTAAAATAAATTGAACATCAAAATCGTTTTTGTCATTCGGCAATGAACTTAACTAGCAACAAATACTTTTTAAAAAATAAATACATTCTCAGACTAGGCAGCGCTGTCTGGCGTGTCTCGCGCGCTTTTACGCAACTGCGCCGGGTTTGTCTCGCAATTTGCGTGAGTTATTGTCACTGAACTCTATAAGTTATTGTAAAGAAGTATAATTTTGTGGGGTAATTAGTTAAATGTTTATGTGCAATTTTTCTCGTTTTTTCATACTCAACAATATGATTTTTGTTTAAAGGCTGAGATACTGAGATGCATTCGACTTCGACCATCTTCGTTCAAGGAATCTCAATCTGAGGTGGGATTGTTCATGTCTTTTTTTGTAACAAGCTCAGGTAATGGTAATACTTAACATAAACCATGTGTTTCAGTTTGTCTTAACTTCTCCCCTTCTTGATTATACCTTCACTTCTACCTAGGCTAAGAAAGTGATATCCAAGGGTAGCTGCTTTCACATTAGTAGCCTTCTGGTGGGTTCAGATTGTTTTCTTGCATTTAGTTATGATATGTTCTCGGATTTCCCTTGTTAAAATTAGGCAAATGTGAATATTAATATTTATATAGGTATGCATCATTATACTTGAGCAATGGCAATGTAGGCTACCTGCCTATTAAGTAGATACAAGATTGCATGGGGATTCATTAAGCAGGCGTCTCACGAGATGCCAGATCTGAAACATAATCTAACCTGACCTAATCTTACCTACTAGCCTACAACCTACAAGCCTAACACCTACAACCTACAACCTACATTGCTATCGTAGACAGATCTGGCATCTCGTGAGGTGCGTGCTTAATGATTACCATTGTATGTTGGTCATGTGCAGGTGTTTCACTTTGATATGTGCTGCATTTCAACAATCTCTGCCCATTATGCTAAAAAGAAACTGATATAATGCAGTAGCTTCATTAGAAATTTGGAACCATAGCTAAGTTCCAACTTTGTTCTGCGACCTTTTCGAAATTTTAGTCTGCGAACTTAGATCCCCAAACCACTTTTCTGACACTGCACGACCCAAGGTGACCTTATTTGACCCCTGTGACCTCAAATGACCCTTACGACCTCAAATTAACCACTTTAACACTCTTTTGCGCATATCTAGACTTCTAGAAGTCACTCTAACGTGAAACCTTCACTTTTCGAACTGGCGAATTTTGCGCAAACCAAATCTCCGCGACGCAAAGCGAGCGGCGAAGCCGCTTGTTAATATACTATTTGAGTAGGATTGCGGTTTTTTTAAGTGGTCAGTTTTTGCAGCGAGCTTTTTCTCTTGGGGCTTGCGAGATAGGACGTGACAGACGCATTCACTTAGCATTAGCGTTACAGACGCCTTAATTCACGCGCTGTAGTGAGCGAGGGTACCCCCAGTTTGAAGATTCGGCTGTAGAATCTGTAGTTTTAAATACGTATAGTTTGACGTAGATCTGGGAAAAGTGAAACACGGCCGATTGACGTGCAGTTAATGAGCGTGGGGTCCTCCGTTTTAAAGATTCTGATCAGCGCCGATGGAAATAATTCACCGTGCGTATCTCGACTTATTCACGACCGATTCACACCGGACAAACACCGATCGATACCAAATCTGGGGGGACTGGGGACTGGGGGGGGGGGTCGGGAGTAGAGTGGCAAGTTTTCCTACCCGGCGAACGCGGTACCAAGCAAGTACCAAGTACCTTTGCAAGTACCAAGCCAGTACCAAGTACTTTTTTGCATGTTCCAGATATCAAGCAAGTACCAAGTACTTTTGCCAATACCAAGCAAGTACCAAGTACTTTTGCAAGTACCAAGTACTTTTGCAAGTCGAACAGGTTTTTTGCGATTATCTTAGCTTCTAGAAAGCCGATCGACACGGGACAAACACCATTCGATCCCAAATTTCATGCCTCATCATTTTTTAACCTTTTGCGCCGCGAAGCAAGCCAGGATCCCCTAGTTAATATACTATTTGAGTAGGATTGCGGGTTTTTTGAAGCGGTCAGTTTTTGCAGCGAGGTTTTTCTCTTGGGGCTTGCGAGATAGGACGTGACAGACGCATTCACTTAGCATTAGCGTTACAGACGCCTTAATTCACGCGCTGTAATGAGCGAGGGTACCCCCAGTTTGAAGATTCGGCTGTAGAATCTGTAGTTTTAAATACGTATAGTTTGACGTAGATCTGGGAAAAGTGAAACACGGCCGATTGACGTGCAGTTAATGAGCGTGGGGTCCTCCGTTTTAAAGATTCTGATCAGCGCCGATGGAAATAATTCACCGTGCGTATCTCGACTTATTCACGACCGATTCACACCGGACAAACACCGATCGATACCAAATCTGGGGGGGGACTGGGAACTGGGGGGGGGGGGGGTCGGGAGTAGAGTGGCAAGTTTTCCTACCCGGCGAACCCGGTACCAAGCAAGTACCAAGTACCTTTGCAAGTACCAAGCCAGTACCAAGTACTTTTTGCATGTTCCTGATACCAAGCAAGTACCAAGTACTTTTGCCAATACCAAACAAGTACCAAGTACTTTGCAAGTACCAAGCCAGTACCAAGTACTTTTGCAAGTCGAACAGGTTTTTTGCGATTATCTTAGCTTCTAGAAAGCCGATCGACACGGGACAAACACCATTCGATCCCAAATTTCATGCCTCATCATTTTATAACCTTTTGCGCCGCGAAGCAAGCCAGGATCCCCTAGTTAATATACTATTTGAGTAGGATTGCGGGTTTTTTGAAGTGCTCAGTTTTTGCAGCGAGGTTTTTCTCTTGGGGCTTGCGAGATAGGACGTGACAGACGCATTCACTTAGCATTAGCGTTACAGACGCCTTAATTCACGCGCTGTAATGAGCGAGGGTACCCCCAGTTTGAAGATTTGGCTGTAGAATCCGTAGTTTTAAATACGTATAGTTTGACGTAGATCTGGGAAAAGTGAAACACGGCCGATTGACGTGCAGTTAATGAGCGTGGGGTCCTCCGTTTTAAAGATTCTGATCAGCGCCGATGGAAATAATTCACCGTGCGAATCTCGACTTATTCACGACCGATTCACACCGGACAAACACCGATCGATACCAAATCTGGGGGGGGACTGGGAACTGGGGGGGGTCGGGAGTAGAGTGGCAAGTTTTCCTACCCGGCGAACCCGGTACCAAGCAAGTACCAAGTACCTTTGCAAGTACCAAGCCAGTACCAAGTACTTTTTGCATGTTCCAGATACCAAGCAAGTACCAAGTACTTTTGCCAATACCAAGCAAGTACCAAGTACTTTTGCAAGTACCAAGCCAGTACCAAGTACTTTTGCAAGTCGAACAGGTTTTTTGCGATTATCTTAGCTTCTAGAAAGCCGATCGACACGGGACAAACACCATTCGATCCCAAATTTCATGCCTCATCATTTTATAACCTTTTGCGCCGCGAAGCAAGCCAGGATCCCCTAGTTAATATACTATTTGAGTAGGATTGCGGGTTTTTTGAAGTGCTCAGTTTTTGCAGCGAGGTTTTTCTCTTGGGGCTTGCGAGATAGGACGTGACAGACGCATTCACTTAGCATTAGCGTTACAGACGCCTTAATTCACGCGCTGTAATGAGCGAGGGTACCCCCAGTTTGAAGATTCGGCTGTAGAATCTGTAGTTTTAAATACGTAAAGTTTGACGTAGATCTGGGAAAAGTGAAACACGGCCGATTGACGTGCAGTTAATGAGCGTGGGGGTCCTCCGTTTTAAAGATTCTGATCAGCGCCGATGGAAATAATTCACCGTGCGTATCTCGACTTATTCACGACCGATTCACACCGGACAAACACCGATCGATACCAAATCTGGGGGGGGGACTGGGGACTGGGGGGGGGGTCGGGAGTAGAGTGGCAACTTTTCCTACCCGGCGAACCCGGTACCAAGCAAGTACCAAGTACCTTTGCAAGTACCAAGCCAGTACCAAGTACTTTTTTTGCATGTTCCAGATATCAAGCAAGTACCAAGTACTTTTGCCAATACCAAGCAAGTACCAAGTACTTTTGCAAGTACCAAGCAAGTACCAAGTACTTTTGCAAGTCGAACAGGTTTTTTGCGATTATCTTAGCTTCTAGAAAGCCGATCGACACGGACAAACACCATTCGATCCCAAATTTCATGCCTCATCATTTTATAACCTTTTGCGCCGCGAAGCAAGCCAGGATCCCCTAGTCTATATTACTATTTGAGGAGGGTGCGTCTGTCCGTTACCGAGGTCCCGACTTGGTGGTGCTTTGCGTGGACTACAGGCCAGACCGTTGCACCTAGCCCGGTGAAATTTGCACAACTTATAGATCAAGGATGCGCGACGTGCCTTTGAGGGGTCTCAGCTCGATGGGATTGGTAGGGAGCGCGTGGCACGTGCTCAAAAAGTGCAAATTCGCGTCATAGACTTTACATGTATAAATCGGCGTGCGAAATCGGGCGAAAACGGCTAATTTTGGCCGACACGGGTCCAGTTCACGTGCAATATCTTGGTGACCAGGGGTCCGACCGGCACGGGGAAAACAGCATCGTGTACAGAATTGAACGGGCTATTGAATGGTGTGCAATGCAGAGGATAGCACGCGCCACGTGCACCGGAGAGGGCACTTTTATTTGAAAAATTGCGGTTTTTGAGGGATTTTTGAATTAATTTTATTTTTAGGTGACCGTTAAATGGAGCGAGTTGAATCAACGCCTATTTGCAAGAGAAAGGTACCGCCTCTCATTTAAAAATTGTGAAAAGCTGATTGATCCAAATCAAGGTGGTGCAAATCACAGGAGAAAATGGTGTTTGTCAATTTTGTGCCACTTTATTAATCACACGGGGTTTGCTGCATAACCTGATACCTTTGGCAATTGAATATGGTACCATTGGATAGAGCATTCAATTCTGTCCAATATTCACTCTTCATTTTTGCATGATTAGCAACAGTATCCTTAAAAATGTAAATGTTCCAAACCATTACATTGTCATTTTTAGCGAAATTCATCGATGGCCCTCAAAAGACTTCACGCCAGTTTTCGAATCATTCTAAAGTAGAACGCATGATAATACGACACGGGCACCTCGATGCGATGTATCTTTTGTTTTCTTACAAAATGCTTGGCCGTCAAAAAGCAATCGAACGAAATGGATATCTACAAATCGACACAGACCAACCCAATACCCACGGGTCAAAAAATCCCCCCTTCGCGTTGCGGAGCACGCGGGTAACCCTAGTGGCATTCTATTGCCGCCAAATTCATTACAACTATCATTGGGAAAATTGTTTCTGCAACATCCGGATATCTTGGTGGTCTTTGCTCTCTGCGGGCCAAAATGTTGACCTGAGGTCAATTATGGCATGCTAGCGAAACGGCTTTGAAAAAAAAACTATCGAATTGACATGTCAGCACCCCCTATTCTTTTCCATGTCAAGCTTGAAGCCAACCTCGGCAATGCTCTCCCTTACTCAATAACTTGCTGTCTTTAAATGTGTAAGATCTATGCGTATACAAACTACCTCTGTAATGCTTTCAGCATGGCACTTCAGTCGCAGGCTTGATATGGAGGACATTAACCGGCCACTATCGTATATATGACATCACTGGCTGAGTGATCTGCGCGGCGGGGGACCCCGGGACGACACCTGGCGCCGACACTGTTTGAGATGACACCGCCGGAGCAGCTATCAGCTCGGTGATAGCGTCAGAGAGCAGGTTTGCTGGCCGACCGGAGGTCGAGGGCACGACATTCACCGGGCGGAAGGGACACCGAGAGACGTCTCCACCGGGCCAACCGCTAACCCCAACCGGCTGACCAGTCAAACTAAGGTAAGAACGATCACGTTTGAAACTGGGACGGGACCGCACGCTGAGCGCGTTATATATGAATATGCTTAGCGATGCAAGCTACGAAGGCTACAATTTTGGAGAAGTGCTGAAATAATTGTCTTTTGCCTGGCCTGGTTAAGTACTAATAGGGAAAATAAATATGTCTGTGCGATTATATTAACCCTCGCGGGCCCGGGGGGGCGTTTTTTCGCCCCCCCCTGGCGAATATTTGCGATAGCTCCCTAACGCCTAGGGATAGGAAAGCGAAACTTTCAGTACCTTTTCTCCCATCAATTTGACATCTTCTAAAGTAAAAATTTGGACCTAGCCCCCGTGATGACGTCATAAGGTCGATTTTCTAGATCCCTGCACGGCAAACTTCGGCGTCACAGACGCGAATTTCAAATAGCTGCTAAAAATAGAGTTTTAGAGATAAAGACAAATTACGAGCACGGTTGTGTAGCGTTTGACCTAGAAAAAAATAGAAAAATAGTTTGGATGACCTGAGGTCAGAGGTCAGGTCAACGACCCCGAAATGTGGTTTTAGTTTTTCGCAAATAACTTCGACAAAAATGGTCCTAGAGCTACAGCAGTGGTACCATCGCATTTGCCTTGTCAAGCCGCGTCGAATGATATATATTTTGTTAGGAAAAGTTCAACTTTTATGTTGACCTCATGTGACCTCGAATGACCTTTGGTTGACCTTGACACATGAAAGGTCGTTTATGATGAATTTGTACCCGCTGGTCACGAATCTGGCATCTATTTTCCTCTAAGTCTTCATTTAGAGCTTCCGGATGGCAGAATTGTCTTATTTATTATTACTAGCTTCAATCAGTGAAATAGCCTGTAGCAAGGATACTCTTCTGTGACCTTGACCTTTGAGCAGCCTTGTATCGTAAGATGAACCACAAATAGGGAACTGATAAGCCTCAAAACATTTCAATACATTTTGGAAGTTAGCACGCAGGATGTACGAAAAAGTGCAAAGTTTGAGGTCAGTTTTGGGCGTGACCTTGACCTTGACCTTTGATTTTCGGCACATTTTCGGAATCCTCAGATTCTCTTCTTTCGTTTGACACCCAATTTTGCCGGGTTGATGCATCCTGCCGTCCTCTAGAAGGCTTACTTTGAGAACACTACACATGTGCCGGTTTTTGCCTTTGACCTTGACCTCTGATCTTGAAAATTGACCTGAGGCAAAAAATTTAGGTGCCATAGAATCGTCTGGTAAGGACCTTTCGTTTGGTATCGCTTTTGTTTCCGTAGCTCCCTTATTTACGGAGTTAGACAGGGGGGGGGGCGAAAAACGCCCCCCCCGGGCTGCGGTGGTTGGGATTACCCCCCCCCCCCCCCGGGCGCGGGCGGGTTAACCCTATTCCTGGCGGGGGGCCTTTAAGGCCCCCCCTTCAGGTTTTTCTTGTGCCATTGCCAAGCGCCGCAAGACTGAAAGCTCATACTCGGTGACTTTTTCTAACATTCATTGCGCACATTTTGACAAAAAAAAAGTTGCCGGGTCAGGTCAGGTCAGGTCACCAGAGGCGGTTTGGTGACCCCACCTCAGAAAAGTTTGCAATCACGCCAGAGCTAGAGTTTTTGACCGATCAATTTCTTCTCTTCAGGTTTTATTTAGGGTACCAGTATGTGCAATTTGTATATCTCAGAATTTTCATATCTGTGACCTGACCTGAGGTCAGGCCAGACTCGTGACCTTTACATTGCAAGCCTATGGGAAAATATTGAAACGCCTCCTGCTTCGTGTAAACGAGTCAAAACCACCCAATTCTTTCAGTATTTGGAAGATTATCTCATCGGTGATGATCCTGGTGCCGCTAATTGACAGGGGCGCCGGCAAATGTCATCTGAGGTCATGTGACGTCATAACTCGTTTTTCTGTCAACAAATCACGACATGATGGTGCTAAAGACTTGTAAGTGGTACTAAACTCCTCGCCTGGTCAAGGCGCGTCGTTTGGTATGCAGCATGACCATACCCCACAACCTCATTGATGAATGACCTGACCTTGACCTCAGGTCAAATTTCAAATTGACCTGTGAAGGTCATCACATACTTATTTCGCATCGCCTTGGCGAGAGCAACAAAAAATGTATTGGTTTTATGTCTCTATGTTTCTTAGTTTAAAAGTTATATAGGTAACTAATTCCAAAACATTTTATCGTTGATGACCTCTGGTGACCTCAATATTGACCTGACCTGAAAATGTTTTATGTAAAGGTTGTAGATCTTTAAACGACCTATCAAACGCCGTTTGCCGTTTGTCGCTGCGATGTGTAGTTTTTGATATCTGAAGGGGGGCCGATCGGCCCCCCCCGCCAGTTTCTTGTCCCGGCGGAGCCCGCCAGGAATAGGGTTAAAAGACGCATGTGAAACATCCTTTTAACTCAATTTTATATTGCGAACATAAGAAAATGAGCTCACCTATCACTAACTTTTCGATAATAAACGGCCTTGATCTAAAATAATTACGTGGGGTGTATTGTCTAACTCTACTTCATTGAAACCAGTATAACGCCTTTTGGGGCGACTAACGGAGCGAGCGAGAGTGTGGGCCTTGCACGTGCGAAATTGCGAGGGGGTGCCTCCAACTGACTTGTGCACGGCACTCTACTAACCGGTCTCTAGCGATGTGCCAAATTTGAGCACAATCGGCCCAGACGCTCTCAAGATCTGGAAGCGACACCCTGCACGTGCGCACGTGCAAAATGGGTCCCGACTGACTTGTGCACGGCACCCTACTAACCGGTCCCTAACTGTGTACCAAATTTGAGCGCAATCGGTCGAGCCGTTCTCGAGATCTGGAAACGACCCCTGCACGTGCGCACGTGCAGCAGCACCCCAACTCTGGCACATGGATATGCAGTGCCTAGTGGGTGCCTACCTACATGCCAACTTTCAGCGCAATCAGCCAAGTAGTTACCGAGATATTGCAACAATTACAAAACTGACACCTCTTCGTTTTGCACGTGGCACGTGCATAAGGGGTCACCCACATGCATCGAGAATAGTCCAATACTTGGTAGAAGGAATGAAGCTACCCTACAAAAATTACCGCATGTAAATCGGTCAAGTGGTTGCTGAGATATAAGCCTCGCAAAAGCGTCCGCATGGCCGGCCGGCCGGCCGGCCGGCCGCTCAATACTCAGAAATATCCGTTAATCTAAGGAAAGACTACGCTCGCTTCGCTCGCTCCGTAATAAAGTTGATCATAAAACGTTTTATTATTTTATTACCTACACAATTACAATAAAAGCAATTTTAAAAGACTCGCATGAGACATAAAACCTATCTACTTATCCTTTCCAAATATTTTTTTGATATTTGTTTTTGTATTTGAATGCTTAATATCGATATATATTATATCATCATTCGTGGAAATGGCAAAAGACTTGCCCCCGGCCTTTTAACGTGATGTTTCCTTTTCAGGTTACCTCAGATGGAAACAAATTAATTAGGCGCTGTCAGTCGAGCACACCTAGCCACCATTCATTGGACAGATCAGCACTGAGATACCTAGGCGTGGCAGAAGCGTCAGTAGCACACCGCGAAGATCGGCCGGCTCCGGGCAGCCACAAGGACAAGACGGAACACGATGGCAGCCAGAGCCGCTACCGTTGCTGCATACCTCATTCCCACAGCCATACAAATCGCAGGAGATTGGTATGGTGCTAGACGCAGAGCCGAGGATATGCAACATGAATTAGAAAGAGAGAGAACAGCACGAGAAGCCTCTGAAAGGAGAATTCAAGAAATACAAGAAGCGCAGGAACAGCGAGAAGAGGAGATGCAACATGAATTAGAAAGAGAGAGAACTGCACGAGAAGCCTCTGAAAGGAGAATTCAAGAAATTCAAGAAGCGCAGGAACAACGAGAAGAGGAGATGCGACATGAGTTGGAAAGAGAGAGAACAGCACGAGAAGCCTCTGAAAGGAGAATTCAAGACATACAAGAAGCGCAGGAACAACGAGAAGAGGAGATGCGACATGAATTAGAAAGAGAGAGAACAGCACGAGAAGACTCTGAAAGGAGAATTCAAGAAATACTAGAAGGGCAGGAACATCGAGAAGAGGAGATGCAACATGAATTAGAAAGAGAGAGAACAGCACGAGAAGACTCTGAAAGGAGAATTAAAGAAATACAAGAAGCGCAGGAACAACGAGAAGAGGAGATGCAACATGAATTAGAACGAGAGAGAACAGCACGAGAAGACTCTGAAAGTAGAATTCAAGAAATGCAAGAAATGGTAACAAGAATGGCCAGAGCCAATGAGAAGGCACGTCAAACATCCCAAGAGGCTATGAATAGGATGCAAGAAGAATTTGAAAGGGCACTTCAAGCCCAGAGAGAAGAGATCCAAAGGAATCAGACTCAATTGCTGAACCAAGTAAAAGAAGACACTAACAGGGTGACGGCGGGAACAGACGCAGGGGGTACAGCAGGGGCGGTCGGTGGGGATACAAGAGGGGCAGTCAGCAGTCAGACAATGCCGGTCACCAGTCACACAGGATCAGCCAGCAGTCAGACAGGGGCGGTCAGTAGTCAGACAGGGGCGGTCGGCAGTCAGACGGGGGCGGTCAGTAGTCAGACAGGGGCGGTCAGTAGTCAGACAGGGGCGGCCAGCAGTCAGACAGGGGCGGTCGGCAGTCAGACAGGGTCGGCCAGCAGTCACACAGCGGCTGTCAGTAGTCAGACAGGGGCGGTCAGTAGTCAGACAGGGGCAGTCAGAAGTCAGACGGTGGCAGTCAGCGGTCAGACAGGGTCGGCCAGCGGGGTTCAGACCCCACCCTCCAACGAAGCAGCGCCGACCGCTGGAGAACCGGTGGCGACTCGTGAGCCGGCCCCTGCGGAGTCCGTTCGGCAGGCCGCCGCCCCCCTGCCGGCGCTCTGTCAACAGTACTGGGCCGGCTGCAAGAAGGAGGCATGCGGCCAGGTGCACCTCTGCAAACTGTTCCTGGCCGGAATCTGCAAGTTTGGAGACATGTGCCGCAACGAGCACTCACTCCAGTCCGAACATAACAAGGTAAGTTGGTGAACATTGAATGCCTGTACTGTCAATATCGTCCTGCTTTAATATGAATAGAATGGGTAAACTGCACAATGTAGACGGAAGTGTGCGATGGTTTTAACTAGATGGGGTCTCAGGTATTGAAACGTTGAGTTGAGCATTGTTGATAAGATTATCAGGAGTATGAAAAATAACCTCTTGCTCATATCTGAAGGAATTAAAAAATTAAAGACCAATATATATTCGGGCGTGGCCCTTCCTCAGTGGTACAGTGTTACAATGGAACAAGAGAGACGTATGTGACATACGTCTCTCTTGTTCCATTGTAACACTGTACCACTGAGGAAGGGCCACGCCCGAATATATATTGGTCTTTAATTTTTTAATTCCTTCAGATATGAGCAAGAGGTTATTTTTCATACTCCTGATAATCTAGATGGGGTCAGTCATTTTGTGCCCGTACCGGTGTATGTGCAGGGCACAAGTATGTTTCCCTGGCTCAAGTTAGGGGCATTGTGATAGCTCTCTCGTCCCTAAATGATACGTTATCCTGTTTCTAGGGACAGGTACTTACTACTTAGTACTACATATAGTCTGTTAAGCAATGACTTTGTTGAGATCCTTGCTGCATTTTAAACCTCCCAATCAATGATGACTAGCATAGCTAACATGAACATAAAATGAACACGTTTCAGGTTGTGTGCACTGAAGAGATATCCCGGAGCGAGGAGCAGCTTATCGCGGAGCTGCGACGGCGTTTTGCGGAGGAGGGCTTTGCTGACCAGAAGTTCTATCGCTCCCATATCGAGATATGCCCCAATCAGGCCGAATCCTGTCGAATTCATGACTGCATCCGAGTGCACATCTGTCGGTGAGTAACTTACGGTTGCGCAGTTATTGCCTTTGTAACGTGAAACCTCATCAAATATTTTTTCTGCAACTTAAAACTGAGATATGACTTGAGTGTCATGATTAAAAAACTTTTCCTCAGGACTATATGTAATTAATGTTTATGTTTTTTCGGAGTTGTTCAAGAGGATAAGTACAAATATTACATTTATTCAGATATTTCGGTACTCGTTGTGGTACCTTCATCGGTGAAATGGCGCACAAAGTTTCGGTTCGTAGTTCGACAATCACATACAATACAAAACACGCGACAACGTCATCTAAAAACCTACACTTTAAATATGCCTGAGAAGACCTAATTACCTAAACCTAATTTAGCACCAAGCATGTTACAGGCAATCTACCAACTGTTGGTGACTTCTTTTTTTATAATAAAACTACAACTGTTGGGGACAAACTTGTAATGTAAGGTTCACAATGGGCGTAATTGTAGGACAAAATATACGAAAAAACGATATGAGAAAAGATGGCGGCCGCTGGGTAAATACTAGAGGTTCTATAAGCTAGCGGTTTGAAGACGACGATACTATGTATGCTGTGGGTCTAGGTTAAGAGAATGTCCCATATGGGGCTCAAACGGACGCCGCCCTCGTCAAGGTTCATAGTGGCCTGTGGCGTTAGCTTGACCTCTATGGCTTCTCGGACCTTGCGCCTCTTCCAGTGACCTTCAGTGGCTAGCGTCTTGGCGGTGAGTGGGTTCAAGTCACCCCTGCAGGTGCTGAAGTGTCTTGCTGTAGCAGACTTGTCCAGCCGTGCGTGCTTGATGTCCGCGACATGTTCTTTGAGTCGGACATCCTTTGGCCTTCCCGATTCGCCGATGTAGACTGAGCCACAGGAACAGGATATCTGGTAGACTACTCCTTTTTTCTTTTCGGGTTTGGGGGCGTCTTTGGCTTTGACTAGGCGGCTTCTTAGGCGGTTCGATGAGTGTGCCACTTGGATTCCAATGGGACGGAGGACTTTAGCTAGTTTTTCACTAACGCCCCTCACGTATGGTAGCTTGACGAATGTTTTTTCTTGCGCGTTATCTTCAGCTTGCTGCCCGATCTGTTTTCTTTTCTTCATCGATTTTTCGATGAAACTTTTTGGGTAGCCATTACTTTGTAGAAGGTCACAGAGGTGCGCCCTCTCTTCGTGCCGGCTTGATGGCTCACTGCAGATGACCTGGGCTCTCGTGTCCAAACATCTTACAATGCCAGCTTTTATGCACGCCGGATGATTGGAGTCGTACTTCAGGTACAGATTAGATGCTGTTGGCTTCGAATACACTGATGTTTTCAGCCTTGCCCTGTCGCGACGAACGAGGACGTCAAGGAACGGGAGCTGCTGGTCTTGTTCCCTCTCTACTGTGAACTGAATGGCTGGGCTGAAGCTGTTCAGCTCCCTGTGAAATTGTTCAAGTGCCTCATTCCCATGTTTCCACAGAATGAATGTGTCGTCGACATACCTTCTCCAGATGACTGGCTGACTGGATGCTGTGCCTAATACCGATTCCTCAAGGTGCTCCATGTAGGCATTAGCGAGGACTACGGACAGGCATTAGCGAGGACTACGGACAGGCTACGGACAGGCTCAGATATGCTTCCGGAGTGGAAGCATATCTGAAGGACTAGCAAAACGACTGAAGCCTAGTCACTCTTCACCACCCAGGCTCTACGGTGTACCAAAAATCCATAAAGATGGTGTGCCTCTGAGACCAATCACCAGTATGATAGGGTCACCGGCGTATGATTTGGCAGCTCATCTCACCAAGATCATAAGCCCAGTGCTTGGGAAAACAGAGTACACCGTGCCGAACTCGAAGTCATTTGTAGAGGAGATTAGAAATCTTACCTTAGACGGAACAGAAGAAATGATCAGTTTCGATGTAGTCTCATTGTTCACCAAGGTGCCGGTGGATGATGCAGTCAACGTGATTTGTTCGAAACTAACAGCAGATGACAGCCTGCAAGACCGAACCGGACTGAGCGTAGAACAAATCCGAAGGCTAATGCTGGCGTGCCTGAACTGCCGCTACTTCCAATGCCAGGGGTCATTCTACGAACAGACCGAAGGTGCACCGATGGGTCTGAGCCTGTCCGTAGTCCTCGCTAATGCCTACATGGAGCACCTTGAGGAGTCGGTATTAGGCACAGCATCCAGTCAGCCAGTCATCTGGAGAAGGTATGTCGACGACACATTCATTCTGTGGAAACATGGGAATGAGGCACTTGAACAATTTCACAAGGAGCTGAACAGCTTCAGCCCAGCCATTCAGTTCACAGTAGAGAGGGAACAAGACCAGCAGCTCCCGTTCCTTGACGTCCTCGTTCGTCGCGACAGGGCAAGGCTGAAAACATCAGTGTATTCGAAGCCAACAGCATCTAATCTGTACCTGAAGTACGACTCCAATCATCCGGCGTGCATAAAAGCTGGCATTGTAAGATGTTTGGACACGAGAGCCCAGGTCATCTGCAGTGAGCCATCAAGCCGGCACGAAGAGAGGGCGCACCTCTGTGACCTTCTACAAAGTAATGGCTACCCAAAAAGTTTCATCGAAAAATCGATGAAGAAAAGAAAACAGATCGGGCAGCAAGCTGAAGATAACGCGCAAGAAAAAACATTCGTCAAGCTACCATACGTGAGGGGCGTTAGTGAAAAACTAGCTAAAGTCCTCCGTCCCATTGGAATCCAAGTGGCACACTCATCGAACCGCCTAAGAAGCCGCCTAGTCAAAGCCAAAGACGCCCCCAAACCCGAAAAGAAAAAAGGAGTAGTCTACCAGATATCCTGTTCCTGTGGCTCAGTCTACATCGGCGAATCGGGAAGGCCAAAGGATGTCCGACTCAAAGAACATGTCGCGGACATCAAGCACGCACGGCTGGACAAGTCTGCTACAGCAAGACACTTCAGCACCTGCAGGGGTGACTTGAACCCACTCACCGCCAAGACGCTAGCCACTGAAGGTCACTGGAAGAGGCGCAAGGTCCGAGAAGCCATAGAGGTCAAGCTAACGCCACAGGCCACTATGAACCTTGACGAGGGCGGCGTCCGTTTGAGCCCCATATGGGACATTCTCTTAACCTAGACCCACAGCATACATAGTATCGTCGTCTTCAAACCGCTAGCTTATAGAACCTCTAGTATTTACCCAGCGGCCGCCATCTTTTCTCATATCGTTTTTTCGTATATTTTGTCCTACAATTACGCCCATTGTGAACCTTACATTACAAGTTTGTCCCCAACAGTTGTAGTTTTATTATAAAAAAAAGAAGTCACCAACAGTTGGTAGATTGCCTGTAACATGCTTGGTGCTAAATTAGGTTTAGGTAATTAGGTCTTCTCAGGCATATTTAAAGTGTAGGTTTTTAGATGACGTTGTCGCGTGTTTTGTATTGTATGTGATTGTCGAACTACGAACCGAAACTTTGTGCGCCATTTCACCGATGAAGGTACCACAACGAGTACCGAAATATCTGAATAAATGTAATATTTGTACTTATCCTCTTGAACAACTCCGAAAAAACATAAACATTAATAACTTAAAACTTACATAAATCGTGTGAGTTTTCGTCGGGCTAGATACATGTAAATCGTAAGGTTGCATACGAATATACATAAATATAGGGGAGAGTGGGGCACATTCGTGCAAAAAATGGATAAACCCATATATCTGTTCTTTGGTTAGTGCAATGGCAAAATTGTTGATTGTAGTATGGAAAGGAACTATTGCAGATAGTTTTCCTCTTTAAAAGTTATCCTATAAAATTATTGCTTCCATTAGAAAAAATGACTTTTATTAACTCTGAACATTTGCACGAAACTGCCCCACCTATGGGGCACATTCGTTCAAGAGATGGGGCACTTCCGTTCACCCGGCAAAATTCGAGAAATTACCGGGCATTACCAGAAATTTACCAAAGGAAATTGGCAGGGGGTCATTTCACTTGATTCCTTTCGACAAGAATGCATTGCACAACAAATGTAGAAAGAATGGGCTGGCCAACAAGAATGTGCCAACTGCCGGCCTCCGTGACCTCGCCAAGTTCGCGTGAATTGCTCGTCACGACGTCGCAAGCAGTCGAGACTGAGTCAGGCGAGCGTCATTAGAGAAACCTACTACAGATAAAGTCATAAATCGCAAAAACTAAAAAAATATGCACGAATGTGCCCCCAGGCAGTGCGTACACGAACCTGCCCCACAACGATATTAGTAATATATTTCAAAATTTCTTTTTGAAAAAATGACACTTTTTCAACAAACAAGTTTGCAGCAGTTCCGTGAATAGAGTGGGCTTCTTCACCCCCAATTTTGAAAAGCTGAACCACATTTCCGAGTCAGGATCACGAAAATGGATGATATGAGAAAAGTTTGGAAAGCTCACGAATATTACAAATTTGCGTTTTTATCAAGCATGACAGCAGGTACAGTGTTGTCTTCTACGGTGAACGAAGGGCGGCAATGATAGACATATTTCCATAATTTACCTTGAGCTCGTGCAGTCACTCGTGTTCCCATAAACTGCTGAAAACGAATGTGCCCCATGCACGAATGTGCCCCACTCTCCCCTACCTACAGGCTACAAGCATGTAAGCAGCTCAGTATCTTAGCCCGTCTTTCATACTTTTTCTTGATTATTTTGAAATGGAAAAATGATCTCTGAGATTTTGTTCGGGTCCCGAACCACGTAAAGGCGAGCTTTTTACGAAATAACATAACATCATTAGAGCAGATCAGCCATTAACCCGCGCACCGAGGAGGGTCGGTGCCAGCTTAGATACAACTTAGAGGGGGCGGTTGACTCCCCCCCCCCCGAGATCGCGAGAACGAAGCAAGATAGGGACAAGTGGTAATGGGCATGGGTTACATACGCACGGACACGGTCTACAATTTTTACAAATGCATTTTCAGGTCAGGTCAAAGATGACGTCACAGGAATCACAAAAGTCAAAATGGTGACGCTAGATATGAGGAAAGTTTTTCTCAAATAACTTTCGAAGTAGTGAAGCTAAGAACACACTAATGTCACCATCGTGATCCTCTTGTCAATCCGCATCGAATCATATATAAGTTAACCTCGAAAGGTCAAGGTCAAAGGTTGACCATAGGTACGTGACCTCAAGGTCATCATGCATATCATTCGATGCGCCTTGACGAGTTGAACACAATGAGACCATCCGCGCGACTGTATCTTGTTCCTAAGGAGTTATTACCAAAAAACCCATTGGTGACCTTTGATGACGTCACATGACCTTACAGTTGCCCAATAGTACAGCAGGCCTTAAGATAATCAAGGTTGATCATATCTCAAGTCATTTATGATAGGTAGGTAGGGGAAGCCGGGGGAAGCCCGGGCGCGGGGGAAGCCCGGCCACCCCGTTTCCGGCTAAATTATTCACAATAAAATGCTCAACTGTTTGTCCTTTCAGCGTGGCAGCTAAGGTAACGACAGCAAAAAAGTTAAGGCTGACAAAAATTGCATATTGTTAAAGTTATAGCGCAAAAATGATATTTTAATGGTTTTTAGCTAAAAAGTGAGATATCTTGCACTGTTAATGTTATACTATACAGTACTAATATTTATACGAATGTTATGTAAGGACAGTTTAAGTGTTTGTAGTGAGGGGTGACGAGGCAGGCTGGCTTAAGTATGACATTTTTTCGAATATCGCTGTTCTAAAATAAAAATTAGCACATTGGGGTAACCCCGGGCGAGTGGCCAAGCTTACCCCCAACCGAGAGCAATGCCACTAAACCACTGTTTTCCATGAGATAATAGGTACTGAGCAGGTTTGGTTTACACCTAGATCAAAGATAAATTTCGAAAATAAACATGTTATCAGAGACAAAGCCAGTCATGTCACTTAAGGTCAACTAGGGTCAAACTACGTTTTTGCAGATAACGCGACAGACAATGAAGCTAGAGCTTCAAAATGGAGTCGTTGTGTTCTTCTTCATCAGCCGAGTCGAATGACATGCAATATGATGCATTAAGGTAAAAAGAAAAATAAATTTTAAGGAATTTTAAAATACACATTTTTTGTCAATTTTGCATCACGATTTTCATCGACCTGTATTGTATATGTAGTAGACGCTAGCTAAAATGCCAGTGGTGACATAAACTCTAAGATGTCCAGAGCTAATCAGTACCTTAATATTTCACTTTCCGTTAATATTTGGAAAACACATAATGGTTTCATCAACTTGTTGTAAAGCGCTAGGGAGGTGGCCGGCGTTACCCCTATGCCGGGCTTACCCCAGAAAAATCAACACTTTTTTAAAACTCTATTTTCTCAACCTTATACTTATTCCACAAAACCGAATTTTTGGGAAAACACGGCCAATGAACTTAGGTAGCTAGCAGGATATCAACATTTTATACAGCATGTATGGTATGTAATAAAAATGAAAAAGAGCTTACTATGCCGGGCTTCCCCCGGCTTCCCCTATATTGGGCCATTCCGGCGCGTTTAAGTGAAAAAAACAGGGGATTGATTTTTCCCCCATTGACTTATAATGGGGAGGTAAAAAAATTGACCTGACCTTAGGTAATCGATATCAAAATTCCAAGATTAATAACAAATTGTAGCTACTAATAACCTCATGACATCCTGCGATATTCAAGTTGCAAAAAAGTGGTTTGAGGTTGGGTCATTCAAAGTGACCTGGTGACCTGACCTTGAAAGGTAGGAGGTTGAAAGTTGCTCCCATGTGTAAAATTGATGGGGAAATAGCCATCTCAAATTTCGCGGCGCTACCACGTCGCAGTTTTCCCGCTATTCACGAAAAACCTCCGGGGGGGGGGAGGGGCGGTTAACCAATCACCAAATGCAACCAATCATCAAATGCAGCCATCAGAAACCTGTCCAGTGTCTTCAAACGGTGCAGTCAGAATAATTTTGTCAGGGGTATTCTTCATCATTTTACAGCGAGTTTTTCGTTTGTTTCTTCAGAGACTATGTCACAGGAACCTGCTCGAGCCCGGAGAGCTGCCGATTCAGCCACGTGCTGCGGTCACCGCACAACAACAACGTTCTGGGACTCTACAAGGCAGTGGACATGAGCGACCGAGCCCTCCTGACCCTGCTGTATGCCAGGGTCACCCAGAGGGACGCCAAGAGCTCCAAGAAAGGGGGACCTGCCGTAAAGAAAGTCGGACCTGCCACAAAGAAGGATGGATAATATTAATAATATCAATATGTCAAAAAAGGCGCCTTCGCAGCCGAACGATGAATCCTCCGCTTTAAAAAGTTGAGCACTCATGGAAGACGGTCATACTGTCATTGGTGAGGCGTCTCGTACTCGTAAGCATCCATTCGAATTTCTAAGTCGAGCCCTAATTAATCCGTATCAGTCGAAGGGCCTCCGATCCGGCCGCCAGATTGTCTGCCCTGCCGTGTCCATCGCTGGGAAACAGGATCCGTCGTTAGTGTTGACCTTTGACCTGTAGGTGTATGTACACTGTACAGTGACTGGAGCATGTGAGTCGTGAGGTCAGCCCCGAGACCCCAGCAATCACCGAAACTGACAGAGATAAACTGATCGATAGTGCTGTGTGTAGCTGGGTTTAGATCAGCCTTATAGTATGTTTTCGAGAGACGATCTATGACAATGCATTATATAGTTGTGCCGTATGTACTCATCTATGGTGCTTTTACTGTGCAGTGATAACCATATCAAGTGTCACGTGTAAGTATGGAGTTAAATAATGCCAATAAATGAGTCCGCGCTGCCTGTCAAGTTTTTGAAAATGACTGAGCGCTTGCAATGAAATGATTTTGCTTATCGAAACTTTGCGGGGATAAAAGTCGACTGTGCATAGGTATGATATAAACCTTTTTCAGACGAACTATCTGGCGATTGTACCTAATTTAACCAAATCTGCACCTAATCTTTTTCATAACAAATATCTTCATACTATGAATTTATTTCAGTGTTTCAGTCAAAAATAATGTCTGATAATGTGAAAAATGAGACATATAGGTATCTGTGCAGCCCAAACTGATAACTTTTAAGGTGCACCTAATTTGACCAAAGCTGCACCAAATTTGCACCTAATCTGTACCAAATTTGTACAAGATGGCCGCCGTGAACGGCTAATACTTACTATCCAAAAGTCCAGGCTTAACCCGCGCGGGGCTGGGGGGGGTAAATTTTACCCCCCCTCGCGAATTTTTGCGATATCTCAAAAACGGCGGCGCGCAGCGCCGCCAAACTTTCAGTACCTTTTCTTACATCAATTTGACACGTTCCCTGAAAATTTGAGCGAAATCCGTCGGAAAATTTTTGAGAAATTGACGTTTTAGTGACGTCATGTTCGCCATTTTCGCCTCAAAAACGGCAAAAGTTCAAACGCCGCTAACATCTTCATTTTTAAAGGAATCAAGACGTAACAAAAAAGGTTATACGTAATTTTACTTTGTCTATCAAATGGCTATCTCGGTTTTTTGAAAATTTTGGATTTTGGCCTACATTTTTTCAAAAAACTGACTTTTTTGGGAAAATCATTATAAAATCCAAAGTTTTGAGTCTATCGAAAAAACCGGAATATGTGTCAGAGAAGTGGTCTATGTGCACCTACATTCCAAATTTTAGAAGAATCGGCTCAAAAATGTGGGAGTTATTCAAAATTTTATGACGTCACGACACACAAATTTTTTGAAAAATGACTTTTTTGGAAGTTCTAGACCTCGTACGGAAATAAAAATAGCACCATTCGATTCGCCGTGAAAAACTGCATCAGATAGACACCTTTTTAGGCCTTAACAACCAACTTCAAAAGTTGACCTCACTTGACCTGACCTTGACCTGACCTCGACCTGAAATTCATCCAGAGGTGGTCCGTATCACTTATTGAGTGTGCCTATTGAATTCTATGAGTAAAATGACCCATAAAACATGTGTCGCACATGCCTTTTTCTATATTTTGTTTTTTGGTGACCTGACCTGACCTGACCTGACCTTGACCTTGACCTCTGAATGATATTGTATGCAACGAATATTGTCTTGGTAGCCTAAGAACACGTTTTGGGCGATCAGTCTCAGTCCATGACTCCATTCTTCGGCAACTACGGTGCAAGGCCGATACTGTAGAAACTTGCAATTTGTACCCTTGACCTGACCTTGACCTTGACCTCAAACTTTAAATTAAGTACATGTTTTTAGTAGTTCGTGATGAGAGCTTTCGATTGGCGTTTGAATTTTCCAAATCGGACCGTTAGTTCGGGAGATAGCAGGGGGGGGGGGGTAAAATTTACCCCCCCCCCCCCAGCCCCGTGCGTTCGGCTGGAGACCCCAGCCCCGCGCGGGTTAACATTTCAATAGACAACAAAGAAAGAAACTATTAGCACTACATACCTACCATCTGCCATGGGTCACACCATGGAAATCATGGATTAAACCGCAATGGTAATCATGAATTTCATTCGCCGTTACGAGACGCAGAGATTGGTACCCGATTTTAACCCGCGCCCCAGTGTCAGTCTGGATTTTCCACGACCTGGTGTGGGGGGTGTTTGAACACCCCCCTTCTATCTCGGCTCCTGGGCCACGTAGCGACACGCGGTAAGCGACAATCGAAAGAACGTCAAAAATAAGGACGAAAACACTTCGGTCATTTTTTTGGGTCAGGTCAAAGGTCAGGTCACCAGAGGTCACCAAAGGTAAAATGTTGACTATTTCAACATTTTGGAAACTGCCCACGGCTATCTCGGGAACCGATAGAGCTACAGCGCCGCAGAAAAGTGCATTCGATAGCCCTTTTACAGACCTTTCTGAGTAATGGTCTCAGATTTGACCTCAGGTCAACGGTTTAGCCTCCAGAGGACAAAAACTCCAAAATAGCCGTTTTTACGAAAATCGGTTTTTCGGCGATAACTTTTGACTAAAAAAGCCATGACATTACTTTTGCCAGCATCATGTTCCTCTCGACGAGACGCGTCGAATGAACTATAAGTTGACCTTGAAAGGTCAACTTGAAAATTTGACCTCAGGTCAAGGTCATGACCTGACCGGAAAAGGTCATGTTGCATATCAGTCGATCCGCAACGTCGAGCCAAACACATCTAAGGCGTTTTCAGCGCTCTAGCACGCCTCTATCAGAAGTTATTAGCGAAAAACTGTTAGATTCTGTTCGTGACATGAGATGACCTCGGGGACATAACGAGGGGTCACAGTTGCCATTTTCCGGTTCAGTGTGTCAATTTTACCTACATCTCGATGTTAGAGAGTGTCTAGAATAGCGTTCGTGCAAAACAGACGCTTTTCAATTTTCTCCCATTGACTTATAATGGAGAGGCCGCAAAATTGACCTGACCTTAGGTCACCGATATCAAAATTCCGAGATATACATTTTATAGATACTGTTACCCTTATCAATCGCTGAAAGCTTCAAAGTGATCGATCACTCGGTGTAGCTATGGCAGACATTGAAACTTTTTATGAGGTAAGGTCACTTCAAGTGACCTGGTGACCTGACCTTGAATGACCTTGGTCTGAAATTTTCACATGTGTAGAATTGATGTATGATAAGGTGTACCAAAAACGGCGGCGCTCCGCGCCACGGTTTTTGAGATAGCTGCGAAAAACCGCAGGGGGGGGGGGTGTTCAAACATCCCCCCACACACTTGGGCACGGGTTAAGGTCCTAGGTCAACCGGTGATCTCTGAGGTCACGTCAAGTGCGCCAAGGAACGGTTCAGTTTTTGGTGAATAACTTCGCAAAAAACGGCCGCAGAGCCGCGATTTTAGCAGCATCGTGTTCGCCTCGCTCAGGCGCGTCGAATGATATACTTTTTGTTTGGGTCAGGTCAACTAAGGGTGTTGACCTCAGGTCACGGTCAGGTCAACGCCCCCAGGTCACTAAGTTGGTCGAAAGAGGTCATGTTGCATATCTTTCGATTCGGCAGGTCTTCCTGAGTCCATTGGTGGCTTTTCCGACTCGCTAGCTCAATTTGATCGGGAGTTATTGACGAAAAACGAATATGAACTTGATGACGTCATAAATGACGTCACGCAAGGTCAACATTGCAAAAGTGACGCATCTAACGTTGCAAGGAGTGCATCAAATCACGATTCTGTGTGCTTAAGATAGTTGGAGATCGTTCCCGGCGCCAGAATTGCAGTTTTTATTTGAGGTCACGAAAGTGGCCTGACCTCATATGACCTTTAGGAAAAAGAGATAAACAAGTTGTGAGCTTCATAACGGATATTAGATCCTGCAAGTTTCATTTCCCTGTGAAAGCTCCTCTGGCAGTAAGGGCGTTGCTAAGTTGCGACATCTGAAGACCGTGCAGAGGTTTACTTATGACGTCATAGACCCGAAAATGCGGTTGGTGTCAAAAGATCCGGCTTGAATCAAAGGTCAGGTATGCCAAGTGTCAGCTCTCTCCCTATTCCTGGCGGGCTCCGCCGGGACAAGAAACTGGCGGGGGGGGGGGCCGATTCGGCCCCCCCCCTGAGATCTCGAGAACGAAGCAAGATAGCGACAAGCGGTAAACGGCATCGGATACGCATGGACAAGGTCTACAATTTTTACTAAGGTCATTTTCAGGTCAGGTCAAAGATGACGTCACAGGGGTCGAAAAAGTCAAAATGGCGGTGCTAGATATGGAGAGTTTTTCTCGAATAACTTTCGAATTAGTCAAGATAGGAACAAACTAAGGGCATCATCGTGATCCTCTCGTCAATCCGCATCGAATGATATATATGTTGACCTCGAAAGGTCAAGGTCAAAGGTTGACCTCCGGTCACGTGACCTCGAGGTCATCATGTATATCATTCGATGCGTCTTGACGAGCTGAACACAATGAGACCATCCACGCGTCTGTATCTTGTTCCTGTGCGGAGTTATTGGCCAAAACCCTTTGGTGACATTTGATGACGTCACATGACCTCACAGCTGCCCAACAGCAAAACAGACCTCAAGGTAGTGAAGGTTGATCGTATATGAAGTCATGTATGGTATATGGGGCCATTCCGACCCGTTTTAGTGGTAAAAACAGGGAGTTGATTTTTCCCCCATTGACTTATAATGGGGAGGTCGCGAAACTGACCTGACCTTAGGTCACCGATATCAAAATTCCGAGATATACAAATTGCACATACTGGTACCCTAACTAAAGCCTGAAGAGAAGAAATTGATCGGTCAAAAACTCTAGCTCTGGCGTGATTGCAAACTTTTCTGAGGTAGGGTCACCAAACCGCCTCTGGTGACCTGACCTGAGGTCAGATCAACTCAAAATTTTCAGACATGTTGCGTAGAAGCCTTATAGGAAAAGTCAGCAAATTTGAGCTTCCTAGCTCAGCGCGTTTGGGAGAAATAACCAAAAAACCTCAGGGGGGGCTCCTGAGGCCCCCCCCCCCGCCAGGAATAGGGATAAGGTGTACCAAAAACGGCGGCGCTCCGCGCCACGGTTTTTGAGATAGCTGCGAAAAACCGCAGGGGGGGGGGTGTTCAAACATCCCCCCACACTTGGGCACGGGTTAAGGTCCTAGGTCAACCGGTGATCTCTGAGGTCACGTCAAGTGCGCCAAGGAACGGTTCAGTTTTTGGTGAATAACTTCGCAAAAAACGGCCGCAGAGCCGCGATTTTAGCAGCATCGTGTTCGCCTCGCTCAGGCGCGTCGAATGATATACTTTTTGTTTGGGTCAGGTCAACTAAGGGTGTTGACCTCAGGTCACGGTCAGGTCAACGCCCCCAGGTCACTAAGTTGGTCGAAAGAGGTCATGTTGCATATCTTTCGATTCGGCAGGTCTTCCTGAGTCCATTGGTGGCTTTTCCGACTCGCTAGCTCAATTTGATCGGGAGTTATTGACGAAAAACGAATATGAACTTGATGACGTCATAAATGACGTCACGCAAGGTCAACATTGCAAAAGTGACGCATCTAACGTTGCAAGGAGTGCATCAAATCACGATTCTGTGTGCTTAAGATAGTTGGAGATCGTTCCCGGCGCCAGAATTGCAGTTTTTATTTGAGGTCACGAAAGTGGCCTGACCTCATATGACCTTTAGGAAAAAGAGATAAACAAGTTGTGAGCTTCATAACGGATATTAGATCCTGCAAGTTTCATTTCCCTGTGAAAGCTCCTCTGGCAGTAAGGGCGTTGCTAAGTTGCGACATCTGAAGACCGTGCAGAGGTTTACTTATGACGTCATAGACCCGAAAATGCGGTTGGTGTCAAAAGATCCGGCTTTAATCAAAGTTCAGGTATGCCAAGTGTCAGCTCTCTTTCGCCAGAGTGGTCGGAGCTATCGGGCAGGGGCGCCGCCACGGATTTTTGACTGGGGGGGACGGACTGACCGACTGAAAACCCAAAAATAGACATTCGTACCGACCCGTGGCTTTTTCGGTCCGATGTATTGAACGTTTAAAGCAAATATGCCACTTTTAACAAAGGGTTTTAAACTGAAGTAACTGTTTTGTAGCTTGAGCTGAGACAAGAATTAACAAATCAAGAGCTTTTATGGCCCAACGATCACCCTAGCCAAAGATATCGGTATTGATTTTAGGTTTAAAGTCTGAAGTCATTCCCATATATAGACTACTTTTTGTCATTCCATTACCGAGGAATCCATTCCCTTACGGAAAAATGCTAGCCAATCAGCATTCAGCTGGTTTGAACTACGTAATACGAGTATGCTTGGTCAACGCGTAATCAGCTTCCGCTGCAATATAGGAAGCCTCTACGAAAGATGGAAAACAGTTCTTATGTAAAAATAAAATAAAATCCTCTTTGCAAATATTCATTATGTTATTTTCTGACCATTTTAAGCATAAAAACTCATAACTATGGCAAAACAACTGGTTTGAGGAAAGTAGTTTAGGTATGGCTATTAGACCGTTTACCCACCAAGTACCTACCTATGTACACATCCGATGTCCGATTCAATTTGACACGGCAAAACCTCCAGTGCTCTATCAGGCTATAATTGCTGATGTATGCCACTAATCTGATCGGTAATGCATATTGCATAGGAAATGCATATTGCATACCCGCGTGGGGGAGGGGGCGTTGTAAAGTAACAATCTCTCTTTTTGGGTTATGCATGAATCGGCGCGAAGCGCCGCGAAAATTGGCAAAAAAAAAATCGGGCAAAACTGCTCCAAAATACGGATTTTGCAGCCCGTGTAACAAGCTTGATACCAGAAAACCTTAGGTCAGGTCACCAAGTGAAGTAGTCGTCAAGTCGTCTCAAAGTTTTGTTGTCCTCTCAACCGCATAGCTTATTTCTTAGAAGCTGGAAATTTAGTGTCGTGTGACTGCAGAACTGTGGGGTCGGAGCCGGAATCAGTCGGAGTTGATAGTTTTGGCTAGAGTCGGAGTTGAAGTCTTCGAAATTGTTCGGATTTTGACTCCGATGTCGGATTGGCTTAAAGTCATGCTCTCTTGGCTGGTTTGACGAAATATATTAGGCCCATTTTCGGCCAGTCGTGTTATACGACACACGTTGATGATATCAAAAATCGGCAGTTCCGCGATGACAGGTCGGACAAGAGCTGGAGATTTTGTTGGCCGAGGTGTCAGGGGTCAGACCAATGCATGTAGGCCCACGCCCCATATACTGAGTATGTAAACCTCCTGGACCCTCTCAGATTCGGCACCGTTCTATCTCTTCCATCCTCAGGACAGTCAAATCCTTCTCCTCCACGCCGCAATCCCCCTGCTCCGGGCTGGACGGGCAACTATCCCATGCAGGAATGGCTCCACTGGAGCTATAGTCCTTTGCCGGGCGCAGTGAATGCCAGTGGGCTGGGCTGCCTGTTCAATTGGTCGGGTTCAGCCAAATTGTGGCTCACTGGGATGGCTGCCCAGACCAATGTCTCCCACTAATTCTTTCATCCTTCCGGCTCTGAAATGGTCTCATTGGACAGAAGGGCCTAAGCAAATTTCGAGTATGGATAACAACCAGTAAAACGCCTTTTGGGGCGACCAACGGAGCGAGCGAGAGGGTGGGCCTTGCACGTGCGAAATTGCAAGGGGGTACCTCCAACTAACTTGTGCACTGCACCCTACTAACCGGTCTCTAACGATGTGCCAATTTTGAGCGCAATCGGCCTAGCCGTTCTCGAGCTCTGGTCTGGAAGCGGCACCCTGCACGTGCGCACGTGCAAAATGTGTCCCAACTGACTTTTGCACGGTACCCAACTAACCGGTCCCTAACCATGTATCAAATTTCAGCACAATCGGTTCAGCCGTTCTCGAGATCTGGAATCGACCCCTGCACGTGCGCACGTGCAGCAGCACCCCAACTAGCACATTAATTTGCATTGCCTAGTGGGTACCTACCTATACATGCCAACTTTCAGCGCAATCGGCCCAGTAGTTACCGAGATATTGCAATGGTTACAAAACTGACACCTCTTCATTTTTCACGTGGCACGTGCATAAGGGGTCAACCACATGCATCGGGAATAGTCCAACACTTGTTAGAAGGAATAAAGCTACCCTACCGAAAATTATGGCATGTAATTCGGTCAAGTGGCTCCTGAGATATAAGCCTCGCAAAAGCGTGCCGGCCGCTCATACTAAAAAATTTCCGTTATCTACGAAAGACTAAGCTCGCTTCGCTCGCTCCGTAATGAGTTTGGGGGGGACGTCCCCCTTCCATTCTGAGACTGGGGGGGACGCGTCCCCCCCGTCCCCCCCGGTGGCGGCGCCCATGCTATCGGGAAAAAAACCTATTGGGGGGCGGCACCCGCCCCCCCCCCTCGGCCGGCGAGGGTTAACACGCAATGGTACCCATGGATGAACACCCAATGGTAACAACCCATGGTAGTGCAGCAACACATCGTGCAGGTGAGTCATATCTGTTTATCAAAGTTCATGTTGCTGAGATGAACAGAAAGGATAAGACCACAAGGCCAATCATTTTCTGACATTGCAAGCCTGTCATGTGCTCTGATCAACGACCACTTTTGATGGTACCATACCTTTTGATCATGGTTGATGCCAAAAAATCAGCTTTCGCTGGGATGGGGAAATGGCGTTTTTAGCCACACTCTCATTTTTTGCGTTGTTACTGGTAAGAATGACCGCGGCATGCGGTACCGCAAAACATAATGTAGCTTAAGCTTATCATTAATCAAATTTTTAGGTATCGTGTTAATTTTATCTTATTTTTACTGACATCACTTCAGGTCAGGTCGCTTCTACTAGATCCAGCTTTGAAACCCTGTCTCTTGCAATGAGATCCGGTCATTCCTACAGCTCATCTGTTCTTAGTTTTTTTTTTACCCGCGCCGGGCCGGGGGGGGGTGTTTGAACACCCCCCTGCAGTTTTTCGCAGATATCTGAAAAACGGCGGCGCTCCGCGCCGCCGTTTTTGGCACACTGTTCGTGCATCTTTTCCGCACATGTTGTAAAAATTTCAGACCCAGGTCGCCTTAGGTCAGGTCAGCAGGTCACGCCAAGTGACCTCACCTGAGAAAAAAATAAGAATGCTCGTCATAGCTACACCGATTGATCGATTGCCTGGAAAATTTCAGCGATTGATAAGAGCAACATTATCTATAAAATGTATATCTCGGAATTTTGATATCGATGACCTAGGGACAGGTCAATTTTGCGGCCTCTCCATTATAAGTCAATGGGAGAAAATTGAAAAGCGTCTGGTTTGCACGAACGCCATTCAGACACTCTCAAACATCGAGACAGGGGCGGATCCAGAAAATCTCCAAGGGAGGGGCCATTAGAAACCAGGAGGCCCCCATAATCCCACCTGTTGGAGGCCCCATCTTCCCACTTGTTGGCCCCCCCCAAAAAAACTGCGTCTATTGAGCTTATCTAGCTGTTCAGGCAACATCTCAACATGAATAGCCACTTTATTTTCAGGAGGCCCCCTTTTCAGCTTTTTAACTTTTTATTTTATTTTTGAAAAAAAATCGGCCAAGGGGGGGGGGGCCATGGCCCCTATGCCCCCCCCCCTTGTATCCGCGCCTGCATCGAGATGTAGGTAAAATTGACACACTGAACCGGCAAATGGCATCTGTGACCCCTCGTTATGTCCCCGAGGTCATCTCAGGTCACGAACAGAATCTAACAGTTTTTCGCAAATAACTTCTGATAGAGGCGTGCTAGAGCGCTGAAAACGCCTTAGATGTGTTTGGCTCGACGTTGCAGAACGACTGATATGCAACATGACCTTTTCCGGTCAGGTCATGACCTTGAGCTTGACCTGAGGTCAAATTTTCAAGTTGACCTTTCAAGGTCACATTATAGTTCATTCAACGCGTCTCGACGAGAGGAACACGATGCTGGCAAAAGTATTCCCATGGCTCTTTTGAGTCAAAAGTTATTGCCGAAACAAACGCTTTTAGTAAAAACGGCTATTTTTGGAGTTTTTGCCCTCTGGAGGCTAAACCGTTGAAATGAGGTCGAAGCTAAGAACATTCCTCAGAAAGGTCTGTAAAAGGGATATCGAATGCGCTTTCCCGCGGCGCTGTAGCTCTATCGGTTCCCGAGATAGCCGTTGGCAGTTTCAAAAATGTTGAAATTAGTCAACATTTTACCTTTGGTGACCTCTGGTGACCTGACCTTTGACCTGACCCAAAAAATGAACGAAGTGTTTTCGTCCTTATTTTGAACGTTCTTTCGATTGCCGCTTACCGCGTGTCGCTTCGTGGCCCAGGAGCCGAGTAAGAAGGGGGGTGTTCAGACACCCCCCGGCCCGGCGCGGAATCTCAGAGCACCGGCCCGGCGCGGGCAGAGACGTTACTGGCGGAGTGATCTGCGCGGCGGGGGACCACGGGATGATACCTGGCGCCCATATTGTTTGAGATGACACCACCTATCAGCTCGGTGATAGCGTCAGGGAGCAGGTCTGCTTGCCGACCGGAGGTCGAGGGCACGACATTCACCGGGCAGAAGTGGCACCGAGAGACGTCTCCACCGGGCCAACCGCTAACCCCAACCGGCTGACCGGTCAGACTAAGGTAAGAACGATCACGTTTGAAACTGGGACGGGACCGCACGCTGAGCGCGTTATATATGAATAATGAATATGCTAAATGCTTAGCGATGCAAGCTGCAAAGGCTACAATTTTGGAGAAGTGCTGATATAGCTGTCTTTTGCCTGGCCTGGTTAAGTAGTACTAGGGAAAATAAATATGTCTGTGCGATTATATTAAAAGACGCATGTGAAACATCCTTTTAACTCAAATTTTATATCGCGAACATAAGAAAATGAGCTCACCTATCACTAACTTTTCGATAATAAACGGCCTTTGATCTAAAATAATTACGTGGCGTGTATTGTCTAACTCTACTTCATCGAAATAAACATGATCATAAAACGTTTTATCATTTTATTACCTACACAATTACAATAAAAGCAATTTTAAAAGATTCGCATGAGACATAAAACCTATCTACTTATCCTTTCCAAACATTTTTTGATATTTTTTTTTTGTATTTGAACTTTGAATGCTTATATCGATATATCATCATTCGTGGAAATGGCAAAAGACTTGCCCCGGGCCTTTTAACGTGATGTTTTCTTTTCAGGTTACCTCAGATGGAACCAAATTAATTCGGCGCTGTCAGTCGAGCACAACTAGCCACCATTCATTGGACAGCTCAGCACTGGGATACCTAGGGGTGGCAGAGGCTTCAGTAGCACACTGCAAAGATCGGCCGACTCCAGGCAGCCTCAAGGACAAGACTGAACACGATGGCAGCCACAGCCGCTGCCGTTGCTGCCAGCGGCCTCCTTCCCACAGTCATACAAATCGCAGGAAAATGGTTCGGTGCTAGACGCAGAGCCGAGAGAGCCCAGCCGAGCCAAGCCGAAAGCCGAGAGAGCCCAGCCGGGAGGGAGCAGCGTGAGGCGCAGGAACAACGAGAAGAGGAGCAACATGAATCTGAAAGAGGGAGAAAAGCACGAGAAGACTTTGTAAGGATAATTGAAGAAATGATAGGAGAGCTGGAACAACGGTTAGAGGAGATGCAACATGAATTAGAAAGAGAGAGAACAGCACGAGAAGCCTCTGAAAGCAGAATTCAAGAAATACAAGAAGCGCGGGAACAACGAGAAAAGGAGATGCAACGTGAATTAGAAAGAGAGAGAACAGCACGAGAAGACTCTGAAAGGAGAATTAAAGAAATGCAAGAAATGGTAACCAGTATAACGCCTTTTGGGGCGACTAACGGAGCGAGCGAGAGGGTGGGCCTTGCACGTGCAAAATTGCGAGGAGGTACCTCCAACTGACTTGTGCACGGCACCCTACTAACCGGTCTCTAGCGATGTGCCAAATTTGAGCACAATCGGCCCAGCCGTTCTCGAGATCTGGAAGCGGCACCCTGCACGTGCGCACGTGCAAAATGAGTCCCAACTGACTTGTGCACGCACCCTACTAACTGCTCCGTAACTGTGTACCAAATTTGAGCGCAATCGGTCCAGCCGTTCTCGAGATCTGGAATCGACCCCTGCACGTGCGCACGTGCAGCAGCACCCCAACTCTGGGACATGGATATGCATTGCCTAGTGGGTGCCTACCTACATGCTAACTTTCAGCGCAATCGGCCCAGTAGTTACCGAGATATTGCAACTATTACAAAAGTGACACCTCTTTGTTTTGCACGTGGCACGTGCATAAGGGGTCACCCACATGTATCGGGAATAGTCCAATACTTGGTAGAAGGAATGAAGCTACCCTACAAAAATTACCGCATGTAAATCGGTCAAGTGGTTGCTGAGATATAAGCGTCGTAGAATCGTGACCACGGCCGGCCGGCCGGCCGCTCATACTAAAAAATTTCCGTTATTCTACGTAAGACTCCGCTCGCTTCGCTCGCTCCGTAACAAGAATGGCCAGAGCCAATGAGAAGGCACGTCAAACATCCCAAGAGGCTATGAATAGGATGCAAAAAGAATTTGAAAGGGCACTTCAAGCCCAGACAGAAGAGATCCAAAGGAATCAGACTCAATTGCTGAACCAAGTACAAAGTGTAAAAGAAGACACGAACAGGGTGACGGCGGGAACAGAAGCAGGAGATACAACAGGGGCGGTCGGTGGGGATACAAGAGGGGCAGTCGGCAGTCACACAGGATCAGCCAGCAGTCAGACAGGGGCGGTCAGCAGTCAGACAGGGTCGGTCAGCAGTCACACTACGGCGGTCAGCGGCCAGACAGCGGCGGTCAGAAGTCAGACGGTGGCAGTCAGCGGTCACACAGGGTCGGTCAGCGGTCAGACAGCGGCGGTCAGCAGTCACACAGCGGCTGTCAGCGGCCAGACAGCGGCGGTCAGCGGTCAGACAGGGTCGGCCAGCGGGGGTCAGATCGCACCCTCCACCGAAGCAGCGCCGACCGCTGGGGAGCGGGCGGCGACTCGTGAGCCGGCCCCTGCGGAGTCCGTTCGGCAGACCACCGCCCCCCTGCCGGCGCTCTGTCAACAGTACTGGACCAGAAACGGATGCAGGAAGGGGGCGTGCGGCCAGGTGCACCTCTGCAAACTCTTCCTGGCCGGAATCTGCAAATTTGGACACATGTGCCGCAACGAGCACTCACTCCAGTCCGAACATAACAAGGTAAGTTAGTGAACACTGAATGCCTGTACTGTCAATATCGTCCTGACTTTAATATGAATGGAATGGGTAAACTGCACAATGTAGACGGAAGTGTGCGATGGTTTTAAGTAGATGGGGTCAGTCATTTTGTGCCCGTACCGGTGTATGTGCAGGGCACAAGTATGTTTCCCTGGCTCAAGTTAGGGGCATTGTGATAGCTCTCTCGTCCCTAAATGATACGTTATCCTGTTTCTAGGGTCAGGTACTTACTACTTAGTACTACATATAGTCTGTTAAGCAATGACTTTGTTGAGATCCTTGCTGCATTTTAACCCTCGCCGGACCTATTGGTTTTCTACATACGCGCCGGCCGAGGGGGGGGGGGGGCGGGTACGACCCCCCCTCGCCGTTTCGCCCCTGGTGGAGCTAGCGCGTCGCGGAAAAAACGAGCGTGTGCGCCGTTACGAGACGCAGAGATTGGTACCCAATTTTAAGGTCCTAGGTCAACCGGTGACCTCTGAGGTCAGGTCAAGTGCCCCAAGGTACGGTTCAGTTTTTGGTGAATAACTTCGCAAAAAACGGCCGCAGAGCGCCGATTTTGGAAGCATCGTGTTCGTCTCGCTCAGGCGCGTCGAATGATATACTTTTTGTCCGGGTCAGGTCAACTTGGGGTGTTGACCTCAGGTCAAGGTCAGGTCAGCACCCCAGGTCACGAAGCTGGTCGAAAGAGGTCATGTCGCATATCATTCGATTCGGCAGGTCTTCCTGAATCCATTGGTGGCTTTCCCGACTCGCTAGCTCAATTTGATCAAGAGTTATTGACGAAAAACTAATATGACCTTGATGACGTCATAAATGACGTCACGCAAGGTCAACATTGCAAAAGTGACGCATCTGACCTTGCAAGGAGTGCATAAAATCACGATTCTGTGTGCTTGAGATAGTTGGAGATCGTTCCCGGCGCCAGAATAGCAGTTTTCATTTTTCCCCATTGACTTATAATGGTGAGGTCACGAAAATGACCTGACCTCATATGACCTTTAGGAAAAATCCGAGATATACAAGTTGTGGGACTCATAATGGATACTAGATCCTGCAAGTTTCATTTCCCTGTGACATCTCCTCTGGCAGTGAGGGCGTTGCGAAGTTGCGACATCTGAAGACCGTGCAGAGGTTCACTTATGACGTCATAGGTCAGTGACCTGACCTGACCCAAAAATGCGGTTGGTGTCAAAAGATGCGACTTGGATCAAAGGTCAGGTATGCCAAGTTTCAGCTCTCTATCGCCAACGTGTTCGGAGCTATCGCGAAAAAACCCTATGGGGGGGCGGCACCCGCCCCCCCCCCTCGGCCTGCGAGGGTTAACCCGCGCCCAGCTGGGGGGGGGGTGTTTGAACACCCCCCCTTGTGGTTTTTCGCGAATATCTCAAAAACGGCGGCGCGGAGCGCCGCCGTTTTTGGTACACCTTATCATACATCAATTCTACACATGTTGTGAAAATTTCAGACCAAGGTCATTCAAGGTCAGGTCACCAAGTCACTTGAAGTGACCTCACCTCATAAAAAGTTTCAATGTCTGTCATAGCTACACCGAGTAACCGATCGCTTTGAAACTTTCAGCGATTGCTAAGAGCAATAGCATGTACAAAATGTATATCTCAGAATTTTGATATCGATGACCTAAGGTCAGGTCAATTTTGCGACCTCCCCATTATAAGTCAATGGGAGAAAATTGAAATGCGCCTCTTTTGGACGAAAGACATTATAAACACTCCTAAACACCGAATTGCAAGTGTTTTAGACACACTGAACATGAAAATGGCGTCCGTGACCCTTGTTTATGCCCTGAGGTCATCTTAGGTCACGAATGGTATCTAACAGTTTTTCGCAAATAACTTTTGATAGAGGCATGCTAGAGCGATGAAAACGCCTTAGATGTGTTCAGCTCGACGATACGGATCGACTGATATGCAACATGACCCTTTCCGGTCAGGTCATGACCTTGACCTGAGGTCAAATTTTCAAGTTGACCTTTCAAGGTCAAGTTATAGTTCATTCGATGCGTCTTGACGAGAGGAACACGATGACGGTAAAAGTAAGCTCGTACAGGGCTTGGGTCAAAAGTTATTGCAGAAAAACTGTTTCCGAAAAAATCGGCTATTTTTGCAGTTTTTGCCCCCTGCAGGCAAAACCGTTGAAGTTAGGTCAAATCTGAGAGAATTACTCAGAAAGGGCGTTAATAGGGCTATCGAATGCGCTTTTCCGCGGCGCTGTAGCTCTATTGGTTCCCGAGTTATGCGTTGGCTTCTTGGAAATTTTCGACATTCGACCTGGAAATCGGCGAAATTTTGCCTTCCATGACCTCTGGTGACCTGACCTTTGACCTGACCAAAAAATTGACCGAAGTGATTTCGTCATTATTTTTGACGCTCTTTCGAACGCCGCCTTCCGCGTATCGCTACGTGGCCCAGGAGCCGAGTTACAAGGGGGGGTGTTCAAACACCCCCCCAGCAGGGCGTGGAAATCCAGGACCCCCAGCCGGGCGCGGGTTAAACCTCTCAATCAATGATGACTAGCATAGCTAACATGAACACCAAATGAACACGTTTCAGGTTGTGTGCACTGAAGAGGCATCCCGGAGCGAGGAGCAGCTTATCGCGGAGCTGCGACGGCGTTTTGCGGAGGAGGGCTTCGCTGACCAGAAGTTCTATCGCTCCCATATCGAGATATGCCCCAATCAGGCCGAATCCTGTCGAATTCATGACTGCATCCGAGTGCACATCTGTCGGTGAGTAACTTACGGTTGCGCAGTTATTGCCTTTGTAACGTGAAACCTCATCAAACATTTTTTCTGCAACTTAAAACTTACATAAATCCTGTGAGTTTTCGTCGGGCTAGATACATATAAATCGTAAGGTTGCATACGAATATACATATATATACCTACAGGCTACAAGCATGTAAGCAGCTCAGTATCTTAGCCCGTCTTTCATACTTTTTCTTGATTATTTTGAAATGGAAAAATGATCTCTGAGATTTTGTTCGGGTCCCGAACCACATAAAGGCGAGCTTTTTACGAAATAACATAACATCATTAGAGCAGACCAGCCATTAACCCGCGCACCGAGGGGGATCGGTGCCAACTTAGATACAACTTAGAGGGGGGCGGTTGACTCCCCCCCCTGAGATCGCGAGAACGAAGCAAGATAGGGACAAGTGGTAATGGGCATGGGGTACATACGCACGGACACGGTCTACAATTTTTACAAATTCATTTTCAGGTCAGGTCAAAGATGACGTCACAGGAATCACAAAAGTCAAAATGGTGACGCTAGATATGAGGAAAGTTTTTCTCAAATAACTTTCGAAGTAGTGAAGCTAAGAACACACTAATGGCACCATCGTGATCCTCTTGTCAATCCGCATCGAATCATATATAAGTTAACCTCAAAAGGTCAAGGTCAAAGCCAGGTTGACCATAGGTACGTGACCTCAAGGTCATCATGCATATCATTCGATGCGCCTTGACGAGTTGAACACAATGAGACCATCCGCGCGACTGTATCTTGTTCCTAAGGAGTTATTACCAAAAAACCCATTGGTGACCTTTGATGACGTCACATGACCTTACAGTTGCCCAATAGCACAGCAGGCCTTAAGATAATCAAGGTTGATCATATCTCAAGTCATTTATGGTAGGTAGGTATATTGGGCCATTCCGGCGCGTTTTAGTGAGAAAAAAAGGGGATTGATTTTGCCCCATTGACTTATAATGGGGAGGAAAAAAATTGACCTGACCTTAGGTAATCGATATCAAAATTCCAAGATTAATAACAAATTGTAGCTACTAATAACCTCATGACATCCTGCGATATTCAAGTTGCAAAAAAGTGGTTTGAGGTTGGGTCATTCGAAGTGACCTGGTGACCTGACCTTGAAAGGTAGGACGTTGAAAGTTGCTCCCATGTGTAAAATTGATGGGGAAATAGCCATCTCAAATTTCGCGGCGCTACCACGTCGCAGTTTTCCCGCTATTCACGAAAAACCTCAGGGGGGAGGGGCGGTTAACCAATCACCAATTGCAACCAATCACCAAATGCAGCCATCAGAAACCTGTCCAGTGTCTTCAAACGGTGCAGTCAGAATAATTTCGTCAGGGGTATTCTTCATCATTTTACAGCGAGTTTTCCCCTTGTTTCTTCAGAGACTGTCACCGGAACCTGCTCACATCCAGAGGGCTGCCGATTTAGTCACGTGCTGCGATCACCGCACAACAACAACGTTCTGGGGCTCTACAAGGCAGTGGACATGAGCGACCGAGCCCTCCTGAACCTGCTGTATGCCAGGGTCACCCAGAGGGGCGCCAAGAGCTCCAAGGAATGAGGACCTGCCGCAAAGAACGCCGAATCTGCCACAAAGAAAGGTGGATATGTCAAAGCGCCTGCGCCGCCGAGCGATGAAGTATGAACCCTCCGTTTAAAAAAAAGTGGAGCACTCATGGAAGACGGTCATGCTGTCATTGGTGAGGCGTCTTTTTTCGTAAGCATCCATTTGAATTTCGAAGCCGAGTCCTAATTAATCCGTATCAGTCATAGGGCCTCCGATCCGGCCACCAGATTTTCTGCCCTGTCGTGTCCATCGCTGGGAAACAGGATCCATCGTTAGTGATGACCTTTGACCTGTAGGTGTACAGTGACTGGAGCATGTGAGTCGTGAGGTCAGCCCCGAGACCCGAGCAATCGACGAAACTGACAGAGATAAACTGATCGATAGTGTTGGATGTAGCTGGGTTTAGAGCAGACTTATGTTTTCGAGAGACGAACTATTACAATGCATTATATATCTATGCCGTATGTACTCATCTGTGGTGCTTTTACTGTGCATGATAACCGTATCAAGTGTCGCGTGTAAGTATGCGGAGTTAAATAAAGCCAATAAATGAATCCGCGCTGCCTGGCAGGTGTTTGAAAATGACTGAACACTTGCAATGAAATGATTTTACTTATCGAAACTTTGCGGGAATAAAAGACGACAGTGCATAGGTATGAAACGGAAACCTAAAAACCTTATTCAGACGAGCTATCTGGTGATTGCACCTAATCTCTTTTATAACAAATATCTTCATACTATGAATTTATTTCAGTGTTTCAGTCGAAAATAATGTCTGATAATGTGAAAAAAAATGAGGCATATAGGTACCTGTGCAGTCCAAACTGATAACTTTTAAGGTGCACCTAATTGCACCAAAGCTGCACCAAAATTTGCACCTAATCTGCACCAAATTTGTACAAGATGGCCGCCGTAAAACGGCTAATACTTACTATTCAAGAGTTCAGACTTTACATTTCAAATAAAACAACAAAGGAACTATTAGCAGTATATGCCTACCATCTGCCACGGGCAATGGTAATCATGTATTAACACGCAATGGTAATCATGAATTAACACATAATGGCAATCATGGATTAACAAGCAATGGTACACATGGATGAACACCCAATGGTAACAACCCATGGTAGTGCAGCAACGCATCGTGCAGGTGAATCATATCTGTTTATCAAAGATCATGTCGCTGAGATGGACAGAAAGGATAAGACCACAAGGCCAATCATTATCTGAGCCATTGCAAGCCTGTCATGTACTCTGACCAACGACCACTTTTGCTGGTGCCATACCTTTTGATCATGATTGATGCATTGCCAAACAATTAGCTTTCGCTGGGATGGGGAAATGACGTTTTTAGTCACAATTTTTGCGTTGTTACTGGTAAGAATGAACGCGGCATGTGGTGCTGCAAAACATAATGTAGCTTATGCTTATCATTAATCAAATTTTTAGGTATCGTGTTAATTTTATCTTATTTTTACTGACATCACTTGAGGTCAGGTCGCCTCTACTAGGTCCAGCTTTGAAACCCTGTCTCTTGCAATGAGATCCGGTCATTCCTACAGCTCATCTGTTCTTAGTTTTTAAGTTGGTAAATTGCATAACGGTGTCAATTACAAGCTTTTCTTTCTTGTGGAGGTTATATGCAATGGTGAAGTCACAATTTGATCTGACCCTGGGACTTCACCACTATAAACCACCTATAAACTCGACAGGCAAGGAAGAGAAACTCAAATGCCTTACGCCTTTTAAAGTGTTTCCTAAAAGCAAATGCCTCCTCCTTTGAACAGATACTTCAAATCACAATAAATGTCACATATTTTGCGACCATAACTTTTGATGGAGACGACATGGCAGGGCCATTGACTTATCTGAAATATGTTCAGGCCATCAATAACCGATGGCTCAATACGATACGATCAATCAATAAGATACTCTCAATACGATACGTATTGTTCAATACGATCAATACGATGAATAGATTGATGTGCAACATGACCTGTTCCGGTCAGTTCATGACCTTGGGATGAGGTCCAATTTTGATGTTGATCTTTTCAGATATATTTATAGTTTTTTTCAGTGCATCGCCATCAGCATTTCGACAAGATGAACACTATCGAAGCAAACATAAATGACATTCTATTGCCGTCAAATTCATTACAACTATCATTGGGAAAATTGTTTCTGCAACATCCGGATATCTTGGTGGTCTTTGCTCTCTGCGGGCTAAAGCGTTAACCTGAGGTCAATGATGGCATGCTAGCGAAACGGCTTTGAAAAAAATATCGAATTCACATGTCAGCACCCCCTATTCTTTACAATGTCAAGCTTGAAGTCAACCTCGGCAATGCTCTCCCTTACTCAATAACTTGCGTCTTTTGTGTAAGATCTATGCGTATACATCTACCTCTGTAATGCTTTCAGCATGGCACTTCAGTCGCAGGCTTGATATGGAAGACATTAACCGGTCACTATCGTATATATGACATCACTGGCTGAGTGATCTGCGCGGCGGGGGACCCCGGGACGATACCTGGCGCCCATATTGTTTGAGATGACACCACTTATCAGCTCGGTGATAGCGTCAGAGAGCAGGTCTGCTGGCCGACCGGAAGCCCAGGGCACGACATTCACCGGGCAGAAGTGGCACCGAGAGACGTCTCCACCGGGCCAACCGCTAGCCCCACCCGGCTGACCGGTCAGACTAAGGTAAGAACGATCACGTTTGAAACTGGAACGGGACCGCACGCTGAGCGCGTTGTATATGTATGTATATGCTTAGCGATGCAAGCTGCAAAGGCTACAATTTTGGAGAACTTCTGAAATGGCTGTCTTTTGCCTGGCCTGGCTAAGTAGTACAGGGTGACACAAAAAAAAACGGTCATCACCAAATTTCGAATAACTTCGGAAGTTTTATTCAGATCATCACCAAACTTCGGCCACTTAAGGTCACACCTATGTAGCATACATCCACCAAGTTTCAAGTCTTCACTACGAATACTTTTAGTACAGTGTGTGTTTTACTGACGCTCCACAATGTGCTCCAGGTGAGCGCCACGGCGCTGCAGGGCGTAGGCACACTTGCATCCGGCGGGCAAAGTTGTCGATAACCCGACGGCTGTGCACTTTACAGAGTGCAATGGCCTCTGGAGACAGTGCTCAGGGGGTGTGCTACCCCTGAAACGTTATTCTTATCGGGTTATCGGCAACTTTGCCCGCCGGATGCAGGTGTGCCTACGCCCTGCAGCGCCGGGGCGCTCACCTGGAGCACATTATGGAGCGTCCGTAAAACACACACTGTACTAAAAGTATTCGTAGTGAAGACTTGAAACTTGGTGGATGTCTGCTACATAGGTGTGACCTAAAGTGACCGAAGTTTGGTGATGATCTGAATAAAACTTCCGAAGTTATTCGAATTTTGGTGATGACCGCTTTTTTTGTGTCACCCTGTACTATGGAAAATAAATATGTCTGTACGATTATATTAACCCGCGCCCCAGTGGCGGTCTCCGCCAACTTCGCCCTAGTGGGGGGGGGGGGGGCATATGTTACCACCCACCTCTAGCTCAAAAACTAAGAGGGCTAGAAAGACGCGGTAAAAAGCAGTCGATAGCTCTTGATGCGTACGTTTGAAAGTATTTCGATCATTTTTCATCTTAGAGCAAAATTGGGGTCACTGGAGGTCATCAAAGGTCAAAATTTGCGAATTGTCATTATATTTTTCAGAAAACATGCCATTATCTCAGGAACTATGATAGCTAGAAAGACGTTGGGAAAAGCAATCGATAGCTTTTGAACTCTTCTTTTGATAAGATCATCATCAAAAATGACCTCAGGTCAACGGTTTAGCCTCCAGAGGGCAAAAACTCCAAAAATAGCTGTTTTTAAGAAAAGTGTTTTTCGACAATAACTTTTGACTTAAAAAAGCTAGGTCATTTCTAATGCCAGAATCGTGTTCCTCTCGCCGAGACGCGTCGAATAAACTATAATTTGACCTTGAAAGGTCAACTTCAAAATTTGACCTCAGGTCAAGGTCATGACCTGACCGGAAAAGGTCATGCTGCATATCAGTCGATGCGTCTCGGCAAGACAAACACAATGAGGCCAACCCCAGCGTTCTATCTCTTTCCAATCGAGTGTTATTGGCAAAAAACTGTTTGTAGCCTCAAATGACCTCGGATGACCTTTCAAGAGGCTATCAGCAAAAAAGACACCTTGGTCGTCACGGGTGGTCCAAATCATTGTTATCCTGAAATATTTGGACTGTTCCTATGCGTACACACGGATCTAGAGGCATTTTCGTTTTTCTCCATTGACTTATAATTGGAAAGGTCACGCCACTGACCTGACCTTAGGTCACGCATATAAAAAATCCGAGATATACAAATTGTAGGCACCCATAACATCATGTAATCCACCAAGTTTGAAACCTCTCTGACAAACACTGCAGGCTGGACATGATTGCAAACTTTTTTAGGCTTGGTCAGTTAACTTGACCTAGTGACCTGACCTGACATGACCTGGGGTCAAAAATTTCACACATTGTCCAAAATTGATGTACCAAAAGCTACCCCAAGCGGCGCGGCGCTACGCGCCGCGGTTTTTTATTTATACGAAAAAAACGCGACAGGATGGTAACATATGCCCCCCCCCCCACTGGGGCGAAGGTTAAAAGACGCATGTGAAACATCATTTTAACTCAAATTTTCTATTGCGAACCTAAGAAAATGAGCTCACCTATCACTAACTTTTCCGATAATAAACGGCCGTTGATCTAAAATAATTACGTGGCTTGTATTGTCTAACGCTACTCCACCGAAATAAAGATGATCATAATTGTCATTTTATAACCTATAAATTGTAATAGAAGCAATTTTTAAAAGACTCGCCTGAGACATGAAACCTATCTACTTATCCTTTCCCAATTTTTTTTTATAAAGTTTCATTTTCTGTATTTGAATGCATATATCGATACATATATCATCATTCGCGGAAATGACAAAAGACTTGCCCGGCCTTTTAACGTGATCGTTTCCTTTTCAGGTTACCTCAGATGGAACCAAATTAATTCGGCGCTGTCAGGCGAGCACAACTAGACATCGTCCATTGGACAGATCAACTCTGGGATGCCTAGGCGAGGGAGAGGCACACAGCGAAGACCTGCTGTTGTCGGGCAGCCACAAGAAAACATGGCAGTCGCAGTCGCTTCAGTTGCTGCCGACCTCCTTCCCGCAGTCGTTCAAATCGTAAGAGACTGGTACGATGCTAGTAGACGAGATGACACGGCCGGGGCGGAGCAGCGTGAGGCGCAGGAACAACGGGAAGAGGAGGTGCCACAAGTGCAACATGAACTAGAAAGAGAGAGAAAAGCAAGAGCAGACCTCGAAAGGAAAGTTCAAGAAATGCAAGACATGATCATGATGATGGCCAGAGCTAATCAGGACGCACATCTAAAATCTCAAGAGACGATGCGTAAGATGCAAGAAGAATTTGAAAGGGAACGCCAGACCCTCAGAGAAGAGATCCAAAGGTATCAAAGAGAGGTGCAGGAACAAGTAGAAGATACTAATATGGTGATGGCGGGAGCGGTCGGAGAGGCTACATCAGGGACCTCCCATCCAGGGCTGCGGAGACGGTGGATTTTTTGGTGACTCTGACTCCGACTGCGACTCCAGCTCATTCTCCGGACATTGATCCTCAAGTCCATATTGTTAAAAAGCTCATGTCGGATATCTGTTTATTTTGCCCTTTGAGTACTCCAAGACTTTACATCGGAAATATATTTTTAAATAGCACGCGAAAATAAAACAGATTCTGGTGCAGCCGGCCATTTTCTGCCTTTTTTTTTAATGAAAACGCTTCTCCACCACAAGGGTATGGCCTTAGCTTCGGCGAAATTTTATCTTTAACCCTATTACCGGTGGGCTTTCTGGACTACGTTAACAGGTGGGGGGCGGGGGGCAGTTCGGCCCCCCTTTGATATCTCGAAAACTGGCGGGGGGGGGGGCAGTTCGGCCGCCGCCGCCAGTAAATGTCTGGTCATAATGGGACAAACGCCACTCGATTGCTCTGATCGTTAACTTTCAGATTGACAATAAAAAGTCAAAACAAATCAAAATTGGGGTCCTGGAAGCAGAAATTTTCGAAAAAAATCGCATTTTACACCTCATCACTAATAATGTTATACCTTCTTCCTTTTTTGACCGATTCCGATGAAACTTCTATATAGAGACTCTTCTTCATGAACTGGGCCATTATATATATTCCGGTATTTTGGATATTTCAAAAATCATAGGCGGACACAGGTAAGCTAACTTAGGATTTTTTGTTATGGTATATCATGTGTCTTATGACAAGATGTGTCATATATCATGTCAAATATGCAACGTGAGCACTAAATACACGTTTTTGTTAAGCATTGGTGGATTCAGGCACAGTAAGACGGGGGCAATACATTGATATTGAAGTACCCTTTTACAGGTACTTGGATCCGCCTATTCCAATATTTTCATTGTAAAATGACGTCACATAGTCTTTAGGTGCATACGTATGACGGGTGGTGCCACTGATCACCAATACAAACCTAAGTAAGTCGCTGGTTAGCGGCAAATGTCGGAACAGTCAAAGCTGGGCTTAACCCTCGCATGTGTAGGGGGGGGGGTCGGATGGACCCCCCCATGGTTTTTCGCGAATAACTCGCGTAAAAAGCGGCCGATCGCGACGAAACTTTCAGTACCCTCGCATTGATCAATTTCACACCTACCCTGAAAGTTTCATGACCCTGACCCAAATGACCTTTGACCTGTGACCTCTTTTCCGAGACCATGTTTGGCCGGAATCGCGATTTCGCGTATGTCGGCTCGCACTAGCCGCGTGTTTGCAAGCTTTTCGTGGTTTCAAACGTTCAAACATGTGATTTGATGTTACTCCCGTGTGTGTCAAGGTCACCTGAAGGTCAGGTCAGGTCATTGACCTTTGGTGACCTCGGGTGACCTCGGGTCACTTTTTCGAGTTTTACATGTTTCTAGGCTAGTTTTTGGAGCTGAATTCGAATTTAGCAACCATTTGAACATTTAAGAAGTAGTTTTGGTGACTTCGTAACATGTTACGAAGCTGTCAGAGGCGGTTGACACGTACTACGAATACCCGTCACGACGCCTACTGGTTGACCTGACCTGACCTGACCCGACCTGGTCTAAATGCTTCAAGACATCATCTGTGATCAAAACTAACACGATATTCGTGATCAGCACCCCGAAAAACCCCTTAGCAGCCACACTTTCCGACTTTCTAACAGGTCCCGATTTTCCCGACTTTTGGTCATTGGCCTGACCTGGAAGGTCAACCAATGACCTAGGACCTTAAAATTGGGTATCATCGGCTTCCTCTCGTCACGGGCAACACGCTCGTTTTTTCCGCGAAGCTCTAGCTTGATCAGGGGCCAAACGGCAAGGGGGGAGGGTCCAACCCTACACATTAGAAGCTGGCAAACGCCGCACACATGCGAGGGTTAAACTACCCCCGAGAAACTCGCCCTGGAGACGCCTCTGGGCAAGCTAGAAACTAAAAATTTGACACAATGTGCCCAATGAATAGCAAGGAAGTCACCAAATTTTGAACCCCTAGCGGTTTTGATTTGAGCGGTTTTCCGTCGAGAGCAAAAAAAAAAACTAAGTCGGGGCCGATTCGCCCCCCCCCCCACACACACACACCAGTAATAGGTTTAAAGGTCAACGAGCAAAATAGGGTCGAGTAAACGGGTGTTGGGCATGACTTTGAGGTATGCAATGTTAAGTCCGAATCCGGAGTCGGAGTGGGTAAGAGTTTGGCGACTACAACTCCGACTCCGACTCCGGACGGAACTGTCGACTCCGACCGACTCTGACTTCGACTACGACTCAGACCTTGCAAGTTGCAGGCTGCAGCCCTACAAACACAACAAGCCTACGAACACACATATTTGAGGAGGAATGGATGACTGGACACTTTTTAAAAGGGATTTTTCATCATCATGCCTCCAAGAAATGTATGAGAGAACAGCTGTGGGGTTTGAAAAAAACGTCGATACGGGTCGTGGGGTCTGCTCCGCGACACGAGCGGTCACCGGAACTGATACAATTTAAATTGATCGATAAGGTCAGATGAGCACAGTTGGTTATAGATCGGAGATCTCTTTGGGTCGGAAGGTCTATGACAATGACAATGTTTGTATTTGTATTTTGTACTGTACATATGTACTCATCTGTGGTGCTGTTCTTCTTCAACCGTGTGCATGATAATTGATAACGGTATCAGAGTGTAATATCATTACGAAGTTGACACAAATAAATGAACCTCTACTTAATGCCTGGTTAAGATCGACGAGACCTATCAATGGAGCAAATATCGGCATATCGGCAGCAAATATCAGGAGGATTGCATCGACATCATTTTTTTAATAATAATATTTATGACTGATGAGTGAGGCGACGTACCGGAGACAATATACATATGAGTGTAGAGCCTACACCATTTAGGTACCCTTGTTCCAGAGTTCAAACCTTTTTTCTTACAGTTCAATAAACAATGAAGGAGAAACTATTCGCAGTATATTTCACCTGACATGGATCAAACAGCGGTACGCTCAATATCACTCCCGCACAATAAATTCGCGGCCAGCCATGCAAAACATAGCCCGGAGAAGGACCGCTCCGGTTGTTTTTCAATAGAAAAACACAATTCTAACGAATAGTGTTTGTCTAATGAAACAACAACCTGCGGTTACCTGCTGTATTTGCACCACTGCAGCAGTGTCGGTTCATTACATATCCTGCAAGATAAGACAGTCAATATAGAGAGCATGTTCAATATCTGCGCTTATCGTCTTGGGCTACATAATACCTTGGTGAACCGCGCATCATAACACTTCTTCGTCGTGATTTCAACACTTGTTGAACAGCGAGACTTGAAGGTGCTATTTTAGGAGCGGGGCAGCCCACGTCAGTTGCCTTTATCTGTGAACGCCTATCAGCAGTGAAGCAAGCATTAACTACACAAGTTATATGTCGCGCCACACTACACAATTAAAGGGCTCAACAGGGATGCGGGAACTAGTTTGAAGTTGTGGGGGCAAGGGTCATGGCTGTGGCGGAGACCGATTCCGGGGACAAAACCAAGGTACCCCAAATTAAATTTTCTTCTCGGATTTTGGCCACTTCATTTCGCAAAATGTCGAATAACGCAATCAAATAAATTTGAAAAAAAACGTAAACAATATTAGAATTACTGCGGCGGAATTCACCTCTGCGCCGTCGAAGGGGGCATTAAAATGCATTTGCTCCTTAAAATTTGAAAACTGCAGACTTGAAAATTAAATATTTCCGGAAACTACAGAATTTAAAATTAAATATTTCCGAATTAAAACATTTCTCGTTGACGAGTGCCCAATTCGGTAATTGCAAGCTAGGGACCCCATTTTGGCTATCTCAATTCAAAACTAATGTTCGGTAGGATGGTCACTTTAATGGAAATGAGAAGAACGCCACCATATCAGACTGCTACCAATGATTTTTTTACGCCAAGTAAATTTTGTCGGCTCACTTATTCTTGCCTTCATTCCATTTTATCCAACCGTGGAAGGAAGGGCAGCTTGGGTCCCCAAAACCAAGCTACCCCATTTCTTATTTCCGCATTTGGGCCACTACATTTTGAAAAGTACCAATATTACATTTTATAGCTAAAACAAAAACAAAATATTTAGCAGAAATTTTCAGTTAAGTTGTGACTTGTGGGGGCGGCGTCGCCCCCACGCCTTGTCGCCCCCACAGCCTTCAAGTTGTGGGGGCAGCTTGCCCCCATTGCCCCCACGGTTCCCGAGTCCACGGCTCAACACCATGACACTGACACCAGTCTCCTGAAGTTCTTTTACCCATGATCCAAAAGACTCTGTTTTAATTTATTCAATGTGGACAGTGGAGGACACATGCTTCAAAATGCTCTCCACTGTACTATTTACATCACACTAGCTGTGCCACCGGGTCTTAAATATGAATCTGATAACGCACAGACAACCGAAGGTGCGCCCGGACTATCGGCATGCTTTGTCCACACGCTCCATCCTGTGCCGATGTTAGATACTTATCCCGATGAGAGGATACACATTACACACGCTGTCACCGCTGAGCAGCCCACTCAGAAGTGCGCCCCGCGGCGGCGCCTCAGCGGGCTGACCGATCCAGAGGCCGGGTCCGGGTCGCTGCTCGAAAAAATCCCGGCGATGCTGGAGGCGAATTTGCTCAGACCTTCAGTCACCGTGCTGGCCACACTAGACACCTGGCGGCAAGGAATGGAAGCACAGGTTAGCAGAGCTGCCGCAAACAAAGGCGGCGCTGCGGTTGCGACATTTCACAGGCAGCGACTGCGACGAAGACCTGCATGAATGCAACGTCCTCCAGCCTTTTGAAAACAACTGAAACCAAGCCTGTAGGAGCTGAACAAGTGACATCTAAGTAAATCAGCAAATTTAATTATCAATAAGCTATCAGTGCCACCACAAAAGTGTCATGCAAGACATTTCGGGGAAGCATTTACCTACTTACAACTAGGTAGGTATACGGCAGTCCAAGAACGTAAAGAAATCTTCCACGAACAATGCACACTTTGGTTTGATGTCAAATCTCCCGTCACCACTGCAGACATACCTAGCACATCCCAATCCAAGCATACCCTCTATCCTAACTAACTGTGTCCCCGACTAAGCCCTCCCAATCCGTGGGACACACACGTCACGCAACCCAGCCCCGGCTGACGCTGACTTTAAACGCCCTCCGTCAGCAGACTCACCCGCTGGCCGATCTTGCTGACATTGACGCTGACATCAGCCTCCTCAGCCGACTGGCAACTGTTGTGGTCCAGAGGGGCGAACTCGTCCTCGATCATATTGGCCACCATGGCGGCACTCACCTGGCAATGGGTTACATAGACAGGTGACTAACACATAGGTGATTATCACACAGAGGTGAGAGAATGCTAGGTGATGACGGGTGACAAGTATAGATAAGTGACTTACAGACAGGTGATGTATACCTACGTGAAAATGTGGTAATAGATGTATCCGACAGGTGACAGATGTGATGACAGACAGACAGACAGACAGACAGACAAACGGACGGAAACAAACAGACAGATGCTGGCAGGCAGACGGATAAACAGACAGACAGACCGACAGAACGATGGTATCTAACATCGACTGCTATGCACCCACTGCTAATGAAACTGCTAATGGCATAGGCGGCGGAACGGGGAGGGCACCGGGGCACCGTGCCCCCCTTTGATTTGGGCATTTTCACATTAGCCCTATGGGTGTTGCATGGAAAAATGGGACCAAAAGTAGGCAGTGCCCCCCCCCCCTTAATTGAAGGTGTTCCGCCGCTACTGGCTAATGGCACAGCAAATTGCCCGTGGGCGGCAAATTCCGGGCGGTGAAACGGCTCGAACCACCCGCTCATTATCTCTGACAGTCGGCTAAGCTGAGGGATGCTCTACGCAGCTGTACCAAAAGAAGGTACCAGCTCACCTAAAAAATTAAAATACCCGTTTATTTTTCAGTTTTACCTCGTTCTTGGCCTATCGGAAAGTGCCAGACAACTGCGCACCAGTTCAGCTGTGACTCAGGCAACAACGGTAACCCTTGAGGATTATGCGATTGGGTTTACGGTGTGAGTAACCCAGCGGCAATAAAATTCACGCGGGCTGTATTCGTCGGGAGATATGGTATCGCTGAAATATCGCTCCGCAAGGCGAGTGAGGGCGGACAATTTATTGCTAGTTATTAGACTCTCGCTGACACAATTTTATTGTGGCTTTCAGATATCAGAGAGTGAGGGGGTTAAAAGCTTTGGCCACTGCGGATTTTGATAACTCGCGATCGGTAGGTACAAATCCAACGCTCATAGAAATGATAAGAAATATCCTGAAGACACAAAGACGACTGCGTAGCCCTGTGCCCATTGCATCAGTTCGCAGCGCTCCAAAGCACAAGACCGCAAGGAGTATTTGAGACCTACAACCAGGAATGCGGAGTTGATCGATTTTCGGGTGTCTCCAACTCCGACTCCTGCTTCCAAAATCGACTCTCATTCTGACTCCGACTCCAGGTCCGACTCCGGACGTTATTCTTAATATCCTAGTGGAAATATCTTTTATTTTGCCCGAAACGATATTTTGCGCGTTCTAAAGGCTTACATTGCAATAAATGCCTTATAAACAACATGCAGCATTAAAAGCAGGTTCCGGAAAATTCGCCTTCTTCTGCTTCTTTCAGCTGAAAGCTCTCGTTCATAACAGGAATATGATCTTTTTTCGACAAAAGCTGATTTCGAAACGTCAACGAGCGTAGGATCGCCAAGCAGACAGGTGCAGGGCATGACGTTGAGACATGCAGCGTTAACTCCAACTCCGGAGTCGGAGTCGGTAAGATTTTGGAGACTCCGACTCCGACTCCGACTCCGGGCAGAACTGTCGACTCCGGACGACTCCGACTCCGACTCCGCAGCCCTGCCTACAACCACATTCATCGCCCGACATCTATCCCACCATGTTATCAACCGTCCCCACCATGTTATCAACCGTCCCCACCACCCTCATCAAACACGAATCCCCCACAACCGTCACCCGTCCGCGCCCAGGGAGCGCGCCTCACCTGCTCGACCACCTCCGGTGTGACTGGGGTGTTCCGGTCCCTGGCCAGCAGATAGACGTCCCGTCGGTGGTAGAGCGGCAGCGCGTCGAGACCGACGTTCTGACACGTGTAGACGGCGGCAAAGGAGGTGTAGTCGGTAGCTAGCACGGTGTAGAGAGCCGAGCGGGGGTCTGAAGAGAGAGAGAGGGGGGTTAGGGTGGGGATAAAAGGCCTGAGGAGACAGGCGGGTAGCTAGAGACTAGAGCGTGGGTGGGTGGGGAGGGTGCGGGCTCTGTCGGGTGGAGGGAGAGGTTAGAGTACATAGAAAGTCTGAAGAGACAGGCGAGGAGGTCAGAGTACATAGAAAATACTTGGCCGGACATGTACGGAGATTAGAGAGTAGACCGGGGCCACGGCCAGGTAGTCAGTTCAACTGTTTGTGCGACGTGATATTAACTTCGGTGAAATCTTGACTTAGAGCCAAAGCACGACTTTAACCCCCCAGAACGGAATGAAACGGCCCATACACTATGCATACAATACGCATCAATCTAAAAGAAAAAAAATATAAAAACACAAATGCTTATGCACAACACATGCCTGATGCTCGCCTCACCAAATCGCCCCGTTCAAATTTATTACGGTACGTTTTACGCCCCGATTTCGCTTACTTGTGGTGAAGGAAGCCGTCATTTCGGACGGCTCGGATCCGTCAATCCTCAGCGTGCCCTCCGTCTGGTACACGTTGCTGATGCCGATGTTGTCAATAAGGTCGATTTTCTTGGTCTCCACCACGCGCAGGCAGCCCTCGCCACAGGTGGTGTAGTTGAAGACGAGGCACGAGACGTCCGGATCGAATGCTCTCATCACGTACCATTCGCCGAGAAACTATACGGACGGGCGAGGGAGAGGGACTGTCAGCGACCAGCTCAGCTCAGCGGAGACATTAGACAGCCACTGAAGCGACTAGTGGCTTTTAGACGTTTTGACATGAAAGTAGGTGGGCACTAAACTCTGAAATATGCTATTTGCTAAGCTGGCTGCAAGAACGCATAGGTACAGTTTAAGCCTAAACGTTTAAATCACAAAACCTAGAACGTGCTCAGCAACAGAACATGAGCCGAGCAAGAAACATAAGCCAGTGAGCACTTAGCGATAAACGGGTACTTTACGATAAAAACAGTGAATCAAAACGTGTTTCCTATCGAAAGAAAGAGCACGATTCATTGAAACTCAGTCCACGGAATAGTCAAAAACGTCAAAAACCAGCCGTCAGAAATTACGATCCAAGTCAGTTTGGGGAAGCAGCTATACCAAGTCGCCGACGAAACAAACATAACGCCTTCACCTATAAGAGGCACGCGATGTGCAAAGACGCTCAGGTAGTTATCATAAAAAAACGGGTTTTCATCCAATACATAAGCTGATGCTAAAATTTCCTTTGTGGTTACCGCTACCAGTTTCATTTTAAATTCAGCGGTGGGCAGCAGACCACGTTCTAACTACTGAACCGGCACGAACCATGCGGTTTTCCGCAGTTTTAGGTCGTTCCCGTCACGCGTCACGCTCGCGTCCCTCGCCACCGCCCGTCACGCGGGGACAGTCACGGCACAGGAAGTCGGGGGGGGGGGGGCGGGTAGACACAGCCACAAGGCCATTCAGACAATCGCTATTCATTGTGATCCGAGTGTTCATAGTCTATACAGCGAGTCGCTGACGCCTGCGCGGCAAGCTATAATGCATCGCCACACAGACGAAGGACAAGGTATGTGAAGTGTGTGTGTGTGTGGGGGGGGGGGGGAGGGGGGCCCGATCTCACGACGGAGATCCCGACAAAATATAACGCGTATCCGAGGTCATACGAACCAAAAACGATTCACGATTAATCATCACTGCATGTTCCGGGTTGGAACTAGTTAGTCAAGTAATTACCGACATAATTCTCAAGGCCCCGCACACGTACCTTGTTGGGCACGAAGCCCTTCATGGGGTGCGTGGGAATGGGGCAGGAGGAGCGGTGGTTGACGTGAGCTGTCGCCAGCGCTGCCAGCACCAGCACCCCACACGCCGAACGCAGCAGCTCCATTGTATAGACAGCGGGAGAGATCGGGAACTCTGAAACGGAGACACGGGACCGGTGATAACGGTCATATAGGAAGTGGCATAAATGAAGGGCATGCATACTCTGGGAAAGGAGTGAAGGCTTTCATGTGAATATGACACAGGAGTTACATGAACTTCGTCCAGGCCGTTACATAAGAGCAGTACAGTCTGTCTTAAAAGTACCGCGCAAAGTGACGGTGGATCCATCAAGCCTGACCGATGAAGGACTGCTAAATTTGAGTCACCGTAGCAATTGACATTCTCGTCCATTCCCCAGGTCAATTGGTTCGGTGACTTTCAAATTAAAGCAGGCCCTTCCTCGGTCAGGCTCGATGGATCCACCGTCACTTTGCACGGTACTTTTAAGACAGACTGTACATGATGCAACTTTCTCATAGAAATCACAATGATGCGGACCGCCACTAAACCGGTCAATCCAGCCAAACAACCCCCTTATGTGCGCAGCGTATGACTTAGAGTTCGATAACGCCGAAACGGTGTCATCACCGCAAACTAATCACCAGGAATGACGCACACGTGTTTGGAGCCGGTCAACAATGCAGGGAAAGCGGCATTCCGTTCGCCAAATGGAGAAATCGTGCCCGGCATCAGCTCGACGCTTTGCACGCGACCCATCCGACACACCGACGAACAACTTCGGCTCTGGTGAAGGCAGGCACGACAAATAAAGAAGAGCGTACATACATGCTAGAGCGAACAACCGTTATCCATAGGCTAAGCAGAATCGGGTTAATAATGATTTGAATGATAGCAGCAGCATTTCGCCCGTCATGGTTTAGAACTATGTGGAGAATTGAGATGCTTTGATCGACGTTTCAGTAAGTAACATGGTGTTTTATTAGACCATGTGGACCCTCATATCGTGGAGCAATGAGTGCGAAGGTGCAATGAAATGCTCTTTATTGGTTTTGTATCGGGTGCTATTCCCTATCGAGCGTTACCATAAAGATATACATGCAAGCAAGCCTCATAAGCCCTTTGATCGTTTAACAGTACCTATGTACTACCTATACAAAGCTGTAAAGCAAAGAAGCCAGTAAAATCTTCTAGAGCTTAAACTGAGTTTAGGCGAGGGTACGGGTCCCATGTCTATCAAATTTACCAGCAAGGCCACAAAAAATAACGATAACGGATAGAGAGCCGGAAAAGCCAATCGCATCGAGTAAACGACCAGTTCGTACCTCGAACCCGGCAATGCTGACTCCACCACCCAAATAAAAATATAGACGATTATGTCTCCATTTCCGACATCGGTCTAAAGTTACCGGCACGAGCAGTCCAAATAAATTTGACTTATCTAGCAAAAAGCGGTACATGATTTTTTTTTTACTCTGTGCATCATTTAGGTATCTACCTATATCTACACGAAATGCTAATTGGAAGTCGCTTAGGCAATAGACACAGCCAACATTCCAACTTAAAAAACATTGTTCAATATCTAATTTATTAATGCCATGACCACCAAGCCACCATGACCAGACTAACGAATAAATAAAAGTAAACGGTTAGAAGTGCGGCATTCTTGAAAACATCAGACACATCTTAAATAATCAAAGCCAAAGCAATCATCCGACAACCACACTGCCGCCAGTGTCGATCCCACATACCTTTCAAGCGGAGCCCTCCGGTTCAACTGCACCGCTCCAGCCGCGAGCACAGCTCCAAAACACGGCGCTGCCGTCAGTCCGCCCCACGATACGCCGCCAATCACAGCGGCTCTGGCTTTCACAACGTGGTGGGTTCCCCCACCGCCGAATTCGCGGACCGATGAGCGCTGGAGCGAAACACGGAAGGCCAATTCGACGAAATGGGGCGACTACCGAACGAGTCGCCGTCAGTGGCGGCACCGGGGGGGGGAGCGAGGGGGGGGGGGTATGCTGGAGAGAGTGAATTTAGGCAGTTTATGGAATATGAATCACTGTTCCAGGGCAGTAGAGAAAGAGGTTTATCGTCGCTGTGTTACGACATTCTACCAGCCGAAATAACCTTGGTAAACGTTCGTCCCCAGAAACATGGAATAGTTCCTGAAGTTCGAGCAGCATTTGTAGGTGTCTGGGGTCAATGGGGGGGGGGCGGTGACACACCAGAAATGGACTGATAAGTGATAAGTGTGAGTGTGCGTGGGTGTGGGTGTGGGTGGGGGGTGGGGGTGGGGGGGGGGGGGCTGGTATATGTTTCTGCCTGGTGATTCAGCATTCCGAGGTTGAATCAGTATCAGACATCAATTCTGTCTGGATATAAACTACCTATACGAAAATAAATCCAGGCTCTTTCATGCAGTTCAAAGAAATCGTATACGACCAAGATGTATTACCTAATGTGTATTATCGAACATAAGCTTTTGGGTTTGGGATTAATAATAAACACCATCACCGCTATTGCCATTAACCACAGACGATATACACAGAAATGGAAGCAAAAGAATAATCAAGTAAAATGTCTTCTTCCTTTATGCTTAATTTGCAGCCGGTCCTATGAGCTATACGTAAGTAAGTACATAGTAGGTACATACCTTATGGTAAATAACATAACTTGTTTAAGGATAACTGCCATATTTGCGATGCAAGCAAAGAACTATTCTAATTCGAAGCAATGTTTTCGGCTACAAAGAAAACAAATCCATAGCCAGTAAACATTTGCCCCACTTTAGCGCTGGCAAAAGAAAACGGTTCAGTAAGATCACTCTGGAAGAATGTTAACAGAAAGATAAAGTCTGACCGTTAAAAACACCACAAAACGAAAGACGACATCACAAGCCTCCCTGATCTATGAGTTATGACACAAACAGTCAAAATGATCATCGCTATTAGCTGTGTGTACCTATATTTTGATGACAATCAGCATGTATTAACATTAACCCACGAGCCGCTGGGGAGGGGGGGGGGCATATGAAACTTGGCAAAGCTTCAAATGAATACCTAGGCAATGTTTGAAGAAAGTTTAGTGGTTATATCACTTAAGATGACGTCACAGTGACGTTATAAAGTTTTGTCGTTTTCTGATATGGACCGTTTCTGATGCTGCTAAGCATGAAACTCAACTGTAAATGAACTGGACAGCACCTTCCGTCATCCTAAAGCATCTAAGTACACTTCCAACTAGTTCCTGACCAATAATTAATCGGTCCTTTATATTCGGTCTCATATGTCGGATATATCGTGAGGAAACTGAGAGACGCAAATCTATAATTTGACTTCTGACGCCACTGTGACGTCATTCTAACTGGGATCGATACCAAATTTGGATGCAACCTCGGCTAGGTATTCAGGAAAATGTGTGCAAAGTTTCGTTTCTCTACCTCTTCGCGTTGCGACGATATCGTCGCAGAAGTAAATGGGGGCAACTATGTACATACATATATGTCCCCCCCCCCCCCAGCGGCCGGCGGGTGGCGCGGAGGCCCAGCAGCCGCCGGGTTAATCACACTCAAAACATGCGAGTGGTCGAGGCAAAGCATGCGCTATTGGCGTACCACTAACCAGCACTTCCGTTTATCAGAGGCATTTTGTTGATTGCCAGACTTCCAGTTCACTGGGGAAAGGGCAGCGGCACGCCGGCCTGAGTCAGCTGTTCGAAAGCTTCGCCGTCCCAGCCCTTGTTCGCCTGCCAACCAGAGCCACAGGGTTAGAGCACACTGATCAGCAAGTGATCGCGACGGATTTGATGGCATTGGATTGAATGTGATCATGGGTGTCGTTTTGTATAGGCTTGGTAGGGCTCGAGGCCCGAGCCCTACCAATAATTTCATAATTTTTAACACTGTATGGTCAGAATGGCTTTGGAATCCTAAAATTAACCATTGGAGCCCTACCAATAAATTTCGGGAAGTGACGCCCGTGGATGTGACACTATACCTATTGTCTAAATAAGTAGCAGCTGAATACGTTTCGTATTGAATCGCAAAAGCTAACAAGCAGTGATCTTAACCCTCGCCGGACCTAATGGTTTTCTACATACGCGCCGGCCGAGGGGGGGCGGGTACGACCCCCCTCGCCGTTTCGCCCCTGGTGGAGCTAGCGCGTCGCGGAAAAAACGAGTGTGTGCGCCGTTTCAAGACGCAGAGATTGATACCCGATTTTAAGGTCCTAGGTCAACCGGTGACCTCTGAGGTCAGGTCAAGTGCCGGCCAAGGTACGGTTCAGTTTTTGGTGAATAACTTCGCAAAAACGGCCGCAGAGCCGCGATTTTGGCAGCATCGTGTTTGCCTTGCTCAGACGCGTCGAATGATATACTTTTTGTTTGGGTGAGGTCAACTTAGGGTGTTGAACTCGGGTCACGGTCAGGTCAGCGCCCCCAGGTCACGTAGTTAGTCGAATGAGGTCATATCGCATATCATTCGTTTCGGCAGGTCTTCCGGAGTCCATTGAGGGCTTTCCCGACTCGCTAGCTCAATTTGATCGGGAGTTATTGACGAAAAACTAATATGACCCTAATGACGTCATAAATGACGTCACGCAAGGTCAACATTACAAAAGTAACGCATGGAACCTTGCAAGGAGTGCATGAAATCACGATTCTGTGTGCTTGAGATAGTTCGAGATCGTTCCCGGCGCCAGAATAGCAGTTTTCATTTTTTCCCATTGACTTACGAGTATAATGGTGAGGTCACGAAACTGACCTGACCTCATATGACCTTTAGGAAAAATCCGAGATATGCAAGTTGTGAGATTCCTAATGAATACTAGGTCCTGCAAGTTTCATTTCCCTGTGAAAGCTCCTCTGGCAGTGAGGGCGTTGCGAAGTTGCGACATCTGAAGACCGTGCAGAGGTTCACTTATGACGTCATAGGTCAGTGACCTGACCTGACCCGAAAATGCGGTTGATGTCAAAAGATCCGGCTTGAAGCAAATGTCAGGTATGCCAAGTTTCAGCTCTCTATCGCCGGCGTGTTCGAAGCTATCGCGAAAAAAAAACTTATGGGGGGGGCGGCACCCCCCTCGGCCGGCGAGGGTTAAGCATTGACTTCGTCTTTGAATGGAGATCCCGTCGACGATCTTGATAAATAAATAGACAGATAGATAGATAAACTAGATGCCGGCAGCGCTCTTGCGTTGCCTTGGGCCAGAATTGGAGGAACGGACTGAGGGCACACACCGGGCCAAACCACCGAAGACCGAAACCCAGACTGAGCTTGGACTGAACCTGAAACCAGCCGAAACATCCAAAAAATGCTTGGAAGCACGTGAGATTAGTGTGGACATCTACCTACAGTAAGATATGAATTAACTGCACGTGCATAGTTCATGTCCCCGGCACCCCAGTGCAGTCATTTTCATAACATCCTGTAGTGTGTGTCTAGTTCTATCAGTGTACCGACTTTTGTGTCGCTAGCTCGACGTTTCCCGGGATCAGAGGATCCCTAGTCAAAACCGTTATCCGCCCCCCGCACGCGCAGCTTGCACCCCTCGGATATTATCTCGCCGGAATGTCGTGATCAAATGTATTCTTCTTATGACCTGCAAGTTTTGAACCAGTTAGAGCTGCCGTTTACCCTGCAGGCGTGGCAACGTACGAAGGGGTGCAATCGGCTTGCACGTGCATAGCTCATGCACCACAGAGTTTAGCTCAACCAAATATGCATTATTTTGGAGGCCTTGCTTGGGACTACCATTGAACCGATTTTGAGGTTGATAGCTTAAAATTTCTTTGAGCCAGAGGACATCACGTCAAAACGGTTTTCCGACCCCAGCACGTGCAGCTTGCACCCCTCGCAGACGGTGACCCCCCTGGAAACTGGTTCAAGGTGTTACCGATGTGTCCCGCCAGTATGGCTTTGCCTGTGACCTCGGGTTGACCTGTAGCCTTGACAAAAAATTTCGTGTCACCGAAACTTTGAAGCGGAATAGCATGTGCCACGAAGCACCGAGCAACCCAAAACCAGCACCAAAAGTTTACCTCGCCGGAGACGAGTCGAACGGTCCCACTTTCGTCCCGATCGGTCCACCCATTTTGACTCCAGGTCCAAAAATGCTTGGACAAACTCACTCACTCACATACTCACTCACTCACTGACAAACAGGCTTGGCCGAACTTTTCTTCAGCGACCCACCAATGGGAATTTCCGGATGCAAAAGCATGCTATCGCATGCTTTTGATCCTCCAATTCTGGATAAACTAGATGCCGGCAGCGCTCTTGCGTTGCCTTGGGCCAGAATTGGAGGAACGGTACTGAGGGCACACACCGGGCCAAACCACCGAAACACAGACTGAGCGGACTGAGCGAGCCGACTGAGCTTGGACTGAACCTGAAACTAACCGAAACATCCCAAAAATGTTTGGAAGCACGTGAGATTGGTGTGGACATCTACCTACAGTAAGATATGAATTAACTGCACGTGCATAGTTCATGTCCCCGGCACCCCAGTGCAGTCATTTTCATAACATCCTGTAGTGTGTGTCTAGTTCTATCAGTGTACCGACTTTTGTGTCGCTAGCTCGACGTTTCCCGGGATCAGAGGATCCCTAGTCAAAACCGTTATCCGCCCCCCGCACGCGCAGCTTGCACCCCTCGGATATTATCTCGCCGGAATGTCGTGATCAAATGTATTCTTCTTATGACCTGCAAGTTTTGAACCAGTTAGAGCTGCCGTTTACCCTGCAGGCGTGGCAACGTACGAAGGGGTGCAATCGGCTTGCACGTGCATAGCTCATGCACCACAGAGTTTAGCTCAACCAAATATGCATTATTTTGGAGGCCTTGCTTGGGACTATCATTGAACCGATTTTGAGGTTGATAGCTTAAAATTTCTTTGAGCCAGAGGACCTCACGTCAAAACGGTTTTCCGACCCCAGCACGTGCAGCCTGCACCCCTGGCAGACGGTGACCCCCCTGGAAACTGGTTCAAGGTGTTACCGATGTGTCCCGCCAGTATGGCTTTGCCTGTGACCTCGGGTTGACCTGTAGCCTTGACAAAAAATTTCGTGTCACCGAAACTTTGAAGCGGAATAGCATGTGCCACGAAGCACCGAGCAACCCAAAACCAGCACCAAAAGTTTACCTCGCCGGAGACGAGTCGAACGGTCCCACTTTCGTCCCGATCGGTCCACCCATTTTGACTCCAGGTCCAAAAATGCTTGGACAAACTCACTCACTCACATACTCACTCACTCACTGACAAACAGGCTTGGCCGAACTTTTCTTCAGCGACCCACCAATGGGAATTTCCGGATGCAAAAGCATGCTATCGCATGCTTTTGATCCTCCAATTCTGGATAAATAAATAGATAGATAGATAAATAAACAAATTAATAGATAAATAAATAAATAAATAAATGAATAAATAAATAAATAAACAAATAAATAAATAAATAAATAAATAAACAACAATAAAGTTCAATGTGGGAAAAATACAAAGTCACAAACTAAAACTCTTTAATCTAAAAATAGCATCAATAACCAAAGCTTTCTGTTGAGCAGCGCTGTGCACGATTGCATAGATATGTAAATTCGATCAAATTTGCACTACACGGGATTACAATACCTTTTCATGGAAGACCTACCTGTCGGTTGAGACCGCTGGGGTGCAAGAGATAGTGCACCTGATCCACCAGACCAGCGTCAATCAGCTTACTGGCCTGTTGCTGGGCGTACCTCCCGATGCCGATGACCGTGCGCGCTCCCAGCACCATTATAATATCGACCAACGCCTGCCAGCAGATGGCCTCCAGCTCCCGCCGCAGCGGCAGGCTCAGTTTATTCAGGGGGACATTCCTACTCGAGCTCATGAAGGCCAGAGGACAGAAATTGTGGACGTAAGCTTGCTCAAACACGTCGTTTGCAGTAGCAACCCGACTCTGCCAAAAACGCCAGAAACGGCTGCCGCTCACCTGCGAAAAAACAATATTTAACTTGGATGAAAAAGATCATGGATGTCACGGCCCACGGGGAGAAACTATGGGCTATAAAGACAAAAAAGGTTCTATATTACGCAACTGGCGATATCCTTCAAACTTCATGCCCTTTCTAAAGCACCGATAGACACTTAATTACCGCATAAAGTATCAACCCTTTCAGAGCCGAAATATCCTGCCCGGTCTCGTACCTCTGGCTTGCCTGTATAGCTGAAGCCGGTGATGGGCCGGTGAGGGTTCTGGTTCTCAGGAGGCACCACCTCCCCGCTGACTCCCATCCAGTCTCGGACGGCGGCGATCTCTCCAAACGGCACGCCCGTCTGACACATTCCAACGCTGGGGTTCATACCCAGAAACAAAACCGGAACGGGCCCGCCGTGGCCGAGGCAGAGGCGGACGTAGTTGGCGTGCGGCTCCGCGGCGTACTGCAGAGGGTTGTACACGTGGGTGACCTTCTCGGAGATGAAGGACAGGTGCTCCAGTTGCGAGCACATATTGTGCTCTATACGGAGCACTTGAGAGGCGCGGTCGACGTAGACGGGAGGCACTGGAGCGTTCATCATATCGTCCGCCCCTGTCGCGGTCTGCTCGGTCACGAAGACGTCCCCTTGCTCGTCGCTCCGAAGGAGTGCGGGTGCTTCGCCGGGACGACGGCTTTTGTTGGGCGGCGGCCCCGTGATGTCACGCGGTATCTCGGTCTCGATACGGGTCGCCACCTTATCGTACGTTGCAGTCAGATCGCAATCAGCGGCACCACCCCGCCAAAGTGGTGATTCAGTCTTTGCTTGGCAATTCTCCCTGTTTACAAATGACGACTTTGATGCACAGCAGCCTGCCACTGTGGCATACCTAAAGCTGCTGGTGGAGCCTCGCAGCAGTCTTTATTTTCAGGTGTCTTTGCAAGTGACTCGGTAGATAGCCGGTTTGAGTTAAGTCCAAGGCAACATTGGACACCTAAAATCTCGCTGTTTTGCTAAAATCCTGATGTTTTAGAGATCTTGCCATTTTGCTGTCATCTTTCATCAAAGACGATCATTGGTCACTCTTCGAATCAAATTCATTTGCTGCTAAAAAAGCTTACAGGTGTAAGGTGCCGGCCCGATATTTGCTGTTTTGAGTACCTAACCATTGAAATGCTATGTTGAGATGAAGTGGCTGGTGAAAAGCGGCGCAGTGCGTGAAATTCGCCGAAATTTGCTTTTTTTCAACGACGTTTAACCCGCGCCCTGATGGGGGACAATTTTGGCCCCCCCCTGTGGTTTTTCTTAAATAGCGCAAAAACGGCGGCGCGCAGCGCCGCCAAATTTTGAGTAGGTACATTCCCGGGCATCAATTTGACACCATCACACAAAATTTCAAGTCACAGGTCACCTTGGGTCAGGAGCTATTGAGGTCAAACTGAGGTCATATTGGAGTAAAAATGAGCAAAATACATATCTTAAAACGCTCACCAAATCTACAGTTTATAAGCAATTTTTAAGTTCTTTATGTGGTTGTGTAGAGAAAAAACGGCGCTGCAAAACTGCTATCTCGGAATTTCAAAATTTTGGGTTTTTGACCCCCAAAATAAAAAATAAAATTAGTTTTTAGAAAAACTAAAAATTCCCAAAAAATTCGAACTTCGAAAAAACGGAATATATGTGATAGTCCCTGCGCTCTTTGATATGCATACTAAATTTAAGGTCGATGCCTCCTTTTTTGGCCAAGTTATATCGAAAAAACTTCAAAATTGATGGCGTCACATTTTTGAACTCAATTTTTAGCAATTCTAGACACCGTAGCGCAAAACAAAGACCACCATTGAACTCCCCGTGACGAGGTGCATCGAATCGATACCCATTTTATGCAAAAATATCAACTTTGAAATTTGACCTAATTTGACCTGACCTTGACCTGACCTTGACCAGACCTTGACCTGACCTTCACCAAAACATAATCTCAACTGACCCCAAGGGCTGCCTGTCCCATATAGTCGCATTTGGCATATACAATGGATCATAAAACATGCATCACATGATATTTTTATATTGTGACCCTCAGTGACCTGACCTCTGTGACCTGACCTGGTATCAGTGACCTCAAATAGCAAAATATGTGCTTGACGAACATTTCCCCACCGATGATTTTCAATGAAATGCATTTTACTCGATTTTACAGCGCATTTCTTGAAATGCCTGTAAACGGTGAAAATTCGACCTTTGACCTGACCTGTGACGTCATCAGTTAGACCGAGGTCACTGAAATTGGGTCACAAGGTAGTTCCCCGCTGGGGCTATCCAACGCCGTTTGTCGTTTGTCGCTATGTTGCGTGGTTCTCGAGATCTTAGGGGGCCAAAATGCCCCTCCCCCCCATCAGACCGCGTTGCTCGGCAGACCCATCAGGGCGCGGGTTAAGGTACCATATACCCAGCCAGCAAAACTGGTCTGGGCCAATCTCGGCCAGCTGGTTTTACTCTGACTAGCTCCAGCACTTTACTCCGGCCGAAGTACGGGCAAGGTCTGGAGGTCCACTGGAGCTGACACACGATCCAGGAGCTCCCCCGCACCACAGCCGGACTTTGCCGGATCAGCCGTGCCGTACCTCAACCGTACTTCAGCCACAGTAAGCCACTGGCCGTAGCAACGCAGTGGCAGGGAGCCGGACTTGAGCCGGACTTGGCGGTTCGAAACCATACCAACTTCGGAGCGCTACCTACGGCAAAGACTGGCTGGCCGGAAAAGAGCCATTTCGACCCAGCCCCCTTCTTCCGACGGCGATCCGTTTACACCGGCCCAACTGGCATGTCGGAGTTGCCGGGGCAAAACGGACTAGAGCCAAACCAAATCGCTGCCTGGTAGTGACCGGACCCGATGTTTTTGACTTTGAGCGACGTTTGTGATATCCCCGGATCAGCCCGGCCGACGGGTAAGTTTGTGGTTTGAGCGACGTTTGAGGCGGCCGCAGGTAACCCGGCCGACAGGCTACTCAGGTCGACAGGTATGAACGACGTTGACCTAAAAATAGTCTATGCCGTTTGACATGCGGAATGAGAAAGGAGGCCAGCATAATCAGCACAGTGCGCTGCTATCCTGATTGGTTGAACCTCAAATCGGGTGATAGGGCGTATCCGCCTCAGGCAAGCCTGTAACCGCAGCGGGGAATGAAGGCGGGACTCAGCGTTGAACCCCGACTCAGCTCTCCACGCTGGCCACCGGTTCGATTGTTCCTTGAAGTTCGGATATTGAGCGAAGAAAATTTAATAAACTTAGAATGCCACAACATCCGTCCGTGCCAGCTGAATTCCGTAACGGCGTCTTACTGACAGCCTATAGACGTACAAAATCTCGTACTGAAAAAGCACACCGAATTTACTGTATCGTGACCCACACAGCAAACATTTAAAAAACGTTTTGACGACTTAATGTTTGACGTTCAAGCAGTTAACGATTTACTAATCCATATAGTAACACGCGATACCGGATTAAATAGCAGGGGATCTAAGTTAAGCATTTAAAGGCTTACGCTTCGGCGCGCCTAACTTTACACGCGCCGTGCTGGTGGCTAAGTTTCCGTGTCGTGCTGGGGGGGGGGGAGTTTTCACGCCCCCCGTCTAACTCGGCTCCTGAGCCACGTAACGACACGCGGTAAGCGGCAATCGAAAGGGCGTCCAAAAACAGGACCAAAACATTTCGGTCATTTTTTCAGGTCAGGTCACCAGAGGTCATTAAAGGTAAAATGTTGCCTATTTCAACATTTTTCTTAACCCTCGCCGGCACAGGCCATTTTGCGTCCTTCGACGGCACAAGGGGTTACGACCCCCCTCGCATTTGGCCCCTGATTGAGCTAGAGCTTCGCGGAAAAAACGAGCGTGTTGCCCGTCACGAGAGGAAGCCGATGAGACCCAATTTTAAGGTCCTAGGTCATCGAGTGACCTTCCAGGTCAGGTCAATGACCCGAAAACCGGGAAAATCGGGACCTGTTAGAAAGTCGTAAAGTGTGGCTGTTATGTGGTTTTCCGGGGTGCTGATCACGAATATCGTGTTAGTTTTGATCAGAAATGATGTTTTTAAGCATTTAGACCAGGTCGGGTCAGGTCAGGTCAGGTCAACCGGTAGGGGTTGTGACGGGTATTCGTAATACGTGTCAACCGCCTCGGACAGCTTCGTAACATGTTACGAAGGCACCAAAACTACTTCGTAAATGTTCAAAATTCACATGGTTGCTTAATTCGAATTCAGCTCCAAAAACTAGCCCAGAAACATGTAAAACTCGAAAAAGTGAACCGAGGTCACCCGAGGTCACCAAAGGTCAATGACCTGACCTGACCTTCAGGTGACCTTGACACCCACCCTAATGTATGGGAGCAACATCAAATCACATGTTTGAACGTTTGAAACCACGAAAAGCTTGCAAACGTGCGGCTAATGCGAGCCGACATACGCCGAATCGCGATTCCGGCCAAACATGGTCTCGGAAAAGAGGTCACAGGTGAAAGGTCATTTGGTTCAGGGTCATGAAATTTTCAGGGTAGGTGTAAAATTGATTAATGCGAGGGTACTGAAAGTTTCGTCGCGATCGGCCGCTTTTTACGCGAGTTATTCGCGAAAAACCTTAGGGGGGTGCATCAACCCCTGTGCCGGCGAGGGTTACAGAGGTGAAAAAACCTGCTACTCGCCTGCGTGCGTGGGTGACAGCCATAGGAATAAGGGGACAGATTCGAGCATCTTAGTTAATGCATCTAAAATTGATAACTAGGCCGTTTCCGCTAAAATCAGAGCTGTCTTCCCATAGAGAGCCACTATGGACCACGGCACAAAAATTTAACAGCGTCATCTCTTTGTAGACAGCTGGGGCTGAAAAATCCCGCCGGTGCGACAACCGGTGCGTTGTGAATCGCCATAGACAACGGAGGAAAAACGGCGACAGCGCGACAGCTCGTCCCCGCTCGTCGCCGGTTGAGCGGTGGCGGGGACCGGCGCGGCCTTGGCCGCCGCTGGAGTAGGGGAGGACCGGACGACTGGGACGGGGGACGTCACATCTGGGCCACAACTGGGGTGAGGTCCATGGCCATCGGTCCCAGAAACTTGGTAGGAGTGTTGATAATTGGTTCTGACTACTGAAGCAAAGGCAAGTGAATCAGTGACAAAGCTGACAATCCTTTCGTGAGTTCTGATTGAAATGGATCTGGAAGCCAGGAGCCAGGAGGAGCTAGGAAGTCGATCAGACCTTTAGGTAAGTTGGAAGAAAGTGATTGATTTTTTGTTGTTGTGTCACTGAAATGTGGTGATGCGTTGTAATGCTCAGAGGCCGAAATTTGGCCTTCAAAGGTGATGAGAAAACGTAAAAAAGGTACCTTCTGTTTCAAGATGACTTGTAAAAAATTCGTGACAGCTAGACATCGCGTAGGTGACAGCTTTTGGGTTTTATTCACCTCTGGAGGGTTAACACCTGACGCATAACTCGGAAACCACTAGCTCTACAGCGCCGCGGAAAATCGCATTCGATAGCTCTTTCAAAGGCCTTTCTGAAAAATAGCGGTTTTGGCAAACAACGTTTTTTTCTGTTATAACTTTTGACTCAAGAGAGTCTCGACATTAGTTTTGGATTTAACGTATTCCACTCGTCGAGACGCGTCGAATGAACTATAATTTGACCTTCGAAGATCAGTTTCAAATTTTGACCTCAGGTCAAGGCAATAACCTGACCGAAAGAGGTCCGGTTGCATAACAGTCGATCCGTATCGTCAAGCTGAACACATCTGAGGTGTTTCCATCGCTCTAGCATGTCTATCAAAAGTTATCGTCAAAAAACTGTTGTGGACCTGCCATGACCTAAGATGACCTCAGGGGCACAAACAGGGGTCATGGGTGCGAGTTTCCGATTTAGTGTGTCATGTTTACATGTAAAACTATGTTTTTGAGTGTTTAGAACGACGTCCGTCCAAAGGAGGTGCATTTCAATTTTCTTCCATTGACTTATAGGTAATGGGGAGGTCGCAAAATTGACCTGGCCATAGGTCACCGATATCTAAATTCCGAGAGATTTTGTACATACTATTGCTCTTACCAATCTTTCAAAGCGATCGGTCGCTCGTACGGTGTAGCTATGGCAGACATTTAACTTTTTATGAGGTGAGGTCACTTAAAGTGACCTGGTGACCTAACCTTGAATGACCCGGGTCTGAAATTTTCACATGTGCGGAAAAGATGCATAAACTGCGCGCCGCTGTTTTTTTTAGATATTCGCGAAAAACCTGGGAAATGGGGCATGAAAACGCCCCCCCCCCCCCCTCAGCACGGCGCGGGTTAACATGAAAATCGTCGTTCAGTCGAAATTCGCTTAAAAAAAAAAACGTTTCCAGGCCGATGCACCATTTATGCAGAAGAAACTCGGGGTTGTTTTGTTAGCCTTTCGGTACTTCCCCTGATCGGTATTCTCTACATGGCAGTGGTAGGCGAGCGTCTCCCAGCCTTTACCCGTCTGCCACCAGGTCCACTCTCACTCAAAAATCTAAAATTCTTTAGGCAGCTACATTTATATCAATAGGTTACGTTGCTTCGTGGTTCATGCGAATGACTACAGTTTGGCGGCACACGCGGTTTGGTAACCTACCCCGGCGTGGAGCTACGCTACTCAATATTAATGACATTTACTAAAGACTTTTACTAGAATTAGACTCGGCCGTAGGAAAAAAATGTTCGCATAGCTCTTCCGGTAGCAAAACGGTTCAAAAAAACTTACTCTCAAGGAATGTATCATGTTTACAGCAGAAAACGGAATATTACCGTCAAAAGCATCGCAGCGAAGAAAATCGGCACCATAAGTCTTTCTAAAACATATCACAAAAGTAATTGCAATAATCATCATTATTAGGTATGTATATTTCAATCATACACAACATGGATATGTGATAATAAAATATGCAAGGGGTTGAGCACAAGGCATGCGCTACTAGCATACCACTAACCAGCATTTCCGATTATCGGAAACATTGTAGTTCGCCAGGCTCTTCCAGTTCACAATGGGGGCAAAGGCAGCACGCCAGCCTGAGTCAGTTGAGCGACAGCTTGCCCGTCCCAGTCCTTGTTCGCCTGCCGAGCAGAGCCAGAGAGTTAGAACAGACTGATCAGCACATGTTTGCGAGTTGCGACGGCTTAGCTAGTCTAGATGTGACACTATCGGACAATGGTTTCTGTTTGACTAATGAGCAAATGGCTAAGCTCCACATTAAATTACAAAAAAAGAACCAGTAGCGCGGTCGATGTCGGAAAATCTCCAACTAAAACGCTTGTAACATTAAAAAACAATAAGTGCCCAAACCATCTGTAGGGGAACTGACAGCGCCTGAGAACTGCACGCTGTAACATCCAATCTAATCACATCTGCAAAAGACAGTTAACCCGCGCCCCGTAGGGCTACCGGCGGACCCTACCACCCGTAGGGGGGGGGGGGGTGCCAAGATCTCGAAAAGTTACCGGCCGATTTTCAAAACGCAAACGGCGTTCGATAGCCCCACCCGGGAACTACCTTGTGACCAAATTTCATTGACCTAGGTCAAACCGATGACGTCACAGGTCAGGTCAAAGGTCAGATTTTCACCGTTCACAGGCATTTCAAGAAATGTGTTGTGAAATCGAGTAAATTGGTAATTTATTTAAAACCATCGATGGTACATTGTTCGTCAAACACATACTTTGCTATCTGAGGTCACTGATACCAGGTCAGGTCACAGCGAGGTCAGGTCACCGGGGGTCACAATATGAAAGTGTCGTGTGATACATGTTTTATGGTCCATTTTACATGACAAATGCGATTATGTGGGTTAGGCAGCCTTTGGGGCCAGCCTAGGTCACGTTTTGGTGAAGGTCAGGTCAAGGTCAGGTCAAATTAGGTCAAATTTTAAAGTTGATATTTTTGCATAAAATGGATATCGATTCGATGCAGCTCGTCACGGGGAGTCTAATGGTGGTCTTTGTTTTGCTCTACGAGGTCTAGAATTGCCAAAAATTGAGTTTGAAAATTTGACGTCATCATTTTTGAACAGTTTTTTCGCTATAACTTGGCCAAAAAACGAGATATCGATCTGAAATTTGGTATGTAGATAGAAGACGGTAGGTACTATCACATATATTCCGGTTTTTTCGTAACTCAAAAAACTTTTTTGATTTTGGCTAATATATCCAAAAAATGCTTTTTTGATTTTTGGGGGTCAAAACTCAAAAATTTCAAAAATCCGAGATAGCAGTTTTGTAGCCCTGTCAATTCTACACCTTTTATGTCTTGATCATTTTTCTGTATCTTCAAAGCTGTAGGCCTGACAGGTCTTCTCGCGAAGGTCTTTTTTCGGTCGAAAATGACAAAACATGACGTCATTCTGACGTCATTTGTGGCCAACCTATCATAGCCTCTGGAAAAATTTTTGGTCACAATGTGTAAAATTGATGCCCGGAGGGGTCCTGAAAGTTTGGTGGCGATATCTCCAGCCGTTTAGGAGATATCGACCGAAAAGGACAGGGAGGGGGGGGGGTGGCGTTTCGGCCCCCCCCCCCTACGGGGCGCGGGTTCCCTCGCCGGACCTATTGGTTTTCTACATATGCGCCGGCCGAGGGGGGGGGGGCGGGTACGACCCCCCCTCGCCGTTTCGCCCTTGGTGGAGCTAGCGCGTCGCGGAAAAAACGAGCGTGTGCGCCGTTACAAGACGCAGAGATTGGTACCCGATTTTAAGGTCCTAGGTCAACCGGTGACCTCTGAGGTCAGGCCAAGTGCCCCAAGGTACAGTTCAGTTTTTGGTGAATAACTTCGCAAAAAAACGGCCGCAGAGCGCCGATTTTGGCAGCATCGTGTTTGCCTCGCTCAGGCGCGTCGAATGATATACTTTTTGTCCGGGTCAGGTCAACTTGGGGTGTTGACCTCAGGTCAAGGTCAGGTCAGCACCCCCAGGTCACGAAGTTGGTCGAAAGAGGTCATGTCGCATATCATTCGATTCGGCAGGCCTTCCTGAGTCCATTGGTGGCTTTCCCGACTCGCTAGCTCAATGTGATCAAGAGTTATTGACGAAAAACTAATATGACCTTGATGACGTCATACATGACGTCACGCAAGGTCAACATTGCAAAAGTGACGCATCTAACCTTGCAAAGAGTGCATCGAATCACGATTCTGTGTGCTTGAGATAGTTGGAGATCGTTCCCGGCGCCAGAATAGCAGTTTTCATTTTTCCCCATTGACTTATAATGGTGAGGTCACGAAAATGACCTGACCTCATATGACCTTTAGGAAAAATCCGAGATATACAAGTTGTGACTCTCATAATGGATACTAGATCCTGCAAGTTTCATTTCCCTGTGACATCTCCTCTGGCAGTGAGGGCGTTGCGAAGTTGCGACATCTGAAGACCGTGCAGAGGTTCACTTATGACGTCATAGGTCAGTGACCTGACCTGACCCAAAAATGCGGTTGGTGTCAAAAGATCCGGCTTGGATCAAAGGTCAAGTATGCCAAGTTTCAGCTCTCTATCGCCAGCGTGTTCGGAGCTATCGCGAAAAAACCCTATGGGGGGGGGGGGGCGGCACCCGCCCCCCCTCGGCCGGCGAGGGTTAAACGATATCTTTATCAATATCTTTTTTATGACAGGCTTACCTGTGGGTTACAGGGGCTGGGGTGCATGAGATAGTGCACCTGCACCTGATCCCCCAGATCGGCGGCAGCTAGCGCTCTCTTGGCCTGGTCTTCGGCGTACTTCCCAACGCCGATAACCGTGCGCGCTCCCAGCACCATTATAATGTCGACCAGCGCCTGCTGGCAGATGGGCTCCAGCTGCTGCCGCAGTGGCCCGCTCAGTTTATCAGGAGTGACATTCCTACCCGAGCTCTCCATGAAGGCCAGCGGACAGAAGTTGTGGACGTACACGTGCCGAAACAGCCTGTCCGGAGTACCACTCAGGCGCTGCCAGAGACCCCAGAAACGGCGGCCGCTCACCTGTCAACAATCAAACACGTCGTAAATATGGACGCAATGGACCACCTTTCACGCGGTGTAACATTCCAGCTTGCCACGGGCTACAAACACGAATACGGTACGCATTGAGTGAAATGCTATGCGATTAATACGACGGAAAATAATTAAATTAGGCATGCCCACTATAACACCAATGCCATTATTTCCACCCCGACCCCTCCCGAGCCGGAATACCTACCCTGCCCGGTCTCGTACCTCGCTCCTAGTGCAGCTGAAGCCGGCGATGGGCCGGTGAGGGTTCTGGTTCTCAGGAGGCACCACCTCCCCGCTGACTTCCATCCAGTCTCGGACGGCGGCGATCTCTCCAAACGGCACGCCCGTCTGGGACATCCCCCACGGTCCGGGGTTCATACCAACCAGCAAGAACGGCACGGGCCAGCCTTGGCGGAGGCACCGGCGCACGTAGTCGGCGTGCGGCTCCGCGGCGTACTCCAGCGGGTTGTACACGTGCGTGACCTTCCCGGAGATGAAGGACCGGTGCTCCAGTTGCGAGCACATCTCGTGCTCTATACGGAGCACCTCTGAAGCGAGACCGGGAGTGTCCGGAGCGAACGCCATCGTGACCGCCGGTGACGCGATCTGGCTGGTCCTGGAGATGTCGCCCCGCTCGTCGCTCGGAAGAAAACCGGGTGCTTCGCCCGAGCGCCGGCTTTTATGGGGCGGCTCAGTAATGCTATGCACTATCCCGGTTTCGATACGAGTAGCCAGCTTATCGTTCGTTGGAGTAGTGGTTATGGTATCACGCCGACCAAACGGTGAGCCACGGTATATATGCGGTGAGCAATTCTCACCGTTAACAGATGACTGACTTCCATCCTCTGCAGTCTGCCACTGTGACAGAGAGTTGCTGAATGAGCTTCGCAGCAGTCTCTTCATTTTCTTTTCCGATGTCAAGAAAAGCGACACGGTAAAGTTACTCGGGTTTGAGTTACGTCCGAGACTGAACCTTAGAAACCTGAAATCTGTTTTGAATTGTCATCTTCGTCATGATCGAAGATGATCGCTTTATAAAATCACACTCTTCTTCAAAAAAAGCTTAAAATCGTGGAACTGCAATCCCTTCCCATCCTCCCAACATCACAACACCCCAAAAAAATTGCACGACGAGGTCAAGACGAGGTAAGGTACCCCTCGGCCCTCGAGGATCGGCATTGGATTATGAGATTTCTCGGATGCAAGGGCATGCGTTTACAATAATGTTCCTAGCTTATCCGTTTGATGACGTCAGACTTCAGTCGTGCTAATAGGGAAATGTTCTAAGTTTAAAATACTTGCTAACTACTAAAAAACATGTCAGTTGTTTTTCTATGGCAAAAGTGCTGGATCAAACATACCATTTTAAATTTAAAATAAATCGTGAAAAAGGAAATTGGCACGGTTTGGGCAGTTTAACAGATTTTTTCTATGACGTAATAATTTGTTGTACTTTTACCTTGAAGACAAAGCATGAGGCTTATGAGCAAAATTCGGGCTCTAGTATTAACTGGATTATTTGCCAGCTGGCGCCGTATGGTGGCGCTAGCAATGCTTCTTACATATTTAGGCTAGATATAAAAGAATAAATATCTACCTATCAATTTTTCATTTAAAGCCATTCAAAATATTTATGTCCAACCTAATACCTCGCTTATATCTATATTAAATACCTATCGTACGTCGCCAGCTGGCCAGCCAGCTGACGCAATCCAGTTTTTACCGAAGCCCCAAAATTCTCTCGTGCTGTATATCTTGAACTGCCTTGCATTCATTTGTTAGGACACCCCTATATACGGCCTTGGGACACCCGACGGTTTGTTTATGGACCTTTAGCTTTTATCATTATTGCAATCATATTGTTGACTTGATTGATTGAAATTTATTAGGGTGAAATTGTTTAAAAATTATTTTTTTAATTTGCTACTTTTACTTAATGTAGGTAAAAATTGGATCTGAGAAAAATTGTCATTTGTTGTGGGCGAGATGTGGGACGACGGTGAAAACAGGGCGCCTGGGGCGATTTGATCAAGGTTCGTGAAATTTACACGTGACGTTTGGCATATAGAAGGCCCTTGGAGCGGGAGAAGTTCCAAATGTCACGTGACTAATATGCCCTCCGGCGCCCTGTTTTCACCGGCGTCCGAGATGTGTGTAATTTTCTGGTTTTCTTATCAGTTCCCTTCATAAGGCTATTGTGGTACCGTAAACCGGGGTGAGTTGATATGGGGTGGTGAGTTGATATAAAATGCTAGAAAAATGTTAAAATGTGTGCTGCTCATCCATTTGTATACCAATTTTGAGTTTTATTTCTCTGTGAAGTGAAGTAATCAATTAGTGATGCATACTGCTGAGAAAGGCATGAATTTGGTGCAGTGCCTACTTAACACAGCACTTTTTTCAAAGTCCTTTTATTTCTATGATTTTGAAACTAAGGAAAAGTCCCCACCCTACAGCAAAGACGGTCGATATTCATGGAACAACATGTACTGGGAAAGAAACTACCATCAATTTACTGTTGATCCCAGGTAGTTTTCGGTCTCGCCTATAACAACATTTTTTTATACTTTTAAAAAAAGTGGCAGGTGGTGAGTTGATATGCCATCAAGTGGTGAGTTGATATGAATGATAAGGGCTGATACCAAGCTGGAATGCATGCAAATCAACATGAATTATGGGTCTGCAGGTAAGACAAAATCAATACAACCAATTCTCTGTTACTTTTCTCTCCCCACATCACCCCATCAACCCCAAAAGTTTTTTTTTCTGTGGGCATACCTAACATGCAAAGGGGAAAACTCCCTGCCAAGTCTCAAGACGGCTGCCTACAAGCTACAAAGGAGCACTAAGATGTTCATTTGACCTCAAATTACAGATTAGAAAATTGTAATGCTTAACTATCTGTCGTTTCGAAAATGGCAGAACTGTCGTTTCTGTATGGCTAACAGCCTGAGATTTCTGATCTCGTGAAACCGGTTATTTTTCTGCTTGGCAGTTGCCAACTGAGAGAGAGGGTGACACAATGAAATAGAGCAAACAATAGGTATGAAGCAATTGAATGGTGCTTTAATTTTGGCTTTTCATGCCAAATTTTGTATTATGTCGCTTATTTGACCCGATAGAATACAGTCCGAATAAGATTTGCTTCGTTTAATGTTGAAAACACCTATCTATTCCCAAACCTGCCCCATTCCTGTTGTTTCATTCGTTCCCATCACGCTTTTTCCACCACACTTTCCTATTTGTGCAATCCTTTTCCAGGTGATCTTTGCTTTCCATTCAATCCCTCAACCTGACGAACTCATTGTCAGGCCAAACGCTCGGTCGCTGGCCTGGCGGCGCCGGGAGCCGTGTCTGGGCGGCCTACAGCGTGCGATTTGATTGGGCCGGCCGCCGGTCACCGGTCACGTGACCGTCTGGTCGTGGGTCGGCGGCCGGCGGTCGGCCGCGGGTCAGTTCCGTATAATAGGGGCGACACGTTGCACGGGCTCCCTGCGTGTAGAAGGAGGGAGGCGCGCGCGGTGACACTCCTACTCTGACACGGCCCTCAAGATGCCCAGATATTACAAGCCCAAAGAAGGGCCAATTAAACGGGCAAAGTACGACCCACAAAGAGTGAAGGCTGCTGTTCAGGCGGTAGAAAAGGGCATGCCATATGAGAAGGCGGCAGAAACATATGGAATTGACAAGATGAAAATCTACAGGGCAGTGAAAGGACAACAGCAGAAGTCATCAGGAGGGCAGCCATGCCTGTCACCTGCAGAAGAGGAGTATGTTGTGTCCAGACTGGGGCTTCCTGGGGCTTCCCATTGGACCTGTTTGATATCAGGCTGGTGGTTAAGACTTACCTTGATCGCAGTGGAAGGACGTGCAAGCGTTTCAAGAACAACTGTCCAGGCGAGGAGTGGGCAAAACTGTTCTTGAGGCGTAACAGCGCCAGGCTGTCACTCAGGATGTGTGAAAACATAAAGAAGAGCCGAGCCTCCGTATCTCGGGACACCGTCAACGAGTACTTCGACAACCTGGAGGAGTCGTTGGACGGTGTATCTGCAAAAAACATCGTCAACTACGACGAGACGAACTTTAGCGACGACCCCGGACGAAAGCTGGGTCTTGTACGACGGGGTATGAAGCGTCCAGAGCGTGTCATGGACCAAAGCAAGTCGGCGACCTCAGTGATGATGTCCTGCTCAGCTGACGGACAGCTCCTCCCGCCCTACGTCGTATATAAGGCTGAGCACGTCTACGATACATGGACTGTTGGTGGGCCTCCAAACACGAGATACAATCGTTCCAAGAGTGGCTGGTTTGACTCGGTGATATTCCAGGACTGGTTCACCACGGTGGCCCTGCCATACTTCAAGAAGCAGCCTGCTTCAGAGCCAAAAGCCATCATTGGTGATAACCTGGCATCTCACGTCACAACAGCAGTGATAGACATGTGTGAAAAGCACAGCATCAAGTTCATACTCCTACCACCCAACAGCACGCACTTGACTCAGCCTCTGGATGTCAGCGTGTTCCGTCCAATGAAACGGCACTGGAGGAAGATTGTGGGGGACCACAAGCAGACGAACAATGTCACCACCATCAGCAAGACGTCCTTCCCTGGCCTGCTCAAGAGGCTCCTCAACACGGTGGCAGACAACATGGGTGACAACATCCGAAACGGGTTCAGGAAGTGTGGAATCGTACCGATGTGCAGGAACGAGGTCCTCAGTCAGCTGCCTGGCGGCTCTGATGACAACGACGTGGAAGGCCAGGTGGACTCGGCGTTCCTGGAGTTCCTCCGCGATTCTCGTGGTGGTCTACAGGCTCAAACTCCCGTCCGGCAGCGGCGAACTCGGCTGAAAGTTGTAGCAGGAAAGAGCGTAACAGGTGCAGGTGACACTGGAGATGATGACGCTGAAGATGACAGCACTCTGTGCGAGTGATGTCGAGATGACACAGGCTGACACAAGTGGTCATGAAGGCGTTGACAAGAATGACACAAGCGCGTTTGTGCTTCTTGTCGCTTAATTTTGCCAGTTTGTTTGGTACATGCTTCATGTTTTTTTTGTTTTTTTTTTGTCGAAGGAGTAATTCGTCAGATTGAGGTTGAAAATGTCAATACATTTGTATGTGATTTCTACAAAGTCTGTTTTGTATGAGTTTTTGGCCGAGGTGCGAACGAGGGTCTATAGGAGGGTTGCGGAGGAGGGGCTAATGGAGTGGTCCGTGGCGGAGTAATTGGGTTTTTACTGGGGAGTTGCGTGGAGGTGTAATGGGGGGTTTACTAGGCAGTTACGTGGGGAGTAATGGGGAGTAACAAGGAGTTCTAGGGGAGTAGTGGAGGGGAGTAATGATTGGTCGGGAGAGTTATGAAGAGTAATGGACGTGAGTGATGAAGAGTTTCAGTGAGCGTTGTGAGGGAGAGAAGGGGGAGCAGCTCCCTGGGGCAATCGAAAGGATCATTTTTGGTAACTCTTGGTAACTCTCGATAACTCCCCCAAAGGGAATAAATATTTCTCTCAGTGATGACGAGGAACATCCAGACTCCAGAATGACTTATCCCGAGTTCAGCTCAGAAGTACCTGCAGAATATGTGTGCTTTCATTTTATTTCCATGATCTCTGTCAGACGCATATCAACCGCGACCCGCAACTGACAATGTGTTTTAATTACAAGAAAATACACTTGTAATTCCAAAATATATTGCCAGTTTTGATACCGTTGGCTTGAGGACAAGTGACTAGTCAAGTTCAGAATGTTCTTAGTAAAACTAAGTATCATAAAGCGAAAAAATGATGCTGCTAAAATCAAGCCATTTTAATAGCGCTGTTTTGGACATGATTGCGTTTTCATGAATGTGAGGTCTGCTGCCAAACTACTACCATTTTTCTGATGGTTTCTTTCGGGATGTGTTCTCTCATCCTTTTCTTTAAACACTGGCATTTATCAACTCACCTCTGAGCTTCTTTAGCCGAGAAATTTTGAAAAATCCAAAACCATATCAACTCACCACCCCCCAGGGGGTGAGTTGATATGAACTTTGGCGTTTTAAAAAAGGGGCTTAATATATACATTTTTTATTCAGTTTTGCTGATTGCCTGCCCAAGGCATGTGCCATGAAACTGGCACAAAAAGAATTCCGTAAATGAATGTGGCTTTTGAAGAAAATTAGAAAAACCTCAAAATCCATATCAACTCACCCCGGTTTACGGTAATGAAAAAGTGTGTTCTTTCCTGTTATGTTTTTATTTTGCTAATTCTTGCAGTTCTCAGGGTGGGATAAAGGTTTGCGCTAAACTGCAAAGTTGGCTTGCATGTCAATAAGGCGCACCGGCCCACATTCAAAATCCGCATCAACCCTTCAAACAGAGCCGGAAAATCTGCACCAAACTCGAAGCGGGCTGAGAGTACAAAAAAGCACCAAACTCAAAAATGATTACTACACACTCATTTAGACCCGAGAGCACACTGACAAGTGAAATACATTTACCTGGTTTACTTACCTGGTTGAGTTCCCTTCACTTGGTAGTCTTAGGAAAAAGGGCTGGTAAGGAAGGATAGGAACCCTGTCTCACAAGACACGCCAGTTCAAAACATATGCTATACAGTAGTTCCAGTTTGGCAACGTAGGTCATAAGAATGAGAACTGGAAATGTGTGTCTGCAGTGTGACAGGCAATAGATACATTTCATGTTGGCAATAAATACATACAGAGAATACCAATATAACGAGCGATTTTACAAATATTCTACGAGTTTGTCTGGGATATGCTGCTCCAGACCCCTCTTGAAGGACTGGTGTTCGGAGCAGTAACAACAGATTCAGGGAGGCTGTTCCAGAGGTTAACACATCGTATGGAGAAAAAGCGCTTACGTACATCAGTGCACGAACGGGTCACATAAATCTTACGACTGTGACCTCTGGTGACGCTGCAGTCGGTTAGAGTGAACATGGAGTCTGGACTTATACAGCTGTGACCATTCACAATCTTCCAGTACTGGATGAGATCAGCCCTAGTCAGCCTTCCCTGTACAGAGTAGAGCCCTAGCCTGTTCAGTCTCTCTGCATAAGTTAAGTCTGATAGTGACTCCACGCGCTTAGTCCATTGCCTCTGGACACGTTCGAGTTTCCGAGCATCCTCCACGTAGCCTGTGTCCAACATGTCCAAGCTCCAGCAATGTTTTTCAATTTTCCTCATATATCTCATCTGGTCCGTCATGTCCATCACCAAGCCAAATCCGCACTGCACTACACTAAAGCTGCACTGCACCAAGCCAAATCAGCACCAGCAAAACAAGCCTGCACTGACGAGATCTCATCAAAATTGTCATGCTTTGCAGAATGGGGTGGGCCTGGCATGGTACCAGCCACCAGGTGGTTACCTAGATGCTTATTATAACTAGGTACCCCGCTGGTGGACTGCTAACAGCTTTTCACATTTACCTAGGTAGTGTCCAGCAGCAATGGAGGGCAACAATCAAGCCGAACACCAGGACCCAAACCTCTTTGATGGTCTATCAGATGCACAGCATGAAATGCTGCTGCAGTTTCAGGTATGCCGGAGATAGTGCTAGGGCCTACCAGCATATGTGGATGATAAATGATTTATGACCTGCCTAATGTGATAGGTGCTTGCTTAATTTGATGTGAACCTCATTCTCATTCCGATGTCACCCAGGATTTGATGTGATCTTCATTCTCCTTCCGGTGTCACCCAGGACCTGACGGGGGCAGAGAGCCTGGGTTGGTGCCGAAGGACGCTGGAGGAGCACGCCTGGGATCTGGACTCTGCTGCGAGGAGTGCTCTGAACATGCCACCTGCAGAGGTGGACCGGCCTGCGCCACCAGCGGCGGTGAGCGTCCGGGTTCAGCTGAGGGAGGGGAGGGAGCGAGGGGATGAGTGGTGTGGGTGGGGCCATGGGGTGAGCAGGATGTTAGCATGGGAATTGAAGATGAGTAAGTGAGACTTGATAGGCTAGAAAAGTGCTGACTGCTGAGTGGCACTTCTGATTATAGTGATTAGGGACTAGGGTTATTATACATGATTAGGGACTGGGGTTTTGTATTTGTATGGTAATAATATGTTCAGTGTTGAGGTTTACAAAAAATGGACATCTGAAATAACAGGTTAGTATTTGGTGAATGAAACGTATGGAAATTTGTTAAAGGGACCCTCCCACCTTCAAAAAAGTTAATGAATTGACATGAAAGTGATGTCGCTCGATTCAGAAAGAGCAATAACGAATATCTACCAAATTTCACCGAAAAATATTCACCGGTTTTCAAGATATTATACTTTTACTTTTGTTTACTTTTTTGGATCTCCCCTGTTCCTAGCGACTTCATTTTGGAAGTGCGGCGTTCGCGGCAGATGTTGCGCGCAAATGGCATATGCCACCACTGCTTTACAAAGATGTTAGTATAAGGTTTTAAAATCGTTAGATCACCGCTGACGTCACAAATTCTAAGGGCCAAGGGGGCATCTCAATGCATTAGCCCCTTAGAATCCGAAAACTGCAAGTTTGAAATTCTATATCTCCGAATTAAAGCATTTTTCGATGTTGTGAGTGCCCAAACCGGTATTTGCAGGCCATGGCCACCAATTTGACTATCTCAACTCAAAACTAATGTCAAGGTGGGATGGTCACTTTAAAGTCTAAAAGAAAGCATTCTCGTAACACATCGGCACCATACTGGATGCAACAACTTACACACTGACCTCCCCCTTTGTTGGATGCTCTGTGGACCTCAGTCACTCCCCCTCATCTCACACTCCGAGTATGTCCCCTCCACCCCTCACTGACCCCCCCCCCCCGCTCCCGGCAGGCCGCGCCACGGCCCGGCGGCGCAGTGGTGCCCGCCCAGCCCGGCGGCCTGCTCTCATGGCTCTTCAGCCTGGCCACCCTGCCGCTGCGCTATCTGGTGTCCACACTGGGCGGCATCATCAACATCTGCCTCAGCATCATACGAGGCGGAGGGCCGCACGGTAAAGGAGGGGAGGGGGTGAGAGACGGCTCTTGGAAGGAAAGGATGGGAGGGGGAGAGAAGGGATAAATGGTAAAGGAGGGGAGGGAAAGAGGGAGGGAGGAGGGAAAGAGGGACTGCTCACGGTATGGACAGAGCGGGAACGGGGAGAGACTAGGTAGGAGTGGCGTGATCGTTGTCGTTTTTTTTTGTGCTGCTTTTCCATAGCTTGACGGAAAGTAGACTCTTTTGAGGTTATGGGTTATGCTAAGCTGCTGGTATTGTCAGATTCTGAACAGTTCCTTTTTTGGTCTGTGATCGTGATGCAATATCTTTGTGGGATGTTTTCCTAAGTGTTCATTTGGTATCATGGTTTCGTTTTTATCCCGTCATTTATCGCCCTATCCTCCCCCGCCTCCGACAGACCCTGTGCAGGACGTCAGTGAGTTTATAGCCGAGTTTGAGGCCACGTACGGGCCCGAGCACCCGGCGTTTCTGCGCGGCTCCTACAGCCAGGCTCTGTCGGCGGCCAAACAGCAGCTCAAGCCGCTCATCGTGTACCTGCACTGCTCCGACCATCAGGTCAGCCGGCGGGTGGGGGAGGGGTAGTTAATGGATAGTGAACGGGGATGTGAATAGGTGGTGGATATTGTGGCGTGGGTAGTTGAGGTTTGTGGATAGTGGATAGTTGTACTTTCGTACCAGAGCCTCAAGTTTTGGGATAGGTTGCGGACTTGGATGACGAATCCTTCAATATGTGATTAAAAAAGGGTACTCCATACCAAACTATCATAGATTAGTTTCTCGATTTTATTGTAGACGTAATTTCATACTTAAACAGTCGATAAGTTTTCGTCCTTTTTGCTTTCGAACAGTTGGTCGAACTATACCACGAATTTCACACCTCCAACCTTCAGACCTCCCTCCCTTATTTACCCCTCCCGTCGTGGACAGGACACGGCCGAGTTTTGCGCCGGCGCTCTGCGCCACCCGCCGCTGGCCGAGTGGGCCGAGCGGACGCTGCTGTTCTGGGCATGCTCCGTGGACCGGCCAGAGGGGTACCGGGTGTCCCAGGCGCTCAGAGAGAACGGGTATCCGTTCGTGGCGGTCATAGTGCTCAAAGAGAACAGGTGAGGGCGTGGGGAGGAGCTGGAGTGAAAGGGATGGACAAATGTGCAGTTGGGGTGGGGAGCCATGTAAGAGCATTGATGAAATGCGTAACAATTCAACAATGCGATATAAACTATGATGCGTCAGTTCGCGATTTTTCAATCACAGCCGAACTTGCATTTTTTATGAAGGTCCATCCGGTATCGATCGGCAGTTTTTATGCAAATATGTTGTGACGAAACGCTTATACGTCATTTGGTAAATTCGTAGCGACGATTATGATGGTAATGATTCGTTGATATTATTGCGAATCAGCTACGGAGCCATATCGCTACATCATTACAATGCGTCTGTATTTCACAGGATGACGGTGGTCGGCCGGCTGGAGGGCCCCTGCCAACCCAACGACTTCCTCCAACGGTACGTATGCGTAGCCCGGTACGGCTCGTATGATTTATACGGTGCGACTTGTGATTACTTACGGTAGCTCAAACACCGTTATTGTTAGCTTTGGGCTTTTAATAATCCAATGTCTTTCTTTGACTGAAAAATTATCACACGTTGTTACGCTTGTCAGTGGGTACTTTTTGCATTTCTGGTATGAAAATTATTAATTTCGTAGACTCTAGCACATATTCGGTCGTCGATTTTTTACGGACGCTATAGCCGACACTGACCTGTTTCCTTCTGGTCTAGGTTACAACGGATAGTCAGTGATAACGAAGCATCACTGGTGGCGGCGCGACTGGAACGGAACGAGCGGAACCTCAACCAGGAACTCAGGTAAGAAACCAGAGGAACTTGAACCGGGCAGGACTGCTGCTCGGGTGGGGACGAGGGTGGAAACCGCAATGATCTTAGAAAGGACGAGAAGACGCTGAACCAGTAACCTGAATCGAGGAGATTAGATGGGCCTGATCCAAGTAAGCTGAGTAATATACGCCCATTGGCAATGTGCGTGCGAACGTTTCGTCCTACCACCGTCTGCTGTGAACCGTCAAATGTCTCTCCATTCATGTGTTTCCGTCCCTCACCATACCCCGTCTCCTGTCCCGATTTCAGGCAGCAGCAGGATGCCGCCTACCAGGAGTCTCTGCGGGCAGACCAGGAGAAGGAGAGGAGGCGGCAGCAGGAGCGCGAGAGACAGGAGCAGGAGGAGCGGGAGCGACAGGAACACGAGCGGCAGAGGCAGCTCAAAAAGGAGGTACGCAGACGCAGTCAGGATCGGAGAGGGACTGTGCAGGTTTTTATTGGGAGACGCGGGGTTGTAGTAGGGAGCTTCGATGTTTAAATATGTGATGAGAATTTGTGTATGTAAGCAATGCAACGATAAAGGAACTCGCTTTTAAAGTACCTAAATCAAGATATGGGTTTATGTTTTGGGTCCATCAAGAGTATAACAAGTATAACCAAGAGTCCAAGTAAAATGACAGCGAACGTGTGAAAATGCTCTTTAGATTGCCTAACTATGAGCTGTAGTTGACTGTGCTCTACTTGTTTTGTTGATCACCGGATGTACCAAGACCTGAAACTCGGTCATTATCCACTATCCACCGTAATCAACTCGACAATCACCCTCAGTCCTCCTCCTTCCACCCCCGCCAGGAGATAGCGCGTCAGAAGATCGAGCTGGCCTCTGAGATTCCCGACGAGCCCGCCTTGGACCAGCCCGACTGTGTGCGCATATCCATCAAACTGCCCGACGGCTCGCGCATCGAGCGGCGATTCAGCACGTCACACTCGCTCAAGGTGAGTGTGGAATGGAGTGGAGTGGAGTGGAGTGGAGTGGAGTGGAGTGGAGTGAAGTGAAGTGAAGTGGAGTGGAGTGTGGACTGGTGTGGGAAGGAGGTTTTTCGTGGTCTTTGGCGGGGGAGGGGGTGGAGGTTTAGCGTGGAGATCTTTCGTTGTGTGGAACATTATGACTTGCGTCGTATCGTAGCTGTATGTAAATGAAAGTCGAGTTTTTTATTACGTTCATTCGATGTGTTTTAGGTAACAAAGAAATTGACGTGGCACTTCGCCATCATGTTACCATAGCTCGTTCGTAGCCACGAATGGCTTGTGTTTTGCAGTGGGAATTTGGCTAGTAACAAATATCCCCAACTAGTATTCGAGAAAGGGGTCTTTACCAACCTCAATCAAATAATTAACTCAACACAACAGCATTGCATGTAATTAAACGAGGTTAGAACGGCAGGGCAATAGCATTGCCTTTCTACCCTCCCTCTCCTTACCGCCGCTCACTTCCATCTCTCCGTCTCCAGGTGCTCTACTACGTGGTGTTCTGCCACCCGGACTCCCCCGAACGGTTCGAGATCACCCAGAACTACCCTCGCCGGGTCCTACCCTGCCGGCCCGGCGCCGAGCTCGACCCACCTACACTGGCAGAGGCCGGTCTGGGGAAATCTGAGCTGCTCTACGTTAGGGATTTGGACGCCTGAGCGCGCCCCCGTGGGATGAGCCGGACCTCGTGGGTTGCGTGAGTACGCGCGGAGTGCGAGCGACGCGCTGCGAAACGAGAATGGTTATATGAGTGATCTAGAAAAAGCTAGGGAGTGGTCTAAAAAGTGATACAGCTACAGGCTAGTGGTTGCGACCTGGAGAGACTGCGAGACGTGGACCAGGGGCATGGCGGAGGATCCTAGAAGGCGCGGCAAGACAGTGAGGTCGCGGAGATTTGCTCACGAGTGAGGAACAACGGGTGTCGAACGGCGGTGTATCCGTCACGAACTCTAACGAACCGTCACGAAGTGTAACGAGCCTCACGAAGCGTAAGGTATTGCGCCCCCTGCGGGGTCTGAGGTAGGGACCAGCGAGGTGTACGTTTGTGCTCCTAGGGAGTGCAGTAAATCGTATAGCCAGCAGATACGTTTGAACGGGTGTGCCCGCTCGTATCCTAACGTGCGCCGCGCAGTGAAGGCAGCACGCGGGAATCGAGGCACAGTTGACTTTCCGTGCGAGATGCAGTCGAGCTTCAAGGACCTACAGCTGCAGGCATCGGGTCCGATCGGGGCCGCATAGGTCTTTACAAGAAGTTCGAAGCTCGGAACTACATCATAGTACGGGAGAGCGACTCGGCAAACTTCAGCCCAGGAGAGCCCATGAAAATAGGGACTTCTGTGCATGCCAAGTTTCAGCCCATGCAAGAGACAGTCTAACTGGCAATTTGTAAGGACTTCGGCTGGACAAGAAGACGATGAGGTCCCTCCAGTGAACTGGACTAGAACGATGATGTGATACGAACTCCTCCGTTCAGTTTCAGTCTTCGGCGATCCGAAGCTCTTTGCGCTGCTAGCGAATGTGCGAGATTCGAATCGATCCGTAACGGGCAGCGATACTGGATAGTAAGAGGTGCGATTTGGGTCAGTTGTTTTGCCACGGATTAGTCATATCATGTGTGACTGGCATAGCAAATCATCGGGAATGAGTTGTTTCTTGTGCTACGGCCATGTTTTCCTTTTGTGCATCGCTCCAGTGAGTTAGGGGGTGCAGTGTGCTAGCTATGCATTAACCTCCAATGGGGGTTTGTGGCGGGTTGGTACCTTACAGTTTATCGCTGTTGGCGGTCCACTCCACTGCACTGCCCCGCCGAATTATACGCATGTTTTGTTTAGGGGACATTATAATTGTTTGAAATGATATTAACACGTTATTGTCACGGCATTAGCCATCGCCTATAATTTTTACAATAGAACTTATAAAAAATAGAGCGATTCGTGTGTGAACGTATAGAACAAAATGGTGTCCGCTGTAACCCACACAAAATAACACACTAATCGGGAACTAACATTGTATCATCGCAGCACCAAACCATTTCTCTTACGTTGAGATTCAACACCACATAACGGCTCTCACTACGGCGTCTCGTAACGGATGCTCTCTATTTCCGCCACGGCTTGTTGTGATATTCCGAAAGGATGATATCGCGGTCACGCTAATTGTTGCACAGTTCAGACTCTGTCGCATAGATAGAACTTAGAGCGCCGCTGGTTTATATGTACGTGGCATGGGGACCCGAACTAGCGGCCCGGACAGGTGTCAGATTTTCCTATTCAGGCGTGCGGGGTGTAAAATTCGAGGGTGGTATGATGGGGCTTTGAGTGTGAGACGGGAAAATATATGTGTAGAGTGATGGCAAGTTGGGTGTTTTACTTTTAACTAACTTAGACGAAATACGTCACAACTCACAAGAATGTGACTTTAGTGGGAAGTTTCAACGCTGTTCAGCTAGTCAATTTCAAGTCTACAAAACAAACACTGATTGCAGCGCCATACGGAGCACACACACCATCCTTGTAGAAATGTTCAAACTTCGAGACCAGCGTCACACTATAACAGCATTCGCTAGTTTTAAAGCAAGGTAACAACAAATAAAAGCATGAAGAATAATACCACTGAAAAAACTGCAGTGGCAGCAGGAGCCCTGCTAAATACTCCGTGGTACGAGGAGTCCTGCTGTAGGCAGGATGGCAGGAACCACGCTGTAGACCGTACTGTATCCGCAGTAAGGTACTTAGAAGCAGCAGGAGTCGTGCTTTAGCCTTAGTTAGTACTCAGCAGCAGGTGACATGCTGTCTCAGTAGTAGCATGAGCCCTGTTGGAGCCTCAGTAATAGCAGGATCTCTGCAGCTGTAGCCTCAGTAACATCAGAAACCGTGCCGCAGTCTCATAAGTAGCAGGGTGTCTCATGTACCCTCAGTAGCAGCAGGAGCCGTGTTGCAGTCTCAGTAGCAGCAGGAGCCGTGCTGCAGCCTCAGTAGCAGCTGTTTGCAGTCTCAGTAGCAGCAGGAGCCGTGCTGTAACCTCAGGAGCAGCTGTAGCCCTGTTGCAGTCTCAGTAGCAGCTAGCAGCTTAGTGTAGCCTTGTTGTACCCTCAGTAGCAGCAGGAGCCGTGCTGTAGCCTCAGTAGCTCACTGCTCACAGTGCGGTAACTCTCCCCTCCCAGACTCAGTGTGCCGTAGCTGGTACTGCCGCCCTGTCCCGGGACCCTCGAGTCGCCGGGGGTAGCGCACGAGCAGATCATCCTCTGGCCGAGCTGCAGGGCCGTGTGGTAGAACACGTTATCAACACCTGTGGGAAGGGAGATAATATCAGTGGTTGGTTGATCCTGGAGAGACGGTGCGTGCAATGGTTGACCCAAGAGGGACTGAACGATCAATGATTGATTACAGAGGGGCGGAACGATCAACGGCTAATACCAGAGGAACGGTGCGATCAATGGTTATTCCAGAAAGACTGTATTTTCGATTGGTCGATCACTGCGATGTATTGGTAAAGAACGGACTGCGAACCCTACTGGCTGTGGGGTAGTCGTAGTTTTTATTAATTCCCCACGGATATTCATCATCTCTCTCCCAGTCGCAGACGCAAGAGTTTCTCACCCAGATTAATACTTACCCCCTCCCCCCGTTTGAGTATCTTCCAGAGCTGTGAGCTTCTTACCAAGATTGGTGCTCATCTATTCTCTCCAATAATATAAGTTTCTAACTAAGGTAAGTGGTAAGTTCGAGCTTCTTACAGAGATCGGTGTTCACTTTCCCTAGTGTGAGTTTCTTACAGGGATGAATGCTCACGTTCCCCAGTGAGTTTCTTACCGAGATTGTTGCGCGCCGACGTCTCGTAGTAGTGGGCGCCGCGCGCGGCCGCCAGGGTGCGGGCCACGGCCTCCGGCACGGCGCGCTCCGAGCCGAGGTCGGCCTTATTTCCGACCACCACCAGCACCAGGTCACTTTCCACCGCGGAGCTGAGCTCTGGGTCACCGGAGGGGTCGGGAGTCACGTGAGGTCAGGTCAGGTCCAGTGCTGGAAATGAGGCCGCTTTCTGGTCCCGGCGTTTTATTCTCCGGACGGGTTAATCCCGTCTAGCGTTTAGCCTTTCGGGACCCACTCAGGGTCGCGGTTGTTTTCGCCGCTCACCCCAGTCGAGATGCATAGTTAATAGTCACACGAAGCTTATTTCGGGCCAGCCAAAGCAGCCTAGTCTGGATTTACTGTTAAATGTATGCATATAGATGCAAGAAAAAGGTTTTGTGGAATCGATTAATTTCGAAGTCGTACATTCAGAGGCCCCAAATAAACTTCGTGTGACTATCAACTTTGCATCTCGAAAGGGCCGAGCGGCGAAAACAACCGCGGCTCTGAGAGGGTCCCGAAAGGCTAAGCGTTAGACGGGGCTAACCCACCCGGAGAATAAAACGCCGGGACCAGAAAGCGGCCTCATTTCCAGCACTGGGTCAGGTCACTGTCCACCGCCGAGCTGAGCTCTGAGGGTTATCGGAGAGATGACCTAAGGTCAGGTCACCGTCTGGCGTCTACTGTCCACTAGCAGAGGGATGGCCTAACTTAAGGTCACTGTCTACGGCGGAAGTGAGCTCTGTGGGTTAAGGGATAGGGATGGTAAGGTCGGGTCAGTGTCTACCGCGGTACTGAGCTCCGTGGGTCAGCAGATGGGTAACGGGTGCCGAGGTCAGGACTCAGCTTACTGCTTACGGAACAACTCCGAGGGTTACCAAAGGTGGTGAAGAGGCCCTTTTCTGCTTATCTGTATGATTTATTGATCCATATTACGCACCTTCGCAAATTCGGAACAGTTGAAGGGCAATTACATACTGTGATGACACCACACGTCAACCACAAGCACTCAAAAAGACGGGACCCAAAAGGGCTAAACGTGTACCGAGACCGACTATGCCGGTTGTACTCCGGTATCTTACCGAAACATCGCTACCATGCAAGACACTTGACACGATCGTCTAGGAGTTAGGACTCTCAGAATCACCAACTAAGGTCACAGTAGAATCTACCGATAACTGCCAGACTGAAGCACATAGAAGAGTCAGAACTCAGAGGCACATAAAAGACTCACAGATCACTTCATAGGCGCACAACACGTGTCCACTTCAAAATCACAAGCGTTATGATCACACGAATCACATCACCAATTCATTTTCCCATCTGCACACACTTAGCAAGTGCAGCTGGCAGCTACAGTCCTTCGAGCAGGCCCAGCTCGTCCACCTCCACGGCCACATCAATACAGTGATCCGGCCACAGCGTCTGCTTCCCCCAGAGGGTCACCATGCACAGACACCACATCAGCCCCAGCAGCTTGGCCTGGCGGAAATCCTCCGCCAGCTCGCGCCTGGTCAGCGGGCAGTCGGCGCCGAGCGCGCGGCAGCTGGCCGAAAACTCCTCCCAGTAGATGTCCTGCACTCGCTCCTCCACCCGCTTCATCACGTTCCGGGGTACGGACAGCATCAGGAGATAGATGAGGTCCACGGCCGGGTGGGCAATCATAGTCGCCTGCCAGTCAACAACCCGTACTTCCCAGCGGGCTCCTTCAGTGCTCCGGCTTCCTTGATCATGTCCTTCACCATTTTCTTCGCCATTTTCTTTCCCTTCCACCCGACGCAGCAGCAGGTTGCCGTCCCTGTAGTCGCCGTGGGTAACCACCCGCAGTTTCGGCTCTCGAGGCTGAAGACCGGCGCTGATAAGCTCTGTAGCACGCTCTTCCACTCGGTGAAGTTTCTCCAGCAGCTTCAGATGATTCTGCCGGCGCAGGCCAGGCTCCACATTCTGTATACCGATACGGATTAGCTGTGAGGTGGGATGATCCTTCGGGAGGCGCGTCGTCAGCACGTACGGCGGATCTTGTAAGCTGCAGTTCCGGAGCCACGCGTTAGATGTCGCTGCCAGCTGCGCCAGCTGACGTACAGCCTCTGGCAGCACATCCTCGGGCAGATTCAGCGGCTCTGGTGTCCAAAAGCCGGCCGGCTGGAGGTTTTCGAGCACGATCACATACCGGAGACCGTCCGGATGACCTGAATCGTCAATCTCAACGCACAAACATCGTACTATCATGGATGCCACGGCGCTCCGTCCGCGACTGCGCTCAAAGTGACACAACTGCGGCAACAAGTCCTTGTACACGTTTGTCTCACACTGCACCAGCTTCAGCTGGGTCACCAGAGCTCGAATGTTGGCCTCCTTCGGCAGAAGCTTCACCAGGAGGTGATCGGTGAGTGACCTCGACGCCAGTCGACCAGTACAGTCAAGGACACGCATCTCGCTGCAGTAGGACACCTGATTAGCGACTATGGAGGTGGGCGTCACCGAACTGAGGCGGTACTCGTCGCCATGGTAACGCCGCAGCAGTTTTTCGAGCCACTCGTCTGTGACGTCATCGGGACCACTGGGAATGGGCAGCGCCATGTTTAAATTCAAAACTCCGTCAGAATTCGGTCACGATTCAGCGAAAATCTTCCAGGATCTCTCAGCGATAACCACCTGCGGCAGCCCGGTAGCAACCACGTTCGCTTGATTTGCCCACAGCGTCTCGGATCTTGGAACCCGGTGCAGCACCGACGGCCACTGTTCTGGTGATGAGCCGAAAGACTGAAGATCTCACAATAGGCACACAGGTACATGTGCACCGAAAGCCGTCGCCCCGCCACTGCCACCGACGACCGTTCACTGCCCCTGGATCTAAACACGGTCAGCACAAATAAAATAACTTCCAACGAGTCTAGGACACCATCCACGCCTCAACTCTCTCTTGTCGGCAGGGCAAGCAAGCAATGTCCAAGGTCACTATCAAGTAGAGCGACTGGTTACATCCGTCCCCAATGAACGTCTATCTCCGACTGCCTGCCTCGGGCCCCTGGCCCGCGTCGCGTCGCCCCCACCCCCGGCGTCGGTCGCCCCAGCCTCACTTTCACTCAGCACGGGCGCACCGGGAGAGGGGAGGGGGAGGAGTGGGGTGCCGGTATCGTCTGTTGGATAGATTGAGGTCATCGACCGCGGCTCGGGGTCAACGACCGGCAGATAGCTGAGCTGTAAAAAGGTGCGGGGAGAGGGTCACCAGCGAGAGTAGGTCAGGGATGGGTCCGTTTTTTAGTCAATCAGCAGGACGGGCGTAGGGCGTCAGTCATGTGGAACGCCAGCTCATGGGAAACAAAGGCAAAAAAAATACAAAAAAAAAAAACAAGGGGCCGGACGATACAAAGACAATGCTATGCATTGGGCAGGCCCACGTAGGAAGAGTCTACTATAAAAAAGTCAATTGGTGCTAAAAGTAAAGCTGCAGAGAACCAACAACCCAGAATAAATACCCAACGCCAAAATCAAACAAACACAGCATAGATATGATAAGTGGAGGTCATTGGCCCTAAACACTCCACGGCCTCTATTTACTGATCAGTCATGTCTGGCCTTGGAGTGGAGTACCGTCACACTTATCAAGGCGACCGTTAGTCGTGAGAGTCTCTCTAAGTGTGAGAGGGGCGCCATGGAACGGGTTGACATGAGTCGGCACTTTTCTAAACAGCTCAGTTGTCCTTGTAAACGTGCGAGTCATGAAAGAAAGTGGAACTCTATTACAATCGGGTTTCGCTGAGAAAACCCGAGGTGCATGAGTTAGATTATCGCTAAGCAGTATGCATAGTGGTAGTGCATACAACAATGACGTTGGACAAAGTGCATTGTGCAGAATAACGGTCTGATTGACAGTCAAATCAGGAGCAATCACCCAAAAGGACTTGACGCAAATTGTTCAAAATGTATTTAGTTCGACTTTTATTTTAGTGAGACGGTTGTACCGGAAATTCTGGCAGCAATCCTGTTTTGTGACATTTCTAATCAACTCCTCTCCTCAGCTTTCTCACCACCCACCGTCAATCCAGCGCTGCACTGCCGAGAAGCTATCGTAGTTAGTTACGTCAAACACCACCAGGGCGGCGTTGGCGTGCCTGTAGTAGAGCGGCGCCATCGCGCCAAACCGCTCCTGACCGGCCGTGTCCCAAACCTGACGGTGGGAACCGGGCCAAAGTGGGTTTGATGTCACTGCTGTGGATTGTGGCGGTTGTCCTGGGGATAAAGCCGGGTTCATGTTACTGCCGTTGGAAGTGATGAACCGGCCCATTAGATTGAGAATGATGCTTAGGATGTTGTAACCAGCACGTCTCAGCTCAACAGGAAAACGTCACCGAAAAATAGTTCTGTCATTCGGCCTACACCTCGCTAGCGAATAAAAACGACCAACAGACAATAATTACCGACGATAACTTGCATGCTTTACTATTTGAGAAATCACAACAATGTCGTCTACAGCGAGCAGTTCACCAGCCTGACCTGCAGGTTGACGAGGAAGGTGCCGATCTTAATCTTGAAGGTGAAGAAGGCGGCGCCGATAGTGGGGGCCGGCACGGGCGGCTGTCTCTCCACCATCCTCAGCATCAGGGACGTCTTACCCACACCTGTGGATGTGGGGCGGGGGGGGGGGAGGGAAGTCAGCCGAACTGCCGGAGCAGGGAGACTGAGACCGTGCAGACCTACGACAGACGACTTTTACAGGATTACAAATGCGGTATCAAAACTACACGTCACCTGACAAGCACGGAACCAACACAAAACGGCTATTTGGAATGTGGTAGTTCGTACAAAACAACACTTAGGGAGCGAGCGTAATGGCAAATGTAGCATATTTTAGGTAAATGATCAAACATCAAGGCAACGACGACACCTGATCAAACATAAATCGATGCATCAGCTGGGTCCTTCCCCAGTCATTCCCAAGCACTCACCCTCAGCTCCGAGTACCACAATTTTTCCGTTGACGAGTCTCATCCTTCGCCGGCCAGAAGAGGCGTGTGACGACCAGACTCCGTCACGGGCATCCACTCGCCGACCCCGTCACCTCGTACGGCACTTTTCTTCACGTCGGCATTCAGTTACAGCGCCGAATCCAAGCAGTCGACACATCAGATGACCTAGCTGCCACCTTTTGGTAGGAACACCACTCAGGACTCAACCAGGAGCATTTAGAGGAGGTGGCTTACCGATACATTCCTATTCTACTCCACACCGATTCAAAAGTAATCAGGAACCGCCTGAAATTCTTCGAGTCAGCACTGCTACCCCATCGACTTTCTACATCTACAGATCCTGGAATCTAGATTCTCAAACACCAAGCTCCACCTGAAGCTGCACTACCGCACGCCCAATGCCTGCACTAACGCCACTGTCACTACTACGAATGAATCTTAGTCTTACCACCCTGCTCCGGCCCACCCCGTGTGTTGCACGCTACCCGTGTCAAATATCCTCCGAACGCACCGAGGTGTACAAAACCCTCAGCCACAAACCGCGACCGAGACCGCGCACTGTTGGGTCAGGTTACATATACCACACAGCGGCGAAAGGGGGCGGAAAGAGGAAAAAAGAGAGAAAGAGGGAGTGAGAGGTAGCGAGAGGGAGGAGATAGAAACTATCTCATCTAGAATTAATGATATTGGATGGTGTTTATAGCCTTACCGATCGAGAGACATTTCTAAAATGACGAGAAACGCGCTGACATTATTCTAATTGAAATCAATCGTGAATTGCATTGCGTCGAACGCGATGGAGATTTGAATACATTAAATAGCAAGCTGGAAATATATGTCGGTGCGCATAGAGAGACAAATTAAATATTATAAAAGTAGGTTGGTATATTTTGAGTAAAAACACGGGCTCGATTAACATAAATAGCAGAAAGCTAGCTCTCCAGAAAAAGACAACAAGCTCTCACAAAAGTAATGTGGCCACTGGCCAGTAAAAGCCGACATTTAGCATTATGACGTGACATCATAACAACACCAATTACACTGCTTCGAAGTAAATGGACGCAATCGTTAAAACCATTGACCTGCCTACCACGAATGTGGAACACTTCACAGCCAAAACCACCATCACAAGATGTTGTTGGTTTTATCATCGGAAAAGAAGAAAAATCCTCGTCAGACATTAGCTAAAACAGATATGTAAAACCTCCCTGACCACGTCATTTAATGACCCAATTAAAGTACCGCAATAAATCTCCCTGAACATCAATAGAACTCCATCGAAACCTCCGTGCACTTCTGCTACCTATCACATGATAAGACCTACCGCCACTCGGCAAGACCCGGCTGCTGCTGCTTACCAGTTTCCTCCATCAGGTGGGTTTTCACATGACGATCCACCTCTTCCCTGGAGGCGGCCTCCAGGGAACAGAACGGGCATCGGTGCGTCTCCGTCGGAGCCAACGGCTGTAGCTCGTGAAACATACCTCCGCCGTCATCGTCCAAAGCAGCGCCACCGTTCACACTACCCTCAACGGCCCCACCTTCCTCACTGAGTGTACCTCTCTCCCCTCGCTCACCAGGTAGCGGTGTGAAAGACTCAATCACAGTTACCAGGTTGGTCGTCGACGGTTGTGCCTGTTGTAGAGATGTCTGATGTGGCGGCCGAGGAGAGGTGTCTTGCTCACTCAAAACAGTTATTGTCTGTGTCACACGCGGACCACTTTCGGCTCTTTGAGGCGGCGGAGGCGGAGGCGGAGGCGGCTGAAGCGGTGGGGGCGGCGGCGGGGGAGGGGGAGGGGGCGGTTGAGCCTCGACCCGATGCGTCTTCATATGTCGCTTCAACGGCGTGGCCTGCGCGAAAGCTCTCGGACATATCGAACACCGAAACGGCTTCTCTCCCGTATGTCTCCTCTTATGAGTCGTTAGAGTCGTCTGCAGGGAAAACCTCTGCCCACATTCATCACACTCGAACGGCTTCTCGCCCGTGTGGACTCTCTGGTGATCTCTCAGAGCGGACGCCAGACGGAACGAGCGCCGACACACTGGACAGCGGTGCGCGGGCGCGCTGGGGCCGGCGTGACGGGTCTGGTGGCGGCGGAGAGTGGTGGCGCGCGTGAACTGCAGGCCGCACTGGTCGCAGCAGAATGGCTTTGTGTCGTGTGCCCGTCTGTGTGCCTGCAGCCGGGCCTCGTCCTCAAACGCCTTAGAGCACCGGTCACAGCGCAGCCAGGCGGTGGAATGTTTCCTGGCGTGAGCGTTCAGGCTGCTAGCGCTGGAGAAAGTTTTCTTACACGTCTCGCAGCGGTATGGCCGCTCGCCTGTGTGCGCCCTCTGATGGATCACCAAATCACTCCGTTTCCGGAACCGTTTATCACACTGCAAGCACCGCACGGGTTTCACGGCGGTGTGCGCCTTTCTGTGGGAGGCCAGCGCCGCGGCCGAAACCGCCGCGTGCCCGCAGTGGCAGACGAACGGCCTCCGTCCGGCGTGTCGGTTCAGATGTGCCTGGAGGTACGACCGGCGCACAAACCCTCTCGGGCAGTGCGGGCAGGTGAATGGACGGTCGGTCAGGTGCGACATGACGTGCCGCAGGGCGGTGGTGCGGTCCCGCAGTCGCCGCTCGCAGATCTGACACTGGTACGGACGATCCTGAGCGCGGTCTACGGTAAGAGAGTCCAGGCTGCGACGGTGTAGATTCGCCTGGCGGCGGGACGGCGAACTAGTGTCTCCCGCGGTGGACACCAGAGGCGCTGCGGTACCGGTCGGCGGCAGTGGATCGTCCGTGTCAGAAAGCTCATCCTGTGGGGAACGGCACAATGATATGAACGTCTGAGTAGCACTAAAAAATATGCAAGAGCAGATGGCATGCTGTTAACAACAGTGTCAACATCTTGTTAAAAGCATAATCAGTCTGTACCATATCTAAGTTAGGTGAGATGACATGCATTTTGATGCTAATTGCTTACTTCTTCCTCTGAGGCATACTTCTGTGCTGCAGCATCTCCTGTTGCCCTGAGAGGTGAGGAATCTGGAACATAATTCAAAACTTCACTATTTCATAAAACATTTTCATAGGCAGCAATTTCTTTCAACATTTAAATAAAAGCCTATGCTGTCACATAGTGACAAAGAAATGCTAGGTAAAAATGATGGTTGAACTAGAACTAAAGTTGGATATAAGTTATTTGAAATGAAAAAGAGAGCTGAACAAATGCACATACCTGTTTCTGTGACATTCTCCAAAAGATCAGTAGCAGGTACTGATTCATCTTGATCTGCATGATCAAGTGATCCCCCTGAATGTTTCATCTCCTCTCCTCCACTTTCAATGATCAAATTATCTTGATGTTCATCATCTGTGACAGGAGCAGCAAGCCTAGCCACCTCACACTTTATGAGCTCTCCACTCTGCCCAAGTCCAGCATCCTGCTCACTTGGACATGGATCATCAACATCCTGCGCTGAGGTGCAGGGGTTCTGCACTTCATCCACAGGGGCGCAGATCACCTGTTCCGCTGCCCGCTGCCAGTCCTGCTGAGCAGCCTTCTGGACATGCCTCCTCTGCAGCTGAGAGAGCTGTTCAGAAAGCTGCAGCTCCAGCTCATCAATGCTCACCACCAGACCAATACAGGTGGAACAGACTGAGCAGGCTTCATCACCCACAACAAGTGGAAGCAGTTGCTGAAGCCGTGTCAGCATTGGGACACCAGAGTGTCGCAGTGGTTTGTCGTAATTCACAAGGTCAAGGTGGGGACTGTCTACCGCAGACAGGCACACTAGACAAAGGGTTGCTGTGTCACATGGTTTGTAAACATCACATGAGCTGAATTCCAGTGACTCTGGGTATGCTGCTGACCCCACAGCAGCTGATACAGAGCAGTCCATGGTGTGTTGACTATCTTGGCATGCTATCACTATGAGCTTCACAAAACCTGTGGAAAAGGAAAACAAAAAGGAGTAAAGCAGCAATAATATTCAACTGCCGGTCCCGTAGCTCAGTTGGTTAGAGCGTTGGACTCCGCGTGGTGAGAGCACGCGTTCCCGGTTATGACAGTCCGGGTTCGAAGCGCGACGGGCGCTTGACATTTATGGGCCTCCTGACAGGTATGGTTGCGGTTGGTGGCAGGCCGTAGCCAGGCGAAGTCAGCGAGGGGACCGGCCGTGCGCGGCTTTGTGCGCACGTTAAACTTTGGACTCTAAATTCTGCCATAGAATCGGAATTGCGCGATCGGAGGGTCGAGGGCAGGGTCATCGCAACAAGCTTCGATTAGTGGTGGCTCTGTCCTTGTGAATCCTTCCCATCAAAAAGGTTCGGACTAAATTTATAAAAAAAACTGCAGATAGTTTGAAAACAAGCTGAACAAAAGTCAGAGTGGACCAAAGCGATTAATTTCCATGTTTGAATGATATCACAGTGTACTTAATAAGTTAACATAATGATAATCACGGTATCTAGAGAACTATGATAATGGTGCTATTCCTCATGGTTTGTTTGTATCTAGCTAGGCTATGTTGATGTAGCTTTGCATTTTTCTCACATTTTCCTGCGTTCGATAATTCTCGGACGACGAAGATTATACGCCGTCCAGCCAATCCCGTTCAAGGTTAGTGGGGGCTCGGCTGCAGTTATGGAGCGTGATTGGCTGGACGGCATACAATCTTCGTCGTCCGAGAGACATCGAACGCAAAGTTTCCAATTTTTTTGACGCTAGTGCGCCATATATGTATAAAATATATATCATAATCTATTTCTATCTGGATGATGAACAGATAAAATAATAAATGAACTTGTCAAAAAGTCAAAAAAGGAAAAAAAATGGTAAAAAATAAATTCATCACTTACCGTTTCAATTTCCATTGTGATTTCACCTCTCACGAGATGACAAAACTGTGCAAGGCACACAAATCAAAAATGTGGAGGGATTTGCAACAAAATTATTAGGTCACTTGTAAAACAGCATCATTTGGAAAACAAAATATCGGAACAAGTTTTCTGTGTTTGAATCTTTATATCTATTTTCCCAGTACAAATAGAGAAGCCAGCACTAGAACCGAAAAAAATCGTCACATCCGGTGCAGTGACGCGTTTCGCGCGTGCGTGCTGCCGGCGTCGTCCATTTTGCATTATGTCTGACTTGGCTGCACAACCGCTGCAAAACTCCGGTAACTTTTCTCAGAGTCCCGCGTTCGCTGACGCTCTTCAGAGAGCCAAGCAAGTGAGTATTAATTTCATGGCTCATTTGTTTGATTTTTCGATAGAAAACAAAGACCGGTCATGAATGGCGCGATCTGGACGCCGGCTGCTTCCGGTTTGAGTTGCCCTTTTATTGCGGTTGTTTTTTATTTGTTTGCTAGTAAATATTATTTGCGTGTTGTCAGCAATGTAAAAATAACGGATTTGCTGTGGCATGCCCCTCAAAATGGTTAAAACATGCTTCAATTTTTTGCGCCATAAATGGCGCGGAATCATGTTGCAGCTTTATGCTTATGCTTATTGTTGCCTGTTGTGTCTAAACAATATTTTTCTTGTTAATTATATGCACGCCTGTTGTCATGATTTTGGGAAGTGTGAGGGCTTTAAAGGGACCCTCCCACCTTCAAAAAAGTTAATGAATTGGCATGAAAGTGATGTCGCTCGGTTCAGAAAGAGCGAAAACGAATTTGTACCAAATTTCATCGAAAAATATTCACCGGATTTGAAGATATTAGACTTTTACTTTTGTTTACTTTTTGGGATCTCCGCTGTTCCTAGCGACTTTATTTGAAAGTGCGGCATTTGTTGCGCGCAAAGCAGCATATACCACCGCGTGCTACCAAACGTTTTAGTAAAAGATTTAAAAACTGTTAGACCTCCGCTGATGTCACAAATTCTAAGGGGGCATACCAATGCATTAGCCCCTTAGAATCCGAAAACTGCAAGTTTGAAATTCCATATCTCCGAATTAAAGCATTTTTCGATGTTGTGAGTGCCCAAACCGGTATTTTCAGGCCATGGCCACCAATTTGGCTATCTCAACTCAAAACTAATGTTAAGGTGGGATGGTCACTTTAAGGGGCAGCGTGCTTGTTGTCATGGTGGCGCTGCTCGGAAAGTATTACATAGGTACTTTGCATCATTTAAATATGTGACTGAGTATGCATATTTTTTAATTGAAAAAAAAAACTGAATGAAAAATTATGGATAACCAATTTATCATCTCCTTTGATTGGCAATTTTAGCAGAATTGATGGCTCAAGCCTGATAGATCAGTTGGGGAAACTACGAGGCGAATGTCAAAAAAATTGATTGGTCAATAAATGGACTTTTGATGACCATATATGAGCATAAATACAGCCCCCGCTACTAAGGGTGAAAAACGGTATAACAAGCCGGTACTTGCGGTATCGCGTCCACTTATTGGAGAGAAAAGGCTTCCATTTTTCACTAGGAATTAGCGTGATTTGATTAAATTTGGCGAATTGACTCGAAAATGGCGATAGGAAAACAGCTTTTCTGCAGGTTCTGGGCGTCACAATCAGCTGGCCATTCAATAAATGGATTGGTTTTATGAAAGAAAATTGTTAAAAGATTTAATTTAACTACAATAAACAAAAATATTTAATTCTAAAATAATAACTTAACCACAATTAGAAAAACCATAAACAAAATAATAAAAATAATGACATTTTTAAACCACGGTACTGCTTACATTTTTTGGCGCGTCTGTTTCAATCCGCCATATTTGCCAATCACAGTTTGACCTTGCGTTGTAACTCTGCAATTTAGAGCCGCCAGTTAATTATGCACCGGGTGAGTGTAGGTCTTGTGTGGTTAAAAAACATTCTTATGCCTTATTTTTTCATTTGAATGCTAAAATTCATTGAAAAGATTAAGTTGTCTGATTTTATGACCATATATGGTCATCGCCCCGCCCACTCCAGCCGCTGATTGGCTAATCCAATTTTTGTTTGGCTCCTCGTAGTTTCCCCAACTGAGATGCATTCAACATACAGCCTTGAAGCTGCACGCAATGCCTAAAATTGAGCTGTTAAATAAATGCCAGTTATTTGGCTCCCCAAAAGGCAGAAATCTACTACATTGGAACACCCCCTTCCCTGCCCCACCTGCTCAACAACTTTTTTGTGTCAGGTGACCCCAACCCAACACATGCAGCTAGATCCATGCTTAGGTCTGCTCCCAGTCCCACAACTTCAAAGCAGTTCCCACACCCCTGCCTGCTGCTTTTATGCAGGTTTAGGTCAACAGTGTAGCTTTACCATTCTTCTGGTTACTTTCTGTTAACGTGTATTGCTGTAAATTTATGAAGTTTTTAAATCATTTTATTTCACTCAGTTTTTACCACTTTATGCATACAATGAAAGTTATGAAACCACAAGACCAATATGAAACAGTTTATATCAGGCTAGCATACTATGTATATGGTGTTACTGGGGACTGAGGTGAACTATGGTGGAATGCTCTGAGTTTTAATAAAAAAAAACATGCAGGAATCTGACTTCTCTGTAAGGCTTAGATTAGAGAAGGATTGTTCATGCATATGCAAGTGTAACAGCTTTGGTTCTTTTCATGGTATGGTAATTCCATAGTAATGGTTGCTGATGACTTCTGGCTTTTTTGCAAGATTTTTTTTTTACTGCTTTAGGTGCATTTAGTAAGGCTTTATTGGTTTCAAGCAAGAATAATTTCAAAGTAGAATCCAACTTTTTCTGCATGTACTGATTTATTTTAATTTCAGATTGCTGCTAAGATCAACCCTGGTGCTTCACCTGTTGGACAGAAGAGGCCTCTTGAAGGAGACATGGATGGTCTTGGTATGTAGTGAGAGTGACATTGTAATCTGTGGTGATGGATATGCAAGCTGGTTTGTGATTGTCAAGCAGCTGCAATGCATGGTTGATTGTGTGGTGCAATCATCTGATTGCTGCTGCAATAGTATGCTATCAGTTTAATGGGCACAATCATGGTTGATTAATGCTCTATGCTGCTGATCTACAATCATCTCACCCAAAATAAATATTTTGTGATGAGTAGGAGTAAGGACTGTGATGACCACAGTTTTGTGGTTTGATAATATGGAAGGAGTCAATTTTACAGTACTGTATTGCATCCATTTGATGTTTAAGGTAGGAAATTATTTTGATGGATTATGTTGAATTTTACCATAGCATTTGCTTCCAACTGATGTAATAGCAGATACAAAAAAAAACTTAATCTGGGCTTTATAGTTTATACTGCATTCAGGAGGCAGGACTGAAGTGGTCTGTCTTTGTGGTCCTTTATTTCTCTTTCTCTGACAGGAATACTAGAATAAAAATAGCATGAATGGTTCGTACTACTTTTGTAATCTACTTCAAAACATTGGTATATATGTCAGTCAATTGTCGCCTATCAATGATGTAACAAGAATGTCAGATGTTGAATTAGCAGGTGACTATGGTTTGGAAATGTTTGTGGGAAATGCCTGTTTGCCTCCCCTGCTCGACAGCTCTGACCGGCGCGCCTCCGCCAGGTCCCGACGGTAAGCGTCCGGCAGGCCTGGGCGGCGACCAGTTCGGCGCCCCCGGCGGCGGCATGCCCCCGATGGGCGGCGGCGGCGCGCCGCCCATGGGCGCCGGACCGCCCATGGGCATGGGCGGCGGCGGCGTGCCTCCCATGGGCATGGGCGGCATGGCGGGCATCCCCAACATGGGCCTGGGCGGTGTGGAGACGGAGGAGATCAAGATCCCCGACCGGATGGTGGGACTGATCATCGGCCGCGGCGGCGAGTCCATCTCCCGGCTACAGACGGAGAGCGGCGCCAAGATCCAGATGTCACCCCAGTCCATGGACGGCAGTGTGGAGCGCACGTGCACACTGACCGGCTCCCGGCCGGCCATCGAGCGCGCCAAGGAGCTGATCGACGCCATCGTGGCGTCGCGCGCCAACGAGACGGGCCGCGACCGGATGGGTATGGGCGGCGGCGTAGGAGGAGGAGGAGGCCCCCGGCTCAGCGATATGATGGGCGAGCAGCCTGGTCAGAGCACCTCCGAGATGATGGTTCCCAGCTCCAAGGTCGGACTCATCATCGGTGAGTTATAATGCTCAGGTGGACTCGGGATATCAGACAGTGTGTATATGCTCAGCAGAAATAACAAACAGTACTTGGTGCTGCCATTTTCTCCTGAATGGTTGATATTTCATGACATTTATTGTGCTGAGTTCGTAAATTTGTGTAGATTATTTTAAACATTTTAGCAAGATTATTCTTCTGCGTCACAAAATCATGTTTCTGTACGTCTTTTCAATTACAACAATATTGTACATTTTCCTTTACGCTCGTCGGTCAGTTGTTACAGCTGTTTTCCATTTACCACAGGCAAGGGCGGCGAGACGATCAAGCAGCTGCAGGACAACAGCGGCTCCAAGATGGTGGTTGTGCAGGACGGCGAGTACGCCAACGCGCCCGAGAAGCCGCTCAGGATCACCGGAGACCCCAAACAGATCGAGGTGAGCTGCAGCCGACGAGTGAGGGTGGTCGATGGGGCGTGAGCGTGGACGGAGGTTTGAGAGTCTGACTGTGTGAGGGTGTTTGAGTGGGTGGTTGACATGCTGTGTGCCTGTGAAATATCTGGCTGCGTTAGGAATAGATGGCATGGGGTTCATCTTGGCTCAGTGAAGTCAATCCTCTTATGGGAAAATTGGTTGTGAGAGTCCATTCAACTACATTGAGCGCACTAGGCTCAGCCCAACTTTGTGCACCTACTTTTTATGAAGTAAAAGGCAAGCATTTGTTCCCGCGCCCGGGCCGCCGGCCGGCGTCTGTATATGCCCGTCGGCGCGCTCCCTCTATGGGCGCCAGACTATCAGCCGGGAGGATTCGCTAACGCCACAAGCTGCCCGTGAGGGTGGCCGGGAGTGGAGTTTGATAGTAGCCTCACCGACAACCGGAATTTTGGGACGAACGCTGTGTGTTGAAATTCGTTAATCCATAATCCTATCAATCCAGCATATTAAGTCTTCCAGTACACGGACAGCGCGTTCCTCTACTCGTATTCATTGCTCTCACCGTTAAGTTATTCTCTCGTTCGTGTTAACCCTCGCCCGCACATGGGGGGGGGGGGTGCCACCCCCCCCCAGGTAGTCTTTCTGCTCTGCACTCAACATTTTTAGAGCTAGAGGGCTGATTTTTCGTATAGCTGTTCCTCTATCCTTTCTTGATGTCCACTGAAAATTTCGAGTTTCTGTGGTTTTTGGTTTCGGGGATATGACCTTGTTTTTCAGGTCATGTCATGACCCAAATAGCCAATTTCCAACATCTTGCGTTGGTTATGGGCCTTGTGAGCTTTTGGCACCTTGATTTCGGCCTTTTTTGCCAGTCTTAGCTCCCACCTATCATGGAACATGTTGTTTGACGATGTACATATGTCAAGGTCAGGGTCAAGGTCAACCTAGGTCATCTAAGATAATTGCGTTTTAGGCAAGCGGAATTTACTTTTTGTGAAGTTTTTTGACTGCATTTTTGGTAAGGGCTTCTCAGACAGGGTTGGATAAAAGCCGGCTTAAATTGAATTTATGCCAGCCAGTGGTTTAAACCGGCTTAAACCGGCTTAAATTAATAAAAACCACCTTCAGTCAAAACATCTACTATAACTTATCTTGTGGGTCAGTGTACTCGTTGGTGACTGTGCAGACTGCAGAGTGCAGGAAGTCAATGCCGTGTCATTTTGTATTATGTCAACATGTTGGCATGTGATTATGTTGACAATCTGGTCAGTAGGTAACTAAGCTAAAAAGCAAAGTAGGTATAAGGCATAAGCACATTCTAATCTTAACATTCGGTTTACCAGTTGAAAGTCTCACTTTATTTTACATGTAAAATGTATTCTGACCAATCGTCTTGGGACTGGGCCAGTAACTTAACCCGCGCCCCGTAGGGGGGGGGCCGAAACGGCCCCCCCCCCTGTCCTTTTCGGTCGATATCTCCTAAACGGCTGGAGATATCGCCACCAAACTTTCAGGACCCCTCCGGGCATCAATTTTACACATTGTGACCAAAAATTTTCCAGAGGCTATGATAGGTTGGCCACAAATGACGTCAGAGTGACGTCATGTTCTATCATTTTCGACCGAAAAAAGACCTTCGCGAGAAGACCTGTCAGGACTACAGCTTTGAAGATACAGAAAAATGATCAAGACATAAAAGGTGTAGAATTGACAGGGCTACAAAACTGCTATCTCGAATTTTTGAAATTTTTGAGTTTTGACCCCCAAAAATCAAAAAAACATTTTTTTGGATAAATTCGCCAAAAAATCCAAAAAGTTTTTTGAGTTTCGAAAAAACCGGAATATATGTGATAGTGCCTACCATCTTCTATCTACATACCAAATTTCAGATCGATACCTCGTTTTTTGGCCAAGTTATAGCGAAAAAACTGTTCAAAAATGATGACGTCAAATTTTCAAACTCAATTTTTGGCAATTCTAAAACTCGTAGAGCAAAACGAAGACCACCATTAGACTCCCCGTGACGAGCTGCATCGAATCGATACCCATTTTATGCAAAAATATCAACTTTGAAATTTGACCTAATTTGACCTGACCTTGACCTGACCTTCACAAAAACGTGACCTAGGCTGGCCCCAAAGGCTGCCTAACCCACATAATTGCATTTGTCATGTAAAATGGACCATAAAACATGTATCACACGACACATTCATATTGTGACCCCGGTGACCTGACCTCGCTGTGACCTGACCTGGTATCAGTGACCTCAGATAGCAAAGTATGTGTTTGGCGAACAATGTACCATCGATGGTTTTCAACAAATTACCAATTTACTCGCTTTCACAGCACATTTCTTGAGTTGCCTGTGAACGGTGAAAATCTGACCTTTGACCTGACCTGTGACGTCATCGGTTTGACCTAGGTCAATGAAATTTGGTCACAAGGTAGTTCCCGGGTGGGGCTATCGAACGCCGTTTGAATTTTGAAAATCGGCCGGTAACTTTCCGAGATCTTAGGGGGGGCCGAAACGGCCCCCCCCCCCCCTACGGATGGTAGGGTCCGCCGGTAGCCCTACGGGGCGCGGGTTAACCCGCGCCCTGCTGGGGGGGGGGGTGTTTGAACACCCCCCTTGTGTTTTTTTGCGAATATCTCAAAAACGGGCCGTTTTTGGTACACCTTATCATACATCAATTCTACACATGTTGTGAAAATTTCAGACCAAGGTCATTCAAGGTCAGGTCACGAGGTCACTTGAAGTGACCTCACCTCATAAAAAGTTTCAATGTCTGCCATAGCTACACCGAGTGACCGATCGCATTGAAACTTTCAGCGATTGATAAGGGTAACAGTATCTATCAAATGTATATCTCGGAATTTTGATATCGGTGACCTAAGGTCAGGTCAATTTTGCGACCTCCCCATTATAAGTCAATGGGAGAAAATTAAAATGCGCCTCTTTTGGACGAAAGACATTATAAACACTCCCAAACACTGAATTACAAGTGGTTTAGACACACTGAACATGAAAATGGTGTCCGTGACCCCTATTTATGCCCCTGAGGTCATCTCAGGTCACGAATGGTGTCTATCAGTTTTTCGCAAATAACTTTTGATAGAGGCATGGTAGAGCGGTAAAAACGCCTTAGATGTGCTCGGCTTGACGATACGGATTGATTGATATGCAACATGACCCTTTCCGGTCAGGTCATGACCTTGACCTGAGGTCAAATTTTCAAGTTGACCTTTCAAGGTCAAGTTATAGTTCATTCGATGCGTCTTGACGAGAGGAACACGATGCCGGTAAAAGTAAGCTCGTACAAGGCTTGGGTCAAAAGTTATTGCAGAAAAACTGTTTCCGAAAAAATCGGTTATTTTTGCAGTTTTTGCCCCCTGCAGGCAAAACCGTTGACGTTAGGTCAAATCTGAGAGAATTACTCAGAAAGGGCGTTAATAGGGCTATCGAATGCGCTTTTCCGAGGCGCTGTAGCTTTATTGGTTCCCGAGTTATGCGTTGGCTTCCTGGAAATTGTCGACATTCGACCTGAAAATCGGCGAAATTTTGCCTTCAATGACCTCTGGTGACCTGACCTTTGACCTGACCAAAAAAGTGACCGAAGTGATTTCTTCATTATTTTTGGCGCTCTTTCGAACGCCGCCTTCCGCGTATCGCTACGTGGCCCAGGAGCCGAGTTAGAAGGGGGGGTGTGTTCAAACACCCCCCCCCCCTCCAGCAGGGCGTGGAAATCCAGGACCCCCAGCCGGGCGCGGGTTAAATATTTTTCATGGTATCACCCTTCCTGTGATTTTTTTAATTGCACAGGAAATAATTGTAACAACTCATCATTTATAAATCTGCTGGAATGTTCCTATGTTTTTTTTTTCAGGTAGTGCATGTTGTTTTCTTGGTATAGCAGTGTCCCTAACTAATCACACTTATTGTTGTTTTTACATGAACTTTGGAGCCTATAATGGTTGCCGTGCTGTCAATTCCTTTGTTTAGTGTCACTGACTGCTTAAGCAATAGACAGTTCCCTAGTAAATAGGCAATGTTCTGTATGATAGTTCTTAGGCCTTACCATTCACTGATCCTTGCACCATGCATTTGGCATTAGGTCATGTTTGCTACAGCTTCTCATAAAATTGAAATTGGTTTCTTTATTGAAGCTGTCTCCAAGACTTTTCATTCCATGAACCACCCATGTAAACAACTAGTTGTGTAAAACACTGCAAATCAAAATAAAGATTTGATACAGGGTGATACAGATCAGTAATGAATGACATCAAGTTAACCCCCAGGGGAAAAAACATTACAAGTTAGCATGTATAATTGAAAGGTGTGTATAGAAAATGTGAAGAGAAGAAGCAGTTTAACCCAAGTGATGTTACGACAAGTTAACGGAAGTGGCATTTATGTTGTATGTTATGTTGGTGCACACTGGTTTAAACCGGGGTGGCTTAAATTAGTTTATGCCAGCCGGTTTAATCCTTGGATTAAACCGGTTTAAACCGGCTGCTGGCATAAATTTGCCAACCAGACATGTGCATGGATCCGAGAGCTGGATCTATGATCTCAGTGGATCTCTCGACAAAATAGAGGGGTTGGATCTATGATCCGAGTGGATCTCTCGACAAAATTCAGGGATTGGATCTATGATCCGAATGGATCTCTCGACAAAATTTAGGGGTCAGATCTATGATCTCTGTGGATCCAGCGGGCAAAGATTTGTGGAGGACCTATGATCTGTATGGATCTCACGACAACATGTAGCCAATGAAACCCTTATCCTACATAATTGTACACCTTACAGTGCAATACAATTGAGAATTGTCACTTGTGGACACGGTTAAGACCAGTTTGTAATCATTAGGTATCATCATTAAATTTGAATTTAAATCAACATTTGTACTACATTTAAAATAAACCAAGAGCATGCACATTGCTACTTTTTGTGACCAATTGTAACTTTTTCATGACAGCACCGTAAAACGGGGCGACTTTGGACAGTTTTGAGACTTATCGGTGAATATCTTGAAAACTACTGTAGATAGAAATGTGAAACATGGACTATTTTGTGGGCTGAGTCTGGCCTTATCCATCCATGGTGTCAACAAAAAATTAGGTATAACCATTTCCCTATTTTTTAAAAAAATGTCTGGTGTTCAAAGTCACTATGCAATGGGGTGACTTTGAACAGTCTGTGTTTTTCATCATTTATCTCATTAGGTGTGCAATTCCTCGTGCCGGTTGGGGTGGCTTTGAACACCCTGATGCTTTTTAAAAAAGAGGCCAAAAACAATTTATACCTCCAAAAGTCCTTCTGGGGGTAGTACTCAAAACAAGGCGAGCTCATCAAGCAAAAAACACAACTTCTTGTAACAGTCTCTGCTGATGAATCAAACACCATATTCACAGAAATTAGCACACAGACAGTGAGTAAAAAGAAGCATCTTTCATGGCAAACACCTTACTTACTCACCTTAACACTTGCATAGGCACTGTGGAGCAACACTCACAGGATATGAAATCACTCGATTCAACTCAACTCAAGTGTAATGCATGCACTCGACTAGGTCTGTGCATGAAATACACCTGAGAACACCTGAGTACAGAGTATCCTTGGACACAGTTAACACTTGACACCCGACTTAACACCTTAATACTAACACTTAACCCTATTAGTGGCAGGCTCCTGGCTACCCCATATTAGTGGCAGGGGGGGGGGGGCTGTTTACGACCCCCCCTTGATATCTCGAGATCTAACCGGCCGATTTTCAAAATTCAAACGGCATTCGATTTGGCTCAACGAGATCTACATTTCTAAAAAAAATAAAATTAAAAATGTCAATAGGGGGGTAGAGGGGGGTAAAAACGGGCAAATTGCAGATACATTTTAGACTGTTTATCACGGCCAGGTTTCTGAACCAATCTTAACGCAACTTTTGCCGATCGATAGAGAATGAACCAGGAATTCACATGGATCCTAAAAATATGCATTTTCAAAAATCATAGGCGGATACAGATCATTGAGATTGGGGGTACACAAAAAGTATAGTAAATAAGGTTTTTGTTGGTACTGTTTCTAAAAAGGGTGGCAATGGTCTTGTTATGTTACAATTTTCTTATGAGAGAACGACTTAAATTGTATTGGTCATGCATAGGCGGTGTCAGGGCACCTATGTTGGGAGGTAAAAAATAACCCCCCTTTTTGGACGCCTGGATCCGCCTATTATAGCAAAAACGTGTCAAAAGAGGATGCACAATAACTTTGTATATGTTATCACATGATACCTTTCATTCACTGTTCGTAAAACTGGTGCAGCATCGTGATCTTCGCCCAAATGACTCGCTTCACGAATAGGACCCCCAATTCCCAGTGCTCTGGAGCCGCCCCTGGTAAAGTTATGAACTTGAAATTTTCAGGGAATGTGCCCAATTTAGTTTTAGAAAAAGTCAGAAAATTTCAGCATCGTAGCTTCAGCGGTTTCGGAGATATTCCCGAAAAACCTGAGGGGTGGATAAAAACAACCCCCCCTGCCACTAATAGGGTTAACACTAGGTTACACCTGCTAGCGTCAGAACACGTCAGTCATGAGTTTACCCCAGCATCAGTTTGTATGGTGAGAGCTCCTCACTCTTGAAGTGGAGCCTGCCCCTCCTGTCCATGTCAGGCTGGCTTAGCCTGCACACCAGCTGGTCGATCTCTGTTACATCCCTATCTTGCTTCTCTGGCCAATGTATGCAGTGTATGCAGAATGTATGCAGTGTATTTCGGTAGGGTTACTTTGAACAACAAGTCTTTTGAACAACAAGTCAGGCATGCATGTCACCGGGGCTACATTGAACACGTTCAAAGTCACCCCAGCGAAGTTCCAAAAATGTCATGCTTTTACAAATCCCTTCACAGCATTGGCCATGCTCAAGCAAGCTAAAAAATTATGATGGGGCAATATAGGCCAACCATCGAGGATGGCAAAAATATGTCATTCCGTTCCATGACCATAATGACTAGCCTATGCCATATGAAAGTTTACGGGTATATCTCAAAAAGCTAAAATCATTGAGTTAGTTTTTGATTTTTTACTCCTGTGTACTAAGGTATATATCTTCCAATATGTCATGTACATTTTCAAAAATGTGCATTCTTATCTAACAAAAAACATGGCTGCATTTATAATTAACATTTTTAAGATATTTGTGATTCCCTCCAAGAAGTGAACGGCGTTCAAAGTCACCCGGAAGTTCAAAGCCACCCCAGTTTACGGCACTGATAACAATCTTATCAACAAGCTACAGCCACTTTAATTCAATGAACAAACAGTACAGAGTACAGACAGATGCAGTGGCAGCGGGGCACTGCAGATTTTCATTTTGGTCCCATTCTTTCCATGCAACGCCAGTAGGGCTTATGTTAAAATGCCAAAATCTATGGGGGGCACTGTACCCTGGTGCCACCCCCCCCCCCCTGTTCCGTCGCCTATGGACAAATGTTAGGAAATCAAACCTGGAAGCCAAATAGGTCAGTTTTGTTAAAAATAATCCAGCAATCCAATTTTGCCAGGTATGAAATCCCAATCCAGAATGTTGAAATGAGTATGTGCAACACAATTTCGATTTAGTAAGAATAGCAACCAACCTCTAATACTTACCTAAAAAAATTACAAGTTCAAAAATGGCATCAACGTCTTCAGATTACCTACTTTTGGCGCTTTTGGCATCGTGCCACGTGTGGTGCCATGCTGTGCTTTCGTTATGAGAGAGCCTCCCAAAAAAGACAAACGAAATTCACAGCCCACGTTTTGGTAATATTGTTTTATTACGTCATTATCGTTTGACCAATGAAAAATCTTAATTTGACTAAAACCGTAATGATTTCTAAAGATTCCCCGTAATAGGCCCTTCAAACTAATGACGTAAGATATTGTGATTCTTTTGAAAAGTGAATAAAATAAAGATGCAAGGCACACAACCGGCTCAGGGCCATATAATACCGTTTCAGCTTACGTTTACGTCATTAAATTCAACGCTACAAAGATGATATTCACAAACAATCGTATCGTAAAATTATGTGAGGCAGAAAAAAATGAACATACTTTTGAAGAAACTCCAGACTTTTGAATTTCCAGTTTGATTTTTTATTTATTTTCATTATACTCGAAGGTAGAACGCTTAGCTCATTTGTTGTTTGAAATGACGTCACGAGTTCTATTTAGATACTGAATAATCATTTTACGGTAAATATCCAAGGCAATTACAATTGATGTTTCGCTTCCCATCGCTTCCGCAGGCTGTTGAATATTTTTATACTTTTGTTTATCCCCGCGTTCGATGTCTCTCGGACGACGAAGATTCTACGTCGTCTGGCCAATCCCGTCCAAGGTCAGCGGGGGCTCGGCTGCGGTTATGGAACGTGATTGGCCGGACGGCGTAGAATCTTCGTCGTCTGAGAGACATCGAACGCGGGGTATATCTCAGTTTATTTTATCAAATATTTCTTTCAATAGATTGAAATGCCTTTAACTAACCAAGCCACATGTGTCAGTATCATCTTTTATTGTTTATCAATCAATTGTGTTAGCTGGAAACTGGAAAGCCTCACATTAGACAACCATGAGGCCCTCATGGTTGTCTAATGCAAGATTGTCTTATCAATATCATTATGTAGATTCTAACATAAATTGTGATGTGGTAGGTAATTAGTAATGTATTGTTCATTAGTCATTACTTTGACTTACCTCTATGTTAATTGTTAATGCAAACTTTTCTGTTGGTATGTGAACAATCTTCATGTCACTCAATTCTCTCAAGTTGTGACCGTCATGAGCCTCCTTTATTTTGTATTCTGTATAATGAAACTGGATGCCTTTACTAATATGGCCTTTGTATAAGATTGTTTGTTTCTAACCATACTTTGGTATTCATAACTTCTTATGAAAGAAAGTTGTTAACATTTTGAGCACCTATGAGCTATGATCCCAATGGATCTCACGACAAAATTGGGGAGCCAGATCTATGATCCGAGTGGATCTAGCGACAAAATTGAAGGGTCAGATCTATGATCCCAGTAGATCTCTCGACAAAATTGAGGGGTTGGATCTATGATCTGAATGGATCTCGGATCGGGATCCATGGGATCGGATCTCAGATCCATTTTTCCGGATCCAAGCACATGTCTGTTGCCAACCCTGTTCTCAGATCATGATTTCATGCAATATGGACACAAACAATCGGTGCACACATCAGTATACAGACAGACACACACAGACATACAAACACATATAATTGACCTTGACCTAACTTGACCTGAAATGACCTCAGCAGCAAAAACCTGGTCGGGTAGTGTGACGAAGAGGTTCTAGCTGGCTTGGCACCAGAATACGGCATCGTCATCGGTATATGATAAGCAGTGCACTTGATATCCAACGGTGACCCAAAACAGCACCATTTTTTAGTTTGACCTGACCTGGAAGTTCAAGGACTGACCTGAGAAGGTAAAACTGGGTATCATTGGATTTGTCTCTTCCCAAAGAATCTTTTTGGTCTTTACCGCTAAGCTCTATCTCCAACAGGAACGAAATGGCGCGGGGGGGGGGGTGGCAACCCCCCCCCCCCCCATGTGCGTTCCAGGATGGGAAAATGGCATGTGCGGGCGAGGGTTAAAATGGACATTCCAACCTGCATTCACTCCCAACCTTTCTTCCCGTTTTAACATTTTGCATAACGTTTATAAGCTCCAGCCTCCAACATTCCTCATTATTTTTGATCACCCACATAGCAGGAGAAAAATAACGTGCCCCCTCGTTTGTCCCACAGCGTGCCAAGCAGCTCGTGTTCGACCTGATGGCCGAAAAGGACAACTACGGTCCCGGTGGCGGCGGCGGCGGTGGCGGACGCAACTTCGGCCGAGGCGGCGGCTTCGGCACCACCTCGCAGGAGGTACGGGTCGGGGAAGGTGTGGGAGATTTGGGGAGGGAGATGGGGAACCGTCTGAGTTCTGGGTGTCCGGCTGGAGGAGAAGGGTGCAGTGGAGTCAGGCTGACGTTTTGGAATCAGATTGTGTTGTTTAACAGTCTGATGTCATAAGCTAAGCATTTTGCGTAGTATTGTTCAATTTGATGAGGTAAAAATAGTGAAATCACAGCTGGCATTCTACTTCCTCAGCGCTTTTCGTTCGCTGCCTTTCTACTCTCCCTCCCTTCTGAACTCTGTGTGCCACCATTTTGGTCTGCCGGGGCTGTCTCGGTCCGGTCGGACGGCCGATATTATCTCTCCCCTCCCTACCGCCTCCCGCCTCGGTCGGCTAGAGGGGATGGGAGGAGGAGAGAGGGACGGACCGAGGTGAAACGGACGCTCCGCGGCGGCGGAGGACCGGCCCCCCAGGACCAGTTATGGCTCCGGTGGAGCAGAGCGGTCGTTGACACCTGCAACCGGTCCTTATTAGGGGGGGGGGGATGGTGGGAGCTGAACGCGAGCGGCGGGGAAGGGAAGTATGGGAGAGCACGTTAAACTGCTTAGTGTAAGGGATCTGTGTGGAGCAAGATCAGGTTTTCGGCCTGGAACTTGCGCGGTCTACTGAAGCCCCCCCCCCCCCTCCCTCCCCATAAATGTAGATGCCTGATATTTGTAATGCAGATAGAGCCAGATTTCCGACCACAAGTCTTCTGGTACTCTACCCCTGCTATATCAACCTGATATGAATCTCGCGTGTGTACGAGCTTGGGCTCGAATACCTGAGAGTGGATTCAGTACATTACGATTTATCATTTATGTATAGTCGACTACAGAATGATGTTCCACTCCTCAGAAGCTGTCAGTTGACCGGAGCGCTAAGTTGTGCCGTTTATCACGCAATTAAGCGTGTCGACTGTCGATTGTGAGCATTGGGACATAGCTATAATTTGTGAACTCAGCCCGTGTGATGCGGCACAGCCTGCCACTCCAGGCAAATAATTGCCAGTGGAAAGTGGAACATCATTATGTAGTCGGCTATACCGTGGTATGCGTCATCAGTTTCATAGCTCCGCTCACTCCACTGACCACTAGGGTGAACGTTTGATCGAGGGATGGGTGGCGTGGTCCCGCGTGGTCTAGTGGCTAGGATATCTGGCTTTCACCCAGAAGGCCCGGGTTCGATTCCCGGCGCGGGAGTCATTTTCGCTGTACTCTCAACCCTTTCACCGAAAATGACTGCTTTCCTGGACGGCCCGACGCATCGCCACCGGCTCATGACCTCACACGCCTTCAGATCACCGTAATCCGACCTCTGACCTGACCTCTTTCCCCTCAGGTGACCGTGCCCCAGGCGGCTGTCGGCGTCGTCATCGGCAAAGGCGGCGAAATGATCAAGAAAGTCCAAAACGACACCGGCGCCAACATCCAGTTTCAGCAGAACATCTCTGGCCGTAACGAGCGTCTAGCCACGGTCACCGGCACGCCGGACCAGATCGAGCACGCTAAGGTCATCATCAACGACCTGATCGAGAGTGTGATGAAGCGGGACCAGATGGGAGGCCGCGGCGGCGGCGGCGGCTGGGGCGGCCCCGGTGGACCGGGGGGCTACGGCCGCGGACCAGGCGGTCCCATGGGCCGCGACGGAAAACCAGACGTGAGTATAACACGCGACGGTGAAGGGGTTGAGTGTTGGCAGTGTTCGGAGCGCTGCAGAATATAGAGCCAGATTTCCGACCACAAGTCTTCTGGTACTCTACCCCTGCTATATCAAACTGATGTGAATCTCGCGTGTATACGAGCTTGGGCTCGAATACCTGAGAGTGAAGCCAGTACATTACCCTTCTTATACCGCGCGTTACGTCTGTCAATTTCGTAGCTCCTTATTCGACTTTGGTAGATAACATGAATAGGCTATAGCTGTCGCTTAGATAGCTTAGCTGTCGTTTAAGAACAACTATCGTAAGATGCTGTCACTATGAGTGATGTGAACACTGCCTGGTGCCCGCTCCCGGTCCGCTGTGTGACCGCTCCTCTCGGTGCCGGCAGATGGGTCCCGGCGGGCCGCCGTTCGGAGGGCCGGGCGGCCCGGGCCCGGGCGGACCGTACCCGCCACAGGGCTGGGGCGGCAACTTCCACCAGCCGGGCGTCTGGGGCCAGCCGCAGCAGCCGGATCCGGGTAAACAGGGCGCCGGCGCCGACACCGGCGGCTGGAACAGCTACTACGGATCTCAGTACTACGGCGGAGCAGGGGCCACCCCGCACTCCCAGAGCGGGACAGGTTAGACGCGCCGGGCGCACTCACATGCACTGACAGATACACAGGCAGACGCAGATACAGAGATACACAGGACAGACATAGACAGGCACACGACACTTACGCAGACGGGCAGGCAGGCCGACGTGGCTAACTGGTACCACAGATGCTAGCCGCGCCGGGCGCACAGATACATATAAAAACACAAACGATAGACAGCTGCAGTGACATATGGATGCAAATTTAGGATACACTTAAAAGTTGTAGGGACAAAATAATCGTTCAGAGGAATGACAGTCGTAGGGAGCAGCCTGAAGCGATTTTCGACATTTTTCAACTTTGCTGAATACTTTCCCACTGTTCCGTCCGTAAAATGCACAAAAACACAAAGCAAGGTCAACAACGTTCAATTAATAGAAGCTTTACCTTGCCCTCTTTCGTAAAAAAAGTTGAGAATAAAAGGAAAAAAGTTAAGTTTTTTTTTTGTCCGAAAGGTCATATACACAGTGCACAGTACAGACGCACCAATTCCATATTCATTTAATGGCATGCGATAGAATGTACATGTACATAAATCGAACAAGTCAAAAAAAAAAATGTACAGCAATATTGCCTAACCGTAAATAGTTCACCCGAATAACACTAGTCAATTTCTCCCCCACGCTCTAACAGTACGCAAAAACTGCTTTATGTAGCGCCAGTCTTGTAGTCCAGCTAGTTGAGGCCTCTATTTCTCTTCTCCTTCTCGGCTATAGCATTGTCGATGCTGTCTCAGTTGGACGATTCAGCCTACAATCTAAGAAGATCAGAAGGCTGGCGTGGGGCCTCGGGCGATTTACACCGTGGCTAGTGGATGAAGGGGCAAATAGCCGTTTCTTCGGGCATTTTCTGGTGTTCCGGCTGGCGTGGGGTTACAACATCTTCGGTCACCTTTCCACACCGAACTGGGTTGGTGGGTTGGAGTGGCGGCATGGGCCTTATTGCATCATTGAGGTAAGTGTAAAATGTCGGCTCATCTTCCACCAGTATCGACTGGGTATCGTCGGCTGCTGAGGCCTCCAAAAAGGTCAGTTCTTTCAATGACGTTTCAGTGTACTGTGACCTGTTCTTGGCGTTCGTGTCGCGGCAGAAAGTAAGTGCATGCACGCGTGTATCCGGCATTCGATTTTTGTTGTCGTGTATTATTGTGTTCTAAGGATGTTTTACAAGGGTTTGTCCTCATGCTTAATTTATCTGTCTCCGCTCCTACATTCATTCATCGGCGTTGCACTTGTAAATCTGTCCCGCTTTGTAAGCTTTTAGTTTTGTTTCGTTTTACTGATTTGCATGCGTAGTATTTATATTTCGTTCAGCCTTCGCCGTTGACGCTCAAGTCAGTGACCTGAATCGCTCTCATTTTCTCTCAGTTTACGCACACCTCCCTCTCCCCCCTCCCTCCTCTAACTCGGCTCTCTCTCCGCACCCCGGCAGTGAACCAGCCGATGAACCCTGGCGGCGGCGCGCCCGGCGGCGGACAGCCCGACTACAGCGCACAGTGGGCCGAGTACTACCGCAGCATGGGCATGCACCGCGAGGCGGACGCCATCGAACAGCAGAGCAAGGCCAAGGCGGCCGGCGGCGGCCCGATGCCCGGCCAGCAGCCCCAGCCGCAGCCCCAGCAGCCGCAGCAGCAGCAGCAGCCGCAGGCGCAGCCGGCCGCCAACGGGGCCGGCGGCGGCCAGCCCGACTACAGCGCACAGTGGGTGGAGTACTACCGCTCACAGGGCATGATCGCCGAGGCCGAGAAACTCGAACAGCAAATCAAATCGTCAAAGGTGAGTGGGAGCGGCGGAATGCACGTCCGGTCTTTCGCCTCTCTCTCTCTCTCTCTCTCTCTCTCTCTCTCTCTCTCTCTCTCTCTCTCTCTCTCTCTCCCTCTCTCTCTCTCTCACCTCTCCCTCCCTCCTTGCTTTCTATTTTCTCCCGCCCCTATGTCCCCTATGCAGAATATAGAGCCAGGCTTCTGACCACAGGATTTCTGGTACTCTACCCCTGCTATATTAACTCTGGTTGAACTCGCTGGTTTCTGCGTCACAGCGGATGCCGGAAATCTAATCAGAACATAGCTACCACAAATTGAAGTCTTACGATTGTTCTCCAGATGTTTGATAACCATCGATTAGCATAGTATGTTATGTTGGGGCAGATTTTATGGGTGTTTGTGGACGATTTGAACTGATTGCCTTGTGTTTTGTTCCATGCGGTTCCTCTGTCTTGTTGCTGTATTCTGCGCGCCGTTATAACGTCTCTCCCCTCCGTTTCCAGCAGGCTCAGGGCGGTGCGCCGCAGCAGCCCCAGCAGCCGCAGCAGCCAGCCGGCGCTCCGGCCGGCGGCGGCTACGGCCAGCCCCAACAGTACGGCGCCTACGGCGGTGGCTACGGCGGAGCGGGCGGCTACGGCGGACAGTACGGCGGGTACCCCGGCGCAGGAGACAACTAGGCGCCCGGACCGAGACCGTGACTTTGTGACGGTGAGTGATGATGGGGTGGGATGGGTGGAAAGGTAACGTAACGGGGAGGAAAGTAACGTAACAAGAGGCGGATGAGGGAAGTTTACGTGCAGCGTGGGCCTTGTTAGAGTAATTGGATGGGAATTAGGGGTGGGATTGGCAGTCATGAGGCCACGCTTTGCTTGATATCTTCAGGGGTTTCTCGTCGCGAATGAACTGTTCGTATTTGTGTGTGCGGGCGGGAGGGACAGCCACAGCGGCCGGCGCCGTCCGTCCTCCGGCCTCCTCTGGCGCAGCAGAGTCGGGCACCGCCGCCGGCCTATCGGTAAGTGACCGCCGCCCGCCGCGGCGCGGCTCTGACCCTCCTCTTCCAGGCGTTCCAGGCCCGGCGGCGCCGCTATAAACCCTGTTCACTCTGCTTTCAGATTTGCCACGTGTAGCCCTGATCGAAATGAGCGTGCGTTCACTTGTCTCTGCTGAGGTGTCATTGTTGGTGTGTGCCGCTGAGAAGGACAGACGGCCGGCCGGCCGGCCGGCAGCGTCACCGGCCGCCTCCCATCGTCACATGCGTGTGTGTATCAAACTGTACAACTGAGTGTCTGGACGCCGCGCGTACGCTGCTGCTATGTCGCTGCTCTGCTACTGATCGCCGCAATGTTCCGTTTTTGTTTAACTTGTCGCCCACTCGGGAGCGGAGCAGAACCTTCGGCGCGGCGGCTGCGGCTGCCCTGCGCCACGGGAGAGAAGGGGTGTCCCAGCCGGCCACAGACTGAGGGACCGCCGCGCGCCGAGCGACGAAGTTCCAGCGTGGTTGTCGGGTGCCGCCGCTAGCTATTATCGTTTGACTGGTTTGGAGTGAGTGCTGCTCGATTGTCGACTGTGCAGGATGCCGTCCTCTGCCAGGGTGGAGGTCGGTGCGGGGTGTTGGGGGGCGTCAGGCATGTCACCCGTGTGTGTCCTTTGGTGTGGACCGACCGGCCTCGGCCCCGACATCCCGACAATTCCGAGGCGTCGCCTGGGCCATCTCCCGCCCTCCCAGACTTTGTGAATCGTCAGCAGGACGGCCGCCGGACTCGTATCGGGTTCCGGGTGGCCAGGGGGTGTGGGGATCAGACATTCGCCCGTCCCAGGCCTTGTTGGACAGAATCCCCACCCCCTGCCCTACTCAGAGAGGTACACGGGTGCTGGACGGTCCCCGACATGTCTGGTGGAGTGCCGTATATCGTGTCCACTCGTCCGTCTGTTCCAGAACTCCGGGCTGGTCGACGGCAGGGCCCGGTAAAGTATGTCACGTCGCATTGTTCCATCTGAATGACACGTCACTCATAAAAACCGTCACTGCTCATCCAAAATGCCCCCCTGCTCGTCTGAAAGTCGTCTGCTTGCCTCGCTATCTGACGTTGAAACACGACAGTGTTTTCCATGGTTGCTGAATATTTGAAAATCGCCAGTGTTCGCCATGCCATGAACTGTTGCTGGTGTCCAATCGCCACTGTTTGCTGATTTCCAAAATCGCTGCTGCCTGCCCCTATTCGCCACTGTTCACTGGTGTCCAAATTCGCCACTGATCTCGTGTCCAAAAGTCGTCCGTTTGCCAATCGCAAATCGCCACTGTTAATGGGTTCAAAATCGCTATTGTTTGCCATTGTCCCAACTTGCCTACTGTCCACTGGTGTTCAGATTTGCTACTGTTCGCTAGTGTCCAAATTCGCTACTGTTCACTAGTGTTCAGGTTCGCCACTGTTCGCTACTGTTCATACTCTCTGCTGTATTCCAAACTCGCTGGTTTCCTCTATAGTCAGGTACTTGCATTGTCCCCTTCTCTGGCTCTGTAATTGCTCCTCTCCCGTGTACGTAGTCCCTCGCTGCATGCCCCCTCGATCCTGGCTCCGGTGTGGGTGTGTGCCGCACGGGCACGGCTAGCTCCGAGCCTGGCTCACTGTCTGAACTCCGCCGTTTGTCTGTCTGTCTGTTGACCGATAACCGACGCCGAGCACATCTCCGGAGAGAGAGAGAGCGCCCGCCCGCGGCACAGAGAGCGCGAGAGAGAGCCAGGGGCGCAGTGGCCACCGGCAGGCACCCTGCACCCGTCGCCCGGTCAGGTAAAACGGACCGACTGTCCCTAACTCCGCCTCCTGCCGTCCCAGGGTTCGTTGGACTTGTGTCGCTCCTGTGTATGTAATCAGCCGTGTATATTGTGTCCCGTGACCTGACCTGACCTGATCCCGATGTGTGACCTGGGGTGAGGATGACATGCTTGGCACCTGACAACCACGCTCAGACGAGGTTTTCTACGGTCTTAGCTCGAATTCGTGTCTCTTGGAATGTAATTGGCGTGTTCGTTTAATCAGTGTAACAACCATTGTCGTCGCTTCATGCATCTTGCGTATGTTTTCGACCGTTTATTTGGAGTCTTTCATACACGGAAATTGTAATTGCCTGTTTATGTTGGTCGTTGCTGGGTAGGGTTTGCCTTGCGCGGAAATACAGGAGGTTCTTTGGTAATAAAGCTCCATCACGACAATATTCCGAGTTTTCGTGACTGAGAAGGCGACCGTGCGTTGTCATTGGCACTGTAATATATCAATACACTTGTGAAGAGCTAATGCGTGTTTTTGGTTCCATCCGAAGAGTGAGCAGAGGTGAGACCATCTGCTTTCCTTTGAGGGGAGGGGGGGGGGCTTGGAGCTCTGTTCGTGAACGAAGATCAAAGCCGGCGGTAGCTAGCAACGGGTGATATCCATGAGGAAGGGCGGGAATCATTTCAAGCTTTGGGCATCGGACAAGGCGAATACTCTTCCGCGTCAAATTTAGTTTCAGGGAAATACCGCTATTCTGCTAAATGCGAGTTCAAAATTAGTGCCAAGTAGCGGCGTTGCTTCATGGGTGCTCGTAGCCCTTCAACAATCCCGTGCGATGACAATGAACGATGTATTCATTTCCTACATGCTTTTGAGAACAAAACACAATGACTGGCTCATGTAAACTGTTTGATCATGATGACCCAGATGAACACGTATCGCGGAACGACAATGCCCTGACGGCGGCTGCCGCCGTAAATGTTTGTGCCGCCGGTACTTAACCGTGCCGCCGTATCGGTACGCCGGTACATGCACTTAATATTCCACACACGTGGTACACGAACACCAATTGGTTGACGCGTCAGGTAACTGATCAGGAGTGGACGGGGGCGCACAAGCATCCATGCCTCAAGACGATCGGCAGAGCTACACACTGGTTGGGGACACGTTCCAACAACCGCTCGCTCTTTTGTGGGGGATGCCATTATCAGCACACTTCCCTACATCACACGTCTGCCCCCCCCCCTTGAAAGCCCTCCCCTCCCCGTTACACCAGCATGTCTCCCCACTGCACCACACCCCCCGCCACCGCGGGATACACCTCTCCCTCGGGACAGATTTTCGAGTGGTTCCTCAGCGACTGTTTGCTGCTCAGTCCCTTGCCGCACATGACACATTTGAACGGTTTGTAGCCGGTATGACTGGCCTGATGGCGCCGCAGCCGGCTGCTGCTCTTGAAGGTGACGTCACAGCGCTCGCAGGTGAACTTGGCCGGGCGACGGTGTACCACGATCTTGTGCTGGGACTTCTTGAGCTGGGGACAGGGTGGGATGGAGGACAGGTAATGCCGAGTGCGAGACAGAAAATACACGGCTAGCACCGCGTAAAAGTACAATGCTCATTAAAATTACTGACACTAGTGATGTATCGAAAACCATTGCAATCTCAGGCTACTGAAACATTGGCCGAACAAATATTTTACTTCTATCTACTACGCTGGGCTACGTGATAAATCGAAAAAGTCGAGAACAAAAAGCGGCAAAAGCAATATTTAATCACAACTTGTTATAGCGATTTATCCCCTCGTAACCTCAAACCATCCGTAGGTTTGATGGTAGGCATCCGCAGGTGCCTGCCCTCCCCTGACCTCCAACCCTTCACTCTTCCTGTCCGTTCCACTCACCAAACTTTTGAACTCCAAGCCGCACAGTTCACACCGGTGCCGCCTCCCTCCATGACTGTCCATGTGGTTATGGTACCGGCTGCTCGTGTACGCCTTGTAGCCACAGATCGAACACACGTGGCTGGGCAGCTTCAGGTGGCCCCTGACGTGATCCACGAGTGTGCGGAAGGTGCTGGTGCGCAGCTCGCACTGGCCACATCGGAACGTGCGCCGGTCGTGGCGCTCGGTGTGTTCCGCCATCGACTGCGCGTCGCGGGTCCTGAGGCAGGGGAGGGGAGATGACGGGTCAAATTTATACACACATCCACACCCGACAAATGAGTTACCAGAGGGAGAGTAAGATATTCGGATGCACATGGAGGTCAGCTTTCGATTGTTGCAGCGGGATGCCATTAAAATCAAGCACAGCACACCGGTCAATATTGTTCTACACGGCCTCTTGTTGTAGTTAGCCACATTAGCACGCTGCGTTCAGTAGACACTCATACGACGGACAAACACATAGCGCAGCTACCGAAACACATGGTGCCAACCAGATGCCCATACGGCGTGGAGGATTCGCCAGACCAACACTCTACGGGTGTAGACAAAAAAAAAAAACTACGTGAAATGAAAGTACCTCAGCTGTCCAATAACGTTCAATCTCTTCATTCAACAAAGGCCGCATGGCTTCCCAAACGAAATCCTGGCTTTGTTCTGACGCAAACTTCCTCCTTACTCACCGCAGTCTCAGATAGGCTATCTTATCAACACTCCCTCCAAGCCCAAACAACTCCGGTGACCCCGGCAGCGCGGGTCAACGGCCATTTGGCGTCCCGTCAGTAGCTGTCCATAACACACATGGACCGGTCGGTCGGACGGCGGTGGCAGGCTGCCAGCGGGCGTCATGGGCGGCGATAGATGGGAGGGATGGGGGGGGGGGGGGGACAGGTGAGGCGGAGAAGAATGGAGCTTTGTGTGGGACAGAAGGGGCGGGGACCGGGTTCGGGACATGTCAGAAAAAACGACGATCTATAATTACACGGAAGCGTCATGACTAACGTCTCGTGGCGCCCGTTCGCCGGTTTGGGAATGCGTCACACCCACAGAACCTTAACGTCTCAACCATCCAACCCACCTACAAGGCCCGCTCACCTCGATCAACCCCCACTCTTCTCACCTGAAGTTAGGACAGACGTTGCACGCGTACACGTACTCCGTGTAGTGTATCATCAGGTGTCTGATATACACCTGCTGTCCCCGCACATCAAGTTCACACACCGGACACTCAAAGCTGGGCATTATCGAGCCGGGGTGTTTCTCTGTCACGTGACACTCCAGCTCCAGCACCGACGGCAGCTCCGCGCCACACACGTCGCACACGTGCGGCGCCCGCTCCGAACCTTCCCGGCACGTGGCGTGCGCACGTGCCACGTGCAGCGTCAGTTTGTTACGTTTGGCGTTTTCGTTCACGGAGCCCACGCTTTGGCAGAGTGAGCAGTGTGCGAAGTCTGGCTCGCGCTTGGTGGTGATGCATGCGGTAGGAGAGCGCTGACGGGTGTCTGGGTGCCTGTGGGGAGGAGAGAGAAAGAGCGGGGAGCGAGCTGTGAGCAAAAAAAGCGGTTCGTTGTCGAATTTCGACCATAGTCAGCGCAATGGTTAAACCTATGTTACCTATTTGTAGTTCAGTCATGTAGTGTACCTTTTGTTTCTTTGTTTATTCCATCAATCATCCATAGGCACACACCCAATGACGGATGAAGTCATTCAGAAGTCATTCATTCATCATACCTACTAATAAAATTCAGCCTTCTCGCTTGTCTACAAGACAAATGTTGTCCTGAATCTATCGCAGACGATGTAAATATTTATACGCACACTAACTACGATAATTAACCGCATCGCTTATTCACAGATTCTCTTCTCAGAAACCCGACATCAGCACACCAGTAAGCCTTTCCACTTCTGCTAGCCTCTACCCAGCACCCACATTGGCCACATTGAAACTCCCCACTGGGTTACTCACTCCAGCCAGAAGTGGGCGGCCACCTCCGTCCTGCTGCTGAATCCTATCTTATCACAGAGGGCGCAGCCGCATTCCTTCAGCAGGGGCGCCTCGGAGGGTACGTCGGGTATCGGGGACACCTCGTCCCACGGCAGAGGGGCCGGCGCGATCGACTCGGGCCGATCACTGCGGGGGAGCGGAGAGAGGCCAGAGAGGGTCACAGAGGGGTCACCAGTCAGGTGAGGGCGAGGCATCGCCAGAAAGAAATATATTTTTTTCCTATAATCATCAACGGGGATACGCAAAGGACAGATTGAGTCATGTTTGGTAATGGTGAGTACGAATAAGCCTACAGTGCGATTTTTAGTTAATTGAACAACTGTCGAGGGAAGTGTTATTTTTATGTGAACCTGATAGATCTAACAATTCGTTTTTCCTATCTACACAGACAAGTGAGAAAATTCCAATTTTTCATAACCGTCCAATGACCAGCCAGACAACGTTTTCTCCTTTTTCGGATTATCCCGCCGTTTCGTTCCCTTCTCACCAGAAGTTGACCAGGCGGACACCTTCGAGCGGCATCGTCTGTAGGCGAAGCACGGCCTCCCTCCACAGCATACCGTCTACAACACGCGAGTCTCCGTCCTAGGGGATCAAAGAACGACCGTCAGACGCGAAAGAACCACTGACAGACGTGAAACGCACAGCATCTAGTCAAATACATGCGACTCACTGCTCGTCCTGGGGACTACAGAACCACAATGAGACGTGAAACGTACATCAGTCGCACACAGCCCGCAAGTGATCGTGCCGGGGACCGCGCAATCGTACGACAAACTACAGGCTACAACTTGAAACGTACCGCGCTGAATGATACATCAGCCATGAAAGACTAGCAACTATATAGCAAGGGGTGCAGGCATAGCCGAAACATACCGTCAATAACGTGACACTTATCATGTAACATATGAAATTAAACGCGAAACGTGAAATAATTTGTCTTGCTTATCCACCTTATCATTTCATAATGAAACGTACCATTTTTCCAACAGCTGCAGGCTGCAGCTAACATGTATATGCTCATTGCATTGCTCACATTGACAATTAACCTAGTGAACTTACCGCAGAGAAGGGGCATCGGAATCTCATCCTGGGACGAACTGGTTCACGGAAAAACACTCCCTTGGACTCGTCCACAGGCCTGCAAACATGCCAAACGCATAGAGATGAGAACCATGGACTCGGCGCATCGTTCAGACGCAACGGGTGGATACCACTACTACCACTGCACTTGTGCACAAGAGGGTTGAATGGAATGCGTAATACGTCCTAGCGTAATTTTCTGCGTGAATTTGGGACGGTAATTGCTAAAAACAATAAGAACCGGTAAAAAAGTACCGTAATTTTAAGTGGGATAGCCATCAGCCACACTACAGTAAAGGCATCGTTTTTCAACAGCAGGCAAACATTGAAATTACAAATAACTTGCAGTTTTTTTCATTCAAATGAAAACAACCTTCACAGTCCGTAACGGCAAGCCAAGAAATCATTGATCAATGATTGACAGAACACAAATTCATAAGACTATAAGGATACGACCACTCTCCACCCCTCAGTGAAACAATAGCATACCTGTCAAAGAACTCGGGTTTATAGTCATCAGCAGTCGGGTCGTACTTCTCGCCGTCATCCTCTTCTGCCTCCTCTTCGTCTTCACGCAGCATCATCATGGGATAGCTGGCGAGAGTCAGAAACATCGGCATAAACATGCTGAATGCAAACCCACCGACCATAGACAAATCCATATACTTGAAATACAACATATGCTGTGTGAAAATGGGAAGGTATGCTTGCCTGATATCAAAATCATTGAATATTTCATTTTAGGACCGATTACAAGCTAGAAAGGCTCTTCCGAAAAAGTCGGAATCCGTGCAATCCCCGATTGCGTCAGACTTATTCAGATGTCAAAGTTTGGCGCGCCCATCGAATCTCGGCACGATCCACCCTATTAACCACCTGGCCGCAGTTGCCACCCAACGGCAGACTATCCCCGTCAGGAGTTCAATAGGATCCAGGGCAGGAGCAACTCGAACCCGGCTCGCTTTACCTGGAAACGGAATAAATACGTGGCTTACCATGTTTGACCGCTGGTCTGCTGTTCGGCTGATTCCTCCACAACATAGATGTTGTCCATCTGGTCTGAAAAAGACGGTTTAATGCTGTTATGGCACGCTTTTGCCATTCATCTAATTCATCATTTCCTTCCTAAATCGTATCCCATGTTGAAATGTCAGTGCCACTAAAAAAAAAAAAAAAACGATAGTCATGTGTAGGAACTCATTTGAACTTTGATCCACAGCTCCAACTGGCCAATGGTGTGAATTCCATCCAAGGTGGTTGTTTTTGCAGCTCATTGACTTTAGCTGTTGTCACCAGGGCTGAGCACACACAAGACACAAGGGCCCACAGGGCATTCACAATTCAAACTGTCCAAAGAAAGAGATGAAAAAGATATCACCCAACAAAACAGGCCAACCAGTCCTTCCTCCTCAGATGAACTCACTTTCACCCTCTGTTTGTATCTCCTCCTGGTGGATGACAATGTAGGAGCTGGTGTCATCCTTCTTCTTCGGTCGCAGTTGCACATTCACAAGCTGTGTATTGACAGGCGCCAGAGGTGGAAATGCGGGCTCCGTCAGTCTGATGCCTCTGTGGAAAAGACGGTAGGCAGTTGTAAAAGGGAGGGCTGCTGAACTTATTTTTCAGGGCAAAGAAGATCCACGGTAGCAAAGCAAAAAAAGAAAATGATGAAAAATGAAAAAAGAGTCATGCAACAGTGAAACTAGAAAAAAATGGATTCTCTAGGAGGTAGGTGGGTTCTATTGTACTTCTAAGGTGTGAGCCACTCACTTTGATTCAGCATAAAAATCAATCAAATTTATTAGAAGATCTTCATCGCTGACCACACCAGTAGCTATTTTCAGTCTCTGCCACTTCGTAAAATTATTTCCAAGCAATTGCGCCAATAGTTTTCTCATAATTGCTGTACTAATAACTCTTATACTTTAGCGATCATTCAACTCGGCCAAGGAACTCGGCTTCATATGCTGAATGCAAAGTAAATTTTCCTCTTGTTCAGGGGTGAAAAACGAAGAGCAGGCTCAGCCTTTTTTGCGGGTAGTCTATACAGTGATTCGTTGCAAGGAGATAAATTTTCGATAATTTCTGCTATTGAACAAAAATTTTATCTTTTCTTAAGAAGTCAGTTTCGACGCTTTTGCTTCAAACTTGAAGGAAAAAATCATCACATACCCTGTTCACTGATGAGCTTAAAATTTACTCACGAGATGGCAGTCTCACTCCATAACGCAGAAATAGTGTTAATGGAATGTGGTTGCCTAGCAACCAGAGACTGATCTAAAATAGCTGATTTAAGCATTAGACTTCGAATACAATTACAAAAAAGCTTTCAACGCTGGAAGAGCGTGTGTCGTAAGCATTCTTGCGCACTCTTCAGCGCTGTGTGGACTGGTGGCGAAATATTGGAACTTGATTTTCTGAAGATATTGTACCAAAATGAGTAAACTTTATCTGAATCTTCGCCACTTTGCACGGGCCACCACACTGTTCTCAAATACGTCCTCAAGGGCTGTTGGTGAGCTTCACCGGAATCTGCACGCAACTGGAGTAAAACAAGATATTTTTAACATTCAAGACAAGGAAGATTTCAAGCAGCGTGTTCTTAACAGTGACAAACCTGTATTGATCGACTTTCATGCCAAGTATGTTGATGTCTCCAGTCAACCAATGGTTTTGACTTTTAATGAATAGATGCCTACCTAATTCAAATGATTTGAAGCATGAATAAACTATTATATTCATTCAAGTTACTCTTCAGCCTCTCATGAATCTTGCTCTTTTTCTCGTTTCCCTCTCATAGGCTAATATGTAGATTTGTCGAGCTACCTACCGAACAGTTGCTTGCATTATTTCCTTATCCTGAATAATCATTGAAATGTTCATTCCTGATTCCAGGTGGTGTGGCCCATGCAAGCAGCTGACGCCACGGCTGGAGACTGCCCTGCAGCAGTTCAAGGATGACGTTCACCTGGCAAAGGTTGACATTGATGAGAATGATGACCTGGCTATGGAGTACATGGTAAGCCCTTGGTGGTGAAGGTGGGAGTCAGGACACAAGAAATGCCAGAAAAAAAGATTAAGGACTTAAGGATTACAATGTGGATCAAGCAGAATTAGACTTATTTCAGGAATGATGAAAGAAAGTGCGTTTTTAAGGCTCATGATTATATATATAAATGCAATGAAACCCCTAAGCCTCATGCTAATAATTGTATTAGCAATTGCACGAAACAGTGCACGAAACACGAAACAGTTGTCTCATTTTCTTGGCCCTATTTTGAATACAATTATTAGCATGAGGCTTATGGTTTTCATTGCATTTATATATATTAATTCAGGAATGAATGTTCTGCATTCTAAAATGCATATCAAGTTAATAAAACCTGACATCCTGTAAAATGCAACATTGCCTTTAAAACGTAAGCTGTCTGATATGCTGGATATTGATATTGGTATTTAATTGCATAGCTCCTGGATCATAAATTGTTTATCTCTTATTAACAAATAATATATTTTAGCCAAGGTTCTCCCTTATCATAACCAAATACCAATTACTTCTGCTCGGTACATCATCTCCCCAAGTCCCGAAAGCAGAAGAATATGTCCTGCTGGTTGGATTCGTCTTCACCGTGCTGATACCATTCACCGCGCTAACGCCATACGAAAGTTCAGATTCACAATTTAACCAACCTAATAGAAGGCCGCATGCCACCCTATTTCTGACCAGTGCTATGTTTTCCTCCTGGTCTCTGTTCAGTGTTGATATGGTCGTTCCTCCGCAGCCCTCCCCGGTTACGGCTCGTTTATGCCCACGGTTATGGCTCAGTTATGTCTCACGGCCTTGGGAACAGACAAGGGCTGCCGCACCGGCCTCTGCCAAACGGCTGGACCCTCGCGGTCTCACAGAGTACCCGGCGACCTCGCCCGGCCCGTGCATTTCTGTTCTGTTTACGTTACTCTTCTGTGATATACCTAATAACCTTGATAAAATGTCAGTACGCTTCTACGACGTTAAGTTCTCACCGTATATCTGCGCTTTGAGGCGTGCTGTTCTGACCTAAGACAAGATAAAGAGCAGCGATGCATTTGCAGGGGGCCATCGTTTTTAAATGAGAACGAAAAACTTGTCGATCTACTAATTGACGTTGTAGCGCCTCGTTCGGTTTCTCCATGTGCTCCGGCTCTTTCCGGGCCGACGCATACACCCCGTTACCGTGCTCTGATGTCCTTTTAAGTGCTTCCTTTTACGTTACGTTACATTTTACACCCATTACCCAATCCTCATTGCATGTTGCACCTCTTCCACATTGTGACTTAATCGTCTCCAAGTTGTGTCGCTCCTTTCCCACATCCCTTGTCGCTAGGCAAGCTTAATCGAAATTCCTCTCTTATTATCTTCTCAGTAATGTGCTATTTTCATCTCGTGATTCTCGTTTCCCTTCCCGTAACTACCGTTTCTCTACACCGTAACTTGGTTCTCATTCTGTTGCCCCATTTCCATCGCATTGACTCCCGTTTCCCACACTGTAACTCCAGCATCGCTGCACCATGACTCCATTTCTGACGTCATCGTTCGCTCACAGGTGAGTGCCGTGCCGGTGGTATTCGCCGTCAAGGGCGGCAACGTTGCCGACAAGTTCATCGGCCTGCAGGAACTGGACAGAATCACCTCCTTCATCCGCAGTCTGCTCGACAAGTAGGCGCCGTCTGTACACTCAGGTGACGTCACAAACGGCCAGTGACGTCATCTGTGCGGTCTGTGTACTGTGTGGTCAATGGTGATGATGTGTGTGTGTGTGTGAAGTATGTGAAGTATGATGGCACAGTAGGGAAAGAATGGGTTCAATTAAAAGAGAGCTTGGTAGGTTTTTGGGAGAATGAGGGCATTTAACAATACGTACAGTGTATATTTTTGTCTAGCTCAGAGGCCTTCTTGCTACATACCTACATTTGAGGCTTTTCACTTCATATTACCGAGCAGCGTCACATCCCTTGTGCAATGACCTATAGCCGAGCAGTTGCGTCTTTTGGGTATACTGGGGCGGCCTACCGAGGGTTGTATCGGGTCTCAGGAGGGGCGGTGTGGTCCTCTGCACTGCCCTGATGGTAAGGGACGTTTGGGAAGGATTGGGAGTTACGGCCTCCGCGCAGGAGAGGTGAACGAAACAAACAGGGTTAGGAACGGAGAATGTTGAGCCGTTCTGGCTTTGAGTCTTTCGGAATGACTCGCCTAGGTTCATGAGAAGGTCAGAGAAAAGCGATTTGTTCGTCGGGAAGTGACTCCGGACTCGCATGATTGATTTTGAGTTGAACCGATCCCGGAAGTCTCGAATCTAGCTAAGGTGACTCGTCTGACTCCTGATTCAAACTCCTGACTCAGTCAGGAGTCAGAAGAGAAGAGTCTAACTCTCTAACGCCCTTTGGACTAGTGCGCGCGTTAGTGCTGGTGCCTGGGAAGGGGTCATTACACAGCTATGGCCAGTGTTGAGGTGCTCGAGGTCCCGTTCGTGATTTCCCCCAGCGGCGTCTCACCCATCGCACCCCTTGGGAGGAGTCCACGTTCGGAGACTGCAGCGACCCCTGATGTTCTGACTGCACAGCGGCGGGCGGCTGGGTCACCCATGCACTATCACATAGACTTTACCCCGTGGAGAACTGATAAGGAATCGCCAATGCAGAGTGTCTATAGGAGCGTATGTGGGATGAGCGGATGTCACGTTGCCAGTGATCGTCTTAAGGAGCGTGTATATCAAACGCCGGTGTTTGCGTGGTTCGCTGTATCGACTGGTCCGCGAGTTTCGCCAGGACGGGGTTGGACGAGTCGGTGTGTGAAGTGGCCTGCTCGCCCTTTTGGGTCAATACAGCCACTGGAATTGAGTTGGAAGCGTTTCTAGAATAGAAAAATAATTTTGGGAAGACCAGAGTGAGTAGAATGGGAAGAGCTTGAGGGTGGTTCCCATCCTCGGCAGCCGCAGGCTCTTCAGTCCCACCGGGTATATATTGCCTCGGTCCTACCTAACCGGATTGTGCTGCCATCTACGATGTCTCGACTGCTAGTATTGCCATCTGTAACGTTCAAATCCAGCGCCATCTACGTTAGCGTGCAGTTTCCGTGACCTTGTGACCCATATTGCAAACTGTAGCTGCGGTCAGGCAGCTGGTGTTCATCGTGGCTCATGCATGACAGTATTTTGTCTACCTGATTCTGATAAAAATTGAGCTATTGCTTAGAGCTAACATTTACGAAAATTCATAAGAAGACAACAATGAACAGCAAAACGATAAAGCGTACCTAATGTAGGAAAATAACCGTGCTAAATTGCTTTATCGATTTGTCTTGCAGCAGAGCCTTGATGGTTTTTCGTTAAAGGGACCCTCCCACCTTCAAAAAAGTTTATGAATTGGCATGAAAGTGATGTCGCTCGGTTCAGAAAGAGCGAAAACGAATATCTACCAAATTTCACCGAAAAATATTCACCGGTTTTCAAGATATTAGACTTTTACTTTTGTTTACTTTTTGGGATCTCCGCTGTTCCTAGCGACTTTATTTAAAAGTGCGGCATTTGTTGCGCGCAACGCAGCATATACCACCGCGTGCTACAAAACGTTTTAGTCAAACATTTAACGGACGTTCGAAATCCTGATGACGTCATCAGATTCCCGTAATGGTTAAGAGATAGGGACCACGCTGGTCCCACCCTGCAAGTAAAGGGAAGAAATTTCTTGAACACCATAAAGCTGCGGGGGTTGCGACCAGGATAAATGGTGGTTTCTGAGCCTGGCCGCAAACTTGGCTATCTCAACTCAAAACTAATGTTAAGGTGGGAGGGTCCCTTTAAGCGTGTGGTTCTGTTCTGCGTTCATATAGCTCGTGCTATCGTCTATTGAAGCTTGCTACTCTTTTTATGTGAAACCGCATGCCGTATTTCAATTGAGAATGAGGTGAAATTCGATCTCGCCAATCCATCTCCAGTTGATTCGAATCTGATCCCAATCATCCCAAAAATGCACGGCCATACCTCATAATTTATTGTACACTTTGATGAATACATCAGCTCTGACTCGAGCTATGCACGTTACATAAGCAGGCAGCTTCTTCGCCATTTTGGTGAGATCCACAAGCCCCGAACGCCCGCCGTTCTTTGGGCAACTGGTAAACGAGGCAATAAAAACCAAGCATGATGATGATATATACACTGGGATTTGTACATAGACTCACTGGGAAACACTTTACGCCTTCTTCGCCGCCTTCTTGGGGGTCTTCTTCTTGGCGGGAGCCTTCTTTGCAGCTGGCTTCTTGGGCGTCTTCTTCGCCTTCTTCGGCGACTTGGCCTTCTTTGCTGCGGCAGCCGCTGGCTTCTTCTTCGGGGTCTTCGCCTTGGGCTTCTTTGCCGCTGCCGGCTTCTTGGCAGGGGACTTGGCTTTGGGAGCCTTCTTCGGCTTGGGAGCAGCCTCCGCCTTCTTGGCCTTGGGCTCCTTTCCGGCCAGCCGGTAGCGTCCAGACAGGAGGTGAGACTCGCCCTGGCCCTTGGGTCGGGTCAGCTTACCGGCAGCCAGTCCAGCGTCGAAGGCACGCCGCAGCATGTGACGCAGCATCACCGGCTGCACCTTGTACTGCGCCAGGATGTACTTCTTGATAGCCATCACTGATACACCTTTGGGGTCCTTCTCGTGAGCGATCGCCTTGGTGATCATCTCCAGCGTCGGCGGGTGGGTCGGCTTGGACGCCTTCTTCTTGGCGGCACCTCCCTCCTTGGGCTTGCGTCCCTTCTTCGCTGGCGTGGCCGCGGGCGCAGCGGCAGCAGCAGTTGCAGCAGGAGCGTCGTCAGACATGACTGGTTTGCTGAGCGATGCGACACGGACGGAGCTCGACCCTCTCACCGCGGCGGCTGGCGTACGTTTACGTCCGGCGCGGCGGCGGAGGCCTTTATAACCTCGGCGCGGACGGCGCGGACGAGGCATCGATTGCGAGAGGCGGGCCGGCCGCCGGCGGCGGCGCTCGCTGCCAACTGTGCTTCTGATTACGGAAAAGCGCCCATTTAGCACCAATTGGAAATTTGGGATACGATTTTTGGGCCTACGATTGTTGGCAGAATATTGGGGTATACGTGGGCCAAATTTGCAGACTAGCGGTGCCCTGAGTCGGCTGTAAGGACGGTCTGAACACAAGCAGTTAGCGGGTGAAAAATCATAACATTGAAGATAAAGGTGTAATTAACGTCTTATGGGGTTTTATGGCGAAAATGACTGGTGCCATGTGCAAGAACAAATATTCATCTATATAATCGCCGAGTATCGTCATGTTACCCTTCCTCAATCTTTTCGTATACGAGTTTAAGTTGACCCTCTCACAAGCACATTCGGGCCGATTTTGACGCTTTCCGTTGGAGACCGTCCAAAGTGAAAACGGCGAATTTAGCCAAAATGACGCACTCTACCAACACAAAATTTACACCATTCGAAAGGTCTCGACGAGCTCTATCGATTGATACCGGTGTCATTCTGGTTGAATGTCACACAAACGTTCAGCAGCCTCGGACATTCGCCGTTGCCTTCAGCCTGCGTCGGCCGCCGCGAGTCGATTCCGTGACGTATGTCGCCGCCGAAGCACGAACTTTTTTCGAGTATTTCACTCAGAACAAACCACCGACCTTTCTAAATCCCTCATTTATGAATGTCACTCAACTTTATCTTTCTTTTGAGCCCACATATAAGCCATTTGGTGTTGATATGTGGATTTGACAGACGATTTTCTATGCCATAGGAAATACATGGAGGCGAGCTTTCGGGGCGGGACGGTGCAGCCGCCGAGCCGATGCGTAGAAGCAGGGATCGTCATTGCTAGCAGCTGAAGGTCAAATTTTACACCGAATGTGACCTTTCTAGAACATATTCGTTACAAATTTAGTCACTTTTAGCCAATAAGTCTCGGTGACGGGTGTGGATCCCTCCCTCCTTTGAACGGGCCTGCCTACTGCAGTACGGTGGCAGCCCGGTAATTCGATGACACTACCGCCTGCCAGCGTCACTCTTTCGTCTACCTTGCCCCTATATTTTCACAGCACCGATACCCCAGTGTGGATGAGACCCATGGACCGCGTGTGTCGCCGACTCTGAGCCCCGGCTGGTGGTAAACCAAACACCTCCCCTTTGTGTGGCCCCCACGGGCTGCGGTCGGGGGCCGGCGCGGCCGGCGGCAGGCGGGGACGGAGGCCCCCGGCCGGCCGGCCAGCCCGTGTCAAGCAACATGTGCAAGGTGCATTGCATTTTGCAATGTAATTCGGCGAATTGTATGTTGATTCTTTAACTTTTGTTCAAGAATGAACATACATAGTTTGGATAGAGATCATTTGCTAAGAAAATGAAGTAGAAAATCCTGAATAAAATTTGCATAGTTTACCTACCGTTTTACTGCATCGATGAAGTTACCAATGCGCACAATGCAGTAAACGGATAACGGCTTCTCCCAAACGCAGCCGACAGCTTTGCTACCTGCCGAGGAATTTATAATGCTTCATAGGAAGTGGGATCATTTCATATACCTAGTTTAGATGGAGCGTGGACGGCGAACGGTAGACGGTAAACGGTCGGCACGGTTTCGGCGGTGGACTGTGGGCGGTAGGTAACGTTTGCCGATTGACGATGAACGATGGGCTGTGAACGTGATGAACGGTGGTGAAGAGGGTGATGGTGAACAATCATTGCGATGGGCGGTGGACGGGTGGACGGTAGTCGGTACCAACTGGGTGGACGCCTGGACGGTTGGCGGTGAACGGTGGTGGACGGAGGACGTTAGGCGGTGGACGGTAAACGGTAGACGGGCGATAGACGTGCAGTAGACGGCAGATAGAAGACGGATGTTGACAATATTCGCCAGCCGATAAGAGAGCCAACCGACTGGCGCGCTATTCAAATTTCAAACATAACTGCAGTGCACGTTTTCAGAGTACCTCTATGAACCTGAGTCCTGACCACTACGGCCGAAAGATAAGGTCCAAAGCTTCATATTTACAGGCGACCTATTTACTTTAGCGGCTTTTATGTTTACAAAAGCGGCTTTTTACAGTTGCCTGAATAAAACTTGCACTCTGTAAAATTGTCCTGCTTATCATTCACATTAAATATACGGGATATAATTGGTAAATACACAAATTAATGCAGCTACCTACCTACCTTTTGCTTGCGATTTTTTTTTTCTTCAAAAAGGTCATAGTTCAGAATGATTCTAAACTCTAGAGGTAACGTGAAGAATAACAAGGTCATTTTTGCCCGTGTTTGATCGTAATAGCATGATTGACGCTGCACAATACCATTCACATGTTCCCTATTTCTACCACTTTTTATAATTGCACATTTTATTCTTGTTCAAAACTATTATTTAACCTATCAAGCAATTTTAATCTGTGACCAAACAAGAAGTCAACAATAAAATGACTAGTGTCTGAACTCTGAAGACGGTGACATCATGCTCTACCGTATATGTTGCAAAATGAACTCCATATCCTAGACGGAAGTGGGGAGCGACTAAACCAAAACCAGTGGAAGCGAACGCGATAGGTCCGCTCGGGGTAGGGCAACGTCAGTGCAAAGCAGACGTGCACACTGCACACTGCACAGATCCTTTTTGGCAGGGCTCAGTCCAGTGTGTCGGCCGAGTGTAATAAGGTTGCGAAGGGAAAAGCGAGTGAGGTGGGATTTCCAAGTCCAGTGTTGTGGCAGTGACGGATTACGGAACTAGGTGACACCGGACGGGCTTACAGACTTCCTGAGAAGGAAGACAGACGAGGGAATTACCGCGCTCGGCGTTTTCGTTGAAGTTGAGTTGAAGTTGAGAGAGTGTGCCACAGAAAATGTTCTGTGACAGTGTGCCAAAATCAGTTCGGTGTGTGCCAAGATCGGCTCGAAACTTGTGCCGATATTAGTCCAGCTTTTGTCTCAGTCAGGTTGGAGTGCCCTGAGAATCAGCCCAAAGTCAAAGTGTGCCAAGATCATACTATTTCGTGCGAAGTCAGACAAGAGCAGACAAGCCACCTACCACAGCGATAGCCAGCTACAACATCGTCAAGCTCCGAATCGTGACCTGTACCCGCCTGCCAGTCTGTCCTGCCTCCCCCCCCCCCGCCCCCATCGAACTCCCACCGCCTGTCAGTTGTCAATCCTCCCTGCGACCTGCACCGTTCAGTGTTCCACCATGATTCGACCCCTCATCACCCTGACCTTTCTACTGACCTCTGTGCTTCACTCCGACGCCGTGCAGTGCTACCAATGTACCGACCACGTCCACATCCCCGGCACCAACACCACCTGCTACCGCTTCAGCACCACCTCGAGTCCGCAGACCTGCTCAGACGAGACCTGCATCAAGAAGGTGGCGGGCGGCAAGGTGACCCGCTACTGCGGCCCTCGGCTCCAGGAGGAAGGCTGTCAGTACCTGGAGGGAGGTGGAGTCCGCTGCGTCTGCTCCGAGGATTTGTGTAACGGTGGTGACCGGCCGACGGCGGCGCTGGTGACGGTGACGGTGGTGATGGTGGTGTTTGGATTGTGTGAGAGACTCTGGTGAGACGAGGATGACGGCGACGCTACCGGCTTCCTTTAGTGAGTGTGAGGTTGGAAGTCTCTTTACACAGGCTTGGATGCGAGTTCGCGCCGAGTTTTTATCCCATATACCGATTACCGATGCAACCGTGAAACGAGTATCCGCCGGTCCGCTCTAAATGAGCAAGGGTTGCTTTTGAACGGTGAGACGTTCAGTAGCGCCTGGCTTGAGGAGAAATAAGAGTTTAGGTATTGACGGTTTTGACTTTTGAATAAACATCCAGGAAATTACATACATGTCTCTATTTTTCATCATCCTTCTACTACAATCGTGTCAATAGTCCAACCGTCGTATTCGGAAAAAAGAAATATAGGTACGTACGGCCAAGTTGGAGCTATGAATGTCCGGTAATTGCGATATTGGCCTCGGCCTTGGGCTTTTTGTAATATATTTTCTATTACAACCAACTGGATCAATAATATTATGGCCTCTTTAGCTAATATGTTAAAATTAACGGATATTGACGTCTTCCCGGACCGTTCCAATATTAGTTGACCGGGCCATGCTATTTACTCGCCCACAATGGCCACTGTAGTTTGTTATCAAGATCGAATGGCAACAAATGTGTCCTCATCGTGTCAGGCTCGCCTCGTCACCTCCACTCTCCCCGCCCCAGGTGCCCCTCCCCCCCCCCTCCCCAGCCGGACGACACTCGCCTCGGGCTGCGATCGGCCCCGTCGACCAATCAGCGTCGAGCTTTGGTCGCGGCCCGAACGCGGCAGAAGTTCGTCTGACGTCCGAGAAGACGAGAGTGATTGCAGCGTCGGGTGCGTCAATTGATTGTTCACGGCTCAGTGCAGGGTTGGGCGGGAATAATCCAGTGTAATTACTTATTAACCGTTTATCAGTGGTGACCGCTGTCGTGTGGGAAAATTGATCTGCAGTGAAAAGTGACCGTGAGTGTGCTGAAACTGGAAGTGTCGTACCTATTCATATTACCAATCCATTATCCAACCAGTGCGCGGGGGATGGAACTGGAAATTCATCGTCTGAGACGTCGGGCTTTGGACGTGCGTCGAAAGGTAAGTTGAAGTTACCTACCTATGTTTATGTCCACTCTGAATGCATGTAGGGTCATGTGTGAGTGGTTGATTGGGTCGTGGATAGTGTTTTTCAACATCCACCACGGCGAGGTTCTGGTGGTCGGTGCGTGCGCGGTTGCGACCATTCTCCCGGGATGGGGAGCGGTGGCCGTTTGTCCGTCTATCCTGCCAGCCTTTCGTGAAGCACTCGCTCACCCCCCCCCCCCCCCGATCCCCTCGCCGCGCTGGTCGCGTCGACCATGCAGCCGTTATCGGTGTTTTTGAACTTGGTGTTTACTCAGGTGAGGTCTGGCCAGGTTTCCACTGCGTGCTTTCCACCGGGACTGGTGATAAAGTGGCCAGGGCGACCGAGCGCGGCGACTTAGTTCCCCACGGGCCACGGCCTCAGCCAGCTGCACAGTTGTCGCCGCCGCTTTTTCGTAGGCGTATTACATGCAATTGGTATTTTTCAGCAGCAGCAAAACAAATTATAAATGCGGGAAAATATAATTAGATAACGACATTCACGCGGTCGCTTGAGACGTTTCTCAAACCGGAAATGGAGACTTGTGATGACCTGATCCTTCTCCTTCCACGGCACGGGCGCATCCTTCCCTTCCTGTTGTCCAGCGCGATCCCTGACAAGTCGCTCCCGTGTCAGCACGGATGACAAGGCGTCCTCCTATCCCTGCAAGCAGCGGTGAACTATCCGGGAAGCGCTGGAGGCGGGAAGAGTGCGCGGTGCTGAGGGAAAGGGGTCAGAAGTTCAGAAAGGGTCGTGGTCGTCAGAAGTTCCCCTTTTGACCGAGGTCCGATGTGTACCCAGGCAGCGCCGGACAAAGCGAGTAAAATCCCATCACAGTGGAACGCAAACATTGGCGGTGGTCCTTAAAGTCAAACGACAGGAGGCCTTCAGGAGTCTGAATGAGGTCAACGGAGATCGCAGAAGCCTGCCAACAAATCCTCCAAGAGGAGCGGAGTAATCAGGCGTGTAGGGTGGAGCGGGATTGCTGGAATCGTCTCGACGGGACCCGGCAGACGACCCGCTATGGGCGGAGGACGCTCCTGCTCTCCCTCAATCTATGTAATCCACCCCGGTTCGACCGAACGCTACGCATCACTCGACTGTGCCACACCATGGAGTGAAGCAAGTAAGCGTTTGGCAAGGATGCCAAAATACCTTCTCACTGCTGAACCGAAGTTCTGGCAGACTGCCTCCAAAGGGAAGTGGTTCAACGATGGATCAATGATGCTGAATTTAATCCATCGATGAGTGAAATGGTCAGTTCGATTTAGATAATTCGGTTAACCCACCGCTTCCGAAAACGCGAAAAACGGGCCGTTTTCGTTTGAGACATAGTCTGAACGGCGCCAGAGACGATGGTGTTTGAACGCTTGACGATCTCACTTGTGCAAGGTGCATTTTTCTTTGTGCATGATGAATAAACTGATTACGGAGCGAGCGAAGCGAGCGGAGTCTTACGTAGAATAACGGAAATTTCTGAGTATGAGCGGCCTGCCGGCCGGCCGGCCGTGGTCACGATTCTGCGACGCTTATATCTCAGCAACCACTTGACCGATTTGCGTGCGGTAATTTTTGTAGGGTAACTTCATTCCTTCTACCAAGTATTGGACGATTCCCGATGCATGTGGATTGTGGGTGACCCCTTATGCACGTGCCACGTGCAAAACGAAGAGGTGTCACTTTTGTAATAGTTGCAATATCTCGGTAACTACTGGGCCGATTGCGCTGAAAGTTGGCATGTAGGTAGGCACCCACTAGGCAATGCATATCCATGTGCCAGAGTTGGGGTGCTGCTGCACGTGCGCACGTGCAGGGGTCGTTTCCAGATCTCAAGAACGGCTGAACTGATTGCGCTCAAATTTAGTACACGGTTAGGGACCAGTTAGTAGGGTGCCGTGCACAAGTCAGTTGGGACCCATTTTGCACGTGCGCACGTGCAGGGTGCCGCTTCCAGATCTCGAGAACGGCTGGGCCGATTGTGCTCAAATTTGGCACATCGCTAGAGACCGGCTAGTAGGGTGCCGTGCACAAGTCAGTTGGAGGTACCCCCTCGAAATTTCGCACGTGCAAGGCCCACCCTCTCGCTCGCTCCGTTAGTCGCCCCAAAAGGCGTTATACTGGTAGGTATCTCCCGAAAACCATTTCTGAACTGAGACATCGAGGACATTGTGGTCGAACCCGGAACCACTTTCGTCGTTTCGTCAAAATTGACCAGGTTTGGGGAGGGGGTCATGCTCTCGGTCTCAAAAGCGAAACAACTTCACTCAGTCGGTTGCAATCTCAGCTGCCGAATCGAATGATATGCGGCCTGAGTTTCATTGCCGAACTTCCTAACCTGATTAGCTTTGACCTGACATTGACCTGAGATGAACGTCTAAGTTAACCGTTGGTAAAATATGAGTGTATGTATACCTTTCCGTCACTTTGACCTGCTATGACAAACATCAGTTTCGAAATTATTGCTCTATAATTTTCTATATCTCTTTGTTCTTGGGCGTGCATGAGTTTTTGTTGTTACACGTAGAGATGACCTCATAAAATGTATTTCTGAATCGTATTTATTAACCAAAACATTCGTAATACGCATAATAACAAAACATGCACGCAATGAAGGACGTATAGGCATATTGTTGTCAAAAGTCGATGGAATCGAAGTTGGTCGATGTCAGCTGTCAGCTGTCTCAACTGTCAGCACGGGCCCATACCTGCGTTTTATCCAGCATAGGTACTGCGCAACATCTCTCTCGATATGGCGAATTACACTTTCGACACCGTTTGTCGAACAACCTATCTCACTCACACATTCATCCAACTACGGGCTTGTTACCGTTCACAGTTTACACGCAATACACATCGTACTTACGGCTTCACAATGGCCCGGCAATTGAAATAGTTCCATCGTGTGATATTAACCAGATTCTATCAAGCACAACTCTTCTACCATCGTTTCATTACCGTAACTACACTCTCCACCCCATCACCAAGAAAGTGCGTCCATCCGTAACAAAATGCATCATCACATCAAACGAGAGCGACAAATACAAGTTAAACACGTTCATAGTCTGGCTCAAATAGAACGGCGTCAGCCACATCGTCAAACTGTGAAAATTGGAGCACCGCTTAAATCCTCGCAGTTCACACGAAGAAAGCGAGCTTGAAACGGGAAGAAATTAGCGATACTTAGCGGTAGCGGTATTTATCCGGCGTTCTTCTGGACCTATCCCAATGAACTGGACAGCAAAATGCTTCACTCTGAAGTCACAACAACGGAGAGGACCTCATTCACTATTGCCTGCTTGACCGTATAGATACGCAGCTTTTGATCGAGCGAATGTATAATTCTACCGAACTTGTAAGCAATCATGTGCTGGTTTGACAGAGTCGCTGTTCACCCAACTACTCGTTGGTCCATTGCTCAGCATGTTCATATTCTTCAGCACCGTGTTCCACAATTTATCCGGGATACTGTCGAATCGCGGGCGTCTCGGGCGTTTCTTCACCCGCCACAACGCTCGGCAGGCCGCAGGTTCATGACGCTGCCGGGCGTCTTCGGCCAGCTTCCACTGCCCCTCCCTCACCCTCAGGCCTCAGTAGAGTGGGGACGGCAGGTCCATCACGATATCGCACATCTTTAGCTCGATTCCCTTGCCTCACTCTGCTCCGCAGTAGAGCGCCAACGGCAGGTCCATCACTTGAAGTTTTCAGCTGGTTTTCATTGCCTTCTCTCACCCTCAATAGAGCGCGGACGGCAGGTCCATCACACTGCTGGACATGTTCATCCTGGTGGCCGAGCTGAGCGTACCGCTGCTGTAGTCCGGTGACGGGATCTGCAGGTGGCGCGACGAGTAACGCCCGGCGTTACGGTGACCCCGCGAGACGAACCCGCGCGGCTCCGGGAGACGGTACTCGGGCCCGCCGCCGGTGCCCCGCCGCTCCTCCGCCTCCTGGAAGTCGGACGAGGCCGAGCCGGACCCGGATCCGGAGCCGGACCCGGACCCGGAGCCGGAGCCCCAGCCGGAGGAGGAGGCGGGGTCGGGCTCGCGGCGTCGGCGCACCGGCCGCACTGGTGGCGCCCTCTGCGGCTCCGGTGGCGCCATCTCTGCCGCGCGCCGCTCCTCCAGCCAGCGGCGCATGCGGAGTTCAGCAGCCCGCTGCAGACGCTCGTGCTCCTCTCCGCTCTTCCCGGATCGCGCTGGGGCTAGTTCGTCTCGCGAGCGAGCTCTGCGTGGGGCTGCTGACCATCCGGCGCTAGCTCTGCGGTCTATCCGCTCCGCTCTTTCCCCTCGCTCGGACCTCTCGCCTCTCTCGCGCTCCTCAATGCGAGCAGCAGCTCGAGGGACGAGCGCTGAGAGCTGATCGACGCTGCCACACCAGTGGCGGGCCTCTGCCAGCCCTCCGCCGTGGTGGAAACTGCCCGAACGCTGTACCACGCCCAGACGTCCGGCTCCGAGCGCCGCCGGTTCAGCGAACGTCTCCCGCCTCCGCAGCGCCGCCCCGCGGGAGTAGTGGAAACTACGAGTACTCTCCGACTCCACCACGCTGTGGGAGGAGACATTGAGCGTTAGCTGACGGTGACTACACATAGGCTAGCTATGCGAGGTCTAGTCATCCTACATTTGATTTAGTTTCAATCTTACAACTGCCCGAAACACTTTCTCGTAACTGAGAATTGAGTTTGTAGCCCGTGATTTCTATTCAGGAATATACGGTTGAGGCCTGACTTTCGCATGCCATGTTGTTCACCACCAGTTTGCAAAAGGGAGCCGTACTTCAAAAGGGAGCTACATGTTTGTTTCAAACCAATGGGAACCAATGTTTTCAAACTCTGATGTCATTTTATGTCAAACTAGTTTAGCCAATAGCCCTCCCGCCCCCTTCCGAAACACCCTTTTTACCAGCCTCAACCTCCACACCGTCTCCGAGGATGCCTACCTTGATGGCCGCGACTGGCGGCGCTCAGTCGGGCGCTGCAGGCTGTTTTGACTCGTCTCACTGCTAGCTGTCAGCGTCTCCTCGCGCTCTGATTGGTCCGCTGTGGCGTGACGTCGACAGGCTGTCCTGCCCGGCGGCATCGGTACCCGGCACGGGACGATGTGCCTCTCCCGAGAGCCGCGCGATTTGCGGGGCGGAGGGCTCAGGCTGTCAGCGTGGGACGAGCCGCTGCGGTCTGCGGGTGGGGAGAGGTTGGGGAGGCGGTCAGAGAAGGTTGTGGCCTGTGGTAGATGATTAGTGATTTGGGTTTGGGGTTTCCTACGACTCGATGTCTCATGTCAGCAGCCAGCTCTCAGCAGCCAGCTCAAAGTTCACTTGTGCCTTTCGCACAAGTAACCTAACCAGTAACCACCTCATTAATTTTATCAAACGACTCGAAAACCGCCCTATGAGTAAACGAAAATGGTCGTAAACACTTAACATCCTGACATCCATCTTTATCAACGCATCTCGGTGTCAGCGTTCGACCCTCTCCAGCTATCTGACCTGAAGCGATGCTCATGTTGGACTCGGCGTTGTCGATGACGCTGGTCAGCTGGTCCATGGCCTCCCGGATGTCGTCCGCCTCGCACGAGTGACGGCCGCACGGCGCCACCGGCATCGGAGTCACGTTCTGGTAGACGCGCCGCTCCGACTGCGGTGGCGGTAGTGGGAACTGTTAGTTGGTGAGACAGCCGCCAGAGGCGCTGGATTGGACGAATTGCTGACTTGCTGACTGCTGACTGCTGAGTGCCCAGACCTGAGGTCAGCTAAGATATTTAATTTGCTCAAGACATTGTTCAGGTTAAATGGAAGCTTCGTGTATGCTAGAAACTCATATTTCTGGCAGCCGGCAGGTAAATAAATGTGTGAGAGCGAAATTGACTACATGGGCTTTGTATTTCTTAGCGGTTTATAATGGCAATTCTGAGCGTGACTGACCCTGGGCGGCAGCTGCGAGGAGATGGCAGACCGCGGCCGGGACGGGTCGAACATGATGATGTCGTTCTTGACTTCGATGGTCTCACCACTCAGCTTCTCCTTCTCAAAGTCGGACGGCGAGTGGCGGCCCTGTGTCTGAAGAGGAGGATTAGATGATGACGACGGCAGACGATTGAGGAGTAAAAGGACATTGATGCTACTTCCGTTGAAGAGATCCTCGTAAAAGGGTAGGCTTAGCGCCTATGTTCATTGTTATAACTCAGGAGCTCATGTGACTTGTGACATTGATGAATTCTGGGGGAAGTCTATTTATAAACGCTAACGCCTAACATCCAGCGACTACCCGTGAAGTTCGGTACTTACACTGCTCTCGCTCCTGTTCCTGCTCTTCCTCTCCTCGTCTCCGCTGCTCTCCTTCTCCTTCTCCTCAATCTGACGCTCCTTCTCTGCCGAGACGGCTCTCTCATCACGACTCGCCAGCGAGATCGACGAGAGAGTCGAGGAGAGCACTGAACCAGTTGAACTCATGTCTGCCTCCCGCGCGTCATCTCTAGGCGGCGCTGGGAAGCTCGGATACACCTGCGCGCCGCCAGGTGGCTCTAGCGTCCCGCGGCTGGTTCGACTGCTAGTGCGGCTGATCCTCGAGTGGGGAGCGGCCGTGAGCTGGGACTCCAGACGCTGCAGCCGTGCTGACTGGGCGTCCTCGTTCTGCCGCATCGACTGGATTCGTGTGGCGTGGTTCTGTGAAACAGTTGCAAAAGAGACGGAGTCAGCGTAAGAAGCCTGCTGGAACTTAGAACGGGATCTAGCAAGCAGCAAGCCTGATGACATGTTACGAACAATGCGATGGAGAACGCTTGTTTGAAATCAATTGCTTTCAATTCATCCCGTACATTTCAACGGAGACACTGAAGTTTTTGTTTTGTTGGGTTAGGCCCTTTCGGTCCAATGGGACCATTTCAAAGCCGGGAGGATGATAGGATATAGGGGGAGAAATTGGTCTGGGCAGGTACCCTATAGTGAGTCACCGGGGCTGAGCCCGTCCAGAGGACAGGCCACCCAGCCCCAAGGTACTCACTGCACCCGGCTACGGGTGCGCTCCCTCGGGAGCAGCGGTGCCGCTCCAAGGGAGCAGCCCGCATGAGATAAAGTTGCCTGTCCAGTCCGGAGGGGGGTTGCGGCGTGGAGGAGAATGATTTCAGTATCCTGAGGATAGAACCACGGAACGGTCTACACTGAAGGACGGTCAGGCGGCCAAGCTTTCGATAAGTCTTGCTCTGTCTTTCGTTCCATTTCTATTCAGCTCTGTCTGTAACCCCTCGCCCTTCCCGCAGACCCCACTCTCCCACCCCACGGACCTTTAGTTCTGTGCTGAGGTCGTCCTTCTCTGCCCTCAGGCGGGCCGTGTGCGCCCGCTCCGCCTGCAGCTGCTCGTACAGGTCATCCACGTCCACGTACTGGTGCTGCCACCTGTCGAGCTCCTCGCGAACTGCGGCCGTCTCGTTACTGTTGGACAGGAACTGAAAAGATAGGGAGCATGATTTTATGAGACTTGAAATTGTCTGCTTAAGTCCGTTTTGTCATAACCGGGTCTTTCTACTCCATTCCTTTCAAACGAGTCTTTTGGCACATCAAGCATATTTCCCTTTTTGCCACCGCCTCCATGCTGCTTGTCAAGGAACCCTTCGTGCCAAGTCGAGGTGTTATCGGCGTGTCTAGTGGTCGATAAAACTTCCAACGTGCCAACGCTCGTTGGAGCAAGATATTAGCAATACTTGGAAGAGCTGGAGACAGTCCGCCCGTCTACATGGATGCTTCCTTACGCCTAAAATACAGCATTGACTTATGACTTTCTAATCGTCCGGTGCTGTTATCGGCTGCTCGGTACCGCGTGTATGTTCCCTCATTCACTCCTGGTCACCCTTCGGTCACCCCTCGCTGGGTCGGGCCAGTCGGCTATTTTTATCCTCTTTCCGGCTAGGCCACCCGCTAAGCTCCCGCCGTGCCGCGCCGTCTGCGAGGGACCTGACCCTCCTGCCGGCAGAGGTTTCTCCAGGTGTCTCCAAGGAGCCATCGTAGCGCTAAGGGTGTGCTCCGCATACACATGCATTGATTTTCGCCCTTACTAGCAGGGCCGCTGGCACGCGTTGGCAGCGCCCCGCGGGCATTCTTTCGCTTAGGGTCATTTTGTGGTAAGGAGGATCAGAAAATCGCCCTTCCAACTTTCTCCAGGCCTGGGTGTTTTATCGAGCACGCCTGAAAACGCACAGTGGACCGGAATCACACTTCGATTGCGTTACTTCGTATAAGGTAATACGATCAAAAGTGCGCTCTTTTCTCAATCAATAAGGACAAGTGCGTTAAAACACACTTATAAAGTTTTAAGTTAAAAGCTTTAAAATGCTAAATTTCAACATTTCTACGCTGATGATAATCGTTAGTTGTTTCAGACTTTGGCATGAAAACGTAGGCATTCAGATCCACCGTGTGACCGGTCACCGTATGCAGTAGTGTGATGGTGTGAGTTGGGGAGTCAAGGCAGTGTGGGGAGAAGGTGAGGAGATGCCGGTGTGCCGAAGCGGCAATTGGCAGTGATTAGACAGTTGTGCATGCATTGTTCATCTAGCATATCATTTGCTTGGGCGAATTTATAGGCATGGCGCCTGTTTATCCGTCTAATTCAAAGGAAAGGTGTGAGTATCAACACTGGTCGTACTTCTCATAGTCATAGTCCAGGTCCTGAAATGACTGGCACCTGAAATTTTCAGGATATATCGCAAGAGGCTCATTCCCAGACGTTGTGCCAAATTTTGCGGCGCTACGCGACACCACCTTTTACGCTATTCGCGAAAAAAAACTTAGGGAGGCTGGATCCCCCCTCCCGCCAGGCGAGGGCTAAGTTGGAGACAGTGATGGGACTAAGATGTTCGTTGGAGCAACTCCAAGCATTTTATCGACCTCTGGGCGTGTCTCGCAAGCCGTTGGCTTGTATGTAACGACCCCAGAATCTATACAAGACATAGGTACAGGTCTCGCGAGATTAAGCGGTAGGTTTTGCACTTTTACATTTCCGGTTATATCTCAGAAACTAATCGATCTACGATGAAGCCATTTTACACGATCATGGCCGGCTTGTTACCCAACAAGTCGATCGCATCTTCAACACTTAAAAGCTTAAGACGACGAAGATATAGCCTGAAGTACACTAAATTTTCTAGGTGCAAAACCTACCGCTAAAACCCGCGAGACCTGTACATCTCGATTCGATAGCACCGAACCCCATCTGTCTTATTAGAAGAGTTAGACTAGTTTACTGTTTAACCCATCTGTCTTCTGTCTAGAACCCATCTGTCTTTCTCGCGTCCATTCATCTGACCTTCCTGAGCACGTTGACGTCGAAGCCGGCCTCCTCGATCTCGGCCTGAAGGTGGACGCGCTCCTTCTTGTCGGCAGCCAGCTCCGTCAGACGGTTCAGGAAGCGCAGGCACGCCGCCTGGAAACTGGAGAGAGGACGGACCTCGGGTCAACAAAGGCAGTTAGACTGGGGCTAATAGGTGCGCCAGAATGGAGACTGAGGATAGAACTCCCCAGTTAGCTAAACGTGAAATTGCAGGCTACCGGCTAATACGCCAGACTGAAAATTGTATAGGTTGGCACGAGATAATTTAAGCATTGCATGATGATGGAGCAGTGAGATTTACTGTGACTTCATCGTATCGTCTATCAGTTAGAGAAAAGTTGTTTATCTCCCTGAAACTACGGAAGTCAGTACGCACTCGCCACATGGCAGAGGTCACTAGTGGCTCTCAACTCACCTGGGCGAACCGAACGAGGTGAGCATTCCCACGAGGAATTTGAAGCGCACCGGCTCGCCGAAACGCAGGCGCAACGTGCTGGCAGCCTCCATCACTTGTTTGTGGCCGCGAGGGAGCGTCTCGCACGCCACCGTGAGGAGCTGGTGGAAACCGCAGCCGTCAGGGGCGTCGGGCGATCGTAGGTGGCGCTGACGCACTACATTGCAAATATATTCACCTTGGTATTTCTTTACTGACAATTTTGTTTGAGCATTTTTCAGTTACAGGTCTTATAGATAACTTTGATTTATAATGTTATGCATTATGCTTTGCGTCATTTAGACCCGTAGGCGATCACATTTCACGTAAAAACATTAAACAGTATTTGCCAACCATCCATTCGACTTCAAAGGTCCTGTCGTGACATCCCCTCGAATCTGACGGACATTCTCTCGCCATCCTCCATCATCACCTACCTCTAGTGCCAGGATCCTGGACTTGCTGAAGTTGCTCATGATGCAGACGGCCACCGTGTACAGGCCGTGCGAGTAGTTGACCAGCTTGCTGGCCGTCTTCTCACACCTCAGACAGTGTTTGAGACAGATGAGGCAGTCGTACTCGTCCGTCAGAGCTCGACGGAAGAAGTTGTGGTGCTCCTTGGAGCGCAGCGTTCCGCTCATCGAGGCTGGCGAGAAGAGACAGAGGGACGGATTAAAATTTGAGTGGAAGTATGCATGAAGTCGACCGTCGTGGGGAAACGCACTGTGCACGGCGATGCACTAGACTGAGAGCCGGGCGGGTCAGGCACAGTGGCTGACATCGTCGATCCTGATCAAGATGGTCTGAATCACTATGCCCATTGTCGATATATCGCCCGACCTCTATCTAACCTACATTTTCTCGGCCTCAATGACCCCATCAGATCGTTTATAGCTGCATTCGAGCATTCCTTCAACCCGTTAAATATGCCGAATGGGCTTTCTCATTTTTGTTTATCCCCCAAGTGGGCATGCCTGTGCACCATCTCATTACATTCTCCTTGTCAGTGTGTGTCTACATTACGCCATTCTCCCCGCCCATCTCGCCACCCCATGTCCGTCTATGTGTCAGCGGAAGACCCCGACTCTGCCGCCGGTGACCCACTGGGGCGTCGTCAGCCATCCTTCACGGCTCGATGACGCCTCTTTCACGGACCGACGACCGTGTTCGACCAACGGTGACAGCGCCCAAAGCGGCGCGGCGTAGACGACAGTGGCGCGCCGCCGCGCCCGACGACACAGTTGGCCGCTGGGCCGGCGCAATTGACCCTAATCTGCCCCGTGGCGGGAGGTAGTTAGTATTCGTATGCGGAGACTTTCTTTCCACGGCTTTACATGGGTTTGGTACCGTAACGTAATGGAAGGTAACTACGCGCTAACGAATGTGTTCCTACTTCATTACGTGCTAAAGCTAGGTAAAATATTTGATCGGTAAATACTTTTTAGGGCTGACGAAATCAATGAAAACTTTTCATGAGTATTCATAGCTCTGAGTAAAAGCATGGACAAAACAATCGTATTTCGCGGTTGAAACGCCTCTCGCTCGCTTCCGTTCTTTCAAAATTCGTTTTCGAAAGCTGTCAATTTGCCACACAACATCGCCATTCTCAGTTGGACAATAACAGCGCATGATTAGGAAAATTACCAATTCAATCAGCCCGTAAAGAGGCTGCACGCCGTTGATGTCACGGCCCGCCCGATCACGTGACATTGTGTCACGCCTGAGGCTGTGTCACGTGCGTCACGCGTCACATGTCACGTGTCACGACTGACAGAGTGGGAGCGCTGTCAGGAGGTGTCACCGTGACCGCGTACGGGATTTGAAGTGACTCAGGTCATGCAGTGTGTCAGGTGCGTCACTGCGTACGGTACAGAGGTGAGAGGGAGGGAGGGAGGGAGGAGAGATAGAGGGAAGAGAGGAGAGAAAGAGAGAAAGGGCGAGGAGGAAGGTAGAGAGAAAATATAGGCGAATCGATGACTTATTGGGTGAATGAATGAATGAATGCATGAATGAATGAATGAATGAATGCATGAATGAATGAATGAATGAATGAATGAATGAATGAATGAATGAATGAATGAATGAATGAATGAATGAATGAATGAATGAGTGTGAGTGAGTGAGTGAGTGAGTGAGTGAGTGAGTGAGTGAGTGAGTGAGTGAGTGAGTGAGTGAGTGAGTGAGTGAGTGAGTGATTACATTTCCTCTTAGCTGCTCGGAAGCACATAAGAGCTGACATAGAACCCGCCTCCGCACAGCATCAGTCCATCATCAGTGCCTGACATTGCCTTCCGGCTGTTGACGGTAATGTCATTCCCGTGACGTCACATTTGTCCAGACATATGGCCCAGATAACGGTGACGTAGGGATAAGGCAAACTCGCCAACAATGCCCTCATGTTCAACAGCTGATGCCATGAAACAGGGTGTTCAGCACATCGCTTCTGCTGTTTAGGAGTCAGCGGTTTATACGAGACTTTGAGGGATAAGACTACAATCGAAATGGGAGACACAAAAAGCCTGGAGTTCGTAAATCGTAAAGGTTTTGTTGTAACGTGACATGGCCTGAAAGTGTACATTACAAGGGCTGATATGAATAAATTTTAATGACTTGCACGAAAGTTTACATTTGCCGAGTTGTTCGCCCAGCGAGCACTTGATTACTGTGTTGTTTGCCGGCACAGCTGCTAGCCAGACTTTCCCTTGCGTTGGCGGGTCTCATTTGGTCATAGTTTACCGCCGTTATCGTGCCTAAATACCAATTAGGGCTTACCACGAGCGTGCAGCTCCAATTTGGAGCGTTTGAGTAACTAGCGCGGCAAATTTTAGACGGTCATGCTAGGCCTTCATGTTGACCAATTTCCCGGAAGCAGTTATCTATGCTTCACGTAACTTCTAAAGCTCATGCCTGCGCTTCTTCTCCACTGTTGAGAGTCGTCTATCTTTATAAGTTTTCACTAACTCGAACTTTAGATATTGTTGCCGGTGTTGTTGCTGTTGCCATTGTTTTGTTGCCGCTGTTATGGTTGTTTTGCTGCTATTGTTGTTGTTGTTGTTACAGTTGTTGTCGTTACAGTTGTTGTTGTTGTTGGTGTTGTTGTTGTTGTTGTTGTTGTTGTTGTTGTTGTTGTTGTTGTTGTTGTTGTTCCCGATCATCCACTCACCTGCATAGTCTGTCTGGGAGAGCTGTATCATCTTGAGAAGGTCGAGCAGTCCAGTCACACCGTCATACGGGTCCGAAACAAACTCCCGAACAAAGCTGGAACAGAATAATAAAAAAATGCGTCATCAGGACTATAGAAACACGACAGCTTGCAGTACCACGCATGACGATTGTTGACGATTATTGCCTTGCATTGCGAAAGCGGAAATAGTTTAGCAATGTCCTTCAAAATGAAAGCGAAAGAGACAGCGAAAGCAAAATACACCATCTGCTCAATTGTCCATCGTAATTGCTTTCAATTGCTGCACACTGCTGTAAAATTCTGTGAACCGTATCGAATGGCCTTCCGGTTGGACCTACTCTCTGACCCGCAGTCTACCAATTCAATTATATGGTACATACGAAACCCAGGAGTAGATTACACAACAGTCGACAATTTACCGTGCCCATCTGGTAGATTTGAAACTAAGTCTGCGAGGGCATAGAAAGTTCATGTTTCGAAATGGGACGTTTCAGTTGCATGCATGAATGAGTGGCCGTGTCTCGGGCAAACCTAGCGATAGGAAATGCATGCTCGTTGCTCAGGTCATGGATGATTGACTTTTCAATCGGCCTGCTTTCTTTTGACCGCAGCAATGACCCTATAGGATAGAAAATATTTGGGATGTTTTTTTCAACTGCAGTTTTTAAATGCTTCGCTTTATAAATGTGGAGTGGTGTTCAGTGTTATTTTTCCCATTGTTTGTATACATTAATTTTTTATAACGACATTTCGCTCACTCCAATGATAACATTTTGGGATTAATTATGATAAACCAAATGTAAAAAAGTTTCGAGCGTCTATGAGGTGCTACATCACATGTTTCTCATCTCAGTATCACCTCTCAGCATTAATATCAAATTAATAGCTAAATAGTGCCGTTTGACTTGAAACCGTATAAAGGAGGTAACATAATTAACATAAGCAGTTAAACGCCACACTAAACAAAATAACCATTTTTAAACGGCTTCAGCAAACTTTCATACGCTATACCGGCGCCACCGGCATCCTCGGAACCCCCGTCTCACCCACCTGGGGTAGGACATGCGCAGGTCCTGCCGCAGCTTCTTCAGCAGCTCGGAGACGCCGGCCAGCTGTCTCATGGTCATCTCCCTGCGCTTGTTCCTCTCCTTCCGCTTCTTCTCGGACCTAGCGTCGCGCTCGGCTCCCTCGGCAGAGGACTCGATGTAGGCCTTGGTGCCGCCCTTTTTGCCCCAGCGGCGCAGACCGAGTACGTAGTCCTCGGCGTTGTAGAGGGGAGGTCTCGGCTCCTGAGAAGAGCGGGGGAGAGGGAGACGAGTGAAGGGCAAGCACCGAACGACTGTTTGATAGGAGGAGAGGAAGTGGAAGATCAGACAGGCTAGACAGGAAGGTAGAAGGCTAGGCAGGTCAGCTGGGGAAACACCTGGACAACATGGAAGTGAACGTTAGACGTCTATAGGCGACATAGATGTCTGAGGTATTCGCTCACACTAGGGTAGACTCCAGACGACCGAGTCTCGGTGCATGAAAATGCGATTGCACAGAGGAGAGGAACGGCCAAACGTTTAACAGTTTTCACGTGTGATAGAGCATGCTGTTCTTACTCTCCTCTTTACTCCGATATTGGCACTACCAGGCTAGAGTCAAGATGTTGAACACAGTCATGGGGATGACAGCATCACGTCAATTCATTGTTATGTCTGTCGTGCACATTTCGTTTGTACGACGGTCGACGGTAGCGCGTTGACAAACTACACACACTGTTGTGTTGTTTCAGTGCTGCACCTAACTCCTTCGGACCGATTCAACTCACTTTGTGATGCAGTTAGGTATGCACTGTGTTGCAGATGCACGGTTGAATGCTCCCTCCTCATCAATATTTTAAAGGCCAGGGTGGTCGTCTTTTAGGGTTGCTTCAGAATTAGGAAGGTTTGGCAATACTTTGCATTGCAAATGCATTCAGAGGTAAACAGCAACGATTCATTGTGGAAAAGTGAACGTCCGCATTGGAATTTACAACGTGACGAGAGTTGAAGGTGAAGAGTTTCAGTTGAAATATTTTATTTTCCTACCTCCAAGTCGCAGTTCTGCCATGCATTTTTATCCGATGGTGATGCAATTGGCCGAATGCCGTCGCAACATAGCTCTCTTTACATGCAAGAGGGGTGGAAAGCGTATGCAGAAGAACGGTTCGCCCCACGCATAATTGAGGAGAAAGCAACTGGGGACACACAAATATATTTCTTTGCCTATATTCTTTGTTGATCAGCACCACTTTACCACCATCCACCCCACCATCATGAATCGAATCGTCTCGAATCGCGATTAACAAATAAGTAAAAGTGGTAGGTACGTTGATTAGTTTCGACTCTTGTGCGCCTTTTGACTGAAAGACCTTAACTTCGCCAATAAAATCCAGCGCTCTTTTTTCACCCAATTCATCTAACAATCTCTGCTAAAACTACCTCCTGCCAACAATTACCCAACCCCTCCAACATGGGCCCATCTGTTCAGCTCCCTGGCACCATCACCGCAGTATGACCTGCCTGCAGCGGTGGCGTTCCCTCCCGTCAGAGGGTTCAACGTCCCATCCCGACCGCCGGGCAGCCCGCTCGGCTGGACCGGCGGCAGCGGGCGCATTGGACCGTGACGGCCACCTCCCGTGCACCGCCGCAGCACGGGCTCAGCGAGACGACGTGTGCCGACTTCGAGCACGGAGAGGATGGGCTGGAGGGTGGTTTGTAGAGGACTGACAGTCATGGCGGTCGTGGTTGTCTGAGAGCGTGGTGTGACGATATTTTGAGCTGCAAGACGTGCTGTAAATCAGCACAGAATGGTATGGGGCTGAGTGCCTGTTATGGAAGTCGATGTTACAGTGTGTTGTCAGCAGAAAGCTTTGACGTGTAACCAGCTCTATGTATGATGCTGAGTACAAATTGCTAGATACTGGGCGCAGTCAATACTGAAAATATATGGATTCCAAGCATTTTGGACAATTGACTTTGGTACAGGCATTTAGCTGTCCGGAACTCTCCCACGCAGCTAAGTAGGCCTACTTTAAATTTGGAGCCTCTTGACTAACTGATTGATTTTCTCCTCCGCAATTGGTGAGCAGTAGTATTAGTATCTACTGGACTTACACCCAGTTATTCAGTAATTACCGCAAGCGGCAAATCTTGCTACTGCACTCTACTAGTAGTTAGTCGTAGTTAGTTGGCTGTGTATCAGGCCAGATGGCCGAGCAGCCACTGCTCGCTGTGGGCATCGTTCGCCAGACGCAGCAGGTGGTACCTCAGCCCAAACAGCACGGGAGCACAAGTGAGTCTGAAATAAATTCCACCGCTCGAGAAGAAATCAAGAGTGACTCGCTTGGCACTCATAGAAACCGAGACGAAACTCTATGAGGACAATGAGGTATTGTGTCACGTGCTGATTATTTGGCGAAGCTCTTGGTAGGGATGAGGAAGGGATTATCTTCATATCAGTGGCGTCTGGCGGCCGTTCCTCTGGTAATTAGCCGCTCGTTGGAGGCCACTGATCGACGAGGGACGCCACTGGGAAGGTTAGAGACTTTTCACATCCCGCCACAGATGTGCATGTGTTCCATATGTCACGGTCAACTATACCGTACTTCACGCTTATATCTCACGGTGAATGGTACCGTAGTTCACTTCTGCCAGTTAGGAATCACGGAAACGTCGGAGTTTGTCAGAAAAAAAACGTGCATTCTTTCCTTTTCTCTTTCTGGCAACTCAGTCGGAGGTTTTACTGCAAGTGAGCTCGTGGGTAGCTTATTTTGGCTCCATCTTTCGTCGTCCCAAAAGGCGACTTAAGGCCGCCGTCCACTGAGCGGAACGCGTGCGGTCCGTACGGAATTTAACACAGAACCCTATGGGCGCATCCGGTCCGTACGGAAATCGTGTGCGCTCCGTCCGGACCGCATCCGAACGGCAATCAGCTGTTGATTTTCCGTCAGCTCTCCGCATGCGTTTCGGATGCGGTTGCTACGGAGACGGAAGAGTGATGTCCGACGCGTTGAACTTTTCTGCGGAAAACGCATCCGGAACGTCCGGAACAGACGTGGTTTGGGGCCGTGTCGGAGGCAAACATTGTGAATTGTACGAAGAATTGGAACTCGATCATCATGAAGTAAGTAAAAATTATTTCCTTAGAATGGCAAGAGTATTCGCTGCTGGTTACTTGCAATATTTTATTTGGTAATAAGTGATAGGAAACATTTATTAGCTCTCCGCATCCGGACCGCATCCGGACCGCATCCGGACCGGATGCGGCCAGCGTGCGGCGACATTCCGGACGGACTCCGGACGGAATTCCGTCGCAGTGGACGGCGGCCTTTACTGTTACCTTTTCGGCGGGGGCGGAGCGCGAAAAGGCAAAGTTGCCCCTGTTTTTGACCGACCGTGATTTTGCTGAACTTTGGTGAAAGAAAGATCTCGTAAAGGTTCCCTGTCTGGGTTGGAATTTGCCCAAAAATAACCCAGTATAAAGAGCTACTCGCAAAAAATGGGGTAATGGAGGGGGGGGAGATAGTATCTCCATTGCTCCTACTGTACCATGTTTTGCACGCATTACAGATGCACATTAGTGGTACAGGCTTCTGAACTCGCTTATGTTATTGCACAGCACGACACCTATAACTAACGCGGTTAGCCGATGGAATCACAGTTAGCGAACCTCTATACTGCCTCTACTGCCCATAAGCACGATTCAGTTCCTCCGTCTGCGCTCACGAGACAACGACACGCTAAGAGACAAGGAGACCATGGGACGGGTTGGGCTCCGAAGGCGGAGCCACCCGTCTGGAAAACGTCGCTACCGCACGCACCCTCGACGGTTCCCAATTTCCCATTGTTGACAGGCGAGCGCCCACGAGCGTCGGTTCCTCGAGCGACTGGGTGGGGTTATTTGACGGATAAGAGGACATGGCGCTCACGGATCTCCAGAGAATATAAAACTCAGTTGTAATAAGCTTATCTAGTAATTAGGACATTACGATTCGTGACTAAAATAACTCATACGTGCATGGTTATTGAAAACGTCAAGATCGGGTTTGTTCTTCAAATCAGGCAACAGCAAATTAGATCGGTCTTTGGGGTGCAAATTCCTCCTTGTTTGTTCATTGTAATGTAGCGGTATGGTCACCAGTCTAAACATAAATATCCACGATGCAGTCACTCACTCTCCTCAAACTCACCACAAACTCCTCCAGGTCCGTCACTTCCCGTATGATCACCATCCTGACCCTCCTGACCTTCAAACTTCAGTGACCTGGCCTCGGGTGGTCACCAAACCAACTCCAGTGCCCTGACCTTCAGCGGACACCAAACCAACTTCGGCGAGTGAAGTGGGCAGGTGACGCGCTAGCTCTCCCTCATCACGTCAACGACACTCGGATCTCCAGCAGACACCGGCACTGAACTGCGGCCCGCGCGGGAGGGCCGCTCACCACCTCCGCGCGTCGCTGCTCTCGGACAGGGACTGGCCGCACACACCGCCGCTGCGCTGAGCCGCCGGCGGCGACGGTAGCGGCGGCTATGGTAACTGGTAACAGTAGTGGCGGCTGAGGTGGTAAATGCGTTATCAAGGGCGGATCCAAGGGGGGCCAACGGGGCCATGGCCCCCCCCCAAGACGGTCAAAGGGGGGGCCATACTATCTTTTGCCCCCCCCCAAGACAGAAGTCAAGAAAACTAAAAAATAAACATTCTCAAAGTTCCTATGCTGAAAAACTGAAATATTGCTTTGATGATTGAGTGACCTTGGGGCAAACGTGAAAAACTCTGCCAACCAGAGTCAAAATGGCCTTTGCCGGCGAAGGTTAACATGTAGGAGAAATTGACATGATATCACATTGTTATTCGCATTCATAGGCACGTGTTCTGTATTGTGTACTGGTTGGTTTTAATTGCAAATTTGTTGGAAAATAAGATTGTCATGAGGCACTTTTTTAAAGAAAAGGGTATTTTCAACGTTTGCCATGGCCAAATGTGTGATTCTAGTCAGAAAACTGAGGAATGATCATAACAACACTGAGTATAATCAACTTCAGCTTGAGAGATTTCAGAAGCTTCTTAATAGCTGAAGCTTCTTCATAGTTCATTAACACTATCAAACAGGAGCTTTCTTGTCTCATGCCTGAATGTATATGGATTTAAACCTCGCCCGTATTGGCGTTTTGTCAGCCGCGAACGTATAGGGGGGGGGGGGGGCGTTGCCCCCATTGCCGTTTGGCCGCTGATCGAGCTAGAGCTTCGCGAAAAAAAAACGAGCGTGCTGCCCGTGACGAGAGGAAGACGATGATACCCAATTTAAGGTCCTAGGTCATTGGTTCATGGTTGACCTTCCAGGTCAGGTCAATGACCCAAAACTCGGGAAAATTGGGACCTGTTAGAGCGTCGTAAGTGTGGCTGAGCTTTTCCGGGGTGCTGATCACGAATATCGTGTTAGTGTTGATCCCAGGAGATGTCTTCATGCATTTAGGCCAGGTCGGGTCAGGTCAACCAGTAGTGGTCCTGCCGGGTGTTCGTAGTACGTGTCAACCGCCTCTGACAGCTTCGTAACATAATACGAAGGCACCAAAAGTACTTCGTAAATGTTCAAATGGTTGCTGAATTCGAGTTCAGCTCCAAAAACTAGCCTAGAAACATGTAAAACTCGAAAAAGTGAACTGAGGTCATCAAAGGTCAATGACCTGACCTGATCTTCAGGTGACCTTCACACCCATCCAAATGCATGGGACCAACAGCATATCACATGTTTGAACGCTTGAAACCACAAAAAGACTGCAAACGCGCGGCTAATGCGAGCCAACATACGCCGAATCGCGATCCCGGCCAAACATGGTCTCGAGAAATAGGTCACAGGTCAAAAGTCACTTGGGTCAGGGTAATTAAAGTTTCAGGGTAGATGCAAAATTGATTAACTCGAGGGTACTGAAAGTTTCGTCGCGATTAGCCGTTTTTACGCGAGTTATTCGCGAAAAACCGAGGGGGGTGGGGTCTGTTCGACCCCTCCCCCTATACGGGGGAGGGTTAACAGAGGAAGACACAATTTCCCCTTACCTGTACTTGTTTTTGAAGTGTTTCAAGCGTCATTTTGAGAAGGTGCTTTATTCAGTTAGGGGGTGCATGTGCACCCCTAAAACCCCTAATGCTCCACCATATGTCACTAACTAAACCCACTATTTGAAGTTATACTTAATGACACATGGGTAGTTTTCACTCAACATAGTAGGATAATTAGGCATTAAATGCAAAATTAGAGCTTGAGATTGTCCGGCATTTAGCCCAACAGGATACCTCTTCAATCGTCCTAGCTGAACCCAGCATAAGCTCAGCTTGTCTGAACTCGGACACACCATCAACATTGCCGAGTCTGAATTTGAGCTCGACGCCGGGCCATGGGCCTGAACTTTGTGGTCATGGGCGCGGGAGCTGGGGGTCAGTGGGGGCAGCCTGCCCCCACAACTCTGGGGCCGTGGGGGCGCTGCCCTACAACTTTTCATAGGGCTAGGAACCGTCGGGGCAGCTTGCCCTCCCTGAATTAGCGGTTGTGGGTCACAAAGGAATACTAAAGGGAAGAAAACATTTAAGAAAAAATCCCCCTCTTTACCTGACTTGACAGCTCATGTGGAAGATTTAGGCCTTTATTCTACGTTACCAAAAAGGTAGTTCCTTGACTCAGCTGAGACAAAATATCTCACTTTTTGCAAATGTTTTCGTTTCGTTTTTTTTTTTTCGATGAAAAGGCGAAGGGTGAAAAATAAATGGCCTAAAACCGGTGAGAAAACTAGATTTGGGGGTACCCTAGGTTTGGCTAGTCCCAACCGGTTGGCCCCCCCCCCCCCCCCAAGACGGCCGGCTGGATCCGCCCTTGTGCGTTATAGGGCGGTGGAGAAGGTAGTTAGGAAAGCTTAAGTTAAAGTGAAGCGGCCACTGCAGTGGTGAAGGTAGAGGACCATACAAGGGTGGTGGAGGCCAACTCGGTGCCATTTCGACCAGGGGTTTATAAATTATTCTGGAAGGCTGGGAATGTGGTTTGTTGCGAAATACCTACACTCCAACTTTCCCCAAAAAGCTCACCAGATGCCAGTTTTACCAACAGAAAAATAGCCGCCTGCCGGAATTGTTTGCTTAAAGACCGCTTCACATAGGTACAGGGTGAAACGGTAAAGCGCTATCCGCTTACGTGGCCATCTCGTTTACGCTCCGTATGTGGAGCGGTCTCTAGACAAAAAATTCCGGCAGGCGGCTATTTTTCTGTTGGTAAAACTGGCCTCAGCTCTCCAAATCATCGCGCATTTCGACGCCTTGTGATTGCGAAGGGAGCGACATAAGAAGCCTTGCTGGCATGCGTCCCACACATCCCCCATGACCGTGAACCTCCAGTACCTTTTGGATGGTGACATCGGATACATGGGACGAGCACGGGTCATTACGCCACAGTGTTTTACGACCTCATAAGGTTTTTTACCAATGCGTAAAAACTGCCGCGCGTAACGCCACCACTTTTGCCTTAGCGTATGGTGCATCATTTCTGCGCAAGCTGGGAAAATTTCAAACCCAGGTCTTCAAGTCTCAGGCGACTAGGTCACGTTAACCCGCGCCCCGCTGGGGGGGGGGGGCAGAATCTGCCCCCTCCCGTTTTTCGCCAATAACTTCTAAACGCGTTACGCCAGGACGTCAAACTTTCAGTACCTTATCATACATCAATTTAAGACGTTTCCTGAAACTTTGAGCAAAATCTGTCGGAAAATTTAGAAAATGACGTTTTAGTGACGTCATGTCCCAGATTGCCTTATGTCTATTTATGCGAAAATTTTCAATAAAATCGAGCAAACAAACAACAAACAACAAATCCATTGATACCCAGGTTTACCTTCTCAGGTCAGTCATGTCTGCCATTTTCGCCTAAAAAACGGCAAAATTCCAAACGCCGCTAACATCTTCATTTTTAAAGGAATCAAGACGTAACAAAAAGGTTATACGTGATTTTACTATGTCTATCAAATGGCCAGCTCGTTTTTTATTGTGGATTTTGACCAATTTAAAAAAAAACTGATTTTTTTGGGAAAATAATTATAAAATCCAAAATATTGAGTGTATAAAAACCGGAATATTTGTTAGAGAAGTGGTCTATGTGCACCTACATACCAATTTTTAGAAGAATCGGTTCAAAAATGTGGGAGTTATTCAAAAATTTTATGACGTCACGACACACATTTTTTAAATGATTTTTTTGAAAGTTCTAGACCTCGTACGGAAACAAAAATAGCACCATGCGATTCGCTGTGAAAAACTGCATCAGATTGACACCTTTTTTAGGCCTTAACAACCAACTTCAAAATTTGACCTTAGGTAATTGACCTGACCTTGACCTGACCTCGACCTGAAATTCATCCATATGTGGTCCATATCACTTATTGAGTGTGCCTATTGAATTCTATGAATAAAATGACCCATAAAACATGTGTCGCTCATGCCCTTTTCTATATTTCGTTTTTGGTAACCTGACCTGACCTTGACCTTGACCTTTGCATGATATTGCATGCAACGAATATTGTCTTGGCAGCCTAAGAACACGTTTTGGGCAATCAGCCTCAGTCGGCAGTCCATTCTTCGGCAATTACGGTGCAAGGCCGATACTGTAGAAACTTGCCTGACCTGAAACTTGTACCCTTGACCGGATCTTGACCTGACCTCTGACCTAGGTACTTAAGCAAAAAAAAAAAAAATGGGCTGCTCTTGAGATCCGCCTTGTTGAGAGCTTTCGATTACCGTTTTCCCGTCTTTCTACGACCATCGGTTCGTAAGTTAGACGGGGGGGGGGGGGGAGAATCTGCGCCCCCCCCCCAGCAGGGCGCGTATGGCTGAAAAGCCCAGCGGGGCGTGGGTTAAGTGGCAAAACTTTATTGCATTAAATGCTCTCCAAACCTCACTGCCTGAAAGGTTTATTTTAACAGATTACAGATCTTTGACTTTTTAGTTTTTAACGATTGATAAAAGACAAAATATGTGTGAAATTTTCTATCGGATTTGACCTAAGGCCAGGAATCACCTCACTTGTGGGACCTCGTCGAGTGGTGGTGAGAGGACTGGGGGCGCTTGGATTCTTACGATTGGAACACTTAGGATCGGGTCACCACGATTCTCTAAAAGGCAGCCACAGACCAGGTCATTGATGTATCTGTATGTCTTATAAACATTTTTACTGCTGTCCGCTCAACAAACCAAACCCAAGTGCCACCTAGCATACAAAGGCACAGCAGTGGTGAGCCTCAGCCGCCCTCGGCGCCACCAGGCCACCCTGCCAACCTCAGCCTGGCTGCAGCAGCGCCACCTACCTGAGAACCGCCGTAGTCGCCAGCGCCACCTGTTGTCGACTTTCGAAGCTGCTCCATCTCGGACCGCATCCCCAGCTCATGCTCGAGTCCACTGAAACGGAACGGATGGGTCACTTTTGGCGCCGGCTCAGCTGGCAATGATCCATAAATTACTCTAGGCCCGGAGCGTGTTTTAGATCAGACACGTGGGCACGCCTAGGGGCTCTCTAAGCACCGCTCTCTACGGTGTATTACAGAGATGAGGTCGTAAACTGGGGCATAGAGCGAGCTGGATTGCAGGTAATCTGCAGGATTCATTGCGCTCGTTTTGCATTTGATGCCGTCGGGTGATGAGGTATTAACTGCGCAGGATATGCGCTATGTGGTGTCAACTGAACGTCTGGTTTATTCTACTTTGTAGCGAAGGTGGTGACTAGCAGATTACCGGACGGATTTTTTTTTTTTAACTTTTAACTCGAGTGTTAGAAAGGCAAGATGGGCAGAGCTCGAAATGAAGCCTTCCTTCTATAACTTGAACGTGTTGGGCAGGCCCCGACTCCTACTGCTCGATTTGGACATTCCTGCTCCCATCAATGCCTAACCCTCGCTGTCCCGGGGGCGTCCCCCCTCTCCGGACGCTTTTGTTTTGTTTTTGCTCAACCGCTGTTCTTGAATATTGGCGATAGTTACCGAAACCCTAAAGATAGATGAGCGAAATATGCAGTACCTTTTTCCAAATTAATTTGACATTTTTTGTAGTAAAAAGTTTGGGACGAGCCCATTTGATGATGTCACAGGATTGAGTTTTTAAACGATTGCAAGGTAAATTTCGACGTCACGGGCATAACCCTCAAACATATCCCCAAAAAATGGGAGGGAGATAAAGAAAAATCACGAACATGGTTGTATAATTTGTAGCATGTTAAATACGACCTACAAAAAACTGTTGACCTGAGGTCAGGCTCCGGAAAAAAACGGTAACTTTGTCGACAGCTCTTGGATGCCGATGGGCCCGTTTGCCAGCCGGTGAAGCGCGGGAGCCATCAGAAAAGGCGGGGCTGGCCTTTGTGGACAGAGAGTGATACGCGGATACCGACTTGGACCTCGCAACACAGATGTCAGGACGACCTGCGAGCTGTACAGCATACATTGCTGGATGACGAGAACAGTCAGGACGCTGGCCAGTCCCAGCTTCAGGATCCGTTGTAGGAAAGGACACGCACTGCTTCTCCTCTGGCACTTGCAGACGCGATACCCTAGTCCGATAACTTAAGCTAGGTATACATATATCAGTTTACCATGTATCACTCTGTGGTGCAACATCGCTGTAGCATCAGCTACCGTGGGTTCAATATCAGCTACCGCGATTGTCGCATGACTAAATAATGCACGACGAATTAGTCTATTGGTTTATTTGATTGTAAGCCAAAGCGACCAATAAGTCAAAAGCAATTCAAGATCCACCGCGCATCGGTTCATTGAAAAGCTGCACACATGAACTTCTAGCATGGAATGAAAAGTGACGTTATGCACCATCGCCAAACATGTTTGCTTCTTCACACAAATAATGCCTAGCCCATGCCAATCTATTTAGTTGGTACCGTCCACGAACTTGTCTGACACGTCCATTCATCATCAAGCTCTGATGAACACGCTCAAAGGAGTGCTGAGACGACAATGCAGTTTGAGCTCAGCTGGGTAGTGAACATTGAACAGGTTTGCTTTCCGCGGCTTCAATAGCCATTCTCCTGAACCAGCGGCCATCCTTCGTCATCGACCGACATCGGAGTGAATGAAGGGCCGCCTCAGTGGGAAACGCATTGAAAGTGCCGTCCAAAAGTTGTCTACACTTTATACAACACCGTTCGGAGTTTGCCTTTACGGCTAATGCACATCAATAAGTCTGGAACTAATGCGACATAAGGTCTGGAATTATATCCGAGGAGTAGTGGAAAGATGTCACCGTCAGACATTTGTCCACAGGTATAAAGTTTTTTTTCATTCCCGAATTTATTCATCGTCAGGAACTGATCACCCGTTGATGATCTAACCAATAACAATCCTATACCTTTATTCTCGCCCAATAGCTACGTAATTTTGTGTCAGAAAAGTCACCGCTTCCATCCGCTGGTCGATTCACCGTCGTCTGTCTGACTTTGACATAGTAGGGAAGAAATCAGAATTACACTCCTGTACCGAGGTCCAGTGGAGGTGGCCGCATGCCATGTAAGACGCCCAAACGCCCCTGCTCACTGAAACCAAACTTACCAAATGTCATAACTAGCATTTAAAGGAATATGAATATTTATTAGTACGTGATTTAGTAGGATTTATGGCAGTACTGACTGAGGATCGTCCATAGTAGACGGCTACAAATGACAAACGATTTGTACACTTTTCAGTCCATTGTATGTAACCGTTTCCAAGATTCGAGTCGGCAACTCATCAACGCATTTGCAAACGCACTGCTATCAATATTCATCTTACCAAATGTTGTAAATAGGGAAGCACGTTATTTGATAACATTTCGCTGCGGACCAGCGTGCACTATCAATTCGATGCAAATAGTTCGGTGCGGTATAGAATTGTACTTTGACCACGTTGACAGCATTAACCCGCGCCCCGCTGGGCTATTCAGCCATACGCGCCCTGCTGGGGGGGCACATTGCCCCAACAGACGGTAAATAACTTTTGAAAATACCTATCTCCAATTTTAGTGTTTTCTGAACCAAAATTTTGCGAGGAATCCGATGGTGTGGTCCCTGAAATATGAAAAATTTCCATTTTGGAGATAGCACCTATTTTTTGAAAAGTAAATATTCGTCATGCACAAAAGTCAAATAAATTGAAAATATTATGAGTGAATATTTATACTAACACTAGAATGTATCGAACATGAATTAGTGATATATTTTAGCTGAGATGATACTATATCTGCTCATACATGTACATGAATTAGTACATTAACCCTCGTCGGCCGAGAAGGGGTGGGGCGGATGCCGCCTCATAGGGGTTTTTCGCGATAGCTCAAAACACGCTGAGGGAAAACAGCTGAAACTTGGCATACCTAATATTTTATTCAAGCTGGATCTTTTGACACCAACTGCGTTTTCAGGTCAGGTCAGGTCACTGACCTATGACGTCATAAATGAACCTCTGCACGGTCCTCAGAAGTTGCAACTTTGCAACGCCCTCAGTGCCAGAGGAACTTTCACAGGAAGATGAAACTTACAGGACGTAGTATCCTTTAGAGGTCTCACAAATTGTATATCTCAGATTTTTCCCAAATGTCACATGAGGTCAGTTCGGTCACGTGACCTCACCATAATAAGTCAATGGAGGGAAATATGAAAACTGTTATTTTGACGCCGGAAATTGTCTAAAAACTGTCCCAAGCACATGAAATCGTGGTTTCATGCACTCTTTGTAAGGTCCGATCATGAAACCACGATTTCATGTGCTTGGGATAGCTTTAGATCATTTCCGGCGCCAAAATAACAGTTTCAATATTTCCCCCATTGACTTATAATGGTGAGGTCACGTGACCGACCTGACCTCATGTGACATTTAGGTTAAATCCGATGTAAACAAGTTGTGAGACCTCAGAAGGATACTACGTCCTGTAACTTTCATCTTCCTGTGAAAGTTCCTCTGGCACTGAGGGCGTTGCAAAGTTGCAACATCTGAGGACTTCGCAGAGGTTTATTTATGACGTCATAGGTCAGTGACCTGACCTGACCTGAAAACGCAGTTGAGGTCAAAAGATCCAGTTTGAATAAAAGATTAGGTATACCAAGTTTCAGCTGTCTACCCTAAGCGAGTTTTAAGCTATCGCAAAAAGCCCTATGAGGCGGCACCCGCCCCACCCCTTCTCGGCCGACGAGGGTTAATGTACTAGTTCATGTACATGTATGCGCAGATATAGTATCATCTCAGCTAAAGTATATCTCTAATTCCTGTTCGACACATTCTAGTGTTGTTACAAAAATTAACTCAATATATTTTCAATTTATTTGACTATTATGCCTGACGAATATTTATTTTTCAAAAAATAGGTGCTATCTCCAAAATGGAAATTTTTCGGATCTCGGGGACCACACCATCGGATTCCTTGCAAAATTTTGGTCCAGAAAACACTAAAATTGGAGATAGGTATTTTCAAAAGTTATTTACCGTCTTTTGGGGCAATGTGGGGGGGGGGCAGATTCTGCCCCCCTGTCTAACTTCCGAACCGATGGTCGTAGAAAGACGGGGAAAACGGCAATCGAAAGCTCTCAACAAGGCGGATCTTAAGAGCCCAAATTTTTTTGCTTAAGTAGGTCAGAGGTCAGGTCAAGGTCAGGTCAAGGGTACAACATGCAAGTTTCTACAGTATCGGCCTTGCACCGTAGTTGCCGAAGAATGGACTGAGACTGATTGCCCAAAACGTGTTCTTAGACTACCAAGACAATATTCGTTGCATACAATGTCATTCAAAGGTCAAGGTCAAGGTCAGGTCAGGTCATGTCAGGTCACCAAAAACAAAATATAGAAAAGGGCATGTGCGACACATATGTTTTATGGGTCATTTTACTCATAGAATTCAATAGGCACACTCAATAAGTGATATGGACCACCTCTGGATGAATTTCAGGTCGAGGTCAGGTCAAGGTCAGGTCAAGTGAGGTCAAATTTTGAAGTTGGTTGTTAAGGCCTAAAAAGGTGTCTATCTGATGCAGTTTTTCACGGCAAATCGAATGGTGCTATTTTTGTTTCCGTACAAGGTCTAGAACTTCCAACAAAATCATTTTTCAAAATTTTTGTGTGTCGTGACGTCATGAAATTTTGAATAACTTCCACATTTTTGAACCGATTCTTTTAAAAATTGGTATGTAGGTGCACATAGACCACTGCTTTGACATATATTCCGTTTTTTTTATACACTCAAAATTTTGGATTTTATAAATATTTTCCCAAAAAAGTTCAGTTTAAAAAAAAAAGGGCCAAAATCCAATATTTTCAAAAAACCGAGATAGCCATTTGATAGACAAAGTAGAATCACGTATAACCTTTTTTGTTACGTCTTGATTCCTTTAAAAATAAAGATGTTAGCGGCGTTTGAAATTTTGCCATTTTTTAGGCGAAAATGGCGAACATGACGTCACTAAAACGTCAATTTCTCAAAAATTTCCGACGGATTTCGCTCAAATTTTCAGGGAACGTGTCAAATTGATGTATGATAAGGTACTGAAAGTTTGACGTCGCTGGCGTAACGCGTTTAGAAGTTATTGGCGAAGAACGGGAGGGGGGCAGATTCTGCCCCCCCCCCAGCGGGGCTCGGGTTAACCCTTCGCCCGTGGCCGTGTTGGTGTTTTGCCAGCCGCGAACGTATAGGAGGGGGGTCCGTTGGACCCATCCCCCTTGCCGTTTAGCTCCTGTCCTGTCCTGATCAAGCTAGAGCTTCGCGGAAAAAACGAGCGTACTGACCGTGACGAGAGGAAGCCGATGATACCCAATTTTAAGGTTCTAGGTCATTGGTTGACCTTCCAGGTCAGGTCAATGACCTAAAAGTCGGGTAAATCGGAACCTGTTAGAACGTCGTTAAGTTTTGGTGCTATGGTGATTTTCAGGGGGGGGGGGTTACACACGAATATCATGTTAGTTTTGATCACAGATGATGTCTTCATGCATTTCGGTCAGGTCGGGTTAGGTCAGGTCAACCAATAAGGATCCTGCCGGGTATTCGTAGTACGTGTTAAAGTGACCATCCCACCTTAACATTAGTTTTGAGTTGAGATAGCCAAATTGGTGGCTATGGTCTGCAAATACCGGTTTGGGCAATGGGCACTCACAACATCGAAAAATGCTTTAGTTCTGATATATGGAATTTCAAACTTGCAGTTTTCGGATTCTAAGGGGCTAATGCATTGGAATGCCCCCTTAGAATTTGTGACGTCAGCGGAGATCTAACGATTTTAAATGTTTTACTAAAACGTTTGGTAGCACGCGGCGGTAGGTATTATATAATACTGAACGAGGCCGGTGTAAATAAATTTTCAAGACCGAGGTCCTTACTGGATTTTTGAACGAGGCCGAAGGCCGAGTTCAAAAATCAGTAAGGACTGAGGTCTTGAAAATTTATCACCGGCCGAGTTTGGTATGTATTTTACTGTATGCCAACGATAAATTTATGTTCTGGACCGAAGCTCTTAGCCGACTTAGGAACGAGACCATCCCAAAATGTTGGCTTAAGTGCAAACTGGTAATGCATTTTTGACCATGGTCAATTTGCTTACACCAGTTATTACCACACCCCTCCGGCTAATGTATTTGAATAGGCCAGGCATACAGTAAATGCTGTTTTGCGCGCAACAAGTGCCGCACTTTCAAATAAAGTCGCTAGGAACAGCGGAGATCCCAAAAAAATCAAACAAAAGTAAAGCCTAATATCTTGAAAACCAGTGAATATTTTTCAGTGAAATTTGGTAGATATTCATTTTTGATCTTTCCGAACCAGGGGACATCACTTTTATGCCAATTCATTAACTTTTTTGAAGGTGGGAGGGTCCCTTTAACCGCCTCTGACAGCTTCGTAACATGTTAAGAATGCACCCAACCTACTTCATAAATGTTCAAATGGCTGCTAAATTCTAATTCAGCTAAAAAACAAGCAAAGAAACATGTAAAACTCGGAAAAGTGAACCGAGGTCATCAAAGGTCAGTGACCTGACCTGACTTTCAGCTGACCTTGACACCCACCCTAGGGCACGGGACCAGCATCATATCACATGTTTGAGCGCTGAAACCACAAGAAGACTGCAAACGTGCGGCTAATGCGAGCCAACATACGCCGAATCGCGATTCCGGCCAAACATGGTCTCGAGAAGTAGGTCACAGGTCATAGGTCACTTGGGTCAGGGTCGTGAAATTTTCTGGGTTGGTGTAAAATTGATTAACTAAAAGTACTAAAAGTTTAAAAGTTTCATCGCGATCGGCCGCTTTTTACGCGAGATTCGCGGAAAACCGAGGGGGTCCGATCGACCCTCCCCCCCCCCCTAAAACGGGCGAGGGTTAAGCCTCTCCACTTGGTATCGTGTACTTCTTTGATGCATCGATGTCTTTCAGAAGTTATTTTAGAATGAAACAGTAGAGGCGACAGCACAACCGTTTCGTGTTCAGCCTTACACATGATGCATGCATTTACACTCACTAAAACACGCTACCAAACCTTTAGTTAGTTAAGTCATTTTTCATTCCATACAAGAAGTTCGGATGTGCACTAATTTGTCAAAACTATTGCTGCAACCCTTGAATACATGGCCGCACACTTGAAGGTCAATATGCCGCAACAGCAATCAACAGTGAGTCTCCAGTGTACCTATATAAAAGTACGGCAGTGACAAAGACTCAGATTTCGAGTGGAGGGAGACTCAGTCACTCAGACATAAAGCGCGGCCCGCGCGTCTGCAGTCGGAGGCGCGTTAGCACCAAGGCTATAGAACTCCGTTAGCACCTCACAATGTGTTCTCCTACTCTTCAACGGATCCTGAAGCTGGGACTGGTCAGCGTCCTAACTGTTCTCGTCATCCAGCAATGTCTGCTGTACAGCTCGCAGGTCGTTCTCACATCTGTGACGCGAGGTCCGAGTCGGTATCCTCGTATCACTCTCTGTCCACAAAGTCCAGCCCCGCCTTTCCTAATGGCTGCCGCGTTTCACCGGCTGGCAAACGGGTCCATCGGCATCCAAGAGCTGTACGACAAAGTCACCCTTTATCTCATGAACAATAATGGCGCGCTTGATACCTGGTACATGGATCAAAAAGGGCTTCGATTTGAAAGAAATCGTACGGGGCGATGGCGAGAAAAATATTACCTGCAGTTCTTCGCCATGGGAGATACAAGACAGAGTTTCGCCTTCACTCGCTGCGTCACTTTTGAAGCGGGTGACGCTTTGAATACGGCTTCGAGTCGACGATATGCTTTATACATCGCTGCTGTGTCGTCGCCTCTGTTCGAAGGAGTTCTGTCGGACACATTTAAAAAGTCGTCGTATCGTCTTTTCATTCACGGCGATCAAATACCAAACGTTGATGACCTTCCAGAGTGGGCTCCCTACACGACCAACGAGAATGTGTTTCCCGGAAAGTACGTCCACTTTTCGATCTCTGCTCGCCGCACCGAGCGAGTCAGCGTGCGTCGGATGCCGTGCTCGTCCCGTCCCGGCTACTCGCGGACCCAGTGTCTGAAGGAGTGCCAGTGGAGGCGGCTGGTGGCACGTGCAGGCTGCAGGATACCGCACATGGTCGGGCGCGAGACGTTCCTGCCCGACGTAGGTGGGTTCATGGAGCACGTGCCTCTCTGCTCGACAGTTCCTCTTCCGGAAAACACGCCCTTGAAAGAAGGGGGCTCCGTCAATCAGAAAACACCATGTTTGAATTTCAACGATGAGATGCTTCTAACGGGCCTAATCAAATACTATCTTCTATTTGAATCGAGAGAACAGGGTTCTTTATCTTCTGAACTACGAAGACAAGCCAAGAACTTCGCAATGACGTCTTTATCTCTGAGCAACAAGACCTCACTAGTGACGGCAACTCTTTCGCCAGGTCACTCGATGTACTCTTCACCGCCACCGCCGCCACCGCCGCCACTGCAAACGCCACCGCCACCGCCGCCACCGCCGCCACCGCCGTCACCGCCGTCACCGCCGCCACCGCCGCCACCGCCATCACCGCCGCCGCCACCGCCGCCACCACCGCCACCGCCACCTCCTCTGTTCGTTTTTCCTCCAAAATCTTTCTCATTTTTCCCCGGCAGCGATCTTTGAAATCAACGACACAGACTGTGCGTTTCCTTATCAATGTCATCAGACAGAATATACCGTAACAAAGAAATCCATATCCAGCGTAGGATGGAACAAGTGCTATGTTTATATCACTTTTTCATTCGATTTCAGAGAGGAGGTTTTTGCAGAATCTCTGGCTATGAGTTTTTCTGAACTGCTTGCGGGAATAGGAGGTTTTATCGGACTTTTCACTGGATTTTCTTTGTTTACTTTGGTGGGAATGATGGATGAGGCTGTGTCTCTGGTGAAAAACAGTTTGAACTCTATGCGTCGGAAACTTAAACTCAATGTTTCGGTTGCTTTCAATTGAAAAAAAAATTGCTTTCGAATATTTGTGTTAAATGGCAAAACAAAGTTCAAATTTTCTTATTTCGAGCTGTCTTACATTTGATACGGAATGCAGCATCCAGACATAAAATCTCTGAAATAAAAAAAATGTCTTAAACCATAACCTCTCATCATAAATATTAGCCAGAAAAGGGGTTGGTTAGGTAGGGCATCTGTTAAACCGCAGCTTAGCCCATGAAAATCCCATGCTGGTGCACAGTCTACAGCATCAAAGCACCACTTACCATTTGGCTCACACATCACTTGTATCGATCTGGGGCAGAGGGAATGAAATGACTTAATAGCAAGTCAACGAGAACATCGTGCCTCTCAATATTTGCTTTCCATGAGTGCGGCATAAGCTAAATAGAGACGCTGTCATTTGCAGGCAAAATTGACACTATGAACTGCCAGGCAAAAGTGCATTTGTTTGCGGCAACTCTTGCTGAATGACGGCGGCGGTTGTTGACGTTAGCAGGACCATCAGACAGTAGCTGGTCGATTCACAGTTCATTGAAGAACATTGGACCGCTGCGCTAGAAATTGGAAATACCCTGGCTTGGAAAGTCAGAGCGCGAGTTCGTTCCGTCGGTGGCGGAGAAGCACCTCACCATGTGCTCTCCTACTCTACAGCGGATCCTGAAGCTGGGACTGGTCAGCGTCCTAACTGTTCTCGTCATCCAGCAATGTCTGCTGTACAGCTCGCAGGTCGTTCTCACATCTGTGTCGCGAGGCCCGAGTCGGTATCCGCGCATCACTCTCTGTCCACAAAGTCCAGCCCCGCCTTTTCTTATGGCTCCCGCGTTTCACCGGCTGGCAAACGGGTCCATCGGCATCCAAGAGCTGTACGACAAAGTCACCCTTTATCTCATGAACAATAATGGCGCGCTTGATACCTGGTACATGGATCAAAAAGGGCTTCGATTTGAAAGAAATCGTACGGGGCGATGGCGAGAAAAATATTACCTGCAGTTCTTCGCCATGGGTGATACAAGACAGAGTTTCGCCTTCACTCGCTGCGTCACTTTTGAAGCGGGTGACGCTTGGAATACGGCTTCGAGTCGACGATATGCCTTATACATCGCTGCTGTGTCGTCGCCTCTGTTCGAAGGAGTTCTGTCGGACACATTTAAAAAGTCGTCGTATCGTCTTTTCATTCACGGCGATCAAGTACCAAACGTTGATGACCTTCCAGAGTGGGCTCCCTACACGACCAACGAGAATGTGTTTCCCGGAAAGTACGTCCACTTTTCGATCTCTGCTCGCCGCACCGAGCGAGTCAGCGTGCGTCGGAGGCCGTGCTCGTCCCGTCCCGGCTACTCGCGGACCCAGTGTCTGAAGGAGTGCCAGTGGAGGCGGCTGGTGGCACGTGCAGGCTGCAGGATGCCGCACATGGTCGGGCGCGAGACGTTCCTGCCCGACGTAGGTGGTTTCATGGAGCACGTGCCTCTCTGCTCGACAGTTCCTCTTTCGGAAAACACGCCCTTGAAAGAAGGGGGCTCCGTCAATCAGAAAACACCATGTTTGAATTTCAACGATGAGATGCTTCTAACGGGCCTAATCAAAGACTATCTTCTATTTGAATCGAGAGAACAGGGTTCTTTATCTTCTGAACTACGAAGACAAGCCAAGAACTTCGCAATGACGTCTTTATCTTTGAGCAACAAGACCTCACTAGTGACGGCAACTCTTTCGCCAGGTCACTCGATGTACTCTTCACCGCCGCCACCGCCATCGCCACCGCTGCAAACGCCACCGCCACCGCCGCCACCGCCGCCACCGCCGTCACCGCCGTCACCGCCGCCACCGCCGCCACCGCCGCCACCGCCGCCACCGCCATCACTGCCGCCGCCACCGCCGTCACCGCCGCCACCGCCACCTCCTCTGTTCGTTTTTCCTCCAAAATCTTTCTCATTTTTCCCGGCAGCGATCTTTGAAATCAACGACACAGACTGTGCGTGTCCTTATCAATGTCATCAGACAGAATATACCGTAACAAAGAAATCCACATCCAGCGGATGGAACAAGTGCTATGTTTATATCACTTTTTCATTCGATTTCAGAGAGGAGGTTTTTGCAGAATCTCTGGCTATGAGTTTTTCTGAACTGCTTGCGGGAATAGGAGGTTTTATCGGACTTTTCACTGGATTTTCTTTGTTTACTTTGGTGGGAATGTTGGATGAGGCTGTGTCTCTGGTGAAAAACAGTTTGAGCTCTATGCGTCGGAAAATTAAATCCAATGTTTCGGTTGCTTTCAATTGAAAAAAAAAATTGCTTTCGAATATTTGTGTTAAATGGCACAACAAAGTTCAAATTTTCTTATTTCGAGCTGTCTTACATTTGATACGGAATGCAGCATCCAGACTTAAAATCTCTGAAATAAAAAAATGTCTTAAACCCTAACCTCTCATCATAAATATTAGCCAGAAAAGGGGTTGGCTAGGTAGGGCATCTGTTAAACCGCAGCTTAGCCCATGAAAATCCCATGCTGGTGCACAGTCTACAGCATCAAAGCACCACTTACCATTTAGCTCACACATCACTTGTATCGATCTGGGGCAGAGGGAATGAAATGACTTGATAACGAGTCAACGAGAACATCGTGCCTCTCAATATTTGCTTTCCATGAGCGCGGCATAAGCTAAATAGAGACGCTGTCATTTGCATGCAAAATTGACACTATGAACTGCCAGGCAAAAGTGCATTTGTTTGCGGCAACTCTTGCTGAATGACGGCGGCGGTTGTTGACGTTAGCAGGACCATCAGACAGTAGCTGGTCGATTCACAGTTCATTTAAGAACATTGGACCGCTGTGCTAGAAATTGGAAATACCCTGGCTTGGAAAGTCAGAGCGCGAGTTCGTTCCGTCGGTGGCGGAGAAGCACCTCACCATGTGTTTTCCTACTCTTCAGCGGATCCTGAAGCTGGGACTGGTCAGCGTCCTAACTGTTCTCGTCATCCAGCAATGTCTGCTGTACAGCTCGCAGGTCGTTCTCACATCGGTGTCGCGAGGTCCAAGTCGGTATCCGCGCATCACTCTCTGTCCACAAAGTCCAGCCCCGCCTTTTCTTATGGCTCCCGCGTTTCATCGGCTGGCAAACGGGTCCATCGGCATCCAAGAGCTGTACGACAAAGTTACTCTTAACCTCAAGTATAACGACTCTCTTGTCACGGTATACCGGAACGAAAATGTAGCCAAGGTTGGCCTGGAGATTCCTGGAACATGGAGAGAAAGATTTTACTGGCAGGTTCTGCTCACGGATCCAAGGTTACAAAGTGTAGCATTCATTCGCTGCGTCACTTTTGAAGCAAATGAAGTTATAAATATTGAAGCATGCCGACGAAATTCTTTGACTATTGAAGTGGTGAGTTCTCCACTTTTTGCATCATACCTGTCCGGCGGAATGCTTGAGTCCTCGTACCGTCTTTTCGTTCACGACGGTGAAGTACTCAACGTCGATGACCTTCCAGATTGGGCTCCCTACACGACCAACGAGAATGTGTTTCCCGGAAAGTACGTCCACTTTTCGATCTCCGCTCGCCGCACCGAGCGAGTCAGCGTGCGTCGGAGGCCGTGCTCGTCCCGTCCCGGCTACTCGCGGACCCAGTGTCTGAAGGAGTGCCAGTGGAGGCGGCTGGTGGCACGTGCAGGCTGCAGGATGCCGCACATGGTCGGGCCCGGGACGTTCCTGCCCGACGTAGGTGGTTTCATGGAGCATGTGCCACTCTGCTCGACAGTGGCTGTTCGGGAAAACACCTCTCTGCTGCACGATGGTTCCATTAGTCTGAGTGAAGCGTGCATTTCCCAGGGCAGTCAAATGCATCTAACGGGATTGGTCGAAGACTATGTTCTCTATACATCGCGAGGAAAGGTCTCGTCGGCAAGAACGGAAGGAGTTTCCTCGCCTCCAGACAGAACAACTTCGTCAGCCTTGGAAACATCGCAGCCGGCTACCTTGACGACATTAGCCGTATCATCGTCACAAATAACTTCATCCGGATATATTCCTCCACCTCCTCCTTCACGGACGTCTGCTCTTCCTCCTGAGGCCTTCTCATTTTTACCGGCAACGACCTTTGAGATCAACGAAACAGACTGTTCATGCCCGGACTCTTGTCAGCACACAGCGTACACCCTCACAGAGAAGAAGACCTTCTCCGGGGAGTCTTTGAACCAGTGTATCTCCTTCATCACTCTGACTTTTGACTTCACCGAAGATGTTTTCGCCGAATCACTAGCGGTCAGTGTTCCTGATCTCTTCGCCAACATCGGAGGTTTCATTGGGCTTTTCACTGGGTTTTCCTTCTTTACCCTAGTTGAAATGCTGAGCGGGATTCTGAACATGCTTGAGGAAAAAACGAAAAGATCGAAAGCTGGGAGAAGCCAGATGAGTGTTTCAGAAATCAAGATCGTGGACAACATGCCTTGAATTGGAAATTGGCAGGAGACGCAATAACGGATTTAAATGCCCTTTTTGATGGCCGACCCCTTTCAACCAATCTAAACGATTTAAACATTAGGTGCTTGTGCATTGTGCAATGGGGCATTCCATGAATGCTTATATATGATTTTGGACTGACAAAAATAATTATTTCATACTCATGCATACCAACATATTTCACCAATCGTCTATGGTAGCTTAAACTTGTCTTTTTTTTACTGTTTCAAATTTTCGGCTGCTTTCGGCCCTTTCTCACCTGCACCAGCTGCATATCCGGAGCAGTGCCAGCATCACAGAACACAGAAGCCTCCTGTCGGCGGCGCATTAGCGCATTAGCGCACATGAGCGCGGTGAGTTGGATCGTCGTGCCCGGACACTGTAGACTCGCGGTCCTCTGAATATCCGGCTCACGTGCCGCCGGCGGGCCGCGGGGCACCACGAGCTGAGGCCTGAGCGGCTCGTGAGGCACGTGCACTGTGCAGTAGCAGTTGGCACCAGTCCCAGCACGAGCGTTTAGCTCACTCACTCTGAGAGGATAGTTATGTCAAGGCATCGACACACCGCTTAGGCGAGTGATTTGCTTTATCGTTCTTCGTAAGTCGGTGCTGGATGTTGATTGTAGCACGTAATGTGTCTTTGAAGCTGTTGTGTTTGTCAACACACACTATCACTACTCGTCACGGGTGTCCACTGTATATCTCTCGCACTCGCCGTCCCATCACCCGTCCCAGACTACACTGTGACGGCCTATACAGTCTCAACTCTCAGACCGAAACCGGGGAAGCCTGACGGCCGGCCCTCAGTGCACCCGAGCGCGGCTGAGCCCCGCTACCGGGATTCACTGCAGCCGGCTGGTTTTGGATTCGTGACTTGAATGTAATTTTTCTGTCGTGTTGATGGGGTCGTAGTGTTAGAATAAGCTTTAGATTTTACGCTGTTAGATTTAGAATAGACTTAGCCGCTTTGAGATTGTGTGAAGTTACAACACTTACTGAAGTTGTACCTATGGGGTAAGGTGCCTAATTAGCGACCCTTTCCGATTTGCGACCTACCTCCCTACAGAAAAACTGGCAGGAGAAAACGGGGTAAAAATATCGTCAAAAGGTCAGCCATACTCTGGTTATCAAATTAAATTATTTTCCGGTCGTCGATGTTTCTGGTGGGACGTTTCAGGTGAGTTTAAATAAAAATGACGAGTTTCTTATCCAAAACGGGTGTGTTTGGGCCCTCTCTGATGAAAAGCGATGCACATTAGGATGATGCACCTTTTTTATTCTGAATCGACGTTCCTTCTTCAATTGATTGCCGTTTTCCCATAGTGAATCGCTCAACTGTGCACAGCATGGCGGTTAAAAATGTGTCGCAACTCATATTTTCTATTTGCGCCTGACATGGTCGCAAATAGCTCAAGAAGGGAAAGAAAGGGGAAAAGAGAGAAATGAAAATGAGGTGTTGCTGAAGCTTGCAATGTGTGGCAGGGGATGCCAAATGTCGTCACCGACTGCAGGGGTGCCGAATTCAGCGCGGACCTCGAATATCATACGAGATAGCCCGCAAAATTTGGGTTTCCGCCTTCTTTTCGCCTTTCGGTGCATCACGTGATCAGTTTTTACTTCCGTAAATGTGTTGGATAAACGTTCCTGTTCGAGTGATTGAGTGCTTTGCGTATAGGTTACCTTTTTGAGATCATATTTCATCTTTTCAGGCGTCGCATATTTTGCCATTTTTAATATGGGGAAACCCATAGACTTATTAGCGACCCTCCCCGGTCGCTAATCGGGAAGAGTTCCCTATTAGCGTTTTTTGCAATGGTTTGCCAAAATGCTCACTACAAATAAGTTAGTGAATATTGGGGCAGAAAATGACTATATTTTAATAGAAAAATGAACGGTCTCTCCGAAAATCAAGCCAGTAATACAGTGGCACCCACAGAGCGTGAGCAATGACGGTTCAAATTAAGTGGGTCGCTAATTAGGCACCTTACTAGTTGGAACCCCAAAGGGGGTATGGTAGCTTATTTGTGAGCTCACGTACGAGTAGGTATGGGGCAGATTAGAATAGCCGTTTAATGCATCACCCATTTGAATCTGTATTTTTAGCTTTATTTTAGAGATAGACTAGGACATGAAGCCAACAATTTCGGTTCGTAATCAGCTATAAAAAATATATTCAAGCTTCAAGCTTCCTTGTCGTATAATGTTAGACAAGAGACGTCCTTACTTGCTGAAAAATCAGCTATTTATATTTGATCCGCTTGCTGTCATTGCGTTGCATGTTTGGTTGATGCAAGGAGGGGTAACTGTTCTGAAACGTATGTTCTGCACTGTCACATGCATTCCAGCGTTCGGTCCAATAAATAAAAACGCGCAATGTTGTGTTTACTTAGAACTCATGAATCCAATGTTAGCGCTAAAATAAAATATCAGTTTTGACCTCTATCAATCGGCTTCAATGTAGTGCAGCAATGCCGAAGAAGAATGCAATATGTGGTGCATTGTACTCGTTTTTCGTTACATGCTCGCAAGTCGTAAGATTCACTCGCTTGCACTGAACACTTGTTGATATATAGCCTCAGCCTCTGAGCACATACCTTTAAATCTGGCCCATTTGGAACCCCCCTCCCCAAAGGTCCCTCTCAGCCTTTCAAACCTCGTTACTGACCACTGTATATCACCCCAGTGACTATCCCACCTGTCCATATATAGGTACGGTTCTCCAGGGTATTAGTCGTTGGTCGCTCGGCGAGCGGGAGGGCAACCAGTTCCGCCCCTGTATCGCGTGACCCCTTGCTCCGCCCAGTTACGCACGAGCGTACTCCACGCCGCGTAGTAGCGTGGGGAGGGGAGGGTTAGAATGGTGGCATGTGTAGAGGCTAGAACCGGTTTCCACCGCCATGCGACCGCCCAGCGACATGGAGCGGGGTCAGTGACCAGGGCGCAGGGAAAGGTCAGAGGTCAGCTATAACGTAGAACTTTGTGTCTCCCTCCCCTCCGCGTGTAACGACCGCACGACAGCGGCCGGCCGCCGATCAGGCTTGACATGTCAAGGTCACCCGCAGTCAACGGGCTCAGAGGGTTGGTCGAGTGCGCATCCGTGGCTGACGACAGTCTCGACCATGTGCTATGGTGCCGATAGACTAGCGTGGGTAATAAGTTTTTGTTCAGTGCATATGGCTGCTGGGGTGTGTCATCTTGATATGATGCTTTGTAACATGTATGATACGCTTAAAACCTCGCTGGCAGTGGCCGAGAGGAGAGGGGGGAGGAGGGAGGCGGGTGCCGCCTCCACGTTTTTTTTTTTTTTTTTGATAGCTGCGAGAGCTGAAATTTGGCAAGCCTGACCTTTGATTCAAGCTGAATTTTTATGACAGCAGCTGTATTTTCACCCTCGCCCATATTGGTGTTTTGCCAGCGTCTATCGTAGCGCATCCGTGGCTGACGACAGTCTCGACCATGTGCTATGGTGCCGATAGACTAGCGTGGGTAATAAGTCAATATTATATAAAGTCAATATTGATTAACTCGAAGGTAGGAGGGTCCGTTGGACCCCTTTGCCGTTCAGCCCCTAATCGAGCTAGAGCTTCGCGGAATAAGAACGTGTTGCCCGTGACGAGAGGAGGCCGATGATACCCAATTTTAAGGTCCTAGGTCATTGGTTGACAGGTCAATATAACTCAAAAGTCGGGGAATCGGGACCTGTAGAGCTTCGTAAAGTGAAGCTGTTATAGGGTTTTGCGGGGTGCTGATCACGAAATTCAAGTGATCACAGATGATGTTTTTGTGCATTTAGGCCAGGTCGGACCAGGTCTGGTCAGGTCACATGTTACGAGGGAACCAAAACTACTTCTGAAATGTTCAAACGGTTTCTAAATGCGAAATCAACTCCAAAATCTACCCTAAAAACATGTAGAACTCGAAAGAGTGAACAAAGGTCATCAAAGGTCAGTGACCTGACTGACCTTCACGTGACCTTGATACCCACTAGAATCCATGGGATCAACCTTTCACATGTTTGATCGCTTAAAGCCACAAAAAGACAATAAAACGCGCTCTACTCGAAATACGCCAAAACGCGATTCCGGCCAAACATGGTCTCGGAAAACAGGTCACAAGTCAAAGGTCTTTTGAGCCAGGGTCATGCAAATTAAAGGGTAGGCGTAATATTGATTAACTCGAAGGTACTGAAAGTTTCGTCGCAATCAGCCGCTTTTTGCGCGAGTTATTTGCGAAAAACTGAGAGTAGGAGGTCTGTTCGACACCCTCCTACAAGTGCGAAGGTTAAGGTCAGGCCGTTGACCAATGACGTCAAAAGTGAATCTCTGTAAGGTCCCAAAATGTCGCGACGTCGCAGCACCCTTCGTGCCAGGGGACTTTTCAACGGGGAATGAAGCTTATATGATCTAGTACTATCTCCCAGAGGCCTCACAACTTGTATGTAGCTATCTCGTATTTTCTTAAGAGTCACCTGAAGTCAGGTCGGTCACGCAACCTCTCGGTCACGCAACGCAAAATATGAAAACTGTTATTTTGGCGCCGGGAGCCATCTAAAGCTGTCTCAAGCGCATGAATTCGCGATTTCATACAATATTTGCAAGCCCCAGCATTCACTTTTCCATTCTTGAAGTTAGGCGACTTCATTTATGACGTCACTAAGGTCACAGGAGATTTCACCAAAAAGTCCCGATCAAATTGAGCTAGCGAGTCGGGAAGCCACCAGTGGCCTTGTAAGGACCTACCGAATCGAAGAAGCGATATGACCTTGAGCCAGCCTCGTGGCCTGAGTGGCTCTGCCCTGACATGACCTGAGGTAAAAACCTTAAATTGACCTCAACAAAAACAAAGCGTATAGACGCGCTTGAGCATGCAAAACTCGATGGTGCCATTATCTTGGCTCTGTAACCACTTATGGTGAAGTTGTTTACCAAAAACCGATCCCGCGACTTGGAGCACTTATACTAACCTCAGAGTTTATCGGTGGACCTGACTCTGAGACATTCAACTCGGGTACCAGTTGCTGCATCTCATACGACGCACGCGCTCAAGTTTATCCGCAAGGCGCTAGCTCAATTAGGGGCAAAAAGACGAAGAGGGGTCGTAATCGCCCCCCCCCCTCGGCCGGGGTATATGCAGAAAACCCAAAATTTCGTTGAGGGTTAAGCACTGAAGTGATATATTATAATGCGAGAAGGTATAGGTCAAAACAAGTATGCACACGAGCGGATGTGAATAAAACTGTGTTTGAGGTATGCCTATATACACTCGATTTGCTTTAGTTATTGGTAAGAACAGATACAACCAAGAAGAGCTCCCCTGAAGAAAAGGTGGCGCACCGGACGGGTGCGATTTTAAAGGGACACTCCCACCTTAACATTAGTTTTGAGTTGAGATAGCCAAATTGGTGGCCATGGCCTGCAAATACCGGTTTGGGCACTCACAACATCGACAAATGCTTTAATTCGGAGATATGGAATTTCAAACTTGCAGTTTTCGGATTCTAAGGGGCTAGTGCATTGGTATGCCCCCTTAGAATTTGTGACGTCAGCGGAGATCTAACGATTTTTAAATCTTTTACTAAAACGTTTGGTAGCACGCGGTGGTATATGCTGCTTTGCGCGCAACAAATGCCGCACTTTCAAATAAAGTCGCTAGGAACAGCGGAGATCCCAAAAAGTAAACAAAAGTAAAAGTCTAATATCTTGAAAACCGGTGAATATTTTTCGATGAAATTCGGTAGGTATTCGTTTTCGCTCTTTCTGAACCGAGCGACATCACTTTCGTGCCAATTCATTAACTTTTTTGAAGGTGGGAGGGTCCCTTTAAGGTCTAAGGTCAGTCGGGGACCTCTAAGTTCGGATCAAGCGCTGCATGTTAGGGTTTAAAAAAAAATGGGGGCAAAAAAGCATTCCGATTTTGGCAGCATCGTCATGCTTTGTCACGGCACTCATCCACTCCCTCGGCCGAAATATTAGCTCCTTTTCGTATGAGTTCTGGCATAATTCCGCACATTATGCTGCATGTTGTTTGCCATGAAAAAAGCATGTTCAGCTACGTTTTCGCAGTACGCACTAACCTAACCACCATCCCATCATCCACCACTAGCCACCATCCTGTTCTGTGATCCCTTCCACCCCACACGAATCAGCCGAGATACTAGTCAGTCGGGCTAGCGCTATCCTCCCCTCCCTTCCTGACTGCACAGCGCTAAAACCCAGAGCCGAGACTTCCCGAGCGCGACCTCTGACCCCACGCGGTCCGAAGGGTCGGCCGATGCCTAAGGGCGCGCCGCGCGCCGGCCACCCGGATAGCCTCTGCCGAGTCTCCCTTCCATACACCGTTTACTACGCGCTCGATTCATTCATGATTCTGTGTTTCCGCGTCCCTCTCGCTAGGTGGCACCATGGATGTCATAGGCGATCCCAGGAAGATTGCGGCCAGAATACCCCAAACGGCAGAAAATGAGGTTTTTGGTGGATATCTCGGAAAGTATTTGGCATACAACGATGCAATTTCACAGTCTCGTGGTAAATGTGCATACACATAATTCGGGTTGATGCTTATGCATTTGAACATTATATAGGACCAGATATTTCCGAAAAAGCAAAACCAACAAGACTTTTACTGGAGAACCGTACCTAACACAATGACCGCCACGTCCATGCTACCCTCCTCGTGCTCCCCGGGACTGACAGACGTGGTCTCATCTCTCCGGCCGGGCCGCGTATGACCCAGTGTCTGGTTCACTGCGCGCGACCAGCCGGACAGGGCTGTCCGGGCCCGGCCGGACACTGGTTCACGGCCCGAGCCGGACAGGGCTGTCCGGGGTCGACCGGCCACTGTCTGCTTCACGGCCCGAGCCGGACAGGGGCTGTCCGGGCCCGGACAGCCACTGGTTCACGGCCCGAGCCGGACAGGGCCGTCCGGGGTCGACCGGCCGTGACGACCGCACAGTGAGAGACGATGACTGGTCGTATTGGACGCAGCCCGCTACGGCTGGAACCTTTATTGCCTGGATGGTGAGCTGCATGGCTTGTTAGCCAGGCCAGCAGCTGGTAATGCGATGATAGTTGTGTGTGGATACCCAGGATACGCATGGATAGGGTATCCTGGCGTGCCGATGTATGTTTACATATAATGTATAATCATTGCTGGTCTCTGACTAAACAGATGAGGATCGACTAGTTCGATTATGGGCTTGGGATTTTGGAATGGTGGTTGATGCCTGCTGGATATCAGTAAAACACATTATGGATTGATAAATGAATCTAATGACCACGGAGGTAATTCATGATTAACCCGGCAGGCGGTGGGCCTACCAGCCACCTTCCGCGCGGTGGGGGGGGGGGCACTTTTTTGCCCCCCCCGTATCTCCGAAACTACTGGACGGATCCGGAAAATTCAAACGGCGTTCGATAGCCCTGTCAAATTTGTCGAAGGAAACCAAATTTCATTGACCTCGGGGTCACCGATGACGTCACAGGTCAGGTCAAAGATAAAATGTTTCACCGTTCACGGGGCTTCTAGGGAAAGCGCTATAACACCGAGTAAAACGCATTTTGTCGAAAATCAGCGATAAGGCGTCAGTTGTCTAGTACATATGTTGCTATTAGAGGTCACTGGTCATACCAGGTCAGGTCACAGGTCAGGTCACCAAAGGTCACCAAGGGTCACCACATGAGCCCAACTTTACTAAGGTTATGCGATGCATGTTTTATGGCCAGTTTTTCATTTCCAACTCAATGGTGTTGGTTATAAGACCATCAGGTACGGTTTAGGTCACTTTCTGGTGGAGGTCAGGTCAAGGTCAGGTCAAAAAAGGTCAAATTTCAAAGTTGATATTTTTGCATAAAATGGGTATTGATTCGATGCAGCTCGTCACGGGGAGTCTAATGGTGGTCTTTGTTTTGCGCTACGAGGTCTAGAATTGCTAAAAATTGAGTTTGAAAATTTGACGTCATCAATTTTGAACAGTTTTTTCGCTATAACTTGGCCAAAAAAAGAGGTATCGATCTCAAATTTGGTATGTAGATAGAAGGCGGTAGGGGCTTTCACATATATTCCGGTTTTTTTCGAAATTCAAAAAAAATTTTGGATTTTTTGGCAATTATATTCAAAAAATCTATTTTTTGATTTTTGGGGGTCAAAATCCAAAAAATTCGAAAAACCGAAATAGCAGTTTTGTAGCCCTTTGAATTTCACACCTTTTATGTTTGACACATTTTTCTGTATCTCTAAAGCTGTAGGCCTGACAGCTCTTCCCGCGAAACCTTTTTTTGGGTCGAAAATGGCAAAAATGACGTCACTCTGACGTCATTAGCGGCCAACCTATCATAGCCTTTGGAAAAATTTTTGGTCACCATGTGCGCTAGCTGCTCCCGGGAGGGTACTGAAAGTTTGGTGACGATCGGCGCAGCGGTTCTCGAGATATATCGAAAAAACTAAAGGGGGGGCAAAAAAATGCCCCCCCCACCGCCTAGAGGGTTAATGGATATTCCACTTCGTTATTGTATCGTTCCCAAGAAGCTTACTCTATGAAGTTTCATTAATCACTTTAGAGTTGATAGATGAAATAATTGATTTACTAGATAGCATGTTATTATGTTGGTCAGGGGAGCAACTATTCACACGTGAGAGCGACAAACATGCTAACTGCGTTGCTTTTACTGCAGAGGATAAAACTTAATTTTACCTGTATAACTATGCTACTCATATCACCTTTTACCTCACCCGTTAACACTTGTTTATATGCGATGTTCAAATTTCCTTGAAACAGTTCAGTGCATATTGCATAATGCACACACCCGAACTATTTCGCACAGGACATGCGCCACTATAAATTGGAATTCTACGTTCCGAACGTAACACGCGTGCTAAAATGCACGGCCTCTTTTTCTGTCAATGTGACCTACAAATGATGACGTCATCGGAGCTGCACCCCGCTCTGCACCCCTCCCTCCTGGGGCACGCTTTTGGCCCTGAACGTGAAGTGCATTTTAAGCACTTTACGGTGGTTAGCTCGGGTACGCCAGGCGTTAGAAGCTCGCCACATCGGGGAAACGTGAACACCAAAGCGCACCGGACCGTGAGGTTTCTGGTAAAGTGCAGCTTTTGTATGTCGTGAGTGCGGCGAGTGCAGCTGTGACATGGGCCCATGAAGTCGTCAGTTTCATGGATTTTAACGGAACTTTGTTAGCGGAAAGCGCAGCAATAACTGGAGGGGTGCTGCTCCGTTGTTATTCGTGAATAAATGGCGTTGCTTGTCTGGTCACAAACTGATGGCTTATCTGCTCTTTTTACAGCTTCCGTAAGTTGTTCGTAAGTACTTTAAAGTACTTTTTTGTATGTACATTCTGCGTAAGCACGTTTGTGTAGGAGGATTACATTTTTTGTTATTGTCATGTGTAAGTGATGCAATTTTCATAGAAGCCTGACAATCATATCTACAATAATTTTATCCGTCAACACTTCATCACAAGTTCCAAAAATATATCATTCAAAAATATGAATTGGGCTCTGCCCATCAGATACACCGCCAAAAAATCCTGTCCATCCCTCTCCTCCCCCCCCCCCACTGTCCGACCGATGTATCCTGGCCACTGTCCTCCCTCCGTTGACCGGTGACCCGATGACCCGATGACCTAGCGGCTGTTCACACCGCACCGCAGCAGAGCCGTAGACGCAGTTCAGTCGAGAGAGACGCCCTTCTATTGACGGAGTCCGTGCGGCGTGACGGCTTCCGCGCATCGCTGCCCGCGGAATATCAAATACGGAATATTAGCACGGCCTGACGGACATTATATACGGGGATACCGGCTGCAGGACAGTGAAGACTGGTTGGGGGTTTTGAACTCAGTGTTGAGCTGTGGATCGCTCAGAGTACAACTTATCCAAATCTGCAAGGATGTCAATGAACAGTCAGGGCCGCAGGGTACTAAACCCTGAACGGAACCATGCCTCTTGCAGACCCGTGGTACTGGAATATTATGACCCCTCGATTCCGCTCTCATTCTGGTGAGTTTATCCTATGTGTTTACCAAACATCAAGTGAAAACCGGATGGTAAGCGTCATTACCCACTCACGGCACATAATCAGCCCTGCCGTGACAAATAACCTCGCCCATGTCACTGATGCATCAGCTGCACTGTATTCCTCCCCCCTCCCCATCCCGTGAATGATGGGCACATCGATATCGGGATGCATGCTGCTCGTGCAGCGACCACGCGGATCCAATCGACCTCAAGTTTGCATTGTTATGCAAACACAAAGTTGCGGTCCGACGTGAAACTTTCTCAAAGAATTTCGCGGCAGGATGCTGGAGTGAAGTTTTGACTGCTATTTTTCTTCTTTTGAAACCTTCAACGACAGCGTTTGGCGATCATTGGGCGCTGCAAGTTGTAAGACGTTACTGCGGTTCTTTTCAGGCTACATCGACTGGGTGGCGACATGAACGGCCGAATGTTGACCATGCTTTTAGTTGGCTCAAAATGGTGGAAGATATTTCACTGCTATGCTTTGCCCCCTGTCAATGCCGTGCATTACCTGACGGCCCATCATCAGAAGGGGAAATGGGTGCTGAAATGCTAGTGCCAATTCTTTTCATCGCACAGTGCAAGTTTCTTTTCCAGCTCACCGCTCGCGCTGGGCTAAGGTATTTATTATTGAGTCGGTATCAACATAATGAATTTGCTTCAGGGCGTCGAGGCAAAACTATATCTAAATGAAGACATAACACCCACCTTAATCTTTTACACCGCTTGCCATTGCCATACCATCAATATCTTAACGAACCCCGCCTTGTTTTCGCTTCCAATCACAGAGAACCATCACTGTACCAATTGACCAACTGAGCGGCCATGGGGTTCCGGTTGGCTGGGCCGATCGCCATCAGCCTGTTTTACCACTGCGAGCTCTCGTTTGTTATCCTGCAGGGCCACACAGTCTTTGACTCGGGCACACGCCGGATCTTCAGCCGCTGATCGGAATTGGAATGAATGCGATCTGTTGATCTGACTTTGCCTTGTCCCAGAATGTATTGTGATCGTGGTGGCCCACTGTTCATCGTGAGAACGAAAAGGTTATCGGAGAACTCTGTGACCAGTTTGTGACCATTGTACAACTGTGTAGATAAAATAGCAGACATGGTTTGCAATTGGTACTGGGTGGATTCAGATAGCAATTGCTGACCCGACCTATATCGTGTGCCATCTTTTCAAGCCATCCGTGTCGTGTCGTAGTGTCCTGGCGTATTTAAGTGCCGTGGTGTAATTTCAAATGGCCCAGTTGATCAATGATCTTTGACCAGTGATCATCCTCATCCTGTCGCCTGTGGATCAGCCATGCCACACGGACTCGATTAGTTTTCGTTGTCTCTCCACTGTCCACTGTCCAGCCCCATAATACCGCTATCCGCGCCACTGTTCAGTCCCGTCCGTTCTGACGTGTGGTCACCAGTCGGGGTCGAGTCGGGGCCACCGGACGGACACCTGAGCTCACTGAGGCGAGACGGAACGACCGCCGCCCCCGGCGACAGCGGGCCGACTGACAGAGCTACCGCGGCCACAGGCAGCCCATCGAGAGAGAGCGAGCGAGCTGAACGGGGATTTATTGGGGACCGTGACTAAAGACGAGGCTATTGTGTGGTCTCTCATACTCCTCACTACTCTCTCTCTCTCTCTCTCTCTCTCTCTCTCTCTCTCTCTCTCTCTCTCTCTTTCTCTTTCTCTCTCTCTCTTTCTCTTTCTCTCCTTGTTTCTTTCTCTCTCTTCATTCTTTCTTTCTCCTCTCTCTCCCCCTTTCCCTTTCTTTTCCTCTCTTATCCTTTTTCTCTTTCTCTCTTTCTCTCTATTTTTCTCTCTCTTTCTCTTTCTCTCTCTCCTCTCTCTCTCTCTCTCTCTCTCTCTCTCTCTCTCTCTCTCTCTCTTCCCCCTCCCATCCCCCGTCCCGTGCTATACCCTTCTTTCGTTATCGGTTTGTTATTTGTTATGTAGACTGTGTCCTCCTTATTTTAGTCGTATATTTGTCAGAGAGGTGTTGAAAGAGCCTGTCAAATTCTACATTCAGTTTCTCTTCTTATCATCTTTTCCTCGAATGCATCTCACCATTTGGCTTAGGTTATTCGGTAAAACCACTCAACCATTCCGGTCATCGCTGGTCGCCAGAAACAATTATCCACAAATTGTATGCAGACAGCCCGGAAATACCAGAAACAGATCAATGCGATGGAAAGTAGGGAGAGGAGAGCTATTGATCAGAAGAAAATCTTACACGAGACATTCAACAAGTTGGCCAGATGGCCCACCGTTCATCGTGATAAGGTCACCAGGGAGGTGTGCGACCAGATTGTGACCGTTCACCAAAGTATGTGCTGTGAGCTAGTTTTGTTCAGTCATGTTTTCAGTTGGAACAAGTATTTAGCGAGCAGGTACGTGCAACGATGTGAACTATTTATAAAAAAGCAGCGATGTAGCCTGGGCAGACCCGTGCGGTCAAGAAGTCTCTAAGCAGTTATTCTCTCTCGACCCCTAGAAATAAATACTTCCGACTGCACGGTAGCCTACCCGGAGCGCTTTACCGACTTCAAGTGGCACACAACTCCGGCCCGTGAATGACTGTGCACACTGACACACTGTGCATTGTGTACTGGATCAGTCTGGGCGCGGTCAGATTGACAGGAGACAAATGAAGATGGGCGTCTGGGGGTGAAAGGAAATCAGTTTGCGAATTGGATGATGCTACTAAAAGAAATCAGGCAATACTTAATCTATAGGTAAGTACCTAAGGGTTAAAATTTACCAGCTGCTTTCTCGTAGCTTTTTACAAATATTTTAGACTTTCAGATCTGAAACATTCCAGCTCAATTTGCAAAACAAACACAGATATGTGACTATGTCGGGAGTATATGGCGCATTTTTGGAACTATATTTGACTTGTAATTCTTTTCTAACCTGGTCGATTTTTAGAAAGCCAAGTCCCTGACATCCTTTTCATCTTCCTTGGTAAGTGCCCACGTCTGTGCAGAAATGGGTTCTTTTCGTCCAGGATCCCCGTCAGTTTTTTGTTCTCCTCATGGCCTAACATTAAACTGTCCGTGGTAAGCGAAGCGAGGAAGCCACGACCCTTGAGGTATTGGTCCTCGCCAATTAGACTACCAGGTACCATTTATCGGGAAAGTGTGGGGCCGGTCAGCTAACAGACTTAGTAATTAGATGTCTTGTTCACACATTTGTTTACCGATCGATCTTTTACATCGTGGTAAAGGTGTTTAAGACATTATTTTTGGTAGACAACAAAACTTCCTTTACCCTGTTCAGTTTGTTTTATTTTGAAACTGAGGGCTTAGTCTTTTCCTAAATATTGTTACTTTGTTGCACGAGTAGAATTTCACATTTCCTCCCTTTCTTTTGTCGCTCTTTACCTCTCCTCTGTCTTTGCCACCTCACCTTCGTTCTCAACGTCCAGACAACTCGGTATAACATGATATAACCGCTAACCGGCCGCCGTTTTGCGCCACCGTGACTGTTTTCGGCTCGGTTAGGCCGCCCGTACCCGCCAGCGGAACACAGTCAACCCACTGCTTCACTCGTCTCGTGTCATTGCTCCGTGGTGGGAGCCCGGCGGCCCTGTTCCGCTGAGTTCGGTGGCCCCGAGTCTGACTGGAAGTGCCGCTTAGGAGAGCGTTGTTTGTTGCGCGAAAAGTGTTTATTTATAGTTAAGTACAGCTTGTCTTTATGTTCACGTTAACAATATGTGTAGACTCCTCTTTACTGGAGTGGGTCAATTAGCTGCGTATCCAACTGTAGAACCTCCTGAATCCTCGGTTTGTAATTGGGGCACGTAAGGCTAGGATGACCGTGAGGCTAGGCCAAGGTCTAGTAGGTGGTCGGATGTTACGATCCGTTTTATTGTGCATTGGACAGGCGAGAACAAATCACCAACGCATTAAATGTCGTACAAAACCCGTTTAATATGTTATGGCTTGGTCATCATGCCATGAGGATGTAGCAGCGGCACGATTCTGTCATGATGGAATTGTTCAGAGTCGTTTTTATGTTTGGTTTGGAGTTTATTAGTCTGCCTTTAAAGCCAGTATTATTTTATGTCATAATTTGTGGTTGTGCTGGATGACTTCATCAAAGTATAGTGCTGTTCTGATAGAATAGAAGGCTGGAACGTTTCAACAAGGCTTGCGTATTGTGCAGTGTTCTGGAAAAAAGGTAAAAAGTCACATGGCTGTATCTAGAAGTGCAGTGTTGTGTCAGCGCGTCAGACAGTAATCGATATTTAGCTCTTCATTGTCCTGGTAGATTACTGCAGTGGCATTCGGTGCAAGAGTGCAACAAATGTGGAAACAAATAGTTATGTCCACCCAGCGTCTCCTTGAATGCATCGACATAAATGCATAATCCATACCACATTATAAGCTTATTATTTCCAAGACTTGCAGAACTAAAACACGAAGATGGCGACTACCATGCCCAGAATACCATGTCCATAGTTCTTTGTTCGCTGGGTGTCCCACACAGTTCAGCAGCGCGTGCTCGAACGGCAGCTCGTGAGAGGGCTGGGGAGGAAGTAGCCGTTTGATCGCACTTCAGCGATGAAAACACTCACCATTCTGCGATAAGCTCACATCGTCCAAACATTGACTTGTTTGCCGATGCTGCAAACGGCGCTATAGTTGGAATGAAATGTTACGTCGAACAATATCATTCACAACGTTTGACTTCACTGGCGATTACATAAAATGAGAGTTTAGAGTCGAGCACTTGAGTAATGAGCATGCCCATTGCCCTTAGTCTTACAAGGAGCATGCAGCCGAAAAATATCTCACTTTTTGCGTTTTTGATGTGCCATGAAACGTTACTTGATCGGAATTCAGATCATCAGACCTTGTCAAATGTTCCTTGTCAAATCTAGGCATGACATGTTTGGCATTAGAAACCATGAATAATGAGACAGATGCTCTTGGCATGAACACAAAACAGAGGCTCAGAAGCAGATTAGCTCGAGCTTTATCAGGCGTTGTTCGCTGTTGTTGGTGCTAATTGTCCGGCGAAAGTTGCCGGTCCATCAGCCCCAGTGCCCCAGGATCTGTCCGTGCCACAAACCCCGGTCAGAGGAGTCGGCACAGCGGCCTTCTGGGAAACCCAGCAGCACGTGCAGAGGCGGAGCATTGCCAACGGCATGTCCGGGCACACGAGCGGCTCATGAGCTTGGCGTGGAGCTCACAGCAGCTCATTAGCTCACGAGGTACTCAACACAGGCTGGAATGGGGCACTCGGGCAGCTCATTAGCTCAGCTCAGTGACGGGCACACGACTCACGAGCAACTCATCAATACACATCGCCATTGCAATTGGTGTGCTCAAAGGGACGCCGCAAAAAGAAAAACTAATTGGTCGCAGTTATATGGCAATGTGGCACTTGTGATAATATTCAAGAGTGGCAATACTTGGCACGGCCTGGGGTGGCCTATTGCTCATGACCAGTCTTTTCCCCGCAGGACAGGTCTCCACCCGTACCAAAGTTGATAGTATCACAGGCCACCCCGTCGGATAGTTTCTCTCACGTTCGACCATTCATCTTCTCCGTTTCTGTGCCGCTATGACCCGCAGTCCTACCTTCCCCACCACCGGAGCTCATAAATTACGTCACTGGATACCACCCTGTCGCTACAGGCGCTCACAAATCACAGCTGACGTTATTGCATCCTGAACATGCGGCCGGTACTCTCATTTGACGATATTGGATATGAGGCGGAGCGCCTCACTGGAGTTTAGAAACGGGCGCAACTGCCCGAGACACATCAGCCAGTACCAAAATGTAAAAAAATTAGTTTACACAAGCTTATTATACACATCAGTATTACAATGTTACAAAAGGATTTTTATTTGCGCTGGCATCACAGATATCCATTTGTCATACGCAGTTCTTCTGTTCATATCACAGGGTAGCACTGCCGCTTCAACCCTATTGGTCGTAGTGTCTAACGGTGGCGGCCATACTGCGCAGACCAGGAACCGGCTGCCGCCTGTGTTGAGGAATAGGGAATTCGGGACCTCGATTTACGTTTGCGGCCGCCGTATCCGTTACGATCAAGTTACGTAGATACGGAGCCCGGCATCTTACGCAGAATTGAGTGGGGAACACGATCGTATATTCAGAATTTCTCAAATTCACTCGCCGGACCTACATTTGCCCCGGCCGATGGGGTTGATTGAACTCACCTCGCTAATGCGCCGCTAATTAAACTAGAATTAAGCGGTAAAGTGGTCGTATGCGGCAAAGTATAATGTAGAGTGACTGGAAGGAACCCGCTTTAAAGGTCTCAGGTCAACCGGTGACCTCTGAGGTCAGGTCAAGTGATCTAAGGCACGGGTTCGGTTTTTTGGTAAATAACTTCGCCAAAAATGGCCGTAGAGCCGCGATTTTGGCATCAACGTGTTCAACTAGCTCAGGCGCATCGAGTGATATACCTTTTGTTCGGGTCAGGTCAACTTAGGGTGTTGACCTCAGGTCAAGGTCAGGTCAGCACCCCCAGGTCACGAAGTTGGTCGAAAGAGGTCATGTCGCATATCATTCGATTCGGCAGATCTTCCTGAGTCCATTGGTGGCTTTCCCGACTCGCTAGCTCAATTTGATCGGGAGTTATTGAAGAAAATTGTGACCCTTGTGACGTCACAAATGACGTCACGCAAGGGCAACAATGTGAATATGAAGCATAGAACCTTGCAAGGAGTGCATGAAATCATGATTCTATATGCTTGAGATAGTTTCAGATCATTCTCGGCGCCAAAATAGCAATTTTCATATTTCCCCATTGACTTATAAGGGTTTAACGTATTAGTTCCTTGTATCTGATGATTTTTTAGGATTTCATCTTGTTCTCCACTCAATTCTGCGTAGGATGCCGCGTTCTGTGTCCACATAACTTGAACGTAACGGATGCAGCGACCGCAAACGTAAATCGAGGTCCCGAATTCCCTATTCCCCAACACAGGCGGCGGCCGCTTCCTGGTCTGCGCAACATGGCGGCACCGTTGGACACCATCTGGCGGCCGATGCGCCTTCCACATTATAGAGTTCAGTGGTTCATATACATAGTCCCCGGTAAGAGACGTCATTGGATCTCAAACGTGAGACGCCACAAATGACGTCATTGGATCCGAGACATTCGCTAACGACGCCATTGAATCCCTACCGCCCTGCCGCCGATATCACTGAGGATGACGGGCAGTTTGGTGCCGGCACCTGGGCGGAGCGCGATGAGCCAATTGCCCCGAGGCGACCCGTGACCTGCTGTCTGACTGGGACACCCCGGTCAGGTCATATTGATGGAGACCACTGCCCCCGGCAGAGGGCAGGTCCGTGTATGATTGACGGTAATAGTGGGATGATTGGCGATAATGCACTGCTCGGTGGTCCGAAAAACTGGTCATGTGTGAAATTTAATTAGGGGCGTGCTGAGGAGATGTCAGACGAGGGCGCGGTGCATAAGTTAAGATGAAATATTTTAGCTCGTTGCTAAGACTAGGTGGTTGCTCTTTTGGTTTCTGAGAGTTCCAGCTTGTGGCTGGATAATATTGATCGGCTGCATTATTGGCAGTGTTGTCAGATCAATGAAATTATGTGAAGGCTACACGCTATTGCATGCTGTTTTTTTTTTTTTTTTTGGACCAATGCCTCGATAGTCGATTCCCATTCTCATGCACATCTGAACGAATATCAGTGCGTTTGGGAATCATACCTATTTAAATTTGCAAGACTGCAAATTTATAACCCTCTAACTGGTCTAAGATTTGGTTTGGAAATGACTACATAAAACTGAAAAACATCGCAATCTTCCTTATAGCCTCTTTTGTTCAGCAATTTTACTCATAGCTGAGGAAGATTGGAAAAGTCGCCTGTATTCAATATAGTATCTTTGTTATCGGCAGTCTTATCTCTCTCGATCAAGTTAGAAAGTTGTACCTCTTTTACTAAATGTTTATACTTATGATTGAGAAACTAAACATTTGTTTCGCATCATAAACTTTCGGTAGGTATAAGAAATAGAGATGTTCCTTTACGGAGCTACTATTTTCCCGTGTACATAAAGTGCAGAGTACCTAGATGTCTAATATGATTGGTGGATGACCAAGTAGGGGAAGCCGGGGGAAGCCCGGGCACGGGGGAAGCCCGGCCATCCCGTTTCCGGCTAAATTATTCACAATAAAATGCTCAACTGTTTGTCTTTTCAGCGTGGCAGCTAAGGTAACGCCAGCAAAAAAGTTAAGGCTAACAAAAATTGTATATTGTTAAAGTTATAGAGCAAAAATGATATTTTAAGGGTTTTTAGCTAAAAAGTGAGGTATATTGCACTGTTAATGTTATACCATACAGTCCTAATATTTATAAGAATGTTATGTAAGGACCGTTTAAGTGTTTGTAGTGAGGGGTGGCGAGGCAGGCTGGCTTAAGTATGACATTTTTCGAACATCGCTGTTCTAAAATAAAAATTAGCACATTGGGGTAACCCCGGGCGAGTGGCCAAGCTTACCCCCAACCGAGAGCAATGCCACTAAACCACTGTTTTCCATGAGATAATAGGTACTGAGTAGGTTTGGTTTACACCTAGATCAAAGATAAATTTCGAAAATAATCATAGACAAAGCCTCTTCGGCCTGTCGCTCTATTCCAGTGCCTATAAATATCAGGTATGGATGAAGGGCGATTGCTTGCCTGGTTTTTACTGTAAAACATGGGAGATATCCGCTCCATTTTAACGGTTTTTAGTTACCCTCCATCAGTTTATATCAATAAGTGACTAAGTTTATGTTTGTATGCTACAGGAACAGTCATGTCACTTGAGGTCAACTAGGGTCAAACTACGTTTTTGCAGATAACGCGACGGACAATGAAGCTAAAGCTTCAAAAATGGTGTCGTTGTGTTCTTCTTCATCAGCCGAGTCGAATGATATGCAATATGATGCATTTAGGTAAATAGAAAAATAAATTTAAAGGAATTTTGAAATACACATTTTTGGTCAATTTTGCATCACGATTTTCATCCACCTGTACTGAATATGTGGTAGACGCTAGCTAAAATACCAGTAGTGACATAAGCTCTAAGATGTCCAGAGCTAATCAGTACCTTAATATTTCACTTTCCGTCAATATTTGGAAGACATATAATGGTTTCATCAACTCGTTGTAAAGCGCTGGGAGGTGGCCGGCGTTACCCCTATGCCGGGCTTACCCCAGAAAAATCAACACTTTTTTAAAACTCGATTTTCTCAACCTTATACTATTTCCACGAAACCGAATTTTTGGGAAAACACGGCCAATTAACTTATCTAGCTAACAGAATATCAACATTTTATACAGCACGTATGGTATGTAATAAAAATGAAAAAGAGCTTACTATGCCGGGCTTCCCCCGGCTTCCCCTAACCCGCAGCCTGCAGCTCTCCTCTCCCTCTCCCCTCTCTCCTCCCCCTCTCCCTTTCCCCTCTCCCCGTCTGTACGATCTATTGCATCGGCTGCCTGGCCTGCTGTGACACAGAAGGTGCGCCCCACGCTCTCCTCGATGGGGCTCTTGTGGGCTCGTCTCTTCACCCCGGCGGCCATATTGGATCAGTCCAGCACTCAACTTATCACCGGTGGCCATCGCAGGCCAGAACAGGTGGCCATTATTGTTATTGCCAACAGTAACGGGAGGGCGAAAGCAGTCAACTGCACTTTGCAAAGGCGATGAGAAGGCAGTGCGAAGGCAGTGAAGGGTGAAAACAACAATGCTGACAGCTTGTTGGTGGTCGCTTTGCCGTGTTAAATGAAGAGAAACAAGCCGAATTTTGAGACATTTGCTTTGCTGATTGCTCTATATAGATGTTTCCTTTTATTGATTATGTCTATTTTAAGGCTGAATTTATTAATAATTTGATTGCACACATCATATACGGGCACGGCGCCTGACGCAATGGACTGAAAGGAATTGATACAGGGATTTATGTTTTAAAAAACGAATAATTATATACTCATGGTGTGTCGTTTCGGGAACTAGCGAATGAAGTTTAGTACCGCCGTTCACCGGTGGATGGCGCTAGCTGGTAGTTTCGGCAAAAACTCCGTCTGAGATGTTTGAAGGCTTCCCTCAATCCCTTGTTCAAACATGGACCCCGTCAGCCCGGCAGAGGTATTTGTCCAGTGTACACCGCACCTGAGGACGGGTCAGCTGAGGGAGGGGAGTCACTATTGTTGCCCTGTGGAATGCCGCGCAGGTCGGGGGACGGGGTCGGGAGGAGGGGAGGGGAGGCAGCGCCGTCCTTGCGGTGACGGGCTGGCTTGTCGCCTGTCTACGCTCAGTCGGCGAGGCGCTATGCATGACCCGGGAGCAGCTGAGAGTCCATATAGACAATTGGCCCGTTTGTAAGCACGAACACTTGGAATATTGCTGGTGCAGAATTTTAGCATAGGAGCGATTTTTTTGTGCCAAATTTTGTGTGGGTAGGTACATGTAGGGAATCGATAGAAGTTTATTGTGACAAAGCTTCCAAAAAAGGTCCAAATTTTTTGAGATATCGTGGTTTTAGTGACGTCATGATTTGAGTTTTCGACAAAAAACGACACATGTTTAAAAAATTATAGGTATAAAATCACAGAATAGACATACCTACAGACATGCGGCAAACGTCATTGGACTGCCAATAGGTACCATGAACTATCAAATTGCCATCTTCAATTTTTGATTATCTATCGTTCTACGGTTTCCAAAATCTTGAACGGAATCTTGGCAATTTCTTGTGACTACTTCACGATCATGATGCATGCATTTCATAACCCGCACCCCGCTGGGGGTCCTGGAATTACACGCCCTGCTGGTGGGCGGGGGTGTTTGAACACCCCCTTTTAACTCGGCTCCTGGGGCATGCAGCGATACGGGGAAAGCGACGTTCGAAAAAGCGTCAGGAATAATGACGAAATTAGTTAGGTCACTTTTTCGGTCAGGTCAAAGGTCAAGTCACCAGAGGTGTTTCGGATCCATGCTGCTGAAAGCCCAATTTCATGTGTTTGATCTGACCTTGACCCGACCTGTGACCTTGAAATTCAACTTTCAGGTACTCATCGGAAGTGCCTCGTCGCGTTCTTTCGTTTGCTTCCTCGTGCGTTTTGCTGCGTCTATTGGTTTTTGAGCTATCGGCTGGGTAGCTCTATTGGTTCCCAAGTTGTGCGCCGCTTTTTAAAGAAAAAAAAAAATGTTGACATAGGCAAAATTTGACCTTTGGCGACCTGACCTTTCACCTGACTTAAAAAATGATTAACTATTTTCTTCATTATTTTTTGACGCTGTTCTGAATGCCACTTACACGTGTCACCACGTGGCCAAGGAGCCGAGTTAGACGTGTGAAAACGCCCCCTCCCCCTCAGCACGACACGGAAAACTATAACCATCAGCACGACGCGGGTTAACTTGACAATTGAGCTTATCCGCCCCCTTCTAGCCAAACGCTCATCCACTGTAGTTTAGCCTGCGTCAGGGGAGCTGAGGACGCCGAGACCCCGGACCTGGTGGCTGCCCTGGCCCCTGAGGCAGATTGATGCCGAGTTGCATGCTATCGAGGACATCAACGATGTACCTATCCGGTCAATTTTATTTCGCCGCCGACCTGAATATTATATGGATGGTGTTGGTCTGGCAGGGGGTTTGAGTGACTTTCTCTGTGGCCATACTGTACTGTTCGCCCGAGAGCTACAGTGGCGTCACAGAAGGCAATATTTTTATTATTACCCCTTCCCGCACAGTATTCATTTTATTACATGGCCGGTGATGGCCCACCTCAACACGCTGATAAATATCGTTAAATATGTCGACGATCAGAAGAAAAATGACAAAAGATTCAGACGCGCGGATTGCTATTGGCAGTTGTCGTGGACTAACAAAAATATGTAATCCCTCAGAATGAATAATATATTGATGAGAAACCGTCAAGTGCCCCAAGGTACGGTTCCGTTTTTGGTGAATAACTTATCAAAAAACGGCCGCAGAGTCGCGATTTTGGCAGCATCGTGTTCGCCTCGCTCAGGCGCGTCGAATGGTATACTTTTTGTTTGGGTGAGGTCAACTTAAGGTGTTGAACTCAGGTCACGGTTAGGTCAGCGCCCCCAGGTCACGACATTGGTCGAAGTAGGTGATATCGCATATCATTCGATTCGGCAGGTCTTCCTGAGTCCATTTGTTGCTTTTTCGACTCGCTAGCTCAAATTGATCGGGAGTTATCGACGAAAAACTAATATGACCCTAATGGTCATAAATGACGTCACGCAAGGCAACATTGCAAAACTGACGCATGTTACCTTGCAAGGAGTGCATCAAAGCACGATTCTGTGTGCTTGAGATAGTTAGAGATCGTTCCCGGCGCCAGAATAGCAGTGTTCATTTTTCTCCATTGACTTATAATTAGTGATGTCAAACCAAATACCAACCCAAAAACCACGAGAAAATGCCGAAACCAAACCAAATTGGGAAACTGAGGGAAATACCAACTTTTTACCGATTTCTTATCCTCTTATACATTAGTGAGGGCTTATGATACCAACAAAATAACAAACACATTACGATTGAAATACCAAATACCAAGTTGGTATCGGTTTGGTATCGGTATGCCAAAAAGTTGGTATCCGATTGACATCTCTACTTATAATGGTGGGGTCGCGAAAATGACCTGACCTCATATGACCTTTAGGAAAAATCCGAGATATACAAACAAAATATGAGACTCGTAATAGATACTAGATCCTGCAAGCTTCATTTCCCTGTGAAAGTTCCTCTGGCAGTGAGGGCGTTGCGAAGTTGCGACATCTGACGACCGTGCAGAGGTTCACTTATGACGTCATAGGTCAGTGACCTGATCTGACCTGAAAATGCGGTTGGTGTCAAAAGATTCGGCTTGAATAAAGGTCAGGTATGCCAAGTTTCAGCTCTCTATCGCCAACGTGTTCGGAGCTATCGCGAAAAATCCTATGGGGGGCGGCAATTCGTCGCAAGGCGTCGCATTCATTTTATTTTACTGGACAGTAAACTTGAAATGATAGAGTAACTTTTTATATTGAAGTTGTGGTGTATTACAAAGGTCTACAAAGCGGTTAAATTGCCCCACCAGCAGGGTTATTTGGCCGGGGTGTGGGGCATTTTGGCCGGTGTTAGTTTGAGGTCGGGATTTCTTGTTATAGGCGAGTCAGCTTCAGATTAGGCAATGACGTGTGTCCTATGACGCAGTTGACGCATTTTGGAAGTTGACTCAGCGGTCATAGTTTCCAAAAAATCGGTCACAAATAGTCCAAATAGCGGCTCTAGATGCGATGACAGTTTTTTTTTTAAAGAATAGATTTTGAAGTAATCAAGCTAGGCCATAAAAGTACCATCGCAATTCTCTCGTCAGTCCGCATTGAAACATATTTGTGTTGACCTCGAAAGGTCAAGGTCAAGGGTTGACCTCAGGTCACGATACCTCAGGTCGCTTGACCTCAAGGTCACGTATTTTCAAGGTCATCATGTATATCGTTCGATGCGCCTTGACGAGCTAAACACAATAATACCATTTGCGCGGCTGTATCTTTTCTGTACGGATTCATTAGCAAAACAAAACATTTAATTAATAACATTTGATGATGTCACATGCCCTCACAGTTGTCCAATAGGAAATACGGCATAAATGAGATCAAGGTAGTTAAAGTTGGCCATGAACATTGACCTATAATAAGTATAGACGAACTACTCGCGTCTTTGCGGCGTTCCTCGTCGACCAAAGAAGCAAATTGTTTTCTGAATTTACAGCGCAGGATAAGGGCAATCCTAACTTATTATAGGTCAATGGTGATTACGGAGCGAGCGAAGCGAGCGGAGTCTCATACTGAATTAATGCCGGGTTCACACCGGATTCCGGACCGGCAAAATTCCGTCTGCCGGGCCGGAAAAATGGCCAATTCCGTGCCGGAAAATTGAAAACTGGTGTGAACCGGCAAATCTGGCAACTTCTTTTGACCGGTCCGGCAGGCCGGAGAGCCAGATTTTCCGGTCCGGCAAAAAGTTGAAATCATCTCAACTTTTGCCTTGCCGGATAGCCACCGTTTGTGATATGAAATTAAGGCACGAGGGAAATAATGTTATGTTTCAGCGCTACAGGACCAATTTAAAGGGACCCTCCCACCTTCAAAAAAGTTTATGAATTGGCATGAAAGTGATGTCACTCGGTTCAGAAAGAGCGAAAACGAATATCTACCAAATTTCACCGAAAAATATTCACCGGTTTTCAATATATTAGACTTTTACTTTTGTTTACTTTTTGGGATCTCCGCTGTTCCTAGCGACTTTATTTAAAAGTGCGGCATTTGTTGCGCGCAACGCAGCATATACCACCGCGTGCTACAAAACCTTTTAGTCAAACATTTAACGGACGTTCGAAAGCCTGATGACGTCATCAGATTCCCGTAATGGTTAAGAGATAGGGACCACGCTGGTCCCACCCTGCAAGTAAAGGGAAGAAATTTCCTGAACACCATAAAGCTGCGGGGGTTGCGACCAGGATAAATGGTGGTTTCTGAGCCTGGCCGCAAACTTGGCTATCTCAACTCAAAACTAATGTTAAGGTGGGAGGGTCCCTTTAACCAACGGTGCCCTAATAGTCTCGCGATTTTTCACGAGAATATAAAATTCAAGCGTAAATTTGACGGCGTTTCATTTTTATTTCAAAACATTTGCATCTCAAACGGAGTGATAGCTACATTTCTGTTTTTGTATTTCACATGACTCATGACCTTTTCAAATTATAAATTAATTTCATTGGTTGGAAAATATCCATGACTTTATAGTAAAAAGATAAATATTATAAGGAAGCGGTGAAAAGGGCGAATTTGTGGAACAACATTGCGGACGCGCTGGTTGTAGAAGGAGCGGAGCCAGTATCTGCAGAAGAGATTATCAAGCGCTGGAGCCGGCCGCAGGACAGGTAGCACAATGTACGTATTGCTAAATTCCGTCGTCTACGAAGTGGAGCCAGCCGAGCAGATTCTGAAATCTACATTCTACAAGACGCGCTGACAACACTTCTCTGCCCTCGATGCCCTCCTACACAAGCACATAGCAGCTCGGGAGGGTGGAGGCAGTTTTGCCATTCAATCGCAAGTAGAAGATTCAGGAAATACGATGGTACTGAATGCCAAGGATATTATCCCGCGCCCTGCTGGGGGTGGGGGTGGGGGTGGGGATATTTGAGCCCTCCCTGTGGTTTTTCGCGATCATCTAAAAAACGGCGGCTGTTTTTGGCACACCTTATCATGCATCTTTTCTGCACATGTAAAAATTGTAGAGCAAGGTCACTTAAGGTCAGGTCACCAGGTCACTTCAAGTGACCTCACCTCATACAAAGTTTCAACGTCTTCCATATGCTACATCGAGCGACCGACCTCTTTGAAACTCTCAGCGATTGATAAGGGCAACAATATGTACACAATTTAAATAAATAACTATCTCGGAATTTTGATATCGGTGACATAAGGTCAGGTCAATTTTGTGACCCCCCCCCATTATATGTCAATGGGAGAAAATTGATGCCAAGTTATGCGTTGGCTTGTTGTAAATCGTCGACATTCGACCTGAAAATCGGTGAAATTCGGCTTTCCATTACCTCTGGTGACCTGACCTTTGATTTGACCAAAAAAAGTGACCGAATTAATTTCGTCATTAATTTTGACACCCTTTCGAACGCCGCCTTCCCCGTATCGCTACGTGGCCCAGGAGCCGAGTTAAAAGGGGGGGGGGGGTGTTAAACACCCCCACCAGCAAGGCGTGGAAATTTAGGATCCCCAGCGGGGCGCGGGTTATGGCAGTAGAGTTCAGTGACAGTCAGATGACCGATTTTGAGACCCAGCCATCTACATCAGCAAGCGTAATATCAAGCTCGCCGTCTCTAATGCGCCCTGCCCAGCCCTCAATTCCTCTTTGTTCGCAAGTGTTTTTAAACCAACAACAGCCAGCGCGATTGAAATTTATTAGTGTCTTTTTGTCGATACCAAGCCCGCATGCTGTAAATGTTAAATTGTATTAATCTTGCTAATATACCTACCAGTGAAGTATGGATGATTTTCGGTTGGGTGGAACTGCATCAGGGACTTGTAAAGCCGTCACACAAGTATGTTCGATTTCAAAATAATTCGCGAGATTGCTTGGTACCTACTTATCGTACTTGATGGTTGATGATTATGACATTTCCGGCTCGACTTTCCGGTTTTCCGGTTCTAGCGACTTTTTTGACATCTAGCGACAATTTCAACATTTTGGTGCCGGCCCGGCAGACGGAATTTTTCCGGACCGGAAAACCGGTGTGAACCCGGCTTAAGGGAAAATCCTGAGTATGAGCGGCCGGCCGTGGGGACGCTCTTCAAAAGCTAATATCTTAGGAACGGGACATCCGACTGACAAGCGGTCTTCTTTACTGAATGTCACTTGGACGTAAAAGTTCTGTGGTGTGATGGCCACCATGCGTTCTTGCCAACCACCGCACGTGGCGCGTGGTAAAGTTGGACATTTTTTAAGAACCCCCAAAATTGTAACCTCAATAACGGCACAACGGTTGGGCCGATTGAATTGAAACTCGGTACACAGTTAGGTCTCCATCAGATAATTCATCTGCATGTGTTAAGGTTGGGGTGCTACAGCACGTGCGCACGTGCAGGGGGCGCTCCCAGATCTCGAGAACGGCTGGGCCGATAGCGCTCAAATTTGGTACACGGTTGGGGACCAGTTAGTAGGGTGCCGTGCAAAAGTCAGTTTGGACCCTGCTTGCACGTGCGCACGTGCAGTGTGCCGCTTCCAGATCTCGAGAACGGCTAGGCCGATTGCGCTGAAATTTGGCACATCGCTAAAGACCGGTTAGTAGGGTGCAGTGCACAAGTTAGTTGGAGGTACCCCCTCGCAATTTCGCACGTGCAAGGCCCATCCTCTCGCTCGCTCCGTTGGTCGCCCAAAAGGCGTTTTACTGGTGAACTATGTCATTTATTACGGAGCGAGCGAAGCGAGCGGAGTCTTACGTAGAAAAACGGAAATTTCTGAGTATGAGCGGCCGGCCGTGGTCACGATTCTGCGACGCTTATATCTCAGCAACCACTTGACCGATTTACATGCGGTAATTTTTGTAGGGTAGCTTCATTCCTTCTACCAAGTATTGGACTATTCCCGATGCATGTGGGTGACCCCTTATGCACGTGCCACGTGCAAAACGAAGAGGTGTCACTTTTGTAATTGTTGCAATATCTCGGTAACTACTTGGCCGATTGCGCTGAAAGTTGGCATGCAGGTAGGCACCCACTAGGCAATGCATATCCATGTGCCGGAGTTGGGGTGCTGCTGCACGTGCGCACGTGCAGGGGTCGATTCCAGATCTCGAGAACGGCTGGACCGATGGCGCTCAAATTTGGTACATGGCTAGGGACCGGTTAGTAGGGTGCCGTGCAAAAGTCAGTTGGGACCCATTTTGCACGTGCGCACGTGCAGGGTGCCGCTTCCAGATCTCGAGAACGGCTGGGCCGATTGTGCTCAAATTTGGTACATCGCTAGAGACCGGTTAGTAGGGTGCCGTGCACAACTCAGCTAGAGGTACCTCCTCGAAATTTCGCACGTGCAAGGCTCACCCTCTCGCTCGCTCCGTTAGTCGCCCCAAAAGGCGTTATACTGGTGGTATTATATGCAGAAATCACGCACTGCTTTCAGCAAGGCACTTCGGCTGCAAGCTTGAAACGGAACAGAGTATAGCCGTTTTCACGACGGGCTATCCGGCGAATGCACCTGATTTGACCAAATCTGCACCTAATTTCTTTTACAGTAAATATCTTCATTTTATGAATTTATTTCAGTGTTTTAATCGATAATGCTCTCTGATAATATGACAAAGCAGACATATAAGCAATTATTGCAACCCTAGCTGATAGCTGCTAAGAGACACGCTGAACCTGATTTGACCAGATCTGTACCTAATCTGTACCAGATGTGCACCAAATGTGTACCAGATGGCCGTCGTGAAAACGGCTAATATTGCTCTTGGAACCGCTGATCACCCCCAGGAATGTCGCTATAATGTCGGAATTCGTTTACAGCCCAAATACTACATGAAATACAACTTTTTAAACGGAAGTAATGTTTACCATTTTCTAATGAAATTCACGTTTTAACCTTCGCCCGAGTGGCGGGGGCGAGGAGAGGGGGCGTTTTGGATTGGCCACACCTGCCAGTTTATTGCGCGTGCAACGAAGCTTTGTATAGCTTATCATACACCAATTTCGCATCGTGTGTGAACATTTTGACCCCAGGTCACGTAAGGTCAGGTCACCAGGTCAATTTAACTAACCATACCTCTAAAAAACTTTGTGGTTCCGTCACTCCTACAGTGTACATCCCAGAAGTTCGACACTCGTTTCAAACTTTCAAACTTTTGCATGAGGAAATCAGTATGAACAACTCGTACATCTCGGAAGTTCAATATCGGTGACCTAAGGTCAGCTAAATTTTGCGACCTCTCCATTATAAGTCAATGGGGGAAAATTGAAATGCTCTTTGTTTGGCCGAAAACAACCTCAAACATCGTGACACAGGTAAGCATGACACGCTGAATCGGAAAATTGTACCTGTGACCACTTTTGTGCCCGTGAGGTCATCTCAGATCATGAAACGTTACTAACAGCTTTTTGACAATAACTTTAGATAGAAGCATGCTAGAGCGCTGAAAACACCATAAATGTGTTCAGTTCAGCAATAGGAGTCGAATGACATGCAACATGACCTTTTCAGTGATTTGACCTGAGGTCAAATTTTCAAGTTGATCTCAGGTCAACTCGCGCTTCTCTCGTCGAGACGCGTCGAATGAACTATAATAAAGGGGCGGGACGCAGGTCCATCCAACTAACCCTACACATGCGAGGGTTAAAACACTAAAGTAAAGTCATGATATGAACATATTTGCCGTTAAAGAGATTTTTTGTAGATTTAAACCATATAACAGTGTTCGCCACGGGCCGCAAAATCCCAGTCCAGCCCGACCCAGGCTCATGGGTTGACAGCCCGGCCCAGCGCGAACCCATACATAGTAAAATTGTTAAAGCCCAGCCCGGTCTAGCCCGTCCAGCCCGGACCAGCCCGTCAAAAATGAATGGATCATGGACACCAAACAGGTATTACATATGTCACCCAAAGGCGCAAGGAAACAATTTTTTGGGAACAGCATGCACAACGCACATTGCACATACAGGGTGATCAAAAAAAAAAAAATTGGAACCCCTAACTTAAAATGTCTATAAGTCCGAAAGTATTCACTTTATTGACAAATTGCGAACACCATTAGACAGAGCATTAAATCCTCTAAAAAATCACGTCAAATTGGTGCATGTATGTTGTAAAGCATTGGCACACTATTAGCTTTTGGAATGAGCGTCAGAAAACTGAGTGAAACGAAATCGCCAAATGTTAACAGTGCGCTGAAATCCGTTATCACTCTATCTGTTGTCTTTTTGCGAATAACACCACATCCAAATTCAATTTTATTAGGTACATAAAAGTTTAAACAGAAGCACAGAGTAGAACAAATACAAGCGTCCTAGCTTCCGCTGTTCATCCCAGCAGGTGCTCAACGCGAGCTCCGTGGGCCGTCACGCAGGCCTGCAGTTGCTTGGGGGCAGCTCCGACTGCGCGGACCAGCAGTCTCTGGGACAACTGGTCCCAGCAGGCCGTCAGCCTTTCCTTTCCTTACAATAGCACGTGAATGAGCTCTTTTTATTCATGAGCCTCCAACAAGCGACATGGTCAGAAAAGCAAACCGTCAATCACTGATTTGTGCATAATGTTCAAAACCGTTTCACTGAGTTTCGTGACACAAATTTTATAGGCATATGTCTAGGGCAATATTTATAATAATAATTAAGTTCAATCAACTTGGTTTCATAGAGAATTAAGCGTTCTTTCTAATGGTGTTTGCAATTTGTCAATAAAGTGAAAATTTTCTGACTTACAGACATTTTAAGTTAGGGGTTCCAATTTTCTTTGGATCACCCTGTATTGTATAGTATATGCTTTCATTCTTATTTCTAGTCTTGCACAGTAATAAGCTAGTTTTGGTTTTTAGCTCAGTCGCGAACCTCTGAGTCCACTTTACAGTCCTTGTCCCAGCCCATCCACACATTCCACAGCCCATCGATTATTTATATTTGAGGGCCCAGCCCAGCCCGTGACCCAGCCCAGCCCATGACTCATTGGCTGGCCCGGCCCATGGCGAACACTGCCATATAAGTCCACTCGCCAGAAAGTCCATCGTGAAAGCGGCTATTTTTCGGCAGACTGGCTTCCGCTTCGGGTATGACTTTGAGCCATTCAGTTAGCGATGTCGATTCTACTCTGGAGTCGGAGTTAGTAAGATTTTGGTGACTCTGGGTCCAACTCCGATTCTTCTGTCCTGGCTCAGACCCATTCTAATCTTGCTCCACCCTATCATTCATATCGCAAATTCTAAGATCGATGGAGATCCTATATCGATAAAAACACGCATCGATCTAATGCGAAAAGGCTCCAGACCGGTCACACTTGGAAGAGATTATACCATGGAGCAGTATGTTTTTCCCTGGCGGCGTTTCAAGCTAACAGGCCGGTTACCTTAGTGTTCGCGCAAGTATCTCTAGGGACGAGAATTGTAGACGACACGTGCGAAACGTCAGAAATTAGTGAAAAGCCTGTGTGAATACCACCGTCACTTATTTTCCTTCTCAGTAGCAGTAACCTTGGCAGTAACAGCGGGAGGTCTGGGAGAGGGTCAAAGCGTCCAACCCTTCCGGCGCCCGTGCCTTCGCTATCGCTTTCAGGAACACGCGCGCGGCCGCTATTGTGCGCCCGTCAAACCCAGCCCGCCCTTTGACAGCGGGCGGGTCATCAGCGGTCCGCCCGCGTCCCTTCCTGTGACGTCACTACGGTCCTGGAACGCAAGCGAAGCGTAGCCCGGCGGTGCATTGTTGTCATTGTTGTGGGTACATAGGCATTAAAAACAATCAGTTCTGCTAGCATCATGTCTCTCTCGTCCAATGGTGTAGAATGGTGTGTAATTTGACCTCCAAAGATGAACATTTTTTAGGTCGAGCTCATGACCTGACCGGTAAAACTCATGTGGCATCCCAATCGATTGCCTATTGTAAAACTGAACGCATTACAGCTGTTTTTACTGCTCTTCCACGTCTCCATCACATGCCAATTGTCCAAAAGTGTTTTTTTTTTCGACTGCTCAACCCTCGCCGGACGCCGCCATAGGGGGGGGGGGGGGTATGCAACCATCCACTAAGGTTTTTCGCGAATAACTCGCGTAAACAGCGGCCGATCGCGACGAAACTTTCAGTCCCTCGCATTGATCAATTTTACACCTACCCTGAAAATTTCATGACCTTGACCCAAATGACCTTTGACCTGTGACCTACTCTCCGAGACCATGTTTGGCCGGAATCGCATTTCGGCGTTATATGTCGGCTCGCATTAGCCGCGCGTTTGCAAGCTTTTTGTGGTTTCGAACGTTCAAACATGTGATTTGATGTTGCTCCCATGCATCTGGGTGGATTTCAAGGTCACCTGAAGGTCAGGTCAGGCCATTGACCTTTGGTGACCTCGGTCCACTTTTTCGAGTTTTACATGTTTCTAGGCTAGTTTTTGTAGCTGAATTCGAATTTAGCAACCATTTGAACATTTACGAAGTAGTGTTGGTGCCTTCGTAACATCTTACAAAGCTGTCAGAGGCGGTTGACACGTATTACGAATACCCGTTACGACCCCTACTGGTTGACCTGACCTGACCTGACCCGACCTGGTCTAAATGCTCAATGACATCATCTGTGATCAAAACTAACACGATATTCGTGATCGGCACCCCGGGAAAACCCCATAGCAGCCACACTTAACGAGTTTCTAACAGGTCCCGATTTTCCCGACTTCTGGGTCATTGACCTAACCTAGAAGGTCAATCGATGACCTAGGACCTTAAAATTGGGTATCATCGGCTTCCTCTCGTGACGGGCAACACGCTCGTTTTTTCCGCGAAGCTCTAGCTCTCAGAGGAGTGCAAGATAGAAATATCCCTGCACTGTAGACCCATTGGCTAAAACCTCTACTAGAAAGGTTTAGGTCTTTCAAAAGTGCTACTTCAACAAAACAGCTTTCGCGTGACACGTGCCACCATGGGTGGAGCTTCTCCGGGGAAGTTGGTGGGGCAAAAAGGCATCAAACCTACACTGTCCGACTGTCAAGTTGAATAAAATGAACACTGAATCAATTCCTGTCGTTGCAAATGTAACATTTTGCACAACACAGACATTCCAAAGCTCCTCAATGATTGATTTGAAAAGCAACAAAGTTCTGCAAATCAGCCAAAGTTGGTGGGGCAAAACACTTATTGGTGGGGAAAAATGGCAAGTTGGTGGGGCAGCCGCCCCACCAACTGTACAGAAAGCTCCACCCCTGCGTGCCACGACGATCACCTATGTATGTTATATGTAGATGTATTAAGAGCAATTAATTACGGGGTAGAAGAAATAGGCTTCCCAACAAAAAGGGCGGCAGGTCGATCAGCCCAACCACTGCAACGGCTACTGAGGCATGAAATATATGCCTCTCAAAAGCGTTACAGGCTGGGCCGGGCCGTTATATGTAAATGCTGATATCTTTCCGTTATCTTAAAAAGATTTCGCTTCGCTTGCGCGGTCCGTTCGCTCGTATATTTCTCCTTCGTTTTAACCCTCGCCCGTATTCGTGTTTGCCAGCGTCTAACGTATATGGGGGGGGGGGGGGTCCGTTGGACCCTCCTTGCCGTTTGGCCTCTGATGGAGCTAGAGCTTCGCAGGAAAAACGAGCGCGTTGCCCGCGACGAAAGTAAGCCGATGATACCCAATTTAATGGTCCTATTTATGTCACTGGTTAAACTTCCAGGTCAGGTCAATGACCCAAAAATCGGGAAAATCGGGACTTGCTGGAAGTTCGTAAAGTGAGGTTGAAAAAGGATTTTGCGGGGTGCTGAACACGTAGTTCATGTTAGTTTTGATCACATACCATTCATGTCTTAACCCTCGCCCGCACATGCCATTTTCCCATCCTAGAACGCACATGGGGGGGAGGTTGCCACCCCCCCCGCGCCATTTCGTTCCTGTTAGAGATAGAGCTTAGCGGTAAAGACCAAAAAGATTCTTTGGGAAGAGACGAATCCAATGATACCCAGTTTTACCTTCTCAGGTCAGTCATTGACCTTCCAGGTCAGGTCAAACTAAAAAATGTTGCTGTTTTGGGTCACCGTTGGATATCAAGTGCGCTGCTTATCAAATACCGATGACGATGCTGTTTTCTGGTGCCAAGCCAGCTAGAACCTCTTTGTCACACTACCCGACCAGAATTGTGCTGCTGAGGTCATTTCAGGTCAAGTTAGGTCAAGGTCAATTATATGTGTTTGTATGTCTGTGTGTGTCTGTGTGTATGCTGATGTGTGCACCGATTGTTTTTGGGTCCATATTACATGAAACCATGATTAGAAGAGTCAGACATTTCGTTTTTTCTCACAGACAATGACAATAGGTACAAAAACAATGTAATAAGACCAGACGTTTCGACAACAAAGTGCCTTCGTCAGTGGAAAAACAAGATAAAGGCTTTACATCGATAAAAAATATAGAAGACGACCAGCCTGCACGAAATACAGTTTTACTTTTTGAAATACAGGTTACATCTAATCTCGCACTAAAATGTTATATCGTTCTTCTGTCTAAACTATTCTGTAAGTCATAATCACAGCATTGGAATCGACACATTGACACATTATAACAGAGACACTCCTATGTATAGATATAGCTATTTGTTTTTTAGCACCATTTTCGCACCTATCCTGGACCAGCTGTAGAAGCCTGGCTTTATGTTAACGGTGTCTTCAAGTAAAATATATGCAGCTTCCATGGCTCTCCTAATCGGTTTTGGCATGCCCTTTTCCATCACTGTAGCTGAATCCCAAGCTGGAAGATGATGACACTTTTCTATATGAAGCACCATCGCATTGGATACATTATGATTTCGAACATCACGTTTGTGCTCTTGAAGTCGTGTTTTCAAAACAAACTCTTGAAGTCGTGTTTTCTCCCCGTTTCGGTGAAACGGGGAGGGGTTTGAAAACACGACTTCAAGAGCACAAACGTGATGTTCGAAATCATAATGTATCCAATGCGATGGTGCTTCATATAGAAAAGTGTCATCATCTTCCAGCTTGGGATTCAGCTACAGTGATGGAAAAGGGCATGCCAAAACCGATTAGGAGAGCCATGGAAGCTGCATATATTTTACTTGAAGACACCGTTAACATAAAGCCAGGCTTCTACAGCTGGTCCAGGATAGGTGCGAAAATGGTGCTAAAAAACAAATAGCTATATCTATACATAGGAGTGTCTCTGTTATAATGTGTCAATGTGTCGATTCCAATGCTGTGATTATGACTTACAGAATAGTTTAGACAGAAGAACGATATAACATTTTAGTGCGAGATTAGATGTAACCTGTATTTCAAAAAGTAAAACTGTATTTCGTGCAGGCTGGTCGTCTTCTATATTTTTTATCGATGTAAAGCCTTTATCTTGTTTTTCCACTGACGAAGGCACTTTGTTGTCGAAACGTCTGGTCTTATTACATTGTTTTTGTACCTATTGTCATTGTCTGTGAGAAAAAATGAAACCATGATCTGAGAAGCTTTTACCAAAAATGCAGTCAAAAAACTTCACAAAAAGTAAATTCAGCTTGCCTAAAACGCAATTATCTTAGATGACCTAGGTTGACCTTGACCCTGACCTTGACCCCTGTACATCGTCGAACAACATGGTAAATGATAGGTGGGAGGTAAGACTGGCAAAAAAAGGCCGAAATCAGGGTGTCAAAAGCTCACAAGGCCCATGGCAAACGCAAGATGTTGAGAATTGGCCATTTGGGTCATGACATGACCTGTAAAACAAGGTCATATCTCCGAAACCAAAAATCACAGAAACTTCAAATTTTCAGTGGACATCAAGAAAGGATAGAGGAGCAGCTATACGAAAAAATCATCCCTCTAGCTCTAAAAATGTTGGGTGCAGAGCAGAAAGACTACCTGGGGGGAGGGGTGGCAACCCCCCCCCCCATGTGCGGGCGAGGGTTAATGTATTTAGGCCAGGTCGGGTCAGGTCAGGTCAGGTCAACCAGTAGGTGACCTGCTGGCCATCCATAGCAGGTGTTGACCACTATTGACAGCTTCGTAGCATACAAGGGCACCAAAACTACTTCATAAATCTTCAAATTCGAAATCAGCTCCAGAAACTACCCTAGAAACATGTAAAACTCGAAAAAGTGAAGCAAGGTCATCAAAGGTCAATGACCTTGACCTGACCTTCACGGGACCTTGAAACCCACACCAAAAAAAAATTGGAAATTGCGCGGATAATGTGAGCCTCCTGCCTCAGCCGACATACGCCAATTGGCGATTCCGGTCGCACATGGTCTCGAGAATCAGATCACAGGTCAAAGGTCATTGGGGTCAGGGTCATTTAATTTTTAGAGTATGTGTAAAATTGATTAACTCGAGGGTACTGAAAGTTTCGTCGCGATCGGCCGCTTTTTGCGCGAATTATTCACGAAAAACCGGGAGGGGGTCCGTTCGACCCCGTTATATGTAAGTGCGAGTGTTAAGTCACTAAAAATCTGTCTTTAAAGTAAAAAAAGGTTATTCCTCGAGCTGAGAGGCATAAGTTATACAGTTGGAGTACTTTAACACATCATGTAGGTATGTGCTTACATGCATGCATACATTCTCGAATTAAACATCAATAATACCCACTAAAGGCATATTGCTCTTTGGAACGTCGCTTTCGGTATGGGGATATCATGGGTCTGAGCCAGCTGACACGGGTGACACCCCTCAGTGGGGTTCTGGCATGGTCTGCGTTGGATCACCCACCACCACAATGGGCGGTTCCTCAAAACCAGCGTAATTGATCGGTGTGAGGCGGCGACGTGAGGCACGCGATGCGGGACCGTCCCCATGCCGTGGCGGTCCGGGTCAGGGGAGCAGCCCCCTCCCCGCGCGGCGGGCGGTCGCCCATTCATCCGCGACCCCAGCCCCATGACTGAGGGGTTGACAAAGGGCAAACATCACGTATTTAAACTGGGCAAACAGACGGTGTTCTACGCTAGGGACATCTCGCGGCTGTGATTCACGATACTGCTTCGCCAAACTGCCTTTAGATGGTTGGTCAGTCGGTGTCCGTCTGCTGCTGTGCGCCGAGAATTAGCCCTATTAATTATGATGAATTACACCTTCTAGTGTGACGATATTGTCACATTACCATATAGGTCGCGTTTAGATGCAAATGAAGAAACGACTGCGTTGAAAAAATATGTCATTTCATCGAACGTTGAAATGCTCGAAGTGCTCGCTAAAAAATAAACTCGCTAACTGAGCCCTAAAGGTCGGCTGCCGTGTTGCATTGCATTTAGGCCAAAAACGCGGGCTGGGTGTAAGTTGTCGAGAAACAATTTTTGGCCTGAGGTGTTCTTTAAAGTATTATCTACATAGATCCAGGGAACATATTTGCTATCTATGATGGCTTAGGAGATATTGAATCGTAAGTCCTCCGGTGTACCCTGTTTTGCGGCGGCTCACGTGTTAAAAGCTGCTGAACATTTTTACTTTGACCAAAAAACGCGGGCACAGTTTTGTCTGTACGAAAATGACTCTTGTCCTATCGCATTCCACGTGGGCTGAAAATGCAGAAACCAGGGAACATATTTGCTACGACAAGTACTTTTCACGATTCAGACCGAAACGTGAAAAATAGCACCAAAACCCTATGGCGGGCACCTCTCCGCGGCGCCCGGCCGCGGGTCGCTAGTTCCCGAAACGACACACCATGTCCCTGTAATACATTGGAATGCCCTTCAGCGAGTTGCGGACCGACAAGCCGTATCTTTTTTCCCTTATTGTTAACTTTTGTTTTATATTCATCCATCCGAAGAGAACGTCTTTAGCAAGCTCGAATTAACTTTCGTCGGTGCCATTGCATAAAATACAGTTCCATATTTAGCCCTTGTACAGAGGCGGATCCAGCTCAGAGTTTTTTTTTGGGGGGGGGGCAAACCATAACAATTTATCGATTCTTTTCATGCCTCGTCCATAGGCGTAATGTTAAAATTATGCCGTTTGGGGGGCAAATGCCCATTTTGCCCCCCCCCCCCTGGATCCGCCACTGCCCTTATAAGAAAAGTCCACAAACAAGGGGCTATGATGAATACATCTGTTCACAAGTGCGCTAATTTGTTCTCCTCTACATAATGCTCACTAACGACAACATACATAACTACATATCCAGCGCAGGCTGCGTCTCTCAAAGCGCTGCGCCCGGGTCGTTTACACAGACAGGCTTTTCTAAGCCAACGCTCCTGAGAAGACGCTCTCAATTGGAGTCCAATAAATCTGTCTCCAGTCGTATTGATTTGTGCTAGATCCGGCGATGTGTTGGCCAGAAGAACCGTTGGTAGGAGCCTCAGGACGGTCGTTTCACACTCAGCAAACGAACCGTGACCGATAGGACTTGAGCAGAATGGGAGGCGTTAACAGTAATTTGCCAGATCTCAGATTTACGATAGGTTATAGTGGTGCCCGCCGGGAAATTTATGTTAAACGAGTGCGAACAAGAGCATGGTGAATATGCGTACATTAGGGATGATAATTGCAGCGTTGTTCACATAAGGATGCGTTTATAGGAGCGTTGTACCTTTGTATGATGCTCAGTAGATGGTCGCGTGTGAAGATCTGCATACAAGTGACGTGTAATACAAAGTTTCGCCCGTAACAGAAACTTTTCCTTGCAAGAATACCAAATGGCACTAATTGATAGCACTAATGAACTCTAAGAAGCGTTTGGCTGTTGTTTTCGATTGTTATTAATCATTTATGAAATAAATAGGTATTTTCGAATGACAATTTATGTAGGTATCGCTGATAAACGGTCACCAGTGTCTGTCATTCTGTCATTCTGTCATTCTTTTAACGAAAGTTTGCAATTAATCTGTAAGCTGGGTCAATTCACAGGTCGCTTCATGGATCGGGCAGGCAATGTTTTTTTTGTTTTGTTGGGTTAGGCCCTTTCGGTCTGACAAGACCATTTCAGAGCCGGGAGGATGATAGGATGTAGGGGGAGACATTGGTCTGGGCAGGCACCCTAGTGAGTCGCCGGGGCTGAGCCCGTCCAGAGGACAGGCCTCCCAGCCCCAAGGCACTCACTGCACCCGGCTACGGGGTGCGCTCCCTCGGGAGCAGCGGTGCCGCTCCAAGGGAGCAGCCCGCATGAGATAAAGTTGCCTGTCCAGCCCGGAGGGGGTTGCGGCGTGGAGGAGAAGGATTTCAGTATCCTGAGGATAGAAGCACGGAACGGTGTGCAGGCAATGAATAACAACCCACTAACCATTTATTCATTGCCGGTCTTCGTCAGCGACTTGGCACTGCTGCGTCACTAGCGCCAGTGCGGCTGTTCGTGATACTAGAGCTTCTAAATCGGACCAGCAGAGAATAGGACTGCATGACCGTGACCTGCTGCTCTAGCAGAATGGATTCAGCGGCGCCGGTGCGGCACAGCACACCAGTTGGTCTGGACTCATCTCCAAGCCACCGACATATCCTTCATCTCAAGGCCCTGGGTCTGAATGTAACAAAAACTGCAGGCTTGATATTGATGTCCCATCCGGACAAAAAAAAAAAAACATATTGCAACTGTATGCATCATTCTGCCGTAGATCTCAAATCGTCTCAGGCCAGGCATCCGGCACATACATCTGCAAACAGCTTGAGGTTCCAGACGACCTGCAGTGAAAATCTCAGTACTCACAGGTGCTGAAGGATGTCGGGCGGTATGAAGCAGTAGGCCTGTGGCAGCTCCTCCAGCTCCTTATGCAGCTCCTCCGGCTCCTTGCTCAGCTCCTCGGGCGGCTCCTCCAGCGAGATGTACCCGCTGACGTCACCCAGTGTGACGTCATTGGGTTGCGGACAGATGTAGATGGGTTCGTCCAGCTCCTGTCGGCTGCCCCAGCGGCGCAGCTTCTTCATCAGCTCCGACATGGCGGCCAGGGGCGACACCGGATGGACAGAGTTTTCGTACTGCTCCTCTGGTGTTCTTTTGTGGAGGGATCGATATCACGCGTTTTCGTCTATGGTATAATGTTCCAAATACGCACTGTGATGCTCGGTTATCACCTCGTCGCTCCTGTCCACGATACCCTGTAGTCCACTTCACAAACCACTGACGCCACCGTCCTAATGCAGTTCCGTCGTCAGTTCCGTCAATGACACTTTAGCAGAGCTCCGGCCGTCTACCTTGCGGGGGGACAGTCGGATGATCTCTGACCCACCACTCCGGTCCTGTCCCTCCCGCGTCACCCAGCCCACGCTATTACGACCAGTCCGCTGCCCTCGGGCAGAACCAGCTTCGGCGGGACTTTCTCAGATCAGGTGCGACTGTTCCTCCTCTCTTTACTCTCCCTCTCTCCCTCCCTTCTTTCAGACCACCTCGGACACGCGAACCGCCCCGCCCCGCCCGAAAACTCGCCTCAGATTATCGGGATAACTGGGGTGCCGGGGAAGCGACGGGATGATTTTCAAATAGTTCGGACGCTTGATGGCTTCTCGGAGCCAGTGATATCACTGGGAGAACTTGTTTGTGTCCCAATCGCTGCCGGTTTCTCTCAGGTTCAGTGGTATCGACAGTGAAACTAGTCTAAGTTTATTTTTATAGCCTCGCTGATCGTCATAACGGTATTTTTTTAGAGTGTTTCCAAATCGCTCCATTCTCAGTACCTATACCTATGATGGTGCGACGGAAAAGTTTTTAGATTTATGGGATGCCGCCACGATATCACTGAATTCAATTCGACTTGGGGATATTTTTCGCTTGCATCGATTATTTGCTTGCGAGGTGTTGTTAAGTATAAGGTTTTTACTAAGTATTTGTAATATTTATTATTCATTTATAGTTTGCAATTAATTGTGTTTGCAAGTGAAGCAAACACAAGGACGTTTACCAGCTTTGCCGTTAGCTTTCGAACTAACGTGTTTGACGTGTTTGAAATATTTAAATAAATAAAACTAAAACCTGCCATATCTCGACGCATTATCACAATTCATCGTGTTACTCTCCGTTTCACTGAGACCAGACCCATTTCTCCAGAAAATGATCTTGATAAGGGAAGGGCTAGAGCAAAGCGATTGGTCGTCCTTTGACAGCTGTTATCAGTGATATGAAACCCGGGACATTTGATGGTCTCACTGTTTCAGAAGCAGCTAACAGGGTGAGGCTTCGCCATGCATTTATGACATTGCTTGCTATCCATATAAAGTAAACCCTGATTATTGGCGTTTCATTCAAAGTCACGCACCCCACCATTCCTTATATTCTGAAAACAACCAACACTACGAAAGCCTTACCTTTCATCGAAAATGGTTCCATCCTGTTGGTGTCCGTTTTGCAGGTCCCTCCTGTCGCGGCCGAGATCTCCACTCTCCATCCCTGTCTGGTCTTCATGCCACGGTCCCTGGGAGAGACCGTGCACCAGAGCGTTCCAGTACTGCGTGGCCAGCCACAGCAGGAACTGGCTTCTGCTCTCCCACTCGAGTCGAGACAGGACCGCGCCCATGACAAGGGCGATCCTCAGCTGCTGGTTTTTGATTGGTGGGACGGACACTGAGCAGACACAACTTATGCCGATGAGCCTCAATGGACTTGCTTGCAGGTCGGTATTTACTGTTTAGGCATGCAAGACTCCAGAGTGAAGTTCAGCCAGCTCGAACAAGGCATGGTTTTCGAGAGAATGATTTAGAACGGTTAGCTGCTCGCTGTAAAATCGGGCGAATCAGGCCTCGCGCTACACTATATTAAAAAATACACGTAGTAAGTATCCAATGTACGAGTATACGTATCACCAATTCTGTAGATCAAGCACCTCCACCACAACACACAGGCCACAGCACCAAACTCCTGAAGCCTCACACTGCGCCAGCGGCCTCCACCAGCTTCGTCTCCGCACTGAGCCGTTCGTTCACCTCTCATCTCTCCGCGTACGTCTCGCACAGTTCGACCACCGTGATCCTCTGGTCACAACATATGGTCAACTGACCACAAATGCAGGTGTCGACCACCGCACCGTCTCCAATGCCATTCGATGGCGGCGGTGGCGGCGGCGGTTGCGGTGGTGGTGGTGGTGGTGGCGACCAGGTGGCTGCGACCCGTGTGGGCTTGCCAGGTGCAGCGTAGGGTTAGAGTGGTTAGAGCGAGCTGGTTTGGGGTCATTCAGGGTCACAGAGATGACAGCAAAAACGACCCGCAGCTGCTGGATGTTTGGTGGTGTTCTCGATAGCGTGGATTTTATGTTAATCTACGACTGTTACCTGTTTCTTTTTATGAACGACTATTCGTATTACCTACGTACGACCCCGTTTACGTTAACCTTAGCTTACCCTGTCACTCTGATATTTGTCACCCGCCGCCTTTCTCATGGTATGTTTTCCGAAAACAATATTAATTTGTCCGTCTCAGCAGTTGTTTATTCATATTCTTTATATTTTCCAGTGCTCCTCCGTAGCAGTTATTTGGTCGGTGCGAGCTTATTTATTTTGTGTTAATGTGTGGCATTTGCAGACGGTATGCAAGGCATCGTGATGGCACGGACTCGAATGGCTTTCGCTGTTACCTTTATAAAGGAACAATTTTGTCGTGATTGACATCTGGCTTTGAAATCACATTCACAGAATTCTAGGACAATTATGAGTGAAACACGGTAATTACAGACCACGTTTAAAAACGAGTTTATTGCAATGCCTGGAAATCTGCTTCCTCTCCCTCTCTCCCTCCTTCCCTTCTCCCACCCCCCCCCCCTCTCTCTCTCTCTCTCTCTCTCTCTCTCTCTCTCTCTCTCTTCTCTCTCTCTCTCTCTCTCTCTCTCCTCTCTCCTCTCTCCTCTCTCCTCTCTCCTCTCTCTCTCTCTCTCTCTCTCTCTCTCTCTCTCTCTCTCTCTCTCTCTCTGTCTTGCGCGCGCGCGCTTCGCGTGGTACTGGACGCGTAGGTATTTTATTTATTTACTGGAGTCATTTTTTAATGGTCATAGAATGACCGCGGACTTCGAAAAACTCTCTCGTAAAGCCAGGGATATTCAGTTTCTCGAGCTCTTTATACTCTGTCGTATAACCCCACGTGGTAATTAGACGGTTTGCATGAACACGAGGGTCCTGCTGATTCGTGACCTGGTATTATTTCGACTATATATTTTTCAACTTTTCTGGGTCTATATAAGGGTAGCCACTAGCCACTCATCTTACAAGAAACTATACATATATGTATAGTTTCTTGTAATATGAGTGGCTACCCGTTTTGATTCGCACTCAATAAGGTGTCGTCTGAACGGTTTCCCTACCGTCTCACATTGATGTTGATTCCAGCCTGCTATAGCTTTGCTGCTTTTCCTTTCGCTTGCTCTGGGGCTATGTGATTTTTTTCTACATATGAAAATTAAAGGTCAGGTAGCCGATAATTATTCTTGAATTGGGTTTTGGGCCTACTCTCCAATGCTATATCAACCCTCGCCCTGGCAGGGCATTTTTCATAGCACGGCCTGGCAAGGGGGGGGGGGGTCGGTGCTACTGCGATTCCCCTGGCGTTTCGAAGCTAAGCGTCGTAGCGCTTCGCAACAAAGACCAGTCGATTGCTCTCAACGAGTATTCGCGATTGGTTGCATATTTTTGACCCTAGGTCAATATTTGACCCAGTTATATGACTGGTCAAAGGTCAAATTTCGGGGAAAAGCTATAATTTTCCAAGATACTGGGGCAATATTGGCAAATCTGCGACAGATAGCGACATATAACATTCATTACCGTGTTTCTCAACGAATTAGCAACAAAATGATGTAAAGTTCAGTGCATTGCAGTTATTACTGGTGTGACGTAGTTCCCGGGAACACGGGAGGTCACACACGCCGCCGTCGAGGACGGTCGTTATTGACCTGGGTTGACCTTGTAAAGGTCAAGGAACAGTTTTGAATGCGTTTAGGTAGGTGAAAATTGAACCACAGATTCGGATTCAGGACCTCAAGAAACCCCACTAAACACAGCTCATATCACAGAGGTCAGCGTGTGAACATGCGAAGTCATTGACCTTGGTTGACCTTAGAAAGGTCAATACGCAATGTAAAGATTCATGTCTTGTCAAAAGCTGACATAAATCACACGGAATTGTTTCGTTCTTGTCAATGGTATCACGCCCAGTTACTACACGGAATGTACGATTTTGTCATAAGCGGTCGGAGCTTGTGCCTATTATGACGTCATAGCTCGGTGACCTGACATGACCCGAAGTTTTTTTTTACTAAAAGTTGCGCAAAATAGGCTATTGAAAATTTCAGCACGATCCGATCAATAGTTCGGCGCCCATCGCAAAAAACTGGGGGGGGGGGGGTCGCATCGACCCCCCTTCTCCCTGCCGATTTTGTTCAGGAAGCGTCCCTGTTTCGCGGCTTGACGCTGTGTGACGCCAGCGGTGTCGTGCCCGTGGTATTGGGTTTCCATGGGAACATCAACAAACTCGTAAGCTCTCCCATGTTAGAGCGTCAGAGTTTGTTGATGTTTCCATGGAAACTCAATACCACGATAGCTAGCGTCGGTTAGCGTCAAGCCGTGAAACAAGGCCCATGTAAATCTCCTCAGTCACGTCAATGGAACTTTTATCAGCCAGCCTACTTCCTCCACTTCCGTCAGATAGCGCTGAATCAAACTGGATAGCTCGTAGGTGGCGCTAGTGCTGCGCTCACGCTCGATTGCTTCTCTGTGACAAGTGACAACGGCACTCGGTGCTATAAGCGCTAACTGCCCCTCGTGCTTTTGCTGGTTCATAAGCGTCCGGGTGCCCAGCGCCTGGGACTGGGTTGACTGTTCTTACTACCGGGGCACGCCTGCCCTATGGGATCGGGCTCAATTATCCCAGTCCCAACACAGTGTCAGAGTGCGGTGGGCAGTTTTAGGTCAGGTGCATTGTCACCCGGGGTAAGGGACGATTAGTAGGTTTAGACGGCTGGGTGACCTTGCCTACCGCTCCGCTACACTCCCGTCTTTTATGGGCTAGGCTCAGCCGCTGCGTCGCACCACTTACCAGTCGGTGCTGGCATCGAAACTCAAATCAACAAAATATGTCTCTTCCCTTAGGCACCTCATCCCAGATGGATGGTCCTTATATAGGTTTACTGAAACGGCCTATATCCTATACCCTATATCCTATACCTTTACCTATATCCTAGCATCCTCCCGGCTCTGAAATGGTCTTATTGGGCCGAAAGGGCCTAACCCAACAAAACAAAAAACAAAAAACAAAAACTGAAACGGCTCTTCTCAACAAAACAAAAGCAGAAAGTTTTAGGGTTAAGTTCAAATTTCGGTTTGGGCGGCATATCAACAGACCAACACCACTGCTCCCGAAAGAACGCTTACATCTTTGGTAAATATATTATATTGATATAGCCAGACATGTGCATGGATCCGAGAAAATGGATCTGGGATCTGATCCCACGGATCCTGATCTCGGATCCGACGGGATCATAGATCCAGCTCTGTAACTTATCGAGAGATCCGTAGGGATCACAGATCCGAGTCTCATTTTTTACTTGAGATCCAGTGAGATCATAGATCCGCGCTTATTTTTTGTCATGACATAAATCCCCCCAAAAACACTTGCTTCAACTAAAAACGTTCCGGTTTAGTGATTTTATGTGATCGCACGTCATAATCCATAGTTTTGTGGCACTTATTGGCATAGAAACCCTTTAAAACCTGGTTTCAAATGTGGTGCATGATGGATCCACTCGGATCATAGATCTAGGTTCTTGGTTTATCGTCAGATCATATGAGATCATAGATCCAAGATACATTTTTCACGCCGGATCCGGTGGGATCATAGATCCCAACCTGTACTTTGCTTCGAGATCCACTGAGATCATAGATCCATCACTCGGATCCATGCACATGTCTGGATATAGCCATTAGCCATGAATTTATGGAGCGACTGCAAGCACTTTATTATTTCATTTTCACGTGAGTTTTATGCACACTTCGATGATCTCTCTTCAGGCTCAGGACCCGAGAAAAAGCTGCTTACCCGTCTCCCTACGAACCATTTCGCTGCCCACCTGAGGCAAACCCCCAGTCATGCAGGTCCCATTCCCAGGCCCATTCTATCACCTGCGTTCCTTTCCTGGTCCACCGCCCTCCACGGTCCGTGGGTCCATTCAGTCCCCCCCCCCCCCCCCCACCTCACACCTTATACCGCGACCTCCGGAGCCGGAACCCCCCTCCCCCCCCCCCACCGGACCAGGCCCGCCCGCCCACACAGTGCCGAATTCTGACTCACCCTCCCACATACTGCGTTCCGCTGTACCGCCCCCGCCCTGCAGACTCGCCTCGCCAACATTAGACCCTGCCAAATCTGCCGGGGCGGCGACCGCGGGCGGCCGGTTCCAGTGCCCAGTCGCAGGCCGGTATGGTGCTTGGGGGTGTCCGCTGGTGCACCGCTTGAAGGCGAGGTCGCGTGCGTGTGTGTGTGCGTGTCTGTGAGAAAGGCGAGGGGCGTGGTAGTATCAGAAGAGAAGACTCGGCTGATTTCAAAGGTAAGACCAGACGGACAGACCTGGATCTTCTTTATTCGTGTATCTCATCTATAAGCTAGCCGACGCACCTGGACACACATAACTGGATAATTTCGTGCAAAAACCACGACGAATTTACAAACGAAACACTCCAGCAACGCAAGCATCAACATTTTCCGTGGGGTACTACCAAAAACACTAATTTGCCTCTCGAAGCTGCCGTCTCGGGTTCTGGTGGATGGCCTGTCCAGCGCGGCCCCGCCCTCCCACCTCCCCACTGCCGCGCCCGCCCCTCCCCCTCCCCCACAATGCGCATCTGAGCGGCACGTACCGTCTGACCTCGTCACCCCCTGCTGTGTTCGGGCATACTTTCCCCACAAAAAGATCGCTCCCCCGGCACTTCCTGCGCAAACCTTGGATTCTTCGATATTCACGCACCAGTTCGACGCTTCACGTCAGTTAGCGCACGGTGTCCTCACTGAGCTCCAGGGTCGTCCATGGACGACCTTGGTCGCTAACTTTGAGTAAGCCTTCAGCTCTTTTTGCTCTATGTGACTGTAGGTAGGTCATCTAGGATAACTGCTCAGTCCGGGGGAAACCTAGCGGTGATAACGAACCGGACTATTTATCTTTGCCTGTAACAGACCCCGATCATGGCCATGGACTCGACCGGACCGCCTCCAGGGGCGCGTCTCCCACCCGACCTTGACCCACCAGAAGGCCGCGCTCTCATCCTGATGAGCCGGCCTGATGGCACTCCACTGCGAGGGAACCCGTTCGCCATCATCAGGGAAATCCGCTCGATCTGTGACTCGGAAGTCGAAAAAAACAAACAACTCGGATCTGGCAAAATTCTCATCTCGACCTTCAACAAAGACCAAAGCTCTGCCCTTCTCTCCTGCCAAACCATGCTCGGAAAACCTGTTTCGGCTGTTCTTGCAACCAACCTGATGTCATCGCAGGGTCTCATTCACTGTCCGGACCTCAGCGACCTCTCTGACGAAGAGCTCCTCACCGAACTAGCCCCGCAGGGTGTTATCGAGGTGCAGAGGCTCAAATCCAAGGACCGAACTCCAAACCCCCTGATTCGACTTCGCTTTAAAGGACTCGATCTCCCAAGAAAGCTCCTCTGCGGGTACCTCTCCGTCCCTGTTCGACCCTGGATCCAGCTGCCAAGGCAATGCCGTAGGTGCTGGAAGCTAGGCCACTCCATGCGCTCTTGCCGACGAAAAGAGACAGTCTGCGGGCAGTGCTCTGCCAGGGACAGCCACCCCACAGGTGACTGTACCTCGGTCCCAAAGTGCCCTCTCTGCTCTGGTCCACACCCAGCATGGGACCGAAACAGCTGCCCCGTCTGGAAAACCACCAAACGAGACACTCGAGAGCGAGCGCCATTCCAACCCCCGCCGCTCAACTCCACAGCTTGGCCTCCACTTGAGAGTCAGCACCGAACGATGCAGCCCCCTCCGGCTCGCACAGACGCCTCTGTCCAGACAGATGGTGAGGTCATGGCCCCTAAGGCGACCGCAGTCCCTGTTCAGACCCAGACCGAGACAGCCAGCTCTCAGACGACCGACGCCAGCACCCAAACGACCAAACTGACCACCTTCGACTCGACCTCTCAAACTCGACCCGCCCGACTGGTCTCTGCCGAAGTCCAGACTGACACCCCCGACTCACCGACACCAACCACGGACCCCGACGACTTCGGCTGCTCTCGAAGCAGGCCGTTCACCCGAGGCTACACGGCGAGCTTCCAGCCTGACAGCCCCCGAAACGACACCGACGATCCCGATCCAGACCTGATCCCGAAGAGACGTCCCAGGGGTGAGATCCCTCCACCTGACATCGGGTCGCTGAAGTTTGAGTACGCCAGCGGCAGGCGACTTTCCTACCCTCCCTCCACCCTCTACTGGTTTGACCATGAAATCCGACTATACGACCTTGACCTTCGCCCAGAATCCAAAGCGTACAGGGCAGCCGTGGCTGGCTTCTATTTTGACGGACCCCCTCACCACGGACGCCGTATCTTCCTTCAGAGAATTCCTCCAACGGGTAACCACTAGCCCTACCAACATCGCTGCCTAGGAGTCGAGCTATGCCTCACGGCTACTCCTCCAGAGCCACCAAATTCCAGTCAAAGTTGTACCCCTGAGACGGGCGGGACATGACTGGGGCACCCGGGTCACACCGGCTGCCATAACCCGCTGGCTGTCTCACTCGGTAGGCCGGTTTTTCTTTTGGCCGATCCCTGCGAACAGCCTGCGCAATTACACTTTCACTGTCCACATTAGAGATATAACGTAACGTAACTATTGCGGGGATTTTTACTGTACTCGACAGTTTTTGCCCCTTGACTTAGGCACCAGGTTTTTTCTAGTTAGGACTTTTCCTGGTAAATACATCCCACAACAAACATCACACATTGCAACACCTCACACCATCAGCAGCAAGATTTACAGCAGCAAGTATGAATATTCTACCCCTTTCTGGACACCCTTGCCTTGTTAATCGGACGCCACATGAGCCGAATTAATTAAAGTAAAGTTTGCTTCTCTCTCTTGCTTGGGTCAGAATTAAATAGCTGACAGTAAAGTAAAGTAAAACGAAAGATCTGGCTCATTGCCAGCCTTAGTAATTTCCCCTTCCCTGGCGGTTGCCTTAGGCATGCCGGGAAGACTAAATTTTATAAAAAAAAAAAAAAAAAAAGAAAAAAAAAAAAAAAAATACTTTCCCCAGGGAAGTGTGCCATCCCGGCGCACCCAATGCCAATGGTTAGATGGGCGTGGCAGTTTAAGGAGAGGCGTCTCGTGCGTGGGTTGTATGTATATGTATGTATGTATTACAATCATGGACATTGGACAATCCACACGGGGCGTGGCGATTACAGTCCAGAGTCTGAGTCGGGTTGGAACAAAAACATGCAGGGGCTAGAATACAGACATACAGGGGCGGAGCTTCCTATACAGTTGGTGGGGCGGCTGCCCCACCAATAAGCGTTTTGCCCCACCAACTTGAGCTGATTTCTAAGATTTTGTTGCTTTGCAAATTAATGTTTTTCGCATTGAAGAGCTTTGAAACGTCTGTTTAATGCAAAATATTATATCTGTAATGATAGGAATTGATTCAGTGTGGCATTTCATGCAACTTCATAATCGGACATTGTGGGTTTGACAATTTTTTGCCCCACCAACTCCCCTGGAAAAGCTCCACCCATGCAGACATAACGATTTAATCACAGGACACTCACTCTCTCTATACATACGGGCAATTCAAGTCAGCGCGCCACACACGGCTGCGGATACCCCCTCCCCCTGACATGGGCCAGCGTCGGGCGGTCGTCATCGCCGGACAGACTGCAGCCTTGGCCGCACGGGCGAATGGGACGGGGCGCTGTTCGATGACGCCAGGTGGCAGACTGTTGAGCAGCGCCGCGGCCCGGTAGCCGAACCGTCGCTTGCCTGTCTCGAGCCGCGAGCGTGGGAGGTGGAAAAGGTGATCCTGCCGGGTGGACCTCTTTCGCGCGTCACTGTTATAAGTGAACATGGTAGCTAGTTCTTCGGGCTCGCCGTTCCTTATTATTTTCTGAGCAGTTACGAGGGTTTGAATATCGGCCATAGCTTTCGGAGGTATCCATCCAAGCGAGTCGCGGAGGCCAGACACGTGGTCGAATTTACGGCGGCCGAAGATGACCCGTGCTGCGAAGTTCATAATTTTTTGGAGCCGGTCAAAGTTTTTCCGGGAGCCATTTCCGTAGACAGTGAGGCAGCTTACTGGACGCGCGAGATGACAAGTGCTGTTACGATTGTTGGTTGAAAGCATCCCATCGCATTTGCATCATGTAGGGGAGGTAGCGTGGAAGTTTGTCTGCGTGTGTGGCGTAACGCATCCAAACTATTTTATTTTGTGTATTTTGTAGCTTCAGAATACCTACATGTGATGGCTTTAGCATTTCGATACCGACTGCTAAGCCCGCATAAACAACGAACAAAAACAATCTATATTAATAAGATAAATAAGAAAACCACATAAAAGCACAATAAAATGCGACTCAGATATTAAGCCGGAATTCTGTGCCGGAGCTCGGAAGGCAACCACCAGGCTGCAACTCCTTTGGCGTGACCGGTGACTGGCGTCGGCTGTCTCGTTTTTTTTTTTCCGGGCGGGCCGTTCCACCGTGCCGCTGTCTCGCTCCGTGTGGCCGTTTCTGGCCGTTCCGTGTGGTGTTCCGCTCCGTTCCGTGCCGATCTCCTCCCACTCTAGCCACGCAGTCTGTCTGTCGGTCCCACCGCGATGTAACGGTCCAGGGCAGCTGCTGGGAGCGCCACGCCGGGCTGCGGACTGGGGGGGAGGGGAGGGGATTCGTGAGAGAGTCGGGAATGGGGAGTTCAAACGGTGGTCTGAGAGCCTTTTGATAGTTGGGGAGTTGGGGAGTTGGATGGAATTTAATGGGGGATGTCTTTTTAGGTGATTTTGTTTTAGTTTCACATGCTCTGCAGACATGTTTATTAATTATACAGGGTGATGGATCTTAAGTTGTCATTGTGAAATATCAAATATTGGTCCACCACGCACAGTTCAAAGACTGTTTGCGCTGGCTGTTTCAGGCTGTTTCTCAAATCAATGGTTTCATCCGGGCTCAATTCCCGGACAGTGCACGTGGCATTGCCGCTACCTGGCCGCTTGGAACAAGCGTGAGAGTTCCGGTTAGTACTTGGTCCGCTGGATCCAAATCCAACCAACCAACCAAATCAATGGCATTTATGCATTACTTATGTTGTATAACCTCCGTCCTAAACACCTTTCCAAGTTGGGTCGATTTAAGCGTCTTCTAAATGCAGCTTCGTGATCTTACATAATTATTCCGACGTGCAGACTGTCTGGATTATAAATAAGCTCCGCAATGAATTAAGGGTTGTCTGCGCTAACCACAATCCCGGCCTGTCTGCATGACCCATCCCTTTACCCCATGACCCGGCCTTGACCTTCTCTCGTTTTTCTGCCACCCCAACCCGCATGTTTCTCCCTCACTTCCCTCCCCGCCCGTGTGAATGTCACCCCCTATGCCCCTTCCCTTCACAGTAAATCCATTGACCTAAATGCCATGCAGTCATTAGTTGCTGCGCTTGCATTGTAACATGATGCTTTTGAATGGGGGGCGGGCTAGTTGTGCCATGAACAAAAGGAGCGTGTTTGTTGTCTGCTGATAACTGTTGTCGGTTTCAGTCGATTCCTGTGGTATTTCCGAGTGCACCTGCAGTTGTAGCGTGATGTTGATAGCTTATCCATTTTTTTCATAGCGTGCAGTTGTTTGTTGTAAAGAATTTGCATAAACTCAAAACCTGGACACCGGTTGCAAATATTTGTATTGTTTGCGAAATATAGTATTTGGTGTAAATATTGTAATGCACCCCTCCGCCATACCAAATTTGCCGCACTTTCTGCACCCGTATCTATGCTTGCAATGCATGCAAATTCTCTTTTTATGCCTTTGAGCTCGTTGTTTTCCTCAGACTCTCAGTATTCTTTCATTTCCACCAATCTTCACATCAATGACACCGGTCGAAATCGATAAAACGGACATTCTCTTTGTCAGTGGATAAAAGGCCGGGAAAGTCTGCGGAAAGAGCCTTGGGTGTCGAGAGTGCCCACATTACGGCAGAATCCGGAGCTCCGATCCCCATAAAAAGCCGGCGAGGTCGGGATCCCCGTACCAGGGGTGGCGGGTCGCTTGGGTCATGGTTTGACCCACAAGGTCGCGGTTGCCATTCTCTGCATTATTGATGACTTTGCGATGGCACGGAGGATGTTGGAAAACAAACGGGGCTTGACGTCGGTGAGCCGTGCACTGCAAGAATGCTAACCATTTTCGTACCGGGATGCTGAAGCATGAGCATGACTACATTTGTGAGCGATTGTAACGTATTGGACACAAAACCACATAAATGACAGCTTATCGAGCTTAGTTTGATTTGTAATACCTTTGCTCCAGCTCATGCACGACTCTGCTCTTTTTCTTCTTTCTTCTTTGTTAGCTACATTTGCACTTCTTTCTTAATTGAAACCGATGTTACTGCATGCAGCAGTTACCTGTATGTGTTTTTCGTATGAATAGTCAAAGGATTGCTCACCGCTCTCTCACGCTGGTTGACTCACGGAGAATGATCTAACCACCCTGTCGTCAATTTATCCGAGGCGATCGGCTGTGACAGCTGGGCAGTTTGCTGGCGGTGTGCTGTTTATTTGTCGTGCTGACAGTGCTATCACGGCTGACGACCGGCCGGACTCAGATCAATGTGACTGTTTGATTATCTTTAAAGCATAGTGGCTACATGCTCCGTAGAAGGCACTGGACACTGGGGACTCATGTATTGCACGTCCAAATGAATCAAACGTCAACATTAAAACCCTGATTTGAAATCAAACTTCAGTAATTTTTTTTTGCAATCAAAGTCAACGCCTTCTCTTGCAGTAACAGCCATCGGCGTTGATCAAACAGTTTCGACCTCGAAACTAACCCACTCATCCCCTGTCTCGATAGTTCGCATTGCGAAATACCCCCTCCCCTACCTCCCTCCCCCCCTCAGCATTTCACCAGCGGAGTGTGAACGGAGGACATCCTATCCGCCGCCTTATCGGACCCTTCTGTCGACTCGAGACCCATAAGCATCCGCTAGTGTCGGTCCCTTGTTCTTAGTCTACCAGCCGTTTTCGCTCATAGGCTGACAGCTGAGTGTGACTTCGCATAGGGGAAGTTGGGGCAATGCCGGAGTTGGGGCAAAGCCGAAATTCGAGATATTTTGAAAACCGTACGACATGGATGCCACCTGTCAGTGATGCTCTGAAGCTTAAGTGACTACCAATTATCGCATGTTTGTTACCAGTCGTCATTCGGAATACTTCGGCTGTGAGGGCGCCAAGAGCGTTTTCAAGGTACGTTTCCTTTGTACTACATGCGTCTTCGAAGCTGCATTTCCTACTCATTATGCTACCGTTTGTCTGGCCAATTCGGTCAAGTAATCTTCAGCACGTCTTTGCATAAGTGTGCTGCCTATTTGAAATTTATACAGCACGTTGAAAAGTTATGGGCCTGCAAATGAAAGTATGGCTAGCTGGGGTAATGCCGAAAACGTGCAATTACGCGCGTTAAAGCACGCTACGTGAACTTTACCGCTGTAGAATAGCAACGCGTATTTTTAGTCACACAAATTACACTTTTAACCGCAACAGTGGCCTGTTACCATAAGGAATGATTTACCTGGCCTTTTCTTATTATATCACACAATTATAACTTCCAGTGTGCACCAAGCGTCCTCAAGCTCTTAAAACGCGTGTCAGCTTTGACGAATTCTGGATAAAATTTGAGATAAAATAGCAAAACATCAATTTCGGCATTCCCGTAGATCATTTCTCCCATTTTCGGCTTTCCCCGCAGTCCGGGGCAACGCCGAAAAAGTCACTTCTTTGATATTTTTAGTTTGTGCGCTTAACGGTATGCGAATTCATCAAATGCGCCTGGTATGTTTGAAAGGCAAAAGACTGGCCTCTCGAATGACGCCAACAAGAATAGCTTATGCTGTCTACCTTGCGTGCTACGGGCGTCAGAAAAAAAGTATTCGGCGTTCCCCCAACTTCCCCTACCCATTGCTGCACTTCCATCCCATAATATGTAGATAAAGGTATTAAGTATGGTTGGGTTGATGATACTACGTGTATTTCTGCCGCTTTTTATGGTCAGCCATCGTCTCGCTCGCCCGCCCTCGACTCCGTGACGCTGCCCTATTTCGTACGCGCGAGTCTGCCGTCTGACCCGCTTTGTATGTGTGGCTGCACACCATCTGCGGCGCCGAAATTGGCGCTGCCGCGTCACTGCACGCCGCAGCGACAATTTCTTCTCCTCCAACCCCTCTCTTCTCTACTCCTCTCCCCCCTCTCTGTCCTCAGTTTTCTCTTCCACTTATCTGTTTTCAATTTTTTCTCTTCTTCTCATCTATCTTTATATTTAATTTGTTTCACTCACTCTTTCCCTCCCCTCTCCTCCCCTCTCTCTCTCTCTCTCTCTCTCTCTCTCTCTCTGTCTCTGTCTCTGTCTCTGTCTCTGTCTCTCTCTCTCTCTCTCTCTCTCTCTCTCTCTCTCTCTCTCTCTCTCTCTCTCTCTCTCTCTCTCTCCCCGGGCTGGGTCATGTCCGCCGCTCCGCGTGACGGTTCATTTGAACCAACACCCAGCCAGACCCGACGTCCTGTCTGGGGGCTAGCGGCGCCGGTGGACCGTCATTGGGAGGGGGGAGGGGTAGTGTGTGACCACTACCATGACGTCAACCTTGATCACCTTCCGACGTAAAATTCGGGGAGTGCCGACCCCGACCCTCTCCGCAGAGGGCCGGTTTGGTGTTAGAGGTCACCGGCTGGCGGCTGCCGCGGCGAAAAAAGCTGGCGCTGCTGATGGATTATGGCGCGATCCATTTGGAGGTAATCCATTAGTGGCTGTGATGGTATAAAGGCGACTATAGAAACATGGGTGTGAGGTTGATGGCGTATGTTCATGGCTGGACTGAGGATGGGATATTTAATGGTGCAAGGTGACACTATTTACGAACCGGCTTAGTGTATGTTCTTGCAACGTGATAGGGTATTCGGAGAAAATGTTGTATATTTCTTTTATAACACTTCTATATAATTTGTGTGTATTATAGCGATTCCGTTGTTTCCCCGCACAATAAGTTAGCAGCTATAAGGTTATCAAACGAAAATATGTTTCGCGATTTTTCTTCCTCCTTGCCTAAGCATTTATACGTAAATGCATGAAAGATGTTATGAGCCAAAACCACAACCTAAAATTTTGAACAAGTATTCCGGCAGGAGTTGGTCCCACCGAAAATTTTCCTTCTGCGCCAACTTGTTGACGCTTCCTTGCAGCCGGCGTTTCGCCTTTTTCCGTCACTCGCCGATTCCCTTCATCCATCATCTCTGCCCTCCTCTGACCCAGCCCCCCCCCCCACCCTCACCCTCACGCCTGGCTGGGTTTTTGCACGCCTCTGGCTCGTGGGTGTTATCTCGCGATTTTGGCATCTTCCGCTCGGGGACCTCACAAGTCCAAGACAATCTAACGCCCACTGCTGTCTCATTTCCGGTCGAAGGCGGGCCATGTTTGTTTGTTTGTTTTGTTGGGTTAGGCTCTTTCGGTCAAATTAGACCATTTCAGAGCCGGAAGGATGATAGGAATTAGGGGGAGACATTGGTCTGGGCAGGCACCCTAGTGAGTCACCGGGGCTGAGCCCATCCCGTAGGACAGGCCGACCAGCCCCAAGGTACTCACTGCACCCGGCTACGGGGTGCGCTCCCTCGGGAGCAGCGGTGCCGCTTCAAGGGAGCAGCCCGCATGAGATAAAGTTGCCTGTCCAGCCCGGAGGGGGGTGCGGTGTGGAGGAGAAGGATTTCAGTATCCTGAGGATAGAAGCATGGAACGGTGATGTCGGGCCATGCGAGTGTCGACGCTTAAAAACCGCTCCCCAGCTCAGCACATGAGGTCATCATATACGACGTCATCCCCGCAGATACCGCAGCGGTACAGTCACACCATTGGCCGTGGGTGGTGAGATGACGTCACTCGCGATGTATCACGGCCGTCCAGTCACTGCATTGGCTGACTGGCGGTGGATGACATCACATCCGGCAAATCGGCACTAGTCTGCGATCGTCAGGTTTCCTGGACACGAACTCACCATTCTGCTGTCTATAATGCCATTCCTAAATCACGATAGCCGCAGACAGGGTTCGCTACTTTCAGTGCACCATCATGCGTGACGTGTTGTCTATGTCCAATCAGATGCCAGCTGGGGGTGAGGTCATACCGGGGTGACGTCATCTGCTCGGAGAGGAATCCAGTCTGACCGGTTATGGTATGGGTGTGTGGTGGGCAGGAGGAGAGGTGCGCCGGCGCGTGGGTCGGTCAGGGTGTGGGTTCGGTCACCCACTGGAGGGTGAGCGGTGTGTCTTCGATCATGGCCTGTGGTGATGGACAGTGAACGAGCGTGGGCAATTCTTGGAGAAACGCGAGTGGTTATTTTTTTTTAACACTTCCTTATCTTCTGATTCTGTCAGGCAAAGATTGAAGACTGAATACGCGTTTTGCATGAAGGGTGCCGCGTTTCGCCTGCAGTCACAATCGCAGTCGCATCGGAATCAGCACAATTTTCTACAGTGATCTGTTCGGTGAGCTCGCTTAACCCTCGCGGGCCGGGGGGGGGGGGCGTTTTTCGCCCCCCCCCCCGGCGAATATTTGCGATAGCTCCCGAACGCTTAGGGATAGGAAAGCGAAACTTTCAGTACCTTTTCTCCCATCAATTTGACATCTTCTGAAGTAAAAAATTTGGACCTAGCCCCATTGATGACGTCACAAGGTCCATTTTTCTAGACCCCTGCACGGCAAACTTCGGCGTCACAGACGCAAACTTCAAATAGCTGCTAAAAATAGAGTTTTAGAGATAAAGACAAATTACGAGCACGGTTGTGTAGCGTTTGACCTAGAGAAAAAGAGAAAAATAGTTTTGGTGACCTGAGGTCAGAGGTCAGGTCAACGACCCCGACATGTGGTTTTAGTTTTTCGCAAATAACTTCGACAAAAAAGGTCCTAAGAGCTACGGCAATGGTACCATCGCATTCTCCTTGTCAAGCCGCGTCGAATGATATATATTTTGTTCAGAAAAGGTCAAGTTTTATGCTGACCTCATGTGACCTCGAATGACCTCTGGTTGACCTTTACACATGAGAGGTCATTTATGATGGATTTGTACCCGCTGATCACGAATCTGGCATCTATTTTCCTCTAAGCCTTCATTTAGAGCTTCTGGATGGCAAAATAGTCTTATTTATTATTACTAACTTGAATCAGTGAAATAGCCTCTAGCAGGGATACTCTTCTGTGACCTTGACCTTTGAGAAGCCTTGTATCGTAAGATGAACCACAAATAGGGAACTGATAAGCCTCAAAACATTTCAAAACATCTTGGAAGCTAGCACGCAAGATGTGCGAAAAAGTGCCAAGTTTGAGGTCAATTTTGAGCGTGACCTTGACCTTGACCTTCAATTTTAAGCACATTTTCGGAATCCTCAGATTCTCTTCTTTCGTTTGACACCCAATTTTGCCGGTTTGATGCAGCCTGCCGTCCTCTAGAAGGCTTACTTTGAGATCACTACACATGTGCTGGTTTTTGCCTTTGACCTTGACCTCTGACCTTGAAAGTTGACCTGAGGTCAAAAATTTTACGTGCTTTAGATTCGTCTCGCAAGGCCCTTTCGTTTGGTATTGCTTTCGTTTCCGTAGCTCCCTTATTTACGGAGTTAGACGGGGGGGGCGAAAAACGCCCCCCCCCCCGGGCTGCGGTGGTTGGGATTACCCCCGGGCCCGGCCGGGTTAATAAGCTCAACTGCATCAGTGGTTCTTCAGAGGGTTGCTTTCTATTTCGACGAAGGACAAACAACTAGATTGATAAGTATCTCGTTGTTTTGTGCCGATTCGAATGATAGAATAAACCGGCATAAACAATGCAATGTTGCACAATAATTTTTTTTTCTTTCGTGCAACCCTTTCCCTTGACTAGGGCGATTGTAGCGTTAAAACCATTGTACAATTCAACACTTTCTCACAACTTCGTGGCCGCTGTGTACACCAAGACCTTGTCATGAGCCGAGTACCATGACTTTTACGCTCTGTTGCGCTGCGCTGCACAGTTACGTATGACATGCTAATAGTGGCGGCCCTGCGGACCTAGCTGTGACCTGGATTCTGCCACGGTAGACGGCGGGGCGTCGATTTTGATGACCGAGGTCATAGCTAGTCGAGGACGACGTACCATTGGCGCTAAATATGTATAGCCCACGCCAGAGCGACAACACTATGTGAACTACGTTTCACACTTGAAGTTGTGGCCGTTGCATCAACATTTCACTCTTTTTGGCTTCCTTTTGAACGGCGGCTGTTGCGTAGGCGTTTTTCTGTGTGGAAATGCCGCCTGTGCCCACAGAACCGCGGGCAACCAACCGGAAGACGGCAACTTCCGGTGTAGAACCATGGTCGCCTTCCGGTTGCTTGTGAAGACATGGTCCGCTCCGTGCGATGTTTGGAGAATTTGATTTGGAGTGAGTTTAAATGGTTTTGGAATTCAACTGCTCAATGCCTGTCGGCCTGTTATGATGCAAGTCGCCGATGCGCGTCCAGGACATTCATATGCATGCAATATGATTATTGCCCGGTTAAAAAATCCAAAAGATTCGCTGAGTAACTTTACTGAGCTATGTGTCATTTGGCGTAAGCTGAATCGATTTCTCAAGCAGGAAAGTTATTTTCTTGTCCGACGAGCTCTTCACTACGATGATCCTGGAGGAAACAGGCCGGTCCAGCGAAGTGTATCGCCGCCTGTATTGACAATGTTCATTCATGCGTTTTGCCGTTCATAACTGACATATTGTTACGGCATTCCTCGTTCGTTTTGGTTCTCATGAGAAGTGAGGTTAACGATCTCGTCTTGGTGATTTGGGCGTGGCGTGTTTTGGTGCAAGCTTAGGACAAAACGTGGCAGGGCCGTTGCATTTAATCGGTCATTTGCTCCTGCATTGGCTGGTTGGCGAAATCCTGGAAATGAGTTTTTCACTGGCCTCCGGAGCAGAGCAACTCTTTCTCAGTTGTAACGGCAGAGGAACTTGTTACATTTTAAAACTTTTAACACTTTCACACTTTGGGGCACACTTTTACACACTTTTACACACTTTTTACACTTACACTTTTAAAGTCTCTCCGAACTTCGTTACTCCGAGACGAAAACACTATGTTTGTCAATGCTTTTTCACGTGATAGATCTAAAACCTCGATCTCGTATCTTCCCAGGGGAACCGTATAACGTTTCTGCTAACGGACCCTTGGGTAGCTCTGTCCATGAATATCAATGGTGATATATATTCACGCTGCCTGATCTTCAGAATCCTCCACGTACCACCCGAGGTAATACCTCGGCTGGTTTCTGGAACCAGGCACACACCTGCGGTCCTGGTATCGGTGTGATATTGTTGTCTGGGGGCCGCTTGTGACGATCGCCTTACGGTGTGAGCGCTCTCCCCACGGCATATTGACCAAGCGGTCGGAGGTCAAGGTAGGGGTCACGGCGGCAGACGAGGGGCGTGAGAGGTCGCAGGGTGGTGACAGAAATTAGTGAGGTCATTCAGTAACAATGGTGCTGCTGAACCTCGCTTTTATGGAATTAGAAATAGAGGAGGGCAAAGTAACTTACAATTCGTTTGCAACAATTTAATTTTTTCGCCTCATATCCCTAAAAACAGCATGAGGTTATCTTGTTTAATTCTACATTTCATTTGCCATTTGTATTTCTCCTCTACATATCTGCTTTGAATACGTTTTTTATCTCAGCTTTGCCAGTGACCTCTGACTGTTGGCGTGTCTCCGTGTTCCCCTGACATCGCCGTCTATTATTGATGGCCGGCTGTTTGTCGTTTTTGCCCACCTTTGCGTGCATGTCACAGTAATTACATAAAACTGATGGATGGCACGCAGCTGGTGGTATCTTAGCAATGGAGAAAGCAAGGCGGCAAATGGAGACAAAACTGTCACTTTTGTTTGGTTTAATGCAAATTTTCGCAACTATACTGATATAGCCATACCATTCACCACGCTAGATGTATTGTTAAGAAATATAAAGATAAACTTGTATTTTGTATGTTTTTCTTTGTCTGGTATTCATACATGTGGGCATATATGGGCTAACGCGCCTTTCCAAGTTTGCAAAATATTTCTCCAAGAATGTCACTTACTCCCTTGGCACCTTTCTCACCTCACCTCGACACCTTTCTCACCTTTATCTTCTAGTTAAGTACTCCTAGACGATATATGGTGACTCTTGAAGACAGGGCTTGATCAACGATCAACACTTTTGCGTTTTCGGAACGGAACTCGACCTTTAACCCGCGCCCCACTGGGGTCTGTGTATAACACGCCCTACTGGGGGGGGGGCTATTCATAGCCCCCCCTCCTAACTCCGAAACTACTGGGCCGATCGTCAAAATTCAAACGGCGTCTGATAGCCCCGGAAAAACTGCCGAGCGAAGCCTAATTTCATTGACCTCGAGGTCACGATGACGTCACAGGTCAGGTCAAAGTAAAAATTATTAGCATTTTGGCTTGTTCACATTTTGGGCTCTGGCCGCCGTCTTACAAGTCAGATCAGGCTCATTTTTGGTTTCCACACTCATGAACAGATGCTCTAGATACCTTGAGGGTACCAAACTTGTACTTTGATTTTCAGGTCAGGGTCAGGTCATCACAGGTCACGAAAATATTATATCTTCCGTCGGTCACGTGACACATGTTTTATGGTCCATTTAGGCCAAACATTTCGAATTTGATGTCGTCTGTGTCATTCGAGGTCATTTTGAGTCAAATTTAGCTTAGGTCAGGTCACTTTCAGGTCAAAAAAGGTCAAATTTTGAAGTTAAAATTTTTCAATAAAAAAGGTGTCTATTGGATGCAGTTTGAGCTCAGGAACACGATAGTGCCATTTATATTGGTGTACGATGTCAAATACGTACTGAAAAATTGATTTGAAAAATTAATAATTGTGAATTTTTTTTGCAATAATGCGTATAACTTGGCCATTTTTGAAGATATTTAGCTAAAACTTGCTAGAGTTAGTCATAATCATGCGTTCTATCACATATATTCCGTTTTTTTTTTATAAAGTCAAAAACTTTTTGAAAACAATATAAAAATATAAATTTTGAATATTATCATATAAAATTTTCGAAATTTTCAAAATTTTGAAAATCCGAGATAGCAGTTTGATAGCGCGGTCAATTCTGAGTCCTTTCATGCAAAGAAATTGGATCTAGCTTAAAAACTGAGCTCTTGGGAGCGATTGCCGTGGTTCAATGTTTTGCGTCGAAATCGGAGGAACATGACGTCACTCTGACGTCATTTCCGGCCGACCTATGGTAGCTACGAAGTTCAAATTTTGACACAAGGTGTAAAATTGATGCAGCCGAAGCTACTGAAAGTTTGGCGTCGATCCGTCAAGCGGTTTGGAAGTTATTGCAGAAAAACGGGAGGGGGGGGCTGTAAATAGCCCCCCCCCCCCAGTGGGGCGCGGGTTAAACGTCACCTGCTCCTCAGGGGAGAAGTGCTCGGAAGCTGCCATGAAATGGAAGGAGTGCTCGTGCCATGAAATGGCATCGTGGAGGAGGCAACAGAGCTGGGTCAGGAGCGGGTGCTGCATGTATAGCAGACTGATTAGACGTGTGCTGCTGCTAGTGGAACTGTTTGTAGCCTCTATAACGAACCTTTACTAGTCGCCCGATGTATTTTGGCTCCGTGCTGAACTGCTTAGTTTGTTCATTCTATTAGCTCATTGATTTTATGTTCTGTTCGACTTGAAACACTCGTACGTATAACATACTTTTGCAATGAAATTAAATGAAAAGCGCGAATGTTTTCCTACCGCCTCTGACCACCCACGTGGTAATTTCGCACTGATTGCTGTCCCCAACACCCGCGCTCTAATACCGCCCCGTGAGTTATCTGTGACCCCACACCACCGTCCCGGAAAAGTAACCAATCAGCCCCACCGCCTCGTAAACCGAGCCGGGAGGTAACTCCCAGAGGCGGGCTTTGGGTCAGGTGGGGCTGAACACCGGCTGTTCGATCTATCCTCTGGTTTAATTGGACAGCCCTGCACCTGAGCCATGAGCTACGAGCTGTGCGGTCAAACTGTCAGAAACGGTGGCTGGGCTACCACAGCGATCGCACTTGTGTTTTAGCATGTGGTGCAAGATTTTCATCAGAGTTTATCTCAACCAATTGCAGCTGACAAGATATTGGAATGTCATTTTGGTTTCGAACTGCTAAACGTGCGTCATCTTATCCCAGCTGACCCATCCACAGTTGACTTTTCTGGTCAACTGTGGACTCACAGAGCGGACTGTTAGCCCTGAGCTGTTGGCTGAGCCGTCCGCAAAACGTCAAATCAAGCCCCAGTTATTAAACTGATATCTTCAAACAACATCTTCAAACACGATAAGACAGGACTGGTGATATCCCATAGCACCTCAGATTTGACAATCGGCGATCATTCCTCGCATGGTCCTGCATGACCTTATTTGACCTCATCTGACCTGTTATGGTTTATGTTATTCCATATGATCCTTCATATAGGATCATATAGGATCATCAAATTTGGCACTATGCTCTTTCGTAGTGCATGTGGCCTCGGTATAGTTCAATTGATCTCTTATAAGCTAAACGCAGCTTCTGTAATCCACAACACCTAATTGACCTCCTCAAACGATATGTGACCTCGTATGACCTCACATGATGTCATCTCATCCCACCCGTATCCTCTATAGCCTATGTCCGTTCATAAACCACCGGTATTCCATGTATGTATAACCCCGCTGCGAACATAGAATACTGAGCAGACACAGCCGCAGTCCCAAGACGGTCGAATAGTCAATGACGTTTGCCGAGTGCGCCGGGGCAACACTCAACAAACAGCCTTGCCGACTCGACAACCACCAGTGACGTCACGCGATGATGTCATCGGTGGCGAATTCGGCGAACTGACGCTGTCGGCGCGGGCTGCCTGGATACCGGTAGAGTCGATGGGCAATGTTTTTAGGTTAAGAGGGCTACAATGGGCTCAGTGGTTGGTGGCGTGTGCTGGAGCTTCTTATTCTAACTTTTTTTGCATGGTATAGCTGTTAATGTTCATACATCAAATGGACATTGTCAAGTCGTTGAAATAATTTTTGTATTTAAAAAATGGGTGAAGTGGATGATTTATTGAACATCTTCAAAAGAAGATGTTCAATAAATCAATGGAGGTGTTATTAGGATGGCTGCGGCAAATCCGTCAGCGCACCGCAGCCATAACTTCTAATAACACCTCCAGTGGGGGAAGTTATTTTACGGCTCGCGCTAGTCCCTGCGACGTTTATTGGGGATCCTGCAGAGTCGTCGGGTTAGCGGTTTATCAATATATCAGCTTTTGGCAGTTGCGAAACCGTAGGTGCTTTTTCATATCTCGTTCTGATAACCTGTCGCCTGAGTTGTATTTGAGTATTTGTTCATGTTTCTCAGTTTTTTTTTTGCTTTTCTGTGCTAGCGATTTGTTGCGCCTGCCATCTTGCACTCCGTGTTAATTTATTTTGCCGTCTAGCTAGCTCTTCCGCTTCGTTTCCCAGATGTTGTTGATGGCAGGCGAGATGTTTGGCGCCGGGTTTTCTTGGCACTGTATTCGAGTAAGGATCTGCCTCCTCCGTGACTCAGCGGTAGCCGTGATTAGCTTGTGATTCTCATGAAGTTAAGATCACGGAGTGAGTCAATGGTGTCTGGTTCCTACTTCTAAAGAGGACTAAGCCGTAATTTGTTTTGAGCTTGCACACTTTCCATAGAACCGTGCCACGTACTTACATGTACTGAAAGTGTAGGTCACCCGTTTCAGCCTAAGTAAGCTAAGTAAGGTCGCTATTTGGTACGTGTTAGGCGCCATCGGTTAGAGCATCTCCGTTAGAGCATTTCAACAGCATGGTGGTATTGATAAGAACACGTTACTATTTCACTCGGATAAAACTGGTGCCTGATCTAAGGTAGGAATCTATCGCAGATGATGAATGCTTTATCGCTCGTGACCTCCCCTCCCCTCCCCTCCCCTCCCTTCCCCTCCCCTCCAGTCCAGCCCTATCGATCTCTCCATACCCCCTCTCCCCTCCCTCCCGCTCAGACAGTGGGGGTCATCTCTGTCTGGACAGTAGGGCGCCGGCTGTCCCCCCCCCCCTCCCGGTGACCTCTGGTGACCTCCACAGTCAACCATGAGTGTGTCTCGGGGGCGGTGCATCTGGAAACACGTGGCCTAAGCCACGACTGCCGAAAACTGATCCAGGGTGAGATGGAGGAACTGTTTCGGAAAGGGCTTAACCTTTGTGTGATGTAGCCTCTCGGCGAAGGGACTTTGCCTCGGAGACATTTTGGAGAAGTTTTGAGAGCATACTTCGCTCAGATGGGGACATTGGCTTGAAATTTTAATCAACTTGGTGTCAGAATGACGTCATAGACGCTTTCTGAAGTTGAACGTTTACATAAGTAAGCTCAGGTGGCTTTTGGGGGAACTCATCTCGCACGCCAATGTGTCCCAGCGCGACTATACCCGGCTCCATGCATTCATGACCCACGGGTCAGGCTGGGGGAGGCTTATTCGGTTCTGTCGCTCTCATAATGACACACGGGAGACGGACAACATATTACGGGCGTCACGATACTTCGGGTCGTGGTCAGCCAATGGAGAGAGCGGCGGAGGAAGGGGGAGAGGCAGGAGGAAGCCACAGGTGGTGAGTCGGCCGGGCGGCTGACCGTTAGGTATGGGGAGAGAAGCTTCCGCGAATTGATCGGTGTTTGGGGGGTCGGTGTGCCATGGGTAGATGGCAGTGAAGTGGAACGGGTCCGGGGTCGGAAGTTTTAGCATGCGTCAAACATATTACAGGTGGATTGTGGCAAGCATGGTTGATTTAACCCGGCCGGGCCCGGGGGGTAATCCCAACCACCGCAGCCCGGGGGGCGTTTTTCGCCCCCCCCCCTGCCTAACTCCGTAAATAAGGGAGCTACGGAAGCAAAAGCGATACCAAACGAAAGGTCCTTACGAGACGATTCTAAAGCACCTAAAATTTTTGACCTCAGGTCAATTTTCAAGGTCAGAGGTCAAGGTCAAAGGCAAAAAACCGGCACATGTGTAGTGATCTCAAAGTAAGCCTTTTAGAGGACGGCAGGCTGCATCAAACCGGCAAAATGGGGTGTCAAACGAAAGAAGAGAATCTGAGGATTCCGAAAATGTGCTTAAAATTAAAGGTCAAGGTCAAGGTCACGCTCAAAGTTGACCTCAAACTTGGCACTTTTTCGCACATCTTGCGTGCTAGCTTCCAAGATGTTTTGAAATGTTTTGAGGCTTATCAGTTCCCTATTTGTGGTTCATATTACGATGCAAGGCTGCTCAAAGGTCAAGGTCACAGAAGAGTATCCCTGCTAGAGGCTATTTCACTGATTCAAGTTAGTAATAATAAATAAGACAATTTTGCCGTCCAGAAGCTCTAAATGAAGGCTTAGAGGAAAATAGATGCCAGATTCGTGATCAGCGGGTACAAATCCATCATAAATGACCTCTCACGTGTCAAGGTCAACCAGAGGTCATTCGAGGTCACATGAGGTCAACATAAAACTTGACCTTTTCCCGAACAAAATATATATCATTCGACGCGGCTTGACAAGGCGAATGCGATGGTACCATTGCCGTAGCTCTAGGACCTTTTTTGTCGAAGTTATTTGCGAAAAACTAAAATCACATTTCGGGGTCGTTGACCTGACCTCTGACCTCAGGTCACCAAAACTATTTTTTTATTTTTCTCTAGGTCAAACGCTGCACAACCGTACTCGTAATTTGTCTTTATCTCTAAAACTCTATTTTTAGCAGCTATTTGAAGCTTGCGTCTGTGACGCCGAAGTTTGCCGTGCAGGGGTCTCGAAAAATGAACCTTGTGACGTCATCAATGGGGTTAGGTCCAATTTTTTTACTTCAGAAGATGTCAAATTGATGGGAGAAAAGGTACTGAAAGTTTCGCTTTCCTATCCCTAAGCGTTCGGGAGCTATCGCAAATATTCGCCAGGGGGGGCGAAAAACGCACCCCCCCCCCGGGCCCGCGAGGGTTAATAAAGTGATGTAGAAGAGTAAACATCGACGTAGGGACAGTTTACTCCCCGTTGCCACATGATACAATGAACGGCACGTGCTCTTCTTCCACATTTTCAAAAAATCCCTTGGACCTTTGCGTTTGTGGGTAAGGTCGAGGACCAGTGGCTGTTTCCTGTTCCTGTTTTTCCCAGGCAGTGCCGGCGTGGCTACTTTGTGAGCTCTGTATACCGTTGTCACGAGACCCTTTTCCTGTCCACTTTACTCACGGTGAGGCATTAGACAGGACACGGAGCAGCGTACTGAGTCACACGGAAGTGCAGCATTTCATTGTTTATGCCCCGGCTTGTTGGAAGTGCCACTAGCTGTTAACGTGCGAAGAGAACTTGCCTGATGGTTAAACCGGTTTGAGTTTGAATGCCTTTTGCGAATGCTAAATCTCGTCAGCTGAAACTACAAATTTAGATGCTAGCTGAACGGGACCGTTTAGAATTTAGCTTCAGATTTTGATTTCGAACGTCAACCTCTCCATTGACCCCACGGTTTCAGCCGTGCACAGATTTGCTGCTTGAACTACTTGAATATTCAAGGAAGTCAACATTCCAAAGGTTAACATCTGTAGACATTCTAGTCCATGCACCCCACCACTTCACCTCAGCGTAATGTGCAGGATGGGCCCATCACGACACACTTTGCATTCAAACGTGCCCAAATCGAGTTGGTTTGGAGCTGTCCTGAAATTCATGACTGGAATACATCGGCAAATGATTCAGCGGTTAGCGTAATTTGCATTAGTATTACTCAATTTTACTACCAAAATTATCGTGTCCATCTGATTTATTCGTGAAGAGCGTATGAATATGACATGTCTCATTTGAATCACCGCAGTCTATCTTATGCCTCAGCCCAGCAGCTGAATTTTAATTTCAAACCATCACGAGAGCGTTTAGGCCAACAGTGAACACCATGACTCAGAGTTATTTTATGACATGTGACCCCGCGGGGGCAGATGACCAGCGGACACCACTGGCAGGCGGATGACTGTACCCGGTGACATTTTGCAGACAGACGCTCTGAAAGCGATGCCAGAGATGCTGTTTTGTTAAATGTGCACTGCAGTGTCTAAGCGGTGAACTAATGGGCGAATTTTCAGAATGCGACATTTATTTGCATTGAAGCCTTCGTGGTCAAAGGATAAGAGGATGAGTCGTGTTGTGATTTACTGGCTTCTCTCTTTCAACAATAGGCCATTTGAGTAACAACAATGAATTAATTGAATATGACTCAGTATGACGGAAATGTCATGCATTATCCACAAATAAAGCATGTGTTCCTATTTAACTATTTATGTCCATGAATGAAGGGCATTCAATTCACTCAGTTCCCAGGTAACCCCATTACAGCAATAAATAAATTTGAATTCGCAATGCATTCGATGCATTGACATCTAACTCGTCGTCACGGTCAACTTTTACATTTTGTTTGAATCTACTACAGAACTTTAAGTCAGCTTAATGTGTTCTCTGTCACCGTGCCAACACTTTACACTCTGCACCCTGCAATGACATAATCAGTTAATTGCAGCGGTCCAGCAGATTTTCCGGCCTGCGCTAATTCATAAGCTGGTTAAGGACTTATGATTGCGGTGTCTCTTGGAAGGATTTCACCGCATGGGAAAAGGTCGTGCCAGGAAACTGAGCGAATGTGTCTCAGTTCCGTGACTTTTTACCTGTTTGATGCTTGCAGAGCTGATTTGTTTGATAAATCACGCTTTAAACTTTGCTCCTCAAGAAATGTGTTTGCTTAGCAGAGCTGAAGTGTGCCTTTCGCCAGCTCAAATGCCTGTAAAATGTGTGGTGCTTTTCTCATGAGTGCTGCTTTTTAGTTGTTCTGAAACATGATTCTCATTTCGATTAAATTTAGGTCTCTTTTTTCCGTTTTACTATCAAGAATTGTCGGAAATGACATGCCATTTCCGTTATAGGAATGCATTCCTAGCTCATCGTAAATACTCGAGGGCAGCGCTTTTCGAGTAGCGCTGCGGCCCGAAGGTTGGGACTTTGAATTGTGGAAAAACGCCCGCCCGCCGCAAACCGCAAACACCGCAAAACGCGCAAAACGCACGCCCGAAACGCCAACGCAAATGTCGCAAAAAAAACAAACGCCCGCCCGCCGCCAACCGCATAAAACGCAAAAACGCCGCAAAAAATAAAACCGCCCGCATCGCACGCACGCTAACCGCCAACCGAAAACGCCTAAAAGCGCCCAACCACCGCCAACCGACGCACGCCCGAAACGCCAACGCAAACGTCGGAAAAAATCGCCCGACCGCCGCAAACCGCAAAAAAGCGCAAAAACGCCGCAAAAAATAAACCGCCCGCATCGCACGCACGCTAACCACCAACCGAAAACGCCTAAAAATCGCCCGGTCGCCACCAAACGCAAACACCGCAAAAGAACGCCCGGCCGCCGCAAACAGAAAACAAACCTAACATCGAAAAGGGCGCAAAAGCACCCGCATCAACCGCCCGCCCGCCGCTAGGCACAAACACTGCAAAAAAAACGCCCGCCCGCCGCAAAACGCGAACACCGCAAAAAAAGCGCAAAACCCACGCCCGAAACACCAATGCAATTAAGACCAAAGTGACGCGAGGCGTTACATGTATGCATATGCGTACCTCACAGTAATTTATTAATGCATGAAACTGATTAAAGATTCCTTAATTCTAGCCTGTTTTGGTACTTAATGGCGCAGTTGAGACAAAAATGGCGCACAACAGCCTATTTTATGGCTCGCTTCATATGTGGCGCAGCCTAGTTTTGTGCACTACCGTTGCAAGTTTCGACGAAACCGGCTCGTCGAAATAAATACGCGTAATATTCCTCAACTTTAGCCACTGTATAGCTAAAATGACGCACTAGAGACTAAAACGGCGCACATCAGATTATTGTATTCGTTGCACCGTATGTGGCGCAGGTCATTTTAATGCATCAATGTTGCAAGTTTCGTCGAAATTGGCCCATAAATGGCAAAGTTATGGCCAAAACGCCTTACATTGAGAGTGCACGTGGTCACTCGAGGTGGGGCGCCACGTGCCACGTGTGGCCTAAAGACATAAAGCGACCACCCTTTTGTACCATATGAAAGGGGTCGTCAGTGCTCATAGGTAGACTTTCGGGTGCGCCACCATTGTCTCCCAGCGGCCGATCAAACTTGGCCAATCTTTAAATTAGGGTTTACCTCACTATCCGTCACAATATCTCCGGAATGGAGAACCCCGGGCGGCCACGTGCTTGACATGTGGTAGACCCAACACCGTTGGTTATTGTCGCAACCGACTTGGAACTCTGGCTCAAACCCATGCATTGAGGTTATCACCTGAGCGTAATTATGCACCAATGGCTACCTACCCCAAAATGCTACACCCACGTGGCGCACGTGCGAAAACACGTGCACCACGTGATGAGGTGTGCAACTAGCCTGGAGCATCCCCTTGACGACTGCCCTCGATTGGTGCCGCTGGCACGCATTGTTTGCGCGGCACAGGCCATCATACCAGCAGTGGTCAAATTTTCACTGGGGTGGTCCACTCAAACAAGTGCGGGGCGTGCACGTGCATTTCAATCGCCCCATATATGGCCTATGCCACGTGGTAGGCGACATGTGGGTGCATATCATACTGTAACATTTTCAAAATCTAACGTGGGAATTTTGAGGAAAATCGATTTTAGTATTTTTTTTTTCAAGAAATCCCATTGACTTAACACGTGAAAATTTGGGCGCGTGCCACGTGCAAAAAAGTTAATTATATTTCAAGCGATCAACATTGGCGAACGCACCCCCTGACCGACTACCCGCACTCAAAAAACAAAGAAAATCTGTCGAGCCGATTTTGAGCAAATCAAGAAAAACCGTTTTGGCCCATTTCGTAACGTTAAACCAATGGCGGCTGCACGTGCAATTTACACCCCCTTCCCGAGGCTGCCCGAAACGGCGTTGCCGGCTCATGGTAGATGCCGGGGCGGCCACCCAGCCCATAGAAGCCCATCGCATTACAATTACCCGTCTGCGAGAAATGCGATGCCGAAAATCCACCTAATGTTGAAGCCTATGGGCCTAAAACACGTGCACGTGCCACGTGCAAGAAAAATAATTATATTCTTAGCTGAGGGTGTTTCGTGGTAGATAATCTGCGGGGGCAGCTGCCCTGAAAATTTCATCAAAATCTATCGGTTCGTGTGCAAACGGTGCAAGGTGCCCCAATTCGCTGCACCAAACACGAATCCTATCCCGAAATGGAAACACCCTCAGTTTGTTTTTCAATAGAAAAACACAATTGTAAAGAATAGTGTTTGTCTAATGAAGAAACAACCTTCGGGTATTCCGATCGCATCATGCCTACTTCACACGATGACGCCTATCGTATCATATTATATCGTATCATATCGTACAGGAACTTAAGGCGTCTCACTGATTGGCTTATCCCACCCAATACTCCTGGCACCCGTGGCCGGAACTTGTACTATCGGTGTATGTCAATAGAGATATCCGTGGTATCTGACGCGGACGGGACAATAACGATATGGCGGTATTGGCGATTTCTCTCAGCGAGCTATGGTGGCGTGGTGTTTTATTTCTTTCCATTATTTGATATTTTGTATATGTGGAGCGCACTTTCCTGTCAAAATTGTTGTAAGTACTAACTTAGAAAATCTGCTTGGACTAGGTGAAACCAGCGGTAAAGTCGATGTGACGAATGCAATGATTACAAAGTTTGCCTCCTGAGTTGTATGGACTGTGCAGGCGTCGCTATATTAGTTCGTTGTCGATCACATCAAATCAACTTTTACATTTAGTACATTTGTAATGTGTATCCACAATGTTTGTCAAGCCCAGCAGCTATGGAAACACATCACAAGAGCGGCTCTGTCTGTTTAGCGGATGGCTTGTGGCCTGGTCAAACATTTGAATATAACAACTGAGTAACATGCCGCCTGGAATTATTACCAGCGGTGCTACTGCTACCTATGTCTGTCACCCGTTCCCTTATGTAAATGGCGCCGGATCGATGCGATATTGCCAGCGTGCGGCGTTTGTAGTTTGACGTGGATGTTATTCCTTTATTCCGAGCTGATAGGCAGTCGACTTTGTATGAGTTATGGTGTCACCCTAGCATAGCTTGCAATGATGAATACCAGTTATTTATCACTTGTTAAGCATGCTGATTTAATGGGTTAACGTAACACCTGACCCCTCGATCAGTCGACAAAACGGGCTGTGAGGAGAGCGGGGCGAATCGGACGTAACTCAGATACTGAACTAGCTAAAGCCGATATTAAGCAATTAGCCATAATCGATTGAACCTGACTTCTTGTGATTTCGATATTGCCAATGCAGGAACACTTTTTCTCTCATTTTTATGTTTCTCTCAAGAAAGCTATATAAATCAGAAGGCTCTTTTTCCCATTTTACATCCTCGCCATCGATATCCTGTTCCTCCTAGGTCACCTTCATATTCACAAATCTTCCTTTATTCACACCACCTTCAGCCGCCCACTGCCCTCCATCGACGATGACCTTCTCATCTCTACAAACACGGCGCCTAACTCCGGGGCGCCTCGCTGTGATCCAGTCCCAGCCTCACCGGCCCTCGTTTCATTTCAGGCCTCGCCCCCATATAGCCTCTGCCCTCTGCCCACGCGCACTCGGGGTGGAGACCCGCTCCTGGCGTGCGTTCGACGCCCACCGCCGCCCTGGCAAGGTCAAGAGGTCGGGGTCACCGCGGATGATAAAAGTAGTAGAGATTCAGGACTGTGGTAGAGTGGAGATTATGGTCATTCGAAAAAAAATATGCAGGAGGCTCTTTCTCATGTAAGCATGACTTAAAACGAATATATTGTGAAATGATCGATTAAATCGGTATTGCTTAAATATCAAGTGTGTTGATTTGATATTTTGCTTTAAAGGTAGTGTGCCAGCTTTCCTGGACCGTAGGGAGTTAATGGCCCAGATAAGGAGAACCGGATTTTTAGAACTTATCCAAACCTTCAAAACTCATGGAAACGTCTTAAATTCTTCAAATTTTGAGTACCCCAGTGCGAAATTCGCCCCGACGGGTTGTCGGTCGTACCCCAACCACATTTCACACCACTATGAACAATAAATGCACACACTGAAATCGCTATTACCGATATGCTCATCCAATCAAGTTTCGATAAACCCGTTCGTCATCATCTCCTGCGGTTTCGAACACGCCTGTTAGGTGGTGCGGTAGACCGCGCCCAAAGCCAGGGCCCCGGTAACGTGAGGTAGCCGAGTCGGGGCAGCGTGCGCTGACCCAAGCCGGGGCCGCGCGTCCTCCCGGTGTCATGTGATAGCCCGGGGCTGCCCGCGGGGATGCGGTAGACCGCGCCCAAAGCTGCGGCCCCGGCTTGGGTCAGCGCACGCTGCCCCGACTCGGCTACCTCACGTTACCGGGGCCCTGGCTTTGGGCGCGGCTTCTGCTCATACTTTGTGGTGCGGTGGTGGTGCGTCGGGCCGCGCGCTCTGACTTCGGCCAAGAAAAATGCGTCAGCTGATCATTGTCATTTCTGCCACTTGCGTGTGGTGAAATGGGGTCATAACTTAAGAGACGGCTTTTTCATATCAATTATTTTACATAAAATCATATTTCAAACCATAAATAATGTTCGACAGCCAAATAAAAGAAACAATACCAATACAGGCTTACAGTTTAAGGCTCGACATTGTGTTGTCTATTTATATACACTGTGGTGTTGTCTACGATTAGACAGCTGATAACTCATTCCCGTACGTCGTAACTCTATAATGACCTTTGCTTATTGTCACATGTGCGCCGCATTCGCGATTGTTGCCGACGCCTGTTTACAGGTCAGCCCACTACAGTTGTTATACATATCGTAAAACCGATAAACTTTTAGGCGAAAAAGGCACTATTCCAGGCCCATTTTTGATTTTTTTTGCGATATTAGGTAAAAACAGAAGCTTCTTATCCTAGGAAAAATAAAATGGGAAATCTTTCAAAGGTGGCACACTACCTTTAAAATATTATGCTTTATTTTCATTGTTTTTTTATGGACGCTTACTTTATGTGGCGGTATCCATGTGAAGTTGACTTAAATTGGGTTGAACAGTCCGCGGAAGCCCTTGTTACAGTATGAAGCAGTAATTCCTCAATGACCAAAATAAGTACCATGAAGCAATGCCGCCCAGTCCTTCCTGCCGCACCCTCAGCTTACCACCATGAATCAACACAGTACTCGACACCTCGCAATGTGGCCATTCAGTCACACAAAGGCCGCCAATCACAACCGAGCACTTCATGTCACAAACAATGTCCAAGCCACGCATGTAGCACCCCCCCCCCCTCCACCGATGACCCCCTGCCCACAAATCGATACCCCTGCGACCTCCATCCCCTCCCTCCCCTCCCCCAGGCCTAGGCCGGGGCAGACATACACCCAGCCCATGTGACCCGCTCGTCCTGGCAACGGCACCGTTTACACCGGTGCGGACCGGTGCCGGTCGGTGGTTTAGGTTAGCGGATAGGTTTAGGTGAGGTGTTTGGGCGATGGGGTCAGACACGGGAGGCTCGTCGGTGCTAGCTCGACCTCGCTCGTTTCAGAGAAGGAGGGCTGTTGCGACTCGTTATTCGCTGGAAACGTTGGTACGATCTCTGACACTGCTCTGCTCGGAGGCCTGACTTGGCGCATATGCCCATATTTGTGTTTATTTGTTAGCGTCTGATAGTTTTTTTTCCTTTTCATATTGCAAACGGACCTTTAATTTTAGGCACAGCTATGAAGCGCAAGGCCCCACAAAAAGCTATTGTCAATGAATCGTTACTTTGAATGCAGTTCAGATGCTTTGTACCTTCCTTTTATCCAATTATCAGAGAATAATGCGTGATGTGGCTAGCTCCTTCTCGGAACACAGACGGCGTAAATAGGATATTCACTGACCACGCGGTGGCTAATTATGTTAGTGCCGTCCCTCCCTCTGTCCATCTAGTTAGTCAGACCCGGAGAACGAGAAGACCTCGTTATCGGAGTGGCAGAAACACCCGCTCCCTTTCTACCTCTCCATCTGCCCTCCCTCCCTCTCTCTCTCTCTCTCTCTCTCTCTCTCTCTCTCTCTCTCTCTCTCTCCCTCTCCCGTCCCGTCCCCACCCTATCCATCTTACTGTCCTCTCACCTCTTCCTCATCTGACCAACACTCTCCGCTTTCTCTCTCTCATACTCTTCCTTGCACTCCGTTCATATTTTCTGCCTCTAGCTCCTTTCGGCTTTAGGCCATTTATCTTCCACTGAATAGATGATAAACGAAGAGCACACAACTGCCTCCGCACTCACTCCGCAGCTGAACCTCCAACATACAGTTCATCATCCTGAATTTATTTCCCTATATGGACACATATGCACACGTGTCCATTGGCTATGTAGTGTGTAATTCCAGTATAGTATGGCCGTGACGTCAAACTGAATCCACACAACACACCGTGTGCCATAGAGGACCTTGGTAGTGCGTGATTTCCTCGGGAGCTATTTCCGTACATGGTTTAGCTATTACTGGAGTCGATCAAGGGCTTCGCGCGTCACCAGCATAATGTGTTCTAAATAAACCACTAAAGGAAAAAGGAAAGGCTTCATGGCAATTATTATACATATATGCGGAAGTTTATTTTGTAATGTGTCCGCCATTTTTATCCCATATTCAAAAGAGTTCCAGGACTTTAACACAAGGGTATTGTGATTCTTCAAAGTTAAGAATATCAGATGACTTTGATAGTTTCGCAGAACTTCTGCCATGCGGCTCTCTCAGTGCCCTGATCCATTATGAATCTTCGTAGAACCCGATCAATTTCACTCGGGGTTTCGTGAAAATTTAGTTCAGTCCGCTTCACTTGTCTGTAGAAGAACAATGCGCGAAGTTATCTGATAACTTCAGTCGCCTGAAGTGAGATCAGCTTTTTACAAGCATTCATATATCAGCTTCTGATTCGTGATCAGACTTATTTGATTATTTTATCGGATCTAGCTCTAGCTTGTTCATGGAACTTAAAACAGGATTAACTTCTGACATGTCATTTCTCTTGCCGGATGTGGGCTGGGTCAAAAAGCTCTGCACCTGATCCTTCACCTACGTCCTGAAGTACCATGTCTTTGTCGCTCCGATAAAATACCGGGTCAACGGTCTTCCGGTGCTAAGGTGACGTAGAAAACTCCGATAGTCGCTGGGTCCGCGTCAGCGAAGTGGCGGAAGTTTGCTCGAAGGTTTTTCTACCTTTTCTACCTTTCTACCTTCTTGTACATACGTAGTGCTTACGGATGCTTTATTGGAAATAGTCGAATACCACAAAACAATTGTTTTATGTTTGCACTGTCTTCTTGCGGCTGCGTTGTTACCTGCAGTCCACCCAACCCAATAACAATTCAGAAGATATCCCTGTCGTTCTATATAAGCTGAATATTGCAATTATTCCTATTATACTCATAGAGCTTCAGTGAGCGCCTACAATAGCTGTTGCACTGCATGAGTTAGTCTCGGACGTTACTCTCCGACAGGACGTTTACCATGTCCGTTTAATTTGGACAGTGTAGTCCAATATGTGGAGAATGTTGACAAATGCCGTTACGAGTCAACTGTGGCACGAACATTGTTTGCAGGCGGCACCTTTATTGGTCCAACAAGAGAGTCACTGGTGACGTCACCATGCTCGCCACTACGTTCAGCTGATGGAAAGTGTGACGTTTCCACCGTAATTAGCTAATTGGAGGTGGCCGCGTGATCTGTCCTCATCCTGGGTGTTTGTCGCCTTTCAACCGATTCATTAGCTGATCATACATTCCATTCATACTCGCAGAAACTTTACCCAGGGTGGCTTGGTTGTTCATGATTTCTACGGGTTAGGTAAAAAGGAAACGAATTCGTTCTTACGAGCTGTTTGTTGGTGCAGAGTGTTTGGCACAAAGTTGAAAGTACTTTTCTCGATATCACTGGTTTTACGCGGGCATGATTTCGAATTCCCGTAAACCTAGTGCATAAAATGCATCAAACCAATGTTGGACAATGTCTCTAAAAGACAACCAGTGTGGTTTCATGTGTCTTGGTCGCCGCGAATTAGTGAAACTCTCCGCTCCGGAATATGGATGAAGGGCCGGGATCGATGAGACGGTGACCTTTGAACTGACGTCGCGTGGATAATCTGGGACGTGTTTCAGGCTCAGTCGTGTGGAGCAGGGCAGCGATGTTCTGTTCAGGCTGCGATTGTAGAATCAGACACGGCACGTAGGCTGTGGTAGAATGCTCATATAAGACGAGATATCAACTCATGAATAAGAATCTGTCCGATTAAAAAGCACTAAGTTTTATATTAAGATTTAGTTGGAAATTGATCACGAAGTATAGATTCTAGGAAGATGACTATCCGTGTTAGAATGTTGTCGGTTTATTTTGGCATAAAAGTAAACATAAAAACGATCGCAGCCTTGTTTATTTGTTTATTTGTTTATTTCACAACATCGCCAACAGGCAGTACCCATTGAGAGGCGAAGTCAAAAACATACGAATACATCGAAAGAAAGAATAGATAAGAATCTACTAGCTTTGCATGCTACATGCCTACACAATAAAAGCATATAGTAAAAATAAATATGGTGAAAATATACCTGCTATAAAAATATACCTAATATAAATATGACTAATCAATAAAAGTATACACTAAGAACAAGACGCACTGTGATAAAAGTATACAGCATGAAGTATGATGGATAAAACACTATCTCAATGGCATCGCTCTCACATACTTCCTGACATGACCTTTGAACATACAAAGGCTCATGTCAAAAACATCGGCTTTAGGAACATCGCGCAGGAAGCTGTTCTTATTTTTCTTATTTTTTAGCCTTATTTTTCTGTCAATAAAAACATTCAAGTTTGTCTCAAAAAGCTGGAGCCGGTACGTTTCTCCACATCGACCGTGCGTGTGTGCTCGATGTCATGACATTTGTTGGTGTCAATCTGACACCTCACAGGTGGAACGATATCAGACTGTATTGTCACGGAAGTCGGAGCTGCTTACTTATATTCCACCTGTGCTGGTACATCCCTCTCCATTTCTGCCACGGGGAGAATCGATCGTCTAGTTTTTGTGTTTATGGCGTTCTCAATTTACTGGACAATTTTCTTCGATTTATATGTACCTACATTCTTGATTCTGTAAACACCGATTTTATAATCAAAGGTCGAGAAAAGGACACGAACATCTTCCCACTGCATCACAATGTCCCGTCTTGCTTTCCCTATCAGTATCAGTCCTATTCTTTCTGCATGTCATCGCTCATCTCATCACCCTCCATATCTCCTCCACCCCTCCCCCCGCCGCTCGCCCCTCTCCCCCGATCCATCACCCCTCATAATCTCCCCCCCCCCCCCCAGACACGCAGCGCTCCCATCTCCCCGTTACCCCTTCCCTAGCGCTACGAACGGATACTCTGGGGGTCACCGGAGAGGCTCGGGGGGTCACCAGAGAGGCTCACCAGGGTAGCTCAGCATACGGGTCTACTGATGGCTAATTATCGGCTCATTATTCCGCTGTCAGTCGAGGGAGATCATACTGTCAGTGGCAGACATGCAGCTCGTGGGAGGGCTATTGATCTGTAGGTGTGGGTGTCCATGATGAAAGTAATTATGTCCTTATATAATCAGGTGGAAATAATTAGACGATGAGTGATGTCGAATAGGAAATTATATACACATACCTAAGTCCAAGTCCAAAGTGCTTTGAAAACCGTTACGAAACATGGGTGTTGTTTTTATGGTGTTGATGTCTTGTTGGTTATTTGGATGGTATCATTATGGAACATTCCTGGGTATACGAGACGCTCTTCAGCTTTTTCCACGCTAACGTTTTTTTTTTTAACCAAACAGTTTAACGTAATAGTCACTCATCTGTCATCTGACCACCCCACTTACCACCAATCTCTGTCTCTCGGCAGGCCGCTCGCGCCACCCGCTCCGTGACGTCACTGGTGACCTCTGACGTCACAAAACCCACCCGTCCACCATGACGGCCAACAACGGCACACTCTACAACTACGAGTGCTCGGACGGCCTCATCCTGCCCATCGTCAACGAGTTCACCTGGGCCAAGGAGGCGCGAGCCACTCTCTACTTCTTCGGCCTGCTCTACTGCTTCCTGGGCATCTCCATCATCGCGGACATCTTCATGTGCAGCATCGAGAAGATCATCTCCAAGACGAGGAAGATCTACATGGCCTCGGCTACAGAGAATGAGCCAGAAGTTATAGAGGTGGGTCGGTCGTGCTGGTCACGGGGACGGGATAAACAAGTTGTGCATGTTTTACGAGCTCCTGACTTCTCATGTAATCTGTTGCGCAGGGAAATGAAAGAAAAGAGGATAGAAGTGAAGGAAGGGTCGACAGCAGGCAGTTATAGCCGCGGATGCAGTGTAGATGACCTCCAAAGAATAGTCTCAGTCTCAGTGTTGCGGTTCCAGTTTGGTGTTTTTCTTCTTTCTATTGATGTCTGATCTCATAAAGGAAGATTTTCTCGCGGGACTTTATGCGCCTCAACTCGCCACATCCCATGTCTAATGCTGACCTCACGCTCCCTCTGCCACAGGTCCGTATCTGGTCAGACACCGTAGCCAACCTGACGCTGATGGCGCTGGGATCCTCCGCTCCGGAGATCCTCCTCTCCTGTATCGAGATCGTCGGCAACAAGTTCGAGGCTGGCGAGCTCGGACCGGGCACCATCGTCGGCTCAGCGGCGTTCAACTTGCTCTGTATCGTGGCCATCTGTATCATATCCGTGCCGAAGGGAGAGGTGCGAACCGTGAAGTACATGAAGGTGTTCGCCTGTACCACCTTCTTCAGCTTCCTCGGTGAGAAGGGGAAGGGAGAAAAGGGAAGGGTGAGAAGGAAGGGGTAGTGAGGGAGACTGATGGCCTTATTGTAGAGGAACGGGTGCAGGGCGCTTGAATTTCAGGGGAATGACCTTTATTCAACCGGAAGTTTCCGGATTATGGAAGTCCAATCCTGGAAAGCGTTGAATTGATCTCCGTTGTTAGTGACCATCATTCTGTGACCTTGTGACCCGACTTTACCCGACCTCCTCTGGCTCGACTACACCACTCATGAGCCGACCTCTGACCTCTGACCTCTGACCCTCCCACAGCGTACATCTGGCTGCTGGTGATCCTGGTGGGCTCCTGGTCGCCCGATCAGGTGGAGATCTGGGAGGCCGCCGTCACCTTCGCCTTCTTCCCCCTGATGGTGCTGCTCTCCTGGGCGGCCGAGAGGAACTTCTTCAGGGAGGCGCCGGCTGATAAACAGATCGAGCTCGGCAGGTTCAAACCCGGTCAGTGGCTGCAATGTGTTACGTTTTGAAGTTAAGATCAAGGTCATGTTAAGATGGTTGTGCAACATCATGCTGCTTCTGAAAGACTTTACAGGATAAAAGGCTGGCTGACCAATGCATTTCGGGATCCATAAACGCTAAATGAAGCTTCACGAATTATCATGAAGCTTCACGTAGGAATCTCAAGTTTTCGTAGCTTCGGCAAGCGGCCGTTCACATATTACCTATATTACCAATAAAACGTCGTTTCGTAATTTTACACCCTATGACAACCTATTTCATCTCGAAAACATGTTTTCTGGCTGTAGGTTTTCTCGATAGTGGAAATTGACTGTTATAACGCCACTCTTTTAAATACCCGAATATTGCGCTCAAACGACCAACGATTGGTGTAATATGTCTCACCCTGCCTGTGGGACGAACCGGCTGGCTTTTGCATTAGATGCCTTAGCAGCACTGTGCCGTCTTATTGATCTGCTATGGCTTATTCGCTATAATGGCCTTTACCTGCCCGCAGCCTTTCTCGCCAGTATTATGACACCATTCGATCTCATACATCCGTAAAACGGACCATAAAATATCCATAACGCCTAGGATACTGACGCGATAACCGATATGCCACCTCCAATAACGATCATGGAATGGCTTTCGGCGCCTTTTACTGGGTATGGAGGAGAAAGACTGCTGTCAGCGGAATGTTTATTTCGTTGTTTGTTTCGGTTTGGGTCTGGACGACACTGTGATTCAGGCATAGCGTGCTGTGCCGAGAAATCAATAGTTGTGAATAGTTAAGGTGTGCATACTGATTATGTAACTGAAGTAACATTATTGTTACCTAACTGGCCAGGGACACTGCGGAGAATATCGAAATTTGAAACGAACATAACTTTTATTGGAGTTTGTTTCAATGGTCTGCTCTATTTGTTATCGTTGCCGACAACTGACCGAACCATGAATTCGTTTGGTGGTCATAAATACCGACGTCTCGTGCGGTTTTGTAGCATGACAAGCGGCTCTTATCGATCCGTATTTGTAAGGTGTCTGTGAGGGGCCGCATAACCTGTTTAAACAGTAAACGACAACCCGTTGGCCGTTTAAATTTGCTGAACACTCAATAGCCGCGGGTGGATCCCCCTTACTCTATTTATCAGTAGACACTGGACGTTAAACATATCGAAATCAGACAAACCGACATTTTTCCTTATGTGGAAACACGGTGACGTGCAGATATCAGAATATTACTATTTAAGCCTCGCATTTAACTGTTCGTCATATGATCAAACTGAGCTCCAGAATAGGGATAACTAGGGTTACCCGCGTGCTCCGCAACGCGAAGAAGGGTTAATTTAGACCCGTGGGTATTGGGTTGGTCTGTGTCGATTTGGTTGGTATCCACTTCGTTCGATTGCTTTTTGACGGCCAAACATTTTGTAGTGAAACAAAAAAGATCCATCGCATCGAGGTGCCCGTGTCGTATTATCATGCGTTCTACTTAAGAATGATTCGAAAACTGGCGTGAAGTCTTTTGAGGGCCATCGATGAATTTCGCTAAAAATGACAATGTAATGGTTTGGAACATTTACATTTTTAAGAATACTGTTGCTCATCATGCAAAAATAAAGACTGAACCTTGGACAGAATTGAATGCTCTTTTCATCGGTGCCATTTTTATTGCCAGAAATATCAGATCATTGAGCAAAACCCGTGTGATTAATAAAGTGGCACAAAATAGACAAACACCATTTTCTCCCGTGATTTGTACCACCTTGATTTGGATCAATCAGCTTTTCACAATTTTCCCATGAGAGGCGGTACATTTCTCTTGCCAACAGGCGCTGTTCCAACTCGCTCCGTTTAATGGTCACCTAAAAATGAAATCAATTCCAAAATCCGTCAAAAACCGCAATTTTTCAATCAAAGTACCCTCACGGGTGCACGTGGCACGTGCCATCCCCTGTACTGCATATCATTCGATAACCTGTTCAATTATCTACATGATGCTGTTTTCCCCGTGCCGATCCGGCCCACGGTTACCGAGATATTGCACGGGGACTGGACCCGTGTCGGCCAAAATTAGCCGTTTTCGCCCGATTTCGCACGCCGATTTATACATGTAAAGTCTATGACGCGAATTTGCACTTTTTGAGCACGTGCCACGCGCTCCCTACCAATCCGATCGAGCTGAGACCCCTCAAAGGCACGTCGCGCATCTTTGATCTATAAGTTGTACAAATTTCACCGGGCTAGGTGCAACGGTCTAGCCTGTAGTCCACGCAAAGCACCACCAAGTCGGGACCTCGGTAACGGACAGACGCACCCTCCTCAAATGGTAATCCAGAATTGGAGGATCAAAAGCATGCGATAGCATGCTTTTGCATCCGGAAATTCCCATTGGTGGGTCGCTGACAGGGGGAGGCACTCGCCTTGGCCGTATATGGGCCAGAATGTCTAACGATTTCCGCCATGTTGTGTATACCAAAGTCTTGAAAAGTTGATCACTGCAATCAAACTGCAAGTGTGATGGTGCCCCCAGGGGGGTCCGGAAGCGGTGGGGAGTATGTTTTCAAAAAAAAAATTATTGTTTAATAAAATTTCGTTCATCGGGGGTGTTTTTCTTTCCGAGATGGTTGCCGACCTGCGCCATCCTCCGGAACAACTTCAGGTGAGTATTATAGGCTGGTAGATCCACAAATTGTTGATTAACTAGTTGACTCTCTTGCTGTTTGATTTTTTATTTCTTGTTCAAACGTAATTACACACCCATTTCCAATTGCTGATCGGTCCGTTGGTTTCAAGCTGACCGATTCCTTTCCGCCACCGTTCCTTGCGCCTGGGGCTCGTCACAAACAATATTTATAATGAGGCTGGCTTGTCGCTTGTCAACCTATAGTCTTCACTGCCTAGGATGGTATCTGTCTCATAAGGAATTTAGGACACGGAAGTCTCCCCAAAGCATATAATTTTGATGTCTCCCTTGAGGACATAACCTGAAGCCACCATCTAATACCTGATAGCTACCCACCATTCTCTCTCCCTTTCTTATGCCTATCATCCCAAAGATAATCGAGTACATCCCCATTTAGTGTCGCCCTCAATGCTGAGATTAGATCTCCCGCTGGTCCTTACACTATATGACGCATACCTCAATCTCCCTCAGACTCACTCTCTTTGTCATACCTCTCTCATCCCACTACAATAAATTTGATCCCGCGTCGACCTCTCAGTCCCTCCCAGCAATTGTTCTAACTCCCTCCAGCGGTACATATTAGGGACAATAAACGCAATTTGTTCAATAGACTCCGTGATTAGTGTAAATTTCATTTAAGCTTACTCTTACCTCCCAACGACTTATCGCGCCCCATTCCAACATTGGAATTGTGTGTGCTCTTCCTAGCACCTCTTGGGCTCCCTGGCCCAATATCCTCGAACACCTACATCACTTGACCCTGATTACTTGTCTAAAGGTGCAACGCAGGTAGCGATTACATTATTAGCGTTCGTCGATGGGTGTGATTGGTTCAATCAATCTCTGCCGGCCCACTCTCTTCGAACACCTACATCATTTGACCCCGATTACTTGTCTAAAGATCGACGCGAGTAGCGTCAGTTATTAGCGTTCCTCGGTGGCTTATGATTGGTCCGTCAACCTCTGCCGCTCACGGCACATCTCTGTTTCCCTACTAAAACCCCGCGGCCGGACGTTGGTTACTGACCCTTGCAGCCCTTCTGTGAGAGACTGTCTTACGCGTTTTCACCTAACGAACCGGTGGACACAAGCCTGCTACCCCGACGACCGCAGTCTCACTGGGCTCATAGACAGGTACCTACTCAGTACTCTCACGCAGTCATGGCACTCGCAAGTGGCGCCTTCGGATCATTGACCGGTGTGATTCGAAAGACTCCATGACTGAATCTATCCTGCAATTTTATCCGACGCCGTGGAATTCTGTCCTGCAGATGTGTGTTCAAGCGCGTTAGCGTCATGAGTGATGCATGCTGCGATACTTCCGACGGTGGACTTAATTCACTTACCTCATCCCGGCGGTATTCTCCTCGCCTCAACCTCTATCATTTTCGTATTTGTCACTCACCTCGGGCGGCGTGCTCTATTGCTCTGTCTCTCTCTGACTCACCTCTCAGCTTGGGCGTCTTATGGCGTTCTTCGTTCTGATATCTGCCGAACATATTTACTTACTTCCTCCGTAACGTGAGACAGTTCCAATCCTAGTAGACTTAGACGTATCAGCAGAGTCAAAAACACATGAAAGTGTTGCAACATACCTCCTCTTCGGCTAGCATCCATCCTTAGATCTTTTCCTCCTTGTGTAATTCCGGTTTCAATATCTATCGACCACTTCAAAGTCACTCCTTCTGTATCTCCTTACCTGTCTGATCCGTAGAATCCCTTCAGTCCATGTGCGCACCGCTGCGCGGTACGAGTCAATTGTTACCCGCGACATGAACAAAACAAGAAAAAAAAATCATTGGATAGAGAAATCTGCGCCGCCAAATACTCAGACCATCTACTACTCCTTTCATCTACACGATATTTACGCCTATCAGCCGGAACGTCTCCACCGTAGCTTGCTATATTCACTCAGTGACGTCATATTCCAGGAAACAGACTGTGTTTACACTTGTTGATCAGTAATGACGTCATAAGATCGTGTCGTCGGCGGGTTGGTACATCCTGACTTTTCATCGTCTAACCTTGGACACGCCAACTTTTGGTCGGAAGTTCAACTTGACTCTCTTGAGTGTTCCACGTGGTTTCAATGAAGCAATTCTCGGTAGTGCCCAATCATTTGTGATCATTAATATTTTTTATGTGGATTGTTGTCTGGCGTCCTTCGCCACGCTGTCGCAACTTTCTCTGGGGTCGTAAGTATTTGCATCAAGGGAACTCTAAGGTAGTGCGCCGGATTAGTCTCAATTTGGCATTTCGGTTTAAAGACAATCCAAATCATGTGATTTCATGTTATTTTACTGAACCGATTTATGAGAGTCAATTTTATAATGCAGGTTTTATTGACATACTCGACTAGATGATTTATTTAACTTGCAATTCAATTGCAATTGACAATCGACTTGTGGTGTTCTAATTTAAGGAAGCTCGGTTTACCGATTGCTATGTTGTTGAAGGTATACAAATTTTGGCAAATGTGATATCCAATTATCCGAGTGGGAACATCAGCAATGGGAAATGGTTATATCAAATCAAGGCAGGAGCAGTAAATTACAATAAGCTAATGGGGAACTGACCATTGGAGTATGATGCTAATTTCAAACTAAATTAATGGCTCAACAAAGACTCCGACTGGTGTAATCATCATTGTATCTCTTTCGTCACCCGACAGAGATTTTATAGTCACTGATGCCTTATAATTTTCAATTCCAGATACCCCTTTTAAGTGAACCCACATCGGTCCGAAACTGTGGTGCTAGCATCCAAGGCCAGATATGAGATCAGTTGTGACTTGAGAGGTCAATGATCATTGACATTGAAATTCCATATTCAATAGATCATGTCATTAGAAAGGGATCAAATAACCTTGGATGTTACTGGGAATGATCTGACTCGAATTGATGCATGCTACTGATTTATCATCTGAATTTATTAACTGGTATAATCCACTGACCAGTGAGTACTCAAGGGTCATGCGATCTTGTTTCTTAACTGACACTTATGCAAAATATATTCTTTAAAACAAAATGTTTGGTATCAAACCGTAACTTGGGTCCATGAGGTGATCTGCCACAACTTCGTAGGTATCATCTTTGCATTCCTCAATTTTAACGTATCCCTCCTAAACTCTGTAAGTATAGTTGTCAGTGGCTTTTCACGCCGCGCATGACATGAGATTGAATGTCATCCTAGCTTGGGGTGGCAATGATCTTTGACCTTTTGTTGTACATGTTTATTAGGGAATGACACTAGAAATGTGACTGGGGTGGGTGTAATTTCCTCACAAGTCCCTGGTGCTGCTCAATTGAATCTAACGCCATCTGACTCAGTCATGGCCACTTTCTGTCTTTCAATTTCTAAGTTTTAGTGATGCGCGCTCAATCATAACACAATTAATTCTCCATTCCTGCCTTTAGCCTATAATTGTCTGCTAATCTGAGTCGGTAGCATGCCTCGCGAGGTAGAGTTTGGTTTCGACTGACAAAGGTAACCAGTTTCTCCCAGAATTAGACCGTAGAGTTGTTTACCAAGATTTGCTAAATTTTGATCATATGTGACTGCTGTCTATTTCTCCCCTTTTTGACCACCCGCAATTTTGTCCATCTTTTCTACTGAGGTCAGGATGGGTCAATAGTTGAATTAGGTGTTCGTCCAGCTATCTTAACATATTAATTGTTTCTCTCAGCAGGTCCATATTCGTGTACTGCCCGCGGTTCAGCTGAGCTGAGGACTTCATGGGCCGGTGCTTTCTCCGATCCAGCGGCGGGGGGACCAGATCGCATTTGTGAGATCCAAAGCATTCGCGTCATTGTCTTTCTCTGGTTTAAATTAGCATGAAGGTCGCTTTTGCCTACAGATATAAATGAAGTATTACACCTGGATATCTCACTCACTCACTCACCCTCTCTCTCTCTCTCTCTCTCTCTCTCTCTCTCTCTCTCTCTCTCTCTCTCTCTCTGTCTGTCTCTGTCTCTGTCTCTGTCTCTGTCTCTGTCTCTGTCTCTGTCTCTGTCTCTCTCTGTCTCTGTCTCTGTCTCTGTCTCTGTCTCTGTCTCTCTCTCTCTCTCTCTCTCTCTGTCTCTGTCTCTGTCTCTGTCTCTGCCTCTGTCTCTGTCTCACTCTCACTCTCACTCTCACTCTCACTCTCACTCTCGATTATCTGTTCTAACTCACTGTCGCAGGTCTTAAGATTGAACCATATCGTTGAGTCTTTTAGGCAAACGGGATTTATCGAAATTGTACAATATTTGTAAATTAAGCAAACACAAAGGGACAGGTGATAACCGGCCTTTAATTGATTGTAATGAAAGCTCTGCGGTGACCTGACCCTGCTTCAGATCTGATCGGCGCCCATTCTGACTCATCGGTGATTTTGGCGACTCCTAGCGGATGTCGTCAAGGCTACGTTAGCTAGGTGGCGGTAGGGAGTCACGGGTTGGTCTGGATTGTCGAACTTGTACCAAAATATTTCATGTATGAGATCGATCTTTATAACTACTGATTTAGAAACTTCGACATCTTGCTCTCTTTCTCACATACATACCAACTCACGCCCCAATTTACTCATCCACACCTTCACGCGTCCACTCATTCACTCATCACTCACTTAACTCTTTCTATCCTTGCCCGTGCCCGTCTGTCTCTTACGCATACTCGCATACGCGTCAGATTCAGGGTTATGTGGCGACCTCTCATGGCAGTTTTGGGAACCAGTGGCGTATTCCATGCTAGGTGGCACTGTTAGTATTGTCAGCTGCAGCTGAGCAAGTGAGCCCTGTCGGAGTCTGCACTGAAGGCATGGGATCTTGTAGGTGGCGCTAGTGGTGCTGTCGTCGGTGCGTCTTTATTCTACATGAAGGACATGAGCTGCGGTAATTTCTCGCTTCCCTCCGTAACCAACTAGACGTGTACAAGCAGGGTGACATTTGACATAGTCACGTCACATTGAACGGTAACTCGCTTGATGTTTATGATCAATTGCCTCAAATGATGCATCGATTTAACAACCGTAACATTTCTACGTTAATCTTTGATATACCTCGACGGGGGAGCTAGCATCAATATCAGTTAGGTACTGATAATGCTAGGACAGAAAGAGTAATTGATTGACAGGTTACGAACAGCGATAAATTTACAACGATTGAAATGGTGATTCAGATTTGTATCAGTTATATGAACGCGAATCACGAAACGACTCAATACTGATTTAATAACAACCCGGAATGCAATTCAACTTGTTCTGGCGCTGAGCTGCCGAAGGAGCAGAATAATGTTTGACGTTTACAATGTTTACTCTCCCTATCCGAATGTAACTGAACACGTTACGACTTCTTGGGCCGCCTTCGTATCAAACCTTATCCAAATGATGAATCTGCCCCAGGAATGTGGCGATCCTACGCTGACCGTCGATTTATCTCGAATAGTACTTGTAAGAATTGAGAATCGATTGATAAGCCTTGGGTTAACACTAGATTGATAATGGATTGAAACGCTGGTCTACCGGGTCCAAACTAGTTAGATTATGAAACAGCTTATGCTGACCTACTAGAAAAAAAAAACGAATTTGTGGTGGTCGCGTCGTGAGGGCGTGATCATTGCGTTTCCGTTGATTCGTGATCAGATCGCCGCGGTGTAGTCCCGGTGAGCCTGTGATGTGATGCCGGCGTACGGTCGTGTGGTCGACGTGACAACTTAAAGATAATTACGTTAGCGGTCTCTGTGAATCCGAATCAGCAACATATCCGGAGTAACCCTCCCTTCTTTCCCAGACAGATTATTGAATTTTCACGCTATATTTACAAACGGACGATACAATGCTGGTCATTTTCAACCGGTGTCCCACGATCGGTTGTCAGCTCGCCAATGCCAACTTAGCCTTAAATCTAATCCTAACGCCCTAACCGCAAAAGATTATTTACAAAACATCGCCAATTGAACTGTCATGACGTCATCTGACGTAGTTTGACGCGTCAGTGGTGACCAGCGCCCCAAAAATGACACCACCTGACCTGTTCCCCTCCCCTCTAATACATTGAACCCCACACCTCACTGCGGCCGGACCGCGCGCTCGATGGCCGACAGATAGCGCTCCCCCCCCAATACCAATGTAATGGTGAGCCATTAGCCTACACTGACCCTTACTGACCCGCCCCGGCTGTCCCTCTAACCCCTCTGTCTATCCCATAGCCAAGGCCGGACCAGTCAGGCCCATTAGCCCCTCCCCGTCTTTACAAACAGACGCCCCACTGCCGCGCTGCTCGGTCGGGAGCGGAATGTAGCGACCATCTGCCCTCCCCTTCCCAGTCGAGTAACACTCCCACGATGTTAAATCCATTACCCTCTAATGGTGGCTCAGGTTAGACCCCAGGGAGTGGCATTTGTAATCCAGATCAGAGACATCCGATGGGTGAATGGGAGGTTGAATTGTCCATGACGGGGAGGCAGTCTTGATGAGGCGGACAGATGAGATGACTCACTTGACAGTGTTTGATGATTGCTGTCCACTCCAGTTGAGGTCCGGTGCAGTGATGATCCGATCAGCAGAGAGGCCGCTCCGGCCGAAGCCGGGCGGGGCGGTGTCCCGCGCCGAGTCCCGAGGCGTTCTGTCCCTGGTGGTCGGCCTCCGATGGTCGGTCTCGGGTCTGTCTCAATCTCCTTCTCCTTCTCCGCTGAGTTTTTGTTCGCCTGTGATTTCCGGGCCGGAGGTTCCGGGCGTCGCCGGGCCTCCCCGACCGGGGCAGAAAATTGGCGACATCCCGTCTCGCATCCGGAGTCGAGACTGTCACCCTCCGCCCTCCATTCCGCCGGAACGTGACGTCATCCTCACTAGCACGGCTCATCCGTCTCAGCTGTCTCCTGCCGGATGACGTTTTCACACTCGATTTTCGCCGGATGTCGGTCCCTGCCTGTGCCGGACGCGGCGTTTTTCGCACTAGCCAGCACCGGAGGGCAGGTGGTTCCGACTGCGCCGCGTTCGTCGGCGGTAGCTGTGCCGGCCCGGATGGGTGTGTTTGTACTCCACCCTTCGGCGAGCCTTTGATCTTCGCTTAATGGTGACCGGCCGACGAGTCGGGGATCGTTTGGTCGACCCCCTCCCCACGCCGGCTCAGCGGCGCGGCAGACAGTGCGATCGTCCTTTCGTATAGAGTGTGAGAGATGTCTTTTTTTGATGTACGGAAAAAATGTTACAGCTTCCAGCTGTTACATTTTCAGGCTTCTTCTTTTAATTGTGCCCCCACAATTAAGGGTGTACCTGTCTTGCATGGTGGTCCGCTGGCTTTCCTCGTCTTTCTTGGGTAGGACGTTGACGTCCTCTGCCTCCCTGCGATGCGAGGGTGCTGTTTCTGGACTCCATGGGTAACGTCTCCTCGATCCTCCGACAGCTGGTTGTGGTGCCGCCATCCCCCCGAGGTCAGTCCCCTTGCCACCATTTGCCCTAACCTAGCTTACACCCTAACCATCCCATTAGTGACACTTCCCACTTTCGGTATTCCATCCCCCCGAGCTAATTACAGCAGGTCATGTCCTAATCGTTTTCCCCCAACATTCGTAAGGTGGTTGCCTGACAAGCCGAGTAACCAGTAAGTATAACACATCTGTTTTAAGTACTACACACCATCAGATATCTACCCCTACATAAAACCTAATGACACACCGCGCGCATATTGTCACATCGGTACATACGTCGCTCCATGTTGGTACGACGGCCCGTTGTGGCTCTCTGGTAGCCACTTGGACGAGATGTCTTGGGCCTTCCCCCCGATCGCCGCCTGGCGTGACCCCCTTGGTTGCTCGTGTCCAGGCCGGGGTCGGTCGTCGTAGTCGTGTAGTCCGCTTTGTTGGCGTCAGGGCATCGGGCGCCTTTAGAGCAACGCCTCTGCCAACGCCTTGGTCGATCTGGTTCCCTCCATGGTTGGGCGCTGTTGTCGTGAAGTCCGGTTTGTTGGCGCCAGGGCATTGGGCGTCTTTGAGCAACGCCTCTGCCAACGCCCTGATCGATCTGGATCTGCCAGGGTTGGGCGCTGTTGTCGTGAAGTCTGGTGGCGGTAACCCGCGAGGGTGCTCTGGAGCTGCACGCCTCAGCGCCACAGTGGTAACGTTGCTGGCTCTGGTACCTGGAACAAAAGAGAAGGGGGAGGGTGCTTCTTGGGTCGAAGGGGGGAAGAAGGAAAGTATCAGGCGGTTTGACATGGCCCTTGGAGTGGTTAGGGTGGGGTTTGGGATGGTTGTTGAGCAGGATTGGTGATACTGGGGTTTGTTGTTCGTCCTCCGTGGAGCACATCAACTCTCCGTGCCTCTCCTTGGTGACCATGCCTTTGTTTCTGTATTGCAGTTATCTGGGTGGCCTGTTTTCTGTTTCACCAGCTGCTCCGTGTGTTCCCATTAGTTCGACTCACTCAGCTGCCCCGCATGCCTCGAACTTCTGGTTTCCATGAATTCCTTTCGGTGTTAGTGCGACTTATACCGGTCTTCGAATTGGTTTGTTGCAGGTCAGCTCAACACGATGTTCGATGGTTCAATGACATCACGTCCTCAGGTCCATGAAGGCGCTCTTGATGTTCATCGATGTGTATTGCAGCTGTTTCTTCTGATCCGAATCGAGCGTCTTGGTACCCAGAATCTTCGGATCCATATTTCTTCATCCTCTTTCCCGCTTAGCCAGACATCTGAGTGTTTGTTCGCTGACACCACGACTTCTTGACTTCGTAACAGTTGGTGGTCTTGATATTTGGTCTTCGGCGTCTCCTCCTTGGGTGGTGGGTAGTTTAGGGGAGTCTTCTGCTGGTGGGTGACTTTTTCCAGGGCTTGTCTCGACTCAGATGCTGATGGCGTTGCTGATCGGCTGGTTTTTCTCTTCAGGCTCGGTTGGATATTCCTTCGTTACTGCTTGGTCGACTTCTCCACTTCTCGGAGTGATGTTTCCTCCTGGAACAATCCATCTTGGTCCCTCCTTCTCCGACACCGGTTAGGTAGAGGCCGCCGCTTTCTTTTAGAGTGTCGCCTCCTTCCGTTCTCTAGGATGATTTTGTTGGCTACAGAGATTCAAAGCTTTCTACTGACCGCTCGACGATGATGCTGTTTTTCGGACGAAACTAACTCCGACGATGGCGTCACGGTGAAGTTCGGCGTATGGGAAGGCGTCATGTCTTCTTATGTACTCCTAACTCGAATTTTACTGCTGTTTCTCTGGTGACCGGTTATCATATGACCTGAGGCGGATCGAAGAGCCACGCCCGCGACTTGGGAAGACTGGCTGTTGATGATGTCTGACGAGCAACGCGAGAATCAGTGCCGGTTTCCTTTGGACCTCCTTTCGGCGGGAGTACTTTATACGTCGGTCCGTGTCTCGTGCTGATGATGTAGCGAGGTGGTGGGCTTTCGTGACCAGGTTAGCTGTTTTCTTCTCAGGCTGTCTTCGATCACCTCTGATTGAGATTCCCGTAGATCCTGGTGTTGTTTCCTGTGGAAGTTGAAGGAAAGTTGCGTCCATTCGTCACGCTGATCCCCATGCGAACGATGATGTCAGTTTCCCTGATGCTGTTGATCTCTCGGGAGGCATTCGAAAGCTCTGTGCCGCGGGCGGTGGTAATTGTAGCACATATTCAGAGTAAGTCCCTCTCTCGCCTGGCTTGGTTGTCGTATTTGTTGAACCCCTGCGGTCTTGAGGTCCGGTACGTCGCCATTCCTGTCCGATTGCTTGGCTTTGCTCTGATCGACTTGCTCTTAGCACGTAGACTTCTCCCTTTCACCGTACTCAACGCCAGGTCAGTTTTTGTTGTGGAGTTTGGAACCGTAAGATTAGCGTAGCATGGCTGGTGTGTTTCCTCCCGCTCTTCTTGATCTCCCCCTCAGATTTTCCCGTTGCTCGCTGGAGGCAGGCTTTGCTCTTCGCGTTCCAGTCGTCCCGACGGCGCAGGCTTCTTCTCAGGTTCCTCCTCCCGCGTTTGGAAAACTGCCACGATCTTTCCGACCACTTGTTGCTGCGGATACGGGAACCTTCTTGTGTAGCAGCTCAGGACCTCCCCTTCCCGGTGGCTGGCTCCCACTGCTTCTTCTTCATCTGCCGTTTTCACTTCATTGTCAAATATCTTGCATTTCCTGCACCCTTGATCTTGATCTTGTTGTGATCTGGGCTAAACCAGTGACATATGCTTGCGCATGTACGAGTTGGATCCTTGTGATCAGATTGCTGCTCCTCTCGAACCTCTAGATGTTATCTTGTCTTTGTTTCTTCGTAGTGCAGTGTCTCCTCTAATCTCCTTTACCGTCGATCTTGTTTCTTTCTGGGCGGCTTCTCGATAGGTGCGACTCTGCTGATTGCATGTTGCATTTTGTGACTGCAGTTCCCTTTGAATAACTGGGTTCAAATTTGTCCCTTTGATCGCAAACTTCTTGAGATGTCATAATGGTTCTTCATCTTCTTCGGTCTTCTTTCTCCCCTTCCTGGCTCGGTTAGGTGTAGCACTGTTGATTGTAGGTTCCGTGCAACATAACTGAAACGCATCTGAACAGCTGGGTATGATTCTTCATTCTTGATTATCAATGCCTGGAACGCAACGTCAATGCTTTTCTTAATTTTACCCGTCTTAGATTTCGTTTTCCTTGATTTGGATTTTGTGCCACATTGCTGAGTCCATGTTGCTGTTGCATGCAATAGAACTGCAACGCCACCGTACGACTGGATCCGTCCTTCCTTCTTGCCCGCAGATTTCTTGGACCCAACGCCAATACTTCCTTTTACTTCTCCGGTCTTCGGTCTCGTTCTTCTGGATTTGGATTTGTGCAACATTGCTGGTTCCGTGTTGCATGCAACCGCATTGCAATGCCTCTGAACAGCTGGACCTGCTTCTGTCTCCTTGACCACTAACTCCGTAATTGTTAATGTTCCTCCTTAAATTTTCCAGTTTTGACCTCGTTCTTCTGGGTTTGGATATGCGTAACTTCACTGATTGCATGCAACAGAACTGCAACCTTTCTCGATAGCCGGATTCAATTGTGTCCTCTTAACCTCAACCTTCTTGGATGTTATGAAGTATTTTTGAGTTTCTTCTGTCTTCGGTCCTGTTTTCTGGCTTCGGGTATGTGCCACATTGCTAAATTGTGTTGCATGCAACGGAACTTGCAACGCCTCGAAACAGCTGAAGTACTTTCGGACATCTTGACTATCACCTCCTTGAATAGTGTTCTTGAATGTAGCATGGTATCCTCCTTGATTTCTAGCGTTTGGTTTCGTTCTTCTTGGTCCCTGTATGTGCAACATGGCTGATTTTCATGTTGTGTGCAACCGGATTGCAACTTCTCTGTACTGTTGGGTTATATCCTGTGTTCATAGCCATGACCCCAGTTGATACGTGGTTCTTCTCCGTAGCTCCTCCGGTCTTCGATCCTGTTTTTCTCGGGCTCGGATATGTGCAACTCGGCTGATTGTATGTTGCATGCAACTGAGCTGCAACTCCTCTGGGCTGTTGATGACATCCTGTTTTCATAGCCAGTGGATACAACGTGTCTCTTCTCCGTAGCTCCTCCAGTTCGTCGATCGTATTTTTCTTCTTGGGCTCTGGTATGCGCAACTCTGCTGATTGCATGTTGCATGCAACTGGACTGCAACTCCTCTTCCTCCTCTGGACTGTTTGATGATGTCCTGTCCTGTCAGTGAGTACAACCTGTTTCTTCTCCATTGCTCGTTCAGTCTTCGGTCTTGATTTTTTCTTGGGGTCGGGTATGTGCAACTCTGCTGATTGCATGTTGCATGCAACTGGGCTGCAACTCTTCTGGGCTGTTGATGGCATCCGGGTTTCATAGCCAGTGGATACAACGTGTCTCTTCTCCGCAGCTCCTCCAGTCGTCGATCTTATTTTCTTCTTGGGCTCTGGTATGCGTAACTCTGCTGATTGCATGTTGCATGCAACTGGACTGCAACTCATCTGGACTGTAACTCCTCAGGACTGCTGGATTATATCCCGTCTTCATAGCTAGTGGATACAACGTGTTTGCTCTCCATAGCTCCTCCAGTCTTCGAACTTGATTTTTTTTTCTTTGGGTTCGGGTATGTTCAACTCTGCTGATTTCATGTTGCATGCAACAAAGCCATTGCCCCACGTTGGGCGCCACGAATGTGATGGTGCCCCCAGGGGGGTCCGGAAGCGGTGGGGAGTATGTTTTCAAAAAAAAAATTATTGTTTAATAAAATTTCGTTCATCGGGGGTGTTTTTCTTTCCGAGATGGTTGCCGACCTGCGCCATCCTCCGGAACAACTTCAGGTGAGTATTATAGGCTGGTAGATCCACAAATTGTTGATTAACTAGTTGACTCTCTTGCTGTTTGATTTTTTATTTCTTGTTCAAACGTAATTACACACCCATTTCCAATTGCTGATCGGTCCGTTGGTTTCAAGCTGACCGATTCCTTTCCGCCACCGTTCCTTGCGCCTGGGGCTCGTCACAAACAATATTTATAATGAGGCTGGCTTGTCGCTTGTCAACCTATAGTCTTCACTGCCTAGGATGGTATCTGTCTCATAAGGAATTTAGGACACGGAAGTCTCCCCAAAGCATATAATTTTGATGTCTCCCTTGAGGACATAACCTGAAGCCACCATCTAATACCTGATAGCTACCCACCATTCTCTCTCCCTTTCTTATGCCTATCATCCCAAAGATAATCGAGTACATCCCCATTTAGTGTCGCCCTCAATGCTGAGATTAGATCTCCCGCTGGTCCTTACACTATATGACGCATACCTCAATCTCCCTCAGACTCACTCTCTTTGTCATACCTCTCTCATCCCACTACAATAAATTTGATCCCGCGTCGACCTCTCAGTCCCTCCCAGCAATTGTTCTAACTCCCTCCAGCGGTACATATTAGGGACAATAAACGCAATTTGTTCAATAGACTCCGTGATTAGTGTAAATTTCATTTAAGCTTACTCTTACCTCCCAACGACTTATCGCGCCCCATTCCAACATTGGAATTGTGTGTGCTCTTCCTAGCACCTCTTGGGCTCCCTGGCCCAATATCCTCGAACACCTACATCACTTGACCCTGATTACTTGTCTAAAGGTGCAACGCAGGTAGCGATTACATTATTAGCGTTCGTCGATGGGTGTGATTGGTTCAATCAATCTCTGCCGGCCCACTCTCTTCGAACACCTACATCATTTGACCCCGATTACTTGTCTAAAGATCGACGCGAGTAGCGTCAGTTATTAGCGTTCCTCGGTGGCTTATGATTGGTCCGTCAACCTCTGCCGCTCACGGCACATCTCTGTTTCCCTACTAAAACCCCGCGGCCGGACGTTGGTTACTGACCCTTGCAGCCCTTCTGTGAGAGACTGTCTTACGCGTTTTCACCTAACGAACCGGTGGACACAAGCCTGCTACCCCGACGACCGCAGTCTCACTGGGCTCATAGACAGGTACCTACTCAGTACTCTCACGCAGTCATGGCACTCGCAAGTGGCGCCTTCGGATCATTGACCGGTGTGATTCGAAAGACTCCATGACTGAATCTATCCTGCAATTTTATCCGACGCCGTGGAATTCTGTCCTGCAGATGTGTGTTCAAGCGCGTTAGCGTCATGAGTGATGCATGCTGCGATACTTCCGACGGTGGACTTAATTCACTTACCTCATCCCGGCGGTATTCTCCTCGCCTCAACCTCTATCATTTTCGTATTTGTCACTCACCTCGGGCGGCGTGCTCTATTGCTCTGTCTCTCTCTGACTCACCTCTCAGCTTGGGCGTCTTATGGCGTTCTTCGTTCTGATATCTGCCGAACATATTTACTTACTTCCTCCGTAACGTGAGACAGTTCCAATCCTAGTAGACTTAGACGTATCAGCAGAGTCAAAAACACATGAAAGTGTTGCAACATACCTCCTCTTCGGCTAGCATCCATCCTTAGATCTTTTCCTCCTTGTGTAATTCCGGTTTCAATATCTATCGACCACTTCAAAGTCACTCCTTCTGTATCTCCTTACCTGTCTGATCCGTAGAATCCCTTCAGTCCATGTGCGCACCGCTGCGCGGTACGAGTCAATTGTTACCCGCGACATGAACAAAACAAGAAAAAAAAATCATTGGATAGAGAAATCTGCGCCGCCAAATACTCAGACCATCTACTACTCCTTTCATCTACACGATATTTACGCCTATCAGCCGGAACGTCTCCACCGTAGCTTGCTATATTCACTCAGTGACGTCATATTCCAGGAAACAGACTGTGTTTACACTTGTTGATCAGTAATGACGTCATAAGATCGTGTCGTCGGCGGGTTGGTACATCCTGACTTTTCATCGTCTAACCTTGGACACGCCAACTTTTGGTCGGAAGTTCAACTTGACTCTCTTGAGTGTTCCACGTGGTTTCAATGAAGCAATTCTCGGTAGTGCCCAATCATTTGTGATCATTAATATTTTTTATGTGGATTGTTGTCTGGCGTCCTTCGCCACGCTGTCGCAACTTTCTCTGGGGTCGTAAGTATTTGCATCAAGGGAACTCTAAGGTAGTGCGCCGGATTAGTCTCAATTTGGCATTTCGGTTTAAAGACAATCCAAATCATGTGATTTCATGTTATTTTACTGAACCGATTTATGAGAGTCAATTTTATAATGCAGGTTTTATTGACATACTCGACTAGATGATTTATTTAACTTGCAATTCAATTGCAATTGACAATCGACTTGTGGTGTTCTAATTTAAGGAAGCTCGGTTTACCGATTGCTATGTTGTTGAAGGTATACAAATTTTGGCAAATGTGATATCCAATTATCCGAGTGGGAACATCAGCAATGGGAAATGGTTATATCAAATCAAGGCAGGAGCAGTAAATTACAATAAGCTAATGGGGAACCGACCATTGGAGTATGATGCTAATTTCAAACTAAATTAATGGCTCAACAAAGACTCCGACTGGTGTAATCATCATTGTATCTCTTTCGTCACCCGACAGAGATTTTATAGTCACTGATGCCTTATAATTTTCAATTCCAGATACCCCTTTTAAGTGAACCCACATCGGTCCGAAACTGTGGTGCTAGCATCCAAGGCCAGATATGAGATCAGTTGTGACTTGAGAGGTCAATGATCATTGACATTGAAATTCCATATTCAATAGATCATGTCATTAGAAAGGGATCAAATAACCTTGGATGTTACTGGGAATGATCTGACTCGAATTGATGCATGCTACTGATTTATCATCTGAATTTATTAACTGGTATAATCCACTGACCAGTGAGTACTCAAGGGTCATGCGATCTTGTTTCTTAACTGACACTTATGCAAAATATATTCTTTAAAACAAAATGTTTGGTATCAAACCGTAACTTGGGTCCATGAGGTGATCTGCCACAACTTCGTAGGTATCATCTTTGCATTCCTCAATTTTAACGTATCCCTCCTAAACTCTGTAAGTATAGTTGTCAGTGGCTTTTCACGCCGCGCATGACATGAGATTGAATGTCATCCTAGCTTGGGGTGGCAATGATCTTTGACCTTTTGTTGTACATGTTTATTAGGGAATGACACTAGAAATGTGACTGGGGTGGGTGTAATTTCCTCACAAGTCCCTGGTGCTGCTCAATTGAACCTAACGCCATCTGACTCAGTCATGGCCACTTTCTGTCTTTCAATTTCTAAGTTTTAGTGATGCGCGCTCAATCATAACACAATTAATTCTCCATTCCTGCCTTTAGCCTATAATTGTCTGCTAATCTGAGTCGGTAGCATGCCTCGCGAGGTAGAGTTTGGTTTCGACTGACAAAGGTAACCAGTTTCTCCCAGAATTAGACCGTAGAGTTGTTTACCAAGATTTGCTAAATTTTGATCATATGTGACTGCTGTCTATTTCTCCCCTTTTTGACCACCCGCAATTTTGTCCATCTTTTCTACTGAGGTCAGGATGGGTCAATAGTTGAATTAGGTGTTCGTCCAGCTATCTTAACATATTAATTGTTTCTCTCAGCAGGTCCATATTCGTGTACTGCCCGCGGTTCAGCTGAGCTGAGGACTTCATGGGCCGGTGCTTTCTCCGATCCAGCGGCGGGGGGACCAGATCGCATTTGTGAGATCCAAAGCATTCGCGTCATTGTCTTTCTCTGGTTTAAATTAGCATGAAGGTCGCTTTTGCCTACAGATATAAATGAAGTATTACACCTGGATATCTCACTCACTCACTCACCCTCTCTCTCTCTCTCTCTCTCTCTCTCTCTCTCTCTCTCTCTCTCTCTCTCTCTCTCTCTGTCTGTCTCTGTCTCTGTCTCTGTCTCTGTCTCTGTCTCTGTCTCTGTCTCTGTCTCTCTCTGTCTCTGTCTCTGTCTCTGTCTCTGTCTCTGTCTCTCTCTCTCTCTCTCTCTCTCTGTCTCTGTCTCTGTCTCTGTCTCTGCCTCTGTCTCTGTCTCTGTCTCACTCTCACTCTCACTCTCACTCTCACTCTCGATTATCTGTTCTAACTCACTGTCGCAGGTCTTAAGATTGAACCATATCGTTGAGTCTTTTAGGCAAACGGGATTTATCGAAATTGTACAATATTTGTAAATTAAGCAAACACAAAGGGACAGGTGATAACCGGCCTTTAATTGATTGTAATGAAAGCTCTGCGGTGACCTGACCCTGCTTCAGATCTGATCGGCGCCCATTCTGACTCATCGGTGATTTTGGCGACTCCTAGCGGATGTCGTCAAGGCTACGTTAGCTAGGTGGCGGTAGGGAGTCACGGGTTGGTCTGGATTGTCGAACTTGTACCAAAATATTTCATGTATGAGATCGATCTTTATAACTACTGATTTAGAAACTTCGACATCTTGCTCTCTTTCTCACATACATACCAACTCACGCCCCAATTTACTCATCCACACCTTCACGCGTCCACTCATTCACTCATCACTCACTTAACTCTTTCTATCCTTGCCCGTGCCCGTCTGTCTCTTACGCATACTCGCATACGCGTCAGATTCAGGGTTATGTGGCGACCTCTCATGGCAGTTTTGGGAACCAGTGGCGTATTCCATGCTAGGTGGCACTGTTAGTATTGTCAGCTGCAGCTGAGCAAGTGAGCCCTGTCGGAGTCTGCACTGAAGGCATGGGATCTTGTAGGTGGCGCTAGTGGTGCTGTCGTCGGTGCGTCTTTATTCTACATGAAGGACATGAGCTGCGGTAATTTCTCGCTTCCCTCCGTAACCAACTAGACGTGTACAAGCAGGGTGACATTTGACATAGTCACGTCACATTGAACGGTAACTCGCTTGATGTTTATGATCAATTGCCTCAAATGATGCATCGATTTAACAACCGTAACATTTCTACGTTAATCTTTGATATACCTCGACGGGGGAGCTAGCATCAATATCAGTTAGGTACTGATAATGCTAGGACAGAAAGAGTAATTGATTGACAGGTTACGAACAGCGATAAATTTACAACGATTGAAATGGTGATTCAGATTTGTATCAGTTATATGAACGCGAATCACGAAACGACTCAATACTGATTTAATAACAACCCGGAATGCAATTCAACTTGTTCTGGCGCTGAGCTGCCGAAGGAGCAGAATAATGTTTGACGTTTACAATGTTTACTCTCCCTATCCGAATGTAACTGAACACGTTACGACTTCTTGGGCCGCCTTCGTATCAAACCTTATCCAAATGATGAATCTGCCCCAGGAATGTGGCGATCCTACGCTGACCGTCGATTTATCTCGAATAGTACTTGTAAGAATTGAGAATCGATTGATAAGCCTTGGGTTAACACTAGATTGATAATGGATTGAAACGCTGGTCTACCGGGTCCAAACTAGTTAGATTATGAAACAGCTTATGCTGACCTACTAGAAAAAAAAAACGAATTTGTGGTGGTCGCGTCGTGAGGGCGTGATCATTGCGTTTCCGTTGATTCGTGATCAGATCGCCGCGGTGTAGTCCCGGTGAGCCTGTGATGTGATGCCGGCGTACGGTCGTGTGGTCGACGTGACAACTTAAAGATAATTACGTTAGCGGTCTCTGTGAATCCGAATCAGCAACATATCCGGAGTAACCCTCCCTTCTTTCCCAGACAGATTATTGAATTTTCACGCTATATTTACAAACGGACGATACAATGCTGGTCATTTTCAACCGGTGTCCCACGATCGGTTGTCAGCTCGCCAATGCCAACTTAGCCTTAAATCTAATCCTAACGCCCTAACCGCAAAAGATTATTTACAAAACATCGCCAATTGAACTGTCATGACGTCATCTGACGTAGTTTGACGCGTCAGTGGTGACCAGCGCCCCAAAAATGACACCACCTGACCTGTTCCCCTCCCCTCTAATACATTGAACCCCACACCTCACTGCGGCCGGACCGCGCGCTCGATGGCCGACAGATAGCGCTCCCCCCCCAATACCAATGTAATGGTGAGCCATTAGCCTACACTGACCCTTACTGACCCGCCCCGGCTGTCCCTCTAACCCCTCTGTCTATCCCATAGCCAAGGCCGGACCAGTCAGGCCCATTAGCCCCTCCCCGTCTTTACAAACAGACGCCCCACTGCCGCGCTGCTCGGTCGGGAGCGGAATGTAGCGACCATCTGCCCTCCCCTTCCCAGTCGAGTAACACTCCCACGATGTTAAATCCATTACCCTCTAATGGTGGCTCAGGTTAGACCCCAGGGAGTGGCATTTGTAATCCAGATCAGAGACATCCGATGGGTGAATGGGAGGTTGAATTGTCCATGACGGGGAGGCAGTCTTGATGAGGCGGACAGATGAGATGACTCACTTGACAGTGTTTGATGATTGCTGTCCACTCCAGTTGAGGTCCGGTGCAGTGATGATCCGATCAGCAGAGAGGCCGCTCCGGCCGAAGCCGGGCGGGGCGGTGTCCCGCGCCGAGTCCCGAGGCGTTCTGTCCCTGGTGGTCGGCCTCCGATGGTCGGTCTCGGGTCTGTCTCAATCTCCTTCTCCTTCTCCGCTGAGTTTTTGTTCGCCTGTGATTTCCGGGCCGGAGGTTCCGGGCGTCGCCGGGCCTCCCCGACCGGGGCAGAAAATTGGCGACATCCCGTCTCGCATCCGGAGTCGAGACTGTCACCCTCCGCCCTCCATTCCGCCGGAACGTGACGTCATCCTCACTAGCACGGCTCATCCGTCTCAGCTGTCTCCTGCCGGATGACGTTTTCACACTCGATTTTCGCCGGATGTCGGTCCCTGCCTGTGCCGGACGCGGCGTTTTTCGCACTAGCCAGCACCGGAGGGCAGGTGGTTCCGACTGCGCCGCGTTCGTCGGCGGTAGCTGTGCCGGCCCGGATGGGTGTGTTTGTACTCCACCCTTCGGCGAGCCTTTGATCTTCGCTTAATGGTGACCGGCCGACGAGTCGGGGATCGTTTGGTCGACCCCCTCCCCACGCCGGCTCAGCGGCGCGGCAGACAGTGCGATCGTCCTTTCGTATAGAGTGTGAGAGATGTCTTTTTTTGATGTACGGAAAAAATGTTACAGCTTCCAGCTGTTACACAAGCATGAAGCAGCAGCACTTTTGAGTTGTGTACCTGTTATGACTTAATAATCCATGTTTCTTTGTTGCATTTTATTCACACACTTTTTCTCCGTTCCACACACTGATTTTACTAATTTTTGAATGTAAAAGTAAAGCACGTGAGTACATGTATGTTGGCCTGATTAATGGAGGTCTGACATTATTGCGAATATGTAAATGATATGATACTTTGTAACACTCTCGCACCCTTAAAAAAAAAATGAACTGCACTTCCTGCTCAGTAGTACTAAGACATAACAAAGTCCTTGAGCCACCATGGTTGACGACAGGTCCTCCCTGCCCTGGTCACCGCCTTTGGAGAAGCTTGGGTAGCAGGTGGCGGTTGTGGCGGTACACCTTCTGGCTGCTTCAGCTGTTTTGCGGATGGGTGAGGGCTGCTCTGGCCTCTAGTGTCTTGTGTTTCGGGGATTCCTGGAGGATCTGAGGATCCTTGTTGTTCCTCCAATGCAATTTCATCTGCTCTGGGATTAGGCAGACTTGAGGATGCTTGCGGAGGCGGTGGACATAAGTCAAGATGTTTGCTCATGCTCCGATGTTTTGACTTGTCACCGCAATCTTGCTCCTTCTTCGAGTCCTTGGAGGGCAGGAGTAGGAGCTGTCCCGCATGCCTTGACCAGACCAGCCCTTCCACTGTGACTTGGTAAGACACTGGACCGGTTCGGCCTATCACCTTTCCCTTTTTCCATTTTTGTCCTCCTGCGTAGTTCCTGACCAGAACTTCATCTCCAGCTTCATACTCGGGTAGTCTTTGGCTGTGACGTAGCATCTGGCTAGCTTGGGCATTCATGACCTTTTCTTCAGTGCGGGGCTTCAGCAAGTCCAGCCTCGTCCTCATCTTTCTTCCGGTCATGGCCTCTGCTGGTGCCACCCCTGTTGTGGTGTGAGGAGTATTGCGGTACTGCAGGAGAAAAGATGCCAGCTGAAGGTCAAGTGGACGCTGGTCCCCTCCGCTCAGGTGAGCCTTCAGGCTGTTCTTTACCGTTTGCACCAGACGCTCAGCCAATCCATTGCTTTGCGGTCGGTATGGCGATACTCTGATGTGTTTGACTCCTTGTTTTGTCAGGAAATCTTCAAAGTCTTTTGAGGTTAGCTGGGTGCCATTATCTGTCACCAACTGAACTGGATTTCCCCATCTGGCGAATATCTTTGCCAGTTCGGTGATCGTACTCTGAGTTGTGATGTCCTTCATCATTATAACTTCTGGCCACTTGGAATGGCTGTCTACAACCACCAAGAAGTAACTTCCTCTGAATGGCCCTGCAAAATCCAGATGAACTCGATCCCAAGGTCTCGATGTGCGTTCCCATGGATGGAGAAACACTGCTGGGTGCTCGTTCTGTACGGACTGGCATCCTGAACAGGACTTAACCATTTCTTCAATGTCACGGTCAATATTCGGCCACCAGACATAACTGCGAGCCAGCATCTTCATCTTTGTGGCACCTGGGTGACTCTCATGCAGCTCAGCCAGCACTGCTTTTCGGAGGCGGCTTGGTATCACGGCTCTGCTGCCCCACAGGATACAGCCATTGTTGAGGGACAACTGCGCTCTTTTGTTTGCATAGGGCTGCGCTTCCCTGCTGTAGGACGACTCAGTGTTTGGCCATCCCCTGTGTAAATGCTCGGCAACTTCAGACAGGACTGGATCTCTGTTGGTTTCACGCTGCAGGTCTCTGGCGCTGAGTGGCGGCATGTTTTCTATCTGCTCGAGAAAACATACAGTGGCTTCATCTGGGCCGTTTCGGGTTCCGGTTGGCTTGTCGTAAGGAAGACGAGACAGAAAATCTGCCATGGGTATTGCCTCTGCCTTCCGGTGCTCAACTTCGTAGCTGTATGCCGCTAACAGCAGCGCCCATCGATGCATTCGCGCTGTGGCTAGGGCTGGTACCTCTGATTTGGGCCCGAATATCGAGCTTAGTGCCTTGTTGTCGGTGACTAAAGTAAATCTTCTGCCCCACAGGTACTGCTTGAAGCGGGTTACTCCAAAGATGACTGCTAGTCCTTCTCGATCGAACTGGGAGTAGGCTTTCTCGGCTTTGGTGAGGCTTCTGGAGGCGAAACGGACCGGTCGCTCCGTCCCGTCTGTTCCAACCTGCATCAACACGGCTCCTACGCCGTGCGGGCTAGCGTCCGTAATGAGCCTTACGGGCCGGCATCCGTCATAATGTGCCAGTACTGGTGCTGAAGCAAGTCTCTTCTTGAGCTCGCTAAATCCCCGCTCTTCTGTAGCTGTCCATCGCCACTTTTCTCTCTTCTGTAGAAGCTTGTATAGCGGCGCAGCCACTGACGACATGTCCGGTATAAATCTTGCATAGAATGTGACTGCTCCGAGAAAACTTCTCAATTCGCTTGTGTCTCGCGGTGGCGGTGCATGTAACACCGGGTCGATCTTTTCTTTCACCGTTTGGACTCCCGCAGCGCTGATCTCCACTCCTAAGTACTGGACCGACGACAGCAGGAACTTGCATTTGGCCTGCTTCAAGACCAGCTTCCAGCTTCTCAGTCTTTGCAGAGTCTGGTCCAGCCTCTTGAGTGCCTCTTCCTTCGTAGCTCCAGCCACCAGAACATCATCCAGGAAACACATTGTTCCTGGTGAGTTTTCCAAAATTTTCTCCATGGCCCTCTGAAATGTAGCAGGAGCCGAGGATATTCCATAGGGGAGTCGTTTCATTTTTAACAGTCCACGCGGTGTGTTCAGCACCGTGAACTTTTGACTCTCTTCATCCATCTTCATTTGCAGATATGCGGTGCTGAGGTCGAGCTTGCTGAAATACTTCATTCCAGCCAGTTTTGGTAGCATATCTTCCAGGTTGGGCATCGGGTGCTGTGGTACGTCGAGCTGCTTATTGACAGTGTGTTTATAGTCTCCACACAGCCTCACTCCGCCGCCGGGTTTTGGGACAACGACTAGCGGCGTAGCCCAGTCGGAATATTCAATCCGCTCAGCAATGCCCGTCTTCTCCCACTTTTTAAGCTCTTCATCGACGGCGTCTTGAAGGGCGTACGGAACCGGTCTTACTTTCCTAAAGACTGGCTCGGCGTCATCTTTGAGCTTCAGCTTCGCTGTCAGATCGGCCATCTGTCCAAGCTCGTCTTTGAACACTTCCTGGTTGTCTGCGAACACTTTCTTGAGTGTCAGCCGGGAACCGCCGTCTTTTTCCAGTTGGTTCACCGTATCGGTGCGCATCACAAGTCCCAGGAGCTCCGCGGTGGTTCCGCTTAGCAAGGACACATCTCCGTGCGCCGCAATGATCCAGCAGCTGAGTGCTTCCTTTCCTCCGACTTGGCTTCGTGCCAGGAATTCTCCATCGAGCTTCAGTGCTTCTTTGGTGCCGTAGGGCAGAAGCCGTCTGCTTGTTTTTGTCGCCTTTACACCTTTCAGCTTCTTGAAATCTTTTCGGGTGATAATATCGACGGACGCGCCTGTGTCGACCAGAACTTGGATTTTGGTATTTTCGATCAATATTTCAGTCAGTCCCTGTTTCAGCTTTTCTTGGATGGGCTTCTTCGGTCTGGTGGAGAAAACCAGCTCATCTTCACCCTGTTCAGCGCTTTCTTCTTGTAGGTGGTTTACCCGTCTTCTAGGTTCCAGAGTTGTCTGTGGCTGCCGTGTCTGAGTAGACCAGCAAGCCCTGGCAAAATGATTTTTGCCGCCGCACTTGTGACAGGTCTGACCCTTCGTTGCGGTACAGGCGTTTGAATTATGCCCTCTTCGTCCGCACCGAGTGCAGGCAGGAATTCCGCTTCCGGCGAAAGTTCGCTGTCCCTGTCCGTTGAATGGCTTGGATGGAGCTCGATATTTCTGTCGAACTCTGTTGACGTTTTCGTTTTGTGGCTCAGACTGCTCAGTTTCTGGACTGGGGTCCTTCTCTTTGCCGTTCTTATCTTGAAGTTTTTGGCATTGGGTCCGTACTTGGAGATAGGACTCCCAGATTTTTACCGCGTCTTCTGTAGTCAGTTTATGGGCTTCGAGCAGACGAACTTGCAAAGTCTGATGGGGACATCTTGCTATGAGTATATCCCGGATCATTTCGTCTCTCTGTTCCCTCGAGAAATTGCATTTATCTGCTTGCTTTCTCAGTCGCACAACAAAATCTCGGACGTTCTCGTCGTTATCAGTCATGTTCATGCTATGAAAGATATTTCTCTCGTAAATCGTTCGGACCTGTGGCTTTAACAGCGATCGCAGCTGCTGCTTGGTACGCTCGTACTCATCGGTTCCCTCTAAATTATTTTCGTAGACCGTGTCGATGTCTTTCAGCCGCTGCTGTATGTCGGTTCCAAGTAGATGTAGCATCAAAGCTCTTTTCCGTTTTGGTTCCTCGATCCCAAGCGCACATAAATAGATTTCAAAGGAATCTATCCACATGTCAAAGTCTTCTCCCTCCCTATATTTCTGAGGGGCATCTACACTTAATGCCATTTTAATTTCCGTTACGTTACCTACTTTTAGTAGCGTTAACGTTACGTTAATCGGCGCTCTAAGTTTACGTTACTTTATAACGTTAAATTCATCTCGTCCTCGTCGCCATTATGTTATGACTTAATAATCCATGTTTCTTTGTTGCATTTTATTCACACACTTTTTCTCCGTTCCACACACTGATTTTACTAATTTTTGAATGTAAAAGTAAAGCACGTGAGTACATGTATGTTGGCCTGATTAATGGAGGTCTGACATTATTGCGAATATGTAAATGATATGATACTTTGTAACACTACCTCTCACTAAACTGCACCTCTGCTACCGTACATGCAATTTATATTTCTGGTATACACAACATGGCGGAAATCGATAGACAAAAACAAGTCACCAATGCTCCTTCCAGTATATATTAGAGTTCAGTGGTCGCTGAAGAAAAGTTCGGCCAAGCCTGTTTGTCAGTATGTGAGTGAGTATGTGAGTATGTGAGTGAGTTTGTCCAAGCCTTTTTAGACCTGGAGTCAAAATGGGTGGACCGATCGGGACGAAAGTGGGACCGTTCGACTCGTCTGCGGCGAGGTAAACTTTTGGTACTGGCCTCGGTTCGCTCAGTGCTTCGTGGCACATGCTATTCCGCTTCAAAGTTTCGGTGACACGAAATTTTTTGTCAAGGCTACAGGTCAACCCGAGGTCACGGACAAAGCCACACTGGCGGGACACATCGGTAACACCTTGAACCAGTTTCCAGGGGGGTCACCGTCTGCGAGGGGTGCAGGCTGCACGTGCTGGGGGCGGAAAACCGTTTTGACGTGAGGTCCTCTGGCTCAAAGAAATTTTGAGCTATCAACCTCAAAATCGGTTCAATGGTAGTCTCAGGCAAGGCCTCCAAAATAGTGCACATTTGGTTGAGCTAAACTCTGTGGTGCACGAGCTAGGTACGTGCAAGCCGATTGCACCCCTTCGTGCGTTGCCACGCCTGCAGGGTAAACGGCCGCTCTAACTGGTTCAAAACTTGCAGGTCATAAGAAGAATACATTGAGTCGTAACATTCCGGCGAGATAATATCCCAGGGGTGCAAGCTGCGCGTGCGGGGGGCGGATAACGGTTTTGACTAGGGATCCTCTGATCCCGGGAAACGTCGATCTAGCGACACAAAAGTCGGTACACTGATAGAACTAGACACACGCTACATGATGTTATGAAAATGACTGCACTGGGGTGCCTGGGACATGAACTATGCACGTGCAGTTAATTCATACCATACTGTAGGAAGATATCCGCACCAATCTCACGTGCTTCGAAGCATTTTTGGGATGTTTCGTTTGGTTTCAGGTTCAGTCCAAGCTCAGTCTGGGTTTCGGTGGTCTGGCCCGGTGTGTGCCCTCAGTACCGTTCCTCCAATTCTGGCCCAAGGCAATGCAAGAGCGCTGCCGGCATCTAGTATAGATAGATGTATGCTGCGCTCAGCGAGCCACTTGATGCCATAATGGCTGTCCATTCAAACCCTCTTCAACTCAATGCATAATGCATTGTTTGTCATCAACGGCAAAGCATGTTTATATTGTAGTCTACAGGTTAAGTGTCCCTGTTTCAGATTGTAATGGTGCTGGTATAAATATTTAACGGCGTTAAAGCCAAATGAGTAACTGTGGTCTACCTTCTGGTCTCATTCGATTCGGCAGGAAATCTACTCACGTGGCTTGCAATTTATCCACCCTGACAATGCAGCTAGCTGGTTTGCAGGCTCTTGCACACCGTTGCAGCCCCATAAACTGGAAGTTGTGCGGAAAACGCGTACAACATCTGTCAAACTTGTGACAGGCATAATCTGCTGGATTTGGGGGAGCTTTACCAACCGCTAGATTACGGTCGTGACCTCTGTTTCCTCGACAACCAGCCGAAAGCGCTAAATGTCGAACACTGCTACATTACCAGTAAAACGCCTTTTGGGCGACCAACGGAGCGAGCGAGAGGATGGGCCTTGCACGTGCGAAATTGCGAGGGGGTACCTCCAACTAACTTGTGCACTGCACCCTACTAACCGGTCTTTAGCGATGTGCCAAATTTCAGCGCAATCGGCCTAGCCGTTCTCGAGATCTGGAAGCGGCACACTGCACGTGCGCACGTGCAAGCGGGGTCCAAACTGACTTTTGCACGGCACCCTACTAACTGGTCCCCAACCGTGTACCAAATTTGAGCGCAATCGGCCCAGCCGTTCTCGAGATCTGGGAGCGCCCCCTGCACGTGCGCACGTGCTGTAGCACCCCAACCTTAACAGATGCAGATGAATTATCTGATGGAGACCTAACTGTGTACCGAGTTTCAATTCAATCGGCCCAACCGCTGTGCCGTTATTGAGGTTGCAATTTTGGGGGTTCTTAAAAAATGTCCAACTTTACCACGCGCCACGTGCGGTGGTTGGCAAGAACGCATGGTGGCCATCACACCACAGAACTTTTACGTCCAAGTGACATTCAGTAAAGAAGACCGCTTGTCAATCGGATGTCCCGTTCCTAAGATATTAGCTTTTGAAGAGCGTCCCCACGGCCGGCCGGCCGGCCGCTCATACTCAGGATTTTCCCTTAATTCAGTATGAGACTCCGCTCGCTTCGCTCGCTCCGTAATTATTGAGCTATGTTAGTCTTGGAACTGCCAGCAGTGCAGTTCGACATTTTCAGCTCGAATCATTATCAGTTCACGATAGAGCAGTCCTCGACACTCGACGGCTGTAGGAAGCCGAGAAAGCGTCTGGAGAGGTGGCAAAGCTTTAAAGTCCTTGACATAATTCCGGAAAAATAATTCCTAAAAAGAAAAGAAAAATATTCCTGTTGCTAAGCGGGTTCACATAACACTAGGTGATTTCCATAACCGCTTACCGGATACAGCACCCCCACACCCAGCCCTGCAATAGTGCATATTTTAACACCTGAATTGGATTAGCCGCTTCCATAACGAGCCAGGCAGCGGTGTTCGGCGATGTATTTTAGATACCACCCGCCTCCAGAGTACCTACCTTTGTGGGAGGGAGCTCAGACTATTCGATGGGAGCCGGGAGGGAGATCGTTGCAAAATAGTGATCAGCGCTGAGGCTAGAGAAGTATAGCGATAAAATTAAGTGCCAGTTGAATGATATTGCGCCGGATTTCCGTTCCATGGTGGCCCAGAGATGTGAACACCTTGCTTGTAAGAGATGTTAAGGACAAATTGACCATACTGTGCTCCTACCTTTTTTGTTGCACCAAGCTTCCGTTCACCTACAAACTTCTGACACTCTCTGCACTCACCAAGACCCTGTTCGTCAGCAGGGTCTTGATATTGTCCTCGATTGTCCTAAAAACAGCACTGTCCTTTGTTTTCAGCCGACAAGTTTTCTCGGGACATCCAGTACTTCAAGGACGGAGAACTCAACAAGGATGCGCTGGTCAGCTTCGTCAGGGAGGTGAAGAAGATGAACCCCAAGATCAGTGACGAGGACGCCGCCGTGCTTGCCGCTCAAAAGTAAGATGGTGGTTTATAGTGTGTGGCATTAGTGGAGCATTATAAATAGCTTAGAGACCCACCAGTTAATGTTTGGCAATAGCTTTTTCGTTAACATTTTCCCCCATTTTTAGCTGCACCTATTTTAAATTAGATAACGATATAGATTTGTATACATGACTTGGATCGGAGACTGATGGAAGTCGCCCAGCATTACAGATCACCTGACATGCTTCCCGGACTGGTGAAAATTAACGCATCTCCTACTTCTCCCTCCGCTACTTTACCTGTCTGTGACTCTGACTTTTACTCTGATCCGACATAATGCAGCACCATTGCCCGCTCCTTTACCTGAACCTGACCGGACCCTGACCTGACCTGACCTGACCTGCCCCATAGACTGGTGGACAGTCAGCACCACTCTCGTCTGTGGTACCGCATTGGAGCCACTCGCAGTATCGCCGGGGGGCGGAAAACCACGCCCAACATGAGCATGAAACTGCAGCAGGTAAGAACTCAGCACGAGTGGTGTACATTGCAACGAGTGGCGTGTGCGGGTTTACTGAAGTGGGTTGGGTGATGCATGTGTGCCAGATGTGGTTTGGGATTGCCGTGGATGCTGCAGTGTGAAGTGGAATCGGGAGTGTGTTTTTGAGGTTATTGTTTTTATTTTTGAGTTGAGATGCCGATGAGTGGCAATTGCTCTTTGAACATGTGATGCGAGTGGTGTGAGATTTCACAGAAAAGCGGAGCGGAGGCCGTTTTGATGGCTGGATATATGATATATTCTTAGTGCCGTGTGACCTTTTGCCAACGTGTGACAGTTTGACGCGGTAGCTATTGACCAGCTTCGGCTCTAATATTTTCCGAGTGACCCCCAACTGAATCCGCTGAGGCCCGGTGCATTTCGCGTTAGGAAAGTTTTCGTTGAGCGGCTTTGCTCGGTTGAGTGCCAAGCACAGCGCTGTACAATAGTTTGCCGTGCCAGCCCGCCTATAGCGAGCCTGCCGACCCCTGGCAGCCGACTCCAGGACTCACTGACTCCCGGCAATGACTCACTGACTCCCACTGACACCAGCCTGTGACTCACTCTGTTCCGCAAGCAAGCCAAACTAGACGAAGTAGGTAACGGTCAGTGATGCCTGTGTAGAGCGGAATGGTTTTGTCCCCGCTATAAACTCGCCTTTTGGACAGTCGAGCCATGGATTTCACAGCAGTCTTTCCTTAGCTTGCAACTCAGTCACCGCTTGCGAGTTACTGTACCCCTTTCTGCTTGCTTTGTGAATGTGTGAATCTTTCTACAGTTATTTTTACTTTGTTACATGAATCTTTATCGACTATTCATATCACATTATTATGAGGTTAAGAGCAGACAATAGACATAGTTTTTTCTTTATGTGTATTAGTTCTTTATCCACAGTGTGATTTATCATGTGATTTGTCGTGTATACGATGTTATTATAACTATAAGTTTGGTTATTCGTAGTAGTCATTTCGCAATTGTACCATTGCAAGTACAAGCCTCGTCATTGTGTATATATGACGAACTAGTGAATATCATTAGTATAGTGTAAGTGACCATTGTATAGTGATTGTATCCATGTTTGTTACGAGTAGTACAGTAATATGCCCACTTAATCGATGATTGCGTTCTTCTCTTTGTTTCTCTATCGCTTCTAAACGCACGCTCTCTTCTCTCACATCTACCAGGTTTATGACAGTATTAGAAAGGTATGTGACACTGAGAAAGATAAACACTGTGTGTTTGAGTCCATGCATGCAGGCATCGAAACGATGTCTTGTCTTTATTTGTTAATGTACCTCTACCTTCGCAACGGTGCAAATTTCACCCACCATGAAACTGACGCATTTTGTGTAGTTTGCACACCACGCTAGTCTCCTTTGCACACTGCACTAGATGTTACCACAAAATATATACTCCGTCCCTCTTCGAACGTTCTGTTTTGTGGTTCATTAGCGTATTTCAGTTGCGTTCTTGGCTCTGGTGTGTATACTCGTGTGATAGCACTAACGTCGAATTAGTTTGAATCATACATTTGAAATAGTTTTGATTTGATGTAAAAAGTGTGATTAAATGCAACATTTCAATGTCTTTGTCTAGCTTTTATGCGCTTGAATAACAAGACTATATAGTTATTCAGATGCGTTGCGAATTTTTCACTACAACCAACGCCCAACGCATTCAGTAACTGTCAGGATATCGGCGCCCCAGGTACCGTTTATTGACTTATTGATACTGTGCCGTTTGGTAAGCCACGTCGAATTCCGCACACCGTACGATAAGTGGTGTGGATTATGGGATCGTACCGCTAGTCTGGGTGCGATAGTTATCTGTAGATTGTAGATCTAGTGGGTGTCGAGACATGGTGGTTTACGTGTGGGTGGGGCGGGGGGGGGGGTTGGAGTTGGACAGGGGGAGGGAGATGGGAGATAATCTGAGCACCCGATAGCGGCAGCGCGGTTGTAAAGTGAACAAACCTGTACTGCTTCGAAAAACATTTATTTACTTCGTCTTGTCACAAGCATTTACTGAAATAGGATGTCAGATAACTTGCAAATGATTTGTCGACATCCAGCGTTACCAATACCTTACACATACACATACCAATTAATGCATGTAATGCCAACAAATTCATGACACCTTCCATGCCGACCACATAGGTACAATTAAACGTTTCTTTGCGTACAGGATATATCCTCTGCTCAACCCAAACCGCTGCCTATTACCGCCCTATCTCCTCTTACTACCCCCCCCCCCCCCCCCAGCGCTCCCTCTGACCCCTCCCGCGGTGACCCCAGGTGTACACCACCCTGAACGAACACCCGGACGCGCCCACCCTCGGTGAAGTGAAGGTGGTGGACACCACGGAGAATGCCGTCATTGAGTTCCACGCCGCCACAGCGCACGTGATGGAGAACGTCGGAAAGTTTGACGTCACTGTTGTCCGGTCTGGTCTGACGGATACAGAGGTCCGCTGTAGGTGAGTGGAGGGAGTGATGTCATAATGACGTCACCATGTTGTCCGGTCTGGTCTGACCGATACAGAGGTCCGGTGCAGGTCAGTGGAGGGAGTGATGTCTTAGTGACGTCATATGGGTAGTGGAGACATTGTCTGTCTTATGTTGATGCTTGGTGTGGGCTATGTCATTTTATAGATATTTTGTGTAGTTAATGAGGCCGATTAGGACCTCACATGAGGATTTTAAAAAGCTATCGAAGCTAACATTTCTCAATGTCTGTTAAAAGTGTATTTTATGACAAAATAGAACGCGTTTCCTAAATTATCACATAGCCGCATTGCTATGGCTGCTTACATATCCCCCCTCCCAGCCCGATCCATTCTCGTAGTTCACCGTGTTGACATGATATGACTCGGTCAGGATCGAGACCATTGATGGCACGGCTACGGTAAACGAAGACTACATCGGCATCAACGAGATTCTCACCTTCCAGCCGGGAGAGATCGAAAAACAGGTGGGTGAGGAATGATAGGGACGTGGGACAGAGTAAACGGAGGCAAGCGAGGAACAGGGGCCTGCCAGGAGAGTGAGCGAGTAATGAGCAGCAGGACTTAGAACAGGATACAGGGGATAAATTCCATGGCGAAGGAACCCAGAAAGAAGGAGAAAAGTAGGTACGACCTATGCAGGCAAGAAAGGGAACTTAGCATGTCGGAAAAGTGCGCTGTTTTTGTGTCGTTGCATACATTGTTTCTTTCATCGGTAGACGGTAGTATATTTCTGGTCCTACTCGCTGACCGGAAGTGTGACGTTTCCGACTGTTGCAGCGCAAAGAGGAAGTGTGTCGTTTCCTGACTGTCGCTGACCGGAAGTATGCCGGTTCCGATTGTCTCTGATCGGAAGGCTGTCGCTTCTTACTGTCTCTGACCGGAAGTGTGTTGTTTCCGACTGCCGACTGACCGGAAACGTATCATTTCCTGACCGGAAGTGCGTCGTTTCCGTTGCACAGGTGACTGTGGAGATCATCAACGACAACCAGTGGGAGCCCGACGAGGAGTTCTTCCTCAAGGTCTCCCTCCTGCCCGAGGACAAGGAGCCGGTCGGAGTGGAGATCGGACGCATCTCCATCATGGAGATTACCATCCTCAACGATGATGGTGCGTCCAGGCAGCTCTAGGATATCGATATCATCGTATTAATGTAGCTTCTCGTCAATATTGAGAAACAAGGATAGGTGTTGTGACTTTATCCCGGAGTCAATGAAATCTAATTCTGAGTCTTTTGCTATTTATACGCCGCAGTATTCTACTTGTTTTATCGTATTCGTTTATCACTCCATTTCGATATCTCAGCTATTATTGCATCGATTTATTCCATTTTATCAAACAAATCGTTTCTGACGGATTGACGAATGTCTTCCCTCCACCCACCCACCTCACATCCAAGGTCCTAAAAACAACATCTAACCCACCATTCTGTCTTCCGCCAGAGCCTGGCAACGTGCAGTTCTCCAAGCGCGGTTACCTGGTGAACGAATCCATCGGAAAGGCCTCCATCCCGGTCATCAGAAAGAACGGAGCAGACGGCGAGATCTCCGTCAAATGGAAGACGATCGACCGCTCGGCACTATCGGGAAAGGACTATGAGGGCGGAGAGGGCATGCTCATCTTCAAACACACGGAGGTTTGTCAGCCTGGAATGGGAGAGTTACGAATGAATTAGGATGATGAGATTTTGGGGTGATTAATTCACTTGACAAACGTCGTTCAAGCTCTAAACTTTATTCCATTGGAGATAATTTTGGTTTACCGGGAATCGTCATGGGAAAGGGGTGATGCCTAAGTACTGGGAGGATTTTAAGAATGTTTACCAGGATCTTGTCTGCAGATGTTACCTGGAGCCAACACCACACTACCTGTCCGCCTTTGCCGTCATTGATGTGTTTTCCCTGCACTCGATGTGAAAATGGTGCCACTGGGAGCGGTTTGGCGCGTGGCACGAATTCATAATAGATTGAATTCGTCTCCACGCAGTGCTGACTGCACCCCTGTTGCTGATATTGACTCGGTGTCTTCGAAAGCGGTCTAGTAAAGCACCTCACTCTAGGGTCAGCTGTGAGAAGTTCACAAAACGCCTGAATGAAGTGCAAAGGAGGATCCATACCTACCTGATATCACCTGAGACGAAAGGAGGGAATACAAATAGCTGAATCAGCTAACCATTGCCCGAAAGTTCACGGGCGTTCGAGTGTGCAGTGTCGTTTGCGGATACCGATTTCTTTTCTGCTGTAATAGTTGGTACATCAACGACTTGCCAGTAATAGTAGGCCATCTACCAATCTGTCCACCTGACCCCAGGCGTATTTCCCCGCTCTGACGACAGATGTCTCTGTCTACCCTCAGACGGAGCGAATTCTGGAGATCCCCATCACCAACGACTTCTGTCCGGAGAAGGACGAACACTTTGAGATCGAGCTGTTTGACCCGACGGGCGGAGCACGGATCGGACGCATCAACCGCACGGCGGTCACCATTATCAGTGACGACAGTATGTGCAGAGTGGAGGCTTGTAGTTCATCATGCGACATCGCATGCGTAGATTAATGAGTTGATTGCACGACAGTACCTTCGTAGAACCTGTATCGTTGTTAACTGTTTTTTTGCGGTATTGCGCTGGTAGAACACTAGATATTTATTAGTTACTTTTAGCACGACAGTTTCTTCTTCTAACTTATTTTCTCCTTTGCGCTAATTTTCTCGGCAATTGTCATGCTTTTATAAAAGTGCTTATGTCTTAACCATTACGGTAGTGCAATTGCACCTGCTCAAGTCAGAACAAAATCTCAATTTAACGTCACCACCATTTCTTCCTTTCTCAGACTTCAACACGGTCATCTCCCGTCTGATGAACCTCACAAACGCCAACATCCACGCCGTGGAGATCCAGCGCCAGACCTGGGGCGAACAGATCAAAGAAGCCCTCACCGTCAACGGCGGCGACGTCGAGAACGCAACCAACATGGACTACGTCATGCACTTCCTCACGTTCTTCTGGAAGGTGCTGTTCTCGCTGGTGCCTCCGACCGGCATGCTCGGTGGCTGGCCGTGCTTCTTCGTGTCACTGGGAGTGACCGGAGTGGTGACGGCTATTGTCGGAGATCTGGCGTCCATCTTTGGATGTCTGGTCGGACTTCGGGATAGTGTAACAGGTTAGTGATGGCCGGGGGGAGAATGGAGATAGGAAATTTGTGTCAGAAGTGGGTTTGACATGGGTGCAAAAGAAGGATGTGTTGGACGAAAATAAGTGGCAGCGATAATGAAGTCATCACGGCAATATTTGAAAATGTTTGCTGAAGACGTATAGGGCACATTTGAATTGCGGAGAAATGATACTCAGCTCATTTGGCTTAGTTAATTTGAGAAAGATATCGAACAGTTTCCTTCAATGACGTACGTACTTATTTAGTTGCGTTGCGACTGAACTTTAGTTATGGTTAACATTTTTAACCTTCTTAATCACTTTCAATATTAGCCGATACAGTGAATTCACATCTATAAATGGCCACTACCGTTCTTGTAGCTCCCTCTCGCCTCTTGCCCTCACTAACTCTCCCCCTCTCCCTCAGCCATCTCGTTCGTGGCTCTGGGCACCTCTCTGCCCGACACATTCGCCTCCCGCACCGCCGCCATCAAGGAGACCTACGCCGACATGGCCATCGGTAACATCACCGGCTCCAACAGCGTCAATGTGTTCCTGGGCCTGGGACTGCCCTGGCTGATCGCCTCCATCTATCACGCTGTGGCGAGCGAGGTACGGCCAATGACGTCATGGGGGCGGGGATCACAGGGGATTATGGCAAGATGTGATGTTTTAACACAGGAGCCTTGCTGTTCGTTATTTCATAGACTTCTGTTTACCAGTCTAAAGAGGCGAGAGGTCTATGGTTCTTCGGAATTATTTAAATAATTTTCCTCAGGAAAGTACCGATTACATTAAGTTGCGCCCATACCTACCGGGCTAAACAAGTTAGAATGACTTTTATGCCAAAATGTAGTTCATTCAGCCCAACTTTACCCAACTTCTCCACTCTTTCCCGTGTTAGGTACCCCTCTAACTCCTTTTCCGCCGCCCCCAGGACGGCACATTTAAGGTGGAGCGCGGCGCACTGGCGTTCAGTGTGGCCATGTACACTGGCTGTGCCATCGTCTGCGTGTCGCTGCTGGTGGCCAGGCGGTACCTGAAGGTGTTTGGAAACGGAGAGCTCGGAGGTCAGTCACCTGGGCTGGGTGCTGGGAGGTCAGTCACTGGGCTGGGTGCTGGGAGGTCAGTCACCTGGGCTGGGTGCTGGGAGGTCAGTCACCTGGGTGGTTGCTGGGAGGTCAGTCACCTGGGGTGGTTGCTGGGAGGTCAGTCACCTGGGGTGGTTGCTGGGAAGTCAGTCACCTGGGGTGGTTGTTAGGAGGTCAGTCACCTTGGCTGGGTGCTGGGAGGAAGTGTTGGTAGTGTGTGGGGGGATGGAAGGGGGTTGGTAATGGGCCTTTCTGGGCGGCCACCGTGGTGCGCCGCCAAGGGCTGAACGTTGAGCCCTACTCGTTAGCCAGTCTCGTTAACGGTCACCCCACCGCATAGGAGCATGTCCCGATGAGAGGTTACATATTCGAGTCGTAAGGAGGTGACCGTCCAGCCCGGAACACGGCAATTGGGGTGCTGTGAGGTGTGTGTCCTTTTGGTAGACATGAGGGATCGAAGTAGAGCTGGTTTTAGCTACCCCCTACGGGACTGCAGCGTGCCTGAAGCCCCGTCTCGTCCCTACCACAGCCGCCACTGACGACCCCCTCCCCTCCCCTCCCCCAGGTCCGACCGTGCCGCGCTACGCCTCCGGTATCTTCGTGTTTATGCTCTGGATTCTGTATTTGGTGATGTCGTCTCTTCAGGCGTACGGCCACCTGCCGGGCATGGGCTAAAGAGGACGGAGAGGGCGTACAGCGCTGGCAGCGTCATCTATGAACGGGAGTTAACACCATGACTTTATGAGCCGACCGAGAGATGGGTGTCAAATCGAGCCTTTTGGTGGTAGGATGTGTGCTCGCTCGATGGCTATAGATAAGGTGACTAAGTGCAGGGATCACCACACCTTTCCATGCTTCTATCCTCAGGATACTGAAATCCTTCTCCTCCACGCCGCAACCCCTCTCCGGGCTGGACAGGCAACTTTATCTCATGCGGGCTGCTCCCTTGGAGCGGCACCGCTGCTCCTGAGGGAGCGCACCCCGTAGCCGGGTGCAGTGAGTGCCTTGGGGCTGGGTGGCCTGTCCTCTGGACGGGCTCAGCCCCGGCGACTCACTAGGGTGCCTGCCCAGACCAATGTCTCCCCCTAATTCCTATCATCCTTCCGGCTCTGCAATGGTCTTGTCGACCGAAAGGGCCTAACCCAACAAAACAAACAAACAAACAAGGGATCATCACCGTTCTGTGCTTCTATCCTCAGGATACAGAAATCCTTCTCCTGCTGCCTCCGGGCTGGACAGGCAACTTTATCTCATGCGGGCTGCTCCCTTGGAGCGGCACCGCTGCTCCCGAGGGAGCGCACCCCGTAGCCGGGTGCAGTGAGTGCCTTGGGGCTGGGTGGCCTGTCCTCTGGACGGGCTCAGCCCCGGCGACTCACTAGGGTGCCTGCCCAGACCAATGTCTCCCCCTATATCCTATCATCCTCCCGGCTCTGAAATGGTCTTGTCAGACCGAAAGGGCCTAACCCAACAAAACAAACAAACAAGTGCAGGGATGGCGTGCACAATGTGAATTGAGCGAATTTATTCGCTAACGACACCTATCGCCGTTAAGGTGCTTCGTAATTAAACGTTGAGAGACAGTTACACTTACCGATTAACATAAATCGTTGCGATAAGTCAAATATGAGACCCGTGCGGTCTCCGTTTCGCCTCAGCCCTCAGCCTGGCGTGTTCCATGGACAGCTCTGATGATTACGGCCGCCATTTAATCGCGCCCCAGAAAAGTCATTTCTGACACTGAATAGCTGTTTCAACCTGGAATTGTTTGCAGCACCTATTTGGAAACATTCAGTACTAATGGCGAAAAATGGCTCAATTGTGTTATTACTGGCACTAATTATTCGGAGTGGTATACTCTAAAACTAGAGTCTGGCACTAAAATGCTGAAACTAGCACCCATCTACTAGGAAAGTAGACGGCAGGTCTGCCAAATCAAGTTTTTTTTTAATATTCCATGAAGACTTAGTCTGCACAGTGCACATAGTTGCCAGTGCCATTGCTGAAGTGTGATATGCACACAGGAGGCTAACACACGCCGAGACCACCAGACGTGCGTCAGGTGCCTCGCCAGTCGGCGGCGGCGCCGGCGGGAATGAAGTCACGGGTCTCGGGCCAGGGGGCTCGCGCGACGCCACTGTCGAGGCGCTATAGCTGCATTCCAAGACATCCCTGCACTGCAAGTGACTATTTGGCAGGTATATGACGCTTTGTGGCAGGAACAGTGGTAGTTTTAATGTGTCATCTGCGTAGAAATGCACGGACAAAGATTGGTGCTACGGAGAAATGCCAAATTGATATTTCTCCGGTTGCTAATTTTCCTAAGAAATTTGGTCGTTTCTGGCTCGGTTGATGCGTTTTACAGAACATGGTCTTTTTCCATCGTCAAAAAGCGTGCCATGAATGAAATGTAAATTTCTGTCTGATACCTTTGGTAAAACTAATCCAAGAAAAGGGCCGCAAATAGGCGGAAAGGTAGGGGAATGCGGAAGGAATTAGGTGAAATATTCTGGCGCCGATTCAGCAATCACTGAATTATCGGGCCAGGCAATCAGGCAACCTAAGGCTTCATTTCAACATTTTAGTGCCAGATTCAGCTATAAGGTTCCAGTGAGCTTCTTGGTGCTGCACAACAATTAGGTACTAGAAACAGCTATTTAAGGATTGGAAATAAATATACCGCGATGAATGACCTGTATTCACCAGTAGCCAGGTGGTGAAGTGGGATGTTCTACTCCCCACCGTCAGAGCTCTGCCGCTCTGCCAGAAACGAGCACATCCGACCGGTGCGTCTGCCTGCATTGTTCGCTCTCGTGCTCGTTCCCCAGGCTCCTTTGTGTGTGAGAGACTCTTCAGTGTAATTGTGGCTCGTTCAGCCAATAATATTGTCCTTGCCGTAACGGCGTGTTGTGCGCCTCGGGTGCTGTTTGTGCGCGTGTATGCGGGTAACGTGGTAGGAATGATGTGTTGCCACTTGCCAGATGGCTCTGTTGGTTACCAGATAGCGGAGACGGCTGTTTTCGCGACTATCTGTGAAAGAAACTCAAACCATGATTGAAAAAAGTAACCGATTCGGTTGTGCGGGTAGTTTAGAACACGCACACAGCGAACTCGTAAAACCTATCCTTTTTCACGAGATTATCCGAATCTACTTCAGGACAATGCGTTCAGTTTCTGTACGTGCGGGATGATTTTCAGCTGGTTTGGCAGGTTTAATCATTGTTCCTTTCCTCTGAGCAGCCTGCAGTGCCGCGTTGTCTAGCTACCTCCCCGGGTGAAAAGAAGTGACTGCGTACGGAACATATGTGAGATTGACGTGTGAACGTGTGAAATGTGCTGTAAGCCAGAGAGAAACGCTGGGTAATGACGCTTTTTTAGGCCCGAGTATGTGGTTTGTATTTGTTTTGCCTTTGTATGTGCTCTTTAGTTTGACTTTTTATAGTTGATGTGTAAACAAGTGCTTTGTCCAAAGCGGTCACATGCTTTACTTACAGCTTTTTAGCTTTCTTATGACAATGCGATGATTTGAGACATTGTTGTACTTGTGTAGTTTCTGCTGTGAATATTGCTTCTTGACTAGGTTCCATGAAACACGTTTTTTTATCATCTTTAGTGGCCGCAGGAATACGTGGAGTTTTAACTGCACTGCTTTTCCCGGTAACTGCTTCTGTTCGCTCTATACTCTGACATGTTTAATATGCGTCGATTATCACTTTTAAACCAGAAAGTGACGTATTCTTATTACGTGTTTGTGAACATTGGAAATGCTGCTAGGTGCATAATATCTGACTGCGCTAGTTCCTTTCATGCTTATTTATTATACAATCATAAATGCCTGTGTTTTAATTGCGGACGATGTTCGTTCTTATTGATGCTGAAGTAAAGGCCTTTTCCACCAGAAATGACATAATCAGGCGAATAATATATGCAGGCTTGTGGTGTTTGTTTTTAACAGTTTGCTCACAATGCAACGGCGTCCCGAATTGTTTCACCTTATTTTTCTGACCACTGACCAGTAGCATCTGGTATAGCTAATAGCGGCTAAAAACTACATGCAGTCTTTGGCGTTTTAAGGTGTGTTGGGCGTCTTTTGTGGTTTCAGTTGTGATTTAAGATTAATAACACGTCGGTCTATATGCGATTTAAAAATAAATGCGGTAACCTATACGCGTCGCCCGTTTCATGTGTACTGCTCGTGTCAAAGATGTATGCTAAAATATATTTTCTTCGTATTAACCCTCGCCGGACCTATTGGTTTTCTACATACGCGCCGGCCGAGGGGGGGGGGGGTACGACCCCCCCTCGCTGTTTCGCCCCTGGTGGAGCTGGCGCGTCGCGGAAAAAACGAGCGTGTGCGCCGTTACGAGACGCAGAGATTGGTACCCGATTTTAAGGTCCTAGGTCAACCGGTGACCTCTGAGGTCAGGTCAAGTGCCCCAAGGTACGGTTCAGTTTTTGGTGAATAACTTCGCAAAAAACGGCCGGTGAGCCGCGATTTTGGCAGCATCGTGTTCGCCTCGCTCAGGCGCGTCGAATGATATACTTTTTGTTCGGGTCAGGTCAACTTGGGGTGTTGACCTCAGGTCAAGGTCAGGTCAGCACCCCCAGGTCACGAAGATGGTCGAAAGAGGTCATGTCGCATATCATTCGATTTGACAGGTCTTCCTGAGTCCATTGGTGGCTTCCCCGACTCGCTAGCTCAATTTGATCAAGAGTTATTAACGAAAAACGAATATGACCTTGATGACATCATAAATGACGTCACGCAAGGTCAACATTGCAAAAGTGACGCATCTAACCTTGCAAGGAGTGCATCAAATCACGATTCTGTGTGCTTGAGATAGTTGGAGATCGTTCCCGGCGCCAGAATAGCAGTTTTCATTTTTCCCCATTGACTTATAATGTTGAGGTCACGAAAACGACCTGACCTCATATGACCTTTAGGAAAAATCCGAGATATACAAGTTGTGAGACTCATAATGGATACTAGATCCTGCAAGTTTCATTTCCCTGTGACATCTCCTCTGGCAGTGAGGGCGTTGCGAAGTTGCGACATCTGAAGGCCTTGCAGAGGTTCACTTATGACGTCATAGGTCAGTGACCTGACCTGACCCAAAAATGCAGCTGGTGTCAAAAGATCCGGCTTGAATCAAAGGTCAGGTATGCCAAGTTTCAGCTCTCTATCGCCAGCGTGTTCGGAGCTATCGCAAAAAAGGGTTAAGGGTCAAGACTTTTTGCTCTTTTAGTGTAGAACAGAGCTACTTACAAATATTCGGAAAGATTTTCGATATGTCTGTATTTACGATTTGTCTGAACGAGGGACGCCCGTACGCCAAAAAAGCAATTCCCTGATTGTCTCTCCCTTATTTTACCGCGTTCTGGTGTCTAGAAATTGCCGTCTTCGTGAATTAGGTATTAGCAAATTTCATGTAATCAAATTGAGATACCGTAATGGGAAAATAAATACCGAATACGATACTTTATTCTCATTATCTAAAATGATAAAATGATCGTTATCTAAAATAAAGGCTCATCTAAGATGTGCAGTACCTACCTACGGGATACTGTGTGATGTGTCAAGGGACGCCATTGTCAACACGGTGTCAACGACCCCCAATTTTCCATACATTGCATCGTCCTCTGTAATTCCCTGGCGGCTAAGTGCTAACGTTTGGTCTATCCCCGTTCACGCGCCGGCGCATGGCCTACGGCCCAAGATTACTTTACTATTCCTACGGCCTGCCGGTGTCGAGGCTCACTTTGACACCGGGACGGCAGATCCAAGAGAACATATTCCTCTGGGGTGAACGTTCAATTTTTTAACTAATATTATCGCTCGCTATTGCAAGGTCAATTACCATGTAAATGCATCCCTCATTGCAGCCATGTTGGAGAGTAGGTAAAAGCCGTTGGTAAAGGAATTCCTTCATTCCAGGAGCACAATGCTACCAAATTCAACAAGTGAGTTGCTTGCGATTGTAGCGTGTCGAAGACAAAAGCGTGAAAAGCGATAACGTTGGCCGCCATTACTGCAATACTGCGCTGCATAGTTCGTGAACTTTGGTGACGTGCGTTTCGTGGTTGTGAACCGTGGCGTCCTGAATCCGGAGAGACTGCGAGCGATATTCTTCATAGGTCTGCTTCAAAGGTGTGTTGGTCTGCTTTTTTATTCAAACCGCTGTTCATTTGCATGCCAGCGCTACTGTTTTGGTTCGGCTTTGATTCTCGCATGAGCTCGAAAGTTTAGATAAAGTTTTAAACGAAGCCGGCCCCTCCCAGTTCGGGATACAACGCTCGAATTACACTCACCTGTTTGCTACTTTCGCATATTTCCTATGTTTCAAAACTTCTCACAAGTCACAGGTCTCCTGAAAGGGGTTTTAAGGTTTGTGAAGGACTGCAGCCTGATAAACTGATGTTAGGTACCTATGCTGAGGCCAGTTTTGCCAACAGAAAAATAGCCACCTGTTAGAATTTTTTGCCTAAAGACTGCTTCACATACGGAGCGTAAACACGATGGGCACGTAAGCGTACAAGGCTTTACCATTTACGCTTGTATGTGAAGCAGTCTGAAGGCAAAAAATTGTTACAGGCGGCTATTTTTCTGTTGGTAAAACTGGCCTCTGGTCATGCATGCTTTATTTTTCAAGTGTCCCACATGTCTTACCAACCATGTGATAAATGATAGGTACCTAACCAATGTGAAACCTCATGAGCCAGGCTGGCTCATCTCATACTTATCAGCAGTAATTTGTTACGTGTGTGCTGTGCAGTGTTAGTGTGGCGGGCAAAGTTTGGGGGGGGGGGACACCAGACAAATCAACTGTAGCCAGTTTGATTTTTTTTGCCAGTTTGAGTTGATTTGCCCAGACAAATCAACTGCAGCCACTGATTTTCAATATAATTGCAAAATACTATGTGCACTCTGCATTACAGGCTCATTGAGTAGGTCGTTTTTTTACAGATTATTTGAACTTGAACTTTAAACTTTTGCAATAAAGTTCTGAATTTATCAGATGATTACCGAGGCACAAATTGCCATCATTGATCTGATTTGATGTGATGTGCTGGCAAGCTATGCTGCCATGCAAAGGAAAATACTGCTTTGAAATTAGCAGTGACCATTTATAGTCAGGTCCTGGATGTTACGTCAACCCTACATACTGCTAGAACCCTACATAGTACAAACCCTCAAAAACCCTGAACAAGCAGCAATGTTTGAATTCCTCCGTTCAGTCTCAGACCGAAACCCGCTGCCCCCGCTCTTATCCCGCACCCAGCACGTCTATAAACAGTGTCCGACAGTTGCTGATGTTCGGCGTAACTTTGCCCGCCAGCTTCCGTTAGCTCCTGCCAGACACGCGTCTGCCGGACAGCGTGACCATAGGGTGAATAGTTTTTCATTTTTATGTAGTTTTATTTAGCCTATTTCTTTGTAGCTTATAGGTACTTTTACGATCATAAAACATAGTTATGGCGACATGCGAATTTTTAATTCGACAGTTCGTGCTATATGTGCTATCGCTGCTGTGTTCAGCCCATGTCCTTAGCCTAACTAACTTGGGAATGTAATTGAAAAACGACAATGCGGTCTGCATTTCCTATAGGATCTTTCAGGCTTTCAGCGCATCTTTAGCTTCTGTCAGAGGGGGTATCGGGAAAAGCTTAGAGACCGATGCCCATTTGCTGAACTCCACACCCGATGCCTAGCCGATAATTTCGTATTGGTTCTTTCCTAGTCTGGCTTACTCTAAAAGGAGATTGAGACATCACTGGAAAATACTTTTGTATTGGATTGGATTATCATACGAAGCAGTAATGCGTTATGCTGTTAGTCCCGAATCCCATATCTCAATCATTTTTTACGATGGTATTGGTATTTTAGGTGCCTCTTCGTTCTGTAGTAAATATCTTATGATGTAGGTAGTCAACTCATTAGGACAGCCATATAGCCTCGTTGCTGGTGCGCCCTAAAACGCCAAATCATCATCATCAACTCATTAGGACAATTATACACCTTCCTTTTGTCGTTCTTTCTCGAGGCTTGTCTCCGGCGAGTTGATTTCTGTCCGTAGTTTGGTGATCAGACTATCAACAAGCCGTCCGTAACATCGGTCCATCCGTTGGTTTTGGCCCGTGTTCTCCCCGTGTTAGTCATGAGCATTAGACAGTTGTCAGGAGGGGATTACTCAGAGGCGATTCCCCGTGGGGGCGGAGCTAGGGTGGCCTGCGGCCAGTCACCGTTCGCCCATAGCCCGGGGCGCCGTGACGTCAGAGTTCAAGGTCACGGTCAAGGACGGGACGGGGGTAGCGGCATGGGCGTTGGGGTGGCACGAATGATGATGGCCGTTTGGCCTGATTGTAGGTTTAGACGAATTGCTGTAACTTATAATTATTTTAGACCATATATTTTTAATTATCAATACCCGAAGAAGCAAGGACATTTTAAAATCATTTTAGGTAACAAAGGATTGTTTATTCATTTACGTAATGAGGTTCCAATTAGCATTCTATTGCATGTGCAATTGCATTTTCGACCCAGACCTTCCCCGACCTAAATGCACTCCCCTGGACACGTTCGTAGCTGTCGTGTCGCCGCGGCGATGCTGCAGCCCGCCCTCCCCCGACTTCCTCAGTGATCCCCGGTGGCGGCGTGGGCAGGTGTTTGTGTGTTTCCCGGGGCCGCCACCGCCAGGGACGGCCTGTTGCCGACCCGGTGATAAGATCAATTAGGACGGGATAAATGGTGGCCGCTTGTTGCCAGGGGTCGCTAGGATGGGGTCAGGTGGGAAGGAGGAAGTTGGTGCAAGGTTGGCGCTTTAACGCATTGATGGGGTGATTCTGCGTTTACCAATGGGTAGCTGGGGCATTCCACGATAGATCGTACCACGCCCGTCACCCTCATCTCTCAGATTTTAATGAAAATCGGTCCTAGGGGTAATCATAGGCCCCAAAGACGCCTGGCAAAATATAAGACTTCTCAGATCAAAACTTTTTGAGTTATATTGCATTACATTTTTTTAACCTCGGTTTGTAACGGTGAGTTTGTTGGCCTATAACTCAAGAACGGGTTAAGCAACCAACAAAACGTAAACAACATTAAGCTTGCGATGAATCAAAAATTAATATTACTATTTAAAAATTCCAAAGAAAAATTTTCATTGTTGAGCAAAAACCTTAATCTTTTTTCATTTGCTTCTAATGACTTTTGGGACCAAAATTTTTCACATTTTTATTTTTTTCAAAATAAACTTCATGTCATTGCAAATCGACATGCAAAAAATTAGAAAGGTGTTCTTTCTATAAGTTCCTCATTTTCCCGCAGACAAAATGGGTTTCGGAGGGGTTGACACGACCCCAGCACGCCGTTTCGCTTCTAATGGAGCTAGAGCCTCGCGGAAAAAACATGCGTGTGTGCCGTTACAAGTCGCAGCGATTGGTACCCGATTTTAAGGTCTCAGGTTAACCGGTAGCGTTTGAGGTCAGGTCAAGTGACTGAAGTTACGGGTTCGGTTTTTAGTAAATAACTTCGCAAAAAATGGCCGCAGAGCCACGATTTTGGCATCATTGTGTTCGCCTAGCTCAGTTGCATCGAATGGTATACTTTTTGCTAGGGTGAGGTCAACTTAGTAGTTGACCTCGGGTCAAGGTCAGGTCAGAGCCCCTCAGGTCACGAAGCTGGGCAAAGGGTATCATATGGCATATCATTCGATTGGAAGGTCTTCCCGAGTCCATTGGTGGCTTTCCCGACTCTCTAGCTCCATTTCATCGGGAGTTATTGACGAAAAACTCGTACGACCCTAGTGACGTCATAACTGACGTCACGCAAGGTTAACAATGCAAAAGTGAAGCATTGGATTTTGCAAGGAGTGCATGGAATCACGATACCATGTACGTGAGATAGTTTTAGATAATTCTCGGCGCCAAAATAACAGTTTTTATATTTCCCCATTGACTTATAATGTAGTGATGTCACGTGACCGACCTGACCTCATGTTACCTTAAAAAATTCCCAGATATACAAGTTGTGAGACAGGGGCGGATCCAGGATTTTTCGGGAGGGGGGGGGGGGCGGCAAGTCAAAATAGGGGCGACCTGGCAATCTGGGGGCGCTTCATACGAAGGGGCGCCAAACCGTCGTTAAAATCGAGAGTCGTCGAACCCGCGCCGTGGTATGGGACGTTGTCATGCTCCCCCTCAGGTTTTTCGCAAAAGTATCTGAAAAACAGCTGTGCGCAGCGCCGCCGTTTTCAGCACACATTATCATGCACCTTTTTTGCACATGTTGTGAAAGTGTCAGGCCCGGGTCATGCAACGGCAGGTCACCAGGTCATGACAAGTGACCTAACCCCAGAATGTTAAAATGCTCACCATTGCTATACCGACAGAACGGTCGCTTTGAAACTGTCAGCGATTGATGAAAGCAACAATATTCATGAAATGTATATCTTGGAATTTTGATATTTGTGGGCTAAGGTCAAGTCAGTTTTGCGACCTCTCCAATCTCCATTAGGTATACCGGGTAGGTATACCTAAGTTTATGTGAGACAACTGAAAGGCTTTTGGACGAGCGCCATTCTAGACAATCGCAAGCATTAGGATACATGTAAAATCAACACACTGAATAAGAAAATTGCACTTGTGACCATTCATTGTGTCCCACAGGTCATCCCAGGTCATGAAAGGTCCTGAACAGTTTTTTGAAAATAACTTTTGATAGATACATATGCTAGAACGATAAAAACACCTCCGTTGTGTTCAGCTCGACGATACAGATCGACTGATATGCAACATGACATTTCCCGGTGAGGTCATGACCTTGACCTGAGGTCAAATTATCAAAATTACCTTTCAAGGTCATCCTATAGTCCATTCGACGCGTCTCGACGACAGAAACGCGATGCTGGCAAACGTAATGTCGAGCCTCTCTTGAGTCAAAAGCTATTGCAGGAAAACATTGTTCGTAAAACTGCTATTTTTAGAGTTTTTGCCCTCTGGAGGCTAGACCGTTGACCAGAGGTCAATTCTGAGGGCAGTTCACAGAAGCACCTTTGAAAGGGCTATTGAATGCGCTTTACCGCGGCACTATAGCTCCATTGGTTTCCGAGCTATGTGCCGGCGTTTCGAAAATTGTTGAAATAGGCAACATTTTACCTTTGATGACCTTTGGTGACCTGACCTTATTTGACCTAACCTAGAAAACCGCTTACCGTGTGTCTCTAGTTCTACGCGACCTAGGAGCCGAGTTAGACGAGGGGACGTGACCTCCCCCCCCCCCCTAGCACGACACGGAAAACTCAGACCACCAGCACTGCGCGGGTTAAAAGTCGTAGATGGGCGCCGCTACGCTAGCAAAAAATATTAGCAAAAAGGTGGCCTCCATTTGCTGGTGCATCCTTCTTCTCCTTTTTTTCTGGAAGCGTCTCACTTATGCTGGTTTGCCTCACTTCTCCTGAGGGCGCCCAACCTCTGCTTGGATCGCCCAATGCCTCATGGGGAGGCCCACTTTGCTTGAGTCGCATCATTTCTTCTAAGAACGACCTATTTGCTGTAGGCGACCCACTTATCTGGGACGGCCATCTTCTGCTAGAAGCGCCCCTCTTCTTCCTGATGCGTCACACTTCTACTTGGAGTGCACCTGTTCTGTTAGGGCGCCCCTTTGCTGCTGGGGAGTCCCCTTTTCTACTGTGAATGGGGCGACCCTCTCCTGTTGGGCGACCCCAAATTCTGCTGGAGGCGCCCCATTTCTGTCCAACTTTTGCTGGGGTGCCCCTGTTCTGCAGGGGACACTTCTCTTTTGCTAGAGACACCTCTTCTGGGGGCGCCCTTCCACTGCGGGGACTTATCTCTTCTGCCAGCGGCACCCCCTTTTTTCTTATGTTTTTTTTTTACTGGGGCGTCCCTCTTTTGTTCGGAGTGGGGCACCCTTCTCCTTTTTCTGGGGCACCGCCCCTCTGCTGGGGCTGCCCTTCCGCTGTCAGGGGCGCCCCTCTTGTGCAGAATATGCTCCTCTTCTTCTTGTAATGAGGCGCCCCTCTTCTACTGGGGGCACCCGACGACTGCTGCCTGCTGGGAAGCCCATCTGCTGCCGGGATAACTATCTTCTGCCGGATATTGTCAATGGGGCGCCCCTATCCTGTTTGGCGAGCCAAAACTCTGCCGGAGACTCCCTATTTCTGGTCAACTTTTGCTGTGGCGCCTCTCTTCTGCTGGGACGCCCCTCTTCTGGTGGGGGCGCCCCTCTCCTGTTGGAAATCCTTCTCTTCTGGGCCCCCTCCGCTGCCGGGGGCACCCCTCTTCTCTTAGTGGCATCCATTTTCTTCTTATGGGGCTCCTTTTTTTGCTGGGGCGCCCATCTGCTGTCAGTGCGCCTCTCTTCTTCTCGGAATGGGGGCGCCTCTCTCCGTTTGCTGGGGCGTCGCTCCTCTTCAGGGGTGCTTTCTCCTGCTGGGGGTGCCCTTCCCCTGCCAGGGGCGCCCCTCTTGAACAGAAGGTATCTTTTTATTCTTTTAATAAGACGCCGCTCTTCTGCTGGGGCGACTCTCATCTGCTGGGAACGGGCAATTGGGCGTCGCTCTCGTGCTTGGTGAGCCCAACTTCTGAGTGGAGGCGCCCTTTTTCTCCTCAACCTTTGCTGTGTCGCCGCTCTTCTGCTCGGGGCCCCCTCTCTGCCGCGGGCTATGGGCGCCTTTTCGGATGGAGGGGGGGGGGGTGCCGCCCCCGCCGCCCCCCGCTGGATCCGCGCCTGAGGGGCGCCATGTTTTTTTCAATGGGGCGCCCAGTCGCCTGTAATCTTCAATGGGGCGCCTGTTATGCTTTGCAGATCAGGGGCGTAACCACGCTAAAAGTGGTGCGGACAAACTTATAGGGGGCGCCATCCCTCAAGGGGGCGCCATCGCCCAAGGGGGGCGCCATTGCCTAAGGGAATGGGGTGAGTAAGAGGGGCGCCTTTATGTGAAAGAGGGGCGCCTATGAAGTTTATAGGGGCGCCTCCATGCGATAAAAGGGGCGCCTTGCCTCGGTAGCGACTGCGTATGCAATCCACTACCATCTACTGTTGCGTCGGAGCTTTGTGTGGGGCGCCATTGCATGGGTCGTGGGTATTGATAGTGCTAAAGCGCGCCTTATATGTATATGGCGTTGTCCGGTGCCCGGCGCCTGACGGCGCCGGGCACCGGACAGCTGAAAGGGCGCCACTTTACCGGGGGGGGGGGGGGCGGCCGCCCCCGTCGCCCCCCCCCTGGATCCGCGCCTGTTGTGAGACCTCTGGAGGACACCATGTATGCGTCCTGTAACTTTCATCTCGGACAGCTATGGTCATTGGCGTCCAAAACAATGTCAGAACCAAACAGTCTTTTTCACCCTCGCGCTTATAGGAAAGAGGGTTGGATAATCCCTCTTTTCACTTTTTCAGATGACTCAGACTTCAATTGAAATTTCAGTAACCCGTGATGTCACTAGGCAGCTTTACCACGCCATTTGTAAGCTCCCCTCCCAAAATCACTATTCGAAACCGTTATCGTGACGTAAAATAAATACATTTATAAAAAGAACACCTTCCTAATTTTTTGCATACTTCTTAACAATGAGCCAAATATTTTTCAAAGAAATAAAAATTCAAAAAAAAATTGGTCCCAAAGTCCAAAAAATACAAATGAAAGAAAACTCGATATGTCATATATCAAAAATAGCGTATTTTTCAAAATTTCAAAAATACATATTAATCTCTGTTTCATTGCAAGTTCAATGTTATATAACATTTGGCATTTGAATAATCCGTCTTAGAGTTACAGCCCACCAAACTTAGCGCTGCAAAGCAAGATCCAAAAAATGTTATACACCATAACTCAAAAAATACTTATCTGATAAGCCTTAAATTGTTACAGATGGATTCAGAGCCCCTGATTACCCCTGAGACCAATTCTCGTCAAATTCCGAGAGATGAGGGTGTCAAATTGGAAAAAAGTGGTACGATCTATCGTGGAATGCCCCAGCTGGTGACCATAATCAAAATGATGTTATTATCAGACCAGGATTGCTGCTTGAACCTTTTTTGGGGCGATTTGGTCCTTGGTTTCAGTCGGTATACGTGAAAGAGATGAACAGCAGTTAGCAGTATCTCTAAATTTCAATGATTGTCCTTTTTATGACACTTTCGCTGGAAAATGTGTATGAAAAAAATGTTCGAATGTAAGTTATAGTAAAGCTGCAGGATCTCATGTTGCCATCTGCTGCTTTGTAGAACCTAAATGAATTAATGGCGATCATATTGAAGATGTACGAAAAATTACCAGGATCGGCATTAGCCTGGGAGCACTGAGAATGGGCGACGGGTCAGTTGCTCAGAGACTGCTAATCCAGGGTGTGTCCAAAGCGGGTTACAGAACTGCATTCAGTCTGGTGGATGTTACACGGCAAATCCATTTAGATGACCGCTTTGCTGACTACTAATTCCTGTAGGGAGGAGACGGAGAGGGATTAATTTGGAGGGAAGTTCTAGTCCATGGCTCATTCACTAGCTGCTAGTCTGACTGTGGGAATGACTCAAAATGCCTCTGGTTACGAACAAGGCAGCTCCAGCTCCGGCAGCTCCAGCGTTCCCTGCCCAACTTTCAGCTCTACATAGAACCTCCCATTAGGTAAACTGAGGTCATGACGCACTCCACGATTACAAACGGCAAGCGAGCATAAACTGAGAACCCCACCTGTCTAGTTCTTGGCGTGGCCGTGAGCTGCAGACCTTGCCACTGTTTATTCATTCACTGATAGGTATTGACCCTTTGGCCGGTCCCCGCGCCCTCACTGCCAATATAAACAGGAATGCTCTTACGACTCCCAAGGTACCCTCTCTTCCCAGTCCCCACCGCCCTCCTTCCCTCTCTGTGTCCCTTTCCCCTTACCTCCGCTCCCCTCTCTTTGTTTCTCCCTTTCTTTCTTTCCTTCTGTCTCTTTCTCTCCTTCAGTCCTCTCCCTCTCCTTCCTTTCCTCCTTCCCCCATTCTCTCCCAACTCCCTCCCATTCCGTCTCACGCCACATTCCGGGGTAGGAAAGCCGTGTTGGATCGCACGCACGTGCCATTCTGATTGACACACCACTGACTTGTGCCCAGCCTGTGCGCCATACCAGTCTGATACCCGGTTATACCGCGTGAGCTCGCCTGTTGAACCACTGAGGAGCGCATAGCGAGGCGACGTATTTACAGCTCGCGTTGCAGCCCAGCCTGGCGTTTGTGTGTGGCATTCTACAGTCCGAGTGTGCAAATTAGAGGTGCAAACTGGTGGGCAGTGAAACTGGTTTTCCGGGGATGTTTTGGTGTGTAAGAGTCTGATTTCATTGGGCATGTTTGTATTCAAGCTTTCACTTCATTGTCTGACGGAACATGCATATTTCTCACTAGCTACATTGCGTAATGCGTATTACACGAAGGGCTGAAACGTACATAACTTCTTTGCCGTTAGCGTATGGCGGAAATGCTATTTTTTTAGTAGCCTTACCTGCATATTTGAAATTGGCATCACTGCGAGGCCGCCTGAACCGGTGTGAGCGTGGACAGACTGCCCTGAGACTGAGCGAGCGAGCGATGCCGCCTGTCGTCGGCACTTGGTTTTTGTCGGCCGTCCCCGCCGGGAACGCTCCCACTCGTAGTGGCAGATTGTGTTTGGACTTGGAGTGGGTGTGTGAACTTGGGGTGGGGTTGGGGATTGCCTGAAGGGCCCAGTAAGGGTTGTGAGGCGTTCAGAGATAGCGGGGCATTTAAGTATCTTTTGTAGAGTGGATGGAATACAGTATTCGCGTGTGATGCGGAGAGGGCTACTTTCCGCTCGAATAGCAAAGCAAGCGGACTCAGACTGTGCCACTCATTGCCCAGAATCTACCCGCTGTTCAAGCGTTGTTATATTTTCAGAAAATGAACAAACGGTCTCTAGATGAATCAGAAGACTTCCGACGTGGATGCTCTGCGCTGGCGTTTTTGCGATGTTTTGTGTTTGCTGGAATAACAGCTGCTGACAGCGGCGCTGTCTCTCGTAAAGTGCTAAGCAATCCACGCTTGCTCAGCTGTTCAGTCACTAAACCACAGACCAGTCTGAACACTGAACAATGAACATCAACCAGACAGTAACGGCGCAGCAGAGACAGAATCGCAGGGTGGTCCAGTCGCCCCGTCTGGCCACGAAACTGCGCCGCTGCACGCCCCCTCCCCCAGCCCCCTGTCTCACGGGGAGGCGGAACGTCGTACGTAACGGTCGCCATGTGCACGGTTACCTGGTATTGCGCGGTATATCGTATTATACAGCACGAGTGCGAACCGACCGGGAAAGTTGGGGGCGCACAACGGGCTCATGGGTGGGTTATGTAATTGGGTGTATTTATGCAACACATTAACAGCGCAGATCGACCGACATTTTTGCTGTTTTCTCGTTTTGATATACGATATGGCATATTTTAGTGTTTGGCTAGATTTTGGTTTGCTAGCAGTCAGAAAGCTGTGTAAGTTAAGTGACAAAACGTGATGACGCACCGGGTATGGAAAAAGGTACCAATTGGGACAATTTCAGCAGCTCCATCTCCAGTGATTTTCAACCGGGACTTTGGCCACGGGTTTCAGAATGGATCCCGCTCGTTCTCTCGAAGTGATGAGCTGTGGCACATTTTTGCGTCACAATTTTCTTAGTATGAAAGAAGAATAGTCTGCCATGGGAAAAGCCGTAGTGTCCCAGTGCGATGCTTATCTATCCGTGTAGCTCCCAGTGGTATGGGGTATGTTGCAACGCTATGGACATGTGCATTGCGCAATATTCTGATAAGCTACCGTCACTTTAAAAAGAACATTAGATCAGTAGGTAGTTCTAGTTAGGGCATGCAGTCGGCACCGCGGCAGATATAAAAGCATCTCGTCTTCGATAGCCTTAAATCATTATGGTGCATCATGGAATGCATGGTGCAGGCTACCAGGAGCTAGTGTGAGTGTAAAAGGCAGGAGCATCACGAGACCGTTCGAGAACAATCTCGCATTAATCACCGAAGCGTTCCGATTTATATGCCTGTTGCGGTCGGGAGTGGATTTATTACTTGCCTGTCTGAGCCATGCGAACTGCAGTGGCGCAATGCTTCACTCTCCTAGGGGAGTTCGTTTATGGATGCCGTCTTAGAACCTCATGGTCTTCGCGGCACGGTTATATGTGTTGCGCCATGGTTGCGATGTTCTCATGTGCACCAAACGGCGTCATTGAGTTCAGCACCATGTCAGAAGCCACGGAGTTTTGTGGAGAGTTTGTTTACGCTAACATTTTAGCGGTGCTGGTAGCAATTTGTGTAAGTGCTAGACTGATGCGCTGCAGCATTGGATAACATCGTAAACCATCGCGGTACGCGCTGGGGTGTTGCTTGGCTAAGATGTAGTTGGTTTGGGTTTACGACCTGGCTTGAGAACCAGCGAACGTTCCTTCTGAGCTGAAATATTCGTTTTCCTGTATCATTTTCTCCCGGCTTCAATTTTACGAGGCTTGTGCGGGCTGACTTTCGTCTTTCGCATTTCTTTTAACCTAGTTAGCATTGTTCCTTTTCTCCATATGCCATTTCTTTGGGAAATACAACCACCACAGATGTCCAACATTATCTCTCCTCACTTCTGTGCACGTTTCATTTCTATTTACGTGTGTACGTACGTTTCATTATCACCCTTCCCCATCGTGAGCCAGACCAATCAACACCGGTCGCTCGTCAGCACGTCTCCGGATGTGTGCCCCGGGCTCTCGATATAGCTCCCGATCCCGTCACCAAATTGGAGTGATGGCACCCCGCGGCGTCTGGACACTGATCTATCGCCGCCGACACACGGACGCTCAATGGCCGGCACACGGGCTATTTGTAGCTGCAGCGCCGTCTTTCAGCGGGCACCGGGCTGTGAAATGCGCCTGTGATTGGAGCGGTGTGTTGTCTGTGCGAGGTGGTTCCAATGCGCTGTGTTCTTACTGTAAGACGTGGTCTTCGAGTTTGGCTGATGAAGTGGCGTGCTTCCCTGATGCCCTGTAAGCTGGCTGATGTTTGGATTCCGTGCGATGTCTTTGTGTCTGTGTATGGTTTCTGCGTCTTGCAGTTTATGTGTGCTCTAATGTCATTGCACTGTTTTCTGTGCTCTGTTCTTGTCTTTGAAGTGATCCGTGCTCCGTTCTCGTGTTCTGTGTTCGTGGTGTGTTATCATTACGCTGGGGTTCGTTGCTGGACTTATTGCAGCAAATGCGACAGAGTGGTTATCGTGATGGATGGGGCCGGGCTTGTTTGTCTTTGATCGATGAAATATCGATGCTGCGAGACTAGCAGCGTTATTGGTATCGAGACCGAATCCCGATAACTACAGAGTTTAAACGTGCTGCCAGCAACATGATCCTGTGATGTGACACGGGGAATGGTGCCTGGAGTCCGTATTGGTTCGTGTGACTTTGTAATTGTTTTGTTTCCTTACTTTTATTTTCTTGTCCTGTCCTCCATCCACGTCCTTTCTTACTTAACGAATCTAAGGCCATCCGATGTACTTTTTGTCCGACTCTCTTCATGATCTCTTAATAACTGATAAATCTGCTAGACTCCGGGCACCTAAATAGTAAAATGGCTCCCGCCCTTGGTATTGAGTAGTTCTCTCATTTTAATCACACTATGTGAGTGCAGCTGCCGACACAAAGCTCTCACTCCATTCCAATTCTTAATCAAAGAAGGCACCATCAATCCCGAGAGGCCCTCTGCGTGCTACTGAACCATTTGCTGGAGCGTCAGAGATGTATCCTAACATTATTCACCTGATGTTGTTTTTGGAACCACCCAGCCACGGGTGCATGCACCGCTCCCTGTGTTACTGGGCTGAAACTGAGACGGTTTAATATTTAAACTCATGTGACAGGATGTTGTTTGATGAAGATGTGTTGTTACAAAATGAAAACCTACCGCACGACCTGTAGGCGGTGGCATTTCTGGGGTGGTAAATCTGCATTTCCGTGCAACATTTTGCATTTTACAGTGAGACATAGGAGGTTGTAGAGGCTAGAGGCAAATATCGCTGAGTTAAATAGTTTGTGTGGTACTTCTGGTACATATGGTGATTTTGCTTTGGGGCTCGAGTTTGAAAACATGCCCATGCGCTGATACAACACGTATTCTTTTTTACTCTTGTCCATTTGCAGACGAACCAGATGAGCTGTGCCTGGTCTCAGTGGCAGTAGGACTGGCCGTTATGATGCCCGGACTGCTATGATGAGTGACGTACTGTGATGACGTGAACTGACGTATGACGTTTGTGTCTCGCAGGGTCACGATGGAGGACGGAGGCAAGCTGTCGCCGGTGCTGGAGGGACTCAAGATGCCCAGCCCGCTCATCACCCGGCGCACGCGCACGCAGTCCACGTGAGTTGGCATGGGGTCCACGGGATTTATTGCAGAGTCCGCGTGGGTTAAATTGGCTCTTTCATCTTCTTGAGTGAAGCGATGTTCAACATGGGTCGAACAAGATTGATTTGAGTTGAACGGGCTGTGAATTGACAAGACTACGTGGAACTTTATTTGGGGACCTCACTTCCATAATCCATGCACAGATGACATGGGTTTAGTGGAATACTTAGCTTCAATTTACTGCCTACGTAAATAGGATGAGCTCAATCATCCATGCGATCCAGACGTTGCCCCTTTCTCGCCACCACCTCCGGCTAGGTTACGTGAGTTCATCATGGTCGAAGTGTTCCCTGGTTAGCCTCACGTAGTCAATAAACAAAGCTGAGTATATCCGGAAAAATCCGGTGCCAAGTTCGCTATCACGACTACATCGAGTTCTTTGGGACGCGGTTTGAGAATCCGGAGAGGTGACAGCCATTGTAAGAAGATACTTTTTTTAAAATCAGACCCTGAATGAGAGCCTCGAACTTGATGAGAGGCCAGAGCATTACGAAAATTTCAAGAGTCATGGAAAATGTTCATCCCGCCTTCCGTGGACTAAATTGTGTCTGGCTGAAAGATTTGTGGTCATATTCGGTGCAAGCCATAAACATTTAATGGCAGCAGACGCCAGACTTGAGGAAAATTCGGCCGGCTGGCACCAAAAATTCTTACAAAACTGACATGTCACCATCCGAACGCTTGTTGCTGTTAGCAAACAGAAGGTTTGTCAGCGTCCCTTGCTTTACCAATAGCTTCACTCCTCAATCCAATGCAAGCAACGGCATTGTACCTATGTATGGTAGGACGTTTTCACTCCCCTGACATCTCAAAGCAGCTGCCTGGTGCGATGCTTCTCGTAGCGCCTCTCTGTTCACCACCGAAGCTATGATGAGCTCGGCTAAATACAGCTGGTCTCTGTGTACCGCTGCATGGCTTATCTGGGTATCATTCGCCACCCGTAACTCAGTTGATTGTAGATAAGACGCTGCCTTATACGTGACGTCGTACGCTGCCGTTATCCGCAGGTTTACTGTCTCACCTCGATGGGCCAATGAAACTTCATCCCAGTGAGACAGGTCGTGCTAATTTGCCCAGTTTGATGCCCTCTTCATTTGTAAAGGTCTCTGCTTGGTGCTTCGTAGCTGTTTCGTTTCGGCGCTGATTTAGGCATTTAAATGGCATGTATCGCCAAAAAATTTATTATTGTGTCCGTTGTAGCTCAACTGTGTTGTATATGGCGTAGTCTTCTACATGACTGTAGATACATTTCATTTCATAGTTTCCCGCTGAAGACTGTCAAGGTATATTGCGTTTCATTTGTTGATTCTTGTGAGGTCCTAGTGCAAGCCTCTGATTAGTTTCTGGGACCGGGTTCTCTGAAGAATCTGGAGTCTTAGGGCAGCGGTGTCTCAAAATAGCCCGCGGCGCGTCCAGTGGGGAGATTTCGAGAGCCTTCGACCCGGCTCGCCTCCGCCCCCCCCTTCCCCACCCCCTCGACACAGTATCGATCCGTCTACCGACCCGTGATATTCCGCATCACTTATGGCATATTGACCCAGTAGCAGGATATATCGACCCGACTCTACCGCGAATATCCGTCAGCAACCTTGCGTTAGTGTATGCGGTTTGGAGGGGCCGAGTTCGAACTACCATATGCTCACCAAACCAGCCATATAGCCTGCCGCGCACGCACGCGCCCAATGTTACGGGCCGCCACCCGCCCACCCACCCCTGCCGTCTGACGTAACGCCCAGCCCCAGATGACGTCATTGTGACGTCATCAGAGGTCGGCGGCGACTGGGTGGCTGGTGGGGCGCGACTGGCGGCCGGACGATACATACGCTGATGTCTGAAAGTCTCGACACAGCGGCGGTGGCGGTGGCGCCGGACCGCCCCCGCCCCCCCCCCCCCGCCCCCGTTTCCCCGGCCCAGCCGCCGCCGCGGCGCGTGCAGGAAGCTGTTTGCAGCGCACCTCCGCAGTCGCCGCCGTCCGTCTGGGGTCGGTCTAAACTGGTCCGACGCCCGGTGGTGGCGGTGCTCCCTCACCTTTGCAGCACGGCTTGGCTACGCTGAGGGGTGCTCCGGGTAGCAGCACCTTGGGCAATGGACATGACGTGTGAGCCAGCGGATTACGTCCGCATGGGTGTGGCTGTCTGGGTCGTGATCTTCGTGAATCACAGCTAGGCGGATAGAGATTCTGTTTAAAGGGACAGTATCACCATTTTGATGAAATTTGACATTGCATAGGCCCCACCTTTCTGGTCCGGGAACTGAAGACCGATCCTCGAAGCTCCACACCGTTATCCCGCTATCGCCGCTCAAAGTACGAAAGGTGTACCACACTTTGAATCGTGCTTCACTATCTTCACTGTTTAAATGTTTGCGCCGTTTTGAATTGACCGCCAGTAATAAAACTTTTACCCTGGTCATTTCATCAAATTTTATAAAGCCAAAACGTTTTTCGCACTTATTCATCACCGTTAAATTCATTAAATAGTCGTAGGCAATTTCCGCTGTTTCCTTCGGATTCTAGCGGCTCAACAAAGGAATTCCTCCAGCTTGAATCACAATCTCCCTCCAATGTATGACGTTTATCACGTGATTGTCACGTGATATTTTCTCCCATTGTCAATTGTCACGTCCAATTGTCACTCCCTCCAATTGTCACGTTATATTTTTATAGGCAATACCTAAGGCTACCTCTCCCTAAGGACAACTCAATCAGAAGAACGACCGCGTAAGCGTAGCGTCAATAATGTATTAGCTGCGCCAGTTCTGTAGTAATTTTCCATGCTTCCAAACTGGCGGCCATGCTTGTATAGTGGTGGTTCGCTCATGAAAATGAATCATGAAAATGAAATGTGGTTGCAATATTTTTCACCGAGTTCGGTCCTCAAACTATGTTTTTCTGATTCAGAAAATAAGAAATGCTAGTAAAAAAAAAATCAGCTCCATACATGGATTTTTTTTTCGATGATACTGTCCCTTTAAGTGAGATGCTTCTCTCGTTGTTTTGACACATCCATCCATATGCAGATGCGTTCCCCTCGCTGACAGGCAGACAGCACACACCTACGCGGGAGATATGCATTGGGAGTTTGGCAATTTTTACGCCATCGCTATAACCCTCGCAAATGCGTAATGGATTGCTACTAGGCTTGGAATTATATTCATCGAAAGCAGGGCTGCGGAGTCTGAGTCGGAGTCGGAGTCGATCGGAGTCGACAGTTGTGACCGGAGTCGGAGTCGGAGTCGGAGTCGATATTGGAAACCCCATCCGGAGTCGGAGTCGGAGTCACCGAAAATCTGTCGACTCCGCAGCCCTGCCAGGTGTGCGGAGTCGGAGTCGGGAGTTGGAGTCGATCGGAGTCAACATTTCTGCCCGGAGTCGGAGTCGGAGTCGGAGTTGGTTTTTGAAAGCCGGAGTCGGAGTCGGAGTCTGAGTCGCCGTAAATCCATCGACTCCGCAGCCCTGATCGAAAGGCTCGATCTTCCCTCCGCCACCCCCTCCCTGTCCCCCTCGCGGCGCTGGAATGTCTGCACTGTTCTCTGCAGGCCAGGCCGGTTTTACCCGCTTTACGCCCCTTCCTACCGCAGCCCTGTGGCTTTGTGGCTCTGGCGTGCAGGATTTGTGCACCGACTGCCCCGCCTGGTCAGACAAAAAGGGGCGCCCAGACGGCGAGACATTCGGACAGATGATGAGATAACCGGACAGACGGCAATTAGCCATACCAAACGAAAAGACAATCAGACAGCGAGATAGTGCTCAGGCAGATGGTGAGATAACCAGACAGTCGGCACGAAGGGACAGACGGTGATACACGCAAATGGACAATAAGACAGGCAGCGAGGTAACGACGGGACAGACGGCAAGACAGCCAATGATTGAGACATCGAGGCAGCCAAACATCATTTATTCAAGAATCACATGTAAATGGTCGTATAATCAAGAGAACCAGAAATAGAGTGTGAAAACCATCAAAATTCAAAACCGTATGAGGCAACTATGAAATCAAAGTTGCCTTCTAAAAGCGACAGGTCAACCGCAGAGACAGGGGTACGACAGACAGCTCGGCAAATGGAGAGGTGGACAGACGTATGCGGATGCTGGCACTTCAGTTTAATGTCGGAGGTGGGGTCTGTAGGGTAGGCACCACGGACGTAGGGTCGGAACTGGTTTTGTGGCGCTGTGGTCGGCTACATTGGTCCTCAGTGGGCCACAGAGGTCGCGTGGTACACTGACAGCGCACGATGAATTGTCATTGCGCGACGGAACGATGATTTAGATGGGCTGCATTGCCGTGTGGATGCTGCGTAGTACGAACGATAATAAATGACTTAATGCAGACAGTTGCACTCGATCAACCTGAACAAACGCACGCTGGTCGCTGTATTAGTTTAATCTCTAAAAGTAGGATTAGCTTCTTTGCTTTTCCACCTGTTAGCTGCACCTTTTCAGTGCTGACCTATCCGTTTCCCGATGGTGTTGACCTTTTCGTGCTCCAATGCGGATGAATTACATAATGTTGTACGTAGTTGTGATGAATACGGAACGTGAAACGGCCTACGTTGCCATCCGCTGATCGAACTCTATTGAGGGAGCTCGCATTGTAAGTCCGTACTGAATTCGTCGTGGTCTAGCTAACAGCTCACAGCTTTTGTCGCCAAAGCTGCGGATGATATTCGTAGAGCTCGCTTCCCTCCACCTTTAGACACTGAGTTTACGCTAAAGAAAAACTTGGATAGCGTCGACATTAATGGTTCTGTTATGACGCTCTGAGAGGCTCGTTAGTTGAATAATAAGCTCGTGGCACGCTCTTCACTCGGTCACTATTACTCTCATTAGGCAGACCCCACGGTCCACGGGAGGAAGTCGGGAGGAAGAGGGTGGGAGGGAAGTGCTATCAGGGGTCCTGCTTACGCTGCCTCCCCGAACTCAAGTCTCGTGACTACATAGATCGTTTCTTTGTGCTTGCGGTAAGACCGCCACCAGGTTTGGAGACCGTTTCTATATATACGGTGCCTAGATACTAGGCCTTCTCAGCGTTCCTCTGAACTCAATCTAAACTAATCACTTTTTAGTGTCCATGAACAAAAACTTTGTCTTAAAGATATTCATGAGGTAACCAGACATCGTGCAGTTCCTATTTCCACCCGCTTTCTGATCCTCCTGTGGCTCGGCCACATCTATCGCTATCTGACCTCTCGATAGGAATAGATCGATACGCCAGGTTCCCTTTCATCAGCTGTCACCAGGCAGCTTCCTTCAGCGCAGACTGTTTGAACGCCGGTTGACTAGTGAGCCAGCGCTGAAGCCTCGCTTTTCTGTCGTCTAGTTGATATTCGTCTCATGCCGTGGTGCATGTCGCGGAGACGCTATGGTGTTTACTATTTACCCAGCGTCTCGTGCGTGGGTGAGCCCCTGGCCCTAGTGACTGGTTGAAAAGGTGGTACCCGCGTTGAGTTCCAAGAGGGGTAAGTGGGCGGGCACTGGGCAAGTTCGACGTATCACGTGATAGGGCGCTGAGTAAATCAGGACAGGCACGCGTGAGCTGCATCCATTGATCATTTACCGGACTTGTGGGCTTCGTATTGGGTATTTTTCCGGATACTGGAATGCGCATTGCTCCAGTTGTCGATGTTTGATCTGAAACTTCTATAACAAGTCGACATACCTTTTCCGGCCCAAGGCATGCCAGCTCTGTACTGACGCACTTTGATACCATATCGCCGCCGGTGGGGCTGTAATAGCCTCATCTATCCTGTCTACATGGCTGAACCCCGCTGCCGTTAACGTTTCTGGCGTCGGTGGAGGAGCCGTTAGGTGTCGGCGCCTCGGGCGGCGGTGACGACGGCGGGCGGCCACCGGCTCCCCCGCTACGGTCGTGCTGAGATTTGACCGTATCGATCTCGGGGGGTTGGCTGACACGAGCTGCCGTCACTGCCACTGCTGCTGCTGCTGCTGCCGGCACTACTGCTGCTGTCATTCAGTCGTGATGGACAGCGGTTTGATGCGGCTCAGTAGGGTTCGGCATAGCTAGGACTTAGCGACAGATCGATCATCGAAGAGAGGGAGCACCGTGTGGACGATAATTTAAAGTGTTTTTGTAGTGTTCTTAGTTGTTATATACAGTCACAGACTTCTCTATATATAGACTTCTCTATATATAGAGAAGTCTGTGATACAGTGATACACGGAACATTTAAGGTCACGAACTTTGCTCAAGATTCTAGATCTCAATGTCATGGAAATTGGTCTTTAACACGCGCAGTGGAAGGGTTGCGAGTACTACGCCCAGTGGAAGGGGGGGGGGGCGGATGTCGCCCCCCCCCCTAAGATCTCAGCTCCCAGTGGAGCTAGAAAGACGAAATTTGGAGGGTAGGTGGGGGCCATGGGGAACTCTGTTGTGTGTGAATTTCATGACCCTAGGTCAATATCTTCAAGGTCAAATGAGGTCAAATGTGGTCAAATCTGCCATATTAGCGATTTTTTTTGCGTTTACACGCCGATAACTCAAAAAGTTACCGGCCGATTTTTTTAAATCTTTCACTATACGAAAGAAAAAACATTTGTGAGTATGTATGGTGAATTTCTAGATAATCCAACAATAAATATGGCAGTTAGAAGCCTGCTAAGGGTAAGATGTCGCCGGCTGAAGCGGCATCGGCCGACGCGGGAAACGCGGCAATCACAATTTTGTGTTTACACACTCATAACTCAAGTTGTTACCGGCCGATTTTCAAAATTCTTTAACCATATGATTGCCTGTGCATTTCTCAGTCTTCTCACCCAATTTGACGCGAATCTAATTTATTCAGCGGTAAGGAGCGCGATGTAAAGACGGAACCGTCCCGCCCCGGCACAGTCTACAATTCAGGCGGCGCGATAACGGCTAGCGCCGGCCGCCGCGCCGCCGCGCCGCCGCGGCGGCAGGATGTTTGACTTTACACCGCTATTACTAGAAAAGTTGTGAACCGATTTTCTTACTTTTTGCACGAGAAGATCCGCAATTCAATTCTGGACAGGTAGACAAAATTTAACATTGATATTATGCTTGCGACGCGAGTTATTGGCGAAAAACAGGAGGGGTGGGCGAAATCCGCCCCCCCCCCCCTTCCACTGCGCGTGTTAACCCTCGCCCATGTAGGGGGGGGGTTGGTGCAACCCCCCCCCCCCTGAGGTTTTTCGGAAATAGTGCAAAAACGGCGGCGCGCAGCGCCGCCAAATTTTGGGTACCTTATGGGGCAAACCTTGCGCATCTTTTGATAAAAAAAATTTGACCGGGTCATGTCAGGTCACGGAGTTATGACGTCACAAAGGGAACAGCCTCCGGCCGGATTTTCACAAACTGAGTGCCAACGCCTGAGGTTTCCTGCCGGTGGTACGGACATCGGTTGATGGATCGTGATGAAACTTCCCATGCATGTTGGGGCAAGTATTGGCTATCATATGGTATAAGAAACTTGACCGGGTCAGGTCAGGTCACGGAGCTATGACGTCACAAGAGGAACAGCGTCCGGTACTATTTTTGAAAAGCGCCCGAACCACTATTTTGCTAATTCGTGTCACCTCAATGGGAATATGCAGCAATATTAGCTTCTATAGGGAGCAAATGGACATCCCAAATCCAAAAATACAATCAGATTTCAAAAATTTAAATTTTGATTTTTCGAATTTCTGCCGCCGACTGTGACCTTGCCGACTTCCGGCGCTCCCAACGCGCCATTTTTAGAGCTAGGGAAACGAAATACATACCAAACGATAGAGAATTGATCAAGGAACACGATAGTGAAGGTTTCAAGTCGATATCTCCCACCGTTTTGCCGCAATCGCCGCGGAAAATTTGAAAAAGTCTATTTTTCCGAAAATTTGACCTTTGACCGGTCAAAAGTAGGTCAAATGTTGACCTAGGACCAAAAAATATACCACCAATCGCGAGATCTCGGCGAGAGCAATCCGTTGGTCTTTTCCGCTAAGCTCTACGACGCTCCGTTTTCAAACGCCAAGGGGGGGGTCGCACCAACCCCCCCCCCCTGCATGGGCGAAGGTGGCAGATCGCCGTTTACGGGCGAGGGTTAAGCCTTGTTCTACTGCCACCTTACCCTCGCCAATAACTTGTCCGTATGTTCCTGAAACCTTGCTACCTCACGTACAAAACTCTGGAATCTCCGAGGGAGTGATTCAGCATTACGAGAGCCGCTCACTCTCTATAATGCTCCCGACAGCTCTCAGTTGTCCGATTTTACCCGGCTGTGCAAATCAGTCCCACGTGAGAACCAATCGACTATCAGTTTAGAAAAGGTGCATTTATCAGTCCGTGGAATCGCTCATATTGCACATGCAGGATGAAAAGTGATGACGTGAGTGAGTCAACCGTTATTACGAGCGAGCGAGCGCAGCGAGCGAAGCGAAGTCTTTTCAATATAACGGAAAAATCTCAGTATGAGCGGCCCGGCCCGGCCCGGCCCGGCCCGGCCGCGAGTTTCCTAAGTGTGGAACTGCCCATACCTAAGGTCTATGATTGCTGCAAGCTTCGCCGAGATGACGTTACAGGCTGTGACGTCATGACTCACAGTCGGCTGACCAATCGCTGCACGATTATAGGCTAGCGGCGCGCGGCACTAGCGCCCCTGGTGTTATTATGGGAAGTTGAGCAATTACATTAAAATCTAATGCATAGCTAGCTTGTGTTGGGAACAATTATGAATTACTAAGGCGTCAATGTCTCACAAATTAATTCGTCCATGCTCCTCACATTTTGCAAAGTGACCTTATATTATGCGTCATAAGGTACTACACTACGCTTCAAACAATCAAGACAAAGCACCAGCCAGGCACTGCTACAAGTAGCGAGCAGTTAAGTGGCGGCAGGTGGCGCTACCATCTCCAGCATCGGTCCAGATGGCGTCACTCACTATCCGCACTATACTCGTAGTTCCGCACTACCTGCTAATAAAATAAATAATAAATCCGCTAATAAATCTGCTAATAATCTCGCTAATAAATCTGCTAATAATAAATTCGCACTACCTGCTAATTTATGTCCTATTGGTGTCAAACATCATTCAACGCCGATAGGCAGTATCACCAGCCGTAATACTGAAGACATTTGCTCAATGCTGAAGCGAAACGCAGTGCACAAACCACACCGTCAAAACTCAAGCACCTCGTAGGAGATATGTTTCCAAGGTGGGCGAATGCACGAACGATAACTGAAATAACACCGGTTATATATTCACGCAGAACAAGTTACTTTTTCTCTAGCTAGGGAACTCGCTAAAATTAACACTGACTAAATATTTACGCAGGATAACTGGCTCCGCCTCTTCGCCAACTTAACCCTCGCCCATGTAGGGGGGGGGTTGGTGCAACCCCCCCCCCTGAGGTTTTTCGGAAATAGTGCAAAAACGGCGGCGCGCAGCGCCGCCAAATTTTGGGTACCTACTAGGGTGGCCATTTTTTTGCAAAGTTCACGAGATCACCGCTCCTAGCCTCGATTCTGATGCATTTTTTCATGCTGATTCCGAATCCGTCGAGAAAAACGAAAAATTCGTAAAAAATTTGACCCCTGAACGTCCTTGAAGTATTTGGATAAAGTGAAAATATCGACGTCTCACTGCATAATCGAAAGCTGCGTTGTGTTTAGGCTGAAAAGTTTATATGAGCGTGAAACATGGTCCGTTGGCGCCACAATGCCGCTAAAACCAGCAATATCACTCATTTGGTTTAGCAACAGCGTTCAATAATATCCGCACCCTTTGGGGCAATCTGCCTCTGATGGCGAGTATCGAACTAATAGTGATACGCGTCTGCCTGTAGGTGGCAGCACTGTTCCCCAAACTTCGATTCTTTGATAGGTCATTGTGATATTATTAACACGTTTTATCATCATGTCTTCCTTGCCAAAAGATACATTAACCATTAATCTGATCGTCTGAAAGAAATTTCAAGCATCAGTATGTCATTTTCCTTACCTAAACAATGTCTAAAATAAGGCTTTTCTAACCAAAAGTAAAGTACGATCTGGGTGAAACGGCGATGCCCCAGCAATGTAAGCAACGATTACACAAGGAATCGTTTATGACAGGCTTATTTCGTTTAGTGTCATGCAGGGGATGCACCTAGATGTTCGGCGAGCCCCACCGGCAAGTGGTCGTAAAACCCTGTGACCTGACTTCAGCCCAGCTGCCGACCCGCAGTGATGTCTTTGGAAGATTATACAAGCTCAATCTAGAGGCGATGGCGTCGTGCGGCACTGATATGTATCACGTACCAATAAAGCCCACTATTAAACATGTTTCCGATGAAGTTAATTTATGGTTACGCGTTTCCTTGCCTGTCTGGAGGGTGTGAGACTGCCGTCCGCGGCGCCGCGGAGACCGTGTCGCTGCAGACACTGACCTCAGGAGAAGAGCAACCCAAGTCGGAGACGGCCTTGCTGGGTGTTTTTCAGCGGACCCGACCTGTTACCTAACTATACCGGATTCACTGCCAGCCACAATGAGCGAATTCCCGCAGAGGAAGTGTAAATGTAGCGAGACAGAAGGCCCACTGGAGGGTGTCTCACTCTGCCGAGCAGCGGCACAGAGCAGAGGAGCAGCGATGTTGGTTTTTCACCTGTCCTTTCCAGTATCCCGCTGTTGCTTAGCGACTGGCCGATGTGCTAATGCCTGGCACCGAGCTGATCTGCGAGGAAGGACAAATCCTCGGGATGTTCCGGTAATTGATTCCGGTGCGCTGTCAAACAGCGAGCTGGTCCCTTCAGATTGTGCAGTTGTTAGAGTCTGACGCTTTAGCGATCTTGCCTATTGTTCCGACAGTTCATGATTTTGGCCACCATTGAGTCAATGCGCTGGGCAGGCAAGTAAGTGCATAACCATACTTCACCGGTGACCTGTTAAATGAAAGGGTTTATTGGTTCGTGACACATCAGTGCCGCACAACGCCATCGGCTCTAGTCTACGATTGTATATTCTTCCAACGACATCACTGCGGGCCGGCAGCTGGGTTTAATCGAGTCATAGGGTCTTACGACCAAACCAAATGCCGGTGGGGCTCGCTGAGCATCTAGGTGCATCCCGTCATGTGTATGCTACTGAACGCAATTAACCTGTCGTTCACGATTCTTTGTGTAATCGTGTTTACCATGGGCTATTACCGTTTCATCCCGATTGCTTGCTTTTACCTTATTTTAGACATTGTTTAGGAAAGGAAAATGACACACTGATGCTCGAAATTTCTTTCAGACGATCAGATTAATGGTTATTGTATCTTTTGGCAAGGAAAACATGATGATAAAACGTGTTAATGATATCACAATGACCTATCAAAGAATCGAAGTTTGGGCAACAGTGCTGCCACCTACAGGCAGACGTGTATCACTATTATTTCGATACTCGCCATCAGAGGCAGATTGCCCCAAAGGGTGCGGATATTATTGAACGCTGTTGCTAAACCAAATGAGAAATATTGCTGGTTTTAGTGGCATTGTGACGCCGACAGACCATATTTCACGTTCATATAAACTTTTTAGTCTAAACACAACGCAACTTTCGATAAGACAGTGAGACGTCGATATTTTCACTTTATCCAAAAACTTCAAGGACGTTCAGGGGTCAAATTTTTTTACGAATTTTTCATTTTTCTCAACAGATTCGGAATCAGCATGAAAAAATGCATCAGGATCGAGGCTAGGAGCGGTGATTCCGTGTACTTTGCAAAAAAATGGCCACCCTAGTACCTACCTTATGGGGCAAACCTTGCGCATCTTTTGATAAAAAAATTTTGACCGGGTCATGTCAGGTCACGGAGTTATGACGTTACAAAGGGAACAGCCTCCGGCCGGATTTTCACAAACTGAGTGCCAACGCCCGAGGTTTCCTGCCGGTGGTACGGACATCGGTTGATGGATCGTGATGAAACTTCCCATGCATGTTGGGGCAAGTATTGGCTATCATATGGTATAAGAAACTTGACCGGGTCAGGTCAGGTCACGGAGCTATGACGTCACAAGAGGAACAGCGTCCGGTACTATTTTTGAAAAGCGCCCGAACCACTATTTTGCTAATTCTTGTCACCTCAATGGGAATATGCAGCAATATTAGCTTCTATAGGGAGCAAATGGACATCCCAAATCCAAAAATACAATCAGATTTCAAAAATTTAAATTTTGATTTTTCGAATTTCTGCCGCCGACTGTGACCTTGCCGACTTCCGGCGCTCCCAACGCGCCATTTTTAGAGCTAGGGAAACGAAATACATACCAAACGATAGAGAATTGATCAAGGAACACGATAGTGAAGGTTTCAAGTCGATATCTCCCACCGTTTTGCCGCAATCGCCGCGGAAAATTTGAAAAAGTCTATTTTTCCGAAAATTTGACCTTTGACCGGTCAAAAGTAGGTCAAATGTTGACCTAGGACCAAAAATATACCACCAATCGCGAGATCTCGGCGAGAGCAATCCGTTGGTCTTTTCCGCTAAGCTCTACGACGCTCCGTTTTCAAACGCCAAGGGGGGGTCGCACCAACCCCCCCCCCTGCATGGGCGAAGGTGGCAGATCGCCGTTTACGGGCGAGGGTTAAAGGGACTATCCCACCTTTAACATGGGGTTTGAGTTGAGATAGCCAAGTTTGCGGCGAGGTACAGAAACCACTATCTATCTAGGTTGCAACCCCCGCGGCCTCTTGGTGTTGAAGAAATTCGTTCCCTTCATTTGAAAATGGGCCTTGTACAAGGCCCTATCTTCAACATGGAGCGACCGTTAGTGTGACGTCACCTCGTTTAGTCATTCTGATTTAAATGGGTTTGTTCGTTGAAAAATCGCTTAAAACTTGGTCTGAACTTTGTTGTGGTGCCTACAGAGTAAAAAGAATCAGCTTTATGACAGTAATGTGGCCTGGGGAAGGAAGTAATTTTGGGCTGTGACGTCACATATTTGAAAGTTTGTGTTTGGAATATGGGAAGCCTGAGATGTTTAATGAAAAATAAATGCCAGAACCGTGTTCCTGGTCATCCAATCTATAAAGTCGGGCACAATTTAACTGGTTTTAACAACATTTTAGAAGGTGGGATAGTCCCTTTAAAGACCCGCCAATCCATGCACCTAGCCGCCAGCGCCGAGTGATGATGTCACTCGAACGGGCGACGGTATGAATAGTTCCACACTTAGGAAACTCGCGGCCCGGCCCGGCCTGTAACGCTTTTGAGAGGCTTATATCTCAGCAACCGCTGGACTGATTGGCCTGCGGTCTTTTTTGCTGGGTAGCCCCATCCCTTCTACCCCGTAATTTACTATTTTTGATACATCTCAGTGACCGTCGTGGCACGTGCCACGTGAAAAGCCAAGGGTGTTCAAGCAGTTTTGCAAAAGTAGTGATTTTGAGAGGCCCATATCTCAGCAGCGGCTTGAGCGATTGTCTTGCGGTTATTTTTATAGGGTAGCTGCATCCCTTCTACCAAAGGTCGGATACTCTTGATCTATGTGAGTGACCCCCACTGCACGTGCAAAATACAAAAAGAAGAGGTGCCAAATTTGTTCCCATTTCAGTAACTCGGTAATTACTGGGGCGATTTCGCTGAAACTTGGCATACAGGTAGGCATCCACCAGGCAATGCATTCCCATGTGTTGCGGTTAGGGTGCTACTGCACGGCACGTGCGCACGTGCAGGAGGCGTTTCCAGATCTCGAGAACGGCTGGGCCGATTGCGCTCAAATTTGGTACACGGTTGGGGACCGGTTAGTAGGGTGCCGTGCAAAAGTCATTTTGGACCCCGTTTGCACGTGCGCACGTGCAGAATGCCGCTTCCAGATCTCAGGAACGGCTGGGCCGATTGCGTTCAAATTTGGCACACCGCTAGCGACCGGTTAGAAGGATGCTTTGCAGAAGCCCGTTGGAAGTACCCTCTCGCCCATCCGCACGTGCAGGGCTCACTATCTCGCTCGCTCGTTCTTCGCCCAAAAGGCGTTTTACTGGTACTGTATCTGATTTTATACGGTAGTGAAGTTCAGCTCACTAGAAACGGTAGCGCAAGTTTCTTTCATTGTCAACGATTCACGATCACGGGTTGATCGGTACCTAGTTTGTAATGTGTGAGGTAGCAATGGCTGGTTGTGCCTAAAAGTTTTCCTAGTCAGCTCACCTACTGAACTTTACTGTCTGGTCAAGCTGTCTGGTTGAAGTTTTCGACGCAATGCAATCGACACTCGACAGTGATATGAGCTTTTCGCCGTTGTCCCTGCTAAGGTCATATATCTTTTCATCCAATTTGTGTTCTTATTTTAGCTTCAATCGTCATATTGGACTGCGATCAGGCGAAACGAGCTTTTAATCGGCCAAGTGCTCTGAAGTGTCGTCACCAGAAACCCAACAGCCACCCGAGACCATGTGTTGGCGGATGTACACCATCCAAGTATTCGTAGGTACCGAAATATCGGTTAAACACTATTTGGGTACTACTTTACTATTTGGGCGTCAGGAACGATTCCGGCCGCACTTTACCCAAGTTGCTGAAATCATATCAGTATATTCGCCGTCTGTTGTTGGCCTTAAAGTGTATGGTTACCCCGCAACGCCGTCGCGCTGTTATGGTTTTACATTTAAGTCTACGTTAATAATGGTTCGATAGCAAATTAATTATCGTCGCGATTCCACCGCCCCAGATGCACACGCGCACTCCCGATGTGAACTGTATTGAGTCCGGCTGACGACTGCACAACAATACTTTTTACTCAAGGACGCCGGAAGCTGCCGGGCGGCACAGCCTACCATCAGGCGCCGGCCGGCGCCGCGGCGGCTGGCAACAGCTGTCAGCTGACTGCGCCGGCAGAGTTCGTGCCGGCTCAGTAGCACGCATCACAACACCTCCCCCCAGACGTGGGGGAGACAACACGTCTCAAGAACAAAAACGGTGCCTCCGACAAACACAAACGCACCAACGCGTGTCAGCGCACGATGGCTACACGAACTCGTACACTGGGTCCGACCAAGTCACAGTCAGCCTCTTAGGCTGTCGACGATGTCGTTTGCTGCGCCTCACAGAGGCGTCAGGCGCGGGGGTCGCTCCGCCAGGGCGGCTGCGGGGGACTTTGTCAGCGACTGGGGTCCCGCTGTCGGCGGTCCTGGTTCGGGCGCTGACCCGGCCGCTGTTGCCGTCTTCGGTGATGGCGTCTCGGCTGCCATCGGGTGACGTGGTCACCATCGGCCGCAGCGGGCGGAGGTATCGTCGATTCCGCCAGTAGGTGCGGCCGCTTGGCAGGCGAGCGAGGTAGTCTCGGCGGCTGCCGATGCCAACGACGACGCCTGTCCGGTCCCACAAACCAGTCTTCGGATCTTGCAGGAGAACCTGTTGACCGATGCGCAGAGGTCTCAGCGAGCGGGCGCCCGCGTCGTAGCGCTCTGCGGTCTGGGACTTCAGAGCGGCTGCTCTCTCATCACACTCCTCTGCCGCGCGCTGCCACACCTCGGCAAACGCTCGGTGGTGGGCTGGCACGGTAGAGCGCAGCGGGTGACCGTACAGAATTTGGGCCGGCGAGCGACCATCGGCCCGAGGCGCGTTCCGCAGCTCCAAGAGGCCGTGCGCGAACGCGTCATTGTCCAGGTTGCCTCGGTCGCTGACCTTCTGCACGAGCCTCTTCACTGCCTTCTCTGCAGATTCCGCATGTCCGTTCGACTGAGGAAAATGCGGAGTGGAGATCTCGTGGGTCACTCCCCACCGTCGCAGAAAGTCGCGGGTGTGACGGGCTGCGAACTGCGGCCCTCCGTCCGTTCGCAGTCTTGGGTGCCCCAGTGGCCGCGAAGGCGACCCTCAGGCTGGACACCAGGTCCTTCGCCGACGGCTCTCCAGAGCAGTGGAAGACGAACGGCCATCCAGAGAGGCGGTCTACGTATACAAGATACGTGCGACCAGCCCACGAAAAATAGTCCGCTGAGACGGCCTCGAAGACTCGAGTTGGCACCGCCTCGGAGACTAGCGGCTCCTTTTGCTGGCTCGGAAGATACATCTGGCAGGACTTGCACGCTGCGACGAGGTTAGCGATGTCCTGGTCAAGCCCGGGCCAGTAGACAACTTGTCTAGCCCGACGCTTGGTGCGCTCCACACCTTGATGGCTGGCGTGAAGCCGCTCGAGCGTCTCCCGACGCAGACTCTGAGGAATCAGGAGTCGCTGCCCGCATACCAACAGGCTGCCGTCCACGGTGAGACGGTCTCTAGCTGTCCAGTAGGGCCGCAGCGTCGGCTCCAGCTGCGACTTGTGGTCTGGAAAGCCAGCCAAGACCACGTCTCGGAGGGCGCTGAGCTCTGCATCACGCTCAGACGCCGCCCGAACCCTCTGCAGAGTAGCGTCCGGGAACAGTGAGTCTTCCTCGGTCGGATCAGCCGTGGTGATCCTGGCGATCAGGCTTGCGATCTGGTGGGCTTCCTCCTTCTCCGCCTCTTCGTCGTCTGGAGTCGGAGTATCCACCGGTGCCCGGGAGAGCGCATCCGGGATCGCGTGCAGTTTCCCTTGCCGCCAGACAGCGACGAAGTTGAACGGCGTGAGACGTTGCCGTAGTCGTTGCAGTCGTGGGTTGTCGATGTCAATGAGGCTCTTGGAGTTCAGCACTGGAACGAGCGGTCGGTGGTCTGTGACCACCTCGAACTGCTGCATGCCCGAGAGGTACATGCTGCACTTCCGACAAGCCCATGCAACTGCCAGCATCTCAATCTCGCAGACGGCGTAGCGGGACTCCACATCGGTCAGGAAACGAGACCCACACTGGATCAGTTTCCATCGTCCATCTGCATCCTGTTGCCGCAGACAGAAACCCAGCCCTCGTAGGCGAGCGGCGTCGGTCTCCAGGACTGTCCGGCGCCGCGGGTCAAAGAAGTCGAGGACTGGTGGCGAGACCAGCGCCTTCTTCACATCACTGAAGGCTTTGGAGTGCAGCGGCGTCCACACCCACTCGTTCTTCGGTCGCAGGAGGTGTCTCAGAGGCTCGGCGGTGGCCGAGACGTCTGGTGAGAAGTCACCCAGCTGGTTCACGAGACCGAGAAACGATCTGAGGTCTGTGAGGCACGCCGGCTGCGGAAACTCCGCGATGGCTCGCACCTTCTTGTTGTCTGCGGTATAGCCTGTCTGGTCAATCTTGAATCCGCAGAACTCCACCTCATTCCCGGCGAAGGAGCACTTGTCTGGGTTCAGAGTCATCCCGTGGTCGTCACACCTCTGCAGGATGTTCCACACGTGCTCCAGGTGAGCTGAGTAGCTCGAGTCGTACGCCAGAATATCGTCTACGACTTTGCATGTCTGAGGGATGTCACCGAGAGCAGCGTCGCCTCTTCGGTTGTACTCGTCTCCTGACGAGATCAGACCCATGACGGCACGTTTGTAGCGGAAACGGCCCCATGGCGTGATGAAGCACGTCTTGTCCTGGTCCTCCTCGCGAATGGGGATCTGGTGGTAGCCAGACTTGCTATCCAGCTTCGTGTAGAAGTTTGCACCGCTGCCGATCGAGGCCACAGCGTCGTGCGGCGACCTGACTGGGTACGCTGGCCTCTTGACGAATCGGTTCAGCTTGGTGAGGTCGACCGTCAGACGGCAGCCAGAGACCGTGCCGTCCGGCGACCGCTTCGCCACCGGCACGATGGGGTGGCACCACTCGGTCGGATGCTCCACCGGCTCGATCACGTCACTCTCCAGCAGCTCATCTAGCTGGCGCCGAATGTCGTCACGCCAGCAGAATGGTACACTGCGAGCTGTGGAGACGGCAACTGGTGTGGCGTCTTCAGTCAACTCGATGGCCATTGAGCCTCCGGACATCTTGCGCAGCTTCGAGGTGATGTCAAACACACGTGGGAAGGCCTCCTTCATCGCTGAGAAGTGCTTCCGTCGTTCTTCAGCTGATGGCACGCCTTTGCTTTCATCCCACGTCGGCTTCAGCGGGTGCGCCTTCTGCGCCTTCCCGGCGTCTTCAAGTGCAGGAGCAGAGCCTCGTTTGACCACTCTGCGGGGTATCTTGCTCTTCCCTGGCATGGTCCTCAGGGAGCAGACTGCTGGAGCTGGTCTGGAGGTCTCCTCCTCGTCTGAGATAGCAGAACGGATCTGCTGTGGGAACTCCTTGTGCAGTATTCCCAGTCGAACAGCGTCATGCCACGACAGCAGCGAGCTGTGCAGCTTCTTCACCACAGAGACGGCTATCGTCCTCTTGATGCTTCCCAGCTGCAGTGCGACTTGGCACGCTCCCAGGCAGGGCAGTTCTCGTCCGTCTGCTGCGAACAGGCTTCCAGAGGGCGGCGTCAGCTTCTTGACGTTGATGCCCATCTGCTTCGCTGCCTCCTGAGAGATTACAGACACCTCAGCGCCTGTATCTGGCGTCCATGTCGTTTGCTGCCTGCCACCGTCACTCCGATGCAGCAGAATCTGGATCTGCGGAGCACGCGTCGTATGCAGGCCTTGGATCATGCAGTTTCGGTGCTGCTGGTCCACTCTCTGTCTAGCAGGTGCAGATGCCGCTCGCGTCTGCATCGTGACGAGCGACACGCGTCTGCCTCCATCGGACCTCCGCTGGGTCCGGTCCGTGCTCGCCGCCGGAGCGCGCGAGCGACTGGCGCTGCGACCGCGGCAGACAGACGCGAAGTGGCCTACCTTGCCACAGGCTCGGCAGGTCCTCTTGACGGCCCTGCAGTCGCCGGCGCTACGGTGAGCTTCACCACCGCAGTGGGGGCACGTCTTTTCTGTCGACCGGTCTCTCGGGCGACCGCGGCTGCGCTGGTACTGAGAGACCCTCGCCAGGGTCGAGCCAGCTGGTTCACGGATGGCTGAGCTGTTGGAGGCGGCATTCTCTGACGCTCGGGCGATATCCACTGCCTTCTGAAGCGTGAGATCCGGCTCTTCCAACATTCTGCGGCGTGCTTCTTCGTCTCGCGTGCCGACAACGACTCGATCTCTGAACCTGTTGTCCTGGCAGTGGTGACAGAAATCACAGAACGATGCAATCTCTCTCAGTCCACAGAGAAAATCGTCCACTGTTTCACCCGCTTCCTGTACTCGCATGTAAAAATCTCTCCGATCAATGATGACGTTACGCTGGCGGCGCAGATGCGTCTGCATCGCAGTGATGATGGTGTTCATGTCAGCGTCCTCGGGGATCGGCAGGCCGTACCTGACCACCCTGGTCCAATCATCATCAAGCAGAGCGAGTAGGGCTGCCTTCTGCTCGGGCTGGGCTAGCCTGTTGACGCCAGTCAGCAGACTGTAGCCGTGAAATTTCTGTCGCCAGGATTCAAACTCCTTCAGTGACGCCGATGACGACAGCTGTGGAGCGGGAGTCGCTGATGCCGGCAGTCTGGGCGGTAGATTGACAGCTGCGTTCGTATCGGCTGGGGTTGCCGCTGCAGTAGCCGCCGCGGCTGCAGCGCCGGTCCCTGCCGCCGGCCCGGCCCATATCCGTTCCATTACGGCCACCATACGCTCCTCCCGCTGCTGGCTTTGCCGCTGAGCTTCTTGAGCCAGCTCCAGTTGCTGGGCGAGGAGTTGGGTGAGGGCTCCCAGGTCTACCGGCTTGCCTTCCTCCGTCATTGCGAGAAAAGCGCGTTAAAACCGACGAAAAAATGCTATATTTAACGATAAAAAATAAATTATACCGATCGCGCCATGTTATGGTTTTACATTTAACCCGCGCACCGACGGGGGTCTGCGCCAACTTCGTACCGACGGGGGGGGGGCGGATGACCGCCCCCCCTGAGATCTCAAGAACGAAGCAAGATAGCGACAAGCGGTAAACGGCATCGGATACGCACGGCCAAGATCTACAATTTTTACTAAGGTCATTTTCAGGTCAGGTCAAAGATGACGTCACAGGGGTCGAAAAAGTCAAAATGGCGGCGCTAGATATGGAGAGAGTTTTTCTCGAATAACTTTCGAATTAGTCAAGATAGGAACAAACTAAGGGCATCATCGTGATCCTCTCGTCAATCCGCATCGAATGATATATATGTTGACCTCGAAAGGTCAAGGTCAAAGGTTGACCTCAGGTCACGTGACCTCGAGGTCATCATGTATATCATTCGATGCGTCTTGACGAGCTGAACACAATGAGACCATCCACGCGTCTGTATCTTGCTCCTGTACGGAGTTATTGGCCAAAAACCTTTGGTGACCTTTGATGACGTCACATGACCTCACAGCTGCCCAACAGCAAAACAGACCTCAAGGTAGTGAAGGTTGATCGTATATGAAGTCATGTATGGTATATGGGGCCATTCCGACCCGTTTTAGTGGTAAAAACAGGGAGTTGATTTTTCCCCCATTGACTTATAATGGGGAGGTCGCGAAATTGACCTGACCTTAGGTCACCGATATCAAAATTCCGAGATATACAAATTGTAGCTACTAATGACCTAATAATATCCTGTGAGTTTCAAAGGCCTCCGACATCTACTGTAGCTCTGGCACGGTGACAAAGTTGCAAAAAAGTGACGAGGTTGGGTCATTCAAAGTGACCTGGTGACCTGACCTTAAAAGGTAGGAGGTTCAAACTTGCACACCATGTGTAAAATTGATGAGGTTATAGTCATACCAAATTTCGCGGCGCTACGCGCCGCGGTTTTCCCGCTATTCGCGAAAAACCTCAGGGGGGGGGGGCGGATATCCGCCCCCCCCGTCGGTGCGCGGGTTAAGTCTACGTTAATAATGGTTCGATAGCAAATTAATTATCGTCGCGATTCCACCGCCCCAGATGCACACGCGCACTCCCGATGTGAACTGTATTGAGTCCGGCTGACGACTGCACAACAATACTTTTTACTCAAGGACGCCGGAAGCTGCCGGGCGGCACAGCCTACCATCAGGCGCCGGCCGGCGCCGCGGCGGCTGGCAACAGCTGTCAGCTGACTGCGCCGGCAGAGTTCGTGCCGGCTCAGTAGCACGCATCACAACACGCGCCGCTAAATTCATGACCAGAATAACTGTACTCGATGGATGCTTTCTGAGAACCTGTGCTCTCTGAGAACCAACTCGGGATTGACTCGGTGACTTTGCTTAGACCATGGGTCGTGACGTGACTGATCCGTGAGTCATGGTCGTGACCTATCCATGACAACCTGGTGACGTCATCCGTGACCCTCGCTGTCATTCATCCTTGCTTCGTTTTTTTTTTTCTATCAGGCTCCGTCGGTGGGTCGACGCTTGGTGGCCTTAGTTGTGCAACGTAGTTTTTACTGCTGTGAATTTGGAAGTGTTTTCCGTGAAGCTCTGGATGTTTTTAGACTTTTAGGGATTCGTTATCAAATGACTTTGCCTTGTTTGTTTCCTTCACATTGAATAAACATGAATAAACTAATAAACTAAGGTACAATCCAAAGATATTTCAGAAACATAACTGACTGGTGATTGTGACCCTAGTTTTCTGTGGTATGATAGATCACCCCAGCATTGACCTTGTATTGACCTGTGACTCTCGGTGGCTTGCCCTAAAGCCGTCGCGCCCTTGTGAATGGCCCAGGACTTCGCTACTTCGCTACTGATTTGTGTACTTTCTTTACGTCATCCAGTGCTATGAATGACATGGGATTCAATGGCTAGCCCTGCTTTGACCCACGGTATCGCAGTAACCCTGCCACCTCCATGCCCCCACTGCGACCCTCTATTGACGCCTTCTGTTCCCTCTACCTGTGCAGGTCGCACGCCCCACCATGACCTCTGACTGACCCCTACTATTCTCTGTACCCGTACAGGTCGGAGCGTGGCATGCGCAACCCGGACCAGAGTGGCACCATCCTCAGCTTCTGCCGCACCAAGGGGCACGGCTTCATCAAACCCGACAAGCCGGAGGGCAACAAGGAGCACATCTTCTGCCACGTCTCAGAGTGAGTTTACGGGTGTTCGTTTTTTTTACACCGTCGAACGGTGTTTTCCGAATGAGTTACTCTCTTTACACCGCTGTTTAGTGTTATCCGAGTGCGTTGGCTGGTGTAAGCTAAGCTTAACGGGATATGTGGTAGGTGATGGCGGCACGCTTGTGATATCGATTTTTTATTGATTGTGATGGCTGCGCGTGAAAGTTGTATTTTTGTTTATTGGTACGAGTCGCGTTTTTTTATATTTTGACCTTTGGCGTTGAATCTCGGTTTCATTCTCCGCCCGTCCTTTCCTTCAAACAGCTGCAAACATCAGCCCTCTTCGCCAGCTCTACACACGCCTACGTAGTGACGGTACGATAGCGCGCGATCACTGATAGTGCGGTTATAAATGCCGAACCAGCGTTGTGTGCAACTTCGCTCAATAGGCGGATAGAAATTATATCACGTAACTAGTCAGGAAAGCTATGGGCAAAGAAACTGCTATCAGCTATATATGTAGATACATGTACGCTAGGGATGGCAATATTTGGAGGATAACTCGCTTGGTGGTAGCATTGAATCTTATTTTAGGCAATTGATCCGCGGGGCTGGCCACCTGCTGTGCTCAGTGCTGTTGCCGACCAGATGGACTACAAAACTGGTGTCCGTGCCCATAAATCGATACCGGTCGGAGTTTTCCGACATTGTGGATTGCTCTGTCTGGAAACCAGGCGTCTGGCACCCAATGTCGCAGTGCTCGATTTATGGCCTTTTATATGCCAATTTATCTTTTGGCAATACGAGTATATATTGTTGTTGTTCCTTAATTGTTTATAAGTAAGTGAGTACATTTTCTCCCTTAGTTTCACCAACCCTATAGCAATTGTAATTGAAATTGGTTATGCAGAAAATATGGTGTTTATTTAACACTTGAAAAGCTCGTAAAACCCATTTTGCTTTCATCTGTTCTTCTCTAAATCTTTGAATAGAACTTGTTCGCCCGTATTTCGTCGGCTGAACCCGAACTGGCTGGGGCATCAGGCACCTATTAGTCGCAGCGTTTTCGTGGTTACATACCGTAGCCAATGACCGTGCCATGTGCACGATCGATGCTCGTGCACGCGCGGGGGCCGGTACAGCGAGTCCTATCGACTGGCACGCGCGAGTCATAATAGCCGGAGTCATGAACGCTGATCGGTACCGCGAGTCATAATGGAATGGCCAACAGTCATATAGATGGTCCGATTCGTGCTATCGATGTTATGGGCCATAGGTCATATGGAATATGAATGACAAACATAGTCAGAGGTGGCGGAGAAGGGGCCAGAAGTTGGTGGGCTGCCCGTGTCATCTGTGGAATTTTTTGTTAATTCAGGATTAGGATTTTTCTGTGTATGAAGGTCTGCATGGCTCATCTCATTTTCTGCACATTTTGCGTGGATGCGATGTTTTGTGCATACTTTGTTTAGACAATATTTTGTGCAGCTTTTGTCCTTCAATGTCAACGCGTTTCTTGTGTCAGAAGAATCGCTTTGCTTGTGACATATTGTCCAATTTACGCGTTTCCAAGCTGATGTGGAATGTCCTGCCGTCCGATAACTATGCAACTCTGACTTTTGTACATAATGCATGTCCTTGTCCACAGATTGTCCTGTTTCTCTAATGTGAAGATTTTACAGGTGATTTTGCTGTGATGCTGCTTTACCCTCTTTAGTAATGATTTTGTGCACCTTCAGTAGTTTTTTTCATGAATGTGTGGTGTCTTTTGGAGTGTGAGTATTACATTTGATAGCTTACACGAGAAACTTTACCTAAACCATTAAAAAAAACACACTTGCTGGTGTGATCTTCGAATCTACATGCATTTCAGCTATACTTTGATATGGCACTTTTTCCTGTATTGTTTTTCAAGAGACACACGTTGGGGCACATACCGCTCATCGCCCATGTCCTCGTCGTCCCACCATTCATTTACATTCCGCATGAAAAGAAACCATTGAAGTTTGTTGCTGGATTCCCTAGCTGTTTGTTCTGTTGAGAGTGGAGTGAATTTCTACAGTTTTCGTGTCTGTTTGTGATCCTAGATATCGTCCGACAAGAATGGCCCATCAAGTCGTGATTTATGCTGGGGCTTGTTCTTCCTTTTGAGGCATTTGCTTTTGTCTTTAGAAGGCCCACGTATAGGGCAACTTTTCCCACCATTCCATCACCGTTTTCCCGTCCTCCCCGTTCAACATTGTTGGCTGCTCTGTCGTTCTCGTCTCAGTACCTACCCGCCAATAACGCCAGTGATTGGTGCCATCCCTCACACTCTATTGGCCCCAGTGGTGGCGCCATTATCCACTTTCACCAATCACCCTGTCGGCTTACCAATGCACTGGTGTAAGCGGCGTGTGTGACTCAATTGGTGCTTGCCTCGCGCAGCTATTAAATAACAATAGTTATCTTTTCGCGCATGTTAATTACATTTCTCAGTTCTCACCTAAAGCAAAAAATACGCTTATGAATCGTAATATCTTTTCCTTTTCACGACAAACCATTTTTTTCTTTCCCGTGCGCCGCTATACTTAAACGTTCGCCCGCTCTCGCATAACCAATGGATGGGTGCTCTGGTCACCTCATATTTCTGTCCTCCATACCCCCGGCTGACACTCCCTCCTCCCGGCAGTGTTGAGGGCGAGTACATCCCTCTGAAGGACGACCGGGTAACGTTCCGACTGTGTCCGATCCCGCCCAAGATGGACCGTTACCAGGCCATCCACGTGCGCATCGTCAACTTCAGCCACGCCAAGCACCACAAGTGGAACGAGCCGCCCAGCGCCGAGGAGAAGCAGGAGCAGCTGGATGACGCCACGTTTGTGAACTGAACCGATCGCCGCGAGACCAGCGCCGCGCCGGGAGCACAACGCCATACGCAGGTATGAGGATGGGGTATGGGATGGGATGGGAGGAATGGGATGAGATGGATGGGGCGGGATGACGTGAGACGGGACGGATGGAACGATGGGATAGGGCGGGATGGGACCTAACCGATTGTATTTCTCATGAATATCAATTATCAACACTTACGAGAATATGCTTCGTGACTCGTGTATTGTATAGCATGACAGACAGACCAGGAAGGGATGCGAGACGACCTGCCCGATTTTGTAGCCTAGATGGCAGCTTTTGGATGTAGATGGCAGGGCTGCATTGTTGATTAGCTTTGTAGGTGGCAGCACAGGACTGGTACTGGCCGTGGCTGGCATGCCAGGGGCAGGGTCTTCTGGTGGATTTTTGCCCAAAGCTTTACTTTGATTGATGTTTCAAATCAAATTATTTCCCATATGGCTAAAATATGAAGAGGATGGATAGTACCCTTGCAAGCAGAGGCATCCCACATCGAAAGCTACAGCAATTTTATCGAAAACCCTGCGAGGTGAAGTGCTCTGAAAGTTTCTGAGGGCGTCAAGACTGAAACTCGTAACGATACACACGTGAAATCGACACCTTTTTTTTAAACCCCACATCTGCTCTCCCGTGAATTTCCGGGAGGCACGAAAAAAAACTCCTTATAAAAGTGTCCAATCGTCCGATCCTGATCAAATATGTGTGTTCGTAGGCCTGTTCTGGTATTGCTTTATCTGCCAAGACAGACAAACTTGAGAAAAATCGAGTGATTGTACCTTTTTTGAAGGTCTCTAACCAACTTGTCTGAAATTCACCGGAGAACAAATGTGGGGTTTAAAAAAAGGTGTCGAAATATGGGTTAGGTATTTATTTCCATGTGTGGATCATGCACTCCAGATCCCTTGGGTAAGAAGTCCGTTTGTCTCCAGTGTCACATACGATTAGATTAGGAAGAATTGCTCAGGGCAATGCCTTAAAATTTCGGCCGTTTTGTGTTTTTGGAATGATGTGGCTTTATTGTCAGTTTCATGTGCTCGTCATTGTGATCGGTGTCCAAAGTTACATGGTATATTGTGTCGTATGTATTTGCTATGTTATGATTCCCCAATTCATCGTGTGTTGTCTTACTTGTTTTATTTCTTTGGCTCAACAATGTCAGCCATTTCTCATATGTCCACGTCTGGTGCTGTTCTTGCTTATTGTGGCTCTGTTGATTGGGAGTATTGATGTCATTGTGGCAGAGCTGTTCCCCAAAGGGTATTACACAAGCCTGGGTTGTGCGTTATTTGCTATTTGACATCAAGAAAACCAATAAGGCAGCATTCACTGCCATAGATGAATACGCTTGTATAAATAAGTCATTTCGAAAGAGAGAATTGCTGTCGACAATGTCTAGCTGATATATGTTTCAATTCCAGTTAATCATATATTCATCTATTATAATGAGTATTTGTTTTGACCTTAATCAGAACGAGAAACAGCCGCGACCCATTGCATGCTTTCTCTTGAATCGCACCGGAAACAGGCTGGTGAATTTCATTCATTGAAAACCATCCATTGTTCCGAGGTCGCCGTCCGCCCCTGTGCGCCCGAAATAGGTCCAGAAAAGCCTGCCACTCAGTGGTAGCGGTGTAGATATCTCCGCTGCCACGGCGGGCTCAGCTGGCCACTAATCCACGTGGTCAGTTGGCTAATCTTTTGCTCAGGAGTTGGGGGTGATCGAGCGTTTAGGCTCTGTTGGGGGTATTTATACACTCCGTGGTTGCAGGGTATTTTTTTTTCGATTACTAGCGCTTTCCAGCAGCTAGTTACGTGACTTGATTGAGCCAGTGTTAGACATTAGCCGTGTTTTAGGAACTTATGCTAGTGCACCTCTGAAACCCCTGGCGCATTGATATGTTTATTTCATAACCTATTTATAGGTTGGGGTAAGGTATAAATTATGGGCTAACATGAATTGCTTGCTTTGTAGTTAGGTATAAACATGACCATTTTTATGCACACATGTGTCAATCATTCTGTATTCTATTTGACCTGATGCTCAACGGTGTCTTCAAATCATAGATGCACCGCTGTCTAGGAAATCAATGTATGATTTAAATTAATTTCGGTGCTATTGCGTCACTCGTTATGCCACCCCATGGCGCTGCCACGGCTGCTGATGTTCAAATCTCTGCGGTGCCGGCTCCCGGCTGCCCGCGGCGCCTGTGGTATTTTACATGTGACACGGGATAAACAGAGTGGCTCCAGCTGGCTGAATTGACGTCAGTACGGCACGGCTCGGTCACAAAATAGCGGAATGATTTTGGAGTTTGGTAGAGGAGCTGGAGTCACTCGAGTCGAGCATCTGTCCTATGTCAGTCCATGAACTAGCTCAGGTTTCCGGGAAGGAATTTTGAAACAACTTGCACATTTTTTTCAGTTAGTGGATTTCCATAAGGTTTACTCGTTATGTCCATGCTTATTGCTTAGTTCGGCTATTTATGGTTAGCTGAGACTTGAGTCCAATACCATGGAATTTTGCAAGGCTGTAAGCTAGTTTTTGTTGCTAGCATATTATTTTTTGGACTTATTTTGACAACATGTGGCTTCGTTTTGAAGTTGGTTACGGTTCTCGTACTTGGTAATTAGTCTGCTGATTTTTATTGCCACCCGCTGTATCCCCCAATCATTGATGACACCCAGCGACCTCTCGACCCTCCCCCCTCCGCCCCATCCATCCGGTGGGGGGTGTCCCTGGGGTCTCTGACGTCACAGCTGTGACACTGACCGCCGGGTAGTAACAGGGCCTGGAACGGTCCATAGTGACCCGGTCACGATCGGAGGACTGTCGGGATCGGGTCAGGATAGGACGGAGGTCGCTGTTAGGTTTGTTTTTAGGTGGTTGTTGATATGTTCTTCGGTGGTTAATATTTAATTGTTTGTTTGCCGCTGTCTGGTGTTTTTTTTTTTTTTTTGTAAATTGTCTTTCGTTGTGCACCGTACCTACCTAGGGTAAGGGCGGGTAAGAGTACGCGGGCGATAAGAGTACGCATCAGCTGTTTCGGTTGCTTAGCAACGCAGGTTTGTCGAGTTCATGAAGTGACATGAAGCCGCCAGTGCGTGCATGTCACCAACGGAACGTGGGCGTTGAGCGGCGACGCTGTTGAGTTTAAGGCGATGAATATTATTTTCGAGCGTTATGATATTATTATGATATGGTACAATAATTTTGATACTTGGCAGTTGAGATGAGGTACATTTCCGTGATTGTTGTGGGAAACTTGTGAGGTTATCTGGGGAAATACTGTACAGTGCAATATTCTGTTTGCGAAGTTTTGCACAACGTTTCGGGGTTGTTTTGTGCGCAAATTGCATGTACGGTAAGAGGACGCACTGTTCAGGAGGGTAAGAGTACGCAGAATTATACATTAAATCGAATATACAGAAATATATAATTATTAATCTATCGCTCAATGACGTTTGTTTTGTAGGTATATCATCAATGGAGCACTGTGATGCAGATGCGTACCCGAAATTCTTCCAAATACGAGTTATTCTCCTTTTTGATTGTGCATTTTTTTTTTTTTAGAAACACACGACATGATTATTTCCTGATTTATAGACTTGAAAGATTTATTTTATGTTTTTCTTTTTGGATACTAGAATTAACTTAAATGCCTTCTGAGTTTGAAGCTAAGCATTTGGACAGTGCAAGCTGCATAGGTGTGTGTTCATATGCTTGCGTACTCCACCCGCCTGGCGTGCGTACTCTTACACACCCCATATGGTAAGAGTACGCAAGTGCAACGGTTCAGAAAATGTCAGTTTTAGACCACTTCCATTTACGCTGAAGGATCGTTGCCCCATGGGTTGATGGCTAATTCAATGAACTTTAATATTCCCTATTTGCGATTTCTTTCCTTCAAATATTAAACAAATGAGAGCAAGAAATCCACAAGTGCGTACTCTTATACGACTTCACCCTACTGTTTTTTGTTTTACATATTTGTTTTGTTTCTTTGGCTGGTATATCTTTGTTTGATATCGTATGAACCTTTTTGTTTGCTTTGTCTTTGTCATGTCTCGTTTTTTTTGTCGTTTTTTGTGTGTTATCGTTTTATACAACTTGTTTTATGTGTAGTTGTTTTGATAGTTTCATAGATCTTGCTTTTTTTGCTTTGAAACAGCATCATAACCTTCCTTATCATGCTTTGAACTCGTGACTGATGGTGGTATTGCTCTGATCTTTCATATTTAGCTCAAAACATTGCGCATTTCCTACTTCACTTGCTGAGGTCATTGCTATGCAAACAGCTCTCGCAACCATGATAATGAATCAAAAATAGAGCACAGGCGCAATTTGTTCATCTGCCAGCACAGCGCTACATCATACGGGCGTGTTGAAATGAATCGCGCAATCCTCGGAATTCATAAATATGGATCATGTAAGCCACTGGACAGCAAGTGCTCGCTCCTGGCGGTCTATGCGCCCTGGGCGAGCGGTCTCTTATTGGATGCGTCCCACGTGTAGATCAGGTGACCCCGTTTCTAGTATGCGGGAAACTATCGTATATTGTGTGAGTGTATGAAGGGGGGGGGGGGGGGGGGGGTAAAAGGCACATACCTTTTGCGTTACTAATATTCGTAATACCATTGTTCATCTTTTACTCATATTTGATATTGATGATCATGGAAAGCATCGACTCAGTTTCTACGTTTTCTGTTTTGCCTTTCTAACCCTTCCTCCATTGGCTGTGTTTGACGTCTGAGCTCAGCGATATTTCTGCCTTTTCCTGAAGTAGACACTCCCTCCTTCGGGTGCTCCCTGGAGGCTGGGGTCAACGAACTGCTAAAAGTGGCCGCTCTCCTCAGTCACTTAGATCGAGATTTGTGCGCGATGGACCGTCTCGCTAGTCCGGTGTGTAGTTCTCTGCTCTGAAGGTTTGTGATATCCGGGACTGAGGCTGGATACCGCTCCTGAGTTCAGTTCCGGCTTCTATATTTGGCCTTGTGCTTGTGAAAGTTAGTTATTTTCTTAATACAACCAATTACGTCTGTTAACCTTCCGCTCAACACTCGCTCTTCTTTTGCATTGTTTTGCTGTTGGGCTCAACGAGGTGTTCTGCACTTCATGTAGATTATGCATCAACCTGTTTTCTAATGATTTGTGAGACCGGGTGCAGAGTTATCGCAAGTCTTCATGAATTTACACTTATCTCTTAAAAGCCGTGTTTCTCGGGTTATCGATCACTTGCACTGGAGTTCAGTTTTTCCAGCTCTCGCAACTTTTTGTCGCCTCTTTTCTCCTCTTTCTTCCTATATGCACCATAAACAGTCTCTCTTCCCTCCCTTTCTTCTTTCCTTCCTCCCATATACCTAGTCATCCTAACCGCTCCTGATTTCCCACATCCTGCTATTCTGATCAGTTTCCTATAGTTCTCTGCCTGTTTCCCACCACCAATGTCCATTCCCAGATCCGGTTAAGTCGATGCATCTCCGTCTGAACCAATCTTAGCCGCACGAGCACGTGTAACCAAGGGACGGCCCGCCCCCGCAGCCCCCCCCCCTTCCACTCCCTCACGAACCCCCAGCGCTGCCAGTGACAGTATCGACAGCGACTCATTTGGCTAATTGCTCCCTCCCGCTCTCCACATGGCTGCGGTAACCAGCGGGGTTGTTCTGGGCTCCCGGTTTGGGTACCGCTGAGGTATCGTGTGGCTGTGGGGTCACCGGGCATGAGGTCGCAGGCTGTCCACTGAGGGTTGCTGGTCGCATATGGTCGCTCAATGGACGGGAGAAAGTCGCTGGAAGTCGTGAATTGTGAATTGTGGGCATGTCTCTTGACATCTTTGTAGATCGCACAGGGTCGTTTCTCATGTCACTTGAGGTCACTTGACGTTACCATGGGTCGCTCAATGTGCGACTGCGGTCCGTCTTAGGTCGTTATAGGCCCATGTGAATCACAGTCACTGCAGGTCTGCAGAGTCGCACTGAGTAGTCACTGGAGGTCACTGTGTCACTTCGATGTCACCGTATGTGACCTGAGGTCACTGAATGTCGCCGTGTTTCACTGGAGGTCACTGGGGTCACTGGGTATCGCTGGAGGTCACTATGTAGATGTCGCTGTATGTCACGAGCCACTGGATGTCGCTTTAGGTCACTGGGGTCACTGTGTGTCGCTGGAGGTCACTGGGTTGGTAGGGTCCACCATGGGCTCATCTCGACAGTCCCGCACCGCCCGCTGGCCGAGTGCAGACCCATGTTGGTCGGGGGGGGGGGTGCCCAAATGAATGGACCGGCTCGGGAACGTGTTCCCCTCGCCCCCTCCCCCCCCCCTACCTCCCCCGCTGGGTGACGTGTGTGCTTCAGGGCACGTGTTAGGTACTGGTCGCTCTCGTAGGGTGGGGAGGGAAGTGTTTCCTGGAGCTGGTGTTCCCCACGTCCAGTATGTCGCCTGTGTGCTGCTAGTTTGCTGGATGACGGTGTGTGTAATGTGCTGTGCCGGAGATGACAGATTTCCCAGATCTCCCAAGTCTTTGGCGTCGTCACAAACTCATGATCTTCGTCAATCCTGAAATGATTGGCTCCTGACACCTCTTATTTGGTTATATCCCACTTAGTTTTTATGGTGTTACAGAATCAAGCTTTTCATTGGTACTTACTTCCTAATTCGTTTGCCGTACGTTTGCAAGTTAGTTTATTTTTCTAGTTGCTATGTAAGCCTGAAGAGCGTTTTTGCATCATTAGACTTCTCCAAATTCAGTGTGGAAAATTTGGACAGTCCCGCCTAGAGGGCATCTAATGATATTTGGCACTGGGATCTGCCTGTCCATCTGTATGTATGCCTGGATGTCTCTCTCTCTCTCTCTCTCTCTCTCTCTCTCTCTCTCTCTCTCTCTCTCTCTCTCTCTCTCTCTCTCTCTCTCTCTCTCTCTCTCCTCTCTCTCTCTCTCTCTCTCTCTCTCTCTGTCTCTCTGTCTCTCTGTCTCTCTGTCTCTCTGTCTCTCTGTCTCTCTGTCTCTCTGTCTCTCTGTCTCTCTGTCTCTCTGTCTCTCTCTCTCTCTCTCTCTCTCTCTCTCTCTCCCTCTCTCCCTCTCTCTCTCTCTCTCTCTCTCTCGCTCTCTCGCTCTCTCGCTCTCTCTCTCGCTCTCTCGCTCTCTCGCTCTCTCTCTCTCGCTCTCTCTCTCTCTCTCGCTCTCGCTCTCTCTCGCTCTCTCATTCTATTCATAGTTTTGTATTTCTTTCCTCTTCCCTCTCGGGTCTGCTGTGATTCACATTTTGCAACTTGACTAGACAGTATGTTCGTCCGATGGCCTGCTATCTGTAGTTGCTCAGTGCAGAGGACATCCGTTTTCCTGTGTATCACGTCCCTTCGTCCGCACAACGTACCAGACTGATAGGGTGCGGGTAGAGAACGGAAAAAATAGGGTGGGGGAAGTTACAAAAGGATAAGATTGGGATGAGGGCTGGAAGGCCAGCAATAGCAGAGGCAGCGAGGAAGTATTGTAGAACTCTGCCGTACTAGAAGATACTTGCGTGTTTGTTTAAGCAGTTTTCCATGTGCCATGATTATTAAACTGTTCTGAAAATTTGTCAAGCGAATCTTCCTATAAGGCATCTTGAAATTATAAGTATGGAGGAACACTAGTCAAAATACAGAACAAGCTGAATTAACCCGCGCCCCGTAGGGCTACCGGCGGACCCTACCACCCGTAGGGGGGGGGGGGCCGTTTCGGCCCCCCCCTAAGATCTCGGAAAGTTACCGGCCGATTTTCAAAATTCAAACGGCGTTCGATAGCCCCACCCGGGAACTACCTTGTGACCAAATTTCATTGACCTAGGTCAAACCGATGACGTCACAGGTCAGGTCAAAGTTCAGATTTTCACCGTTCACAGGCAATTCAAGAAATGTGTTGTGAAAGCGAGTAAATTGGTAATTTATTGAAAACCATCGATGGTACATTGTTCGTCAAACACATACTTTGCTATCTGAGGTCACTGATACCAGGTCAGGTCACAGCGAGGTCAGGTCACCGGGGGTCACAATATGAATGTGTCGTGTGATACATGTTTTATGGTCCATTTTACATGACAAATGCGATTATGTGGGTTAGGCAGCCCTTGGGGCCAGCCTAGGTCATGTTTTGGTGAAGGTCAGGTCAAGGTCAGGTCAAATTAGGTCAAATTTCAAAGTTGATATTTTTGCATAAAATGGGTATCGATTCGATGCAGCTCGTCACGGGGAGTCTAATGGTGGTCTTCGTTTTGCTCTACGAGTTCTAGAATTGCCAAAAATTGAGTTTGAAAATTTGACGTCATCATTTTTGAACAGTTTTTTCGCTATAACTTGGCCAAAAAACGAGGTATCGATCTGAAATTTGGTATGTAGATAGAAGACGGTAGGCACTATCACATATATTCCGGTCTTTTCGAAACTCAAAAAACTTTTTGGATTTTTTGGCGAATATATCCAAAAAAATGCTTTTTTGATTTTTGGGGGTCAAAACTCAAAAATTTCAAAACTTCGAGATAGCAGTTTTGTAGCCCTGTCAATTCTACACCTTTTATGTCTCGATCATTTTTCTGTATCTTCAAAGCTGTAGTCCTGACAGGTCTTATCGCGAAGGTCTTTTTTCGGTCGAAAATGACAACATGACGTCACTCTGACGTCATTTGTGGCCAACCTATCATAGCCTCTGGAAAAATTTTTGGTCACAATGTGTAAAATTGATGCCCGGAGGGGTCCTGAAAGTTTGGTGGCGATATCTCAAGCCGTTTAGGAGATATCGACCGAAAAGGACGGGGGGGGGCCGTTTCGGCCCCCCCCCCCCTACGGGGGTTAAGATGTATTTCGCAATAGCGCTGCGCACGATTCTTGCAGTTCATGTGCAGCTAACTTTCGTCCGATACATTTTACTCACATGAGCTCAAAGCCGACTTCTTCATCCAAATGCTCTGGAAGAATTAAAGTCTCATCTTCCTTGAGTATGTGGATCATTGCGTGCAAAGTTAGCGCTTCCGCAATATGCTGATGTGCAAAACTTCGTGTTATTGTAACCTTTATGCTCTTTGAAAGAAGCGGTTCAGACTTTGGCTAGACCGTGCGAGGTCGGCGCTTAGTTCTGTGGTAGGCGAAACGTGGAGCTTCTCGCCTGGTTTCTTATAACTATTTTTCGCTACACGTCTTGTATAAGCATGTAACTGAAAATGCGTCTTTCAGCTCTCAGTTTCAAACGTACTTTTTCCAGAAAAGTCTCACGCCACGAATAACCTTCTGATGTGCAATGTCTGAATCACTGGAATTGTGCCTTTGTCTTATTGACCTTGACTCTTCTCCACAGATGACCTGACCGTGACGGTGACGTGAACATGACTGACCTGCCCCTGGCTTGAGCGTGACCAGACCGTAGCCTTGACCTCTCCGTGACCTCCATCTGACCCCGCCACGCCCCTGTTCGCCGCAGAATGTGCCGCCTCTCTGCCGAAGGCGACGGATCAACTCTAGCTCCTGTCTCGACTTTATCCAGCCGGCGCCCTGGGCACGTCCAGCCTAGCAGCTGGGGACGTGCCGACCGCCCGGCTGGCTGGGGACGACGCGGCGGCTCGAGATCGCTCGAGAAGCTTCGAGAAACACTGAGAGACGGTGGCGAAACTCATCGAAGCAACATGTGAGGATGCGGTGGACATCTGCGTCGGCGCGTTGACGAGGGTCTGGGACTCGGAAACTGCTCGCGCGAGGACGGACTCCTCTCGCAGGAGTCTGAGGACTCGTGAGGACGGTGATGGTGAAGAGTGAGGACTGTCTAGACGCCCGGTCAAGAGAACCGCCGCAGGCAGTGCGCTTTGCGTCATCTCCGTCGTGAGTTCGCTGGAAACCGCTTCTCGTCTCGCTCTATTTTCAAACACGCTTGTACCGGTCGGCGTGGCTTGTTTCGACCTCTGTCTCGAATTGATTGGAGCTCGCTTTCTGTCTCTCGCGCCAGCGTGTCCCTTCTAGCGTGTATCGGGTGGGGTCTCAAGTGAGAGCGTGTGTGAGCGCGTGGATGTGAGCTGGTGAGCGTGTGAGCACGGTGAGCGTCCGCTGAGTTCTCTCGCCGAAGGTTAATTCCTGCCCCGCCTTGAACGGAGGGCTCTCTCGACCGCCGCGAGACTCGTAAGGGCGAGATTGCGCTCTGCTGGCGCGGGGTCTCGCCTCTATCGACGACGGCTGTTTCGGGATCGTTGTTGAACGCGGAAAGCTCGCGCTGTTGTCGCACATGTAACGGCGCCGGCGAGAATTTCTGGGGTGGTTCACCTGATGGAATTAACGCTAACCCGTGTCAGCTTCGGCGTCTGTGCGGCAGAGGGCAGTGCGATCGCCTGCTCCGTGACTCCCGGGCTGGGCCAGCCGACGAGTTGGAGCGAGCCACCCGTGTCGTCAACAATACATGCGGTAGGGTAGAGGCCGAGTCTGTGAGACGACGAGAGGCGAGTGAGACAGAGTGTGGTGGGGGAGGGGCGCTTACAGTGTGCGACTGTAGGAGGGTAGGCCCAGAGCTGAACAGATGATAGCACTGCTGTCTGCTAACTTAAAGGGACCCTCCCACCTTAACATTGGATTTGAGTTGAGATAGCCAAAATGGGGTCCCTGGCTCACAATTACCGGTTTCGGCACTCACAACATCGAGAAATGCCTTAAATCGGAAATATTGAATTTCAAAATTGCAGCGTTTTGATTCAGAGGGGCTAATGCTTAGGAATACCCCTCTGAATGTGTGACGTCAGCGCAGATATCTAACGATTTTTAAATGTTTGACTAAAACGTTTTGTAGCACGCGGTGGTATATGCTATTTGCGCGCAACATCTGCCGCAAACGCCGCACTTCTAAAATAAAGTCGCTAGAAACAGCGGAGATCCCAAAAAAGTAAACAAAAGTAAAAGTCTAATGTCTTGAAAACCGGTGAATATTTTTCGGTGAAATTTGGTAGATATTCGTTTTCGCTCTTTCTGAACCGAGCGACATCCCTTTCATGCCAATTCATAAACTTTTTTGAAGGTGGGAGGGTCCCTTTAAGTCTAACGGTTGCGCAATAGACATCGCTCTTTTATAAACACATCGAACAAACACACCACATCGCTCTTTGTTACAATAAGATGCATAAGATTGCCCTCCATGCCACCTCCCGGTTTAATGACCGATGTGCTCGTATTTGACAATCTCATACACATTTGAATTGTTCAAAACGACTTTACCATGTATAGCGACAACTATTCCGCTAGGTTTAAGTCGGGTATCTATCATCACCGTTCAATTACACGCAGCTACCTTCACAGCTATTTTCCAGCCCACCTGTTCTCCCCAAATACATCCCCACCTCCCCAATCATCCGCTGTCGTTTTTTGCCGTCTTTCTGTGTCACCTCTGGCCCGCTCCCAGCCATCACTTCCGCGTGCGTGCTCCCCAGCGTAAACACCACGGGACGTCCTTGATCGAATTACTGGACAGACACGGACATTGGCTCGACGGCGGCTCCTCGGACTACCTACCTTCCTTTTCGGTGCGGTCCTATCCAGGGTCATAAAGTGTGCGATTGTGGAAGTTAAGACGTCCCTCTCCCCTGTCCTTTCCAGGGTTCTGTGATGTACGTACGCTAGTGGAAGTCGGGGCGTCCCTTTCCATGTCCTCTAGAAGGTTCAATGGTATATGTTAGTGGAAGTTGAGCGGTCCCCCTCTCCTGCCCTGTCCAGTGTTCTTTGATGTATGCTAGTGGAAGTTAAGACGTCCCTGTCCTACCCAGACTCCTGTGGTACGCGTTAGTAGAACTCGAGAGGCACCTTATCCTCACTAAAGTCCAAAAGTATGCGTTAGTGGAAGTTGAGAGGTCCTCCCCCCTGCCCTGTCTCCACGGTCATGTGGTACCTACATGTTAGTGGAAGTTTGGGTTGGGTTAGGGCCGGGGGTGGACTCAGGACTTGAAAGACGCTCGGGTAATGTTGGGTGGGATGTGGAAGCCACTCAGCCGCTGAGTGCAAAGTTCAAGTGTGCTGCAAGAATACGGAAACAGGGGGCTGGTTTTACTTTTCTATCGTGCCGTCAGGACTCGCCGGGTTGAAAACGAAGTTATCATATGTAATTAGCGCAATGTTTCATCAAACGAACAACTACAAAAGACGCCTTTCGGCGTTCGATGCCGTTGAATTGGAAGCTGCCATTTTGTTTGAATTCCTCATCGAGTAATGATAAACTAAGATCCAATCGAAGATAAGTATAAATTACGGTACCGAGTAATTCGTCAATGAAATTAGCTTTGGCTCAGCAACATGCAATGAATGCCTGCACACTTGGCAGCCATCATCGAATCCTCTAAGGCGTTTTTCGTCTCCTATATTGCCCGGAGATCTGGCTGGTAGGCAACAATTCTCCGTACTGCCTAATCACAGAGGAGGATGTAGCTTCCCGGAAAGAGTGGCCGAAAAACTAAAAGCATTTAGGACGATCATCGCCCGCCTGAAATGCTAGCTGTTTTGTACGTAATGAGGGATTCTTTTCCATTTGGGTCTCGCTCAGGTAGAAAACTAAAGCTAACTTGTGAACGTAATCAGCAGAAGAATGAATCAGAAGTGGAAGAAACCGAGTGCGCGCGACTAAAGAACTCGTATGTTGGAAAAGCAGTATTTTATTTTAGAACACCAAAGAATACCTATCCGTAAAAGTCACTATAATAGCCCTCAACGACGTTTTCCGCAGTCACTACATAAGCGTGGTCGCCAGCATCTGACCCTCCTAGTTCGATCCCTCTGACCTCCCTCATCGGCATTTCACTCTCGCCCTCTCCGACCCGACTCGTCGCCCCAATCCAGACGTCCCGCGGCGCTGGGTTGTATCCTATGTAACCTCTCGGTGTCCGCAGCACACACGGGCTCTATGACCGAGCGCCGGGGCAGCTCATTTCGACCAGCCCGGCGCCGCGCGGGGGAGCGGCGGATGGTCGGCGGATTCAGGAGCCGGGCTATATTGCGGGAGTTGTGGGAAAGGTAGGGGGTAGTTGTGGGTGTGGGGGGGAGGGGAAGCGCAGCAACAGGAACGTGTGGGAGAGTGGAAAAACCTGTACTATCGTCTATCGATCAAAAGTAAACCAATGTGAGTTAACCTGAGCAGCGAATAGCTATCATACTTGTGGGTATATATCTGGAAAGGGGGGGGGGCTGATGAATTGAACGCGTCTTTACCGGAATTTACGCATCATTTGATAAAAGATGAATGGTTTGGGCGCCCACCAGCTCTCAGAAATCCATCCCATTCGACGCCTAGAGAATCAGCAGATTGTAAGGATAGGTACCGGTATCCAAAGTCATAGGTACCTACCGTACCATACCATACCACACGGAACTTACACCATTTGCAGATTATTGCGAGCATCCACTTGGGATGATACGTAGGTACGTACCTAAGTGTTTTGAAGTAGTGGTGGGAGAGCGAACTTCGATATTGGGACACAGTGTATGGAGACCGGTTCTTGCCCATGGTAGGGTACCCATTTGAGGTACAGTCCACCGCTTGGGCAATGTGAGGTGCCAGTAGTTGTCAAGCTTTGCATCTTTATCTTATCCTTCGCCCGGAGGGGGTCAGGGGCGTTTTTGGCCACATCTGCCAGTTTTTTTCTTTGCGTGCGTTAGGAAACTTTGTATTGCTTATGATGCATCAATTTCACATCGTGTGTGAAATTTTTGACCCCAGATCACATAAGGTCAGGTCACCAGGTCAAGTTAATTAGTGACCTCTAAAAAACGTGATTCTGTCATTCATGCAGTTTACATCCCAAAAGTTTGAAACTCAGGCTATTGCATGAGAAAATCAATGCAAACAACTCGTAAATTTCGGAATTTTGCGATCGGTGCCCTAAGGTCAGATCAATTTTGTGACCTCCCCATTACCAATCAGTCAATGGGAGCAAATTGAAATGCTCTTCTGCATTTCTTCTTTGGACGGAAACACCGTCACCATCAAACACCGGGAAATGAGTAATGGCACACTGTCTCGGAAAATCATGCACCTTTGACCTCTTGTATGTCCCTGAGGTCATCTCAGTTCATGAAACATCTCGAACAGTCTTTTACTATAATTTTAGATAGAAACAGGACCCGAGGGTAGATTCCCCTCACAAGAATCTGAGGACTTGCTTAGGAGTCTGAGGGCTCGTGAGGACGGTGATGCGCCGAGCCAGGAAAAGTTGTTGTCCAAATCGGTAGCAAAAGTTCGTGAAAATTTCATATTTGGTGACCTCCAGTGACCTCATACATGACCTGATTGAAAAATGATCTAGGTATACTTTTTCTGAACAGGTTAGGAACTATTTTTCAGACTACCTGACATGAAATTTGAAATATAGCTTCAGTACCATCATCCTTATAGCTGCAAGCTCATCTTTTGCTGTCTTCCTCTGGATCACTCCGTATTTATAAATCGTCAGTCAAAGCCATCGGTTGAGATTGGCAGAACCTCACATTACTTTAGCTGCGGGCTGTACCTGCGCATCAAAACTTGCTGTGGACGTTTTAACTTCGAGTTCTCTGATTTTCTGGTCCGGTTTCTCAACTGAGTTAGAAGTAGAACATCTAAATTTAGCTTGCTGTCAACCATACTATTCTCTGAACGCCTTGTGTATTTAATGAGACATTTACAGAACAGCATTTGCAGAATTGCATGCTTAGGCATACTGATTGCACACCCGCTGTTGAAATTACCGGCCCAATCCGAAAAGGCATTGACAGCAAAGGTGTTTGCAATAAGCGTGCATTATAAGTACTTGTAACCAACAATTCAAGCGCTATGACCTTGCACTATTAATATTGTTTTTAGTTCACACTTCACATTATGAGAAACAGCAAGATATCGCGGGTGAGCAAAATCATCAGCGTGTGCAAGCGGCGGCGCCCACGTGCCGTACTAATAGCGACCCACAAGCGTTGTGTCGTGATAACGGATCCGTGGCATTGTTGTTGGACGATTGGAAAGGTATGTTCCACTGTTTAAAGCCAAGATGTGTGAAGCTCAAATTGTAGACGTTGGTCACTGCCAGCTCGGCTTCTGCCACAGCCAGGCTGTCGGAGCGCCCCGGTGGCAATATTGGCCTTTTTGTCAGTGGGGCCCATTGGTCCTGACGCGAAAGTGGGGACGACGGTATTTGTTCGCACTATACCCACGGGGCTTAGCTTCATCTCGATCTTCTCTCCATGCCAGTATGCAAAACACATGGCTTAGTAAATCGCTGAAAGAAGGCTAGACGCAACGCAAGTCTAGAAAACCTTGAAATCGAAGTGACAGCTTTTCATAGCTGCTTTACGAGTAGTGTCCCAATTCTCTCCAATCTCCCCTGCATCATTCCAAAATGTCCGTAGGTATTTCTAATGACGTTGTCGTTCACTGCGCCCCTCAAAGCGCGCGGGACCACCCCCGGGCGGGGCCTCACGCAGCGAGGTAGGGGAAAGGGGGGGAGGAGGGGAGGGCGACAGGCGAACCTCTGCTGAGCGGTGATTGGCTGCCGTGTGGCCTTGAACGAGAGGTGGTCACGTGACTTGCCGCCATCCGTCTGGTCGGGATGCGAGACAGCGCCCCGGGCGAAATCAGTTTGTGTGTTGTTGGCAAGTGCCTGTTGGTGTTTACTGTTTGTTACAGTGGTTAGTGGTTATAACTGGATACCTAGTTACGGAGAAACGAACTGTTCGGAAGAAAGCGGCACAACCTGGAGTGCACTGGATCTTTACCAAAACCAGTGAGTGTTATTTTATACCTATTCTTGAAAATATCGAGCCTATTCCAATTCCGGGTAAACTGTGTCCACAGCTTAGCGCGATGGATTCAACTGACCACTGCAGCAAGATACATGGGCGGCAATTATGAAACGATGCATACAATGTAATGGTTTTCCATGGGCCAATGCTATGCATTGTATGAGATTGTAACGTCCCCACGGGAAAAATGCATCACCATTTGAATTATGATTAATTTGTTTCCTGAACCATCCGATGACGGTTTCAGCGATCATTGAAAACGGCGCAATCGGCAATTTGGGGCAATCATTTTGTGCTTCCTCATCCGCACGGTCGTGGTGGGTAAGTTCACCGGTAAATGTGTAGATGAAGTAGGTACGGTGATGATAAGCCGAAACATAATCTAACGTGATCTAACCTTACCTACTGAACTACAACCTTGAACCTCCCAACCTACAACCTACAAACCTACAAGCTAAAGCCTACAACCTACAACCTACAACCTACAACCTACCAAGCTTCAACCTACCAACTTACCTACCGTACTTCATTTACACATATACCGGTTCATCAATGCCAATGATAATTGTACACGGTATAAATACACATGCATCAATGGCCGCTGCACTTTAAATCCGTTCTTTCTCGGGTTTGCTAGACTATAGTTAGTTGCTCCCACTTCCCAGTGAAGTTGACACAAAGTTTTGCGCTCTTTCTGAGTGCTAACTGCTATGGATGTCATTTGGCAATGCATTTTTATTCTATTCTACTTCCCAAAAATAATCACATTTATAACGGCTAACTACTTGAGGTCACCACTTACCTACTTATAGGCGTTACAACGCCTCTAGTTCTTACCCTTTATGACCCGAATAACCTCTCGCGAGGAGTTAGATTTGTTCGCACCAAAGCCTTATGGCGTGATTACGTCCCCCATAATCACCCGTCCAGTCCCAGGACACGTGTCGACATGACGTTATTTCCTGTTAAAGGGACCCTCCCACCTTCAAAAAAGTTTATGAATTGGCATGAAAGTGATGTCGCTCGGTTCAGAAAGAGCTAAAACGAATATCTACCAATTTTCACCGAAAAATATTCACCGGTTTTCAAGATATTAGACTTTTACTTTTGTTTATTTTTTTGGGATCTCCGCTGTTTCTAGCGACTTTATTTTAGAAGTGCGGCGTTTGCGGCAGATGTTGCGCGCAAATAGCATATACCACCGCGTGCTACAAAACGTTTTAGTCAAACATTTAAAAATCGTTAGATATTTGCGCTGACGTCACACATTCAGAGGGGTATTCCTAAGCATTAGCCCCTCTGAATCAAAATGCTGCAATTTTGAAATTCAATATTTCCGATTTAAGGCATTTCTCGATGTTGTGAGTGCCGAAACCGGTAATTGTGAGCCAGGGACCCCATTTTGGCTATCTCAACTCAAATCTAATGTTAAGGTGGGAGGGTCCCTTTAACCATTACAGACGCACATTTCTTACGACCATTAGGCAAAATTCGACCATTAAATCGCAGGCGATAAATGCAGTTCAGCATTTGGCTGGCGCGTGCAACCACGTCAATGCATTATGCAATGCTCGTACATGCTTGAAATGCGTCAAGTCTGGCTTTTTCCGCCACAGCCATGCTTTTTTATCTACAGTTCTTCGCATTCTAGGCGCGCAATTGCTTCCTTTTCAAATTTCAATCACTTTATCATTCGAGTTAACTTGGTTCCTTGAAACAATAAAAAATATTCAGCATTATTCCAGTTAAAATTAAGCTGGAGTTATGAGAGTTTATAGTGGCCTCTTTATCAGTCTGTATCCATTGAATATGAATCGAGCAACACCCGCAGTGAAGTTACAACTTGAGTCCTGACTAAGAGCTGAGTTAGCTGGGAGGGGAGATGTCTCTATAATCCCCTGGGGACTGCACTGACTGGTTCACGGGGTCACTGACCTGACCGGGGCTTTAACCCGCGCCCTGGTGGGGTCTGTTTATAACGCGACCTGGTGGGGGGGGGGGGGCTATTTTTTGCCCCCCTCGTATCTCCGAAACTACTGGACGGATCCGCAAAATTCAAACGGCGTTCGATAGCCCTGTCAAATTTGCCGAAAGAAACTAAATTTCATTGAGCTCGGGGTCACCGATGACGTCACAGGTCAGGTCAAAGATGAAATGTTTCACCGTTCACGGGTCTTCTAGGGAATGCGCTATAACACCGAAGAAAACGCATTTTGTCGAGAATCAGCGATAGGGCGTCAGGTGCCTAGTACATATGTTGCTATAAGAGGTCACTGACAATACCAGGTCAGGTCACAGGTCAGGTCACCAGGGGTCACAGCCCACAGGTCAGGTCACATGAACCTAACTTTAGGTACATGGTTGTGCGATGCATGTTTTATGGCCAATTTTTCATTTCCAACTCAATGGTGTTGGTTATAAGACTATCAGGTACGACTTAGGTCACTTTCTGGTGAAGGTCAGGTCAAGGTCAGGTCAAAAAAGGGCAAATTTTAAACTTGATAGTTTTGCATAAAATGGGTATTGATTCGATGCAGCTCGTCACGGGGAGTCTAATGGTGGTCTTTGTTTTGCGCTACGAGGTCTAGAATTGCTAAAAATCAAGTTTGAAAATTTGACGTCATCAATTTTGAACAGTTTTTTCGCTATAATTTCGCCAAAAAAAGAGGTATCAATCTCAAATTTGGTATGTGGATAGAAGGCGGTAAAAACTATCACACATATTCCGGTTTTTGCGAAATTCAAAAAACTTTTGGGATTTTTCGGCTATTATATTCAAAAAATATATTTTTTTGTTTTTTTGGGGGTCAAAATCCAAAAATTTCAAAAATCCGAGATAACAGTTTTGTAGCCCTGGCAATTCTACAGCCTTTATTTTTTATCGTTTTTCTGTATTTGCAAAGCTATAGGCCTGACAGCTCTTCCCGCGAAACCCTTTTTTGGGTCGAAAACGGCAGAACATGACGTCACTCTGACGTCATTTATGGCCAAACTATCATAGCCTTTGGAAAATTTTTGGTCACAGTGTGTAAAATTGATGGCCGGGAGGGTACTGAAAGTTTGGTGACGATCGGCGCAGCGGTTCTGGAGATATATCGAAAAGTCTGGAGGGGGGGGGGGCAAAAAATAGCCCCCCCCCCCACCAGGGCGCGGGTTAAAGGTAGTGTGCCAGCTTTCCTGGACCACATGGAGTTAATGACCCGGATAAGGAGAACCGGATTTTTAGAACTTATCCATACCTTCAAAACTCATGGAAACGTCTTAAATTCTTCAAATTTTGAGTACCCCAGTGCGAAATTCGCCCCGACGGGTTGTCGGTCGTACCCCAACCACATTTCACACCACTATGAACAATAAATGCACACACTAGAATCGCTATTACCGATAGGCTCATCCAATCAAGTTTCGATAAACCCGTTCATCATCATCTCCTGCGGTTTCGAACACGCCTGTTAGGTGGCTTCTGATGCTCGTCGAGGTCGGAATTTCCAAATACGCTGCTCATACTTTGTGGTGCGGTGGTGGTGGTGCGTCGGGCCGCGCGCTCTGACTTCGGCCAAGAAAAATGTGTCAGCTGATCATTGTCATTTCTGCCACTTTCGTGTGGTGAAATGGGGTCATAATTTAAGAGATGGCTGTTTCATATCAATTATTTTACATAAAATCATATTTCAAACCATAAATTAATGTTCGACAGCCAAACTAAAGAAACAATACCAATACAGGCTTACAGTTTAAGTTCGACATTGTGTTGTCTACGATTAGACAGCTGATAACTCATTCCCGTACGTCGGAACTCTATAATGACCTTTGCTTATTGTCACATGTGCGCCGCATTCGCGATTGTTGCCGACGCCTGTTTGCAGGTCAGCCCACTACAGTTGTTATACATATCGAAAAACCGATAAACTTTTAGGCGAAAAAAGCACTATTCCAGGCCCATTTTTGATTTTTTGCGATATTAGGTAAAAACAGAAGCTTCTTATCCTAGAAAAAATAAAATGGGAAATCTTTGAAAGGTGGCACACTACCTTTAATTGTCATCAAAACCTTTCTGTCTTTATTAGAGATAAACTATTTCGATGCCGATCATTAGCACAATTATCCCCATTATTATCAAAATCTTTTCACGGGCATCGATAAAATAACTGGAGGAAAAATAATTTTCCAATATACGTTGAGGATCAAAGCCCATAGTATTTCTAGCCCAGAGCCAACCTAGCAAGCAGACCGTGCCATTACGAGCCATCCTAGTGTTCTTTGCGCTCTGTCGCTAATCACCATCACTGTGTCCGGTCACTGTGTCCTGTGCCGGACCAATTAACCGATATCCAGCGGTAGATTTAACTCTTCTTGTTATCATGGTTCGTAGCTTCTATCGATTTATCAGACTCGACACGGCGTTACTGTTAGAGCTAGCTATAGGTTGTACATACCTACTCCCGTTTCTGTTTAGGTGAAATCCATGGCTCGCCGAGGACTAGACTCATTGAGGACTCATCGAGGACTCGCCGTGGACTCGCCACACTCGATGAGGACTTATTGAGGATTCCATCGGACTCGCATCTTCGTGGGTCGTTATGACAGGCTGATACCGACTTCAGGCCCGGCGACTTAAGGCGCTTATTCAGGTGAGTCCGTGGCCCGCGGTTGCCACCGTTATTTGAATGCATTAGCGCTTATCTACGAGTACACAGGCATACGGTTTTCAATATTCACTGGAAAGTGGAGTGGTTTGCGTATAGTGCAATACTTCTTCCATAAACCATAGCGAGACTTGGGCAAACAATGGACATGGGTTTGAATGGGAAGTGGTCTTCACCGTGCCTGTCAACGAATCGATAAACGCAAATGGACTGCAAATATTCATTGTGGAATGTAGAAAGGACTAAGGAGCTAACAATTTTGCGCACCTGAGTGGGATTAGACGAAGATTTCACAAATCACAGGTCTTAGATATTCCTTTATCTCATTGAATCTCTAAGAGCCGTATCCGGTATCCCACATCTTAGTATACAATCATCCGCATACCCGCCCACTACCTAGCTACATTGTAAAAATTGTCGACAGTTGCATGTATCTTGAGGCAATTACATGGTAAGAATTATTGATAAAAGTGTAGTAAAAGTTTCCAATTTTTTTCACCGTCCCACCACTGAATTCACTGCCTCTGTAGTTAGCCAGCTTCAGAGCACCCGCCCAAAAACTTGACCTCCACTCCCCTCTCCTGACCTGTGCTGACCGCAGACTCGGTCAGACCAGCCGCCCCCCTCCCCCCTCTATCCCCCCCCCTCTATCCCCCCCCCCGGGTGGCCGGTAGCGGGAAGTGGGCTGGACCGGGGCCTCGACAGCCCGTCGGCGGCTGACTGGCTGTGTGTCGAGCGGCGTTCATTGGGTGCCCCAGGGCACACTGTTTGTCCGGCGGTCTGATATGGACCGTCATTTCGGGGCCAGTGAGTCGACCACTCGAGTGGCGGGCGAGCGGCTGGTGCTTTCATGGTACGGTGAGGATGTACTGGTGGTACTCCATGGTATGGATGGTACCGTGGGATGGCAGGCTGGTACTTTCATGGATAAGGCTGGTATGTCTGGTACCTATGGCATAGAATGCTGGTGCTTTTACGGTACGGTGGAAATGGAATTTGAACCGGGTAGTTTTCACGATACCGAGACAGCCAATGCTGCAATGGTGTCGCAAAGTCCTGTATTTTGTCCCGTAAGTTCTGTATTTTGTATAATTTATATCTTCCATTTTTCCTTCCTAGATAAGTTGATTTCGGTGGAGATGACGGGGTGAGTATGGTATAGCAGGTGAAGACCTGACCTTTCAATACAATTTGAAAAGGCATCATTAGAGTTGATCAATGATTCCTTCTTCTTACCCTATGTAAGATCCGCCCAACCGATTTCGTCTGAAACATTGAAACGATCCAATATTCACTGCGAACATTTTTTAATGGAAACTTGCGGGCGCACTGCTGGACGGGCAGTACGGGACAGTCTGTCACCATGCGGTAATGTCTGTCAACACGCGTCTCTGAACCTCGGAGCCGGCATCCCAGACAGCACATCCCGACAAACACAATGGACCACAACACAAACAGTAAACACCATGCAAACACAAACACCGCGTCAGCATTTATGTCGTCTGAGTCAAGGATTCTCTCTATAGACTTAACACCAGGGGGAGGCACTCGCCTTGGCCGTATATGGGCCAGAATGTCTAACGGTTTCCGCCAGGGTATATTGAACTAGGGGGTAGGACCAAGTTTAGTAGGCATGATCTCAGCAATTATTTTCTTTTATATGGCGGTTTTTATTATCACAATATTATTTTTGATATCATGAAGTTTGTATATCTCGGTTTTACGAAAAATAGTAGGGCAACAAAGATAAATTTCGCGAAAAAATAATTTTAGTTGGAAACATCCATTCTGGTATGCAAAATTCAGTATGAAGCCCAGTATATTGACCGTCTAGTGTGCTTCCAAAGCTGAGTACCTGATATCAACAGGAGTTGTTTACTATTTTGCCTTACGTTGCTAGGTGGTTGCTAGGGAGCTAAGGATACTCTCTTGCGCGATCATTTGCACTTATTTTTCCTCATTATATTGACATATGGCTGTTTCTGAGACCTAACTCATGCTAAGAAAAAAGCAGTTTTCTTAAAATGTGTATTTAAGTGCCGTAGTATTAACACAGCTCTGCAATTCGGCTTAAATATCTACAAAATCCTGACTTCCCGGAAAATTGTTGGTGGTGATGGGGATCGAGCCCGTCGATGAAAAGTAAGTCAATATTCAAAGGCTTCAAAACGTTATTTCTTGTTGTTCTGTGAAATAGCAATGCAAAGACCGATGATAGTGCCAGTGTTGAGCTTTCCAATGACGCATTGCAATTAGTAGCAAGGTTTTTATCACCTAAGATATCTTCCATCAAATATTAAAATTCTGCCATTGTCTTGCTGTAGAACAGGGTTACTTTCAGTCTCTTGGGAACACGATTTGCCGGTCTCAGATAGAAAAACACTTCAAAAAGCGGTAATAGACAATGAAATTCCCAATCTGATAGCATCTCGGGTTTTTATGTATCCTGTCTAGAATTTTCATAAACCAGACGTAAAAATGGCCAATTTCGTCAAATTCCGAATTTTTGCCATCGGGTCTAATGTAAAGCACGGCTACTTTCAGTCTCTTGGGAACACGATTTCCGTACCTCAGATTGAAAAACACTTCAAAAGTCGCAGATAGTAGACGATTTATTCTACAAGATAGCATCTCGCTTTTTTCTGTATCTGGTCATGTATCTTCATAAAACCCTCTCAAATATAGTCAATTTAGCATTAAAGTCTATGGATTTAGTAGAATTTTCATATCCGACTAGATTCGGGCTACCATGTCTGTTGACCGGGGGCCGGTTTCCGCCATGTTGTGCATACCAAAGTCTTGAAAAAATGATCACTGCAATCAAACTGCAAGCATGAAGCAGCAGCACTTTTGAGTAGTGTACCTCTCACTTAACTGCACCTCTGCTACCGTACATGCAATTTATATTTCTGGTATACACAACATGGCGGAAATCGATAGACAAAAACAAGTCACCAATGCTCCTTCCAGTATACAGGGTGATCCAAAAAATTTGGAACCCCTAATTTAAAATGTCTATAAGTTCGAAAGTATTCACTTTATTGACAAATTGCGAACTCCATTAGAAAGAGCAGTAAATTCTCTATAAAATAACGTCAAGTTGGTGCATGTTTGTTGTTAAGCATTGGCACACTATTAGCTTTTGGAATGAGCGTCAGAAAACTGAGTGAAACGAAATCGCCAAATTTAACAATGCGCTGAAATCCGTTAGCACTCGATCTGTTGTCTTTTTGCGAATAACACCACTTCCAAATTCAATTTTATTTCATAAAAGTTAACACAGAAGCACACGGTAGAACAGATACACGCGTCCTAACTTCCGCTGTTTATCACAGCATGTGCTCAACGCGAGCTCCGGGGGCCGTCACGCAGACCTGCAGTTGCTTGGGGACAGCTCCGACTGCGCGGGCCAGCAGTCTCTGGGACAACTGGTCCCAGCAGGCCGTCAGCCTTTCCTTTCCTTACAATAGCACGTGAATGAGCTATTTTTATTGATGAACCTCCAACAAGCGACAAGGTCAGAACAGCAAACCGTCAATCACTGATTTGCGCATAATGCTCAAAACCGTTTCACTGAGTTTCGTGACACAAATTTTATAGGCATATGTCTAGGGCAATATTTATAATAATAAGTAAGTACAATCAACTTGGTTTTATAGAGAATTGAACGCTATTTCTAATGATGTTTGCAATTTATCAATCAAGTGAAAATTTCCTGACTTACAGACATTTTAAGTTAGGGGTTCCAATTTTTTTGGATCACCCTGTATATTAGAGTTCAGTGCTTCACACCGGGGCGGCTTCCTGCCTAACCTGCGAACACAAGTCTCGTGACGTGATGTGTGGCGCACTTCCTCCGTGCCGCGATAGGCGCCCTTCCTGTGACCGTGGAGGCGGCGACATCCTGCCGTCCAGGGGACAGGACGGTGACCGTGGTGAGCCGGCAGAGCGTCTCTGGCGATCAGCGGGTCAGGCCGCGCTGGCCGTGCCGCTGACCAGGCGAGGTCACGGGGTTTCACGCGAGGGCACGGAGTCCCCACCCGCCATGTGTCCCACAAGAGCGTGGTTTGTGTGGAAGTCGGTCGCGCTGGGTGTGGTGTTGGCGTGTGCCTCGGCAGGGGCGAAGAACTGGCAGGATGACTGCGTGTTCAGTCCGAGCGCCGAGAACGCCGTCAGCGCCGAGTGCGAGTTCAGGTCGATCGAGGTGAGTACCTACTCGAGTAGGACTGGGTGTGATGATGGGGGAGGCTTGCGAGGATAAAAGTTGTGAAGGAGATGGTCTGTTTTGGGCTCCATTATTTATGATAGTGGGGATGGATTGTGCATGAGTGTTTTTCAGGCTATATTTGGCTGTCACATGGAGGTCACATTGTGCAGGCACTCAAAATAGATATGAAAGTGATGTGGTGATCCAGATTTAAAATGAAATGAAATGCTGATTCAGGTAGGATACGACCGGCCTTTCTTTCTCAAAGTGGTGCTGGAAACGCCCATGTTGAATCTATTTTTTTTTTTAATGTACCATCCAATGTGACATTTTGTCAGCTTAAACATGTTTTCTTGGAAACCTTCCAAACGGGGCCTTCTGAGGCCACCCTCACAAAAACTTTGATTTTTCTACCCATACAAGTATTTCGCCGCAACATTTATGTGCAGGAAGTAATTTTGTCGAGCAATGCAGTATTGTGAAGCATATCGTTAGCCAGGGTAGCTTCCTCTTATTTCCATCTGATATTAATCTTTATTTTCTGAACACAGCAATTACATTTTTCTTTGTGTTTTTTTCAGACACATATTCGGTTGGACAAACCATCGTCAATTGAATCACTTCGCATCACCAGAGGACGAAATCTGTTCCTAGATGAAGGCGTTCTTGCAAGTTTCACGAGTCTCCGGAGCATCTATATAACAGGCATCGACATTTTGTCTATTCGCCGCAACAGCTTGGTTTCTGTCATAGAACAAAGAGCCATTGAACTCGCTGTTGAACAGGTGGATATAGTGGCTTTGGATCCGGGAGCCTTGTCTGACTGGCGTCATCCCGAATCAACAATATCCATGAAGAGCATTCGGCGACTCTCTATCTCGAAGCAAGGCTTGGCGCCCAACTCTACATTCAAGGACGTGACTTTTGAGAATATTCCAGTCCTTTACATGGAACCGGTGGCTATTCAGTCCAGAATTGGGCAGCTGAAGCTACAGAACTTATCCCTTTCGGTCTGTATGAAAGATGCCTTCAGTGGCCACATTGGACACTTATCCCTCAGTTCCGTCTCCAGTGATAACGTCAAAGAAAGCTGCATCAGCGCAACGTCCGGGTGGAAGAGTATATCGGTACGCTCCAGCCGCCTAAGTTATATCGAAGCATCCGCTTTTCACGGATCCGTCGAGAACGTCCTGATCGAGACCAGCTCTCTGGGTGACGTACAGCCTGGGGCATTTGAGCTGACAGTAGCTCGATTCTCTCTCGCCTCATGCGACATCGATAATCTCGGTGAGCTCGCTCTCAAAGTGAAAGCAAATCAATCCATTTCTCTGCACAGTCTTCAGGTAAACAAGATGCAGGGGAACGCACTACAGGGTCTGACTATCCTTCAAGACGACAGCCATCGCAGACCTGACGACGAACTTCCTCAGGTGTGTCTCAGCGCGTTGACAGTGAACGATGCCTCCGAGGACGCTCTGACTCTGTCGGAGGACTCTCCTGTGTCTCTGTACGGTCGCGTGTGTCCCTCCGAGGCGGTGGCGGCACGGGAGCACACGCAATGCATCGGGGAGAAGAGCCCGGCGCTGGTATCCATCGGCGTCTTCAGAGAGCGGTGCTGCTCTGACGATCTGGGCAGCAAGTCGCCCGCCTGTCCGAGCTTGGCGTGGGTTCCCTACCTGGCCGCAGCTGTGGTGCTCGTCGTCCTTGTGCTGGTTGCGTTCTTCTGCTACAGGAGACAGCTGCGTGCCAAACGATGGCAGGTGGCGCGAAGAACGGAACATAATAGCCTCAGCATCGTCCCCAGTGTGAGAGGCCTCGGAAGGGACAAACTCAACCCCGGTTCACCTAACCGTGCCGCTGCCGCAGGCAGTGGTCCCGGAAACATGAGTGATGCCAATAGCCCGGAAGACGTCTTTGAAGAGGCTGAAGGACGGGGAGAACGGGGAGATTCAGGCCCACTTGCAAGCTGGCTTCAAACACTCCGAGAGACAGTGCCCCGACTGTCAGAGGGAGGCTGTCCAGAGACGCTGGAGATGCTGGAAGCTGGTGGATGTAGTGAGCAAGGACCTTCTCAGAAAACTGCTTTGCGAAACAATAAGTGTCCTAATGTCCAGGCTGAATCATCAGGTGAAGAGGCTGGGTCAGACACCGAGTCCGTTCTTCATGAGAGCACACAACATTCCGAAGCCGGGAAAGGCCAGAATTGGAAGCCAACTACCAGCACAGATCCGCAGCATTCCATCGAGAAAGACGCGCTAGACGAAGCTGTCCCCGAAGTGACTGTGACTGACGCAGACAACTGTCATCAGAAGAGTGACGAGGGTGATGGAGCTCATCTCTCCCATAAAGTAACGAAGAAGGCACCACAGTCCAGTAACTCGACCTTCGGGTCCAGCAAGGCGTCCAAGCAGCCATCCGAATCGAAACAAGAAATGCCAGTGTATGCGACGTCCACAAAACAGAAGCCTTCTCATATGACAGGTCAAATTTCACGCCAACTTTCCGCTTCCTTGGAGGTGCTATCAGCTCGCACAGATTCCTCCCAAAACTTCCACGAGGGGGACAGTGCCATCCCTTCCAGAGGCGCCTGCACTACGCCTTCTGTGGGAAAACCCATGACCTCGGGACGACGACCAACTGAAGTTGAGTACGCCGAGGTTTTCAACTCACTGCCCAGGGTGCCTAACACCGATCCGGAGCACCGCCGTCGCAGATCGTCCGTAGATTCTAACCTCTACTCAGACGTCTATCAAGCTCTAGGTACGGATGTGCGCTACACTCCAGATCGTCGTGGACCAAGAAGAAATTCGGCTGACCGCGATGAAGTGTACGACGACCTGCTTGACACGATGAACTCAAACCTCGGCCAGAGGCAGATGGCATTGGCTAGAGATGTTTTTCAAGGAGGAGCACCGTTGATGCCATATCCTGAGCACGTCGCAGAACATGTGCTGCCCCACTTGGGCAGGGGGGACATGCAGGGCGGTGCACCATCTCACGGCCCGAGACTGGTCGAGTCTCCTCTTTATGTGGGCGCTGATGGAGCAACGCCGATCAGTAGCTACTGTACGGTACCTCGGAGTAGATATGTCTATGTGGAGAAGTCTGAGAGAGACCATCCAGATCCTGGGAGAGCCGGCACAACGACTCGCGCGAGCTATCTCTACGCTGAAATTTCAGATTTTGCTCCATCTGTGAGACAGAGCCACGGACAAATCCCCACCTACGCGACAGTTTCGAAAACTCGTCGGCAGCCAAAGCACAGCGATGACCACAAGGCCAAAGGCTGGTCTTCGTGGAATCCATTTGCAAAGAAAAATCGCGGAGAAAAGGTCGGAACTGAGAGGCACCGGAGGCGCGCTAAATGAGCTCTGCGATGTCAGCCGCCGAAGGTGGTGAATTCACCACGGATGCAGAACATTCAGTTGAGCCTTTTCTACTAGCTAAGTCTACAGTAGATATTTTCGCGTCGTTAATGCATTGAGTGAGGCTTTAAGTTGTAGCATACTCAGCGGTCGGTCAAATGTGTGGCTGTTTTCTGATATATCTGTGCTAGTTGTGCAGCGAAACGCATTTTCTCAGCTGGTGAAATACATTAATGGGTGGCATGCTTTGTCATTAGGTCTGCTGATCTGAGTATTCTTGCTTTTTAGTATGTTTGTTTCTTCCACCATTCATTTTTCGCCGTGCATGAGCCTAACTCTTCTTTATTCTTTCATGATTATTCAGCTTATTTTATTGTTCAGTTCATTTTTCGAAGGCTGAAACATGGCATAATCACTGCTGACATAAATGTGGTCTTTTGATGTTCTTATTTGTTTATACACAGCATCGATTCGGTTACTGATGGCCATGGGTAGTGGGAGTGGGGGTGGGATGGGAATGGGGATGGGGATATGATGGGGTGGAATGGGAGTGGGGGTTGGTTAAAGTAAATACATTTTTACATTATAAGGAATAGAAAAGACATTTTGGTTCGCTCCATGTCGAGCAGTTACCCTCTCCCCCACCCTAAGTTATGAGCGCCGATATGCTTGCAATCCATCTAAAGAACCATCAACTATTATTTCTGCAAATATAATCATAAGCAAAAATAAAAGACCCGTCGCTCGTACTATCTGCATTCGCTTCCTCTGCACATCCTTGATCACGCACCGGTCATAGTCAGTCCATGCGGTCGAAACGTGACTCCAGTGACGTCAGACTACGCTCCAGTGATGTCACGGAGTGCCTGTCGCCAGTCAGTCTGGCTAGCGTCAGATGAACTCAGCGAGAATTAAGGGAAAGAAAAGAGAACGCACTGTGGGGAACGGAGTGAAGAAATTTGCCAACTGGTCAAAAATCAAATGGTATATTGAATTATGTGTAAAGAAATGTGAATGATTTAATTGCATATTCGTACAGTCAACAGCAGTCTTCATTGGTTAATCAGCGTGTACGTAATGTTTTTTTTTTCTATTGTCAATGTCTCTTTCGCAAAACTGCAAATATGGTAGCGATGGATATTTATTTTACGTCCCCGCGCAGTCTAACCCTAATCAGTGCACTAAGCGTGATCCGACTAGAAAGGAAAAGCGACCGCGATGACTGGCACGATCTCAGCACGTGGCCGCGGGATCACGTGCACGTGGCACGTGCCTGATGACACACGAGTAGCCCCCAGCCGAGCTGGACGAGCCGTCCTCAACATAGGGTACGTTGAGCGGCACCAAACATGACCTCTGACCGCGGCGAGCAGTGCGGTGTTTCCATATCAGAGAGTTCAGTGGTGTTTTCAGTGAACACTCTATTTATAATGTATGCTAGTCTCAGGCTTCCAAGAGCTTCAGCAATGCGACTTTCATTAGTTTATGTGAAGGAACAAAATGTATTAATGATTTCACTCCGTTTAGTTATGTTGTATTTTGCTCTCTATGAAATAAGAAACCCACTGTTGCACCTGCCCCTTGCCGAGATTCTAGATGTTAAGCATCGCTCTATTGAGTCTGTTCCTTGACCTCAAAATGCCAACATTGTACGCAATTGTACGTACAATGTCACTGCATTTTGCAGGTGCCGTGAATGCTTGCCCTCCCCCCCTCCCTCCCTCGTGATCCCATGATGTTGCAGGTTATTCATACACAGGGTTTTGGTGATGTTTATGTGACAAGTGAGTTATAGCTACATCAGTCTTGTAAAGCCGCCGCATACTTTCCACTATGGATAAAACGCAATCAACATGGAATTTTCATTCTTCATAGAACTTTAGCACACGGACGTTGAATAATGGTGCATGTTTCGAATTGAGCCTGGGATGTCCGAAAAAAACAGGAATAGATGATAACCTGTAGTCGTTAACCCGCGATGTTAACCCGCGCCCCACTGGGGTCTGTGTGTAACACGCCCTACTGGGGGGGGGGGCTATTCATAGCCCCCCCTCCTAACTCCGAAACTACTGGGCCGATCGTCAAAATTCAAACGGTGTCTGATAGCCCCGGAAAAACTGTCGAGCGAAACCTAATTTCATTGACCTCGAGGTCACCGATGACGTCACAGGTCAGGTCAAAGTAAAAATTATTAGCACTTTGGCTTGTTCACATTTTGGGCTCTGGCCGCCGTCTTACAAGTCAGATCAGGCTCATTTTTGGTTTCCACACTCGTGAACAGATGCTCTAGATACATTGAGGGTACCAAACTTGTACTTTCATTTTCAGGTCAGGGTCAGGTCATCACAGGTCACGAAAATATTATATCATGCGTCGGTCACGTGACACATGTTTTATGGTCCATTTAGGCCATAGACTTCGAATTTGATGTCGTCTATGTTATTCGAGGTCATTTTGAGTCGAATTTAGCTTAGGTCAGGTCACTTTCAGGTCAAAAAAGGTCAAATTTTGAAGTTGAAATTTTTCAACAAAAAAGGTGTGTATTGGATGCAGTTTGAGCTCAGGAACACGATGGTGCCATTTATATTGGTGTTAGATGCCAAATACGTACTGAAAAATTGATTTGAAAAATTAATAATTGTGAATTTTTTGCAATAATGCGTATAACTTGGCCATTTTTGAAGATATTTAGCTAAAACTTGCTAGAGTTAGTCATAATCATGCGTTCTGTCACATATATTCCGGTTTTTTTCGAAAAGTCAAAAACTTTTTGAAAAATATATAAAAATATAAATTTGAATATTATTATATAAAATTTTCGAAATTTTCAAAAGTTTGAAAATCCGAGATAGCAGTTTGATAGCGCGGTCAATTCTGAGTTCTTTCATGCAAAGAAATTGGATCTAGCTTAAAAACTGAGCTCTTGGGAGCGATTGCCGTGGTTCAATGTTTTGCGTCGAAATCGGACGAACATGACGTCACTCTGACGTCATTTCCGGCCGACCTATGGTAGCTACGAAGTTCAAATTTTGACACAAGGTGTCAAATTGATGCAGCCGAAGGTACTGAAAGTTTGGCGTCGATCTGTCAAGCGGTTTAGAAGTTATTGCAGAAAAACGGGAGGGGGGGGGGCTATAAATAGCCCCCCCCAGTGGGGCGCGGGTTAACTCTCGCCCATGTAGGGGGGGGGTTGGTGCAACCCCCCCCCTGAGGCTTTTCGGAAATAGTGCAAAAACAGCGGCGCGCAGCGCCGCCAAATTTTAGGTATCTTATGGGGCAAACCTTGCGCATCTTTTGATAAAAAAATTTGACCGGGTCATGTCAGGTCACGGAGTTATGACGTCACAAAGGGAACAGCCTCCGGCCGGATTTTCACAAACTGAGTGCCAACGCCCGAGGTTTCCTGCCGGTGGTACGGACATCGGTTGATGGATCGTGATGAAACTTCCCATGCATGTTGGTGCAAGTATTGGCTATCATATGGTATAAGAAACTTGACCGGGTCAGGTCAGGTCACGGAGCTATGACGTCACAAGAGGAACAGCGTCCGGTACTATTTTTGAAAAGCGCCCGAACCACTATTTTGCTAATTCTTGTCACCTCAATGGGAATATGCAGCAATATTAGCTTCTATAGGGAGCAAATGGACCTCCCAAATCCAAAAATACAATCAGATTTCAAAAATTTAAATTTTGATTTTTCGAATTTCTGCCGCCGACTGTGACCTTGCCGACTTCCGGCGCTCCCAAAGCGCCATTTTTAGAGCTAGGGAAACGAAATACATACCAAACGATAGAGAATTGATCAAGGAACACGATAGTGAAGGTTTCAAGTCGATATCTCCCACCGTTTTGCCGCAATTGCCGCGGAAAGTTAAAAAAGTCTTTTTTCCGAAAATTTGACTTTTGACCGGTCAAAAGTAGGTCAAATGTTGACCTAGGACCAAAAAATATACCACCAATCGCGAGATCTCGGCGAGAGCAATCCGTTGGTCTTTCCCGCTAAGTTCTACGACTCTCCGTTTTCAAACGCCAAGGGGGGGGGGGGTCGCACCAACCCCCCCCCTGCATGGGCGAAGGTGGCAGATCGCCGTTTACGGGCGAGGGTTAATTTCTGTTAACCACTGTTGCCGAGTTAAGCTAGGCAATTATGCGTGTTTTCATAGCCTCAGTCTCAGTTTAAATCCTAAGTCCGCTACTTCCGACGCCAGTTCTCATTCACATATGAGTTAACCCGCGCCCCGTAGGGGGGGGGGCCGAAACGGCCCCTCCCTGTCCTTTTCGGTCGATATCTCCTAAACGGCTGGAGATATCGCCACCAAACTTTCAGGACCCCTCCGGGCATCAATTTTACACATTGTGACCAAAAATTTTTCCAGAGGCTATGATAGGTTGGCCACAAATGACGTCAGAGTGACGTCATGTTCTGTCATTTTCGACCGAAAAAAGACCTTCGCGAGAAGACCTGTCAGGACTACAGCTTTGAAGATACAGAAAAATGATCAAGACATAAAAGGTGTAGAATTGACAGGGCTACAAAACTGCTATCTCGAATTTTAAAAATTTTTGAGTTTTGACCCCCAAAAATCAAAAAAGCATTTTTTTGGATATATTCGCCAAAAAATCCAAAAAGTTTTTTGAGTTTCGAAAAAACCGGAATATATGTGATAGTGCCTACCGTCTTCTATCTACATACCAAATTTCAGATCGATACCTCGTTTTTTGGCCAAGTTATAGCGAAAAAACTGTTCAAAAATGATGACGTCAAATTTTCAAACTCAATTTTTGGCAATTCTAGAACTCGTAGAGCAAAACGAAGACCACCATTAGACTCCCCGTGACGAGCTGCATCGAATCGATACCCATTTTATGCAAAAATATCAACTTTGAAATTTGACCTAATTTGACCTGACCTTGACCTGACCTTCACCAAAACGTGACCTAGGCTGGCCCCAAAGGCTGCCTAACCCACATAATCGCATTTGCCATGTAAAATGGACCATAAAACATGTATCACACGACACATTCATATTGTGACCCCCGGTGATCTGACCTCGCTGTGACCTGACCTGGTATCAGTGACCTCAGATAGCAAAGTATGTGTTTGACGAACAATGTACCATCGATGGTTTTCAATAAATTACCAATTTACTCGCTTTCACAGCACATTTCTTGAATTGCCTGTGAACGGTGAAAATCTGACCTTTGACCTGACCTGTGACGTCATCGGTTTGACCTAGGTCAATGAAATTTGGTCACAAGGTAGTTACCGGGTGGGGCTATCGAACGCCGTTTGAATTTTGAAAATCGGCCGGTAACTTTCCGAGATCTTAGGGGGGGGGGGCCGAAACGGCCCCTCCCCTACGGGTGGTAGGGTCCGCCGGTAGCCCTACGGGGCGCGGGTTAAAGCATTAATGCCACGTCTCTCATCTCACACCAGAGAAGTATAAAATGGCTGAATATGTATTTGAAACAGCTGGTTTGTGTCACCAGCAAGCAGCATAGAAACAGACATTCCTTAAATAGCATAATAAATAGGCGTCTATAATGTACAGTTATACCAGCACTAGGAACTCACACACCCAGACGCGCACACAGACACACAAACGCCGACGCTGAACACTTGGACAGTGCATGCAGAGATCGTACAGTCATTGTCGCCGCTGCCTCGGGACACGCTCCGGCTCGGCCCTTACGAGACCGACACGCAGGGTCAGAACGCGCTCATGGTGATAGGTGTCTGGAAGAACTGCTCTCACGTGCCAACGGATCGATGGTTTGAGCGACGCCGGGAGTCGCCGGAGTAAGATCGAGCGCGATCGTGTGATCACGCTTTCGGTACAGTAGACGCTGAGAGGAACACAAATGAGAAGAGTTCGCGCACGTGAAGACACAAAGAGATAGAGACCCGCTCAGAGATGCTGTATGAGCTCGATGCCCACCACGTTCGATATGCCCCAGTTGCGATAAGGCCCGATAGGTGGTTCGAGTTCAGTTACTGTCTTTCGCTGTCGAAGAGGTCGCGATGAGACACCGAGACCGAGCGACGCTCTAGCTGCCCTGACACCATTGTCCTAATGAGATCGTGCGGTCGTCTCGGCGCATCGCGACCGAACAGGCGAGCGACCCGAACACCGGCCTCCTCCCCGAGACACAAGACACGAGAGAGGGCCCGACCCGCCCCTCCGCCGGCCACGCATGCCGCGCAAAAGTGGACCAAAGTGCGCCTCGACACGTCCGGCCGTCACAGCAGGCTTGGACCGCACAAAGAAAACAGGCAGCCGCTTTGAAAAAGCCAGGAGGATCATGGCCCGTACCCGCCAACCAACCAAACAAGAGTGTCCGTTTGCGGTGCCACAGATGGCCCTGTCAAACGAGTGACGTCAATGGGAAGGATGTGACAGTAACGGCGCACCCGGGTGCGCCGTTTTCGGTGTCACACCCGCCCAGTAACACAGCACAGGAGGCAGCGCGGTGGCCGGGGCAGGCCGCCGTGCGTGGGCGTTCCAGATGTCCGCGGGGAGCGGTCGCTAGGCACCCCAGCGACTCGTTGACACTCCCTGAAGACCTTTGGACCCCGCGGCGTGGCTCTGGCGGTAGCACGCGCACACGCACCGACCGCCCGGCCACGCGGCCGCTCAACAAAGGAAAATAAACACGTCCCGGATGCATGTGCGCTGTCGTGAAGGGAGCTGACGTCTTCGGGGCTTCTCCCGCTGCCGGCCGGACTTGGCAGCACCCGAGGGAGTCTGGACGAGATCGGTACGAAGTTAGTCGCGCCTCTGAAAGGCCGATGAGGTCGCGGCGCCGGGTGGTGGATCCTTTCAGACGGCGAACCGCTTTGAAGTTATGAATGAGTCGTCGCTGCCGAACGCCAGGAACTTTTCGCACCATTCCCGGATGCCGTCCGTGTCGCTGCAGCACATGATGAAGGCGTCGTCGGAGCGACTCTCTTTGGCGCACCGTTCGCACGTCATTCGTAGGCGGGCCTGCAACAGAGAGAGACGAGACGTCAGGTCAAGGGATCAAGTCAGACGCTTAAGTCAGGCGGCACGTAAGGTCGGAGGTTGAGCTTAGGTCAGACGGTTCGTTAGGTCAACCACTGAGGTCAGGACAGGTGTCACCCTAGGTTAGCGATTGAAGTCAGGTCAGTTGGCACGTAAGGTCACTAGCTTAGGTCAGGATCAGTTTTGCCATGGCTTCATTCCTCTGGAATCTTCACCATATACTTCATGAATCGACTGTCAATTTGCCCCGCCATATAACTGCATGTGTGTTGTTTCCATGGTAACTGCTACAGAGTCGTTATGACCTGAACCCAACCGTTTGTCATCCGGCACGCAGATTATAACAAAAATAACCCAAATCCGGCCGAGTAAGCTGAACGTCGACTACCCGTGACGCATCCTCGGCTCGGCGCGACATCCCGAAACACGAAGGGCAGCCGGAAGCGGTGGCATGCAGGCCGGCATCGGACGGAGGTCACAGCATCACCCGAGCATGACGAAACGCGGCGGTTTTTGGGGTTCAGGCCAGCGCACACAGCTGTATCACGCAACACGGGATGGGGAGCAGGGTTGGAGTATGATGAAACGGTCAGGGAGAAATGGGGTACGGGACCACAAACATTTCGGGGAATAGTCCGTGATGTTGTTGCGGATGAGTAACTCCTTTTTATCAAAGTTATTGCATCAGATAGTTTATGCGTAGACAACACTAACAATAAATAAACTTTTAAATAAGACAGCGAACCGTAGAAAAAAAATGTGTAAAGGCGGTAGGATGATTTTGTTTTACCTATAACTTATGTGCTTCTTCTAGTTAAAGCAAATAATCATGAAATGCTTGGCATTTGAGACAGACGTCAATATATGACCGATGGACGATCACTGACCACCAAGTAGAAGCTAATTGTTGGAAAAGCTTCGGACAAACAAGGCGGGTTGGAGGCGGGTCATTATCGATCGCCATAACCTCGCCCTCGCTCCGCCTCACCCCGCCTCCGTCGTGATCGCGACGTTCATTATTGGCGATAGCCTCTATTGGCCCATGGATATAGATGGCACCCTGTTGATGGCGGGACAGATGACCCCAAATCCCGGGAGCTCATAGCCCACAGCATTGTTGCCGGACGATACCATCAATCCAGAGTGGGCGGCAATTTCCGCCCCAGGGGTGACGCTATCGCGTGGGCGGTCAAGTGGTGCATGGGGCGAATCGAGACGAGAGAGGAGGGATGAGGGAAGGAGATGGACCGAGTCGAGATGCGTCATAAAATCTGCCATTGAGCTTCGTCGATTGTTTTTGTCTTCGAGTAATGGTATGGGGGTGGTGCCTAACGGATGATATTATGTATAGAATTGGGGAATATTTGGACCACACGAAGCAGAAATAAAGGTCACTGCCCACGCCATTCTTCGCTTAAGCAAGCTTTAATGAGCAATGGCACGGATCTACCTCTTGGCAAAGCTTGCTGCTTTTTGGGTAAGCTCGGATAATAAGAAAAGATAAGATATTTACTGTCATAAGCGCCTATCATGATAGTGGCGATATACAAAAGAAGCTAATAAAGGCGATCAACAATCTAAATATTAGACGAACATGCGCTGCCTGAGCTTTGTGAGCTTTGAAAGGACATTAAAAAATAAGGAAAGTAGATTTTAGAGACATTCTTATGTATAATTGGCCGGTCTTCTGCTAATAATACATACAAGCCGCCCTAATCACCGATCTCCCTACTATATCACCTTAGGGGTCGGGGCAGTATATGGGTGGTCTGTGCCCCGAAATAGTGCCTGTTTTCACGCTGTATGCCGTCGATAAATACTGGCCGAATCAGAGGCCAGAAGAGGGTCACCCGGTTAGGCAGTGACAACGATGGACGAAAATCGATTGGTGCGTCACAAGGGGAATGGTAGACAGAGGCCCGGGAGTGTGGGACAAAGGTAGTGCGCCGGTGGACCGAAAATGAAAAATGATGGAGATATTGATTTGATGCATGCTTGAAGCATGATTATAAAACCTAGCTCGGTATGCATTTTATATTTATTTCTGTTAATGAAGAAAAAGCAATATCTAAATATTTGTCCAGGTGATCCTGAGTAAGCATGCCTGACCATCACAGTAAGGTTTGATGAGCATGCCATTCTTGTTGATCAGATTTTGGTTCTCTCTCTGATACTCACCGATCGTTCGCAGTCTTGCAGTGATCTCCGGCGCATGAAGTTCTCGTTTCGGAACGGATGTGCGCTGGGGTACGAGTGACAACTCGACACTAGCGCCATCAGTACGATAGCGGCCAGCAGGAGAAGCTGCGCGATACACTGTGGGCAGACAGAGAAGGAGTTAGTTCAATGTTGTGTGCAAGGAGATCGCGTAGTGGAGGCATTACTCTCAGGTGGCGTAAATGGTATGAGGCTCTTAGTAGGTGGATGTGGGATACTCAGTGAACGGGATTTGTCGAAATAATTTGAAATCGCTGTGAGGGTAGGTACGCTGAAGACCTTTATCGCCCAAACATGGGTGAAATGTTAATGGTGTTGGAATTGATATATCTCATAATTATAATCCCATCTCATTCGAAGGGCGACAATATCAAACCATGGAACATAGTTCATTAGCAGAACAAACTAATATCATGATTTCGAGGAATACAATCAGTCGGCATTGTGACGGCCACGGGGGCTGACGAATTCATCCCACGCTGTGCCGTCTGACGATAAATCGTTTAAAGTTGTGGCTTTCTTACACCTCAGGGAGCTATAACTGCCAGACCTCGTCTGTCTATCTGTCTGTCTCAGACTTAGAACAACGAATTAATGGGGGTAGCACTGGGGCTGACTGGTGAGATGTCTGAATGTTTCAAATTCCCTTGTTCACGCTACGATGTTTCAAAATTCACAATTCAGTGATTCTTCTGATATTTTTGCCATTGAGGTTTTCAAGCTTAAAATAATTTTTTTCTTTGCTACTACTTTTGCATTCACCAAGGTAATCTACCGAGCTTACTCCTAAATAATTAATATGGAAATAAAACAAAGCATACCCCGATGGCTATATATGGTGCCGCAATCGCCGCGCGAATGATACTCCTTTTGGCCGCTACCGAGTGCGTCCATTATTGTGATGGATGAAGCACGCCGTAATGATTGATACCTCTATACTACTGATGGGCCCAGCGTGTTACGCATACCGCCCTCGGGGCTATGACTCGGTAAAATAGGACAGTGGAAATGGCTTACGTCTTTTATTGCAATACTACACGCAGTGCAATAGGAAAACATGATTAAAAACCATTATTTGAACATGTTTTTGTGTGGTAAGTTTTGATTTTGCTCTCACGTTTCTTCGCCCTCCCACCAAGTGATAAAATCAAATCGCACTCAGTATGTTACCCATCCTTTCTCTTCAACGTACAGGACAACTCCTGTAATAAGGTGATACGATTCAAGCAGTCTGCAATGTCGTTTTTTTAAAGCATAAATCACACCCACCGTAAAGCTGGCTACATAACTTTTGAGCCTTGCCAGCTCATTTAGTTTTTGTTCAGCCTTGACATAGAAATTATCTCGAGAAAGAACCAATCATGCCGCTGGTTGGTTATTACAACAGCTGCTTCATCTGATAACATCGATGGCAATCAATCAGAGGGACTCCTCAACGGACCTTCTGCGTATCGTGGGAAGCAATATGGGCGCCACGCCAGGCGTAGGGTGGACGCAGGAGAGAAGGTTCGGCTTTTGTCATGTGGTGAGATCGTACTTTTATACTTCATAGTGATCATACACTTAACGTGGGCAGAGAGCAATTCGTTTTCTCAGTGAACTTAAAAGTTGGTGGAAATACTCGGTACTAATTCATACGCAGTTGAATAAAATCCACAACTGTAGATGGTAGACGCACTGTATAGTTGGAATAAAAGTTCTGCTCAGTCGATTGTTCGAGAACAAGCGTAAATGCTTGGGAATCAAACACGTTGCATGCGTCGTATGCCAGGAGAAGACTGCTACAATCGATATGGATGTATGCTGTCCAATCGTAGTTGATACGTTCAGGATCATTATAGTGGAATTTAATAGCAATAACCGGAATAATAATGTAAAATACCGACCGCCGCAGCCGCGCCAAGCTCTGATGCCTGGCAGTTAGACTGTACCGCCAAGCCCGTGAGCGCTGCGGTACAGCCTACCGGTAACGGCGGCAGCTTTCACCGCTATGGAACCGGTATGAGTACGCGCACACTCATGGCAGTTTTCTTCTGAATGCCGGTATGCGGGCATCGATAGCTTTAACGAAAGCTGAAGTGACATGAACTGGCAATAAATGTTAGACGTTTTATTTATGTTTATTCATTTACATAAAACATGGGCGTAGGAACGTCATGAAAAGTGGATGGGCCACCCTGTCAAGGGGCCTCCTTTTCCAGGGGGCCTCCTATTTTCAGGGGCCTCCAACTTTTGCCTCATCCTGCTGGCTGCTTTCAAGTATGACCTCCAAATCTAGCTTCTGAGATCGGGCAGATGTACCCAGGGGCGTAACCGCTAAAGCGAACAATGCGGAAAGTCCGCACCATTTTTAAAACTTCTTCCCCCTCCGATTTTTTTTAGAATCTATTTGCCGCAAACGGCGCATGACCCCTGAAAACCCTTACACAAATGTCTTCCTCGTTTCCCAGGTGCCCCCATTAGCTTCATAGGCGCCCTCTTTGGCATATAAGCGCCCTATGTGCCTATAGTCATCAGAGACATCCCTATATGTCCCACAGTCGCCCCGTTGTCGCATACAATGTGCGCTTATCATAGGCGTCTCTCTCTTATGGACACTTGAAGGCCATGCTCTTTTGCCATGCCGGCGCCCCTGTTTCTTATGAATGCACCCCCATGGCATCGATCAATTGCAATTTGCAGACCTCTATTGCATGTGGACGCCCATATATGTAGGCCTCAGAGGCGCCCCTCTTTCGCATTGAGGCGCCCCTATGGGCTTCATAGGCGCCCCTCTATTGCACGTAGGTGCCCTACTGTCTCAGAACCGCTCCCCTTTGGCATGCAGACGCCCATCTTTCGTACGGAGGAGCCGCTGTGGTTCTTAGAGACGGCATGGTGCTCCCAGACGCAGATGGGGCTCTCGGTGTCGACAGTGTGGGACCTTCAGTCGCTGATGGGTGCCCGCCAGATGTGGACCCTCGGAGACGCCGGTATGGGGCCCTCAGAGATGCCAGTATGTGGCCCTTAGAGACACCGGTGTGGAACCCTCAGATACTTCAGTGTGAAGCCCTTACAATTGCTGGTGTGGAGCTATGAATGCGCTGGCTTAAATCCCTCAGAGGCCGGTACATGGACATTAGAGCTCAGTGAGAGTTTGCGTGGTGCCTTCAGTGGCCTTGTGGAGCCGTTAGACATCAACATGGTGCTCTCAGGAGCCGGTGAGTCCTCAGAGTCACCGGTGTGGGGCCTTCAGAGCTCCAAGATACTGGTGTGGGGCCCTCAGAGGTGTCGGTGTGGGTCCTTCAGATGTACATATAGAGCCTTGAGATGCACAGGTGTGGTGGCCCACAGAGGCGCCGGTGTGGGGCCCCCAGAGCCACCGATATAGGGCCCTAAGAGACACTAGTATGACCCTCAAAGGCGCCGCTGTGTGACGCTCATAACCACTGGTGTGGAGCCATCACAGGCGGGTGGAGCCGTTAGAGGCCGAAAAGGGCCCTTAGATGCCTACAAGGAGCCTTCAGAAGCCTGTGTGGCACCCTTATGGGGATAAGCGTGTCTACTTGGGAGCCCTTGAGGTGCTCTCATGAGCTCTGTAGGGCCCCACCGAGCCGAAATATGGCCACGGCCAGTTGCCGCCGCATGGCTCTTCGGACTATCATTCTCAGGGGCCTCATCTGCCTAGTTTGAATAGAAGGGCCTCTCAGACCATCAGTCTCATGGGCCTCCTCTGGCTAGTATAAATAGAAGGGCCTGTAAGACCATCAATCCTAGGGGCCTCTTCTGGTTAGTATAAATAGAAGAGCCTCTCAGACCATTGATCTCAGGGGGCCCCTGTGGACAGTATAAATAAAAGGGCCTCTCAGACCATCAGTCCCGGGGGCCTCCCTAGAAAAGTGTAAATGTGGATATAGAGGGCCCCCTCAGATTCATTACGAGTGGACCTCTCTGACTATCAGTCTCAGGGGCCTCTTGTGGCCAGTATGCATATAAGAGCCTCTCAGACCATCGGTCTCAGGGGCCTCTTCTGACTAGTGTGGATAGAGGGCCCTCCCAGACCACCGGTTTCAGGGGCCTCCAGTGGCCAGTTATATGAACAGAAGGGCCTCACAGCCATCAGCCTCGGGGGCCTCTTCTGACTGGTGTGAATATGAGGGCCTCTCATACCATCAGTCTCAGGGGCCTCCTCTGCCTAGTGTGAATATAAGGGCTTCCCAGGGCATCAGTCTCAGGGGACTCTTCTGACTGGTGCCGGATTGAGGGACCTCCCAGACCGAAAGTTTTGGGGTCTCCTGTGGCCAGTATGAATAGGTAGAAGGGCCTCTCAGTCCATCAGTGTCATGGGCCCCTTCTGCCTGGTGTGATTATAAGGGCCTCTCAGGTCATCAGTCTCAGGGGCCTCCTCTGGCTACAGTGTAGATGGATAGGCCTCCCAGACCATCAGTCTCAGGGGCCTCTTCTGACTATCGAGGATAGATGGGCCTCCTCTGACTAGTGAGGGTAGGGGGCCTCGGCTAGACCGCCAGTGTCAGGGGCCTATTCTGACTAGTGTGGATGGAGGGGCCTCCCAGACCAGTGTGGATATTGGGGCCTCCTCAGATCCACTAGGGCCTCTCAGGCCATCAGTCTCAGGGGCTTCGACTGATAAGTATGAACAGAGGGCCTCCTTGGATCCATCACGGCCCCTTGGAGTCCGTGCGTGGGGATTCGTGGAACTTATTTTTACCGAGTTTGTTTATTCTGGAAGGTGACGACCTCCTCTCAAATCGAGACGAGGGGCCTCGAGTAAAAAGTGGGTGGGCCAAAACACATGGTTGGCCCACCCACCTCGAAAAGTGGGTGGGCACTTGCCCACCTGGCCCCCCCTGTTCCTACGCCTATGAGTCATAAAACGTAAGCCGTAAGTGGTTAGTGGTATGAATGCGAATTCCATTCATGCCACAACACACTGTCAGACTCAGAACCAAATGTTTCTTTCACCGTCGGATTGAGCACTCGAAGCCTGCAGCCTAGCGTGCATGCTGTCACATACTCTAAGAAGATAATCGAGATATCTAAATATATCCTGAGATTAACGCCCGAGCTGGCTTTGTCTGTAGCCGACACAATTACGAACCGCTTGGTGATGCCATCCCTGTGCTGACAGAGAATTATCGCGCTACAGAATTGGAACGTTCGCACACTGTCTGATGTTTATGGTGATTGCCTGCACACACCGTTGAGATAGGCTGCTGACTGAAACTGGATGCTGACGTCATGAATTAAAAATCTTAAATTTATGAAACAATTTGTTTGTCGGGCGAATATTGCACTGAGCTTTTCGTGTATTTTATAGATATCTGTTATTTTTCAAGATGTTTTCCACTTACTTCATGTATAGGACGTTTAAGTTCGTTTGGAAATGGTAGCGGCAGGTGCCAAGGCAGCTGGGTTAAAAGCGAAATATTCTTGCAATCACATTTGTCCTTTGATACATTTCAATTTATTTGAACTTCTCAAATGATAGATGTGGAATACATATTGATTGATTTTAAATGAGCGAATGCTTAAACGAATATTTTTCAACTTCTGGAACCACAGAAAAACATTGAATGATAAACTTAATGTAACAAGAATATGTTTGACACTTCGTAACCATGCTACTAAATAGAAACAGCACAAGGTTTGCAAGATTGAATAGAAAACAAGAACATTCCGCGTACATTCCGCTTACATTCCGTTCCGTCTGCTCCTGTATTGGTTGGCACAATGGAGACGATAAGTCGATATAAGGAGTGACAAATATTACACAATTCATCGTCAACGTCCAGTGAGCACAGAGTCAGACGGAAACTAAACCACTTGTTTGAGCTGCTTTGTGTTCGCATTGGTTTAAACTCGAAAAAAATAGTTGCAGTCAATGAGCGTCCCTATTTCATGTGTATGAAACACGGTACCTTGAAATGCTTCACGAACATCGCGATAACTGTAGTACCAACGATACAATACGTGTGAACATTTCATTCGAGAGTTCCAGTCAGGCAGCCTGGATGAGGTTGATCTTATGCATCTTCAATGTTTGAGAGAATTGAGAACTCGGAGCTATGAGCCAATAGCGAAAAGGGGCAGATAATGGCACCGATGCTTTTAAAACAGTCTCCAACCATCACCCCTGCCTGCTAGTTGATCCCAATTTCTGTCTTGAAAAGGCTTTAGCTCTGACAAGTTTTGTCTTTACTAGGATAATAGCGATACAATGTCATTCACATAACGCAGCATGTAGTATGAAATCATGCACATTGCACATACCATAAATAACATGATTGATGTTATCTATGGCTATGCACATACATAAAAGAACACCGAACACTGATGTTCTTACTCTAAGGCATCTCCCCGATGTAGATTACAATTAGCCGTCTTCTTTACACACTTTTCTTCAAAGCCACCCCAGGTTCGATCCTTACCTGTCTGTCAGTCATGTTGTGTAGTGTGTTCAGACGGATGTCTGGGCCACTGAGGGTGACCGGCGGCTGGCTTCCGGCGCCACGAGCTGCTGTTCTCTCACTCCGCTCGACTGGCCAACTGACCTGGCGCTGTCCGGCGCGGCCGTCTTCAGGCCGACAGGACACGCCCACACCGCCGTGACGTCATCGGAGGACATGTGGGAGGAGGCGGCCGCACACCGATGAATGGGCGCCGGTGTGACCTGGCCGGGTCGCGCGCCCGGGGGAGGGGGTGGGGGGGGGGGGTGTTGCGTGAGACAGGGCTCATGTTTCGAGGAGCGGTGGGCAGCGGCGGGTGAGGGCCACGTGGTGATTCCGGCGCGTGCGGCGGGTGGTATAGAGAGGGGGGGGGGGGGGCTCCGGAGGTGACGGAGGGAGAGGATGGGGAGGTGGAGGATGGGGGCCGGCCGGGTGACGATCGGTGGCCACTGGCCACGCCAAACGTGCGCTGTCTCAAGTGTTCACTGATTACAATGAATGGTCTTCAACGTGCGGCGACCTCGCACATGCCTGCAGGAATGAACGCACAGGGCCACAGGGGTCTTTATAGTATCGCGGAAATGGTGAAGAAAAAAGTTAGGATCCATCAGATGCAGAGATAAGTTTTTGAGATGGGAAATGCTGCACCGCGAAATGATGTTACTTTAAACTTTTCGCTTAAAAGAAAAACGTACTGTTGCACAACATTGATAAAATTGCTTTTAAAATGCAGCTTTGGTGCATGCAGCCATGTTGGATCATTTGTAATCATTACATCATTATTCAATTAATGAAGGATATGAGAGTCGACCAGTTGCATGTTAATGTTAAAATGGGAACTATAAAATGAAGGATTTGTCTTAATTTTGCCACTCAAATTTTCTCCTTGCCACCTTTGCTGGCAACAGTAGAGAACCGGAACGTGATGATGCTTCCTGGATTGCAATCCTGTTGCGCTTCAGGTTGGGAGATAAATTACCAATACCTTGCCATATGGGTTGATCACTTTCGAAACACGCTGCGTCGATGCTGCTCTTTCCCGTGACGTTACAGTCGTCATTGTTCTTCCGTCATTACAAACCTAAATGGGTAGGTTAGGTAATCTAGACAATAGAGGCGTGGAATGCGGTCTTGCTGTGTGCTGTTGGGATGCACATTGCACAATGATTCTAATCACCTCTAGCTCTCCATGTAACCTTCAGTGATATCCGGGAAGCTGGCGGCGCACGTTCTGACGAGTTGCGTTTTCCGGGAGCGCTATTTTGCCGTCTGTTTGTAGGCTGTTGGTCAATAAATTGCACAAGTTCATGGTGCTGCTGGAGATATAACTCGTACGTCGATAAAGTGATGAAAAGCGCTGAAAAGAATGTGAGAAATACAGAATAACGGAACAGACGCAATGGCTCCCTTCGCATGTCAATACTTATCATCGTCAGTAAGCATTTTAATAAACTATTTTGAGATGGATCCTGCTTCGGGCATTTTCCCACAAAAACGGTTTTTTTTCTCTTAGGATTTAACCGAACCCGGATAGGAATGATGAAGGAAAGAGTGGGTGCCATCAATCTCGTGCAGTTTTGATGCAGTCTCAATATGAATATGATCAGTCTCAATATAATTGGGACTCAATATGATCAGTAAGCTCACCCATTGAATATTTAAAGATTTCAAAATTGACTTGAAAATTTAAAATTGAAATTGAATTGACTTAAAAACCTCGGTTCACATGAACTCATAACCGGTTAAATGTGAGAACTTGTCTTATTCCCAGTCAGATTTGCCGAACGCCAAGCCACCTGTTGCCAATAGACCCTGAAACGTTTCACCGTCTCTCAGCCCGTCTCGGCGAGGTCAGTGCTCCGGGGCGACCACGAGGGCGGCATCCAACGGACCTGTCGGGACCTGTCTCCCCCCCCCTCCCCGCCCCTCCCAGACGGCGGGTCACGCGGTCCCTCCGAATTCTCAGAACGGAGACGGACCTCGCCCCGGGCGAGTTGCCACTCCTCCACCGAGACCGATAGGTCGACGCGTCGGTAGGGCCGGGGGCGGGGGGATGGCAGGTAGCAGGGAGGGAATGTGTCAGATTTCTTTGCACCCACGCGTTGAATACTTGGATAAATTTTTAATGAAGAATTCTTTTTTGTAAATTATTTGAAGATTTGAGACATGTTTATGGCATCTTAACAAGAATAATTGAGGCGGATTTTCACTCACTGTTAATTTCTTGACATTGCTTTGGGAGATTTCTTGTAAATATTTGACAGAAAGGTGCTTCCTTTTGTTCTCCGGAGTGCACGAGTATGACATTCGCACCATATGCGTAATGTTCAATTTTCACGAAAAACTCGTGCTTTCCTTGTTGCCGCTCTTTACCGGAGGCATTAATTTTCAGCTGATTGCGTAATAGAGATGTTTGTCATTTCTTCTCCGTCCTGGTCGATGGTCATCGTTAAAATTTTAATAAATTAAAAATGTCATGAAAGCATGTCCTGTTTTGTGTGACGGTGACTGTTACTAGGCCTCATTACCAGCGCTGTTTATCCGTCCATGTTCAGTGCTCCTCCTCTGTGGTTGTGCATAACCGACCACCCGTCATTCTGTTTATAAATTGTGCCGTTTTGCTTACCCCTGAACCATGTCAGTGCGATGTACGTTGATGTACGTTTACATGTTATGTAAGATACGTGCCAAACAATTCTCAGAAGCATGTCTGATTCTGTGCGAAAATCGGCTCGCCTTGAGCGGCGTGTTTTACCTTTGATTAGCTGTGGGCTCTCCCCGCTGCCAGATGCAAGGAAGATTCTTGTGAATTTGTAAAGTCGTTGATATTGAGCGACTAAGCGAGAAACATGTCTTGGAAATATTGGGAACAGTAATGTCCAGCCTTTACCATTGAACCTAAAATATTTTTCTAATTTACATAAAACTCATGCAAAAGAAAATGCTTAACAACTTCTGAATCCAGGATTTCCGCTGCATCGCTATTTTTGCCATCGTGTAGCTTGGATGTGTACAATTTAAGCGATCGTTTCTCATGATATTTGAAACACAATATCGTTTGATTTATGACTGTTCCAGAGAAACTGTGGGCGCGATCATAAATACATCACTTTAGTGAGCTCACAAGGTGCCACTGATCGACATCGATCCACTGCTTTCTGGCACGTTTTAGATCCCAGTCTTACCCGGCGGTTTCTCTCATACACACCGCAAACACCGAACCCGCTACCGGGCCCAGATACAAGAATATTTTGGTGGCTCGAAAGCCAAAAACCAAGACGCAGCCGCTATTTCGTTTTTGGTTACTCATGTTATTATCCGGTTTACGTTTCCGGCACCATCCTTCTCATTTTCCCATACGCCGAGATATCCCTTTAGCATTATCCTAGCCGTGCGGGAAACATTTGCACGTGATCTTTCCTGCACTGTTTTCCGGCACGGGTTGATGACCTACAGTTCTGGTGATTTTTTGATAAAAATCTTAAAAAAGGTGATTTCAATAATTAAATTGTGAGTTTCTGAATAGATATAAAACGACGTATGGGAAATATCTTACTGAACTTGCTCTGAGAAGAAAAATGGAAACCTCGGTCTTCAAAAAATCTCCGGCACTTGGCTACGCCTCGTGCCTACCATTTTTTAAAGACCTCGGTTTCCATTTTTCTTTCCCAGAGCCGTTCAGTAATATATATTCTAGCACGTGCTAGAGCGTTTATGGGAAACCTAACGTTGACACTCAAAATGCGGCTGGGATGTTTGCGCGTTATTGGTCACGCAATGGCTTTTTGCATCTGTGAGCCGTTTGATGCAAGGGCGGACAGTGGTGTGAACACACGCCACACATTATGGATATTTCCCAAAAGACTTGTAGCTGTGGCCCAAAAGTCAGGCTGTTGGCTGCCACATCAGATACGGTTTTGTTGTTGTTGTTGAGCAAATGTGGGTGGCTCTGTTGCTCGATCAGGTGGAAGCAAATTTGTAGAATATTGAAACGAGATAGAGAGTGAGAAAAAGTGAGGGAGAGGCAGAGAGAGAGAGAGAGAGAGAGAGAGATAGAGAGAGAGAGAGAGAGAGAGAGAGAGAGAGAGAGAGAGAGAGAGAGAGAGAGAGAGAGAGAGCAGGGGCGGATCCAGGAAAACTCCAAGGGGAGGGTCATGAATCGAAGTGGTGCCCCTACCTATACCCAAAATTAAAAACTCAACGGATTTCGTCCACTTCATTTTGGTGGTGCCCCCATTTTCAGTTTTTTATTTTTATTTTTTATTTTTAGTCAGTATCTTACCTCTTAGCCACAACCACATTTACCAATTGTAAGCAAGTATATATGAATGTGCTATGTGTATATATGTTGTGGACGCTGAGTAATGAGTACTTACCAGGAACGTTATCAGGTAAGCAAATCGTTGTCAGTCCGACGAACTTGACCCTGGCGTCTAAAGGGTTTGTCCTTGACACTTCAGGCTTGTCAGGGGCACCAAAGTCCTTCCAGGGACACCAAAAACCTGTCAGGGGCACCTACGGCCTTGTAGGGGCGCCACAGGCCCGCCAGGGGCACCACAGGCGTGCCAGGAAGCAGGGGCACCACAGGTCTAGCAAGTATACACGACAGGCCTGTCAGGGGCACAACGAGCCTGTTGGGCCCATGAGCACCCCTAGGGGCAGGGGCACCACAGTCCTTCCAGGGGCACCGCAGGCCTGTGAGGGGCACCAGTGGCCTAGCAGGGGCACCAGTCAACACAGGCCTGCCAGGGGCACCACAGACCTGCCAGGGGCACCAGAGGCCTGCCAGGAGCACCACCGACCTCGCAGGGGTAACTTGGGCCTGTCAGGGCCCAGGGGCACCACGGGCCTGTCGAGAGGCACTTCAGGCTTTTCAGGGGCACCATAGTCCTCTCAGGGCGCAGGGGTAGCAGGGGCACCAGAGGCCTGCCAGGGGCACTACAGGCCTAGCAAGGGCACCACTGGTCTATCAGGGGCACCACGAGCCTGTCATAGCCAGGCATCTCAGGCTTGTCAAGGCCCAGGGGCACCACAGGTCTGTGAGGGGCACCAGCGACCTAGCAGGGGCACCAGTCAACACAGGTCTGCCAGGGGCGCCACAGACCTGCCAGGGGCACCACAGACCTGTCAGGGGCACCAGAGGCCTGCCAGGGGCACCACCGGCCTCGCAGGGGCACCTTGGGCCTGTCAGGGGCACGACGGGCCTGCCGAGGGGCACTTCAGACTTTTCAGGGGCACCAGTCCTCTCCGGGCGCAGGGGCACCAGAGGCCTGCCAGGGGCACCAGCGGCCTAGCAAGGGCACCAGAGGCCTGCCAGGGGCACCAGCGGCCTAGCAAGGGCACCAGAGGCCTGCCAGGGGCACCACAGGCCTAACAAGAGCACCACGGGCCTGTCAGGGGCACCTCAGGCTTGTCAGGGCCCAGGGACACCACAGTCCTTCCAAGGGCACCGCAAGCCTGTCAGGGGCACCAGAGGCCTGCCAGGGGCACCACAGGCCTAGCAAGGGCACCTCTGGCCTGTCAGGGGCACCTCAGGCTTGTCAGGGCCCAGGGGCACCACAGTCCTTCCAGGGGCATTACAAGCCTGTCAGGGGCACCAGAGGCCTAGCAAGGGCACCACAGGCCTGCCATGGACACCACAGGCCTGCCAGGGGCACCACCGGCCTTGCAGGGGCGCCTCAGGCCTGTCAGGGGCACCACGTGCCTGCCGGGGACACTTCAGGCTTGTCAGGGGCGTTACAGTCCTGTCAGGGCCCAGGGGCACCAGGCCCGTGGTGTCCCTGCTAGGCCTGTGGTGCCCCTGGCGGTCCTGTGGTGCCCCTGTCAGGACTGTGATACCCCTGATAGGCCGGTGGTGCCCCTGGAAGGTCTTTGGGCCCCCGGGCCTCAAGGGGGGGCCATGACCCATGTGACCCCCCCCTTGGATCCGCCCCTGAGAGAGAGAGAGAGAGAGAGAGAGAGAGAGAGAGAGAGAGAGCCCACGTGTTCAAAGAATTTTCTACGCATCTCGGAACCCTCCGTTATGATAGCATATCCCCCCAGTCTTTTTACGTTCGGTGTGAACCGTCGATCGCAAGCCTAGCTTGCATAAGACAGACGAAACTTTCTACTGGCTTTACCTACGCCTTACGACTTGAGGCTCTAACTAAATACCCACCGCATAGGCTATGCGAAGCTTTTCAATGAACAAAAATAACCTGATAATTTACCCGAAGGTCTCTAGCTGGGTGGCCCATCACTCTCAGTCTCAACCCGTCCCGAGCTCCCTCGGGTCAGTCGAACCGTTAGCCACGTGCTCGTGCAGGACTCACTCACTATCTAATTCAGTGTGTCTGCAGATGCACTCGTGGTAGACACACACACACACACACTGAGTGATTAAGTAGGTCCCCAGATGACCGTGGCGTCTGGTAGGGTGTGTGTGCGTGTCTGCACTCTGCAGCTGCGAGTGCGCCAGAGCTTTACGCACGCTCTCTACAGTTGCAGAACGTCTGCAGCCCAGTCGTCCGAGGCCAACGACCTGTGTTTGAAATTGAGACAGCTCAATGAGTATTAATGATGTCGATGTGCAAATGTGTTATTGTAGCGGACACCGGGGAAATTTGGGCTATTGTTTTGCATTCAAAATGTATGGTAATTCTACGAAAGCGGTGACTGGCAGTCAGGTCCTGCTATTGGTAGGAAAGGTCATGTCTAATCGCAACATCCAGGATATTTGTGTAGAGCCATATGATAGAGAGCTTCAGCTCCTGGTATGACTGTAATTCAAAGCTTTAAATTCCCTTTATTATATTCGCTGTCATTGTTATATCAATGTTTTGGGAACGACATTATATTTTTTTTTTGTAACGTTACCATGCATGTAAAGAAAAAAAAAACATGTTTTTAAAACGCATGAGTTATATTTCATAAGAGACAGTCAAGTTAGAATCCAAAATGGGTAACATGCTGATCAAAACAAGTAACTTTGAAATGTGTTACCAGTGATTTAAAAAAAAAACTTCGAGTGTTTTTACATGACATATTCTGGTAAGTAGTCCGACTGAGGTTTCCAAAGTTTGCTCTGCGTCTGCTTCAGTGAGTGCTTCACAAATACGTTGCAGTAAAAGATGAAAGCCTGTAATCTGTTCAATCAATATTCTATAAATGGCACAACTTCGTCAAGGCTAAATGAGTTCGGAAGCACCGAGTGTTTTTGCGGCTGTTTTCGTCATGATCGTTTGACACTTGGTCGCGGGGCCAAGCTGCCTTACTGCGCTGCTAAATCCGCGCCTCTGGCTCCGAACTGCGCTGCAGCTCAGCTTTGAAAGATCGCAGTTTTGTTTTTCGCTGACGTGATCATGTTGGGAGGGGTTCAAAGTTCAAAGTGCACTGTTCCAGATTGGCCCAAGGGGCGCACTGCGCGGCATTTGATCGCAGAAGTGGGCCAGTTGGGACGGCAAGTCAAAACTCAGGGGCCCAGGTCCTTCCCTGGACGTCAATATTTAACAGTCTAGTTCTGCAGCCTAAACAGACACTAGACAAACGGCTTATCAAACAAATTCATGCATGGTCCAAAACACAGTTTGTAATGATTAATCAAAGTGCAAGGTGACCGATTAAAATTACTGCCAGTCATGTTGGTTGAACAAAATAAATGTAGCTATACTCTCCGGTTTTCTCAATATCAGCTTTATACTGCATTGCACGTGACACAACTTAAATCGTTCAACACATTACACAACTGCATATAAATGGAGTTCGTACAAGTAATGCTCAATTGGACATCGCAGGTTCACCATGTCTCAAAGGAAGCAAAGCTTATGCTCACTATCCGACCACCTGCTGCATCGCTGGTAGCCGGGCCTTTTCCGCGGCTTCCGGCGTCCTCTGTTACCATAATGGGCCAGCAAAGTCGCTCACCCTCCGCTAAATGTGTCGCCGGAATGTGCCGTAAATTTTCTCAAACGCCATCAAGCTTGCCCCCGTCGGATTGTCGCAGACATGCGGTATTTCATTGCGAGTGGATGAATATCGTTATACTTTTCAATGAAGGCTTGTTGTCTTTCTTTTTTTGTAGCGAAAAACTCGCTTCAAGCTCTTCCTTTTCAAATATTTTGAGCTGCGCGCACATCTCAAGATACGTGCAACATCTCGTATATATGATGGCCAGGTTAGGGAAAAGGCGTTGGCCCTTAACCCGTTAGTCATCCTCCTCGTTCAAATTCAGCTGGCTGAGGATAACTTCTGGGGGCTTGCCAATATTATAAATACGTCCCATAATTTTTAAACATATTACGTAAGCTTTCGGCATGCCAAATGCCAGTCTCATATATTGAGACACATACCTACAAACGTGAAACCAAGCGCCATGTCACATAGCAACGGACAACTTCGATTTGAAATACATCAACTGACTATGAATCTCCAGACTAAACGGTCCTGACGTTTGGCAGGAGGCGCATTCTGGAAACCGGTAAAATGAAAATTTATCACGTTACAATGTTTGTAGTTTGCATCTCGCCATAAATTGACGTGCCTCTCGCTTGTGAGGGCCATTGGAATTCCAGTGGCCATTCCAGCCCCCCCCGATCCCTCTCGCGCCCCTCGTGGAACCCCCACGCAGCTGCGTCCACCCACTCTCCAGCAGCCACTTGTCGGTCCATTTCCGCCTCTGATTTCCCCACGTATGGCCCTCGGGGACCGCCAGCTACAGAGAGCTGACTACACACCGACTCTAAGGCTTAGATCAACAGGCACGACCATGGACTGATGACACACCACTCTATGTTTGATGAAGTATGCGGGCTTCCCTGCGGGCCTGAGGTGCCCTATCAGACGTCAAGGCACACTGGGTGCGGTCAGAGTGATAGGGATAGGTACAGCGGTGGCGATACGGTAATCTTGTGACGTTTGCTTTGTCAGTAAGGTCTGCCGATGTTGTTGGAGTGATGCAATCCAGGACTTTTAGTGCATGGTGCCACATGTGGATGGGTGCCTCCCGCCGTCAACTGAACTTGGGTGTCTGTCGGCATTTGGATGGCTTTTACATTTTTGTATACCGTTTATTTTAGCAGTGTTGATGACTACATGAATAACCAGATGACTTATCAATGGGAAATTCGCCTAGTTTAGAAGTAGCGTAACCTAACCAGCATCAGCCCTTTTTCTTGTCATATGACAGCTTGCGACACACTTGGCTCTTGTCCCGATCCTAAAAACCCAGCCATTTCCGCCCGCCCAAAATACCGACTGAAAATTACGTCACTTTGCTGACGTGTCGCCTGAGACTCTCACATGGCTTGTGCCGTTGTCACATGGCTGGCTCAGTTATGTGTGGAATGCGAGAGGTTACCTACCTCGGAATTTGCCAGAACTATCGGTGTGGGAGTAGCGCGTTTGTCTTGCTGGTGGTATGTTGGTTTTCCCACCACTTGGTGTCCGATTGCCTGGTTTATCCGAGGTGAATAAAGACCCGGACGCCTCATGCTGGGATATTTGCTAGCTGGTGAGGCAACGATTGTCAAATAGATAGATAAATGCCGATCATGTAATGTCGAGCAACTACGCAATGTGGCTCGCAGCTCATTCCAAGCACCTTTCCTGGGCAATGAACATCTCATGTTCGCTTCCTCTTCAATGGGGCGCGGCAAATGTGGGCAAATTATGACATTGTTGATAAAATGAAGTGCAATAAAGTGATGGCGCTGAAATGCTCATGAAAAATTACAAACGATATCCGACTTTAATTGATACTCCTATCCTTCCCAGTTTGTGCTCATTGCGAATCCGTACGAGAATCTTGGAGCTTATAAAAATCAAAATTTTGTTGCTTTGATTTACACCGCGCAAATATCGTTGAGGTAATTTGGGCTTGTATAACGGTTATGTGTAATCTTTTTATCAGAGGCTATGGCATTACCGTAAATATGGTCACATTTGTCATACCCATGACGGAGTGGGTGTCTGGTAGCCGTTAATCGCTGGCTGATGTGCTGACGACATGTTTGATGTTAACGATCATTAAAAACAAATTATTCCCTAACGTGGTGTACAGTAAAAAGGAACTTACTACATTTATGTGATGATATTGATGCTGCTTGATGCCAAGGTAGAAGGTGGTGATGGTGCATTGCTACAGATGACCAGTGATTCATTATCTTCACTTGATCTGCCAATTTGATTTGAAAACGACGGTAGACTTCTGCTAGGCAGCCAATATTTAACCCGTGCCCCGTTGGGGTCTGCCGAGCAACGCGCCCTGCTGGGGGGGGGGGGGGCAATTTGGCCCCCCTAAGATCTCGAGAACCCCGCAGCATAGCGACAAGCGGCAAAGGGTGTTGGATAGCCCCAACAGGGAACTACCTTGTGACCCAATCTCATTGACCTAGGTCAAACCGATGACGTCAGAGGTCAGGTCAAATGTCGAATTTTCACCGTTTACAGGCATTTCAAGATATGCGTTGTAAAATCGAGTAAAATGCATTCCATTGAAAATCACCGATGGAGAAATGTTCGTCAAACACATATTTTACTATTTGAGGTCACTGTTACCTGGTCAGGTCTCAGAGGTCAGGTCACTGAGGGTCAAAATATGAAAATATCATGTGATGCATATCCATTTCCATAATGTGATCCATCCATCATGTGATCCATTTTATATGCCAAATACGATTAGGTATATGGGTCAGCAGTCTTTGGGGTCAGTTTAGATTATGTTCTGGTGAAGGTCAGGTCAAGGTCAGGTGAAAGTCAGGTGAAATTAGGTCAAATTTTAAAGTTGATATTTTTGCATGAAATGGGTATTGATTCGATGCAGATCGTCACGGGGAGTTCAATGGTGGTCTTTGTTTTGCGCTTCCTGGTCTAGAATTGCTAAAAATTGAGTTCAAAAATTTGACGTCATCAATATTGAACAGTTGTTTCGCTATAACCCTCGCCCGCACATGGGGGGGGGGGGTTGCCACCCCCCAGGTACACTCAGAAAACACTTTGAGAACATTTTTGAATAAGGGCTCATATGAGTGCCAAAACAGGGCTCAAATCTGTATGATTTTAAAATCGGGATCAGTTAGGCGCCCTTTTCGGGCTCAAAGTACATTAGCCCCGAAAGCGGCATCAGTTCGTCTTCCTTTTCGGGCTCAATTCGAGCTGCGTTTTAGGGCTCCATACGACATTCCGCCATTCCGTCTTTTGCTGTTTTCATTGCCATGTGTTGGTGTACCTACCGCCGTGATTTCAAAATGAATGGTAAGTTATTAGTTATCAGTTATCGCTATCTTTTAGAAAAAATCAAGATGTTGATGCTCATGCCATTTTAATCCCTTATCAATTAAAATTGTGGTGGCATTTGTTCAGAAAAGGTCTGATCTACAATTGTGGCGCCGTTGATACGAATACGCACGGGTTTGATTATTCATTTTTCTTGTATTTGCGCCACATGAAAGCATCATATCTGGATTCAGGATGTCAAATAGTGTAAGAATGTGCAAAATTTTTGTCTCGTTCTTCGTGATGATGTGATTGAAGCAATGCTTTCAAGGGTGGGTAAGGATTTTGTTACTTGTTCGTAATTGGTTATCTTGATGCTCAACTAAAATTAATCCTAACCTTGCCTACTAACCTATTAAGTTAAACTTAGTACCAATACCTACCAACCTACAACCTATTTGGATCTTTCATATACTTATAACATGCTGCTGCTTCTGCTAACATGCTGCGGAATGCTGGTTGACATGATGGAATGCTGGTATCACAGTGTTCCATGTTTCAGAATTTTAGGTGAATAACCACACATGATGGGGAAAATATTTTCATCCTAAAAATATGACAAGTGGCTTTATTTCATCTTTGCTAAAAAATATGTCAAAAGTTTGATTCAACAGCCAGCTGCCAGGTTACGCATGACTTGACAGTTGATGCATCTACTCTACATCATTTCATTTCAGATCCTGTGAAGGTTCTGATAAAATCTGAGGTAAAAAATGGCATTATGCAGTTTTGCGGAAAGACTAAATCTATCTCATTTTGTCTTCAGATTTTTTTTTTGTTGGGACACCCAATTGAAATCCAATTTTAGAACATTGTGACACCATGCCTGTGTGCCAAGTAAGAGGAAGGGTCTACAAGTATAGAGCAAGATAACCAATTATGGACAAGTTGAGCTTTGAGTCATCAGCTCTTATTTGTGGTTACAATACCTTCAACTGCATGATTTTGCACAACTTCCATACAGGCATCCAGACTGGAAAAGGTTCAAGTCCATACTTATTCTGGTGCTTGAATATGGCAGTTCAAAGATGGAAGGCATATGATGCTACAAAATGAAAAAAGTAATTCAACTTACAAAAAATAGGTATTCATATCTATCCTAAACTAAACTAACCTAAACTTACCTAACCTAATCCAACCCAACCCAACCACCCCAACCAGCCCAGCCCAGCCCAGCCCAGCCCAGCCCAGCCCAGCCTAACCCAACCCAAAACCTACAGCCTAAAACCTAGAGCTAAAACCTGCAGCCCAAACTGGAAAACATCCATATGGTACGCCGGACGCCCGTGAAGCCGTCATGCGCCGAAGTTCGGCGCAATCTATTTTGCAATTTGCGCTGAAATTTCTGCATTATTTGCGCCGAAGGTTAGTGCCCTTTTGCGTCAAAATTAAGCCACTTATACAAAAAGCACGTTTACATCTGCTGGCCAAGGTTTTATAAACCAGACAGAACGCTCTGGGCCTTAACCACTCCTGACTCCCATGTTTGAGTGTCCAAATTAGTTGATGTTTCCATGGAAGCTGAATACCACAATACGTGTAGCGCACTGTAGCATCGTGCCGTGAAATAAGGCTCGGGACGGAAGTTCCGGGGTCACAAAAATTGGTGTGGCGGTGTTGTCGCGGCTGGCGGGCGCCAGCAAGGGGTTTAAGTTTACGACACCACTCTTGTTTCAGGAGAGGTGTCAGCGATTCGAGACTACTTGGGCATGCGGGCAGCGGGGTCGGCGTGGCTGCCTGCGGCTGCGGCCACACATCTTGGCGTCCTGGAGGCGGAGATGCTGATGGTGGCATGAGTCATCACTGGCTGCCCGATTTCCATGCTCCAAGACTCGCCGTGAGGGCCGAGGCGGGCGTCGTGCCGATGGAGAGATGAGGAGGGATGCGCTGGCATCGCGCCTACTGGCGAAGGCGCTCTCCCTCCCGTCGGAGGACCCGCCGCGTTGTGTCGGAAGCCCCCCCCCCAACCGTGACTGAAGTCAGTGACCGGCTGGAGAGAGCGCGGGGGGGGGGGAGCGGTGTGGGACCACTGGAGTGGGGCTGCCCGCCGAGGCGCGCCTATCCACGAGACTGCCCCCGTAGACGCCAACAGACGGCGTCACGGTCCACCTGGACCGGCTGCCGATCGGGGCGTCCGCGACAGCGAGGAGGAGTGCTGCGGAGGCGTGCCTGGGAGCGCTCCCCCAGCGTGCGACGTGGGCCTGGGTCGACGGGTCTGCGACCGGGGGAGTAATAGGAAGGCGGCGCTGGGGTCCTCACCGAGCACCCAGACAGTACATTATTGGTACTGCTGGAGGCGGCGGGGAGGATTTGCTCCAGTTACCGATCTGAGATGGTGGCGCTCAAGACGGCAAAGCAACATCTCCTGGAGCACCCGTCCTTCGAGGAAGACCCCATAATCATTTGCTCCGACTCGCAGGCGTCGCTGGCGACGCCACGAGGTGGACAAGTGGCCCAGACACCACCACCCCCCCCTCATCCCCTAGGTGCCGCCATCTGGGAGTATATGATGGCCCTAGTGGCTGTAGGGGGCCGAAGAATCCACCATAGAAGGAGGGCGGCGATAGCCCGATTAAGCTGGGCGTCCAGTGGAGCCTCGGCTCTATCATGGGCATTGGGCAAGGACTCTGCGAGCACCCCCGTCTCCTCCATCTTCGACGGCACTCCAGTCAGAAAGCTGTCCCCACCCGAGTTTCCCAGCAGCATGGGCCACATGAAACCGAACAGCGCCGAGCCGCTCGACGCTGAGGACCAGGCGAGAGTAACAGTGAAAAGGTGAAACGCTCGAAACGGCGCGCGCCGCCGGCCGAGGGCGCCGAGCCGGCCCAGGCCGGCTGCGGGTCAAACAGAAGCCGTTTCCGCGGCGGCCGCCCAGTGACAGCGACTCGGACTGACGTCGAGGCACCGCTGCCGCCTCCGCCGACCAACCCGCCGCCCAGCAAGGGCAGTTTGAAGGCGGCTGTGCCGGTGAAGGTGGCGCGGCCTGGCAGGGGCCGCGGTCGGCCCACTCCCAGCTACCCGTCCCGCGAGGTGCTCAGTACCACCGACTCGTCCGATTCTGAGGCAGCGCCGTCGGCGGGCCGCCGCCAGCAGTGACGACGACCGGCTGGCGGCGTTCGCGCGGGACTTGTCCGACTCCTGGTACTCGGACTTGCCGCCCAAACTGGACGCCGGCGGCGTGAGCACCAGCAACGCCAATAAAAAGTCCGCCTTCATCCGGCTCTTCTCACACCGTGTCAAAAGGACTACGCCGCGCGGCCGGCCGGCCAACTCGAATGAGCGCAGCGAAGGGCACACGTCCCCGACGGCGGCACTGGCGCCTCCCGCCGCGCCGCTGCCGGCGTTGCTGGCAACGCCGATCCAGGCCCATCGATTTCTACTGTTTTGTTGCCTACGTGCCGCTGCCGCCGCTCAGCCAGCACAATGGCGTGCCGGTGCTGCGCTGTCGAATCGAAAAGCGGCTCGTGCGGCGGACGGACGGGTGCGGCCCGCGCGATGAGCCGCCGCCGCACACCGAGCTGCGCCGCGCGGACGTGAAGGTGGAGCTGGCAGCGGCCTGCTCAGTCCCCTCGACGGCGTCGACCGGCTCTCCGGCGATTTGCGGTCAGAAACGCCGCCGCTTCTGGGACCCTGCACCCTGGGACCAAGGCGTCAGAGCGCGGCGCTGCCCGTGAGACGTTAAGTTAGCACAGGCAATGTCGTCTGCACTCCTTGCAGTTCATGTTGAATACACAACCATGTGGCGAAGTAATAGGCGCCGGGTTTTTCAGTTCATAGAACTTTTTCCCTGGCTATTACACCCCACAACCGAACACTGACACCTTGCACAAGTATGACTGTGTGTATGAATGTTAATAAATACATGAGCCAATGTTGTGTTTTCGGTTCCAGTACCTTCTTTGGGCACCTCGGCAACAAGTAAGTAATCCGTTAGCTTTGCCACACCTAAGATAGGCTCCCACGTTGTTATTTGCTCCCGGGTTAACATAAACCGGTTTAACGTAACTTTTGCATCCCGGCCAAAATTGCCGGGTTAACTGTCCCACCGCTCGAGACTGGCGCTAGGCTGGCCGAGCAAAAAAAAGTTTGTTCGCGGCTTCGTCTTATTCGCAGCTGCTGGACACGGGGGAGGGGGAGGAGGGGCTGCATCGGACGAAAAGCGGGCTCTGGTATTAACTGGATTTTTTGCCAGCTGGCGCCGTATGGTGGCGCTAGCAGAGCTTCTTACATATCAATGCTAGATATAAAAGAATAAATATTTACCAATCAATTTTTCATTTAAAGCCATTTGAAATATTTATGTCCATCCTACTACCGCGCTTACCTATATCTAAAATTAAATACCTTTCGTGCGTCGCCAGCTGGCCAGCCAGCTGACGCAATCCAGTTTTTACCAAAGCCCCGAAAAGCGAGATGAGGTGAGCCCTAATATTGGCTTCACCACACAATTTGAGCCCTCAAACTGGATTCAGGTGAGCTCGAAAATGGGGATCGGGCTGAAAACTGGTTTCATAGTGAGACTAGTTTTGAAGCTTGACACCGATAATGGGTACTGACTGAGCTCTGTTTCTGCGATCAATGATACCGATTTAAGGGATCGTATGAGCCCATGTGGCGTTGTTCAGAAAGTATTCTCGAAATGTGCTGTCTGTTTTGAATATGGTACATTAGCCCGAAAACTGGTCTCTGAGACCGAAAATGGGGATACTGTTTTCTCAGTGTAGAGCTAGAAGGCTGATTTTTCGTGTAGCTGCTCCTCTATCCTTTCTTGATGTCCACTGAAAATTTCAAGTTTCTGAGGTTTTTGGTTTCGGAGATATGACCTTGTTTTTCAGGTCATGTCATGACCCAAATGGCCAATTCTCAACATTTTGCGTTGGCTATGGGCCTTGTGAGCTTTTGACACCTTGCTTTCGATCTTTTTTGCCAGTCTTACCTCCCACCTATCATGGAACATGCTGTTCGACGATGTACAGATGTCAAGGTCAAGGTCAAGGTCAACCTAGGTCATCTAAGATAATTGCGTTTTAGGCAAGCGGAATTTACTTTTTGTGAAGTTTTTCGACTGCATTTTTTTGTAAAAGCTTCTCAGATCATGATTTCATGTAATATGGACACATAAATAATCGGTACACACATCAGTATACACACAGACACACACAGACATACAAACACATATAATTGACCTTGACCTAACTTGACCTGAAATGACCTCAGCAGCAAAAACCTGGTCGGGTAGTGTGACAAAGAGGTTCTAGCTGGCTTGGCACCAGAAAACGGCATCGTCATCGGTATATGATAAGCAGCGCACTTGATATCCAACGGTGACCCAAAACAGCAACATTTTAAAGTTTGACCTGACCTGGAAGGTCAATGACTGACCTGAGAAGGTAAAACTGGGTATCATTGGATTCGTCTCTTCCCAAAGAATCTTTTTGATCTTTACCGCTAAGCTCTATCTCCAACAGGAACGAAATGGCGCGGGGGGTGGCACCCACCCCCCCCCCCCATGTGCGTTCTAGGATGGGAAAATGGCATGTGCGGGCGAGGGATAACTTGGCCAAAAAAGGAGGCATCGATCTAACATTTTGTATGTTTATAGAAGAGCGCACGGACTATCACATGTATTCCGGGTTTTTCGAATATTGGGCAAAAAATTGGGATTTTTGGCGTTTTTCTAAAAAAAACTTTTTTTTTTTAATTTTGGGGGTCGAAATCCCAAAGTTTTGAATATTCGAGATAGCAGTTTTGTAGCGCTGCCTTTTGTCTACATAACCATATAAAGAACTTTGAAATTGCTTGGTAACTGTAGCTTTTGTGAGCGTTTAAAGATTTCATGTTTTTTTGCTCATTTTTGCTCGAACATGACCTCAGCTTGACCTCAATAACTCCTGACCTGAGGTGACCTAAGACTTGAAATTCGGAAATTTGAAGGTGTCAAATTGATGCCCGGGAAGGTACTGAAAATTTGGCGGTGCTGTGCGCCGCTGTTTTCTTGCTATTCAGGAAAAACCTCGGGGGGGGGGGGGGGGGGCAAGTTGGCTCCCCAGCGGGGCGAGAGTTAAACAAAATAACGGAAGGTTTGTGTCCAGTAGGTAAAGCACTATTTGTTAGAATTATGTATGTCTATTGAAAAACAAACCTGAGCTGGACTGGACTATTTTGCATAGCGATATCACATATGTGACATTCATTAACCCGCGCGGGGCTGGGGGGAGGTAAATTTTACCCCCCCTCGCGAATTTTTGCGATATCTCAAAAACGGTGGCGCGCAGCGCCGCCAAACTTTCAGTACCTTTTCTTACATCAATTTGACATGTTCCCTGAAAATTTGAGCGAAATCCGTCGGAAAATTTTTGAGAAATTGACGTTTTAGTGACGTCATGTTCGCCATTTTCGCCTCAAAAACGGCAAAAGTTCAAACGCCGCTAACATCTTCATTTTTAAAGGAATCAAGACGTAACAAAAAAGGTTATACGTAATTTTACTTTGTCTATTAAATGGCTATCTCGGTTTTTTGAAAATTTTGGATTTTGGCCTAAATTTTTTCAAAAAACTGACTTTTTTGGGAAAATCATTATAAAATCCAAAATTTTGAGTCTATCGAAAAAACCGGAATATATGTCAGAGAAGTGGTCTATGTGCACCTACATACCAAATTTTAGAAGAATCGGTTCAAAAAGGTGGGAGTTATTCAAAATTTTATGACGTCACGACACACAAATTTTTTTGAAAAATGACTTTTTTGGAAGTTCTAGACCTCGTACGGAAACAAAAATAGCACCATTCGATTCGCCGTGAAAAACTGCATCAGATAGACACCTTTTTAGGCCTTAACAACCAACTTCAAAATTTGACCTCACTTGACCTGACCTTGACCTGACCTCGACCTGAAATTCATCCAGAGGTGGTCCATATCACTTATTGAGTGTGCCTATTGAATTCTATGAGTAAAATGACCCATAAAACATGTGTCGCACATGCCCTTTTCTATATTTTGTTTTTTGGTGACCTGACCTGACCTGACCTGACCTTGACCTTGACCTCTGAATTATATTGTATGCAACAAATATTGTCTTGGTAGCCTAAGAACACGTTTTGGGCGATCAGTCTCAGTCCATGACTCCATTCTTCGGCAACTACGGTGCAAGGCCGATACTGTAGAAACTTGCAATTTGTACCCTTGACCTGACCTTGACCTTGACCTCAAACTTTAAATTAAGTACATGTTTTTAGTAGTTCGTGATGAGAGCTTTCGATTGGCGTTTGAATTTTCCAAATCGGACCATTAGTTCGGGAGATAACAGGGGGGGTAAAATTTACCCCCCCCCAGCCCCGCTCGTTCGGCTGGAGACCCCAGCCCCGCGCGGGTTAAACGCGGAAAAGGGAATTGCAATTCTTAATTTTGTTTTTGTTTTTAGTCTAAACATTGCTTATGTAGGTGGACGAAGATTGATAATATTGCTTCTAAAAATGATGGTCATGGGCGTTTTTTTTAATATTGCTGTGATCCCCTAACGACAGTAAAAAGTAGTTCATTAATGCCGTGCATTACAATCTCTTATATAACATGTTTTTCCTTATCGCTTTTGGATCTTGCTTCACCAAATGTAGATCGAAACATTCCCGAGGGTTTCATTTTCGTTGCATTTGCGGGCATAAACACGAAGCTCACCATTTGATTCCTCGTGCGATGTCTTGCGCTGATGAATATTGGGGCAACCGCGCGATTTGCTAATTTTTCACCGAGAGACCTGTCAGCTCACTGAACTCTCATATCATCGGCCTAGATTTCTACAGAAATGCGATAAATTCGCTACATGCTCTCATAAACATTCCATGAATCTCACATCTCTGGGATTATGCAATAGTGGAATGCTACTGCCAGGATTACTTCCCCTTAGCAACGACGCATGCTCGCAGGAGATTTTGTGGGTCGACGAAAACCGAACTTGAGCCCGGTTTGGAGCTAACGTCATGTGAATGTGTTTGGAATAATGCTCATTGCATATTGCACAAGGCAACGAAATCTGTTTTTTTTTTTTTTTTAGATGATTTTCTCTATGTGGGGGAGAGGGAAGCCACGCACCTTGGTGCACGTTACCAAGTTGCACGTGCAGCGGTGAGTCGGGTCCCCTCACGTGATGATGCAACATCTGTCAGCTGACAGCGACCAGCGGACCTATGGAGAATTACCAGAGCAGCTGCAGGGGCTGGGCGATGTCAACAGACGAGGGTGTGAGCTGTGGAACTAACCAGCGTGCATCAAAGCGCAACCGGTGCACTGGTGTGTGCACAGTGTCAGCAAGATTTTGGGGTTCGTTTGGTAGGTGACTGTGCATTATAGCGATGGTTGTTTATTTACGAAAGTTCCGGTACACTTGCCCGAAATTATGTTATGTGAAGTCCTGAATGGAACAGTGAAAACAGATTCCTGCATTAAGTCGGTATCCTAGGCCAAACACTTACACAGCCCAACAGCAATAAGATCGACAGGATATCAAACCCATCCCCAAAATGACACCTGACGCAACTTCCCGGATGCATCCCCCTCCCCTCCCCAATGGACACACCTCTCCGATAGCACCACCGGAGGGCAAACACAACCACCACATCGTCTGCTGCGGAAATGACGTCACCAACAGTTGACCCGCGTTGGCGGCCAGGTGCGACAGACAAATATTCCGCCCCGGGGCAAATAGGCACTGTCCTCGCCGCCGCCACCGACGCCGCCGCCCCGGTCCTAATTGCTGATCAGTTCATAGAACTGCCTGAACCCTGGACTCGTGTGTTTGATCTTTGGTGGGATAGGCTCGTCAGGAAAGATATGGAGGGGGCGGCATTCGGCAGACCTGCCGGATACCGCCCGCCCCCTTCATAAAATACACCTACCTGTAGGTGTGTTTTTAGTAGCAGTAGGGAAGCGCTTAGAGGTAAAGGTATGGATGTTGACAAATATAAGACAATTGATGCGATACGGTTAAAACAAAACAAGACGAAAAGAAGATGATCCAATGTGTCGGGGAGAGTCGTCTGACGATTCTTCCACCCTCCAGACCTCAGTACGAAAGTCGGAGACGGCGCTGGTAAAGGGAGGGGAGGAGGGAGGAGGCAGTCGGAGAAAGGTGTCGGGTGTCCGGTCCATTGTCTCTGCAGCGACACCGAGACAATGTGCTGTTTGTGGCAGAGCCGAGTGCCGGCCGGCTCTCTCCCACAGACATTCGAGCATCGCAGGCACTCTCGCAGACATTTGAGTATTGCAGGCACTCTCACAGACATTCGAGTATCGCAGGCACTCTCACAGACATTCGAGTATCACAGGCACTCTCACAGACATTCGAGTATCACAGGCATTCTCACATGCGTCTGCTCAGCTGCTGAGAACGGCCGGCTCAGCTGCTGAGAACGCCTGACGTGACGTGGCTCTCTCTTCGGTTATGTTGAGATGTGGGGAAAGTGTTGTTTTCGGGATGGCGGTGGTGACATATGTCAGCTAGCTCATGAATGTTTTTGTTGGGGCAAGCGTAGATTGCTGTACCCGATTTTCATTCATTGGTGGGGATCATGTTGATTAGCTTCAAAACACTCACAGGACTAGAATCCACCTATAACTGCACCCATGGTCAAACTTTCGCTGCACAAATCGAGTCATAAAAAACACTCCGTGCATTCGTAAACTTGCCCCTTGGCCCTTAGAAACTACGGAGAATAAGGAGCGCTCGAATGTTCATTTTCAAGAGTTCCTATAACCGTGACGCTATCTGAACCAAGATGTTGATGGAAGGCCAGTGACCTTTATCTCGCTATCATGGACTAGCGTTGCGGACTCGGTAAGAGGATGTCGTGTTTATGCAATACCCAGAACACATGGGGGTCTTGGGTATGTTGCCCACCTCTCATTCCTCTTAACTCCATGCTGCTTCTCGCATTGCCTGTAGGGAGAATTTCTGTAATGAGTAATAAGAAATTTGTGTTGCCGGTCAATACATCTGAGCAACCATCATTTTTAACTGCATAGTTTCATTCCTCTCAATTTTGCCTTTTCTGTCACAGTCACAGTTGTATTCCAGTGACATTTCTGCGCCGTTAAAATCGCCAATGTTTGTGTCATTAACCAATTGACTAACTTGGAGCGCCAGGCAATGCTCATGGCCGGACACTAATCAACTCGGTCGTGCAAATTTACCAAACTGTTGCGCGCAAGGACGCAGGGGCGGGGCTCTAAAACTGTTGCCATAAGGTGGGCTTGTCTGTTTCATTGTGCAGCAGAATTTCGCTTTCTTTAGCCCTCTTGACACATTGTTTATTCATGGAGTAGGTATACGAGTGCTTAAGTGTCTAATTGAGTCAACTCGGCTGCCCTTTTGCGTTCCATTGCTCCTGCCTAATCTACATCGTTCCAACACGAAGAAGTATTGCTTGTGTAGGTCAAGGCTATCAGAACCTATGTCTGTTCGTGAAGAGTTCTTAGAATGAGTAATGAAGGTTTGACATTTTTCAAAGTATGAAATAGTCTAAAACACACACGTCGTACTCGACAGCACTGAATAGTTTCTCTTTTGCCACTTGCTCGTGAAACAATCGTCAAGATTTTGTGCACTGCATGCACTTGTGCATTTTTATCGTCGCAATGTTTATAATATTCCGGTGGTCCTGCTAAATGTCTCACAATTCGATTCTGCTGCTCTGTTGCATCTTCAACATGATGACACCATCCCTGGCGCTCCACCATTGCTTACCCCATAAGTAAAACGCACGATCGTCCACAGACGCTATTACTAGCCCCCCCCCCTTCCTTCATCCGCCCGCGTGTATGCTTACCACGACAACACACACACGCACACATTCGGACACATGTTCGTACCGCGACCCCACGGAGGACACCCGTTCGAGCAGTTCTCGTAATGCACCGTATTTCCCACTCCATGTTGACAGAGGCGGGGGCGGCGCGGGTGGGGCCGTCGGCGCCCAATGGATCACGCGGTCCCATTTCTGGCGCGCACAAATGGCGGGAAAGCGTCCCGCCAAGGATGTCACGGTCGCGCGTAAATGCGTGCCGCAGCCCCGGACGTGACACGTTGACATGGTTGGATGTATGCGGGAAGTGTTCTGTGAAATGGTTGGCGTTCGATGATGTTTGTGTGTCGCGGTAACTTGTTTGTGGGAGGAGTGACATATTGGACCCAAGGTGGCGCGAAAATAAAGATGACGCTGCATTTATATGTTTGCTGTTGGCAAAGGGTAACTTTAAGCCAATCCTGGTAATTGTATTGTATTTAATCGTTGTATAAGCTCATGTATGACCAATTCGACTGACTGACTCATTTCGAGTGTATGCTTAGTTGGACTATGACTGTTTTACTAACTTTAACATTTATGTAGGTAAGGGCGCAATGTCAATAACCATTGATTTTTACCCACTTTTATCACATTGCTTGGGCAGTCCCGGTTCTCCCTTACATTTGTTCAAGTTGTCCTAGACGTGTCACAGTTCACCCTAATGTTATTTTTTTTATTATTATAGAATTTGAATTTAAAAGCTGAAGGTGTTTAACCATTGCCTCCGGCATTACAATTTACATTGTAAGCATCGCCAGTGTTTTGACAATGAACCTTCAGCATAGCCAAACTTTGCATTTTATTCCCTCTGAAAACCCAGGGGAGCAGTCCGCGGGGTCGCTGCAACAGGTATGGGAGGGCGAACCAACATGGCGTATTGTGGCATTGTTAGCCACTGTTCGATAGACGTTACTTTGAGACAATCAAGTAAGCATAACGACGCTCTTTATGTGTAGTTCATCGCTACATTAATTAGTGCTGGACGTTGGCCTGCCGTTTCTCTCCCTCCCCCTCCCCCCCCGGCTCGCTTCATGAATCTCCGAATTCGATAAGTCCAGAAGTCTAGAAGACAATGTTCCTACTTGCTGAACACAAATATTCATTAGCTTGTGAGTGTATCCACAATTTAGATAGATTTCTCAAAAAGGCAGCCGATTTAGATAAGTGTGAAATTTGTCCCAATCAGGGTTGTATACGACTCAATCAATAGCAATCAATTCAATCACGACAAATTTGGGAAACCAATCAAATCAATCAAGTCAGAGCAGTTTTCGGGAATTGATTCAATCGACTCAAACGCGACAATGAAAGGAATCAATCAACTCAATCAAACGACTCAAACCAAGACATACATTAGGTTTTTTTGCCCCACCAACTTGGAAAAGTGTCCATAGCAGTCTGGTGTACCTACCTACCTACCTACCTACCTACCTACAGAAGAAACATAAAAATATTGTCATTTAAAATTATAAATTGCCATGCCATTCAAAGTTTCTATGTAATAAGGAAGGATACCTAGTGATGGACAGGTGGATCATGATATTGAGGTTCAATGGGTAGAATTGGAGCAGAAGTTTCATTTAATGGGTGCAAAATAACCCAGTAGTTGACTTCAACAAACGCCCTTTAACCCAAATCACCACCTTTCACCTAAAAGTTGTCAATTTAATTTTGGCCATATTCCAGCTAAGTCATTAGGCCATCTACCCCATGTAAAGCCCCTGTCTGTCTCTTATGTGAGTTATGCGGAGCTCTTCTGAATTGAACCCTGAACATAATGAACCTAGCTAGGTTTCATGCCACACCGACACCATATGAAAGTGTTGAAAATGTGCTAAAAATTTGACACCTTCATTAGGTATGCTTTATGAAGACAGCAGGAAAGCAGGTAGGTACCTACTTACCTGCCTAGATGTGTCACTAGCTACCAACAGTACCAACGAAGGTAGATAGGTTATATGTGAAGAATTCAAATTCAAAACATTTTATTGCAATACAATTTGAAACTGTTAGGACTGGGGAATAGGGATGAGCATTAAAAATATATTTAAAAGGAAATGGAGAGGACAGGGACTCTGGAACCACAGGATAAGTTAAGGACAAAGGAAGTAGGAACAAAAAAAAAATTAAAACACGAAAACGGCACGGAGCGACTGCGAAAAAACAAAGAAAACGTTTTGCCAATAAGTATGCTAAGCTTTTATAAATCCTTATTCTACGTCTTTTGATTTTTTGGTAAGATGATGTCATTGATTATCATGTAGTATGGTAGATCATCATAAATAAATCGGTTGTATTGTACAACACCAATTTCGTTTTAATTATTATTTCATTTGAAATAAAACCACTTAATAATATTCGGTAAAATATTTTAAGGAAAATGAAATATATTAAATATGTTATGCTTAGGTTTTCGGGAGAAAAGGATCAACAAACGTTCTGCTGCAAATTAAACAATGCAGCAAATTAGCTATTACGCAAACGTAATTAGCGAGACGATAACGACGCTTTGGTTTCAGTTATTTTTGTAGGGGTTTCAAATATTTATAGAGTTCAGTGGGTTGTTTCTGAGGAGATGTGGAGATGTGAATTATTAATTAATCACACTTTATAAGTACCTATATAGGGCCTTGCACTTTATCATCTGGATTAAAAAAAAAAGTTTCCTGCTGAGTGCAGAAAGGTAGGTAGGTGCATCGCTAGGTTCTATCACCAGGATTGGAGCAGTTTTTGCAGTTGAAAGTCAAAGTTGGCTGTTCATGTTTAGCCCGCGCCCCGTAGGGCTACCGGCGGACCCTACCACCCGTAGGGGGGGGGCCGTATCGGCCCCCCCCTAAGATCTCGGAAAGTTACCGGCCGATTTTCAAAATTCAAACGGCGTTCGATAGCCCCACCCGGGAACTACCTTGTGACCAAATTTCATTGACCTAGGTCAAACCGATGACGTCACAGGTCAGGTCAAAGGTCAGATTTTCACCGTTTACAGGCAATTCAAGAAATGTGCTGTGAAAGCGAGTAAATTGGTAATTTATTGAAAACCATCGATGGTACATTGTTCGACAAACACATACTTTGCTATCTGAGGTCACTGATACCAGGTCAGGTCACAGCGAGGTCAGGTCACCGGGGGTCACAATATGAATGTGTCTTGTGATACATGTTTTATGGTCCATTTTACATGACAAATGCGATTATGTGGGTTAGGCAGCCTTTGGGGCCAGCCTAGGTCACGTTTTTGTGAAGGTCAGGTCAAGGTCAGGTCAAATTAGGTCAAATTTCAAAGTTGATATTTTTGCATAAAATGGGTATCGATTCGATGCAGCTCGTCACGGGGAGTCTAATGGTGGTCTTCGTTTTGCTCTACGAGTTCTAGAATTGCCAAAAATTGAGTTTGAAAATTTGACGTCATCATTTTTGAACAGTTTTTTCGCTATAACTTGGCCAAAAAACGAGGTATCGATCTGAAATTTGGTATGTAGATAGAAGACGGTAGGCACTATCACATATATTCCGGTTTTTTCGAAACTCAAAAAACTTTTTGGATTTTTTGGCGAATATATCCAAAAAAATGCTTTTTTGATTTTTGGGGGTCAAAACTCAAAAATTTCAAAAATTCGAGATAGCAGTTTTGTAGCCCTGTCAATTCTACACCTTTTATGTCTTGATCATTTTTCTGTATCTTCAAAGCTGTAGTCCTGACAGGTCTTCTCGCGAAGGTCTTTTTTCGGTCGAAAATGACAGAACATGACGTCACTCTGACGTCATTTGTGGCCAACCTATCATAGCCTCTAGAAAAATTTTTGGTCACAATGTGCAAAATTGATGCCCGGAGGGGTCCTGAAAGTTTGGTGGCGATATCTCCAGCCGTTTAGGAGATATCGACCGAAAAGGACAGGGGGGGGCCGTTTCGGCCCCCCCCTACGGGGCGCGGGTTAGGCCCTGTTCTTTATTTGGCCATCTACCCCATATTGCAGTTGTGATGACAAGCAGTTTTCAGTGTAGTTTTGTGATCTTTGATGTCATCAATTGGTGTCATTATTTTTTGTCAACTAAAACTTATTGGAACTTTCCATTCAATCGACTCAATCATACGAGTCACTCTAATTTTCGGGAATCAAATCAGTCAACCAGTCGCTAAAGTCAAACGAGTCAGTCAACCAGTCATCTCGAAAAGTCAATCGACTCAATCCAATCAACTCAAAATACGCGTTGAATCAAATCAATCAATTCAATCGACTTGATTGGTATACAACCCTGGTCCCAATTGATCTTCCCTCTCCGTATATCTACCTATCGCCCATCAGATGTTCGAAGGGAAATGTCCTGTTTCCATATAAGAAGGTTTTTATAAGGCTCTACACGAACAGGCTGGTCGATTTCCAAAACGGCCTACTTATTTATGTATAGAACTGTAAAACAACACTCAAAGTGTTAGCAGAGTACATTTGTACCTGCGACAAGCATTAGCAACGCTTAACTGTGCCGGAGAGAAGACTTATGTACGCAAATGGCTTAAAACTGCAAATTACGGATCATTTTTCATCTTCGGGATGCATAACATTTGTCAAACGTGTCAGTTCCGACTCGGGAGTAAATCTAAAATGCCACCCGAAGCAAAACATGTGGACTGGAAAATCCCAAAGCCAGCCTGCAGTTGAAATTCAGCAAAAGCGAAACCGAACGATACTTGTTTTGAAGTTTATATTGGCTCAGCTCTCTGTAGTCTGTGCTTACCTACAATGCCTATCGAAATGCTGCCAAATTTTGCGTCTCCATGAGCACTTGCAAAGTTCTGTGGTGAAGTCACTGATTTGGCGACAAGTTTGATGAAAGTACTCGACACATTTTCATGTGGAAGCTGCGTCTGTCTGTCTCAGAAGTTAGACCGGAGAGTGCCCGCCATTCTCAGTTCCCCAGACAGGGTACTCCCATGGGAACTCCAGAGCAATGACAGAAACGGGAGTCGATGAGGAAACCCAGTGGTCCAATGGGGAGAACACCTTAGGACTTCAGTCCAGTGGTGAGTTGAAAGAGCAATTAACCCTATTAGTGGCAGGGGGGGGGGGGTGTTTTTATCCACCCCTCAGGTTTTTCGGGAATATCTCCGAAACCGCTGAAGCTACGATGCTGGAATTTTCTGACTTTTCCTAAAACTAAACTGGGCACATTCCCTGAAAATTTCAAGTTCATAACTTTACCAGGGGCGGCTCCAGAGCACTGGGAATTGGGGGTCCTATTCGTGAAGCGAGTCATTTGGGCGAAGATCACGATGCTGCACCAGTTTTACGAACAGTGAATGAAAGGTATCATGTGATAACATATACAAAGTTATTGTGCATCCTCTTTTGACACGTTTTTGCTATAATAGGCGGATCCAGGCGTCCAAAAAGGGGGGTTATTTTTTACCTCCCAACATAGGTGCCCTGACACCGCCTATGCATGACCAATACAATTTTAGTCGTTCTCTCATAAAAAAATTGTAACATAACAAGACCATTGCCACCCTTTTTAGAAACAGTACCAACAAAAACCTTATTTACTATACTTATTGTGTACCCCCAATCTCAATGACCTGTATCCGCCTATGATTTTTGAAAATGCATATTTTTATTATCCATGTGAATTCCTGGTTCATTCTCTATCGATCGGCAAAAGTTGCGTTAAGATTGGTTCAGAAACCTGGCCGTGATAAACAGTCTAAAATGTATCTGCAATTTGCCCGTTTTTACCCCCCTCTACCCCCTATTGACATTTTTTAATTTTATTTTTTTTAGAAATGTAGATCTCGTTGAGCCAAATCGAATGCCGTTTGAATTTTGAAAATCGGCCGGTTAGATCTCGAGATATCAAGGGGGGGTCGTAAACAGCCCCCCCCCCTGCCACTAATATGGGGTAGCCAGGAGCCTGCCACTAATAGGGTTAAATGGGATGGAAACAGCGTTTAAGTGCATTGCTGATGAGGCGAAGAACAGCCTAAACGTTATGATACTAACAGCAATTGTATGTTTGCTATATTGATACATGGTCTTTATAAGGGCTAAACCGTCCTGCATCACATAACAGTCAGGCGCAGGACAGTTGGAACGGTATTTGTAAATGGGAAAGGCTTATGGACGATTACATAGATATTTCAGAACCGTGAGTGTGGCAACTGGCAACAAACTCACCTACTGTCTGAACCACAACTATTCCAAATGTGCAGAGACCATTCCTTCTAGCCTCTAACTATTGGCACAGGTCAGCCCGACTGAGCCGTGAGCACTCAGCAAGTTTCCGTTCCTGGGAAATTGATGATAAGTTTTATTAGTTGGCACCCTTCACGGCTCTGCGGTGGGAGGAACCGGTCGACACTATCTCCCAGTCACCGGGTGTCTACCAAGAGCTCCGGAAACCCTCAGCTGTCAGCACATTAGCCGAGCACGTGAGCTGCAATCTACACAGACCTGTGGTCTCACTGGGCTGTCCCTCCCCGCTGCCGGAGCAGTTCCAGTAGCGCTCCGACGCCCACCCAGAGAGCGAGATTGATGAATGAGTTCAGAGCGCCCCAGTGACGTCACGGCCCATGCCGCGCGACGCCTCCGGTATAAACAAGACAACAGACAGTGCAGCCGCGTGGCGACTGCAGGGCTGACGGGTGACAGGGTCATCCCGAGAAATATCGGCTTCCCGGTGCTGTCGTGATGCGCGAAATCGAAAGTTGCGGAGAAGTGTGATCACCCCCTGTGGTAGTCAGCAGGTCTTGCAGCATGGTTCTGTGAATGTGTCTCTTTCGTCGGATTTCGTGCTCTCAATCAATGTGGATATGGTTATGTTTGTACTGTGGTAGTTCACCCTTCCAGCTCAGTTGGGTCTCGTGACGTCAGAAATATGACGTCATGGGCGATGAACTGAACACCAGCGGTAGGGACAGTACTTCTGTTTAGGGATTGCAAAAAGGTAACACTGCGCTGCTGTCAACAAAGGCTGAACGAAGGTCGCTGCTGACAGGGCTAACAATACAGATGCTACTTGGAGGGACATGATTTTGAGTCTGGACGTTTAACCCTTGCATTTATGGGGAAGGGGGGGGGGGGGCGAACAACCCCTCCTCGGTCTTTCATGAATAACTCTTACAAAACAAGGGCGGCGCCACCGGGGGGGCAGTGGGGGCAGACTGCCCCCACTGGCAGGAGGCCGTGGGGGCAAGACTATGTTTTTGCCCCCACAAAATTTGGCTGATGTTGACAAGGGAACAGAAGACCGGTGCAACATTCATGATAGGCGGTTATAATAGTACGCCTGTTTTTGACGGTCCCCGTATCAAGTGCATCAGCAGAACGTTCGTTCTCGGACCGTCTGTCGCATGTCTCCTACTCCCACTCATTCTCCTACTCATTTTCATTCACCAGAAGGCTGCCCTCGCCCCTCGAGCTTGACCTCGAGGAGGTTGAGAGGCAGTTTGTCAAAAGTCGGCCAGAGAAGAGATCACCCTCTTTTTGGGAACCCTTAGACTGAGACTGAGCTCAGACAAAATGTGATAAGTATGTATGTTCGGATTATCTGGAAATGTATGTGGGTCGCCCTAATGGAGCTTATTCTGGTATAGGTATCAATCAATCGTGTGTGGGAGGATCGCACATATACGGGAAAGAGAGAACTAGTACTGACTACGAGAAGATTCTAAAGCACCTAAACTTTCTTTTACCTCAGGTCAATTTTCAAGCTCAGAAGTCAAGGCCAAAGGCAAAAACCGGCACTTTTGTAGTGGTCTCAAAGTACGTGTTCCAGAGGACGGCATGGTGTATAAAACCGGCTAAAATGATGGTAAACGAAAGAGAGTCTGGGGATTCGGATTCCGATGATGTGCATAACATTCAAATTCAAGGTCACGGTCATGCGCAAAACGGACCACAAACTTTGCATTTGTTCTTATATATTGCATACTAAATTCCGAAATGTTTTGAAATGTTTTGGAGCTTAGCAGACCCCTATTTGTGCTTAAGCTTACGATACAAGGCTGGTACAGAGCACAGGGTCAAAGTCACAAGAGTATCCTTGCTAGAAACTATTTCACTTATTCAACTCGGGCATAATAATTAAGACATGTTTTGCCATCCTGATGCTCTGAATGAATGCTTAGAGCAAAATGGATGCCAGAATCGTGACCAGTGGCTACGAAATCATCACAAACGACCTTTCATGTGTAAAAGTCAACCAAAGGTCATTCGAGGTCACATGAGGTCAACATAAAACTCTTGACCTTTTCCAAACAATTTACATGTATGTCATTCGACGCGTCTCGACAAGACGAATGCGAAGGTGCCACTGTCGTAGCTCTAGGACCATTTTTGCTGAAGTTATTTGCGAAAAACTAAAGTCCCAGCTCAGGGTCGTTGACCTGACTAAGTACTTTTTCTAGGTCAAATGCTACACAACCGTGCTCGTAATTTGTCTTTATCTCTAAAACTCTATTTTGGGCATCTGGTTGAAATTCACGTCTGTGACGCCGAAGTTTGCCGTGCAGGAGCCTAGAAAAATCGGCCCTGAGACGTTATCAAGGAGGCTCATAGGTCCAATTTTTTTGCTTCAAAAGATGTCAAATTAATGGGGGATAAGATAAGGTACAGCAAGTTCCGTCTTTCTATCCCTAAGCGTTCGTAAGGTATCGGAAATATTCGCCAGGGGGAGGCGAAAACGCCCCCCCCCCTTTCCAGGCCCGCGATGCTCATGGATTTTGCAGATCGGCGTATCAGAGAACAGTCGGGTTACCTCAATCTTGCCCCCACTGGCGAAAATTCGTGGCGCCGCCACTGTTACAAAAAGCGTCCGATCGTGACGAAACTTCAGTACCCTCGAGCTGATCTATGTTATACATACATACGGCATACCTAACCTGAAAATTTCATGACTGACCCAAATGACCTTTGGCCTGTGACCAGTTTCTCGAGACCAGGTTGGGCAGGAACCGCGATTTGGCGCATGTCGGCTTACATTGTCCGCGAATTTTCAGTCTTTTTGTAGTTGTAAACGTTCAAACATATGAATTGTGAAATAATGGGGATCTATGCATTATTGTTGTTATGAAGGTCAGGTCAAGGTCATTGACCTTTGGTGACATTCGTTCTTTTTTCGTGTTTTACATGTTTGTGTGGTAGTTTTGGGGGCTGGTTTCGAATTTAGCACCCATTTAAATATTTACGAAGTGGTTTTGGTGCCTTCGTAACATGTTACGAAACTGTCAGAGGCGGTTGACACGTACTACGAATACCCGTCACGACTCCTACTGGTTGACCTGACCTGACCTGACCCGACCTGGCCTGAATGTAAAAACATCATCTGTGATCAAAACTAACCTTAACCCGGCCGGGCCCGGGGGGTAATCCCAACCACCGCAGCCCGGGGGGAGCGTTTTTCGCCCCCCCCCCTGTCTAACTCCGTAAATAAGGGAGCTACGGAAACAAAAGCGATACCAAACGAAAGGTCCTTACAAGACGATTCTAATGCACCCAAAATTTTTGACCTCAGGTCAATTTTCAAGGTCAGAGGTCAAGGTCAAAGGCCAAAACCGGCACATGTGTAGTGATATCAAAGTAAGCATTCTAGAGGACGGCAGGCTGCATCAAACCGGCAAAATTGGGTGTCAAACGAAAGAAGAGAATCTGAGGATTCTGAAAATGTGCTCAAAGTGAAAGGTCAAGGTCAAGGTCACGCTCAAAATTGACCTCAAACTTGGCACTTTTTCGCACATCTTGCGTGCTAACTTCCAAGATGTTTTGAAATGTTTTAAAGCTTATCAGTTCCCTATTTGTGGTTCATCTTACGATACAAGGCTGCTCAAAGGTCAAGGTCACTGAAGAGTATCCCTGCTAGAGGCTATTTCACTAATTCAAGTTAGTAATAATAAATAAGACAATTTTGCCATCCCGAAGCTCTAAATGAAGGCTTAGAGGAAAATAGATGCCAGATTCGTGATCAGCGGGTACAAATCCATCATAAACGACCTTTCATGTGTCAAGGTCAACCAGAGGTCATTCGAGGTCACATGAGGTCAACATGAAACTTGACCTTTTCCGAACAAAATATTTATCATTCGACGCGGCTTGACAAGGCGAATGCGATGGTACCACTGCCGTAGCTCTAGGACCATTTTTGTCGAAGTTATTTGCGAAAAACTAAAACCACATTTCGGGGTCGTTGACCTGACCTCTGACCTCAGGTCACCGAAACTATTTTTCTAATTTTCTCTAGGTCAAACGCTACACAGCCGTGCTCGTAATTTGTCTTTATCTCTAAAACTCTATTTTTAGCAGCTATTTGAAGTTTGCGTCTGTGACGCCGAAGTTTGCCGTGCAGGGGTCTAGAAAAATGGACCTTGTGACGTCATCAAGGGGGTTAGGTCCAAATTTTTTACTTCAGAAGATGTCAAATTGATGGGAGAAAAGGTACTGAAAGTTTCGCCTTCCTATCCCTAAGCGTTCGTGAGTTATCGCAAATATTCGCCAGGGGGGGGGGGGGGCGAAAAACTCCCCCCCGGGCCCGCGAGGGTTAAATTCGTGATCAGCACCCAAAAAACATAACAGCCTCACTTTACGAAGCTTTAACAGGTCCCGGTGTTACCGCCTTTTGGATCATTGACCTGACTTGGAAGGTCAACCATTAACCTAGGACCTTAAACTTGGATATATTGGCTTCCTCTCAGCGCGAGCAGCACGCTCGTTTTTTTCCCACAAAACTCTATCTCGATCAGGGGCGGAACGGCAAAAAGGGGGTCCAAGGGACCCTCCCTTTTTACGTTAGACGCTGGCAAAGCACCAATATGGGGGAGGGATAACCCGCGCATGACTGGGGGGTCTCTACAGAGCCCCCCTACCGTTTTTCAACCATATCTTCTAAACCGTTTGACGGATAAACACGAAACTTGCGAAACCCTCAGCGGCATCAATTTGACACCTTGTGTTAAACTTTCAACTTTCTAGCTATTATAGTTTGACGGGAAATGACGTCAGAGTGACGTCATGTCGGCCGATTTTGATGGAAAATATTGAATTATGCCAAACGCTCTCAACAGCTTAGTTTTAAAGCTAGATCCAATTTCTTTGCATCGGTGGACTACAAATACATGTAGCCATCAAACTGCTAGGTATCTCGGATTTTCGAACTTTTGAAAATTTTGAAAAATGTTTTTACAATTATAGAAAATGTATTTTTTGATTTTTTCAAAAAGTTTTTGATTATTCGCAAAAAACTGAATGTATGTGATAGAACACACACTGGTGAACTACTCTAGCAAGTTTTAGCCCAATATCTTTAAAAATAGCCAAGTTAGTTGCATTATTGTCAAAATTTTACCATTATATATTTTTCAAAACCGTTTTTGAGTACCTTTTTGACATCGTACAGCAATATAAATGGCACCATCGTGTTTCTGAGGTCAAACTCCATCTGATAGGCACCTTTTTGTTGAGAAATTTCATTTTCAAATTTTGACCTTTTCTGACCTGAAAGTGACCTGTTCTCCGGTAAATTCAGCTAAAATTGACCTCAGATGACACAGACGACATTATTTTTGAAATCTAGGAGTAAAATGGACCCTAAAACATGCGTCACGTGGCCCATGCATGATATCCAATTTTCGTGACCTATAGGATGACCAGCCTTGACCTGAAAAATTCGAAGTAAAAGTTCGTTACCCTCAGGGTATCTAAGGCATATATCAAGGAGTGCGTCAGCCGGCGGCCAGAGCCTAAATTGTGAACAAGCAAAAATGCCGATAATTCTTACTTTGACCTGACCTGTGACGTCATCGATGACCTTGAGGTCAATGAAAATAGGTTTCGCTCGACAGTTTTTCCAGGGCTATCAGAGGCCGTTTGAATGTTGACGATCGACCCAGTAGTTTCGGAGATAGGAGTGTGGGGGGAGTATGGAGAGCCCCCCCCCCCCAGTCACTCGCGTTATGGAAAATACCCCAGTCATGCGTTGCACATGTAATTGTCGCGCTAGTGAAAGAAGGTGAGAACAATTACCGGTCTGATGCGATGAAAAAGTCAGAGGTGGTAGCTTACACCTCGTTAAAGCGTCTTCACTTATTTGTAATTTATGTGATTTTCAATATGCTTTACTAGGAAACCAGAGTAGCAGTGCTGAGCATAACTTCCTCTTTTATGGGAGACTCCTTGCAGCCACGCAGCTCACAGCTGTGAGCTCAGAGCTGCACTGCAATGTTTCATTGGATGATCACCGACTGCTAGACCGGCGGGGCGACCTCTATATCGAGAAGATCATATCTTTGCTCTCCCCAGTGGTCAGGCATCGGTAAAATCCTTTTTGAAAGGATTGCATTCCCAATCCACATTCCTAGTGCCGAAGTGGATTGCATTCCTACCCGCAATCCCCTGTTTTCACTTGGATTGTGATCAAATCCGCAATCCTTTTTTGCAATCCTGTTGTATTATTATGTGCACTAGTGGATCTGGGGGAGGGAGGGGGGGGGGGCATATGGCCGTGCCTCCATCCCCAAATCACCCATTTCTAGTACCTAGTCTTGCGAGTAATTCCTATCTAAGGCACAGCTGTATTTTATGGGAAATATTTTTTGCCTCAAACACCCCCACATTTTAACCTCTACCCAACCAGTGTTTTATATTTTTAAAACTCGCCCTCAAATACGTAATTTTGCCCTTCCTATGTAGTTCATCAGCGTATATTATTTGAGCGTTTAAATTAAAAGAGTTTAAATTATTTCAAGTTTCGATGTAAAGCCCTTGATAGCAAAGTACATTAAGCCGATGAAGCCGATCTCATAATTTTCAATCGCAACAAACCATTTCAAAGCACTAATCAAACACAATCCGGATTGGATTGCAAAAATTGGAAGTATGATGCAATCCAATCCGCAATCAAATCCTGTTTTTTGAAATGGATTTCAAATCCAGGTGCAATCCACCAAAAAGGAATGCAATCAGGATTTTGCAATCCTGCAATCACAATCCTACCGATGCCTGCCAGTGGTGAGTTGACAAACTACAGGCGTTGAGCTTACATAGCAGGGAACTGGATTATGGATATAACATCATCTATCATCTGATGACAGATGATGTTTTTATGCATTTAGGGCAGGTTGGGTCAGGTCGGGTCAGGTCAACCGGTAGGGGTCGTGACGGGTATTCGTAGTACGTGTCAACCGTCTCTGACAGCTTCGTAGCATGTCACGAAGGCACCAAAACTACTTCGTAAATGTTCAAATGGTTGCTAAATTCGAATTCATCTAAAAAACTAGCTTACAAACATGTAAAACTTGAAAGTGAACCGAGGTCATCAAAAGTCAATGACGTGACCTGACCTTCAGGTGAACTTGACATCCACCCTAACGCATGGGAGCAACATGATTTCACATGTTTGAATGTTTGAAACCACGAAAAGATCGCAAACGCGCGGCTAATGCGAGCCGACGTACGCCGAATCGCGATTCCGGCCAAACATGGTCTGGGAAAGTAGGTCACAGGTCAAAGGTCATTTGGGTCAGGGTCGGTCATGAAATCTTCAGGGTAGATGAAAAAGTGATCAACGCGAGGGTACGAAAAGTTTCGTCGCGATCGGCCGCGTTTTACGCGAGTTATTCGCGAAAAACCTTAGGGGGGTTGCATCACCCCCCGTGTCGGCGAGGGTTAACATGAAAGGTATATGCCATGGGATCTGAGGATCAGATGCAATTATTATAAAATAATATCCAATTCGGCAGGCAATTTTAGTCCTGTTTCTAAGCCGACTCGCAGCCAAAAGGGAGGTGGAGCGCACGCGTCTAGGCTAATAATAAAGACATGCTGTTTCATTCGGCTTGATTTCTACATATTTGCAGCCGATGACAGTAGCGGTGGAACACCTTCAATAAGGGGGGGGGGGCACTGCTGACTTTCGGTCCCATTCTTTCCATGCAAAGTCCATAGGGCTAATGTTAAAATGCCAAAATCAAAGGGGGGCACGCTGCCCCGCGGTGCCCTCCCCGTTCCGCCGTCTATGGGCCCGATGACGTGATTTTATTTTGAAATAATGAACTCCAATCCCTGATCTTTTATCTTGTTTTATGCACACTCCTCTCTGTCTACAGGCCACACCGGTCAGGGACTTACCCAAGGTGCGCGGACGGGGTGCGCCCCCTTGGGGTTTTCAGGGTCCCCGGATGGAATCAGGGCTCCCGTGGGCTGAAGGCCCACGCTGGCCAAAATCACGCAAGAGGCGAACGAAATTCACGGGAATCCCAAAAATCACGTCAGGACAATCAGGGGCGCGGCCCATGACCAGCCTGACAGCTAGGGTCCTTACTACCTGGGACCTCCTGTCCTGTGGATAACCGCTAGTGTCTGTGTCTGACCGCTAGGGCCACTCTGACACCTCAGTAGAGAGGAGGCCCTCTGTAGGTAGGAGGCCTTCTGTAGAGAGGAGGCCTTTGTAGAAAGGAGGCCCCCGGGATTCCTCCGCCTCCACTCCCCCCCCCCTCCCCATGGCCAAATCCTAGGCAGCCTGACACCGGCAACAAACGTCTACACCTTTTTACGCCCAATTTAGGCGGAAGTGCACACATTTCATTAATAGTGCAGGTGATTTCGATGGTTCGGCATAGTGCCTTCATATATTGAATTGCGGCACGATATTCGTCATTGTGCACCCCACTCCGTCATAGTGCAGTTAAAAGTGGCCCAGGTTCAGACATATTGGACTTAGTGCAAATAATAATTCGTCAGGTTAATTCAATTTCGACATACGGCATGTGCTTACGGCAACGTTCAAATAAATCCAGCACGGTATAAATAAGCGATTATGTAAACAAATCTCACCTTCCTACGCAACTTAAGCCCTCAGCAAAGCTCTGGAGCTAATGAAGAATGTGGGATGTCACGTGAACGTGAAATGCGCTACACCTTTTTACGGCCAAATATAGAAATAGTGCACACAGTTCAGTATAATAGTGCAACCGATTTCGACAGTTCGGCATAGTGCACCTCTAGTTCGGCCAAGTGCATGATATTCGGTAATAGTGCACACGTTTCAAATGAAGAGCAATCAATTTAGAAGATGGTGCGTTCAAATTCAATGAGCCGTAGGTTCAATTTCGTCATAGTGCACGGTTTCGTCATGTGGCCTGATAGTCGGCGTCCAGCAAAGCGATTTAGGCGATGTTCAAGTGAATTCGCTGCTGGATTGGGAAAATATTTTTGAAAGCCCCTATCTGCCTGTCAAGAGTAGCGTGAATCTTGGTCAAAAACCTGCTCAAATGCAGTTTCAGCTCTCAGAAATTAACTTATCATTAGTCTCGCTCTAAGAACTCGGTGACACGGTCGAGTGGCGGTCACGTGGCATTCAGGGCTTCTGAATCGGGTGCATAACTTCGTTGCTGGTTCAAAAAGATCAGAAATGCTATGGATTCTTGTTATCGCCTTTCAGCATCATGGCGAATTTGATTGAACAAAGCCGAAAAAATATTGCTCATGCCGAATATATAAGCACCCGACGAATTATGTGCACTATGTCTTATATGATTGAAGCTAAGGCACCCAGATGAAACATTAAATACCCTCTACCTTTTGCATCCAGAGCAGTGCAGCTGGCTACTTGACTCTTTTGCGTTGCTGACTGACTACGAGTGTCATTGGAGGCTCAGGTAGCGTGAAATGTCAAATAAAAATTGTTATTACTTATTTATGCAATGCCGTGTTACTGAACAGTGCCTAAATTACATGCGGGACCCCGAAATTGAAACGATCTGACGAATAATGTGCGATATGTCTAATATGCCTGAACCTGGGTCACTTTAAACCTGCACTATGACGAAATGGCTGCAATATGGCGAATATCGTGCCGCGATTCAATATATCAATGCACTATGCCGTGCTGTCGAAATCGCCTGCACTATTTTTGAAATGTGTGCACTGCCGCCTAAATTGGGCCTTTTCATTACATTCATTAAAATCTCGTTAATTTTTATTAGCAGTAAAATTTCAATAATTTAGTAAAATTTCATTAGCAGCTTGTTTGAACGGCACCACGCTACACTTGATGAACAGCAAGAGCGTTGTCAAAAATATTTTCTAGATGGGGCACCGAATTCGCTTGAAGGTTAACTAAATTGCTTTGCGGTACGCCGAATACCAATGCATATGACGAAGCAATGCACTCTGGCGAAACTGAAATCGCAACTACTGAAAATGAATGCATTCTCTTTTAAATTGCTTGCACTGTTTCGGAGCCGTGTGCACTATTACTGAATTTCATGCACTCGGCCTAAGAAGCGGTGCACTATACCGAACTGTCGAAATGGTTGCACTATTTCTGAACTGTGTGCACTATTTCTATATTTGGCCGTAAAAAGGTGTATATGCCAACATATACCTAAGAGTTACCTATTAACCAGATTCCGTGCATCTAGTTGATCACGTCACCGCCAGGGTACATGAATACGTGCCCAGCCTTAGTACAGATGTCGCTAAAGTCGGGCGGTACGGCAGCCGGCAGCCTACCGTCCGAAACCACACAAAAGTTTCCGACCAGCGAAATGCCCACCGCAACGATCTCCTGTGTGGTCTCTAAACCACCGAGCTGGTCCGTGTAACAGCTGTCGACGGCGACAATGAGAGGAAAACAATTGTGCTGTGCTGAGCGGGGCTTGTCAAACAGAGTATTACACATCGCTCAGCCTGCGGTCCTCCCCTTCACTTCACGTCTGCCGCGCTCCAGGCGCAATAATGCCACACTGAGACAGACGCGACGGGAAAGCCTGACCAATAGCCGGAAAATTGCAATCCCGAGGAACACACAACAATAGCTCACGAGCCTGGAATTCCCAGTACTTACACTTTACAGTAGTTCAGAGACATTAACCCTCGCCCATGTAGGGGGGGGGGGGTTGGTGCAACCCCCCCCCCTGAGGCTTTTCGGAAATAGTGCAAAAACGGCGGCGCGCAGCGCCGCAAAATTTTGGGTACCTTATGGGGCAAACCTTGTGCATCTTTTGATAAAAAAATTTGACCGGGTCATGTCAGGTCACGGAGTTATGACGTCACAAAGGGAACAGCCTCCGGCCGGATTTTCACAAACTGAGTGCCAACGCCCGAGGTTTCCTGCCGGTGGTACGGTCATCGGTTGATGGATCGTGATGAAACTTCCCATGCATGTTGGGGCAAGTATTGGCTATCATATGGTATTAGAAACTTGACCGGGTCAGGTCAGGTCACGGAGCTATGACGTCACAAGAGGAACAGCGTCCGGTACTATTTTTGAAAAGCGCCCCGACCACTATTTTGCTAATTCTTGTCACCTCAATGGGAATATGCAGCAATATTAGCTTCTATAGGGAGCAAATGGACCTCCGAAATCCAAAAATACAATCAAATTTCAAAAATTTAAATTTTGATTTTTCGAATTTCTGCCGCCGACTGTGACCTTGCCGACTTCCGGCGCTCCCAACGCGCCATTTTTAGAGCTAGGGAAACGAAATACATACCAAACGATAGAGAATTGATCAAGGAACACGATAGTGAAGGTTTCAAGTCGATATCTCCAACCGTTTTGCCGCAATCGCCGCGGAAAGTTGAAAAAAAAGTCTATTTTTCCGAAAATTTGACCTTTGACCGGTCAAAAGTAGGTCAAATGTTGACCTAGGACCAAAAAATATACCACCAATCGCGAGATCTCGTTGAGAGCAATCCGTTGGTTTTTTCCGCTAAGCTCTACGACGCTCCGTTTTCAAACGCCAAGGGGGGGTCGCACCCCCCCCCCCCCTGCATGGGCGAAGGTGGCAGATCGCCGTTTACGGGCGAGGGTTAAAACGCTGCACGCATCTGGCCAAGGCCATATCATCTGGCACTACACCGCACACAGCACACAATGCATGCGGTGATATATTGTCCGAATATTGGCGTTTTGTATTGGCCATAGTCCATAGATTCATTGGGCTGTTTTTATTCAGTCCAAGTCTGACCGGGTGGCGGCCATCTGTGATGACCGCAGGCCGCAGCACAGCGGCCGGTCATTTCTCGTGTAATGACCGCCATCGACTGGTTATTACACACATTCCTGATTACACCGCAGGCCGGTGGTGGGCTGGATTTATGTGAGCCGGCACTCAGTGGCAGATGTGGGCCACGGCGGGCATCGGTGGTTGGAAGTACGGTCTTTGAATGAACGGCTTCAGAGTACCTCAATAGCTTTTGCCTGGGATGGCTAAAAAAGTTTATATTAGGAATAATGCATGGATGGCTGTTGGGTTAGGGTATCTATGAGCTTGAAGAAAATAAAACGAGATTCGTTTGTGAAAACATGGGGAGCAGACGATCCGAGCTTTTCAAGCGGATAAGAGAACTGACCTTCACAGACCTTTTTTGTCCGCCCGATCGGACGTGGCTGCGGTTATACAGATGACCGCCCAGGGGCTCTGTGACGACATCACAGGCCACTGTACCTCCGGTGACGTCATTAGGGGAGATGCGCTGACCGGAAACCATGGCAACCGCAGACGCCAGCTGCACGCAGTGGTGGTCACGTGATGGATAGCTGTGGAGACGACTAAATTTACGGGGAACGGATTATCAAAAATTTGTTTCATCGATTCTGCGAAAAGTATGTGTGAAACCGATTTTAATAATATTCAGCGAATGCGATTGATAAGTTAACCCTATTCCTGGCGGGCTCCGCCGGGACAAGAAACTGGCGGGGGGGGGGGCCGATTCGGCCCCCCCCCCCTGAGATCTCGAGAACGAAGCAAGATAGCGACAAGCGGTAAACGGCATCGGATACGCACGGCCAAGATCTACAATTTTTACTAAGGTCATTTTCAGGTCAGGTCAAAGATGACGTCACAGGGGTCGAAAAAGTCAAAATGGCGGCGCTAGATATGGAGAGAGTTTTTCTCGAATAACTTTCGAATCAGTCAAGATAGGAACAAACTAAGGGCATCATCGTGATCCTCTCGTCAATCCGCATCGAATGATGTATATGTTGACCTCGAAAGGTCAAGGTCAAAGGTTGACCTCAGGTCACGTGACCTCGAGGTCATCATGTATATCATTCGATGCGTCTTGACGAGCTGAACACAATGAGACCATCCACGCGTCTGTATCTTGTTCCTGTACGGAGTTATTGGCCAAAAACCTTTGGTGACCTTTGATGACGTCACATGACCTCACAGCTGCCCAACAGCAAAACAGACCTCAAGGTAGTGAAGGTTGATCGTATATGAAGTTATGTATGGTATATGGGGCCATTCCGACCCGTTTTAGTGGTAAAAACAGGGAGTTGATTTTTCCCCCATTGACTTATAATGGGGAGGTCGCGAAATTGACCTGACCTCAGGTCACCGATATCAAAATTCCGAGATATACAAATTGCACATACTGGTACCCTAACTAAACCCTGAAGAGAAGAAATTGATCGGTCAAAAACTCTAGCTCTGGCGTGATTGTAAACTTTTCTGAGGTAGGGTCACCAAACCGCCTCTGGTGACCTGACCTGAGGTCAGATCAACTCAAAATTTTCAGACATGTTGCGTAGAAGCCTTTTAGGAAAAGTCAGAAAATTTGAGCTTCCTAGCTCAACGCGTTTGGGAGAAATAACCAAAAAACCTCAGGGGGGGGCTCCTGAGGCCCCCCCCCCCGCCAGGAATAGGGTTAAACAGTGAACTGCTGAACAAAAGATAAGGTAACCGTCAAAACTTGTTGACGTGATAGGTAAATAACGAATCGTCACCTGTCTATTTTGCACCGCGACACAAATCAAGCAAACTTAAATTCCATCACGATATAGCAATCTAGGCATGAATATGTAACAAGCTCACGACGATGATTTGATTGTCGGCCACATACCATCAGCTGATGGCGCCCTCCCCGTGGGAACCCCCTCCCCCCGCTGGGTGCACCTGTTCCCTGGGTCCACCCCTCCGCTGATCCGCCCACCGATAGGACATCGCCACCCTTTTGTTGGGACGGCGAGATTGCCATCTACACGTCTACACACCGGCTGCTGTTCACAGATAAAAACGCCAAGGCTGACGTGAAAATACTGATGAGATCGTAAACCAAGGTTTCTTATCTGGTTCGAGAGGGGCAGCCATAAAAAGATAAATGTTCAACGAGTCACACGGTGGCAGGTGCACTCACAAAATTCGACACCTCAAGACGACACATGGCGCATTCATTGAACCGATGACAACGTAAACACAATACAAAATCAATCATTTATGTTACCCTGTGGCCATAGCTTTATCATGCTGATATGGCAAGTTCAATTTTACTCGCCTCAGGCGTTTACCAACCATAAATCCCAAAATACCCGCACAATCTCACCCCTCTCCATCCACAACGTGAGCGCCCTCTCCTCTCTCTCTCTCTCTCTTCCTCTCTCTCTCTCTCTCTCTCTCTCTCTCTCTCTCTCTCTCTCTCTCTCTCTCTCTCTCTCTTCGTGATACTTTGGTCGATTGCCATCTTCCAAAAGTTACCTAACCGTTTACCCTCATCGCTGTAACCAGCCTTCTGATTGAACAGATTGAATACACCTCGCTTAGTTTGTCCATCTGTTGCAGAGCAGTTAGATCAGACCCGTCACGGTACACTGACTAGGATACGCTGTGAGCGGGAGATGGTGGTGGTTCACTGCGTCACGGGTCACGGGTCACAGGTTACGCGTCACAAGTCACTGGCCAGTGGCAAAAGGTCATTGGTCAATGGTTACGGGTTACTGCTCATGGGTCACTGGTCAGTATGAAGAATTACTGCCGATGTTAGTTGGTCATTGATTAGTGGTCAGTGGTGGTGTCACGGGTCACGGGTCAGTGGTCAGCGGTCACTGGTCAATTATTCACATGTCGTTGGTCACTAAACATGGGTCACTGCACTGGTCGTTGGCTACTTGGCACGGTTCAGATGGTGACTGGTGGTGGTCAATGGTCATGGATCACGGGTCGCTGGGTCACGGGTCACTGATTATCATTAGTTGAACTGGTCATTGGTCATGGGAGTCACTGGCTGTGGCCCACTGATGAATGGTTGATTGGTCATTGGAGTTGATTGGAGTCATCAGTGTTGAACTACAAACCAGCCAGTCTTTACGTCCCGACCGCTCTTCAATCGTTCCTTTTACGCCACACGGCCGCCTCAGTACCGTTACCTTCTTCCTGGGCAGTGAATCAGGAAGTCACCTCTGCCCCCGTGCAGCGCACTCGGCGCGGCAGACATTCCCGGCGCGCTCCGGTGTCAATTACGGCGCAGATGTGCTGCCAGATGCGCCAGGAACGCCGCAGTGCCACCTCAAAGGCCGCAGGTGCGCCAGACATGACCCCGGAAGGAATGGGGCAGCGCTGAGGGTTTGTTTCTGATCTGAGGTGCAATAATAATAATAAAGACTATGGCCTGTCAGGCCCGATTGAAACGCCATGAGAGCTGCAATGGCGGCTGTTGAAAGCGAACGGAGCACAGCCCCTCCCCCCGGCCCGCTCTCTCGAGCGGTTACATCACCGCAGAGGTCGGGTCGGTTTTGGAAAGGCGCGCGCAGCGGTGACCCCGCGGGTGACCTTTGACCTCTCGTCGCGCAGCCCGCGGGCTGGCTCGGTCGATGGCGTGGTTGAAGGGTTCACCAGGGACGACGACACTGCTGCTCAGTACCCAGAACATGATCGGAGGCTGCAGCTCTGGGCTTCAAGGAAGGGGAGGTGCCCGCAGAATACGTCGCTCTGAACCATGCTAAAATGGAAAACTCAAACTTCAAGCAGCTCAAATCACATTTGATCTCAATCTAATTCATATAGCGTATAAATGCAGTTCATTTAGACAGCAGGTTGCATGGAGTTTGCTTAAAACAATCGAAATTCGAGAACGTATTTCCTTAATTCTAACCCATGCTTGCAATAATATCAGCCTGATCAATGGTCTTGGTTCGAAAGGTCATGCCGAACACCACATTTCCAATTCACGCTCGAACCTCCAACCGGCCGGTTTCTCCAGTCTCCAGAGGTCATACCAAGACGTACCACATACGCCCACACAGGACCAAGAAATTCGAGGCAACTATCTCTCGTATGCGCCAGTCTGTCAGTTCTGACGGTCCAGACATGTTTGCGTTGTCCTGCATATTTGCGTACATCGTTAGCATAACGAGCGCGGCTCGGCGCCCTGCTTATCTGTGCGTCTATCTTGGTCCATCACTAACTGTGCCCTGACAGGTCAGTGACCCGGCCCACTTCCGACTCCCCAGGGTACCGGAAGCAATCAGCTGTTCCGCGTCCGACGTCAGCTGATTGCGTGACGGGAGGAGCGTGATTTATGGGCCTGGTCACGTCTGTAGGTCTTCTGGAAGTTCGTGACCTGAGCGGAATAACACCGGGAGAGCGGCAGGCCTACAAGCTATCAGACAAAAAACAGCTGCAAAATCTCCACGAAAGCCGCTGATGACGAGTTCCCTGATTCTTACCGTTGACGGCGAAAAGCTTGCATTCAAACTAGAATTAAAGGAAAAGGGCCACCTTTAACATGGGGATTGAAACTGAGATAGCCATCTTGTAGCCCGTGTCCGAAAACCTATCTGTCTACCTCCTTACGGCCGATTTCGGCCTCCATTCGTAGTTATCGGCAATTTTAAAAGAAAATACGCCAGGAATGCGTCCTTATCCCAGGAATGCGTTCTTATCCGACAATACAGCCACCCGCGGCGAGGCTTTGGTTTTTTACCAATCAGCTCCAACCAGCTCAGCTTTAACCAATCAGCTTATCTGACACAATCCGACGAGTCTGTCTTCTGAACGCTGATTGGCTTGAGTGTGACGTCATCGCTATGCCATCATACAGTAGGTGCCGTAGAGAGTATCAACATAGTACCAATATGTTAAATAGTTTTAAATACTTTTTCGCGAATTGTGCACTTATGGCACCATTTTTAAAAAGAAAATGAAAAATAATAATGTCAAAATGAAAAACAACGATATCTTCATATTTCACGAAGGTGGCCCTTTTCCTTTAAGAACTAAAAGTGTTCGGCCAATCAATTTTCATCGTGTGCTTGGTGTGCCAAACCGTGTTTGTGTGGTTTGCGGTGTTCGTATGTAGGTACATATGTATGTTCTGACGAGCTGGGTCGACAGCTCGTTAGCTTCAAACGTCAGTCAGCTCAGCTCGATCAGCTCAGCCCAGCTCAGCGCTGCGTCTGACGGCGATCGGCCGGCGAGCTGCCGGGCTGATGAAATCAGTTCTCATAAATAGACCCGCCAGCGCGTCAGCTGTCTAAAACGTTACCGTGCCAACAGGCGACGCTGCCGTGGATGAAAACATATGCACCCGGCTGTCAGAACCGGTCAGGATCAACTCGAGTTCGATCAGAGCGAACAGACGTCTGAGATTGCAGGCTTCAGCTAGAGGATGTGCGGTTTACGGGTCACGCGCGAACAGTTTTTGTGTGGTCACGAGCTGCAACTGGTTGCAGCTGTTCTCGTCAGCTGGCGGCTGGCTGCAGAAGATGCTCAGATTAGGTTCCGGGCGGTGGATGCAGCAACTAACCTTCAGCCGGGACCTCGCACCGAGCGACAGCACGCATTCCAATCTAGCTTGTTTACGTTCCACAGCTGGGGAGAGGGAGAGAGGGAGGGTGAGAGAGATAGAGAAAGAGAGAGAGAGAGAGAGAGAGAGAGAGAGAGAAAAAGAGAGAGAGCGAGGGAGAGAAAGAGAGAGAGAGAGAGAGAGAGAGAGAGAGAGAGAGAGAGAGAGAGAGAGAGAGAGAGAGAGAGAGAGAGAGAGAGAGAGATGAGAAGAGGTAGACAGAGACGGAAAAAGACATATGTATTTATTTGATTTAGTTTGATTAACTGGAAATGAGTTACAGATGTAAAATTGATCAACTATTCCAACAGTAGGTAAGTACCTAGCACAGTAACTCCTCGCTATCCACTAAATTGAAATCCCTAATAGAACGCTAACCTTACCACTAGAATTCCACCCTCGTGGCACTCGACCTGTTCAATGTCCTCAGCCTGAGAGCACTTTGGACCACATTTCCGCCACTCAGCCACACACAGTTTTTACCGAGCCCCGTCTTTTTGTCGGTGGTTTTCCTCTCTCTCTTCATCTCCCACGGCTGTGTCCTGTCTGTCTGCGGATGTCTGGCGCTCCTTCTCTCTCCCACGCTCTCTCTCTCTCTCCCTCTCCTCTCTCTCTCTCTCTCTCTCTCTCTCTCTCTCTCTCTCTCTCTCTCTCTCCTCTCCCTGTCGTCTAGACATCACTCCTCTGCCCGTCACTCGTCAGTCGTCTCCGCCAGACACAGCTGCCGCAGTACGTCAAACTGCAGACAGTCTGTGGACGAAGGGTAGATAGAGCACGACAACGGCAAAAAAGAACGGCTCTGGACACTGTCAACTGTCAAGGGCACATACTGGGTGGGATATGCTGGGTGCGGCTTAATATATTCCTGCCCGGGGCCGGGATGATTCATTAAATGTCACCGAGGCAGGCCCATGTCACTCCACTTTTGATGACATCATAAGGGGGCCTCAGGACAATTAATGGCGCGGTGCGCCACAATCGCTCCCAAGCTACTGGCCAACAGCTGCCATTTTTGAAAATATTATTTTGAAATAAAGTTTCAAGTAATGAAAATATTGTAATGAAGTTGTAACTTAAATCTATACCAAATCTAAAAACTTACTGAAAAATGATTTATCCATAGTAAAAATATAAGCTTGATGCGTTTTTACGTTGCTTTCCTGCTGCTGCAGAGGGTTTTTAAATCGTCTATTATCTTCAAAACCGGCCATTTCTTAGCATATTGCTGCTCTTTTTTGTCGCTGGAAAATTAGTTGGGCTTTCCATTGACATCAACGACTGAGCGGTATGTGCAGAGTGCCATCAATAATCTTCAAATGAAGTTAGTCATTTTTACGTTGTAAAGCAATGGAGTACCCCTTGCGAGCATCAGGGATGACGTCACTCAGGATCTGTCTCTGATTGGTCGGCGGGGGAGTGACTGTACCTTCTATAGATGGCCTTGCACCGAGGTTAGTTTAGCGAAAAATCCGAGGGCCGTTAGGCCCGAGGTGATTTTGCTAAAAAAGCGAGGTGACATTTATTGGATTCCCGGCCTTAGGGCTGGAAGGTGTTTCCCATACCTGCCAAAAAGCTCACAACTATATGATAGTGACGTCAGCAGCCGTGTGGTTCAACGTGTTTAACCACACCCCTTGAACCACACGGCTGGCAATATTAAAGCATTGCATTAAACTTTGAAAAGTGTGGTACAGTGCACGTGCCATTTAAATGCCTGGATGTCTCGATTTAATCATGCAATGAAGCAGGTATGGGAAAGTACAGGGAAGTTCACCAGGGCCTATATGAGACACATGATAATATTGTGTTTTGTCGGATAGGCTTTTTACACCGAAAAAGGCTGAAATGGACAAACATATTGAACATTAATAGTTTCGTTTGATTTATCAATGCAAAACATGCCTTTTTATTCAATTTTACATACATAAAAATTTTAAATTTTCGAAACCTGGGGTTTAATACAGGATGAAAAAGCCACTATAATTTTATTTATATCCATCAGCGCGGGTATAACACCAAACGCCACAGCCGGCGCGACGACCGTCAACACCTGATGATGCCGCTCGTGCAAGCGTTGCAAAGTGTCACGTTTGTTTGTCGTGCATGTTGCACGCCTTTCGTTGCACCTACATGTCGCCTGCACGGATGAAAAATGATTGCACCGACATCAAAAGCAACCACCACTGTGTGCTAAAGCTAGATTTAGTTTTCGGTTGTTTGAGGTACCGACAGTGGGACCTCGTTTGGTGCTTTTCACGCCAGCAGCAAAATCTCGGTGAAATATATGCAACGAGGCTCATTGAATTTCAGCCATCCGGGCTTAAATAAGTTAGGAAATGTCACAAAGATCTATTGGAGCATACGAATCCTGCGGCCCTTGCCTGCGGCAGCCAGTGAGCTGACTCGAAAAGTCGGTACGAACGGTATAAATCGCACGCGAGCTGCAACAATGCTCATCATGTCGAGTTCAAACTGAACCCCGTCCCTCCTCGACAGGCATTGTTACCGGTTCTTTCACCTTTCCCTGCTCCCGTTCAACAGCCCTCTCTCCCCTCATTCTCTCCTGTACCCTCGCTTTTCGTCTGTCGTGGAGAGTTTCAAGCGCGAGCCGCCAGCTGGGCTTTTGGATACAGAACGGACCACACTCATAAATTCACCCAGGCGCTATTTTCGGGGCACAAAGGGCAGTGCCCACGTGCGCTTTCCTGAGGGATCTGTTTCATTTTACGTTTTCGCAGCGACTTGTACATACCCATTGGTAGGTGCTGATCATCGAAAGAAAGCCAAGGATGACTGCATCATTTAGCTCCATCACATTGACTTACCAGACCTCCAAGAAACAGCAATCACCGAGGTTTTGTCGTCATGTTGGCGGCCGTTTATCCAGTGATTAAAAACCTTTTTAACAAACACCGTTCAATCCTGACTCATCCTTAGCACATGAGTAGTGAATGATGAATATATCGTGTCAAACAATGCAATAATCGGCTTTACTGGCGGCGACACTGAACAGCCATCTCCACAGGTGCTAAAGATTATAACTGAATGCTTCATACTGAAAGCCCCATGCGCTGTTGTCTATCCGGGAAAAATATCATATATATTGTAAGAAACTGATCAAGTAATCAGGCACACGACATGGAGCGTGCCCACAAGGACCTTCACCTAATCGCCGACGCGTGCGTTTTTTTTCGTTACCTTCAGACAGAAATGACATAGTGGCACGTAAAGCTGTCTGCATTCTCATAGCACGTGTCGTATAAGCCTCCTATAAGCCGCTTTATGAAAGACGCCGCCGATGTGATTCATTTTTTTGTCAGTGGATCTATTGTGACAAACACGGCTGGTGTCTATGTAGTGACGCGTGCGAAAACGATTCGTGATTAACGGTGAAATCACGTGCTGTGGCTCCGGCTAGAGCCACCAGTGGATAAGTAGGGATGTGGCTACAGTACGAACCTATCCTGTCCTCACGTAATGGCGATGATTCATTGAGTGCTCACACCGGATGGAGCGCGGACCGTGACGTCCGCACTTATAGGTGTATCGGCGTATCGCTGCTGTCACGTCCGCTGCCGAACAGTGATACACTATGATAAACAGGAAGCAGTGGGGACAAACAGGATACCGCGTGAGGGCAGAAGCGACAGCAAATCACGCATGACGCAAAATGTGATAACAAATGTGTGATAAGTAACATGCGTTATAGGGCGGGTCGATGGAAAAAGTTTCCAAGTGAAGAGCGATTTTCCTACGGGCTGATCCATAAAACGGTTAAAACATATTTTTTGCGAATTTTTGAAAAGGAACTGGGCGCGCCGTCAACGGTTTTTCGAGACCACTTTTGCTAATTTTTCTCGTTGTTTGCAAAATGTAGTGGGAAAAATTCGAGAAAGGTACTATATTTACCACTTTCCTAGTTCTACATGCTTACCCCCACCTCTTCACAAAGTTTGGAAACCCCAGTGGCAGAATCGTGCTCAGAATAGCGATTAGCATCGGCGCTCTGAGCGCAACGAAACCAGCGCCATCTATTGAGCGAGTTTGGCATAACATTGATTTTGACGGCTTTCCGACCGTTAAAAGCTGACGCAGCCGCTGCCACGTCGGGTATATGGTGTTCTTTGGTGTTCCTAGGTGTCTGGTGTTCCTTATTTGACACTAGGTGAGTTGTACCCATTCGATCCGAAATACTTCAGGAATCATAAATTGCTCCGGAAGCTATACCTATAGTGATTTCGCAAAGAAAACAGCGAGATGCTAACTTTGATGCCTATATGTTTATCAGTTAAATTAAGTTTTGCAGACAGATAACATCAGTCCAAACCGTATGTTCATTTTTAAATGCAATGTAGCCAGCCACCTAACCGTCCTAGGACAGAAAATCACACTTCGATAATTGAATCAAACGCCGGCATGAGAGCGTTGCATTGCAGAAGGCCACCCTCTTCCAGCGAGATTGCTATTGGTGACTCTGATAACACGTTCTTTGGACCGATCTATGAGCTGCATGCAGTGCATGACTTGTTTATTGCAAAATGCTGATAGAATCGCATATCTTTATGTCTCCTGCCTCATTCGCTTCCTATACTTTTTTGCCATAAGTGTCTCGAGTCTTTTTATCACCATTCCTTAGTTCAGCAAGCATCGCAGTGTATGTATGCACTGTTTGCTGGCTGTCTGTATCGGCCAGTACAGCCCAAAAAAGTTTCCTATAGTGGGCCCGGTACTTATTCCTGTCGATCACTGGGCGAATAACACAGACCGGTGAGCTGAGAGGTCTCGCAATAGCTGGATGCTTTGGAGTAATCCGTCTCTGCAATGTTTACTCCGTAATTTCGGACCACATTGGGACATAGTGAACAACATTGAACTCGGTGATAGTTCGAAGCTGGTCAATATATGTTGTATGATGGCGATCGCGACGGAACGGAGCTTGCAAGCTGCCAACGTAAGCCATTTTACCAAATTCAAGGGCTCAAGCTTCCTTACTGACAGCTACCTCAGGATTTGTCAAGAGCGTGACGCCTGCTTCCGGGCTGTTCAGAAGTGTTCTCTGATCTGGACTGCATGGCGTTGCCCGAAACGGCACGAACGGTTCCTGCTCGATGCACAGGCACTCTTGGTAAATGGTCCACTGATCGGCGCAGCTTTATAGTCCAGTGGCTTTTCCACAAGTATTGTAAACTTGTTTAATAGTTTGGCCCTTGTCTGATTTTGGTGTAAAATAGAATAAGCATTGACTACCGGGCTCATTTACTGAAGCAATATGCTCGTCCAACAGGCTCGTCATAGCCGATGACCCAGCACGGCTATCCTATTTATCATGATAAACGACGCATCCTTATGCACGTAAAATGCAGAAGGGCATTTCCTTTGTAATCACTTGCCTATCCCAGAACAGAATGTGAAGTGTCACCGAGGACCACCACGCGGCATTAGTTCCGTTTCGACATGGAGGCTCCTTTCCACTAACTGCAACAATGTCACATGATTGGGATCACAAATTGCGTCGGAGACCACTTAGCAGCTACTACCGCGGTTATTATGAGGTCAGTTTCCCTCAAAGCTCGATGCTCCACTGCTTGTTGCGGTGGCCGCGCCCCAATAGGTCATCAAAATAGGATCTGATGGTCCGATGAGAACGCGCGACTCGGGCAGTGATATGATACGCGGATCGCCGATCAGCAGGATACCTCGCAACTCATCCTCAGTCTGTTGTCAGATGAAGCCGGGCTAAGTTGACGAGGCTAACTTAGTATTTAGTTATTCTGCAATTGAGCTGCTACTGTTCAGTTCTAACACTAGGTTTGCATTTAAAAAGAAAGGTTAAATTTACATGCAAGGAAATAATCGAAGCCAAAACTGAAAATAATGCTGCTGAAGTCTCAGCGCAGAATCAAATGACTAATTGGTCCAGCGGACACTACCGCACTTGGCGCATAATGGCTGTGCTTAAGTCAGGTGAACCCCCAAGATGTACATTTCATGGCTACTTTAATTGCAATTGACGGCTTTCACGCTATATATGCTCCTGTGCCTTACGTTTTTTTTTTCATCAGCGTCCTAAGATCGCATCAGCAGAATGCATATTGTCTCGGTCGACGCAAGGTTAACAGTCCTCTCAAGAGATGGCGCTGCGATCGAGTTGCGGAAAACCGATGCAGAGAGCATGGCACCATGGCCACAGTTAAAGAGATACAGCCAACAGACTTGCAGAATAGGTTGAGGAATAGCTGAAGTTTCGAGGTATATATTTGAAAATAATTAATCATATGATATTTGTGCTCAAAACTCGCGTGCAGTGAAAATGTAGCGAAAAACACGGTTGATTAATTGGCTGCGGCGACTCGCAACCTCAACCAAAAAAATTGGAAAAATTCACACAGTCTTCTTGTGACATGCTCCGTAGGAATTTCGGTCTTCATTATGTGTCCTTGAAAAAAAGTTCTCGGATGACCCGCCCTAATGCGTTATGTACTGACTGGACAGCATTTTACTCGCGTCTCGCAGTGTTTTATACATAACCTTGAAACGAGTTTCACACAGGTACTTACATACAAGGGTGAGGGATGAGGCATACGTGCTGTGCATCGTTTTCACGCGTCGCTTTACGCCTGAAGTTATTTTTAACTGCAATGCATGGACATCAGTAATCAATATTTGCACGCCCTATAGGCTGATTTTTCGTCGAATGGGAAGCCAACCGTGACATTTATAACGAATGATTCACGGTCAAGGAATTTTCGTGCGAACTGCAGTTTCGTATCAGATACCTGGGTGGCTTATCGTGCATGAGACTAATTTGGATAAACAGAGGGTTAACTAACAAAGAACATTTCTCAGCATCTGCCCAGTGCCCAGTACGTTCCATGGCTTCTCACACTGCCATTTTCACCATTGTCAGCCATCCTATCGGCAATCGCCATCAGTGAGTGAAGTCAACCATGCTATCTTTCGCTGAAATCGTGACTTATCCTCTGCACTGCGGTCCAATGAGGCGGTATACCGCGCCGTGCCAGTCGCGGGCCTTTCTCTCCCCTGTTTCTCCCTCTTCATCTCTCTCCACCCCTCTCCCTTTCTATCTTCTCTCACCTTCAGCTTCATTCTGTTACCAATCGCAACTCGAGTCACTTTCGCAATGCCGAGTTGCGCGCCGCATCAGCGCTCGTGTTCTATCGTAGTCCGTGAGCATGAGCAGCAATCATAGTGAGAACCGCTTACGAATTAGTAATGTATCGGACCTGACTTGGGACTTAACGTCGTTAATTTTACTGTATTCGTGGAGCTCGTGAAGCATATAGACTTAGGGCGTGAGACGTGTGGATGGTGGTTGTACGGACGGGGGCATGTGGGAGGTAGGATACAAGTAAATTGTTGGGAAAAAAAACAAAGGTACGAATGTATTGACAATGGACTGGACGCAAAAGCGTGGAATTAAGGGCATGGGAGCAAGCATCAACAAATTTTGATGAATGAAACCAATAAAGCCCTCAGTACATATGTATATCTAAATAGAGCACAGCACCCTTTCGCCGAACTATCCGTCTCTCATCTGCGTCAGTCCAGGGTATATTGAATAAGGGTCAGTCCTCCGAATCTAAGCAGAATGAGTCGGAAATGGCTCGAAGCTTTGTCACGTGCCGTTACCAAGATTTAGCCAGTGTCATTCAATTACCATAACCCTCGCCCCATATAGGGGGGGGGGTTGATGCAACCCCCCCTGAGGTTTTTCGGAAATAGTGCAAAAACGGCGGCGCGCAGCGCCGCCAAATTTTGGGTACCTTATGGGGCAAACCTTGCGCATCTTTTGATAAAAAAATTTGACCGGGTCATGTCAGGTCACGGAGTTATGACGTCACAAAGGGAACAGCCTCCGGCCGGATTTTCACAAACTGAGTGCCAACGCCCGAGGTTTCCTGCCGGTGGTACGGACATCGGTTGATGGGTCGTGATGAAACTTCCCATGCATGTTGGGGCAAGTATTGGCTATCATATGGTATAAGAAACTTGACCGGGTCAGGTCAGGTCACGGAGCTATGACGTCACAAGAGGAACAGCGTCCGGTACTATTTTTGAAAAGCGCCCGAACCACTATTTTGCTAATTCTTGTCACCTCAATGGGAATATGCAGCAATATTAGCTTCTATAGGGAGCAAATGAACATCCCAAATCCAAAAATACAATCAGATTTCAAAAATTTTAATTTTGATTTTTCGAATTTCTGCCGCCGACTGTGACCTTGCCGACTTCCGGCGCTCCCAACGCGCCATTTTTAGAGCTAGGGAAACGAAATACATACCAAACGATAGAGAATTGATCAAGGAACACGATAGTGAAGGTTTCAAGTCGATATCTCCCACCGTTTTGCCGCAATCGCCGCGGAAAATTTGAAAAAGTCTATTTTTCCGAAAATTTGACCTTTGACCGGTCAAAAGTAGGTCAAATGTTGACCTAGGACCAAAAAATATACCACCAATCGCGAGATCTCGGCGAGAGCAATCCGTTGGTCTTTTCCGCTAAGCTCTACGACGCTCCGTTTTCAAACGCCAAGGGGGGGTCGCACCAACCCCCCCCCCCTGCATGGGCGAAGGTGGCAGATCGCCGTTTACGGGCGAGGGATAATATCCTGGCGGGTTTAGACCCGGTCCTAATCCATGTTGGACGAGGGAGATCACGACTGGGCCCTAACGTCGTGAGAATTAACCGTGAGAAGACAGTGCTGACCGATCCGATCTGTCTCATTCACGTGGGAATTCTGGCGTGGTTGAAGGTGGAAATGTGACTACCGGGTGGTTGACACCGTTCGTTAGAGCAAGAGCGGAGAATATGTCACATGGAGAGAGCGGATATTACATAAAATGTGCAGAATTACGTTCTCAAGTGCTTAGTGACTTTCCTGGTTTTGAGAGTTAAGAATTCCAATCAGTCATGCTAGTCGTCTTCTTTCTATCATAATAAAAGAAGCAAGGCAGTTCGCTTGTAATATGGCTATCGACATCTTGTCCGTGTATGTGACATCAAGCCACTAATAATGTTTTGCCTTTATGTATTTATGTCGCTGATCCATATTTGAAGCCAACAGCTGGTCTTACTTCCCCGAAAGCTCGCGCTTCTTACCCAATAACCTTATAAACTGAAGTCTTGAGCCGATTTGGAGGTACTTAAGCTAGACGCACCGGGTAGTATATAACTTTGAGCGCCTCACAGCACTATTATGAAAATACTCGTAATATACGTTTTCCGCAGACCGTCATGACTGGCAAAAAAAAAAAAAACAGCGAAAGGGTTGTATTATGTGATAAGTGAGCGTGGAAATGATAGTTTATCCTAAAACAAAACCTCTTGACATACTCGCATTTAATTACAAAGCTTTCAGGCAGATTATCAGTTACGCACAATCTTCGATCGGATCAGAATGATTACCCTTCACTGACATCGCCATCCCAAGTGGAATACCCTATGTTACATGCATAATTTCACACTAGCAATTACAAAAACTGGCCGGGCTTCTTCATGACAGCATCAGTATTCAACAACACAAATCACCACTCGGACGCGTGACCGCGATCCTCGCCAACATAAACCAGTTCACCCCCCCCCCCCACCCCTCCCCCGGATCACCGGGCAGTGGCCGTGACAGGTACCGCTGGCTGATTATCCACCAGTGACGTCACAAATACCCCAGTGACGTCATCGCAGCCCACTGAGCAGTCCCAGCAAGTGGCCTGATAGGAGCAGATGCCTGCGCCGCCGCCGTGTGCTGGTAAACTCATTTGGATTCTTCACAGGAGCAGGTCACGAGAGCGCTTTCATCCCGTGCTAGCGTGCAGCGATTTTTCCATTTAGTTGCCGCTCGTGATAATGTTGCTGTCAGGAATCGCGGGGTAAAAACTCGGCGAAACTGTGCCCCCAGGAGTGAGATCGGGAGCTGAGCGTGTTGGCTTCTGTTCTGCTTCATGAGATTATACCGACGGAGGGAGAATTCGTGACGCGGCTGGATACCGTGACATATTTGGGAAACGCAGGGCGTGAGACAGCTATTTGGAGGTCTGAAACGCTGTGGAGGCCAGCGCCACGATATGCAGTCAGAGCATGCTTCCTAATGTGGCGTCTACCTCCGCCTAAATATTATGAACAAAAAAGACAGCATAAACATAGTAATTTTCAGAAAAAAACGTATACAAATAATAAATAGTGCACAATGTTGTTTTATAGCGTCAATTCGTATAAAATGAGCGCCTATTCGCATAAAATAGAATGGCTCGCTTAAAAACTCGCTTCATACCAAAATTTTCATGTTAGGTAGTGCCCACCACTCGACGTAAGACGTTTCTTATGGCATAATTTATGTAACACTTAGTACAGCTCCATATCATTAGTACGCTGCCCGTATAATAATCCACCGAGCACGCCGTCCTGGAATGCCGGGCGAAATCTTCTCACTGTCAGACGGTGGCCCCGCCCACACGGGCGAGTAGCTGTCACGTAAGACGAGCTTTCTTACCCTACGGCGCGGCAGCGGCGCGGCGGTGCGTTGATGTCTGGGCGGCTGATCTGGGCAGCTGAGCGGTGGCTGGCCTGGTGTCTGGGCGGCTAAGGCGATGGTGGTGATTGTTCTCTCTGGGTCTCCCAGACATGTGCGCATTTATTACAAGTGTTGAAGTCAATACAAGGGATGGCTGAGCGGGCAGTGGAATGCAACGCGCATTTTCTGCATTTGATGTCAGCGAGGAGTTTTTTTTTATACGGAAAGAATAGACTGGCGAGAATTGTAGTCATCTCGTGCAATTAGTGACCTCGCTGAAGGCTGGGCAAAGACTTGTTACTGGCGGTGCAAGAGTATAGGATTCTGCCCTCGGTGGATGGACGGCTGATCTCGGAGAAGACTGTCGGAGGAAGGCGAGGCACTCAGTTGGCTAGGGTCGATCGCCACCGGGCCTGTGCCCCCCCCCGCCCCTCCGGAGGGAAGGGGGGGGGGGTGATGCATTCCCACATTCTGCTCACACGGCACGGTGTATATCGTAAGTCCCAGCGGGTCGCAGTGGGTCGAAGTGTGGTTCCGTGCTGATTCCAGAGTAGCTGATTTCCTATTCCAGAGTGCAATTGGTTCTGTGGAATGGATATCGTTACTTGGGATATATGTTTATGATCCGGGGTCAGGGAATGTTTGACTGGCGTCATACAAGTGTTAGTGTGTAAGTGTTGTAAATCTCTTACTTAATCAACGCTTATTCAATTATAAGTTGACATGAAATACGGTTTACTTGTTTCCTTCTGAAATTCCTCATTTAATCGCATGATCGCCGTGCAATGGTTGCCATTCCTGAACCTCGTAAAGGCAATACGTAATCTAATGAACGGATATGGTTGATTGGGGATAAACCTAGTTGAACTCGTTGAACTTTAGCTGAACTCCGAGACCGGTGAACATGTCGAGTACACACTGACCCACACTGACTCTGTGACAGGCATTTGTCCGCTGTCACCTGAAGAACCAGTTATCGATAGAAGAACACTAGAGAAGAGCTGACTGACCGGTCAGGCTCGCCCAAACCGGTTTACCGAGTCATGATCTCATTAGTTTTTATCGGAGCAGAGGCCGGCAGCTTTTGAAAACAGTGGTCAGATGAAGATGGGCTGGTGATCTGAAGTTTCCGCGTGTTTTCAAACATCATTATACAGCCCGAGAAAAGATAGGATAATTGTTGATTGGGGTTGTAAAATACATTTTGTATTTGGTAAGGGAAGTTGTGGGTAATAATGGCAACAGGCTTCAAGAGGACAATTTTTTTTTGCGAAGTGAATCATGTTTATTCTACTGAAAAAGGACAGCGTAGTGCTGGTATTTTTCATACTTATCCTGCTATAGCATCTATCAGCAAATTTGTGTAACAAATTACTGTCCCAGCTCATCTAACATCATAATCATCGCTACGACAAACTAATAGCCACCCTGGCTACCTTGCGAAATCCGCCTTGAACATGATGATACCATTTAGCGTCCCCAGCACTAACTGTGAGCTTTTCGAGCTGTGGGAGGGTGTAACATAACAATTGTCGACTGGGGTCGTTATGTCACCAAGAGAGTCTCACAGTTTACGCGGCGAACCATTGACCTTTGACCTGAGTAGATGCGGTGACATTGTCACGTGACATCAAAGCGGGGCCGCGGGCCAAGGCTGCTGGCAGTGTGGTGAGATGTTTGTGGGTAATCACGACTCACGACTCACATGAGTGCACAGAATCATCGAGATAAAGGGTCGTGCTTAGAGATGGCTGGAAGCTGTTCATCGTGTGCCTGTATAGTGGATTTCCGTGAGGCAAGGTCTTGTAAAAAAAAAAACAGGGAGTTGATTTGTGTTTTCTCCCTGTGTCTCGACCGTTTTATGTAGGGGAAGTTGGGGCAATGCCGGAGTTGGGGCAAAGCCGAAATTCGAGATATTTCGAAAACCGTAAGACATGGATGCCACCTGTCAGTGATGCTCTGAAGCTTAAGTGACTACAATTATCGCATGTTTGTTACGAGTCGTCATTCGGAATACTTCGACTGTGAGGGCGCCAAGAGCGTTTTCAAGGTACGTTTCCCTTGTACTACATGCGCCTTTGAAGCTGCATTTCTTACTCATTATGCTACCGTTGTCCGTTTGTCTGGCCAATTCGGTCAAGTAATCTTTAGCATGTCTTTGCATAAGTGTGCTGCCTATTTGAAATTTATACAGGACGTTGAAAAGTTATGGGCCTGCAAATGAAAGTATGGCAGGCTGGGGTAATGCCGAAAACGTGTGATTACGAACGTGTTAAAAGCACGCTACGTGGACTTTACTGCTGTAGAATAGCAACGCGTGTTTTTAGTCACACAAATTACACTTTCAACCGACACAACGGCCTGTTACCTATAAGGAATGATTTACCTGGCATTTTCTTATTATATCACACAATTATAACTTCCAGTGTGCACCGCGTCCTCAAGCTCTTAAAACGCGTGTCAGCTTTGATAAATTCTGGATAAAGTTTGAGATAAAATGGCAAAACATCAATGTCGGCATTCCCCGTAGATCATTTCTCCCATTTTCGGCTTTCCCCGCAGTCCGGGGCAACGCCGAAAAAGTCACTGCTTTGATATTTTTAGTTTGTGCGCTTAACGGTATGCGAATTCATCAAATGCGCCTGGTATGTTTGAAAGGCAAAAGACTGGCCTCTCGAATGACGCCAACAAGAATAGCTTATGTTGTCTACCTTGCGTGCTACGGGCGTCAGAAAAAAAGTCTTCGGCGTTCCCCCAACTTCCCCTATGTCTTTTTTCGTACAATACATCATTACTTTTTGGCTAAACATTCATTTACCTGTTATCTTATGTAAACATTGATCCGAATGAAATAAATTCCTTTTTGTGTCTAATGCAATATTAGCACTGAAGAAAAGCACACTGTAAACCAAATTGACAAGTCTTGTGTAATATAACCAATCATCTCTTGGTATGTTTACCAACTGATACTTTTCAAACAAGCCGTTGTCTGGTGCATTGCTTGTCAGATGACAACTACGAGCCAATAGTTACTATGCACACCAACTTCTCAGTATCCAGACCAACTCTACATTTGTTTCAACGTTTGTTTCTTAACCAGTTTTGGAAACTTGTTGCCGCATGGTTATTTAACCGGCGCCTAACTTGTACTGGTCAGCTGGTCAGCATACACATGGTCAGCTGCGCCCGTGACGTCAGACTTGGCGGACCAATCAGCGGTCGCCGTCCGGCCCCGGCGCGGCGGTTTCAAACCGTTCAAACCAGCAGTTGTCGCGCGGCCGCCGTGCAGCATGGATCAGCGACGAGGGCTGTTCCAGCATTTGTGCAGTAAAAAGTGAAATCTGTGAACTGTGGTGTTCGTGCTGTGAGTGAGGCCCGCTCTGGCCTGCGGGACGCACTAATCGTGCCTATACCCGCGGTCGAGACGCCTCCCTTCCCCTGCGCGCGCAATGTAAGTGGGCCAGACCTTTGCATGCACATGTGAGCAGATCTTTTGCGGTCGGTGTTTTTTATATATAAATACATTTATTTGCCTTTAATTCAACTCTTTGTATTTTTAACTTAACTGATGGACATATATGGGCTGTAAAAGCTAATCTGGTTGGCGATCATGCTCTATTCGAATTATCTGCGTGCTCGTGCAACTGCCATGATTGTTATGGTCAATGTGGAAATATTCGTCATACGGGCATGTTATACTTCTGGCTTGATGCGATGCACAAAACCATGTTCTTCCACATACGCAGCAGTTCTTGCTTCAAAGACTTATATGCTGACGGTGCACGATAGGTATACCTTATACCTCATGCATTTACCACATCCATTCGAAAATATGCACTTGGAATTGTCTCCAGTCAATAGTATTAATTACATACTACGTGATGTAGGTACGTGACCGTAATAAATACTAATGATTCCAGAAACTTCCGAATGGATGTGGTGTATGCATTCATCGATTATATAACCCATCAGTATTTCGTTTCTTGTCAGCGCAAGCCTTTGAGCAATAACTGATGCCAGTCATGATTTTGTGCACCACTTCCAGCCAAAAAATGACCTGTCCCTATAGAAAATATTTCCTGAATCAGTATCGTGGCAATTGAAAACGAACGCGAATCGTAAGTTCTTAAGGTTATCAACGCAAACAAAGCGATTGTAAGGAAGAACAAGTTCGAACTGAGCGTTAGTACACTTACTTGTTGACAATTTGTAAACTAGCAATGCCCAGTCAAAGGCTAGTTCATCAACAAACCAGGGGTTGTTGAACCGACAAGGAAACGGCTATGCCTATCCAGAAGTTGGTAGGTTCACAAGGCCCAGACTAGTACTCAACAAGGTGACGCCTATGCGAATTGGAACCAAACTTGTAGACAAACTGTTAGTTTGTTGGCCAACACGCCTGGGGTTGGTGAATCGACAAGGTGACGCCTATGCGAATTGGAACCAAACTTGTAGACAAACTGTTAGTTTGTTGGCCAACAAGCCTGGGGCTGGTGAATCGACAAGGTGACGCCTATGCGAATTGGAACCAAACTTGTAGACAAACTGTTAGTTTGTTAGCCAACAAGCCTGGGGCTGGTGAATCGACAAGGTGACGCCTATGCGAATTGGAACCAAACTTGTAACAAGGAGCCAACTTGTAGATTTGGTTTACAGTGCACATGCCCACAACAGCACAGCCACAACAAAAACAAACCCACACTGACCACTTCCAATCCCACCAATTTGTTTCTGTCATAAAGACACCTCGGTCGCTTCCCCACTCACCCCGGTGACCTCAGGTCACCATGTCACGCCTGAGTGAGATATACCGACGCCGCAGACCGCACAGCGGCCCTGCCGTGGGACCAGCGTGACCCGTCCGACCCCCTGGGAAAACGCGGCGTCCGCACGGGTCGCGGGGGAGGGAGGGGGGGGGGGGGGAGAGACGCTACTGGTGTCACACGGCCCGGTTTTCCCTCCCCACGAGCTGACCCGACGCCGAGCGATTATGGGGCCGGTGTGAACCGAGTGAGGTCAGGGGAATCGCGGAAGGATTCAGGCAGAAGGCGGCTCCACATGGAAAAACTTGTCATGGGAGAATTGAAAGCTTTGTGGCAGTTTTTGTCGGAGTCTTTCGCGTGACTTGGCTCATCGCATACCCGAGCATATGGGTTATTGGCCATGTGGATGTTGAGCTGCGGTCATATTACATTTATTGTTATTGACTGAAGAACACATTGTTTTAGCTTGATGAATGTCCTCATTGTTTCAAAGATGTTCGCCTGTGCTCATTTTATCCCCCGGGTTAAACGTTCCACAAAGCCAACCAAACAACACACCTCAAACCAACCATGAAGTTACGAGCGCTGCCCCGGCCCATTTCCAAGCATTACGGCCCAATTTTAACATGCCCCGCAATCAAGCCTTTTGGGCTCACCGCACGGCCAAAGAACTAACCCTGTAACCCTAGGGCTACCACTGCTGTAACCCTTACTTTGAACCCTGCGGACTGCATTGACCTCTGCGCTGACCCCTGCAGTGACCCCTGCGGTGACCCCTGCGGTGACCCCTGCGTGCTGGTGGTATGGCCTCCTCCCGCGCGGTGAACCATTACGTGCAGTAATGGTCATTATGGGAAGTAATGGACGCAGGAGGCCGCTGCAGCGTGCTCATAATGGAAACAGCTGAGAAAGGGTGAGGGCTGCCGGCTGGGGTGGCCAGGGAAGTAGGATAGGGGCGAGAGGTCTCACTGAACGGCTTCCGTTCAGCACGAATGCTGTAGCATATATGCTTCATAAGTAATGCATGCGGTATTGGAGTAGGGGAAGTTGGGGCAATGCCGGAGTTGGGGCAAAGCCGAAATTCGAGATATTTCGAAAACCGTAAGACATGGATGCCACCTGTCAGTGATGCTCTGAAGCTTAAGTGTCTACAATTATCGCATGTTTGTTACGAGTCGTCATTCGGAATACTTCGACTGTGAGGGCGCCAAGAGCGTTTTCAAGGTACGTTTCCCTTGTACTACATGCGCCTTTGAAGCTGCATTTCTTACTCATTATGCTACCGTTTGTCTGGCCAATTCGGTCAAGTAATCTTTAGCATGTCTTTGCATAAGTGTGCTGCCTATTTGAAATTTATACAGCACGTTGAAAAGTTATGGGCCTGCAAATGAAAGTATGGCAGGCTGGGGTAATGCCGAAAACGTGCGATTACGCACGTGTTAAAAGCACGCTACGTGGACTTTACTGCTGTAGAATAGCAACGCGTATTTTTAGTCACACAAATTACACTTTCAACCGACACAACGGCCTGTTACCTATAAGGAATGAATTACCTGGCATGTTCTTATTATATCACACAATTATAACCTCTAGTGTGCACCGCGTCCTCAAGCTCTTAAAACGCGTGTCAGCTTTGATCAATTCTGGATAAACTTTGAGATAAAATGGCAAAACATCAATGTCGGCATTCCCCGTAGATCATTTCTCCCATTTTCGGCTTTCCCCGCAGTCCGGGGCAACGCCGAAAAAGTCACTTCTTTGATATTTTTAGTTTGTGCGCTTAACGGTATGCGAATTCATCAAATGCGCCTGGTATGTTTGAAAGGCAAAAGACTGGCCTCTCGAATGACGCCAACAAGAATAGCTTATGTTGTCTACCTTGCGTGCTACGGGCGTCAGAAAAAAAGTCTTCGGCGTTCCCCCAACTTCCCCTAATGCCTCCGATTGTTTTGCTTGCTGGAAAAAAAGTACATAAAGGCATGCAGTGATCAAATCAATGCGGATAACTGCGTTAAAAATAGCAATGAACTTGCTGAATTCATCTCGCACAGGCTGATGAGTAGGATTCTCACTCAACAGGTGCATCAATCGTTCCTCGAAGGTAGCACCTGTCTCCAAACATTCCCAAGTCATCACCAATCACAGAGTTATTCAGTGATGCTCCACAGATAACGTTTCGTCATTCATTGCCGCTCTGCGGTGAATGTCAATGGCGTCTCAATGGCGCTGAAGCGACCGTTTTGTCCCTCTCATCCACGGCGGATGCGTGGCCCGGCGGTCACAGATCACGATTTGAATGTGATTGATGGTCGCCATTTGTAGCTGGAGGGTCAACAATTCTCCGGCCCGGTCATTAAACTGTCGGCCACGACTCTCGTTAGGAATCGATGGGACGTGGTCTTGAAATGGGTAATGAACCGTCTCCTGGCTGGTTGGGTAGAATATAGCTGGGTAGCTTGAAAATAGCTGTTTGGGCTAACATGGCAACGGTTCAAAATAGAAATTTACGTGTTTGTCGCTGATGCTAGCCGTTACTTCATGCAGAAATAACTACTTCGTTTACCGACGTAAGCAATCAATAGAAGATACCTAGGCTCACAATGTAAATTGATGTGCCATTCCTATTTGGGCAGTGCTCAACCATGGTTGAACACTGCCGTCTTGCAAGACGCCCCAGGAAAACGATCGAAAACTAAAATCCCCAGCAGGACGACCGAACACTAACTAACCACTCACGCTCGACAAGCCATCATTACCGCCTGCTGCTGGCTGTCTATCGGCTGTTCCGCTCCATTCTCAATCCCCGGTGGTCTTCCCTCAGGGACAATCCGTGCCTCTGGAGGGGCTGATCTCACGAACGGTTCGCCCCGCCCCCGCCCCTGCCGCGGGGCTCCAACTGCACCCTGCAATGGACTGCCGGCAGGTGAGTTTGGCACGGTAACGGCCCTGTCTTTGTCTGCTCAGAACGGATGCATGTCTAGTGGCCGGCTACTGTGCTGGCCGTTCTCTCTGTTCGGGTAGTGGAGAGAGTTGATATTTGATAGATAGCGGAATCTGGATTAAATATGCATGTTCTGCGCGACGCGATTAAACATGCGTGAAATATCCCTGTGATTTCATTATTGATTCGTAAAAGATGTTTGGTAACTCTAACTAAAGAGGCAAAAGAAACACCAAAGTACTAATGAAAACGTATCGAAGTTCAGCCATGACCGCCGCAAAGTCAGCTCGCCATTCCAAGTAAAGCCGGGCACAAGTTTCGCCTGAGCCCCGAGCAAAGCCCTGGAGAGCCGAGTCGACTTCAGCCAGTTCACCGAAAATCGGGCTTACAGGAACCCACAGAACGCCGGCCGACGAGACTCACCAGACTCGCTGTCCAAAGCAAGTCCAAAGGGTCCAAAGTTAGGTCCAAAGCAGTCGATGGAAGTTGGACGAACATTTTGCTCTCAGGGCGTGTCGTATAGGTAATGGAACTTCTTGATAGACGAATTGCTAGTGACGGGAACGGTGACGATGGCTGACGGTGACGGTGACGGCGGCTGCTCCCAGTGAGCTCCCAGCGTTATTGGCCTCCAACACCGCTGGTGTTGCGCAGCAGTCCACAAATACCTCCTCTCTGGCGCCTCCACAGCCGGCGCCTCAGGCCAAAACCAACCTCATCTCTGGCTGCAGTAACTCGATATTCGGAAGCGGAGCTATGGTTGTGCCACTCTGAGGTAAAGTTTGCCGACTTAATTTGAAAATTGGCCCGAATTATGCTGATAACACACAGGTAGGATAATGAAGCCAATTACGAACTTAGTAGCGTTCCTTAAATAACCTTAAAATAACAAAGCCGGCGTTTCTTCCGAGATAGCTTTAATTTCCATCTCAAAAGCTCCACTTTCACGGCTTTTCCAGCATAACCTACTGACCGACAACAGCGGCCACTCCCCTGCAAGAATTTCCTCGTTTGGCGTCTCCCAAGTCTTCTAAATGATGACCTGAAATCTCGCAGAGAAGACTACGCACGCTGATTGATAAGCCACGACGGCACACGGATGTAAACAAACAAAACACCTCCCATCCAATGCGACCGATAACCAAACCAACCAAAAACCAAGCAAACTAAACCAAACCACGCCATCCAGCGGGATGCCAGCCGTCACACCGGCGCCGCACCTCAAACACAAAACAGACGCGCGCGCGACTGCGTGCCGAGACAGTGACAATACTGGCGCGACGGTGACGAGTCTGGCGCCTCAGCGACAATACTGACGCGCGCGCGCGACAACATTGGCGCGACGGTGACCATTCTGGCGCCACGGGAGTGGTTGGGTCCGTTAGACGCTGGTGTGAGCTCGGGACATGCAGGGACCACATGCCAGCCATTGCTCTGAGGAGACACATAAGTTTGGTAACACATCACACATGACACATAACTAACACATAGCTTTGGTGCACCGTCAGGTCGTGTCTGTGAAAGAGTTGAATAGAGTGAGGGGGAGAAGAAATGAGGAAAGAGAGGAGGAAAAAAGGAGAAGAATGAATAAAAAGAGGAATAATAAGAAGTTGACGAGATTAAAGATACCGAAGATGGATGTAAGAATTCATGGAGGACTGGAGAAAGAAGAGCTGCTCTTCAGAAGGAGAAAGAGAAAGATGAGTATACGCTGACTGAATAAGGTCCTGTAACGTTGACAGTCGCGCGTCTCGCGCCACCAGCGCGGCGGCGGGGTGGCGTCGTTCCATGACGCTCCGGCGACCCCAGGAGACAGACGGGGAAGGCGATGGTGTTTACTCGGGAGGAAGGCCAACAGCGGCGGCACGTGGGCGACGAGACGAGACGATAGTGACAGCAGGGAGGGAGGGAGGGAGGGAGGGAGAGAGAGAGAGAGAGAGAGAGAGAGAGAGAGAGAGAGAGGGGGAGGTGGCAGACAGAACTTTGGGATGAAAATAGGTAAGTGGATAAAAAGATATTCCAAACAATTCATTACCTGCAGCTTGTGACACATGTCAGTGGCGTCCAATCAACATCAGCTTCCATTAACACGCGCACTGCAGGGGGGGGGGTTGTTTTCAACCCCCCCCTGTGGTTTTTCGCAAATTGCGAGAAAACGGCGGCGCGTAGCGCCGCCAAATTTTGCATACCTGTTCTCACAACTTTTGCACACCTTGAGTAAAAATTTTGACCCCAGGTGACCTATGGTCAGGTCACCAGGTCAGGTCAAGTGACCCTACCTCGAAACGTAAATTTCGAAGTTTGCAATCCCACCAAGCCCACAGTTGTTGAGATATGATCTTGAAACCCACAGGAAATAGTAAAGTCATCACGAGCTACAACTTGTATATCTCGGAATTTTTATATCGATGACCTAAGGTCAGGTCATTTTTGCGACCGGCCCATTATAAGTCAATGGGAGAAATTTCAACTTACTCTGAATGCCATCCTATGACTTCAATACGCTCAGGATCATAGTATTACAGGTCCCTGTTGGTGATTTCACCGAAACATATCACTTATGACCTTTGGAAGGTGATCTCCAGGTCATCTTAGGTCACCTGAGGTCACCAGCGGTTTTTCTTCAATAACTTGAGATTGAGTAGAGATAGAGACTCCGTTCGACGTTTATCGTGTTTTTCTCGTCAATGCAGATCGAATGATATGCAACATGACCTATTTCGGTCAGGTCATGACCTTGACCTGAGGTCAAATTTTCAACTTGACCTTTCGAGGTCATATTATATATCATTCGATGCGCCTTGACGAGCTAAGAACGATGGCGTTCGAATCGATCCTCTGTCTTGTGTGCAAGACAAGTTATTCAAGAAAAACTACCGCGAAATTCCTGTTGTGAAAATCGTAACATTTTGTCTTCGGTGACCTCTGGTGACCTCGTTTTTGACCTGACCCAAAAATGATCTTAGTATTTCTTGTCGATCTCATCTTAACCTATCCAACGCCGTTTACCGCTTGTCGCTACGTTGCGCCGTTTTCGAGATCTCAGGGGGGGTTGTTTTCAACCCCCCCCCCTGCAGTTCGTGTTCGGCTCAGACCCGCTGCAGTGCGCGTGTTAAAGTTTTTTTTCACTTCGACAAACATCTGCACCAAAAAGTGAACCGACATTACATGCTTCATTGGCGTTTGCTTTTAATTAAAGGAGGCAACAGCCGACAACTGATTCTGCCGTCGAAGCCGACGAAACTGCGGCGTGGGAGTCGACGAGTAGGCAGCGGCAGAACCGACGAAGGGGAGGGTTCCCAGAGCGAACAGAGATGGGAGAAGTGGCCCACCAGACACGCTGGAGGACAGAGACGACCCCAGCTGCTCCCCGCCAGCGTGGGCTATCGAGTTACGGCCACACCATTAGAGGTGTCTGACTCACATACCAGGCGTGACATCCTGGGGGTAAATATCAGCCCCGCTGGATCCACAGGGACGCTGCGTCTGCGTCCCCTCCACAGCCCGCCGCCCCACGACGCCCCTGTTTTCCAGAGACGCTCCCCACCACCGCCGCAGCGCAAAAACAAACCGACGCTCCCGGACAGGTGTAATCACTCGCCCTGTATTGGCCAGACAAATGGCTGTTTTCGACCCATGATTGTTTGCGTTTGCGTTCGTATGTGACATGGGTAGGGGATTACCTGCCGCGTCTTCTATCCCACATCAGTCGCCCTTTCTCCCGGCTTGAAGGACAGAAGACGAGATAGCTATTCCAAATGGACGACAACGTCAGCATAACAGCCCTATTCCCAGTAACGACCAATTTCAAACCTCGAGTCACCAGGGCGAACCACGTATATGACAAACCGCCGGCGTGAACTGGGTCGTACATTTCACGTCCCACTATGGAGGCACGTTACGTCAGCTTTCACGCAGGGCCAGGAAGTCGGTGGCGCGGTGTGATAGCTGGCGGTCGAGGTGGGCCGGCTGCCGTTCCCAGACGTGTACTTTTCCTTTCCGTCGGGCCGCGGTGGTGTATGTACAGTCTGTCTTAAAAGTACCGCGCAAAGTGACGGTGGATCCATCAAGCCTGACCGAGAAAGGGCCTGTTTTAATTTAAAAGTCACCGACCAATTGACCTAGGGAATGGACAAGGATGCCAATTGCTTCGGTGATTCAAATTTAGCAGGCCCTTGCTCAGTCAGGCTCGATGGATCCACCGTCACTTTGCGCGGTACTTTTAACCCTCGCCGGCCGAGGGGGGGGGGGGGGGGCGGGTGCCGCCCCCCCCATAGGGTTTTTTTTTCGCGATAGCTCCGAACACGCTGGCGATAGAGAGCTGAAACTTGGCATACCTGACCTTTGATCCAAGCCGCATCTTTTGACACCAACCGCATTTTTGGGTCAGGTCAGGTCACTGACCTATGACGTCATAAGTGAACCTCTGCACGGTCTTCAGATGTCGCAACTTCGCAACGCCCTCACTGCCAGAGGAGATGTCACAGGGAATTGAAACTTGCAGGATCTAGTATCCATTATGAGTCTCACAACTTGCATATCTCGGATTTTTCCTAAAGGTCATATGAGGTCAGGTCATTTTCGTGACCTCACCATTATAAGTCAATGGGGAAAAATGAAAACTGCTATTCTGGCGCCGGGAACGATCTCCAACTATCTTAAGCACACAGAATCGTGATTTGATGCACTCCTTGCAAGGTAAGATGCATCACATTTGCAATGTTGACCTCCCGTGACGTCATTTATGACGTCATCAAGGTCATATTAGTTTTTCGTCAATAACTCCCGATCAAATTGAGCTAGCGAGTCGCGGAAGCCACCAATGGACTCAGGACGACCTGCCGAATCGAATGATATGCGACATGACCTCTTTCGACCAACTTCGTGACCTGGGGGTGCTGACCTGACCTTGACCTGAGGTCAACACCCCAAGTTGACCTGACCCGAACAAAAAGTATATCATTCGACGCGCCTGAGCAAGGCGAAAACGATGCCGCCAAAATCGCGGCTCTGCAACCGTTTTTTGCGAAGTTATTCACCAAAAACTGAACCGTACCCTGGGGCACTTGACCTGACCTCAGAGGTCACCGGTTGACCTAGGACCTTAAAATCGGGTACCAATCTCTGCGTCTCGTAACGGCGCACACGCTAGTTTTTTCCGCGACGCGCTAGCTCTACCAGGGGCGAAACGGCGAGGGGGGGGGTCGTACCCGCCCCCCCCCCCCTCGGCCGGCGCGCCTATGTAGAAAACCAATAGGTCCGGCGAGGGTTAAGACAGACTGTACATAGTGGTAGGCGGGCGGTGCAGACAGGCGGACGGTGGGCGGGCGTTAGGCGGGCCGTGCGAACAGGCGTGAGGTAGGCGGAGGCAGGCGGAAGGTAGGCGGGTAATGCAGACAGGCAGTGCAGGCAGGTGGGCTCTTGGCAGTATATGGTGCAGATAGCGGTCGGTAGACGGGCGGTGCAGACAAGCGGGCTTTAGGCGGGCGGTAGGCGGGCGGTAGGCGGGCGGTTGAGACGGAGACAGGCGGGTGGTAACCGGAGGGCGATGGCGGCGGCGGCAGCCTGAAAGGTCATGATGGGTGGTCGGTCCAATCGAGAGCGAGTGGTAGGCGATGTCAATTATGTGCGATCTGTAGTTGACATGGGGATATAAAATGAGGCTGAGGTGCCGCTGACGTCCCCTCTCCAAACGTCGATCATCCTCTGATGTCATCAATTTCGAGGTGAACATACGAGATCATCGTTCTGAGAAACATACTCATTGCTTATTCTGATCTACTTGGAAACCACCAAGCAACCTCAGACCCCTGAGCGTTCGTTGTAAAACTGCAGGTCATCTGATAAAATGTCTGACACACTTGTAACGTCAAAAGTTGCGCCACGTCTACTATGCGGTCATAGGACTGACATGACAGGAAGTGTCAAAACCGCGTACAATAGTGAGAGTGGCGTATGCGTTGCTGCTAATGTCGTCACGGTTGTTCCTTGCCTTGGCGGACGGTCAGGGAACTGGAACACCGTCACGGGGCGTGACATTTGTCAAGGTCACGGGGCGCGAGCGAGTCGTCTGTCAGCCACGGCGGGCGCTGAGGAACTTCATCCATAGTTTTCATGTGAGAAGTTTGAGTGAGGCTGGGGAATATTTTACACTGCTGGTCGGCTGTGGTGATGGTTGGTCGGCTCGTGGGTGATCGTTGATTTTCGGTGAAATTTGTATGATGGCTATAACTTAGGTATGCATTATATGGTCCAGAAAGATGTCTTATTCTGACCTCGCTTGGATATCTGGCCCGATATCTACGCCAATAGAATGCAAAATTATCTACCGGGATATCCAGTGCCTTTCTTTGAACATAACCGTCATTTCACATAACATTTTCTGACCCACATTTGTGGCGCACCTCTCCACTACTCCCCGACACGCCCCCCCCTCCCCCACCCACACACACACCCACCCCCCGACACGTCCCCCCCCCCCACACCCACACCCACACCTACAGTCTACACACAGACACACCACTCATAGCGCCGCCCTCGAGCAGCCAAACAATGACGCCCGTCACAAACAAGACACACGTCAGCTGACCCGACGTCTGACCTCCCCCTCCCCCACACTGTCCGCCCCCGCCCCGCCCCCAACGATTGACCTGCGCGCTCAGCCATGACGGGCCGGAATATTCATGGTGTCTGAAGAGACGCGGGACCTCCGACGGCGCACACGGGCTGGTAGCATGAGTAAACAACAGACTGGCAAGACGGGCGTGGGAGGTTGATGTAAGCTCGTCCAGAGGCGGTGGCCGCATGCAGTGGGGCAATGGATCAGCAGCTACGATCGTTCTTTGAAAACAGTTGCATGAGCACCTTTGTTGATTGATGTGTTCTTCGGAAAAAGGGCCATTATCGATTGAAAGTGTTATTTGTAGTACAAGGTTGTTTCTCACATTTGCCGAATGATTTCCAATGAATCATTCGATTCGATTTGTTTGGAAAAATTGTTACCGGTCATGTGAAATGAAATCAGCCCCATTCTATGAATAATTTTCCAGGCGAAGGGTAATTCAACCGACTCCATTTGGTAATTCCTTGTCGGTAACATGAAGCCAAGACTTGTAGGACGGCGCTTGGTTAGGGGTCTGTTCCCGTCGCTCCTCCCAAAAAATCTCGGATGAGGTTGGATGAGCTTGGAGGAGAGCCGTTTTAGAGGAGCCACGGGAACATTTTCGCGAGAAAATCAGCTGTTTGCGGGCTGTAACGGTCGGCGATGCGCGCAAACATAAATCAAGAGATAATAATCGCTTTCTAATAAAATAACCATAGATTAATATCAAACATTACTATTTAAAGATATCCAATCGTCATAAATCACTAAAATCATTTCCAATTCCCTCAAATCTCATTTATAAACAATTCACATTCGTATTATGTGCGCCAAATGTGTCTCAGCAGAGCCTCCTCCAAAAAACAACTTTCGTTTGGGATGAGGGAGGAGGCAAATAGTGGTGGTGAGATGTGAAATCAAGATGAGCTTGGAGGAGCTTGGAGGAGCGACGGGAACGATTTTTTGAAACGAGAGGAGGTTAGAGGAGCCTGGAGGAGGTTGGAGGAGCGACGGGAACAAACCCTAGGTCACTCGGGAGGGGTCTGGTCCCACGGGGAGGGTATGGTCTCAGGGCCGGGGGGCGGGGGGGGTCTGGGGAATATCCCGAGACAGCGCGGCACTCCCCTCAGTCGAGTAGGTACCTATGAAAGGTCACAATCCGCGCGTTTGTACCACCGCAGTCGTATGATGGGATTACCGTAAAGGCCATTTTCCCTACCCGACACACACGCACATCGCCCCAAAGAGCTCTGCGGGTGGGCTGGTCGTCTCCGAGAAAAGGCGTGAAGGGACCCTGTCAGACGGGACGAGGAAGGGGCGGGAGAGGGGAAGGGGGAGGCGCGCGCGGACGGACGGGTCTTCCCAGGGGCTCGCGGTGTGTTTACGTCGATATGCCTTCAGTCATCATCAGCGGATGAGGGCTATTTTCGGCGATGTTTGGCGAGCGTCTTTTGTGAACTGTGATTGGGCTGTCATTGGGTTGACGTGGGAATAATTGTGGTCCGAGAGCTTCTCAAAGTTTGGCTGTTATGCGGAGGCGCGCCGGAGTTTTCGGGAAAATATTGGATGCAATCAGGAACAAACCGTGGGAGAGAGAGGGAAGAGAGGAAGGGAGGGAGGGAGGATGTGAAAGAGAGAGAGAGAGAGAGAGAGAGAGAGAGAGAGAGAGAGAGAGAGAGAGAGAGAGAGAGAGAGAGAGAGAGAGAGAGAGAGAGAGAGAGAGAGAGAGAGAGAGAGAGAGAGAGAGAGAAGGGAAGAGGGAGGAGAAGAAAATTGGAAAGATATGGAAGAATAGTGTAACTGATTGTCAGTTAGGTTACGCTTCTCTTCTTGTCCTAAAATCCTTATGAATATTAAACTCGATTTGCGCTCATGCTAGGGGCAAACTAAGAGCGCGCACTTCAGTTTCTCTTCTTTCGTTTCTCAACCGCAGCCATCCGATGTAGTCTGAACAAATTCATTAATCATCACATTATAATGATATGCAATATCACCCCGCGCTAAGCGATCTTTTCTATTTGCATTCTCTCACGGGCTGCAGACATGTCGGCGGTAAAAATCAGACAGTGAAAGTGCTGGACGGTCGGCGTCTCAAGCATATATTAGTAAGAGAAACCGCCTGGGTCCTGCAGAGAACACTATTTGCGATCGATACTCGTGCACTGCAGACGGCGCTAGTGGCGAGTGCACGCGTCCAGTGGGGAACGGAACGGTATTATCTGGGAGCGATGTCATGCCCTTCATACAGTGACGTTGTGGCTTGGGCTCTATTTTACGTCCGTACCGTGTGTTCATTATGTCAGCTTTCATTAACCCGCGCCCCACTGGGGTCTGCGCATAACACGCCCTACTGGGGGGGGGCTATTCATAGCCCCCCTCCTAACTCCGAAACTACTGGGCCGATCGTCAAAGTTCAAACGGCGTCTGATAGCCCCGGAAAAACTGTCGAGCGAAACCTAATTTCATTGACCTCGAGGTCATCGATGACGTCACAGGTCAGGTCAAAGTAAAAACTATTAGCATTTTGGCTTGATCACGTTTTGGGCTCTGGCCGCCGTCTTACAAGTCAGATCAGGCTCATTTTTGGATCACACACTCGGGAACAGATGCTCTAGTTACCTTGAGGGTACCAAACTTGTACTTTGATTTTCAGGTCAAGGTCAGGTGATCACAGGTCACGAAAATATTATATCATGCGTCGGTCACGTGACACATGTTTTATGGTCCATTTAGGTCAGAGATTTCGAATTTGATGTCGTCGGTGTTATTCGAGGTCATTTTGAGTCGAATTTAGCTTATGTTAGGTCACTTTCAGGTCAAAAAAGGTCAAATTTTGAAGTTAAAAATTTTCAACAAAAAAAGGTGTCTATTGGATGCAGTTTGAGCTCAGGAACACGCTGGTGCTATTTATATTGGCGTACGATGCCAAATACGTGCTGAAAAATTGATTTGAAAATTTAATAATTGTGAATTTTTGGCAATAATGCGTAAAACTTGGCCATTTTTGAAGATATTTAGCTAAAACTTGCTAGAGTTAGTCATAATAATGCGTTCTATCACATATATTCCGTTTTTTTTTTGAAAAGTCAAAAACTTAAAAAAAAAATGTAAAAATATAAATTTTGGATATTATTATATAAAATTTTCAAAATTTTCAAAATTTCGAAAATCCGAGATAGCAGTTTGATAGTGCAGTCTATTCTGAGTCCTCTCATGCAAAGAAATTGGATCTAGCTTAAAAACTGAGCTCTTGGGAGCGATTGCCGTGGTTCAATGTTTTGCGTCGAAATCGGCCGAACATGACGTCACTCTGACGTCATTTCCGGCCGACTTATAGTAGGTACGAAGTTCAAATTTTGACACAAGGTGTCAAATTGATGCAGCCTAAGGTACTGAAAGTTTGGCGTCGATACGTCAAGCGGTTTGGAAGTTATTGCAGAAAAACGGGAGGGGGGGCTATAAATAGCCCCCCCCCCCAGTGGGGCGCGGGTTAAGACGCGCTGGTTAGATAGAGACGGTTGCGTTTCGTCGCCCACTTTCCTACATGAAATCATGTTATTTAACGCACGCAAGCAGCGTTTCCTGTAAGTCATTCTTAATTTAGCCTTGCATTCACTCACGCAATATAAGTGCGTGGCTTGATGTACTCAATAACGGGATTAATGTTCTATAATCTCTTTCGTGCGTGTATTTCATTCAAAGAGATCTTTACGAGGTGCCTCAATTATACCTCCTTGACATTTCTGTTCGCCATAGCCTTACTAATGTGCTACCTTTGACACCCTTCACTTACGACTCGCCTCTCTCCAAGGAATGTGATCAGAATTAATTCCGCCACCTCTGAACTGAATCAGCCCGTCGAATTGATAGTCCTTGAATGTGCGCCGCGGCTTGGGTCGCCCCGCGGGCCGGGCCGTGCGAGGGCGAGTTCAGCCTGTTTGTCGGGGTGCTGTTTAACGATTCATCAATCACCAGCGATTATACACGCCTAGCGACTCACCCAACGCGCGCAGAGAGACGAGGGAATCGAACGGAACGAACGAAACGACGCTGCTAGAACGGAACGAACGGAACGAAACGAGGGGAATGACGTCGTTAGATTGAACCGAACAGGCTGGCGTTGGCAGAACGAAACGAATGCAGCAGCGCTTTTGGAATGGAACGAAAAGAGCGAGCAAAAGAAAAAAATCGATGCAACAAACGTACAAAAACAAGCGCCGCTCTAGCCCGTAGTTACTTTCGCGCACACACCGAGGGAGACTTCCAACGCCATTGTTGTCTAACACCGGTTGATTTGAGCCACATCAAACGGCCGTTTCGGTGCCTTAATTTCCTATATAGCGTCATCACATCACACGAGGTCACCACACTGCGGTATGGGTCACAGGGGGTGCCCTTAGATCACAGCGAGGTATGTACCACAGGTCGCCCAAACGCTCCCTCAGGTCACAGAGGTCACGTATCGCGTCTGACGGCGGCGCCGGCCGTCTCCGCTGAGTACTGAGGTCGGGTTACGCGCGGGGTCAGCGGGCGGGGTCACGGTAGGCGCCTGCGGACAGCCAGAGGTCACAGAGGTCACTGGGACGTGAACGGGACGGCCGCAGGCTGACAGCAGGGCCCACCGGCGTCGGTGCGGGTGCCTCAGAACTCGGAGGAGGAGGATGGGGGTGGAGAGAGAGAGAGAGAGAGAGAGAGAGAGAGAGAGAGAGAGAGAGAGAGAGAGAGAGAGAGAGAGAGAGAGAGAGAGAGAGAGAGAGAGAGAGAGAGAGAGAGAGAGAGAGAGATGAGGAATGGTGGTGCGGACATGGGCACGGCGCGTACTACGTAGGTAAAGGGTGTGACCGCTGGTCGAGTGTGTTTGCTGATGAAGATCCCACGCCCTCCCTCTTGTTTACCTGACCCAGTGCTTCGAAGAGAACCCGCAAGAACAGGGCGAGCTCTCCCGTCTGGTCTCTGTCAGTTTGCCTGTTTGTCTGTGTCGTCTGTTGTGAGCTATATCATTCTGATTAATTTTCTTAAAATTGAACAGCTTTTCGTGTGCTTTAGCCAACTACGATCTAGTTTTAGCCCGTAAGCGCACAGCATTAGTCGCTCCAACACGCAACCGTACTATTCCTCCGACTACATCACACCTGTTTTGCAGTCGGTCCCCTGGATTCCATTGGACAGTAAGCGGATTGAGTCGAAACTAAGCCTCCGCATTGGACGGGGTTTATCACACCGATTCACTGATTTTGCATTCACCATAAATCATGCATACTTCACACGAATGTGTTTAAAAATGAATTCAGTTCTTAGCGAATCAATGAGTTTTAATCCATAGTGCCCTGAACGATAAGTGGCGTCAGAGGCGGATACAGCTCAGAGTTTTTGGGGAGGGGTGGGCAAACCATAACAATTTATCGATTCTTTCCATGCCTCGTCCATAGGCGTAATGTTAAAATTATGCCGTTGGGGGGGGGGGGCAAATGCCCATTTGCCCCCCCCCCCTGGATCCGCCACTGAGTGGCGTATAGTGATTGATACCGGCTTTCTTCGTACGAAACTGCGCAGCTTGACTTATTTTTGTATGATGTAAAAACACAGCACACGCCTTTGCCGTCAAGCAAATAGCTACCGGTAACTTTACCGGAGCACATAACCAGGTGACGACCGCGTGTGCCCCAAAACAGCACGAGCACGGTTTTTGAACCGGCGACAGAAACTCAATCTGGCTGTTCCGTCGCGACGCACCTGGTAACTCGCCTGGTTACCCACCTGGCAACCCACGTGGTCGCCTGCAATGGGCGCTGGCGCTCCTCTCCCCTCCCTCCCCTCCCCTCTACCGGGCCAGGTGCGGCGTCGCGTGGCTCCCCTCCCCTCCCCTCCCCTCCCCTCTCCTCCCCTCCCCTCCCGTCACCGTCTGGGGCGCGCCTGTCGCTCCGCCCTTGTTCCCCCTCCCCTCCCCCCTTGCGCACAAGGGACCCGAACGAGCAGCCCCGTGGTGAGAGACAGGCCCAGCCCGACAAGCAGACAGGCCCAGCCCGACGGGCACAGCCGTGATTTAGCGTCCCACCGAATCGTTGGCGCGCTTTCACGAATGTGGCGCGTCGCCGGCGCGCCACCTGTCTACCCTGGGGGGCGTTGCCCCGGGCGTGGTAACGAGGGACGCCCTGGGGGTGTACGCACAGCGGGGATGGATGTGTTGTATGGTGAATGTGGAAGGCGGTGGATTACTTGGATCACGATGGAGAGTCACCTGTTTCAAATGGTCAAGCATCGCTAAAAAACCGCTTCACCAGGCTCACACTCATATTTCACGTTATATCCAACATTAAAAATCTGATCTTTCCAAAAACCAAAAATCATTAACAAACAATTTGCAAACCATCGAAATCCAACGATCAACACGAATAAGTGCGTGTTACAAATCACTCATCAGTTCCATAAAAGTGCGCCTTTGACACCATTGGGCCATAATGGCCAGATCACCGCCAATGTCACAAATGCGCCACAATGGTCACATCACCACCACTCTCACCGCGCGGCTCATCACGGCCACATCCTGCTCTGACGGTCACGGATGGCCGGTATTTGGGTGGGGCGCACGTGCAGACCCGGGTGAGGGTCACCCCGCCCCTCCCCTCCCCCTCCCCTCCCCCAAAGGGCGGGGCAGGGCGAGGCGCGTTGTAGGATGGCACATTGTGACAGGGATGGGTGTCCGTGTCCCGGGGATTGCGTAATCGGGCGGAACGCGGTTTGGAGTTACCGATTATTAATTACCCTTGTATCATCAGTGATAGCGCTGCAGCATGGATAACTGCAGTGATAGTGCTGATAAGACAGGTGTTCTGTTATTTTGTTTGATTTCTGCCTTATTGAGTCGAACTAGGGAGATGTAGGGATGCTTGCTGAGTGAATGGTCACATGATTCGAATACCGCTGAATGTAAAGAATGAGTTAAATGAGACGAGGGAACATTTTCTGGAGCAGCAAACGAGTGTTTGAGCTAGTTTACAAGAGACATTTGTTATACATTGTATTCGCCCTCACCCAAATCACAACTGCGCCTCACTGTCAGGCCGGCCCATGAGTTCACATTCCATGGAAGCCGTGCCTGGAACCGCAGCATTGTGAATTCGGCGAAAAGATTCGCTTTTATTCCCTTGCCATGAATACAGAAACTGGCCGGCTGGTCGCACCGCTGCTCAAATACACGGAAAGTCTTTTCCCGGGAACCGCTCTACTGAACGGTGCCTCGCCGAAAAGGAATGTGTATAACGGCTGCACCACGCGGTAGTCTTTGACAAATGGTGGGTCACTGCCAACCCAGCGTTCGTCTATAACTCCGGTCTACTTGTCTGTCTCGTCAAAATGCGTCTCTCCGTTGCGATTACTGATTGAGGCGGTGAACCTCACGTTCAGTAAAGGAAAGAATTGGCTTCGAATATGTAAGATATTTCCAAAATTCGTCGTCATTGGACATCTGCGATTAATTCAGCATCCAGTGTCCGTAGCGTCCGACATTTGCGCCGCTCAAAATCAGCCGCCTCGGACGCCTCAGGTCACCGAGCTGGCTACGTAGTACGCATGCCGGCAGGTCAGCCGCATCGCCGCAGGTCACCAACAGCCGCGGCCTAGATTCCCGCACGGCCCGGCGCTCGTAGCGCGCACGTCTCCTCGCTGTGTGATGCCTGCCGTGCCGTCCAAACGTCCGCACGTGGACCAGACGAGCCAAACCGGCGGGAATGCCACCCGGCCCTGGCTTTGGAGTTAGGCGGGATATGAGCGCTGCCTCAAGTCGAGCCAGAGGTAGGAAGACCGCGAACGGTCGTTTGTAGCGGCGGTCGTCGTTGAATGGACGGAGAAATCAGGACCCCCGCGGGGGCCGGTCATGGCTGACGCGAATTCAGCTTCCACAGTGATTGGGCGATTCTCTTTTCGCACGAAATTTAACGCCGCTGAAGTCGCGAAGAGGCGGCCGAAGCGGCGCTGGCTAGAGTCGCAGCGCGGAACCGGATGATTTCGGACGGGCGAGGCCACGATCAGCCGGGCAACGCCCAGAGTGCGAGATTAAATCTTAACGAGTGTGGACGGAATCCCCCAGCAGAGCGCAGCTAAAGCTGAACATCCCGCTCGGCTCACCACACTAATACGTGCTCCTCGGTGGGAATTCCAAACCAAAACCCCGACAATCAGCTTAATGTGAATCCCTTTTAAAGATCCCAATCACTACCAACTACCACTTGATTTCACCAAGTGGTAGTCGGTCAAAAAAAGGCGACGATCTACAAGTGACCAGTCTGGCGGGTTTGATAGCGAAAGTCGCTGGATTGAGCGATAAACCAGCGTATCCTACAGCTTCAATGCGTGCAGCTGCCATCCTTACACGTCTGATGGCTGTGCACGACATTTTAAAATCTGGTACGTGTATTGTGACCATCTGATGTTTTTCCTTCATCACAATCGCTTTTAGACCTACACAGTATCGTATCGATTCGAGTTTCGACAAGCGGACGGCATTTTCTCCTACCGAGCTCTCAGACTCAACATGACCACGACTAAACGCTTCAACGTTTCAAGCTCAAGATCAGGCTCAGCGCCTTCAGGCTTGCTTTATTATCAGCCGTCAACGTCTCCAGCCTCTGAAAAGCTCCACCCTTCTCACACCACACGCTCCTGGTGCCGGACAGGTCGGCAGTGACGCTGGTCGCTGGGTCAGCTGGTCGGTCCGCTGACACACTTCTGAAAAACCGGTCTGACGGCACTACCGGGCCACTTATGCCGGTCATACTGAGGACCGATGGGGCGGGACGCTGGAGTGGCCACCGCTCCGCAGAGGTCGGCTCATTCATGGTCGCGGGCTGCAAGACTATAAGTGGATTGGAGGCGGGGTTAGGAATGGGCTGTGGTGGACTGTGATGTGGATAGGAATGTAGGGGTTAAATGGGGCAGAGCGGTGCAAAACGGGCAAGTATGTATTGGAATGGGATATCATTCATGCTTCATTTTGACTTACCCGCGGCATAAGATAAATTGTCTCTCTCAGCAATCATACGAGTCAGCAGCAACCCGTAAATAAACAGCCTCGTGTTGCTGAAGATTCATTTATCATAGTCAACTGACACGGCTTGAGCCGGCATCACTTTCGTCGTACGACGCCGCACATCCTGTCACCCCTTCCCCCTAAGGGGAGGAAGAAGTGGTTTTGACGTGTTCTTCTCCGGCCACGGCTCAATGTTTGTTCAAAGATGCGAAGGAATGATTGTTAAGTTTCTTCTGCTACCTCAAGACAGAAGATAGCACTCCGTTTCAGATTATCATTCGACAGCTTTCCTTCAGAATAGGCCAATTACACCTTGAATGTCTTTCAACGATCAAGATATATTGCAAATCAACACCTACAAATAAAGTAGACATGTAGTAATCTAGTGGACTGCATAAATGCATATATCATGAGACTTAACTTTTGCGGTTAATGTTCAGAACCTCATGACCTGAAATCCCGATGGGTCTCGAACAGATCACTTCCGTCCAAAGAGATATAAGTTCTTTCTTTTCATGATAACCATCATAAGAGCCTTCTCATTGTAATTCCTAAGTCATCTCCTCCAGCATTCTCTCTATCGGCCACTTCATCATCTACTCCATCATCATCTTCCTCCTCACAGGGAGAAAGTGACAGGGACCGCGGGTCCAAACGGCTGACGACCCGTCTACTGAACTTATCTCGGGATCCATCCCTGGGGCCCTGTGTCGTCTGCCGCACCCGGTGGGCCATCTGGGCACCTCTGGAAACGTGGGACACACCTGGCGTCTGTGGCTGGGACGGGTAACGGGACGACCGCAGACCCGGCGAGGAGCACAGTGTGGAGCCGTGCAGCGTGATCCAAACAGCGTCGGAACACGCTTTGGCAATCGGACAGTTTCAATAAGCATTTGTTCTTGGTCAGGGTCTTAGTTACCTACTCTTATCGTGTTTTTTTTTTAATTCAGATTTGAGCTCCTTATGTATTACATTTCGTATCCCAGCTAGGAAAGAGCGTACGAATATGCAACCCGAGGTCAATGTTGTTTATCTATTCTATTACTGTTTTATGGAGACAATAACCTGGTTGGGCCGGTGAGGCTGCTCAGTGCACATCCCACCACTTGGGGCAACAAAGCTGGATGGATCGTGCTAGCGCCGATCATTCCGTGATCTCGGTGCGTTAGCATGGAGATCACATCGCAAGATCGCCCGGGGGTCCAACTGATCGTCCACTCCTTACCGACTCCGGGCGGGCTAAATCAGACCCGGGGCCGGGTAATGGGTGGGTTCCGGAGCCGCGGGGGCGGGCCGGCCCCATCCGTCACTCGGCGAGGTCAGGGGTCACGGAGATTCCTCCCCCGGGCGACCAGACGAGGGGCAGCGCGAAAAGAGGTGGGGGAAGTGCTGAGCCCTGCGGTATGCCCGACAGCGTGGAAAGCCGAGGCGGAGGATGCGGCAGGCGGTGGTGGTGGCTGCTGGGCGTCGCCGAGATGGGTTTATAGCACAACTGGCGGTCGTATAACATTTCGCCTCCAGCTTAATTGCGCTGTTTAATTACGTAGTTGGAGCCGACCGGATGCTTGTGTGGCGTACAAGCGCCAGTGTGCCCGTTTCATCAGGCTTGTAACCAGTCCAAACAGCGCCGTGGTTACTGGAAAGTCTCACTGACCGTGAACTGTGCACTGTGCCGAGCTCTGCAAATGCCTGCAGTGGCAAACGTGCCTTTCATCTCAGAGCCACGCCCAGAGATTCTGATCAATGTTTGTCTGTTTTTGTCGAGGGTGTCTGGGAACGCAGGCTTTGACTGATGTTTGCCGAAACTGACAAACGAACGGCACGAGCAGTAGCATGACAAGTAGCACCTATTTGTATTTTGTATTTGAATGTTCGACTATGAGCGATAGGTATGCATGCTCCTGTTGGAACAGTAGGTATGATATACACGGATTCATAAGTTAATTTTTAAAAGCACGCCGATAGTTGTGTAGTTTTCATTCTCACCAAATCTTGCCCCGTCCCGTCCCCGTCCGTCTGTCTCCGTTTGACCTCCTCCGTCGCCCCTCCCCCGCCCCAGTCCCTCCGTCGCCGCCCCATATCACCGCCGCCCCCGCCGCCACCAGTCATTGAGCCTCAAGGCCGGACGATAAACGCCTCGCCTTGTTGACAGCGCTATCGACCTCAGTGGAGCACCGTGCACCTGCTGGCTGTGCCGGTACGGGACTGTTACACGAGTATCGGGCCGGTAGTTGCTACAACAAGAGAGGGCAGTGAGACACTTGAAACGGGGAGGGGGCGCTTGTGACAGGGTCAGTCGCTAAGACGGCTGATAAGGATTTAGATAATTCGTTTAGCGAACATCAGGGATTGTGATCAGCTGTTGTTTATTTGAATCAAACTGGCTATTGCAGTATAGTCATCAGATTAATCTAAACCAAATGCTTCCTTCGGAAGCCCTTATACCTATATCGTTGCTCGATTACCGCTCCTGTTGACTGAAAAACGCAGCAGGAGAAAGTCACGTTCTCACTGTTGTTGATGCGCAGCGATGAGCGATAGCCGTGATTGGCCTATGACCCTGTGACGTCACACGCACGTCAGATAACCCTGACCCTTGGAGTGAGAGGGGCTTCTTGGCGAGCCCTGATAGGCCGTGTTATGGGAAGCGTCGATATAGAGGTAGGTGTTAGTAATATAGCACCAAGAAGCTCTTGGAATGTGCATTGCACAACAGGTTAGGGAGATATATTTCCTGGAAAAGAGATGCTTCCTCTGCTGATGTGATGCAGTGATGTAGTCAACTTGCCTCTATCTTAGGCCTTGCATTGATCGGCTATCACATTTGGAAATGTGAAATGATCTGTTGGTAAAAAGTTTAATTGGCATGCGACCCTATATGGCTCTTATCGTAAGGAACGATCCAACTATGTATTTGCGTAAATAATATTGCAAATTCAGGTGATGAAACGATGCTATGCTGTACATAAAATCAGTGTATGACCCATGGTATCACATTCACTGAGCAAAGACAGCCTATCCCGACTCCCGTCTTCATTCCCACAATTACTGTGACTCGTACGGATGTGGCGACGCGTCATAATGACCAGCAGAACCACCTACTGCGGCTCTGAAGACTCGCCAAATAGTGAGGGTCGTGTCAGAGGTCACCGTGGGTCACCAGAGGTCACCTCGGGTCGTTGCTGGCTTTGGGACTTCCTGTTGAACCGTGACGCTTGATGACGCGTAGGGAGGCAGTTCCTCGGGGTGTGATTAGACGAAGAACTTTGTGGATGATCCTCCCCTGTGCTGTTAGCACAGCTGCACGATTAAATGTCCATTTGAACATGCATTTTGTTGAGTATATTATATGCATTGCTCCAGATAAAGTTGTTATCGCTCTACTATCCGTTGTTTTGACGAGTAACAATTGCTAATTTATTGTAAAATGAATGAGTAGTTAATATCACAAGTAAATCAATAGTAGAAGACTGATTGGAAAGATGCACCTGCCGTATCATGTCTCTAGCACCACTGTGTATCTCAGCCCGGCCCGAGGTCTGTCCTATCATCCCAATCTCCCGCTGAAGCTGGCGGCACACATCCCTCCGTCCGGGGCCGGCATTCAGACTCTATACAACCCAAACTGATGATGGATGGGAAACTCCCACCTCCATGTCACCCTCCCCAAGTACCGCTGTACCCCGCCCGTCCGGGGGGGGGGGGGAGGCCGACCCCTCCCTCCGTCAATGGAGTGAATGGGAGGATGGGGAATGAAAGGAGACAAAGGGATGCCGCGCGTCACATCCGATCATGGTGCTGATGAAAGGGAATGACGTGCACTGACATGAGAGCAGAGCGAAGTGGAGCAGCCTCTGCTTCTGTTGGGACTCTGTGTAGAGTCTGGTGAATCTGTTTTAGAAGCAAATCGGCTTCCTTGAGAGTATAATTCACGTGTAGACAAATTATGTTGAAAATTTGAAGATATATTCGCACTTCCCAGTCACACACACTTTTCAGTATCATTCATATAATGTGGGTCACATTTTGGTTGCCAAATTCGTGACAGCATATTTTTCCCCTCAATTTTCAATAGGTTACCCTTGTTCTATAACAACAACAAAATCCTAAAGACACAAGTGTCATGCGCACCGCGCAAGCTGCTTGCATACACAATGGCCATTACACACCACTGAGGCTCAGCGTAAAATCGGCTCACCACTGGCATTTGGACCATTTGGACCACCACATCGTTCGGACCATTGTTCCCTCGCTCCCTTCTCTCGAGCTCCATGCCCTCGGGCGGTAACGGCCTGCATTCGAGACGGTACGCACACGCGCAGACACACATACTCACGCATGCCGACGCACATATGAACGTTATGCGGTCTGAAAGGCGGAGGAATGCTAGGAACGCGGGTGGGGGTGGGGGTGGGGGGGGGGGGGGGTAATGAGAAGGACGCGGATACTAAAAGTCTTATGAGAATGCGGGTCATTTGTTCGGTGGGACTTCTGGGAGCTGCATTGGTATAAATGTTGCTCTTTATATATGAAATATTTTATTCAATACATTGATAAATGTATAGCTTATAGGCTATTTGATGCATGTTTATTAGTTGGTTAACCCTCGCCCGCACATGCCATTTTGCCATCCTAGAACGCACATGGGGGGGGGGTGGTTGCCACCCCCCCCCCGCGCCATTTCGTTCCTGTTGGAGATAGAGCTTAGCGGTAAAGACCAAAAAGATTCTTTGGGAAGAGACGAATCCAATGATACCCAGTTTTACCTTCTCAGGTCAGTCATTGACCTTCCAGGTCAGGTCAAACTAAAAAATGTTGCTGTTTTGGGTCACCGTTGGATATCAAGTGCGCTGCTTATCGTATACCGATGACGATGCCGTTTTCTGGTGCCAAGCCAGCTAGAACCTCTTTGTCACACTACCCGACCAGGTTTTTGCTGCTGAGGTCATTTCAGGTCAAGTTAGGTCAAGGTCAATTATATGTGTTTGTATGTCTGTGTGTGTCTGTGTGTATACTGATGTGTGCACCGATTGTTTTTGTGTCCATATTACATGAAATCATGATCTGAGAAGCTTTTACCAAAAATGCAGTAAAAAAAAATCACAAAAAGTAAATTCCGCTCGCCTAAAACGCAATTATCTTAGATGACCTAGGTTGACCTTGACCCTGACCTTGACATCTGTACATCGTCGAACAACATGTTCCATGATAGGTGGGAGGTAAGACTGGCAAAAAAGGCCGAAATCAAGGTGTCAAAAGCTCACAAGGCCCGTAGCCAACGCCAGATGTTGAGAATTGGCCATTTGGGTCATGACACGACCTGAAAAACAAGGTCATATCTCCGGAACCAAAAACCGCAGAAACTTGAAATTTTCAGTGGACATCAAGAAAGGATAGAGGAGCAGCTATACCAAAAATGAGCCTCCTAGCTCCAAAAATGTTGAGTGCAGAGCAGAAAGACTACCTGGGGGGGGGGGGGTGGCAACCACCCCCCCCCCCCATGTGCGGGTGAGGGTTAAAATACGCTAAATCCCAGGAAACTGTCTCGAGGTAAGGATCACTCATATATCAGATGATACTATTATCTATTACCAGTAAAACGCCTTTTGGGCGAAGAACGAGCGAGCGAGATAGTGAGCCCTGCACGTGCGGAAGGGAGAGAGGGTGCTTCCAACGGGCTTGCGCAAAGCACCCTTCTAACCGGTCGCTAGCGGTGTGCCAAATTTGAACGCAATCGGCCCAGCCGTTCCTGAGATCTGGAAGCGGCATTCTGCACGTGCGCACGTGCAAACGGGGTCCAAAATGACTTTTGCACGGCACCCTACTAACTGGTCCCCAACCGTGTACCAAATTTGAGCGCAATCGGCCCAGCCGTTCTCGAGATCTGGAAACGCCCCCTGCACGTGCGCACGTGCAGTAGCACCCTAACCGCAACACATGGGAATGCATTGCCTGGCGGGTGCCTACCTGCCCAGCCAGCCTTCCCAAATGGGGCCCATATGGGCCCCAAGTGGGCAGCAAACTGGGGCCCATCTGGGCTGCCCACTTGGGGCCCAGATGTGTTTGTCATGGGCGTCCAACTGGGTCCCATATGGGCAGCCCAGATGGGCCCCATATGGGGCCCAGCCGGGGCACATATGGGTCCCACATGGGCTTTCCCAGCCGGGACCCACATGGGTATAATTGAAGAATCCCACATGGGGCCCATGTGGGTTCGAAATGGGACCCATATGGGGCCCAGCCGGGGCACATATGGGTCCCACATGGGCTTTCCCAGCCGGGACCCACATGGGTATAATTGAAAAATCCCACATGGGGCCCATGTGGGTTCGAAATGGGACCCATATGGGGCCCAGCCGGGGCACATATGGGTCCCACATGGGCTTTCCCAGCCGGGACCCACATGAGTATAAGCGAAAAATCCCACATGGGGCTCATGCGGGTTCGAAATGGGACCCATATGGGGCCCAGCCGGGGCACATATGGGTCCCACATGGGCTTTCCCAGCCGGGACCCACATGGATATAAGCGAAAAATCCCACATGGGGCCCATGTGGGTTCGAAATGGGACCCAATTGGGGCCCAGCCGGGGCACATATGGGTCCCACATGGGCTTTCCCAGCCGGGACCCACATGGGTATAAGCGAAAAATCCCACATGGGGCCCATGTGGGTTCGACATGGGACCCATATGGGGCCCAGCCGGGTCCCATATGGGCTTTCCCAGCCGGGACCCAAATGGGTATAAGCGAAAAATCCCACCTGGAGCCCATGTGGGTTCGAAATGGGACCCAGCTGGGACCCATACCCAGCCAACATTATTACCTTGGCCCCACATGGGGCCCAGGTGGGCCACTTGGTGGGACCCATGTGGGCAGCCCATGTGGGGCCCACATAAATTTGTCCCTGGGTAAATGGTGGGGCCCACCTGGGCTGGCCCACGTGGGCTCAAGGTGGGTACCATATGGGGCCACCTGGGCTGGCCCACATGGGCTCAAGATGGGTACCATATGTGGCCCACCTGGGCTGGCCCACATGGGCTCAAGGTGGGTACCATATGGGGTCCACGTGGGCCAGCAGATGTGGGCCCTAGGTGGGCCCCATGCTGGCTCACACCTCCCTAGCATCGTTTGTATTAATCAATAAATATTCACCAAAGCCCATCTTAGTTCCCACCAGAACCTACAATTAATTTCAATATGATTATAATATAATCGATGTCTGCTATTTCAATCACTCCCCCTGATCATTGCTGAACGTTCGCCACCGCAACAAAACAAACTGTCAGTGATCAATATTTATATTATCGATAAACACAAAAATGCTGTTTAAACTCTCTGCTCTCTTCTGCTCATCTCTAGACTTCTTCTCTCATCTGCTCCTCCGCTAAAACTCCAGCTGGTCTCCTCTCCTGGCGGCCTCCGTCGCGGTTCCTGGCACCCGTAAACCACTTTCGTGGCGCCACCTCCAGCTGGCCGTTGTTGGTGTCCTGGGTAAGCCCGTTCCGCCGCACGGCTCCTGTAAAATAAGCACCAGCAATGTAAAATGTGCAGACACATAAGCGAATTGTGTATTGCCCGTGCTGTGTTCTACCATGATTCTGTATTACCTGCATTAAAAGTAACATCATCTGATTTGACTTGAATAATTGAGAAATGATCTTTAAATATTTTTTTTTTTTTTGCAGGAAATAATCTGATGCAGAATAAACATACAAGGTCCGATTATGATGGACACAAAGGACATTAGCGCTTTATAAGTCGGCTGCTTGAAATTCGCTAATCGGACAGTAATTGACGACACCTGAAATAACATATGAATGGGAGTGCTGCTGTTATTCTGACATCCGCTATCAGGTGTCCAAGGGAGTTGGGCAATTAAATAAAGAGATAAAACCATTACTTACTGAACACGACATCAAAAAGCCGGGTACCACCGAAAGCCCTTTTCCCGTGCCGTCCATTTACGCTTAGTCGCGTAGCGAGTGCGCTCGTCATGACGCCTGCTATCGTCCTTCGGACCGGTGTAAGCGGGGGCGCTTACACCGAGGTCGGCGACAAACAGCCACCCGGAGTATCTGTCCACTGCCACGAGGTACTTCCTGCCGGCGTGATCGGCAAAGTCGATGTGTAGTTCGAACGGCCTTTCCGCTGGCGGTCTCCTCATCATGGTCTCTTGCTGCTGAGCGGGTAGATCTCTCTGGCAGCTGGTACAGCAGCGGGTGACATTTTCCACATCCCGGTAGATCCCGGGCTAGTAGACGATCTGTCTTGCGCGGGCCTTTGTCTTCTCCTTCCCCAGGTGGCTGGCGTGGAGGGCTTCTAGAACAGTCCTTCGTAATCGCTGTGGTATGACGAGCCTGCAGCCGATCCGGCCTGACCGACTGGACATCTCCACCAGGGTTGTATACCAATCAAGTCGATTGAATTGATTGATTTGATTCAACGCGTATTTTGAGTTGATTGGATTGAGTCGATTGACTTTTCGAGATGACTGGTTGACTGACTCGTTTGACTTTAGCGACTGGTTGACTGATTTGATTCCCGAAAATTAGAGTGACTCGTATGATTGAGTCGATTGAATGGAAAGTTCAAATAAGTTTTAGTTGACGAAAAATAATGACACCATTTGGTGACATCAAAGATCACAAAACTACACTGAAAACTGCTTGTCATCACAACTGCAATATGGGGTAGATGGTCAAATAAAGAACAGGGCCTAAACATGAACAGCCAACTTTGACTTTCAACTGCAATAACTGCTCCAATCCTGGTGATAGAACCTGGCGAGGCACCTATACCTACCTTTCTGCACTCAGCAGGAAACTTTTTTTTTAATCCAGATGATAAAGTGTAAGGCCCTATATACTAATAAAGTGTGATTAATTAATAATTCACATCTCCACATCTCCTCAAGAAACAACCCACTGAACTCTATAAATATCTGAAACCCCTACACAGGGGAGCAATGCCGCTTCAACCCTATTGGCCGTAGTGTCTAACGGTGGCGGCCATATTGCGCAGACCAGAAGCCGGCTGCCGCCTGTGTTGAGGAATAGGGAATTCGGGACCTCGATTTACGTTTGCGGCCGCCGTATCCGTTACGTTCAAGTTACGTAGATACGGAACCCGGCATCTTACGCAGAATTGAGTGGGGAACACGATCGTATCTTTAGAATTCCTCAAATTCACTCGCCTGACCTACATTTGCCCCGGCCGAGGGGGTTGATTGAACCCACCTCGCTAATGCACCGCTAATTAAACTAGAATTAAGCGGTAAAGTGGTCGTATGCGGCAAAGTATAATGCAGAGTGACTGGTAGGAACCCGCTGTAAGGGTCTCAGGTCAACCGGTGACCTCTGAGGTCAGGTCAAGTGATCTAAGGCACGGGTTCGGTTTTTGGTAAATAGTTTCGCCAAAAATGGCCGTAGAGCCGCGATTTTGGCATCATCGTGTTCAGCTAGCCCAGGCGCATCGAGTGATATACTTTTTGTTCGGGTCAGGTCAACTTGGGGTGTTGAGCTCAGGTCAAGGTCAGGTCAGCACCCCCAGGTCACGAAGTTGGTCGAAAGAGGTCATGTCGCATATCATTCGATTCGGCAGGTCTTCCTGAGTCCATTGGTGGCTTTCCCGACTCGCTAGCTCAATTTGATCGGGAGTTATTGAAGAAAAATTGTGACCCTTGTGACGTCACAGATGACGTCACGCAAGGGCAACAATGCAAATATGAAGCATAGAACCTTGCAAAAAGTGCATGAAATCATGATTCTATATGCTTGAGATAGTTTCAGATCATTCTCGGCGCCAAAATAGCAATTTTCATATTTCCCCATTGACTTATAAGGGTTTAACGTATTAGTTCCTTGTAGCTGAGGATTTTTTAGAATTTCATCTTGTTCTCCACTCAATTCTGCGTAAGATGCCGGGTTCCGTGTCCACATAGCTTGAGCGTAACGGATGCAGCGACCGCAAACGTAAATCGAGGTCCCGAATTCCCTATTCCCCAGCACAGGCGGCGGCCGCTTTCTGGTCTGCGCAACATGGCGGCACCGTTGGACACCATTTGGCGGCCGATGCGCATTCCACATTATAGAGTTCAGTGAACCCCTACAAAAATAACGGAAACAAAAGCGCCGTTTTCGTCTCGCTAAATTTGCTGCATTGTTTAATTTGCAGCAGAGCGTTTGTTGATCCTTTTCTCCTGAGAGCCTAAGCATAACATATTTAATATATTTCATTTTCCTTGAAATATTTAAATATTTTACCGAATATTATAAAGTGGTTTTATTTCAAATGAAATAATAATTAAAACGAAATTGGTGTTGTACAACCGATTTATTTTATGATGATCTACCATACAACATGATTATCAATGACGTCATCTTACCAAAAAATCAAAAGACGTAGAATAAGGATTTATAAAAGCTTAGCATACTTGTTGGCAAAACGAGTCCCAACAGTTTCAAATTGTATTGCAATACAATGTTTTGAATTCTTCACATATAACCTATCTACCTTCGCTGGTACTGTTGGTATTGCCAGTGACACATCTAGGCAGGTAAGTAGGTACCTACCTGCTTTCCTGCTGTCTTCATAAAGCATACCTAATGAAGTTGTCAAATTTGTAGCACATTTTCAACACTTTCATATGGGACGCCGGTGAAAACAGGGCGCCGGAGGGCATATTAGTCACGTGACATTTGGAACTTCTCCCGCTTTATGGGCCTTCTATATGCCAAACGTCACGTGTAAATTTCACGAACCTTGATCAAATCGCCCCAGGCGCCCTGTTTTCACCGTCGTCCTTCATATGGTGTCAGTGTGGCATGAAAAGCTAGGTTAATTATGTTTAGGGTTCATTTCAGAGAGCTCCGCATAACTCACATAAGAGACAGACAGGGGCTTTACATGGGGTAGATGGCCTGATGACTTAGCTGGAATATGGCCAAAATTAAATTGACAACTTTTAGGTGAAAGGTGGTGATTTGGGTTAAGGGGCGAGTCAACTACTGGGTTATTTTGCACCCATTAAATGAAACTTCTGCTCCAATTCTACCCATTGAACCTCAATATCATGATCCACCTGTCCATCACTTTTCCAAGTTGGTGGGGCAAAAAACCTAATGTATGTCTTGGTTTGAGTCGTTTGATTGAGTTGATTGATTCCTTTCATTGTCGCGTTTGAGTCGATTGAATCAATTCCCGAAAACTGCTCTGACTTGATTGATTTGATTGGTTTCCCAAATTTGTCGTGATTGAATTGATTGCTATTGATTGAGTCGTATACAACCCTGATCTCCACCGACCGCAGTGACGCCTTCTACCTCTGGAAGGAGAGATGGGACGACTACGTCCTGATGTCACAGCTGCGACTCCAACTCGACCAACTAGCGATACAGCTGGCGTCGCTGCGGGCGCGCCTCTCCGAAGAGACTCGAACGCGGTCGTGGTTGCGGCGCGGCCGCCACGGCTACGCATTCCTGCTTCCTTTCACTTTCGTTCATCGCACTTTGTACTCACTATGGGCGGGTTCGAGCTAATACCGACCGCGCCATGTGTCGATTCCGCCCGAATTAAGGCTTTATTGGACACGCACACCACTCAGAGTCTCAACGCCAACTGGCCCGCCCAGACGCCGCAGCCCCGCCAGCCGGTCGGCCGGTCACCGCCCCGGGCGGTGCAGAGGCGGCCCCAGGCCCCGTCCGGTGGGCCGAGCTCCGCCGGCGGGTCGCCCGCGCAGGGGCGGGCTCAGGCGACACAATCATACGACACAATCACAACATTGACTGTCCAATATCAGCCGTAGCTGGTCTCACAAACATCAACTATGCGACTTCCTCACGACGTCGAAGTGTATTTTGGAGGCATGAGACTAAACAGCGAGTTCTTTTTTCTTGTAATATCATACACATTGGACAGTGAAAAAATAAATAATGGGCTGCCCACATCCAGCCCACCTACACCCCACTACATGGGCTGCCCACGCAGTGCCCATGTTAAGCCCACCATACAGGAACACCGCGTGAATGCCTGTGTTCACCAAAATTCCTGGATATGCCCTCGTACATGTGCAAGCAATCTCATTATCAAGCATTATGCCTGCCAAAAATATGTGGGCAGCCCATGTGGGGCCCACATGCAGCCCACATATTTGCCCATCTCTAGCCCATGGCCCACCTAGCCCACCATGCCCATCAACTGCCCATGTGGGGCCCACATGGGCATGCTGGCTGGGGTTTGCCCATTTGGGCCCCACGTGGGCCCCGGATGGGTGTGCCCAGTTTGTTGGTGCCCAGTCTGCCCACATGCTGCCCGCATCCAGCCCAGATAGGTGTCGGGTCAGTTAACAAAGTTTTGTAGTAAGGTTTGCCCATTTGGGCCCCATGTGGGCCCCGGATGGGTGTGCCCAGCTTGTTGGTGCCCAGTCTGCCCACATGCTGCCCGCATCCAGCCCAGATAGGTGTCGGGTCAGTTAACAAAGTGTAGTAAAGTTTGCCCATTTGGGCCACATGTGTGCCCCGGATGGGTGTGCCCAGCTTGTTGGTGCCCAGTATGCCCACATGCTGCCCGCATCCAGCCCAGATAGGTGCCGGGTCAGTTAACAAAATTTTGTAATAAAGGAAATGTTTATATATGGTGTAGGTGTCGGGTCAGTTAACAATTAGTTTTGTAGTAACTTTTGCCCATGTGGGCCCCGGATGGGTGTGCCCAGCTTGTTGGTGCCCAGTCTGCCCACATGCTGCCCGCATCCAGCCCAGATAGGTGTCGGGTCAGTTAACAAAGTTTTGTAGTAAATTTTGCCCATGTGGGCGGCTGGGCCCCATGTGGGCCCCGGCTAGGTGTGCCCAGCGTGTTGGTGTCCAGTTTGCCCACATGCTGCCCGCATCCAGCCCAGATACCTAGGTGTCGGGTCAGTTAACAAAGTTTTGTAGTAAATTTTGTCCATGTGGGTGGCCGGGCCCCATGTGGGCCCCGGCTGGGTGTGCCCAGCTTGTTGATGTCCAGTTTGCCCACATGCTGCCCGCATCCAGCCCAGATAGGTGTCGGGTCAGATACCAACATTTTGTAGTAAAGGAAATGTTCATGTCTCAGCAAACATGCCCACATGGTTCCCATATGGGGCCCACATGGCCCCCCCACCTCTTCCATATGGGCCCCTGATGGGAATAGCAGTGGGTGACACATGGGACCCGTATGGGCAAGCCCACGTAGGCCCCATATGAGACCCACGCGGCCCCCACATGGGACCCATATGGGTCAGCCTACATTGAGCCCATATGGCATCATGTATGAACTTGATGTACTTGGAGTCCAAAATTCACATGAACAACAGTCACCTTTTTTGCTTTTATGCTCTTGGAGTAACTTAAATGGGGCCTACATGGGTGATCCATATGGGACCCACATGGGATGCCCATCTCCAGCCCACATGCGTTTGGCCCACCTGGCCCATTTTTCCCATATGGGGCCCATATGGGTAGCCCATCTGTAGCCCATGTCCCACGTGAGCCCATCTGGCCCATGTTTACCCCATATGGGACCCACATGGGATATCCATCTCCAGCCCACATGCGATTGGCCCACCTGGCCCATTTTTATCCCATATGGGGCCCATATGGGTAGCCCATCTGTAGCCCATGTCCCACTGGGCCCATCTGGCCCATGTTTACCCCATATGGGACCCACATGGGATGCCCATCTCCAGCCCACATGCATTTGGCCCACCTGGCCCATTTTTATCCCATATGGGGCCCATATGGGTAGCCCATCTGTATCCCATGTCCCACGTGAGCCCATCTGGCCTATGTTCACCCCATATGGGACCCACATGGGATGCCCATCTCCAGCCCACATGCGTTTGGCCCACCTTGCCCAGTTTTATCCCATATGGGGCCATATGGATAGCCCATCTGTAGCCCATGTCCCACGTGGGCCCATCTGGGACCCACATGGGATGCCCATCTCCAGCCCACATGCGTTTGGCCCACCTGGCCCATTTTTATCTCATATGGGGCCCATATCACATGAGAGGCCCATCTCCAGCCCACATGCATTTGGCCCACCTGGCTCATTTTTATCCCTTATGGGGCCCATATGGGTAGCCCATCTGTAGCCCATGTCCCACGTGGGCCCATCTGGGACCCACATGGGATACCCATCTCCAGCCCACATGCGTTTGGCCCATCTGGCCCATTTTTATCTCACATGGGGCCCATATGGGTAGCCCATCTGTAGCCCATGTCCCACTGGGCCCATCTGGCCCATGTTTACCCCATATGGGACCCACATTGGATGCCCATCTCCAGCCCACATGCGTTTGGCCCACCTGACCCATTTTTATCCCATATGGGGCCCATATGGGTAGCCCATCTGTAGCCCATGTCCCACGTGGGCCCATCTGGCCCATGTTCACCCCATATGGGACCCACATGGGATGCCCATCTCCAGCCCACATGCGTTTGGCCCACCTGGCCCATTTTTATCCCATATGGGGCCCATGTGGGTAGCCCATCTGTAGCCCATGTCCCACGTGGGCCCATCTGGCCCATGTTTACCCCATATGGGATCCACATGGGATGCCCATCTCCAGCCCACATGCGTTTGGCCCACCTGGCCCATTTTTATCCCATATGGGGCCCATATGGGTAGCCCATCTGTAGCCCATGTCCCACGTGGGCCCATCTGGCCCATGTTCACCCCATATGGGACCCACATGGGATGCCCATCTCCAGCCCACATGTGTTTGGCCCACCTGGCCCATTTTTATCCCATATGGGGCCCATATGGGTAGCCCATCTGTAGCCCATGTCCCACGTGGGCCCATCTGGCCCATGTTCACCCCATATGGGACCCACATGGGATGCCCATCTCCAGCCCACATGCGTTTGGCCCACCTGGCCCATTTTTATCTCACATGGGGCCCATATGGGTAGCCCATCTGTAGCCCATGTCCCACTGGGCCCATCTGGCCCATGTTTACCCCATATGGGACCACATGGGATGCCCATCTCCAGCCCACATGCGTTTGGCCCACCTGGCCCATTTTTATCCCATATGGGGCCCATATGGGTTGCCCATCTGTAGCCCATGTCCCACGTGGGCCCATCTGGCCCATGTTCACCCCATATGGGACCCACATGGGATGCCCATCTCCAGCCCACATGCGTTTGGCCCACCTGGCCCATTTTTATCCCATATGGGGCCCATGTGGGTAGCCCATCTGTAGCCCATGTCCCACGTGGGCCCATTTGGCCCATGTTCACCCCATATGGGACCCATGTGGGCATGTTTGCTGGGGCTCAGCCCATATGGGACCCAGATTTAGCCCAGATAATAGCCCACATGTAGCCCATGCCCACTTAAGCCCAGATGCCCCACTTTCAGCCCATATGGGCCCCATTTGGGAAGGCTGGCTGGGTGTATGCCAAGTTTCAGCGCAATCGCCCCAGTAATTACCGAGTTACTGAAATGGGAACAAATTTGGCACCTCTTATTGTTGTATTTTGCACGTGCACTAGGGGTTACCCACATACATCAAGAGTATCCTAGGGTAGAAGGGATGCTGCTACCCTACAAAAATTACCGCAAGTCAATCGCCCAAGCGGCTGCTGAGATATGAGCCTCTCAAAATCACTACTTTTGCAAAACAGCTTGAACACCCTTGACTTTTCACGTGGCACGTGCCGCGACGGTCACTGTGATGTATCAAAAGTAGTCAAGTACGGGGTAGAAGGGATGGGGCTACCCAACAAAAAAGACCGCAGGCCAATCGGTCCAGCGGTTGCTGAGATATAAGCCTCTCAAAAGCGTTACAGGCCGGGCCGGGCCGGGCCGGGCCGGGCCGGGCCGCTCATACTGAGATTTTTCCGTTATATTGAAAAGACTCACTTCGCTCGCTGCGCTCGCTCGCTCGTAATTATCTGTTATCTAGTTAGCATCATCTCATCCACGGTTCACTTTAGCGTGCTTTTTTTGCTAATATAATAATGCGATCGAAAATTACACGTTTACTTTCACGTCGGTTCTCTTTTTCAGTCAGGATATACCTCCGCAAAGTTTAAACAACCACCTTACCAGGAGGCATCCAGCTTATCAATTCGGCGATGCATTCCCTCTGAGTCTACCCATGCTTTCAGGAATAGCGCGGAACTCTCAGACACATTTATTTGTCAAGCGATGCGACACAGACTTTCCGCGTACCGTGACAGCTGTAATCGATAACTTTAGCAATGCAGTCAATCACTCACTCACATCTCGGCAACAAAAGGGCATATCGCGCCCACCATCCATCGAATGATGGCTATTTATCTACTAACAAAGCACTCCTTAGTCATCGACGGACGTCTATAGCCCGCCAGGGGCTAGTGCAGCCTAGTGTGACCTGCATAGCGAAGAACTCATATCAAATTAAGTACAAAGGGCTGGGCCTTTTAAGATGCTCAAAAATCGCTGGACCTCGCGCGGCTGGACAGCGTGGTCTATTCCTGCATCCTCTCTGCATGGTGTGCCCTTTAACTACGTCCTCTCTCCCTGCTCATTGCATCCTGCACCCTGTCCCTCCTACACCCGTCCTCATTGCACCCTGTACCCTTTCTGACCTCTCTCTCTAGTTCAGAAGAACCGGCCTTGGGCATCCCCACAGGCGACGAGTCCACCGTCATTGAGAGCCAGCTCATCTCCATACCGTCAGTGTGTCGGTCTGTGGCCGCTCCGAGCCGTGAATCAGCGGGGCACGGCTGCACGGATGGAGCTACACGGGAGCACGGGAGCTGGGTGGCACGGGAGCACGGGAGCTGGGTAGCACGGGAGCACGGATGAAGCTATATGGTAGCACAGACGGAACTGTAGGTATGTGCGGAGCACGGCTGCACGGGAGCACGATTACAGATTACAGATATATTCAGACAAGGTCCTCTCAATAGTGAGGCTTTTCACATGTCCACGTCATGATAGTGCACGGGACTGCACGACTGCACGGGAGCTCGACCGGCTGCACGGACGAAGATACACGGATGCACGGAGCAGGGCGCAGACACTGGTACGACCCCATGATACTGAAATTAGTGCACAGAGTCTGTAAACTTTATTATGCAGTGCTGACTAGCGCAGGAATATGAACCATGGGTATATTTATAAGCGTTACGCAACATGTAAGTAGGTAGCCGCGTGTCGCCGTTTCACAGCCTACCACCCTTTTTCCTGTGATCAACAGCGTCACAGCTCTCATCTCCCACTCAATCAAACCAAAGCCCCCATATTCCCGCTATTCCCATAAGAGCTCATCCCACCCGACCAACATGACGGAAAACCCGCCGAGAAATGTCCCCTGGATCGTCACCCCCGACCCCATGGGGGTGCTGTGCTTACTGCGGCCGACAGCGTGGCACACCATGGGGCACCGCGGGGTAGTGACGCATTACGTTTCTGGGAGTAGATCATGTGTACCGGGAAAGGGATGAGCACCGGTAGAGGCCTGCGGGGTACGAGGGTATAACTGCCGGTGGATTACAGAGGATGTGTACTGCTGGGGAAGGTTCAACTGCCGTGCAGGCTTGACAGACATGAGTTTCGTCAAAGTTAGGGTTACCAATGATACGTTTAACGAATGCTTTCACATATTGACAAAGCTAATTATATTTCATACATGCCCGGTGCCCCTACCATGTCTATAATGGCCGTCAATATGTTGCAGCGAATTTAGTTCATCAAGTATTCAATGCGATGATGCTATAGAGTAAAGCACATAGCGTAGCATGACTTGAACCCTTGCATAATACGATTCAAGACCTGAGAACAGGTGGCCTGCCTTTGACACAGACTAAATAACACCAGATGGTTGACCGCTAACCAAGATTCTTTCACCGATAGCCACCTCACACCACTTGGGACACAGGGAAGACTACATACGTTCACTCGCGCGGGAGGTGTACCTAACGACGCGGAACGAAGCCAATCATGCATGGCTCATACTGCACGTCGCTGAGAGCAAACGAATGGAACGGGGTGAACGACCCGACTACGGGAGAACGGAACGGGGTGACTGTACAGTATAAGTGTTATATAGCACGTGCAGTGGTATAATGGACAGGTTAATTACTGCTCGAATGGGATGGTGCCGGTGGACATGGTTATCAAATCAATAGATGGTCAGGGGATGAACAAGGATTGGAATACAACCAAAGAATAACAGCGTCACTGAAAGACTGGAATCATGTCAAGTGCAGGATGGTCAGGAGCCAAAACTGAACCTGGCTCTTTAGAGCTTAGGACTCTGCCCTGAACTTCAACAGCCTGACCAGCAGGTTCAGCTAGCATGTGGCCGGGGCGACGGCTCGCTGGTTACAGGCCATCACTCGTCGGTCACTCACACGCGTCACGGGTCACGGGTCATGGGTCACGCGTCACAGGTCACGGGTCACGGGTCGTTAGTCTGCCGGAAGTTTTAGTAGTTGATGGTCTTCCCGTGCAGTGTGCCTTAATGAAGGACTGGCTCGGGTCATTAACCTACACATAGCGTGGGTTGGGACTCGCGAAATGACCTGGGTGGGGCGGAAACGCACGCACCGCAGCTCGGACTTTATTACCGGCACATACTGCAAACGCCCTGGTAGGTCAGGTGTCTGATACAGTAGAAGTCCTGGGACGAGCAATCCCTTTCGGGTTGGTTTGGCATCTGGAGTGGCATTGGAACACTTAGAGAGCTGCTGAATATTTTAGTCTTGGACTTGCTGCTGTCGCTGCGTTACAGAAACGCATGTCAAGAGCTTTTTGTCCCTACATAATGGACTTGTGGCCGCGTTACACGGCATTGTTCCGGGTAAGTTGTGTCTGTGTTGCCCTCTGGCGCCGCTGTCAGTGAAATACTGGACAGACGCGGCGGCACGTGCGGCTCCAGTGCAGACGAGAGGGGTGTGTTGCATCACCTGTACCGTCTGTCTAGCGTGCACCACCCTGCAAAGCGCAAAGCAGGCAGAAAATGATGCCAGCGTATGCATATGAGGCTGCTCACTATGCGTTACGTCGTAAAAATGGGGGAGAGATTCGTGGGCCGTGGCGAGTTTCAAGAAGCTAGCGGAGAACGTCGGCAGGAAGTCGCTTCGGTAGGATGTCAGTTGTCAGTTGAAGATGTCAGCTCGGTCAGTCGGGTCTTGAGTTGCCAGTTGGTCGCACTCGCTTCAACAATGAGCATTCCCGAATATTTCAAACTCGCGGCGAATCCAAGTGGTGCACCGCCTGCGTTCGCACAGCGTTTCCAAACAATGCTTAGTTGTGTTGTCATGCTGCCCTTCCTAAAACTGTTGCTCACGCAGTTTGAATGCGTCCCCAAATTTTTATCTAGAGCGTTTGCCGTGGCTCGGGACGTTCGCAATGTTCGTTTCCATTGAATCACCACTCAAGACGTTGTGCCAAAGCTTCGCACCACACACATCGCTTCGGAATGTCTCTCGACACCTCAGCTCCAAAACTGTTGGCGTTTTTCCGCTGCGGGTCAGCGCCGAGGACAGTTTTCTTGACGAGCCAATTCTGTGCTGGCGCCAGCGCTGCGCTGGGAGGCCAGCTTCGTCAGAGGAGCCCCACAAAAACTCTCTGTGTGGTTGCCAAGACAACGCCGAGAAAAACGACCGTCTAGAGCCGCCGCTTGGTTTTATCTCAGCGTGATGCCCAGTGGTGATGGTGGCGCAGGAGATTGTGGTCTCAATGGCGCCTCAAACTGAATGCCAGCCAGCTCGTGCAGGTGCTTTTCGTTTTTTTTTTTTTCACATGACCATGCAAGATTTTAGCAGAACGCATGCGCCGATGACTGATTATACAACTTATTTGCGGTTGTATTGCGCCGTTTGTGGGTCAGATCATGGTCAATAGCGTTGCTTTCTCGCCGTTCCTAGTCATCACTCATTCCCACAGAGCATCTCTGTTTTTGCCGACAGCTGCCTTTCATGAGCTCCGCCCCGGGTCACCGACTGTGTCAGTCTGAGCCCCCCAGGCGTGACCCCGGCCATCCGCGCTATTGTTTGAGAGCAAGGCGCGGGACGAAGCTTTTTCAGAGCTCTGCCAAAGCGTACAATGACCGTGCGCTCTTCCAGAAAATAGCGCGCGCGAGGGATAAAAAGCGCGGGTGTTTTTGAGCGATGACCTTGGTCATGTCACGGCTGAGGGCACCGCCGCGCATCTCTTTAAAGGACTGTGCGCACGCAACGATTACCGACTTAATCTGTGTTTTGTGTTGGGACATGGCAGCTATCATGTGTCAAGTGCAACAGTGTGTGCAATCGTGCCTAATGTATCGAAAATAATATACTGAAGAGTGAAGACTGGTATTCTTAGTGATGATGTTGAGCCTTCATAGCCTATTCTTTCTTTTACTGTGATGTTTGCATAACGAATAAAGCCTTACAAACGTTACCATCGATTTCTTCTTTTTCATATTAGTTCATAACATTTCAAGTCACGGACCTCCCTACCATTTGATCATCATACTCACACATCAACATCGTTTCGGAGCAGTCCCACCTCTCCTGCGGTCGGGTGAGTGCGACTCGTGGCCGGGCGGCAGCGGCAGCGGCAGCGTGCCGAGGCAGCCGCCCGGAACCGCCGCCTTTCAGCGCTCGCGGAAGGACGTACGAACGTGATGGCACGTGAAACGACGCCTTGAAACGGTCGCCGACCGCCGAGCCGGTGCCGACGGCCGAGCTGGCGCCGGCTGACAACCGCGGCGCGCCAGAGACAGCCATGACGCGCGCGCCAGAGACGGTCATGACGCATGGGCGACGGTCATGCGAACGTAACGTATGGGAGGCCAGCATGGCGCTTTTCATTCTTTCCCCTCTTTGTAGAAGACAAGCGCGGTGCATGCCAGTGCCAGACAGAATGCTATCCGGGGACAAAACTTTTGACTGAAGGAAAAGAACTATGCAATAAGTTCGTATTTGTATGAGCTTACATGGTGATACCCTTTCTATTCGGTTTGTCATGTCAACAGAAAGGCACCACTAATCTTTTTCGAGACAACATGCATTTACAAGGGAAGCTGATGTTAACCCGCGCGGGGCTGGGGGGGTAAATTTTACCCCCCCCCCTCGCGAATTTTTGCGATATCTCAAAAACGGCGGCGCGCAGCGCCGCCAAACTTTCAGTACCTTTTCTTACATCAATTTGACACGTTCCCTGAAAATTTGAGCGAAATCCGTCGGAAAATTTTTGAGAAATTGACGTTTTAGTGACGTCATGTTCGCCATTTTCGCCTCAAAAATGGCAAAAGTTCAAACGCTGCTAACATCTTCATTTTTAAAGGAATCAAGACGTAACAAAAAAGATTATACGTAATTTTACTTTGTCTATCAAATGGCTATCTCGGTTTTTTGAAAATTTTGGATTTTGGCCTATTTTTTCCAAAAGCTGACTTTTTTGGGAAAATCATTATAAAATCCAAAATTTTGAGTCTATCAAAAAAACCGGAATATATGTCAGAGAAGTGGTCTATGTGCACCTACATACCACATTTTAGAAGAATCGGCTCAAAAATGTGGGAGTTATTCAAAATTTTATGACGTCACCACACACAAAATTTTTGAAAAATGACTTTTTTGGAAGTTCTAGACCTCGTACGGAAACAAAAATAGCACCATTCGATTCGCCGTGAAAAACTACATCAGATAGACACCTTTTTAGGCCTTAACAACCAACTTCAAAATTTGACCTCACTTGACCTGACCTTGACCTGACCTCGACCTAAAATTCATCCAGAGGTGGTCCATATCACTTATTGAGTGTGCCTATTGAATTCTATGAGTAAAATGACCCATAAAACATGTGTCGCACATGCCCTTTTCTATATTTTGTTTTTTGGTGACCTGACCTGACCTGACCTGACCTTGACCTTGACCTCTGAATGATATTGTATGCAACGAATATTGTCTTGGTAGCCTAAGAACACGTTTTGGGCGATCAGTCTCAGTCCATGACTCCATTCTTCGGCAACTACGGTGCAAGGCCGATACTGTAGAAACTTGCAATTTGTACCCTTGACCTGACCTTGACCTTGACCTCAAACTTTAAATTAAGTACATGTTTTTAGTAGTTCGTGATGAGAGCTTTCGATTGGCGTTTGAATTTTCCAAATCGGACCATTAGTTCGGGAGATAACAGGGGGGGGGGGGTAAAATTTACCCCCCCCCAGCCCCGCGCGTTCGGCTGGAGACCCCAGCCCCGCGCGGGTTAAATGACTGTAGAGGCCATGGGTGATTTCATCTCAAAAATTATTCTCGAGACATATCTCTCTGAAGCTCCCTACCACAGTAATTTTCATCGCAGTGAGCTTCCACCACCCCGAAATTTCCATCAGCCACGCGCTGCGTGGAGCAGCCCGGTGAACAAACCCTCATCGGCGCCGCTATAGGCGGTGGGTCCGACACTTGGAGTGATCGATAGCCGCCCATGTAATGATCGCCGCACCGCCGCGGACACAGCGGCGCTTTCATGGCGCGGTTACGGCCATAGTGACGCGGTCAAAGCAAGATGGCGCCATGGTGGTGCCGCGGCTCCTGATGGGTTTCTGTCTTGGGTTTCTGTGTGTTTGAGATGAAAATAACGTTAGTAATGATGATGGTGGTTTGTAGAAGAATTACCTTGGATAGGTTTTACATGAACAATTTGCTTCAAGAACGGAACAGTCGCAGCCTACCGGTTTGAAAGCACATATTGGTCTGCATAATGCATATGGCTCTTAAGCTTATCAAACGACCAAATCCAGTTAGTATACCCGCATAAATCACCAGTTCGTCTTTCTCATAACCCTAAAAGCGATAACTAACTATCGAAGGTTAACTGTCTGATTCTGTTCGCCTACCACCCACCACTTAAGCAGTCGTTCGATCGTGGCTCTCATCGCAGCCTCCAATAGACCTGTTCGCTTCAGTTGCGCCTTATAACGGATGACCGCGTGAGTTGGCGAGCTGAAAACCCGTTACAGGCTAAACAAAGCCACTGAGCGGTTACCGTTTCAGCTTGATTTAGGCTTAAAATGGATCCCTTTTCTTCATTTATCCAAATGATTGTTCCTTCATGCATCGGTGCTCTTTAACCCTCGCCGGCCGAGGGGGGGGGGGGGGGGGCGGGTGCCGCCCCCCATAGGGTTTTTTCGCGATAGCTCCGAACACGCCGGCGGTAGAGAGCTGAAACTTGACATACCTGACCTTTGATCCAAGCCGCATCTTTTGACACCAACCGCATTTTTGGGTCAGGTCAGGTCACTGACCTATGACGTCATAAGTGAACCTCTGCACGGTCTTCAGATGTCGCAACTTCGCAACGCCCTCACTGCCAGAGGAGATGTCACAGGGAAATGAAACTTGCAGGATCTAGTATCCATTATGAGTCTCACAACTTGTATATCTCGGATTTTTCCTAAAGGTCATATGAGGTCAGGTCATTTTCGTGACCTCACCATTATAAGTCAATGGGGAAAAATCCAAACTGCTATTCTGGCGCCGGGAACGATCTCCAACTATCTCAAGCACACAGAATCGTGATTTGATGCACTCCTTGCAAGGTTAGATGCGTCACTTTTGCAATGTTGACCTTTCGTGACGTCGTTTATGACGTCATCAAGGTCATATTAGTTTTTCGTCAATAACTCTTGATCAAATTAAGCTAGCGAGCCGGGAAAGCCACCAATGGACTCAGGAAGACCTGTCGAATCGAATGATATGCGACATGACCCCTTTCGACCAACTTCGTGACCTTAGGGTGCTGACCTGACCTTGACCTGAGGTCAACACCCCAAGTTGACCTGACCCGAACAAAAAGTATATCATTCGACGCGCCTGAGCGAGGCGAACACGATGCTGCCAAAATCGCGGCTCTGCGGCCATTTTCCGCGAAGTTATTCACCAAAAACTGAACCGTACCTTTGGGCACTTGACTTGACCTCAGAGGTCACCGGTTGACCTAGGACCTTAAAATCGGGTACCAATCTCTGCGTCTCGTAACGGCGCACACGCTCGTTTTTTCCGCGACGCGCTAGCTCCACCAGGGGCGAAACGGCGAGGGGGGGTTCGTACCCGCCCCCCCCCCCCTCGGCCGGGGCGTATGTAGAAAACCAATAGGTCCGGCGAGGGTTAAAGATAACGATGAGCTACACATAATTCCTACAGTTATGTTTTCAAGGTATTTTATTTCAGCTTTTCAATTTATTACAATTATTCAATGGATTTTTGAATTATGAACACGATACACCAATGCACCCTCACTGACTCATTGTTAAAAAATCCTGAAGGACTCAGCCAAACCTTGACATTGGATTTACAGCCACAAAGGTAACACATATGTGTATGGCACTTGAACAAGGCTGAGTTTACTTTTTATCGTATAGGCAAGGTGTCGATAGCACCAGGATATTGTATGCGATCTTTGTACGGCGCTTACGACACTGAGCTATGACGTTTGCGTTCCATTTTGAGTGAGCTCGATAAAAAAAAACGGGCTCAGCTGAGCGATAGCAGTCAGGTGACTGATAAACTATCGAAACGGATAATATCCGGATGACGTTCAAGTCCCGGTAGCCATTGTGAAGTAAGTTGGCTGTCCCTGAGCCCTGTTCAAACAGGAAATCTACGGGTCCAACGAGACCTATAGCTGTCGACTACTATATGAGGAGGAAAGAGCCGGTTGCTTGCCTGACTGTTTTACAGTAACGGGGCGCCAGGGGTACAGGCGAGTGTCAAACGCGGAGCTGGATGGGCATCACGTTATGGCACTCGCTGTTTGGGGAATCGTTTGCGTTAGGGTCTCAGCAAACCAAGTGGTGTTCGTCCAAGTGACTTCCTTTAACCCTCGCCCGTATTGGTGTTTTTTCCAGCCGCGAACGTATAAGGGGGGGGGGGGGGTCCGTTGGACCCCCCCCTTGCCGTTTCGCCCCTGATCGAGCTAGAGCTTCGCGGAAAAAACGAGCGTGTTGCCCGTCACGAGAGGAAGCCGATGATACCCAATTTTAAGGTCCTAGGTCATTGGTTGACCTTGCAGGTCAGGTCAATGACCCAAAAGTCGGGAAAATCGGGACCTGTTAAAACGTCGTAAAGTGTGGCTGCTATGGGGGTTTTCGGGGTGCCGATCACGAATATCATGTTAGTTTTGATCACAGATGATGTCTTTATGCATTTAGTCCAGGTCGGGTCAGGTCAGGTCAGGTCAACCAGTAGGGGTCCTGCCGGGTATTCCTAGTAGGTGTCAACCGCCTCTGACAGCTTCGTAACATGTTACGAAGGTACCAAAAGTACTTCGTAAACGTTCATATGGTTACTAAATTCGAATTCAGCTAAAAAAACTGGCCTAGAAACATGTAAAACTCGAAAAAGTGAACCGAGGTCACCAAAGGTCAATGACCTGACCTGACCTTCAGATGACCTTGACACCCACCCTAATGCATGGGGGCAACATCATATCACATGTTTGAACGCTTGAAACCACGAAAAGACTGCAAACGCGCGGCTAATGCGAGCCGACATACGCCGAATCGCGATTCCGGCCAAACATGGTCTCGAAAAGTAGGTCACAGGTCAAAGGTCATTGGGGTCAGGGTCATGAAATTTTCAGGGTGGGTGTAAAATTGATCAACGCGAGGGTACTGAAAGTTTCGTTGCGATCGGCCGCTTTTTACGCGAGTTATTCGCGAAAAACCATGGGGGGTCCGTTCGACCCCCCCATACGGGCGAGGGTTAACCCTCGCGGGCCCGGGGGGCGTTTTTCGCCCCCCTGGCGAATATTTGCGATAACTCCCGAACGCTTAGGGATAGGAAGGCGAAACTTTCAGTACCTTTTCTCCCATCAATTTGACATCTTCTGTAGTAAAAAAATTGGACCTAGCCCCCTTGATGACGTCACAAGGTCCATTTTTCTAGACCCCTGCACGGCAAACTTCGGCGTCACAGACGCAAACTTCAAATAGCTGCTAAAAATAGAGTTTTAGAGATAAAGACAAATTACGAGCACGGCTGTGTAGCGTTTGACCTAGAGAAAAATAGAAAAATAGTTTTGGTGACCTGAGGTCAGAGGTCAGGTCAACGACCCCGAAATGTGGTTTTAGTTTTTCGCAAATAACTTCGACAAAAATGGTCCTAGAGCTACGGCAGTGGTACCATCGCATTCGCCTTGTCAAGCCGCGTCGAATGATATGTATTTTGTTCGGAAAAGGTCAAGTTTCATGTTGACCTCATGTGACCTCGAATGACCTCTGGTTGACCTTGACACATGAAAGGTCGTTTATGATGGATTTGTACCCGCTGATCACGAATCTGGCATCTATTTTCCTCTAAGCCTTCATTTAGAGCTTCCGGATGGCAAAATTGTCTTATTTATTATTACTAACTTGAATCAGTGAAATAGCCTCTAGCAGGGATACTCTTCTGTGACCTTGACCTTTGAGCAGCCTTGTATCGTAAGATGAACCACAAATAGGGAACTGATAAGCCTCAAAACATTTCAAAACATCTTGGAAGTTAGCACGCAAGATGTGCGAAAAAGTGCCAAGTTTGAGGTCAATTTTGAGCGTGACCTTGACCTTGACCTTTGATTTGGTGCACATTTTCAGAATCCTCAGATTCTCTTCTTTCGTTTGACACCCAATTTTGCCGGTTTGATGCAGCCTGCCGTCCTCTAGAAGGCTTACTTTGAGATCACTACACATGTGCCGGTTTTGGCCTTTGACCTTGACCTCTGACCTTGAAAATTGACCTGAGGTCAAAAATTTTAGGTGCATTAGAATCGTCTCGTAAGGACCTTTCGTTTGGTATCGCTTTTGTTTCCGTAGCTCCCTTATTTACGGAGTTAGACAGGGCCCGGGCTGCGGTGGTTGGGATTACCCCCTGGGCCCGGCCGGGTTAAAATTTGCGCCATGTCTGGAAAGGCTTCTGGACGCTGACCGCTCTATTATGAACGATACCCCGATTCCTCTCTAAGTTCTCATTATTCTCCGTTCTCCAAGGGTTGAGCACGCAAAGAAGTCTGAAAACCCGTTGAAAACAGAGTTGGAAGAGTTTCGGAAAAACGTTCAAACACATGTAAATTCGGCGTAAACGTGATTGTAATTGAAATTGCTTAAGAGTAATGCAGAATGAATCGATCTAAAATGAGTAGTAATGTGAGTAGGTAATAGGTATGTACTTGTGTGTATGTGCGATACTGATGCGTGCATGATGTGTGAACCAGATTTAACATCACCAGGGCCAACCGGCATTCGTGATTGTTGTTTACATGATACATGAATGAATGGCAAAGAAGTCCTCCTGCTTTCAGCGCCCCTGTTACTTCTTGGCTGACCATCATATATGAGACCTATTGAGTTGGTGGGATCATTCAAAGCGATCCCATCAACTCGTGCCGGAAAAAAGCGATCCGGAAATATAGGAGAATGGTCTTTCAGACTTAGCCGACGTTGTATTGCTTCGTATTGGGCCTGAACGCGGCACGAGAGACTCGTAAACTGCTAGATGGGCGATTCATCGACAAAAGGCCATTTGGTCTTCAGAGTCGCAGTCGATCGGAGTTTAATGTAAAGCTACGTCGCGCTACTTCGCCAATTTTTGAATAGGACGGACGTCTTCGGCTGTATTCGATATCAGTAGATATCTAATTCTAGCTGGGAGAGACGTGCATTTTACCGTTTTACTGTTTTACATGAGGCGAAATAAAGTGTCTCTAGTTATACATATATCAGCTGGTTCACTACGTCAGCGCTCTCATTCCCAAATCCCTGCCCGGTAACACGTGTTCGCAGCTGATTTGCATCTGATTTCCGCGCAAAGTCTCTGGTCTTTTCTCTCCTTTTCGGCGCTGTCGACGTCACTGTCAGCCCGTCAGACCAGTTCCTTATCAGTCAGCTGACAGGGAGGTGCGTCAATGCGACAATGGCACGGCGTGGACCGGGCGGACCGTTGTCGAAATTCACACAACGGTACTTACTTACCTGCGGGTCACCTCAGCTTGGTGCGCGTGTGTGCGCTGCACGTGCGAGGAGCGGGGAGGAGGGATGGGTGGAAACGGACGAGATATAAGAATTGATACGTGGAGAAGAAGTGGTTATGGAAATTTTGAAGAAGCGGCTACCAGCAACTGGAATTCAAAGCTGCACGCATCGTCGGAATCCGTGTGTCGATTATCGCTGCAGGAAAAATCTGGATCTTCTTTTAAAACGACGAAAGTTCATCTATTTCGGACACTGCCTTAGGGGTAACTACCCAATCGCCCCCTTTGGGTCTGCTACTGCACCCCTAAATAAATTACTGGCACTTACCCCAGTGCCGGAGAATCACTGAGTGACTGATGCCCGCTGTGTGTGTGCAGGGAGGGCAAAGCCAGTTTTTCGCCGGGGCTGGCTGACCTCTCGCGCTCCGCTGCCCGCCACTGCACGGTAAGGCTGGCCATGCCGAACCAACCGGAAGTGGGCCACATCCGGTGGAAGCAAACAGTGGCAGACTCGCCCACTGCTGCTGCCGGTGGTGATTTGGTGCTATAAGTTGACTCATGTTAGTTTTGGACTTTGGTGATACCTATTTAGCGTCAGCGTATGCTTTACAGTTCTGGCACACCAAACACCTAAATTCTAAAATTCTAAAATTATAATTATAAAAATAACACTTAACAATTTTCATTGACTTGACTTTATAGATAATTGTTAGGTATTCGTTGTTAATTCATGTCAACGAACCTTGACATTGCTGGATCTTCTGGAACTCGGCTAATGCTGATACTTTTATCACACAATCATGGCCCAGCACAGTTTTCCAACCGACCCGTCCAATCTATTCCAACCATCCCCATCTGTTTACACTCGTCTAGACTGCCGCTGACTGGGCGAGCCAGCCGTTCCCTGAAGCAGCCGACTACGGTCGGGCCCGCCGCGATGATTTACCGTGCCGCTCCGGCCCGCGAGCGGCGCCCTCCTAACGGTGCCGGCGCCGGCCCAGCGCCGATTGTCCGCCGCACAGCGGACGATCAGGTCCGCTGAACGAATCATCACACAGCTGACAGGCGTGCGCGCGAATTTCGCGAGGCTCACACTCGCTCCGTGGCCGGGCGGCCGCTCGCACACCGCGGAATTCAGGTCGCTCCAGTTGCGAGGTCACGTGGCGCGAAGTTGAGGAGGTGGTTCCAAGGACAACACGGTGGGTGCGCGGCAAAGAGTGATTCGAAGCAGAAATAGAGCGGCCTTATGGTAGGTAAAGTTCCTGGTTGCGCTCTGGGTAACAAACGATATGGGATGTTTTGTTCAACACAATGGTCATTAGGTAAAGTTTTGAGAGGGAATCTATAACGTAAACTTATCGATCAATTATAGCCGCAGGCTAGGATAGTTAACTCGTAGCTACTTTGAGTGCACGCGGCCAACACCCCATCAGAGTGTTGGTCAGCATCGTGGGCTCTGCACTCAGTCGATCAATAAATGAGCCCTCACTGGGCTGACAAATGGCAAACACTGCCAGTCCCCAGACCCGCATTCCTTCAGAGCAGCTGCCGCCGCCGTCGCCGCCTCCATGGTGCTGCAGGTCGCGGCGGTGGACCTGGCAGCGGCGGTGGTGCTGGCGACGACGGCGGTCGGCCGGTCACCTCACGACAGTCCCCCCCCCCTCCACCAGCTGACTGACGAGCAACAGCTGACTGCCGCCGCGTCTGACCGGGTCACGGCTGGGCGACAGGGTCACGAAATCGTCGACAGTCACGAAGACGAGTCCCGGTCACGTAACAGGCGGTGGCGCGGCGGGGGGACGGAGAGGGGGGGGGGTGAACGAGGGAGGTATACCGGTCGTGAGGTACCGCTGTACCGAGCAGCGGAACCAGCCACGGTCACCGTTTTCCTGGTCGCACTGTCGGTGTGCTGTGTTCGTGATAGAGGGGTGGCGATCTCGCCCAGCTCGTGGAACTAGCAGTGCCTGTCCCTACCCGTTCATCATTCGCCGCCGTTCCGGCGCAAACAGAGCATTGTCGACGACGCAAACATGTAATTGCACTAATCCAACATGATTACATACGGGAATCCCCGATTCAACACAAATAAATATATGTGGGACAATTATGGACTCGCGAAATTGATAGACGCGGCTTCGTATATATCACAGGTAAGTGGCCTCTCGGCTCGCTTCCGCTTTGCGACCGCTTCGGCCTGACGCGAAGCACTGCGGCCCGCTTCGCTGCCTGAGACTTGGTGTGCCTCTGCATTGCTGTAGGATGAGCCCACTTCGCGAAGCGCTCCTCACGCCAAAACTTCGTCGCCCGGCCCAGCACGCTTCACACCCGAGAATCGCGATCTCTCACTCGCCGATCGCGCTCTCACCGTATCTCACTCTCGTTCTCCACAGCTCACCCGCTCGCCAGTCTCTCACGTCGTCCGGGCTCCGCTCTCACACATATCTCACACACGCGGATAGCTCTCACTCGCGCACACACCACACTACTTGGCCTTCTTTTTGCCTTTGGTCTGCTTCCGTCGCTTGAGAATCATCTCGTAGAGCGCCTCGAGACCCTCGTCGAGGCCCTCGCCGATGATGGCGCACGCCGGCTGCACGTGCCACAGCTGATTGGGACCGAGCTCGGCCAGTCCCAGCAGGCGCTCGATCTCGTCCGGCGGCTTGGCGCCCGGCAGATCCTGCTTGTTGGCCAACACGAGCACGGGCACGCCGGCGTTCTCCGGACTCTTGGCAGAGCGCAGCAGCTCCATTTTGGCCTCCTCGAGGCGCTCAGCATCCACAGAGTCCACTACGAACACAATGCCGTCCGTACAGCGCGTGTAGCTGCGCCACAGTGGCCGCAGTCGCTCCTGGCCGCCGACATCCCACACTAGGAAACTCACTCCCTTGGCCTTGCCGCCCTGAGCACGCACCTTCTCGCAGTTGAAGCCGATCGTGGGGACGGTGTTGAGGTACTGGTCGAACTTGAGCCGGTACAGCGCCGTCGTCTTGCCGGCGGAGTCGAGCCCCAGCATGACGACGTGTAGTGTCTGCGTGGAAGGAAGCGCCTCCAACAGAGCGTGGCCCTTTCCCATTCCGGCGCCCATGACGCGCCTTAGCATCGCCGACTGAGCGGCGGCGGGCCGGGGCGCCGCGCCCGAGCGCGCGGCTCTGCCTGCTCACAGGAGACACGGCATGGCCAACACGGTGGTGTGCTCCACTGGCCAGCCTTGATTGACGTCACGAGGTTCACAGTGAGCGACGTCGGTCGGTGTTTCAGAGGGTGTAGATCCGCGACGCACCTCCGCGCGCACCCCACCTCTCTCGCCCTGCTCTCCGCGACTCGCGAGCCGCCGCCGCCGCAGCTCCATCGATCGTTCCAAATCGGGGAGGGGCGGGGCCGCCGGGGCTCGGGCGCCGTCCGCGCGCGGGCGGCCGCCCGAGCAGCGGCGGCTCCAGGGAGGGTGTCAGGGAGGGCATCCAGGCTTTGAGGGAGGGAGTTGGGACTGGATATGAAGTTGTTGCTCGCTACCCTGTGACCCTGTCACTATACATATGCATGAATCCTCGTGAAGTTTTGCGTGAACTCCGGACTCGTTTGTTCAAAATGAACCATTCTTATTACATAGCGTGTCATGATAATTTGTTTCGCTGCTGTTTCGGTAGTTGCTGTCCAAGCTTCGGTGACCTACCCTGCAGTCCCTTCCTGGCGCCGCCCGTGCACGCAAGGCGGAGTGCCTCCGCCCGTCCCACTCCCAGGCACGCGCTAGGTGTCCGAACTCGCGCTCCAAATCCACAATTTAGCACGGAGTGGGCGAATTGGTGCTTGAAGGGATTTACCATCTCGCTGAAATTGTGCTGCAAATTCGTAATTCGCGTGGAATAAAGTGAACTGGTGCTTTGGTTTCCAGTCAACTAGGCTATCGACTATCGATACCTACTTCAGAGCATCTCACATTTATGCAGGTAGTTGAGATCTTTGCATGACGATAGGCGATAGCGGTAGTCCACATCACCAAATATTTTCAAAATGTTACTAATGCGCAAATACGACGGACTATTATGACTTAAAAGCCAAACAATTGTCTTCAAGCTTGACGTTTATGAATCTTCTTGATGGAGCGCTCGACTCGGTCATCTGAGCTAGATGTCGCCCTAATCGACAGCAGTGACAAGATGTCACTCCGATCGCTGTACGCTGGGAATGGCTAGATGTCGCCCCAACCGCCAGTAGGGGCTAGACACCGTTCCGTCGTTTCCATCCTCAGGATAGTCAAGTCGTTCTCCTCCATGCCTCGTCGCCTCAACCCCCTGATCCGGGTTGGACGGGCAACTTTATCTCATGCGGGATTGCCCGTACGCCGAGCACGCCCGTAGCCGGGTGCAGTGAGTGCCTTGGGGATGGTTGGCCTGTCCTATGGGATGGGCTCAGCCCCGGCGACTCATTAGGGTGCTAGCCCAGACCAATGTCTCCCCCTAATTCCTATCATCCTTCCGGTTCCGGCTCTGAAATGGTCTCATCAGACCGAAAGGGCCTAACCCAGCAAAACAAACGAATAAGGGCTAGACGTCGCGCTAAGCGCATTGCGGGCTAAAGTAGGCGTACCGCAAGAGTGCGCATGGAAAATATGCGTCAGCAAAAGTACTGAGGCCAATTTTAAGGTACTTGTCACTAATTTGTTTAAAGTATTTATTTATTAATTTATTTATTTATTTATTTATTTATGCGTGCAACGGCATACACACAAATCGTGGCCTTGTATAAAGTGCGTATGGTATGGACAATACCATGAGCTAAGTTGGGTTAGGCTGTGCTAGATTGAATTTGGCTTGGTTGAGTTAGGCTAGGTTTGGTTTGGCTAGGCCAGCTCAGGTCAGGTCAGGTTAGGTTGCTTTTTAGCGACACGCACTGTTATTCTTACTTGCTTTATCTTTTTTGTGTACTTGCTTTATACCGTACTTTTGTGTACAAACATCTGTGTAGGTATGTACCTACGTAGTACTTTTGTCCTACCTTTTTTGCGATGCGTACTACGTAGGGGTAGACATTTTGTTTGCGAATCGCCCCAATCGCTGGCAATGTCTAGGTGTCACGCCAATCGCTGGGAGAGCTTGGTGTGCCCCGGCTGCCGATCTTCGTTCGCTATGCGACCACATACTAGATATTTTTTATTTTTTTTTTGTTTGCCAGAAAACAACCACAGACCCAGGTCCAGTTACCACTGCAGTCATACCACATGCTAACATGTGACGACGCTGTCTGGCGCCTAAATGACGCTGCCAGTCTCAGCAAGAGACTGGAAATATGGATGTCAGAAAATCTAGCAGAGCAAGAGGCAGAGGGTTTCGGACGTAAGCGATGACGTACGTAGGTAGGGACAAAAGAACGGCGCATTGCTAAAAATCTCCACTAACCTGACCTGACCTAAGCTGACCAGCCTTGAACCTATAACCTCTACATAACAGATGGCGGATCTTGTCTGGTGAAAATAGACACCGAGCTTCTTAACACCTACCGAAGCAACTGACACGGATGCACATTGCACAGTTTGTAACACAAACTCTAAACTTATGCAATCATATCGAGGCGCTGGCAACAGCCGGAAGGGTCATCGCATTGTTCCGACTTGATTTCCAGCATATTCGTGTATGAAGTGGTTGTTATCAACTAGATGACAAATATCTTTCGGAGCATGCCACTATCGAGACAATCTATAGGTAAGCAGAGCAGATTGTTATTTGGTACAGCCCACCGCTAAAGTAATGTAGGGTTTTACCAATCTCAACGGTTGGCTTTGACTGGCGATTGTTTAATGCGGAGTGATCGAAAAGATGTCAATAGCTAAAGTTGCAGCTGCAAGGGTGACGATACATATAAGCTACATTCAAAGTTTCATTGTAGTCTGGCTAATCGTCCCTAAGCTTTAGAAGCAGAACATACCCATGACTGAAACCCCACATTACTGCTGCTGTGGACTGTACATCCCACTCCCGTTATGCATGATTGGACTTCATTAGCAATAATCACCCCTGTACTCTTCATTAACCCGCGCATGATTTGGGTATTTTCCATAACGCGAGTGACTGGGGGAGGGGGGGGGGCTCTACAGAGCCCCCCGCCCCCTACTGCTATCTCCGAAACTACTGGGCCGATCGTCAAAATTCAAACAGTGTCTGATAGCCCTGGAAAAACTGTGGTCCGAAACCTAATTTCATTGACCTCGAGGTCACCGATGACGTCACAGGTCAGGTCAACATAAAACTTATTAGCATTTTGGCTTGTTAACCCGCGCACCGACGGGGGTCTGCGCCAACTTCGCACCGACGCACACTGGTCGGAAACGCTCCAGCGAGAGGCCAGCGGCCTTCCCGCAAAAGTTTTTTGCTTGTTATTCCACAACTAGTCAAGCAAACTTCATAAAACTTTGCATACCTTCTCTGTCATATGTAAGCTATCATTTGGATGTCAAGCACTAAATATATGACGTGCATCTGTTAAGTTATGACGTCATAATTGAGTATAATACAGGATCTAACACCACTTTAAGTCAACAAGGGAAATTGGGAGCTGCTATTCGGGCACCGGGAATGGTTTCATGCACTTCTTGCAAGGTCCAGTGCTTGACTTAAGCATTGTTGACTTTGCGTGACGTCATTTATGACGTCACTAAGGCCATATAAGTTTTTCGTCAATAACTCCTGATCAGATGGAGCTAGAGAGTCGGGAAAGCCACCATTGGACTCAGGAAGACCTGCCGAATCGAATGATATGCAATATGACCTCATTCAACCATTTTCGTGACCTGAGGGGCTCCGACCTGACCTTGACCCGAGGTTAACACCTTAAGTTGAGTTCACCCGAACACCAAGTATAGCATTCAACGCGCCTGAGCTAGACAAACACGATGATGCCAAAATCGCGGCAGTGCGACCATTTTTTGGTAAAGTAATTAACCTAAAACCGAACTCGTGCCTTGTGGCACTTACGTGACCTAAGAGGTCACTGGCTGACCTAAGACCTTAAAATCGGGTAGTACCTGATTTTTGCGTCTTATAACGGCACACAAGCTTTTTTCCGCGAGGCTCTAGCTCAATTAGAGGCGAAACGGCGAGGGAGTTGTACCAACCCTCCCCGGTCAATATAGAAAACCAATCGGTCCGGCCAGGGTTAAATACCGGAATTGTAATCTAATGTAACTAAAGACGACCCAAGGTAACCTGACGTCAGTGACAGGTGTCCTATATTTGCAGCGTCTTATATTCACGAAGGTTTCAATTTCCACTTTCTTCAGCCGAGTGATGGTTGTCAATAGCAAGGCTCTCTAAATGCAAGCCGTAATCGCCACGCAATATGTGGAAGGCTTTTGATGTCAATACATACATAAATGCATACATAAAACGCGCTTTTCACAAAATTCATAAACTCAAGCGCATCTGTTTTTAATGACCAGTCAACTACGCATGGATGCGTGCAGGCCACACAGGTCAGCGTAAGCCGGGCGCGGCGGCCGAGCCGAAACTGGGGCGGGGCGGGCGGTAGTTGGGTAGGAAGAGCGGCTCCTGCAAATTTTGCGCAAATATGCGCAGTTAGCTTTTATGTTGCCCTGGTGTGAATTTAAATCCTACTTCATCTCACAAAAAATCAGAGTGGAACTAGATGGGACTACCTGTTGTTTCCTTACCTAAACTTTGCAGTTATATTCCAGAATCACTGTAGGAGAGCCTTCATAAAAAAGCTATAGTACATCTTAGTTAGGGATTTAATATGCCAAAAATTTTGCACTGACCAGTCGGCAACTTCATAACGAACATTTTGATGCATAATATGTGGGATTTCAATTTGGTGTCTATCAGCAATAAGACTCTGAATATCCGGCTCAAGAAACCTCCTGCTCCGCGTCAGTTTCCGAGTTCTGGGATACCCCATCTTCGGGGGCTGATTACAGTTATTTTTGGTCACCCGGATTAGTTTTTTGACCTAAGTATAATAATTTGATCAATTTCAAATCGATCTATATAAAAAATAATCCGAAACTCCGGAATCGCCCGTGGCCTCTCGTGAGGGCGTTTCCGACCAGTGTGCGACGGGGGGGGGGGGGGGGGGCGGATGACCGCCCCCCCCTGAGATCTCGAGAACGAAGCAAGATAGCGACAAGCGGTAAACGGCATCGGATACGCACGGTCAAGATCTACAATTTTTAAAAAGGTCATTTTCAGGTCAGGTCAAAGATGACGTCACAGGGGTCGAAAAAGTCAAAATGGCGGCGCTTGATATGGAGAGAGTTTTTCTCGAATAACTTTCGAATTAGTCAAGATAGGAGCAAACTAAGGGCATCATCGTGATCCTCTCGTCAATCCGCATCGAATGATATATATGTTGACCTTGAAAGGTCAAGGTCAAAGGTTGACCTCAGGTCACGTGACCTCGAGGTCATCATGTATATCATTCGATGCGTCTTGACGAGCTGAACATAATGAGACCATCCGCGCGGCTGTATCTTGTTCCTGTACGGAGTTATTGGCAAAAAACCGCTGGTGACCTTTGATGACGTCACATGACCTCACAGCTGCCCAACAGCAAAACGGACCTCAATGTAGTGAAGGTTGATCGTATATGAAGTCATGTATGGTATATGGGGCCATCCCGACCCGTTTTAGTGGTAAAAACAGGGAGTTGATTTTTCCCTTATTGACTTATACAAATGGGGAGGTCGCGAAATTGACCTGACCTTAGGTCACCGATATCAAAATTCCGAGATATACAAATTGTAGCTACCAATGACCTAATAATATCCTGCGACTTTCAAAGGCGTCCGACATCTACTGTAGCTCTGGCACGGTGACAAAGTTGCAAAAAAGTGACTTGAGGTTGTGTCATTCAAAGTGACCTGGTGACCTGACCTTAAAAGGTACGAGGTTCAAACTTGCACACCATGTGTAAAATTGATGAAGGTATAATCATACTAAATTTTGCGGCGCTACGCGCCGCGGTTTTCCCGCTATTCGCGAAAAACCTCAGGGGGGGCGGATATCCGCCCCCCGTCGGTGCGCGGGTTAACCATTTAGGCTCTGGCCGCCGACTAAAAAGCCCGATCAGGCTCATTTTTATTTTACGCACTCCTTGACATATGCTTTAGATACCATGAGGTTACTGAATTTGTAGTTTGAATTTTTTAGGCCAATGCTAGGTCATCCTAGGTCACCAAATTTTATGTCATGTAGGTATCGGTCACGTGACACATGTTTTATGGTCCATTTCGGCCATAGATAACGAAAACAGTGTCGTCTGTGTCAGTTGAGGTCATCTTCAGGCTTCAGCTGATAATAGCTGAGGTCAGGTCATTTTCAGGTAAAAAAAGGTCAACTTTTAAATTTGAAATTTTTTCAACAAAAAAGGTGTCTAGCAGATGCAGTTTGAGCTCAGGAATGCGATTGAGCTAAGATGTCAACAACGTAGGGGAGAGAGGTCATATTGCGCCACCTTAAGGATATCGGCCTATTGCGGCTAAAGTTGACCAGCTGTCATGCTTGATGATATCTCAAATTGTACCTCAGTTATTTTGGCATCAAATTACAACTCCTAATTTGTATCACACCCATAAAAATTAACAAGGGAAAAGTTTTCCGGCACACCTGCAAAGGGCGCATTTACGGACTACCCCATCAAAAAGCGCCCATGCCTCTCATGTAAAAGCGCCCTATTAAAAACAACGGTCTGCCACCTAACTAAGTAGCCTATTTGAACGTGTCAGCACATTAACCATTTATGCTGTGAAGGCTAAGGTAATGGTAAGGTGAGCGCTCTAATAATCAAAGTGTTCAATGAAATGTGTCCCAACCACCAGATGCTGTTTCTCTGGGTTGAAGAATAGGGCGCAAATAGGGTGGGCGCAATTACGAATGGAACACATTTTTCATGAGCTTCAAATATGGCGAGGACAGCGAAGTCACGGTGGTGATAAACATTCAAAACTACCATTAAACGAGCAATTAACAATGATTATTAGTTGAATCACTATCTCTAAGATAAACCATGACACTAGCAAAGGTCGAAATAGACTGTTTCGCGTAAGAAAATAGAGGAAATCACAAAAAATGGTCTGCGAGAAAGCTGAGACACCTCACCTGCCCCCGTGGACCGGAATAAGAGCGAGTTATTGGTGGTGAAGTAAATGCACACATTCGAGCATTCATTCGAATCGAATTTTGGACAGAAGGAAGGTGTGGCGCATTTAAGAACATGGCGCAATATGACCTCTCTCTCCTATTGAAAAATGGATGTGAAAGATTGTCAATGGTGAAATGTTGACTAAAATGCGTGTAACTTGGCTATTTTTGAAGATATCGGGCTAAAACTTGCTGGAGTAGATTATTTGCATGTGTTCTATCACATATATTCCGTTTTTCGAAACGCTAAAAACGTCTCGAAAAAGATAAAACATATAATTTTGAGATTTAGGTATTATACATCATTTTAAAATTATGAAAATTTTGAAAATCCGAGATAGCAGTTTGATAGCCCGATGTTCTCTCATGCAAAGAAATCGAATTTTGCTAAAAAAAACTGAGCTCTTGAGAGTTGAGAGCGATTGCCGTAGCTCAATGTTTTGCATCAAAATTCGGCCGACATGACGTCACTCTGACGTCATTTCGGGCCGATCTATAGTAGCTACGAAATTTTAATTTTGACACAAAGTATCAAATTGATGCAACTCAAGTTACTGCAAGTTTCGTGTTGATACGCTAAGTGGTTTAGAAGATTTCACAGAAAAACGGGAGGGGGGCTTCGTAGAGCCCCCCAGTCATGCGCGGGTTAAAACACGTGGATAATGTTTTGCCTTTAACATTTCTGGTTATTCATGCATTCGACGCAGTTGCGCCAGCTCGCTTCTGAGCTCCTGGATGTTGGCCATCATAGCCATACGGTCTGCCATATACATGTGGCCGAATCTAGCCAGGAGGGGCCCAAGGCTTTCGAAATCCCTCACGATCCCTCGTGCCTGGTCTTCGTCAGTCCCTGCGGCATCGTCTTCGTCCGGTGATGGTACATCAGCTTCAGCGGCACGTGATAAGGCCTCGGATTCTTCAGTATATGCTGTGTCCATGGATTCAGCAGCATATGGCAAGACCTCGGCTTCTCCGTCATAAAATGTGACATCAGAGTCTGAACTTGCCGATCGCTGCGCCCGAGGGTGCTGAAGCTCTTCTCTCTGTTGAGACTCCCGGTTCTCCTCCGGAAGCCCCGCGGTCTGGGTACTCTGGGCGAGCTGGGCTGAGTCGTCTGAGCCGGTTTCTGAGTCGATGAGCAGGGGTTGCTGGCTCTGGTTGTGCTCTATCTGCTGGTTCCGTCTGAGTTGGGGCTCCTGGTTTGCGTTGACCAGGGGCTGCTGGTTCTGGCTTTGTTCCGCATTCTGGATCTGATCGTATTCCATCTCCTGGTGGTTCGTTATGTTTCGATCAGCGACAGGACCAATTTCTTCAGAATTGGTTTGTACCTGAATGCCAGCTGCAACAAAAACACACACATAAGTAGGTAAGGTTAGGCCTAACCACATGTAGTTATTTATTACACTATAGCCGTTTTCACGACGGAACTTTCGCAGAGGAACCTATTTGATACCTGAAAAGTACCTACTCTTTGAGGCCTTAACATCCCTCAGATTGAAATATTTTATGTTCAAAATAATTTTAGAAGTTTAAATCCGGGCATTCTTTGCCCTCAAATCACTTATTTATTTACAAACACAGCAATTTTCGGTTCTAGTAGCCCACCTTTCGACTATGAGGTATCAAATCAGCGTGGCAACTTGCTCCCTCTTTGCTCCCTCGGGTATCTAATTCCGGAATTCTTAAAAACAAGGAAAGTATATATCAAGTTCTCTTAGCTTGTTTTTTCTTCGATAGACGTAAGCTCCGTTATCATGGAAATTGTGTACGCCGTATGAGAACAATCAGAAGGGTGCCCGGCACACCGAAGTAGTCACTTGGACTTTGGAGTCCAGTATGCACGTGCGCAGTGCGCACGTGTGTAGGGTAGGGTAACGCTTATGCATCTCCAAGAACGGCTTGGCCGATTACACTCACCTTTGGTACGGTTAAGAACCAGTTAATAGGGTGGCCCGCCCAAGTCCGTTGGAGGTCTTACTTCGCATTTCCACACGTGCAAGACTAGCCCATAGGCCCCGCTCATCGATCGCCCTCCCCCCCCAAAAAAAGAAATTCTCAAGGTAGGCAGTTCGGCACTCGTGTGTTGTGTCACAGTGCGATTTTTTTCAGCCAGAATAATGGCTTACCTTGTGTGATGAGACGCAGCGCTGCATCCCTTGTCTGGTCGACTCTGACGGATGTTTTATAAGCCACCGTTCTCCGATCATCTTTGCTCTCTTCCACCCAAAAGTCATACTTTTCTGTCAGTTGACGTACAAACTCCTCAAGATCTCTCAAATGTTCTGTGTTTGTCTCGATTAGATCCAGAAATTCTGTGATGACATCCAGAATGTCCGTCTGGTTCAGAATTGATACGACTCGGCAACGGCCGTCGATGGAGAAGGAGATCTTACATTCACGTGATAAGGTAAGAGGTTTTCGTCGCCGCGTGTACCCAGAAGAGCGGGATCTTCGCGATGTTCTTGGAGTCGCCGCGGCCTGAGCGGCTGACCCGGGAGCGCGCGAGGCCACCCAGGCCCTCGGGGTTTGCACACCGCGTGAGACTCGTCCTCTTCGAGCGGCCTTCCATGAGATGCCGGAACTCCGAGGAGTTCTGGGCGTGCTGTTAGTGGCGGAGTGCTGAGGAGCCCCCCGAGTCCTGCGCGGTGACTCGGAGTGCTGACTGTCGGTCTGGGTGCGCCGCGAGGTCCGGGGAGTGTCCGACCCCGTCCGTCCGGCCCCGCCTGGCATGGTGCTGCCACCTTCCGACTGGAGTCTGCAACTTCAGGTCACTCAGGCCGACCCGGCAGCAGCCAGGTGGCTGGTGGTATGTGGTTGGAGAGCACGTCGCCAATCCTGAAATACAGATTTACACCTTTTATGCATAGATACAGACAATGCACACTGACATCTGCTTCGTTTGCGTCTTTTCTTGTAATAACGTCATTTTTAAGCGGGCAATGCCAGTTGGGTATGGCTTCGTTTACGCCACCGTTCATTGGCTCCTTTCCTTGTAATGACGTCATTGCAAGTGCACAATGCACATGGCCTGCCATCCATCGCTCATTGGCTCCTTTCCTTGTAATGACGTCATTTTTAAGTGCACATAAGCTGTCCCAACAAATACAGTGTTCATCCGCATGTAATGGGCGGATGAATCCGACGTCAATCGTCATAGGAGTAAGTTCCTTGCCTCTAGATTCAGCCTTCCGGGTTCGATTCCCGGAAAATGCACTGGTATTGCCGCTGCCTGGCCGCTCGGAACAGCGTGAGAGTTCCGGTTAGTTCATGGTCCACTGACTGGTGCCTAACCCAAACCAACCAACCAGCCCGACCTCAATCGATAGTGCAGCAATGGCGCGGGTTATTGTATGCCGTGAGGGCGGTGTTTGATCATCGATTTTTCCAGTGTTTCAAGGTAAGATATGTATTGCAGTAAACTTGGTGTAGATGTTAGATAGTTGATTAAATATGTTTTGATACTAATCAGCCGTAATTAACTTCAATGAAAGCGCTAGATTGCGTCAGCGTCTCCGACCGGAGGCTGTATTGAACTCACATTTCTGGGTGTTTTCTACTTCGCTTCGCTTAGTGCTAACATATACTTACAAAGCAGACAAATCGGATCGATGGAGCAGTGTTCCATTTTTCGGAATTTTGGGTGGAAAATCACACCTAATGGGCAAAATATTTTCATCCCCAAAACCAGGTAAATTGGAATTCTTTCATCTTTGAAAAATGCTCAACTCATGCTCAACAATTAACAGCCAGATTACCAGATATACCTAGCAGCGCCATATAGACAGTTAGAACTTATAGGTTTGCTACATAATACATAATTTCCATGAAAAAAAGATGCGAAATCAAGGCACAAACCCAACAACTCACCCTGACTGACAACGAAAGAAGATAACCTTGCACACTTCCAGCTGTTAATAACAAATATGCGTTGAATGACCTTGATCACCTCAACTGTTTGTAAAAACCAGGTTTGTGTTCTGAATAAATGCTTTTGGATATTCATAACAACTATGATTAGTGGTTTGCTGCCAACGCAAAACGGATGAGCCGCTGCTTGCGCAAATTAAACACTACCTATGCAATTCGCTTTTGACTAAGTTGCGCAGGATACGCCTACAAAATTTTCATCTTTGGACCCGCAGTCAGCTGGGCACACCCTGGCACACCCTAGGGATGAATTTAAAACTTGGTGGGCTCTAACTTCTTTCGTATACAAAATAGGGGTATGAGACAGGTACCAACTTATTCTACATTCATTTCTGATCCTATTGTATCAATTTCACCACAAATTATGTCCGTCAATGGCTTCTAGAGGACTTTAAAGCTCGATGCGTCGGGCCTGGCAGAGGTCCATGATGAGAAAAGCCACCCTGCGCACACCCTAGGGATGAATTTAAAACTCCGCGGGCTCTGGCTGGTTTCATAGGTAAAATAATGTTTTGAGACCGATGCCAATTTATTCTGCGTTTATTTCTGATCCTATCGCATTAAGTTCGCCACAAATTATGTCCGTCAATGGCTTCTAGAGGACTTTAAAGCTCGAGGCGTCGCGCCTGGTAGAGGTCCAAGATGAGAAAAGCCACCCTGGGCACACCCTAGGGATGAATTTAAAACTCCGCGAGCTCTGGCTGGTTTCATAGGCAAAATAATGTTTTGAGACCGATACTAGTCTATTCTGCGTTCTTTTCTGATCATATTATATCAATTTCACCACAAATTATTTACGTTATTAGTTTTTAGATGTCTTTAAAACTCGAGGCGTCGGGTCGGGCAGGGGTTCAAGATGACTGACACGCCACCCTGGCACACCCTAGGGATGAATATGAAACTCTGTGGACTCTGGCAGGTTTCATACGCGAAATGAGGTTATAAGACCGGTAATGATGTATTTTACGTTAATTTCTCATGCCTTTGCAATAATCTTACCGCCAATTATTCATTTCAATTAGTTTCTAAAGGTTTTTAAACACGAAGCGTTCGGCCGAGGGAAAGCCAAGATGAATGAAAGGATACCTTGGCACACCTCTAGGGATAAATTTAAGATACGGTATTCCCAAATCTGCCCAATACATGTTCTGAAGCTGATAGATGGGATTAAGAAGGCCCTAGCTTCTTAATAAATTATCCCTCGCCCGTATAGGGGGGGGGGGGTCGAACGAACCACCCCTCGTTTTTTTCGAGAATAACTCGCGTAAAAAGCGGCCGATCGCGACGAAACTTTCAGGACCCTCGAGTCAATTAATTTGACACCTACTCTGAAAATCTCATATTCCTGACCCAAATGACCTTTGACCTGTGACCTATTTCTTTAGGCCATGTTTGGCCGGAATCGCGATTCGGCGAGCCGCTAATGCGTTCCGTTCACTCCTGTTCCGTTTCGGGTGTTCTGGTCAGTTGTGCTCTCGCTTTCCCTTCCGCTTGGGGTGTCCTGATCAGCGATGCCCTCCGTTCCGTTGCAGTTGCTCTGATCAGTGATCACTGATGCCCTCCGTTCTGTTGCGGGTGCTCTGATCACTGATCACTGATCATTGACGCTCTCACTCAGCACTTATCACGTGACATGATACGAAGCTACCGCTCCGTTTCGGTGGCCGGCCATGAGGTCGGTGGCATCCTTTTATCATTTTTTTTTTGCATCCCGTTCCGTTCCGATATGGATGCCCTGGTTACTGGTTAGTTGCACGCTTTTTATTGCGATATTGCGTATTATGCTGCGCAGTGCACATCGTTCCGTTTGGGGTGTCCTAATCAGTGACCCTTTGTCTAGTCTCATGTAGTGCACCGTTCCTTTCGAAAAGTTGCGCTGACACCGTTTCCATTTTCACTATGCGTAATGAGTACAGACTATCGCTGGCCGTTCCGGCGTTCGGGCCGGGAGATTTCCGGCGTATGTCATGCTGCATAGTGCGACTGCAATTGCATACTCAATACTGCGTCCCGTTCCGTATGCCCAGAGCAAAGGCACCATTTCCAGTATCATCCGGCCATTGTCATATCTGTTGAAAATGGAAAGCTCAAAGCTATACTGTGTACACTGTACGAATATTACCAGATCAGATGCGAACGAAAACTACATACTTATATTGCCGCATATTATCTCAAATATACAGTAATCTTGGAAGCGGTGCTGCCATATTGTAGGCGCAAAACGTCCCAGAGGCCAGAACACATGAGTTATACGGTTTCTGGTTTCATAGTGATCAGTTACGTCAACAAACTGCCCATCAGGGTATCATGATTACCTAAGATTTGACAGTGTCACAGTGATGACCACGCCTCACGCATTACACAGTCTGAGTCAACTGCACTAAATCAATAATACAGGACGACAGAATGATACCCTTTGCAACGGCGACAGGTTCCTTCCCACTTCCTTTGCTTAAAAAAGAAAGAAAACTTCTCCACATGGCACTAGTACCAAAGCCTGCATATAGGGAGAGCTCCCTCACCCGCCCCTCCCCCACCCTCCTTAAGATATGACAACAGATTTCAACAGAATCATTGCATCTTCTGCTTCTTAAAGACCTAGTTCGCTCGCATGATGGCGACTGGCGTCGCGAGGATGGAGGTCCGCGGATGATCTTCTTTAGGAGAAATATACAGGCAGAAGGACCGTCCTGGATCCGTGCCAGTAAGCATGAGTAGGAACTTAGCAAATGCTGACGGTAATATCTGCTGTCTGCATCTGAAACGGAAAGGAAGGCATTGATTTAAGGCTAGGAGAAGGATGGCCACTGGACAGTCATTCAATTGTGACAATGCATTTTGACTTGTGAGGAAAATGAAATCTCACTGGTTGAAGTAGGTATTCATTCTTAGCTGTATAAGAGACAAGGGTGATTCTTAACTTCATTAGTCTCAATCAAACACAAAGGTTGGGATAAAATGGGACGGATTTAGAAACACTTGGCGATCAGATGCTAAAGTTATAATTCTGCCGTATATCATCCTTACCTATTTGCATCGTCTTTTTCGGTTAGTTTTGGTGGTCAGGCATGGTATGTTCTTTTATTATCAGCCAGCGTAGCGTTACGCCTTTATTGCGAAAGTGATATAGGTTTTCACTTGTTTTTTCCTCATCCTAGATTTTTTGGTCATCATCGTCACACCCAACCAAAATCCAATTTTAGAACACTGCGATGGAGACGCTGTGGCCGATCCGTGTGCCGAGAGCGACTCATTGAAACTGAAACGTAAACATTCAGCTGACGCGGAGGTCATTGGTAAGGCGCCACTAAATCGGAGGCGCTATAAAGAAACTTTCAGTTGTGAACCATGGCCACCTTCGTGAAATATGAAGATATCGTTGTTTTTCATTTTGACATTATTATTTTTCATTTTCTTTTTAAAACTGGTGCCAGAAGTGCACAATTCGCGAAAAAGTATTTAAAACTATTTAACATATTGGTACTATGTTGATACTCTCTACGGCACCTACTGTATGATGGCATAGCGATGACGTCATACTCAAGCCAATCAGCGTTCAGAAGACAGACTCGTCGGATTGTGTCAGATAAGCTGATTGGTTAAAGCTGAGCTGGTTGGAGCTGATTGGTAAAAAACCAAAGCCTCGCCGCGGGTGGCTGTATTGTCGGATAAGAACGCATTCCTGGGATAAGGACGCATTCCTGGCGTATTTTCTTTTAAAATTGCCGATAACTACGAATGGAGGCCGAAATCGGCCGTAAGGAGGTAAACAGATAGGTTTTCGGACACGGGCTACAAGATGGCTATCTCAGTTTCAATCCTCATGTTAAAGGTGGCCCTTTTCCTTTAACCCGCGCCCCACTGGGGTCTGCGTATAACACGCCCTACTGGGGGGGGGGGGCTCTTCATAGCCCCCTCCTAACTCCGAAACTACTGGGCCGATCGTCAAAATTCAAACGGCGTCTGATACCCCCGGAAAAACTTTCGAGCGAAACCTAATTTCATTGACCTCGAGGTCACCGATGACGTCACAGGTCAGGTCAAAGTAAAATTATCGATATTTGGCTTGTTCACTTTTTGGGCTCTGGCTGCCGTCTTACAAGCAGGGGCGTAACTTTATATCTCTTTGGGGGGGCTTGAGCCCCCCTGTGCTGAACTGAGCCCCCCCCCCCCCTGGGAATGTATGTGTTTTAGAGCTGTTTTGCCAAGTGATTTTGCCAATTTTCGCGGCGCTTCGCGCCGCCAATTCATATTCGAGTCAAAAAGATATCGTGAGTTGTGACTAATAAAGCACCCTCACACGCAGGTATGTATGCATTACCTATCAGACTGGTGGCACACTTCAGTCATCTCATACCTCGTAGAAGACAAAAGGCTAGTGCCTTTAACGGTGTCAAATTGAATCGGACTTCAGACTGTACTGTGTAGGAATTTGGTCCATTACCGTTGGACAGATAGTGCATCGGCCTGAAAAAGTACGGTAACAATACCTAAAGTTTTTAGTCGGCCGATCCGTCCCCCTGTCGAAAACTCGTGGCGACGCCCGTGAGTTAATAGGTGTAGACATCCCAAAAGTATGCATGGGAAGTTTTGCTGCTGACTGCTGAGCCCCCCCCTGACAATATCATAAAGTTACACCCCTGCTTACAAGTCAGATCAGGCGGATTTTGGTTTACTTGATCGGTAACCTACTTCAATAAAACATAAAAATGTACTCCAAAGATTTGTCTTGTACGAGCTTACCAATCCCACCTCCCCGCCTCATTCTACGACCATCCGCTCGAATGTCAGACGGCGGGTCAGAATCAGCCCCCCCCCCCCCACCCGTTCCCAACGTGCGCCTTTGGTCGGCTGAACAGTGAATATAGTCCGCTGCAGCTGTGGTGCGGGAGAAATAGTAGGCCAAATTAGCGTAATATCTACACTTGCGGCAAAAAGTTTTAAAATTGTGTCTGTAATAAAAACATGCTGATTGCGGACGAGAGCTTTTCCAGGACCTGAAAAAGGTTGACGGATGTTAGGTAGATAACGTAGTTTAAAGGGACCCTCCCACCTTCAAAAAAGTTAATGAATTGGCATGGAAGTGATGTCCCTTGGTTCAGAGAGAGCGAAAACGAATATCTACCAAATTTCACCGAAAAATATTCACTGGTTTTCAAGATATTAGGCTTTTACTTTTGTTTACTTTTTTGGATCTCCCCTGTTACTAGCGACTTTATTTGGAAGCAATAATTTGGCAGCCTTAAAGTGCGGCAGACGTTGCGCGCAAAGCAGCGTATACCACCACGTGTTAACGATGGTTTTAGTCTAAGATTTAAAAATCGTTAGATCTCCGCTGACGTCACAAATTCTAAGGGGGCATTCCAATGCATTAGCCCCTTAGAATCCGAAAACTGCAAGTTTGAAATTCCATATCTTCGAATTAAAGCATTTTTCGATGTTGTGAGTGCCCAAACCGGTATTTGCAGGCCATGGCCACCAATTTGGCTATCTCAACTAAAAACTAATGTTAAGGTGGGAGTGTCCCTTTAACAGGCACTAACAACTTATCAACCATTGATAAACAGTTTCTCAATGAACTGTTGGTACCAACCTGCATACACGTACCTAATACGTTATTACTTACTCTCTGGTGGCTAGTTCGTCGTCGCTGGTAGTTGGTACACCACATCACTGAACTTCAGCTGTCACCGATGCTTGCTAGCATTGGTCGTCAATCGGCGTACAATCTTATCACTCTGACGTCACAATCATAGCGGAGCGCAGCCCAAGGCCCTAAATACCAACTGCAATAGGCACTGGCGGATCCAGGGGGGGGGGCATTAGGGGCATATGCCCCCCCCCGACAGGAGCCTGGGGAGGGCATTCAGTACAAGTATGCCCCCCCCCCGTTCAAAATCTTACGCCTATAACGAGGAACTAAATAAACATGGATTAAAAAGTCTTCCTATGTAACTACTTTTGTGATCAGAGTCGTTTTAGTAACCTCAATTTAGTTGTCATTGCTTTATTTTGTCTAAAAGTATGTTGCTTCTTAGTTCTTACAACAGGGAAGTCATGCCGCTTCAAGTTTCAACCCTTTTGACCGTATTGTCTAACGATGGCACTCATATTGCGCAAACCAGGAATCGGCCGCTTGGGAATAGGGACGGTTAGAATATGATTTACCTGTATGACCACAGCCAGTGCAGCGTAACCGGGGGGGGGGGGGCACAAGGGGCGCGTGCCGCCTCATTAATTAGATGCATGGTGCCCTATGGGCCCGAGAGGCCCTGCAGTGCCAATTGGCCGCTCAGGGTCCAAGCGTGCCTTATTTCGACTGAGATAAGACCCGCAGGACTCGTGAGAGCACCTCACGGAGTCACGGGCTCCTGGGTCGCCACATATCACACATCTCCATAAGGGCCCCACTCCGGCCTCTGAGGGCCCTGTGCTGGCCTCTGAGTGACCTTGCTGCCCTATTAAGCGTCAGCTCTAATTAGAGTCCTGGCCCATACCCGCATGGAACGGCTCCACACCAGTGTCTCTGAGGGCCCATAACGGCGCCTTTGAGGGTCTCACACCGGCGCCTTTGAGGGCCCAACACCGCCAATCTGAGGGACTAACACCAATCTTTTTTAAGGCCCTACATCGGCGGCGGGTCTGAGGGCCCCACACTGGCGCCTCTGAAGGTCTTACACAGGCGCATCTGACGGCTACCTACCTGCAACTCAGTGGGCCCCACACTGGTGACTCTGAGGGCTCCCAGTGACGCCTGAGAGTACCACGCCGGTCTCCAGGATCCCACAGGGCTCCTGAAGGCCTCTGCTGGCCCTTGCTGGTCTCTTGAAGACCCCTTGCCCCCATGCATGTGTCTCTGAGGAGTGAGGACTCCCACAACGATGCCTTTGAAAGTCTTCACCGGCGACTGTGAGGGCACCACACAGACACGTCTGAGGGCCCTACACCGCCACCTCTGACACACCAGTGTCTCCTGAGGTCCCACATCGGCGACTCTGAGGGTCCCACACCGGCGCCTCTGGGGCCCCACACCAGTGCCTCTGGCAGTCAGCCACCGGTAACTCTGTAGGTCCTACACCGGTGACTCTGAGGGCCCCACCGGCGTCTGAGAGTACCATGCCGATCTCTAAGGACTCCACAGGGCTCCTGAAGATACTGCCGGCCCTCACTTGCCGGCCTGTGAAGGCACATTGTTGGCATCATACGGTCCGTTACCGGCCTCTGAGGGCCCTTTGTCGGTCTCTGAGAGGTCCTACTGGGTTATTAAGCATTCGCATTTCGCACCAACAACTCCAAGGGCCCCACACACAGCCATCTGTGAATGGTGTGGGCTTAGCGCCACACCAGTGTCTGAGGCACCACAACGGCGTCCATGTGAGGACCTCACACCAGCACCTTAGAGGGCTCACACCGGCTCCTTTGTGGTTCCTGCACCAGTGCCTCTGAGGGTCCCACACCACTGCCTCTGGGGAACCCACACCGATAGCTTTGATGGTCCCACGCCAGTACCTCTTAAGGTGCCACACCGGCGGCCCTGGGTCGGCTCTATAGGCACACCAGTCATTCTGAGGGCCCCACCGGCCCCACCAATTTTCGTCGATTTCTGGCGCTGCCCGGGTATTTGTCCCAAAAGTCTCCTCCTCCTGGATCTGCCAATGGGGTTCAGGTGTCCTACAATTTCTGTTTTTTTTTTTTTAGAAAAAAACTCGTGTCAGGGCTATGACGAAAAATAAGTGGCCTAAATCCGATGAGAAAACAGGATTTGGGGGTACCCTAGGTTTGGCTCCGTGACCTGGTATGCCCCCCCCGCGCTGACACCCTGGATCCGCCAGTGGCAATAGGCGCAGTCAATAGCCATTGGGCAAAGGATTTCAAACTGAAACGCGTCGGCTAACAATAGCCACAAAGATACCCGTTCCGCTCATTTATCAATGTCTGCAACCCGTCACTTTACCTTTTTGGTTGGAAATAAGCGGGTGAATGAAATAGCACCTAATCAAGCAAAAAAGTAGCATGACGTTCATCGTAATTCGTAACTCATTAGAGGTCATGGGTCAGCTATCCATCATGGAACAAAGGATCGCACTCACTGAAAACACTTTGGAAGAACGTTAAGAACGTACAGGGGTATTTAGACCCCTGTGGGGTAAAATGTTATGCCACCGTTTTTCAGAACCCCCATGGTTCTTCACGTAGACGGCTTTGCATTCTCATGAAAAGAATCCACACGATTCTTCCAAAGACTCTTATGAAGTTTAGGGTTTATAATAAGAGCGTTCCTAGCACCTAGATAAGAACCCCAAAGGGTCTGTGAAGAAGCCCCTGAGGTTTATAGGGAAACCACCCTGTGTTCTGAATATCGGTTGTAGAACCCCTTCAGTTCTATTGCAATACCGCAAAATCCCCGTTCATTCGTCTATTGAACCTCCCATGCATGGCTATCGACCTACACCGTCACATCTGCTGCGCAAACACATAGTATTTGATACACCTTAAAATGTATTACCTTCCTCTTTACACTGAGCAATCAGCCTGCAAGTCTCCAGTCAGGAACAACCAGCCCGCAACCAGCCCATGCGATCAGCCCGCAACCAGCCCGCATTCAGCCTGCGATCAGCCCGCAATCAGCCCGCAAGAACGCTTTCCCCTCGGCCGTGTCACTTGCCTTACACATACAAGCCAAAGAACTCCAGAGCCTTTCGGGCATGTTTAATTATTCAGGTTGATTCCTTCACGCTCAGGGTTGCTTTCTGTACAAATATGAACACATTTTTAGCTTTAGCAAGTGGATGTTTTCCCAAACACAGTAAGCGCTATCGCCCATGACAGCAGCCGGGTGGCGATATCGCATTCTCCCAAATCACATACAGTTTCTCCTTCCTGCACCAGCTTCAAGCCAGCGTTTTCGACGATGTCGACGTCTCTGCGCGAGGACGCTCTCCTCAGACTCCAGGGCCTCAATCAGAGCGGGGATGGCCTCGTCCCCTAGAATAAAGAGTCGGGCGGATGCGTTATTCAACAGGCAGGGAGTAAAGAAACTTAGATTGACTTCAGAGACCATGAGCCTACTCCAAAAATAAAATAATGCACTTAACATATAAAGTGCAGCTAGATAAAATATTGCACTAATCAGCAAGAACATACCCACGTTTATTAAAATCAGCCAAATTTATACCTAAATCAGTTGACCTCAAAATGGCAAGCTGATTCTATTCCTGATATATCTTCATTTGGAAGATTTGTCTAAACACCACATGCATAATTTAAGCTATGGGGCATTTATACAACATATAAATACTTACTGCATTGATTGGTCTTGCATATGAATTTTCTTCATCCAATGCATTCATCCATGCATTTGAAGAGCGTTGTGATCTTGCTTATCATTGTCAATCACATGTAATATAAATAATACACAACACTTGACAAGTCAAAAATTAACCTTAACTAGATGGCCATGTTTGCGCGATAACTGTATGGTATCTAATTGATTTTACGGGTTCTGTAGTGTGTACCAAGTTTGAGAGAAATTGGCCAAGCCGTTCTTGAGATAGGAAACTGCTCCTTTCCAGGTGTGCACGTGCATTAGCATTTAGCACCCTACATATGGTAATATGTCGTTCGATATGTGCCCGTTGACAGTCCCAAAATTCAGCACAATCGGCCCGGTAGCGGCTGAGTTATTGCAAGAATAAATTTATTTTATTTACTGGCGAATTCCCCTCGCGAGAGGTGCCTTCCGGTACAGTTTGTTGTCAAAGGTTCAATGGCCTGCCTGCCGAAGCCACCGATCCGATTTCGTCGAAAAATACCTGTAACGTTAACAAAACACGGTCGGGTGTTTGAGTCATTTTCACAAAAGTTTTTTGACTTTTCGATAATATTTTGGGTGGATATTGGTCAGAAAAGAATGCTCTTTCCGAATATGTAGGTTTCATAACGATTGATCATCGTTTTCAATACGTTTTGGTGTTGTAAAGGACATCGCTCTCCGTGCAAATCAAATTTTCAAATTAATTTTTCAATATTAAAGAAATGGTACGGATCAGCAGTTTTTATTTGCTTTCCTATCACTACACGTACATTTGTCTGCAAAATGATACAAAAACGATTTCATTCCGTCAAGCCGTTTTCCAGCGGCATCGGTTTTCTTCCCACAATGCACGAAATCGGTCATTTTTTCACAACCGGGGGTGCTGTCTTGCACGTGGCGCGTGCTATACTATGAAACCATGTCAATACGCTAGTTCCATCTCTCCTCTATCCAGTGGTGGCAACCCCACCTCGCTACGGCAATCTGTCGCCGAGTTTTGGGCCCGGGAAGTGGGCGCCGCAGGCCGGTTTTCGCCCGATCTTCGATTTGACCGTTTCCCGTGTTAACCCTATGGCGCACGCGAGCGCGTGCCGACGGTGCACCCCTGGTGTGATCACGCCCAAATTTTAATACAAAGGCCGCCCACGCCCACAGATTTGGCATGCCAAATTTCACGTCGATACGCGGCGCCTTTCAGGCGCAATAAGACACATAAGGCATGACGGATCACGATACAAAGCGATCGAAAAATGGCGATCGCTTCCGGTGGACGCTAGAACGTGGTACCGCGAGCGTGGTCTTGATGAAAGCCATTACACTGAATAAACCACAACCTCTTCTTCTTAAACCCGATGCTAGTTCGTGCAAAACCTTCAAAGGGTTTATCTTTCGCGCGCTTTGTGTGACGTAATATCACGTGACTAGGGAGAACGAAGAAGAACCGGTGTTGGTCGAGTTGAAGCCCCCTGGGGCCGCTAAGACTGCACGCGAAGAAGCAGCACGTGTCTTCGGTCTATGTGAAACACTGTGTGTGTTCTTCATGAACCAGACGTTCTGCTTCGCCTCTAAGCCAGTTTACCCTAATACCCAAAAAACCTAAGTATGGAATATTTTAAGATGCTTTTGCATTACGTTCTTTCAACTTGTTTTCAGTGCTATTGTCATGCATATGTTAATGATTTGTCATGAAATACGTCATCATTCCTCCTAAACAGTATGAAATATTATACCAGCCTTTGGTAAGAATAATGACGGCCGCTACTTGTAGTCTGGACTTCTCCCGAGGATGGCGCTGTCTATCGAGCATAGATGTCGCCAGTGCTGCTCCGTTGACTGGTTGGTGGCTGGGCTTTATCGCCTTGGCCGAGCCATTGCGAAGGGGTAGGTATCCCATTTCCCATCACCAATCAGAAGGAAAGAGTCTCTAACCAGACATGTGCACGGAACCCGGACGACCAAACATGAAAATCGAGATGCCCATTAGAATAATGGTCTTCAAGCGTGAAATCATTGTGGAAATAATTGCTAAGATACCTATACCTAGGCCTTACCCACCTCAGACCTCCAAATTGAAATGACCTAATGGCTAACATTCTTGGATTTCTTCAGAGTTGACAGTTTTAAGAAAATCCTACGAAATCCAGCTTAGATCCAACATCCCGGATCAAGGATCCGAGCTGGATCTCATGGGATTTTCTAAGAACTGTCAACTCTGAAGGAATGCAAGGATGCTACTTAGGTCATTTTTTAGGGTTTAGGTAGTTGCCTATAAGAAATGATTTCCACAACAATTCCACGCTTAAAGGCCATTAATCTAAACGGGCATCTCGATTTCCTTGTTTGGTCGTCGGTGTCCGTGCACCGTGCACGTCATAGGCGGCGGAATGGGGGGGGGGGTTAACCTCGGCACCGTGCCCCCTTGATTTTGGCATTTTAGCATTAGCCCTATGGACGTTGCATGGAAAGAATGGGACCAAAAGTCGGCAGTGCCCCCCTCCCCCCTAATTGAAGGCGTTCCGCCGCTACTGGTGCACGTGTCTGTTTCTAACATAGTATGTTCGAGTATATTGAGATGTTACATGGTGATGTAGCTATATGTGAATGAAAAGAAACGCATGGATGACGCATTGGTTTCGTATTGCGACTTTTCAAGCTTATGTTTGCGGCTGGAAATTACGCACCTAATTAAAAGTATAAAAGAGTTCATAGGTAATACAAAAAGTGTTATTTATTGCAGTGGGACATTAAAGTATATTTAAAATCGACATGTCACTGTAGGCATCTGTTGGTTTATTGTAGAAAAGAAATGACTTATGACGCTGACATCTGGCCAACCAGCTGCATCAGCACGGATAGCCAATTATTGATGCAGACCTTCACTGTCACTGATCACAGATATTGTCCGACAGCTGACGTCATGACTCACAACAAGCATCACTATGCAGTATAAGGCAATGAATACTGAATGACAAACCAACACGCCCAAATGAAATTATACCTGCCACTAGCATTTTTGGTAACATATGTCAACTGGCAAAGCAATTGAATACCGCGATATCTGTTCGTTCGTACTTCGTTATCTGTAAGAAGCGCACACATATTCTCTCAGCAGTGCTTTATAGAGTGCAGCTTCTGCACAGAAGCGAAGGCACTGCTGGCCGTAGCCTGGCCGTGTCTGTAAAGTCGACTACAGAATGATGTTCCACTTTTCACAGGCAATTATTTGCGTGTAGTGGTAGGCTGTGGCGCATCACACGGGCTGAGTTCACAAATTATAGCTTTGTCCCAATGCTCACAATCGACACGCTTAATTGCGTGATAACGGCACAACTTAGCGCTCCGGTCAACTGATAGCTTCTGAGGAGTGGAACATCATTCTGTAGTCGACTATACATGCATACGTGTGATTCATCACAGAGCTCCACTGAAGCTGCGCTTCTCGCAGAGTTTCCGTCACACAGAAAACGGGAGTGCCTCAACCACTCATCCGTTTATGGTTCTTCACGAAGCTGTCACCGTTGGAAATGAATTGTTTTTGCAATACTTGAAGCGAGCTAGAAATAAGTAGCTTGTCTAACGCAAGCTGTATCAGTTAATAGGAACGTTCACTAATTGATCTCTGCACAGTGCACATGGACGTGGAACAGGTGTATGTGGTCTACAGGTGTAATCAACCGGTTGTAGGCGGCCGCCACTCTCCATCTGACCTAGTCTGTCGCACCTAATCGTGTTCAAACGGCATCCTTTATCCACGCCTTGTCGGTGGCTACTGGATGCCATCCGCCCTCCGGCCTCCACATTCGCTCAAATCAGAATTCAGAAATCAGCTTCCACTTTGACCCGATATCAATGACTATCGGTAGGCTAACATTCGTCCCACATCAGTAGCACCACCTTCCACATTCACCCAGCGTCAGTGGATACCGGCGACCTTCCTCGGGTACTCAACGTCACTGGATACCTTCCACAATCACCCCACGTCACTGGAGACCTTCCACAATCACCCCACGTCACTGGATACCTCCCACAATCACCCCACGTCACTGAGTGGATACCTTCCACAGTAGTCCCCCCACGCCTCCATGGTCCGCTAGCAGAGCGCGCAGACGTGTGCCTTCTTCTTTCCACCGTTGAGCTGTTCGCTGAAGGCGAGGTACCCCGACTCCTTGACCCTCTGTCGCACCGTCTTCTCCCCCTTTTTCACATCACTGAGAAACTGCGTCACGAACGGCTTCAGCGCCTCTCGGGCGGCGTCCTCCAGAGGCTCGAACTGGTCGGCGCTGATGTCTGCCTGCTTCAGCTGTTCGGCCGTGGGGGCCGCCGCATACAGACCGCCCGGGGCGGTTTTCGGGGTCACGTACAGCGACACGATCCTCTCTGCGCGCCGCTGGGCGTCGTCAGCCTCGCGCCGGAACAGAGCCACCTCGTCCAGCAGCTCGATGTGCTTGTAGAAGCGGCGGGGGGACGGGTCGCCCGAGTCCATGGCGCGGAGGTAGCCGTAGAGACAGGCCTTGCCGTCGGCAGAGGCCAGGATGGATCCCAGGTCGCTCCACTCGGCGGGGCAGGACATGGCGGCGGGACCTGCGGAACACAGAGAGGGGAGGTCAGTGGAGGGTGTTGCGTACAGATTAGACGACATTGTGAGTTGGTCAGACACAGATAGACAAATCAGGAGATTTACAAACAGACCTTCCGACATAGGCATGCGGCTCGGATGAACACACTCGTCATGGGACGTCGGAGGTCCATGGGATGACTGCGACACCAAACAACACTGACGGACACGGGTCAGCAGTCAGTTGGACACCGAACGATACGAATACAAACAATACAAACGGCACGGGATGGTCAGTTTGCATAAACGCTTCATAAAGGATCTACGCGAGACATCCGTAAGTTTTGGCTGTTGGGTCAGAAGTTGAAGTCACACAATAATTCCCAAAAATGAATCAACCTCTGACACTTGCCCCATTCCATATGACTTTCAAGTTATAACCGTTACCCTGTATCCCGTCTCATCCCCCCCCCCCCCACGTGCCTTCCGTCCCGCTAATATCCCCCTTTCCAGACATCGTCGTCATCGACACTCGTTAGCGTCGACACCGACAGGAGGGCGCGGATCTCCCCGCAGCATCGCGGCGCAAATATTTGCCTCGTGCGCTGATTGAGACGGCGCCTCCCTCCCCTCCGGCGTCCCGTAATTAAAAAGCGGCACGCGACTGTGCTCGGCGGCGCAGCGTGATTCGATTGCGGCAGGGGCAGCGTGCCCGGAGGGGAGGGGGCGGCTGGGGAGGCGCGCGGCGGGCGGGCAGCCAGCAGCTGTCGGGTCTCACAGGAAATGTGATCGCGCCGGGGATTGAGCGAGATTTGGTCGGGAAAATGCATATGGGGCGCCCTTTCATGCTGTGCGGCAAATATATTGTGGATCAGTAGGCAGTGAGCTATGACCATGCTTATGGGAAAGCAATTCAATATTTTACTGCTAATTTGAAAATAATTTGCGCTGGTGGAGCGGAGATTAACCCGCGCCCCACTGGGGTCTGCGTATAACACGCCCTACTGGGGGGGGGGGCTATTCATAGCCCCCCCCCCTCCTAACTCCGAAACTACTGGGCCGATCGTCAAAATTCAAACGGCGTCTGATAGCCCCGGAAAAACTGTCGAGCGAAACCTAATTTCATTGACCTCGAGGTCACCGATGACGTCACAGGTCAAGTCAAAGTAAAAATTATTAGCATTTTGCTTGTTCACGTTTTGGGCTCTGGCCGCCGTCTTACAAGTCAGATCAGCCTCATTTTTGGATCACACACTCGTGAACAGATGCTCTAGATACCCCGAGGGTACCAAACTTGTACTTTGATTTTCAGGTCAAGGTCAGGTCATCACAGGTCACGAAAATATTATATCGTGCGTCGGTCACGTGACACATGCTTTATGGTCCATTTAGGCCAGAAATTTCGAATGTGATGTCGTCTGTGTCATTCGAGGTCATTTTGAGTCGAATTTAGCTTAGGTCAGGTCACTTTCAGGTCAAAAAAGGTCAAATTTTGAAGTTGAAATTTTTCAACAAAAAAGGTGTCTATTGGATGCAGTTTGAGCTCAGGAACACGATGGTGCTATTTATGTTGGCGTACGATGTCAAATACGTGCTGAAAAATTGATTTGAAAAATTAATAATTGTGAATTTTTTGCAATAATGCGTAAAACTTGGCCATTTTTGAAGGTATTTAGCTAAAACTTGCTAGAGTTAGTCATAATAATGCGTTCTATCACATATATTCCGTTTTTTTTCGAAAAGTCAAAAACTTTTTGAAAAAAATATAAAAATATAAATTTTGGATTTTATTATATCAAATTTTCGAAATTTTCAAAATTTCGAAAATCAGAGATAGCAGTTTGATAGCGCAGTCTATTCTGAGTCCTCTCATGCAAAGAAATTGGATCTAGCTTAAAAACTGAGCTCTTGGGAGCGATTGCCGTGGTTCAATGTTTTGCGTCGAAATCGGCCGAACATGACGTCACTCTGACGTCATTTCCGGCCGACCTATGGTAGCTACGAAGTTAAAATTTTGACACAAGGTGTCAAATTGATGCAGCCGAAGGTACTGAAAGTTTGGCGTCGATACGTCAAGCGGTTTGGAAATTATTGCAGAAAAACGGGATGGGGGGCTATAAATAGCCCCCCCCCCAGTGGGGCGCGGGTTAACGGTGAGCAGCTGCTTGATTTCGTCGCAAGTTATCAAACACTTTGATGAAGAATGTTTTTTTCTGGATGGACCAGTATCTAGAAGGTACCTATAATATGTGTAAAACGAGGCAGGTATGGAGAGCGAATCGATAATGGTTGTCATTGTCAGTGGTCCATTCGCAACGCATGTCCTTTTGCATTATCCAATAATGACCCCTTGCAAAAATAGGTGTTGCAAAATAAGCACATTAGCTTCAGAGAAAATACATTTCTGCATCAGTATGTGTGATGCCTAAATTGTTTCAAACAAATCACGACCGGACTTATTTCCAAAATCCTGACTAATCCATTATCTGTCCCCCTGTAAAAACACGCTAATCCCTCCAGGGACTGGGTCCGCACGTGGTCTGCACGTGCTAGCGCGTGTTTTATCAACCACACCTCCCTCCCCCTCCCCTCTGCAGGGTCCCCGTCACCGGAAAACGGGGGGCGTGGTCGGACGTCCGGCGCGGTGGAGGGGGAGGGGGGTTGTACTCCGGAACCATAGGGTTTCGGTCAGCGTGGCCGGTGGAATACGGCCCCCGTGGGAGCCTGAATGGGTGACCAACCTGGTCAGCCAGTGTCTGGTTGTCCTTTATATCGGTGACAGGGGCGCAGTATCGAATTAGTGCCGGACCGGGTGGCCAAATTTATGGACAGAATAAAGGGTGGTGGCTGATTGCCGTTCTGCACATATATGACGGCAAATGCGCCGGGACAGCCGTTTGGATAATGAGCTCTGAGGCACGGCGACCGGACGGAGCAGAGCCAGCGAGGCTCTAGCTATTAAAAAATCGAATATTTTGGATCAGTCTAGAATATATTTGCATTCCGAGCTTCAAGACTCCTTTTGAATGAACTACCCAGTAAACATGACGACGTCGGCCCGACGTCGGGCCGAGGCTCGGCCCGACGTCGGCCCAACGTCGGTTCAACCTCGGCCCGACATCGGCTGGACGTCGGATATGCCCGCATGTTCCGACGTCCAGCCGAAGTGCAGCCGACGTCGGGCCGACGTCGGGCCGAGATCGTTTGCCGAGGATGACGAGATCGTTTGTCGTTGAACCGACGGGGCCGACGTCGGCATGTTTATTGGGACAACGCGCCAAAAATATCAACCGGCGGCGGGATTCGAGCCCCCCAGTCGCCGACGTCGGCATGTTTACTGGGACAACACGCCAAAAGCATCAGCCGGCGATGGGATTCGAACCCCGTGTCATATGAACGCGGGGTTAGTGCGCTAACCACTACACCACGCAGCCAGCTAGCGAATTTGGTTTGTTTTGTTGGGTTATGCCCTTTCGGTCTGACAAGACCATTTCAGAGCCGGAAGGATCATAGGATGGAGACATTGGTCTTCTTGGCGAGCACCCTGGGTCCAGTTCATATAGAGTCCCTGGTCCCATTGCTGTTACGTGACACTTATTGGAAAGGGCGACCCCACAATGGATTCATATAGCCACTCTTACACACCTGCACCAACGTTTCCCAAAGTGTCCCTTTGATAAGTGGCACTTCGGCAAAGTGACACTTGCCGACTGGCCTTTCTATATGAACTGGGCCCGGCCCTGGTGAGTTGCCGGGGCTGAGCCTGACCAAAGGATAGGCCGAGCAGCCCCCAAGCACTCACCGCACCCGGCTACCGGCGAGCTCGGCTTACGGGCAATCCCAAATGGGATAAAGTTTCCCGTCCCGTCCGGATCAGGGGGTTGCGGCGTGGAGGAAGATTTGAGTTTCCTGAGGATATTTTGAATACAGAAGCTCTTTATGAAACATGAAACATGAATTTTATATTATTTTAACGGTCAAAACAGCGGCCGATGTCGGTCCGACGTCGCCCCGATGTCGGCCCGACGTCGGCTGGACCTCAGCAATTGATCTCGGTCCGACGTCGGCCCGACGTCGGCTGGACCTCGGCTGGACGTCGGAACATGCGGGCATATCCGACATCCAGCCGACGTCGTGCCGAGGTTGGACCGACGTCGGACCGACGTCGGCATGCTGATGCCGAGTTGCCGACGTCACCCCGACGTCGGCCGACGTCGGGCCGACGTCGGCATGTTTACTGGGTAAGTACGAAAATGATTATTAATCCCTGCAAGTGCCAAATTTTTCTAGTCATCCTGGAACTATATGTATAGGGCATCCCTGGCTGTTTCATATTCCAAGAGCCAAACGCCACTCCATATACGCTATCGAACACAGATCTTGAATATGTTATGGCCTGATGTATGAGAGGTAATGGAAACGGTAACGAGCGATTGCCCTCCTGCTTTCCATTAGCAGCTTCTAGGCATTACCGATTTAGGTAGCGACGCTATTACGGTTATCATTAGCTATAGATAGAGGCAGAGACCCTCATATTTATGGAGGGGGAGAGGCGCCTTGTTTGTTCGCTGGATACATCTGATGTGATAATAGGTATTGGTACTGAAATCAGCCTACGTCCAACCGATAATTTCAAATTTTCACTTACTTTTTTAAGGCCTCGGGTTTTATTATAAAAATCGTTTTTGGCGATTAACCCGCGCCCTGGTGGGGTCTGTTTATAACGCGACCTGGTGGGGGGGGGGCTATTTTTTGCCCCCCCCCCTCGTGTCTCCGAAACTACTGGACGGATCCGCAAAATTCAAACGGCGTTCGAAAGGCCTGTCAAATTTGTCGAAGGAAACCAAATTTCATTGACCTCGGGGTCACCGATGACGTCACAGGTCAGGTCAAAGATGAAATGTTTCACCGTTCACGGGTCTTCTAGGGAATGCGCTATAACACCGAGGAAAACGCATTTTGTCGAGAATCAGCGGTAGGGCGTCAGTTGCCTAGTAGATATGTTGCTATTAGATGTCACTGGCAATACCAGGTCAGGTCACAGGTCAGGTCACCAAGGGTCACAGGTCAGGTCACATGAGCCCAACTTTACTAAGGTTGTGTGATACATGTTTTATGGCCAATTTTTCATTTCGAACTCAATGATGTTGGTTATAAGACTATCAGGTACGGCTTAGGTTACTTTCTGGTGGAGTTCAGGTCAAGGTCAGGTCAAGGTCAGGCCAAAAAAGGTCAAATTTTAAAGTTGATAGTTTTGCATAAAATGGGTATTGATTCGATGCAGCTCGTCACGGGGAGTCTAATGGTGGTCTTTGTTTTGCGCTACGGGGTCTAGAATTGCTAAAAATTGAGTTTGAAAATTTGACGTCATCAATTTTGAACAGTTTTTTCGCTATAACTTCGCCAAAAAAAGAGGTATCAATCTCAAATTTGGTATGTGGATGGAAGGCGGTAAGGACTATCACATATATTCCGGTTTTTGCGAAATTCTAACAACTTTTTTGGATTTTTCGATTATTATATCCAAAAAATCTATTTTTTGATTTTTGGGGGTCAAAATACAAAAATTTCAAAAATCCGAGATAGCAGTTTTGTAGCCCTGTCCAATCTACAGCTTTTATGTCTGTATCATTTTTCTGTATTTGCAAAGCTATAGGCCTGACAGCTCTTCCCGCGAAACCCTTTTTTGGGTCGAAAAACGGCAGAACATGACGTCACTCTGACGTCATTTCCGGCCAACCTATCAAAGCATTTGGAAAATTTTTTCGTCACAATGTGTGAAATTGATGTCCGGGAGGGTACTGAAAGTTTGGTGACGATCGGCGCAGCGGTTCTGGAGATATATCGAAAAGTCTGGAGGGGGGGGGGCAAAAAATAGCCCCCCCCCACCAGGTCGCGGGTTAAGCCAGCAGAGAGCAAATTGCGCAACTCTTTCAAAATCATGCTTTGAGCTCCTGATTGCGGCTCTAACTCGACACCGGAAGTCGTTCTGGGGAGGCCCGGAAGTTACCCAGTAGGGGTACCCATTTTTCCCGATTTTGGAAATTTGTGGGTGGGGGTGGTTTTTCCCATTATTTCGCGGCTTGTGATTCCAATGATGCCAAAAATATTGAAATCGAAGGTGGTTTAGGGGTCGCGAATAGAGATTGAAATTTGCGTATTTACCTAGAAATATGCCTATTTTACGCTGATAATAAATCACACTAAAGGCAAAGTTTTTGTTTTGAAAGTCGGGTTGAGGGGTCATTGAGCGCTCCTTTTTCATCCAGATCGATGTGCTCCATCACGTGGTTCCGGTTAAATGCTTTACTAGCGATTATTACGATGTCGATATTGTAACATTTGGTGAAACCGGGAATCCCGGCGACCAACAACAGGAGCAAACATCCCGGCCCGGGATGTTTTGCTCCTGTTGTTGGTATCATTCTGGTCAGCGTGTAATCATTTTTGATATCTTCTGCCTCTTGAAGGTCATGAGTTGTAATGGTGGCCTTTGATGACCTGTGACGTCAAATTAAAATGTGACCTTTCAGTTGCCACTCTCAGTTCATGACAGGCTATTTGTGTCCGTGCAAATAAGCTCAGGATACATCTCACAGATCATGGCTCCGAATGGACCTCAAATCATGTAATTAGAAAACGATCAAACCATTTTGACCGTATGCTTCCACAGGAAACGCAGTCCTGATCGCTCACGGCTACGATGTAATAGACCTCTGAGACAGAGTAGGGTAAATCTGGGTGTTCTACCCAAAAATATCAACTTCTAATCCGAAAACATAAACTTCAAAGCGTCGATTCTTTCCACGCCCACCAACCATGTACGTACTATTCCATTTCTTCAGTGGGGACAGATACACACCGTTCTTGTGGAAGAGTTTCCGATACAACTGCAGATCATTTACGAGTTCATATTCGACCACACGCGACTAGCCATGCGCTGATACGTGCATGGTTGATATGTGACGAAGACCTTTCACAGCTTCTTGCACAGATCACTTGTGATCTCAGGTACCTATTTGGCGTCTGAGTCTGAAGAACCTAATGTAGCAGGATATTTTCATCCTGCATGGGCCGACGTGGGCCGTATGGTGGTACATACCAGGACGCATCATATAAGAGAGTGTGCGTGCCAATGCCAGGAGTCAGTAAACGGTTCTGCCTCGGAGTTGGCTGAGCCGTCTAGACTTTGGCACCTTCCTAATTTTCAGCTTTAAGCAATGGCATTCGTCGACTTCAGTTCAGCATCAGCTGAGGGCTTGGACTGAGGCTGTAGAGTGCAGTGTGCAGTGTAAGGTCCGTTATCTTGCAAGGATACTGCTGGCAGCGGCCGTCACCAGGCACCATGGCTCCATAACATGATATCTGCACCCGTCTCAAGTCATCAGCTGGTATAGGAGTGGCACATGCCCAGAACTGGAGTCACGAGCAGTCGTGCACGCGTTCGGCCAGGCCAGTGCTGTCCGTCATCAGCAAAATTGCAAACATATTTCTTTCATAATGGGGTGAGGATGGAGTTTCGGTGTTACCGTCCTTGGTGTGCTTGGCCAGCTTCCTTTCCATATGCACAAACGCACATGCTGTGTGCGGGTTTGGGTGTTTGTGGGGCAGGGGCAAAGCTACACTCATACAGCAGCCACCCGACGGTGGTGTGAAGCTTGCGCCCCTCCCTCAGCTGTCTCTGCAACTCCGGGACTCGGGGAGTTCGGCTAGCGAATTGGCAAAGGTCATCAGACGTGCATACCGGCATAGCTGAGTGTTGCTTTTATGTCGGTATAGATATACAGATTACAGAAGCAATTGATAACTTGTTTATCTACTTCATGCCATATTTCCGTTAAAATACGGCATGCGAGTTGTATCGTCACATACCGTAACGGTTTTTAATGCCACTCAAACCCAGATTGTATCGATAGGTCAATGTTCATGTCCTGGGGATCGGTCATTGCCTTTGCTGAATGAGACGACTCATTGAAAATTAGGTGGTCCCAATGAGAAAGCTTCGATCGCTGATTTTGGCCCTCCTGACTACATAGCCATTCGTTCTAAGAGTTGCGGTCTTTAGCTACTAATGACGGTCTAAGCCAGAGTGAGTGTAAATGAGCATATGCTGTTCATTGACCAAAATGATATTTTTGGTGCTCTCTTTTACCGCTGCACGTCGAATATACAACTAAAGCAATGTTGCACGGTGTCTAACAGTCATTAATACCACTGCAACACATTGGCTTTGCATATTTATAGTCGTTCAAATAAAATCATTTTTCCACTAAAATTAAAACTCCAATGCAAGCTCGCGACCCATAAAAGTGGTCTAATATCATTATTTCTGTCACTGCTATAGATCCAGAACAGAGCAAATAATGATGAAATCGATCCCAACCTGTTGGCATGGTAACCTTGTCCCAACATAAAACAATGTTAATTTGGTCGATTTTCTGCTTAAAATTAACATGTTCATTTTGAATTCGTGACCCCCAAAAATCGTTTGGCTTCGTTATTTTTGGCACAGATGGAATCAGAATAGGCCAAATAATGGGAAAATTGACCCCAACCTGTTGGCATGGTAATCTTGTTTCAAAATTAAATAGCATTAATTTTGTCTATTTTTCGCTAAAATTGGCATTTTCATTTTGAATTCGCGACCCCTAGAAATCGTTTGATTTCGGTATTTTTGGCACAGGTGGAATCAGAATAGACCAAATAATGGGAAAATCCACCCCCACCTAAAATTTGGAAAATTGACCCAAAAATGGGTACCCCTATTACCCAGTTGTGTCCCCTGCCGCCGCGTGCTGCTGTTGAGGGGGGGGGACGGGGGGGGGGGGGTATGAATGGCCTATGACGGGCGAGTTCCATTCGAGAGAGCCCGGCGTCACCTGCCCCATCCCCCTCCCCTCCCTTCCCGGGCACAGCCCGCTCAATCTCAGTGAAACCCCTGGCCGAATCAATGTCCCGTAATGCATAATGCACGGATAATGCCTGGCCTAATGACAAAGCGCTAATGAGAACGAAACTGTCCCCCTCCCCGTGAGGAGGGAGGGGATGTCAACTGAACAAGTGGCCAAATAGAGGGTCCAGGTGTGTGCTCGTTAAAATGGCCCACCTGTTTCGTTGCGTGATAGATGAACTTAGCGAGGTGTAGGGTTGGAGTCGCGGCGGAGGCACTGTTTGCCAGTGACGTACCCAAGGGGGGGCCACGGGGGCCATGGCCCCCTCCTGAGCGCCGAAGGCGCTCAGGGGGCCCCTCAGGCCCCGGTATATATTTTTTCAAACACTGGATAAAACGTCTTTTACTAGGAAGAAAAAACGATATTAGTTTCATTTATGTGCCCCTGGTTACACGAGGGGCCCCTGATGACCCGATGGGCCCCTGCAGTCATCCGAGGGCCCCCGGTTTCCTGGGCCCCTGGTCGCCTAGGGGGCCCCTGGTAGCCGGGGCCTGGTCGCATGGGGGCCCCTGATTGCCTGGGGTCCCTGGTAGCCGGGGAGCCTGGTCGCATGGGGGCCTCTGGTCGCATGGGGCCCCTGATCGCCTGGGGCCCCTAGTCGCCAAGGGGGCCCCTGGTAGCGGGGGCCTGGTCGCATGGAGGCCCCTGGTTGCCTGGGACCCCTGAGGGCCACTGGTTGCCTGGGGCCCCTGGTCGTCTGGGCGGCCTGGGGGCCCCCGGGTGACCTAAGGGCCCCTTCGGAAGCAGGTGGCCCCCTCCTGGGCGAAATCCTGGGTACGTGCCTGCTGTTTGCTGATGAAGGGAGGGGATGGGACATTTCGCAGTTGAGTCCGTTCGGTTGTGATAGTGGCCCGAGAGTCTTTTAGGTGTAGGTAAAAACAGAAAATCATAGAGGCAGAGCTTGACTTGGGTCACACCTGCAGTTGTGTTGAAAACCTGTGGCGGTTTTGAGATGCATTTGACTGGGTAAACACGTAGCTTGCATTTTCATAGACTGCGTAGTACTTTCAAGTTGTTTCTGGGCACTGGTTAATGTTTATATTTCTACTCGCACTGGTTTCATGGCAGAAAGAATCCCCAGTCTAGGCTTGTAGTGCAGTGAAGTAGGTAGCTGACAATGCTAACCCATTTGTATCCTATGTCGAACACAAACGAAACATTGAAAATATTTATGTTTTGCGCGTCTCATTTTATAGCATTTACAATTGTTGCAATGTGTGGTATGCCCCACAAATCCGGTCAGTCTGTTTGCCGTTGCCGTGCTTTTGGGCGGCCATTTTGTTTCTGCGTCGATCGCGTCGTCGGCGCCGTCGCGGTCCGTCGTCGATAGTCGGCCGGGTCGGGCCGACGTGTGCCGCCGAGACGGCTGATCCAGGGCTTTTGGGTGGAATCGTACAGCAAAGCGAACAGCATGTTATATAGGTTTTCAGTTTTTATGTGCACGCTTTTTAGCGTTTCGACACAAATTAAAAGATGACCGCTTACTTCATTTCAAATTTGTAATGGTAATATTTTGCGTTTTGCAAATCGACGTCTCTAGGTTGTGAAATTTAAGTGCATTTACTCACTATAATTAAGAGCGATTAATCACACATGTGGATGTTTGTATATCATCCCATTAAAAATACAATGACGTCGGCTTTCTGCTTTACGAATTTCAACATTTCCTCCCAAATAGCTGGGGGGGGGGGGGGGGTGACTCATACCGAATAATCTAATTGCATTGTCTGACTGTATGACCCCACATCACGTGCACCGCTTATTTCCATTTTCCATATTCATATCCTTAGTCTGCTGCTGCCAGATGCGCTTTATTGGTCACTTCGCTTTATCATTGCTAATTGCCATAAACATCAGCAAAGTACTCCAACACCAAAACCGCACAGCATCGCTTTGCGTGGTATGTGTCATTCTAAAGTCAATATGGCACACTCGTATCACCAAACGTCAGCCCCTGTATATCGCACCCAATAAGTGGCAGGCGTCAGCACATATGGTAGCCCCGGATGACATATGGCAGCACCGGATGACGTGATAGCGCTGATGAAGCGGGTGCCGCTGCGGGCGGAAATCAATGCCCATTCATGCGGCGTGGGCACGTGCGAGAGAGAGGAGATACGGGGCTGGGGCTGACAAGACTGGAAGAGGGGACCGCGGCACCTTACAGGGGACAGAGAGCGACGGCTGGGCGATGAAAGACGTGACTGGGGATCAGTGTGGGTCCGGCGTTCGGAGATTGAGCTGGAGGGGCGATCGAACGCTGATGATGGTGATTGGTTTGATGGTGCGATTAAAGGATGGCGGAACGTGATCGGAACGCCAATTTTACGGGATTAGTGTGAAATGAGGGACAGGACGGGTGTGAAATTACGAGTTTAACGGATGTTAAAGGGGGAGGGCTGAAGCAAATATGGGAGTGTGACTTGAAGTAAATGCTATGAACGTATTTACAAACAGTATCCACTGCGGATTGAATTAAATTGTCCCTTCCATCGCCATTCTATCTGCCCACTTCCTTCGGCTAATTTCGTTCCGGGATTTCCAATTTTCTCTTTTGATCCCACGGATTGCCAACCACTGCCCCGTCCTGATCTCTTTGATGTCAGGGGCAGACATTTGCCGATAGCCGCTGCTCCCGGCCAATAGTCAGGGCGGATCCCTCTGTCACACTGCCTTATCCATTCCGTCCCGTCGGTTTATCCCGTGTCTCCGTGATGTCCTGGGAGGTCGCTGGGCCCTGATGGAACCTGGGCGGTACCTCGATGGGACAGTGATGCCCGCCTCTTTACATGCCGGGGCTGGCTACCGTATGGGTCGGAGTACCGGGACAGGAGGTTTGAGAGTGGCCAGAGCTGGTTCAGGATTCAGGAGAGAATGGCGATGGTCTGATGACAGTTGAAGGACAGGTGAGAGTGAATAAAGGTGAAAAGAATGGTGAAGTGGGGATGGCAGTTCAGATCAAGTGAACATAAAGTTAATAAGAGGAAAAGTGGACGCAAGTGGAGAACGGTTATCTTCTCTTGCCAGCTGATCGATACATCTGGCATTCTGTGGCTGCAGTATGCACTCATTCTGACACTTCTCTAAGGACAGAAATAGAATGCGTTAAGGACAGATGGCCTGTCTCCCGTGGACTGAAGACTCCGTTCTATGGCTCGTATTCCCCAGATACCCAGCACCACTGGTGCTCCGGAAGCACCAACACCCAGCACCACCGCTGATGCACCCCATCCCGCCCGGCCAGCACGTGTCTTATCACCCCGGCCACCACTGATGGCCTCGGACGATTGGCCTGCATCCGGTCCGCCGGCTCAGGCACCGGAAACCGACTGTGTGATAGACCCGGGGCTGAGAGACAGCTGCAGAGCAGGCCGATATGAGACAGACTTCTAGTGGATCGCAATGATGTCACTGTTCTCGCTGCTGATAACATAACTGGGTGATGGTATGATCAAGAGCAGTGGCCAGAAGACTGAGTAAATAGGCCTGTAGGTGGAATACTAAGCGCTCAAAAGAGTTTCATAAACATACACAGTACTAGATGAACAGGACTTTTCTCGTTGTCTTGTCTAGATTTGTACCGTCTCGTTCCGTCTCGTCTCCTCCCTGCCTCTCTCCTCTTATCTGCCCCTCCCTCTCTCTCTCTCCCTTTCACGCTCTGTCGCTCTTCGATCAATCGGAAATCAGCACCATACACAGCTCAGCACATATCTCACCCTCCTCCCGCTCATTCTCACGCTCCCAGGGACCGCTCTATCAGTGCCGTATGCAATCCTCCCCTTCCCCCTCCCTCCCTCACCGGTTCCCCGACCCCACCCTCTCCTGATTATTGCCAATCGAGGGCGGAACCCATGCAGGAAGCCGCCAAAGTTCCGGTGTCGCTGTGAGGGTGGTGGTTTGTCGGGGTTAGAGTAGAGTTAGAGTGCCGTGGTTAGAGTAGTGTAGGTGTCAGTGTCTGTGTGTAACTTGCTGTGTGTAATTGTCATGCTAACATTAGCTGTAGGTATGGTGTCACTGTCAGTTCCAGAATGTTTTATGGAGATTTTTTTTTCAATCTGTGGTGGCGTAACTGTTGGCTAACAATATTTATATGGGCTATGAAGCTAACCGTAGTTTGCATTGTTTTAAGTCTTCACTGTAAATACTCTTCGCGTGTCCGCTGAAATTTCATTCCCAGTCTCCCCTTCCCTTTGTCTAGATCTTCTCGTAACTCTGCCTTTTTCATTACTGTTGGATAAACAGCACAGTCTTAATGTTTCATTAACCCGGGTGCGCCCTTTCTCTGGGGGCGAATTTCAGTGGCGCTATTTCTGTCCGGGGACTACGACACTGAGCCGTCGGAAATTAACGTCCTGTGCCGCCTTCCCGTCTCCTCCCTCCGAGCTCTATTCACGGGCTGTCGAGCAGCACCCTGGAGACGGCTCCGCACACAATGGCATCTCGGAAACCTTAGAAAACCCACCGATCTCGTGAGGTCAGGCCTCCGCTATTTCTTTCGAACGCGTCACGCATTTCGTCCAAATCGGCGGCTGGGTCGGAATAGCGTCACGTGACTGCGGCGGAGCCCGGGCGGTGGGCTGTAGTTTATTACCACGTGACCTGGGGCGACGTGGGCGCGTGTGTGGTCCCGAGACCTCCAGCAGAGAGAACAGGCGCACGACGCACCGCCTGAGGTCGAGGACCGGGTAAAACGGGGGTAACCCATGCGCACGATGTAGAGGGAAGGAATTGACTTGGAAAATGCTGATTTTTTTTTGGTGTAATGACGTTTTATCTTAATGCAAAAGGTAGAATTAGAAGCGTTTAGTGGATTATATGTCAGTAACGTATACGTATCTAAACAAATTATTGTGCACTTTAAAAAGTGATAGAAAACTCAGATGTCTCAAAGAATAAAAAAACATTTTGCATCTAAAGGCCTGGCATTTTGCAAAAAAAAAGAGATAAGATAAAATGATGCATGTATGTACAATGTGCATTGTACATCTTAATTATGTCACGATGATCATGGTGCCATCGGTGCATTTTACGGGCACCTGCATAAGTCAGAAGATTAAAAGGAAACCAATTTCATCAGCTAGCATAATCTTATTTAGTGTCCACATTTCCATTCGGTTGGAATGTTGGAATTCCAGAGCCAAGACGTTGCGAATTGTAATGGAAATAATTATATTCTTGCTCCCTTTTCGAAATGTATTTATCTCCCAAATCCTGGGATCAGTGAGTGGAACGAAACTTTAAACAATGCCAGCCCCTGGGCATGGCTGTCAAACAATTAAATCCTGGCCCTCCGCCATTAAAACTGAAACAGATAATTGCTTAAACTTTCCGAGACAAGGGGCCGGGGGAAATGTCCCGGCTTGGAAACAATAAATTCCTGAGACACAGATGGCGTCTATTGATTCTATTTCGCAAACATCAAAGAGGGGAGACCGGCAGCAAAGTGAAATGGTGGCGAAAAGGAGAATGGTGCCTAGTGTTTGAAGCTGCTTGTGGTGAAGATGCATATCTGTCCGTGCTCATTTTACTTTCGTTTGCAATAATATCTGGTTAGATGCGCGTGCACAAGTCATTCATAAAAAAAATTGTGCAATCAAACACCAATCAGAGCCTACAACTAGTACGTACACCCACACCAATTCTTAAAGTCACACTATTCGAGATTAATATATCGTAGGAGTATATCGTATCATTCGTTTTATCAGACACCTAGTGAGAGTCTCTCCCTGCGGTTTCTCCGGTTTTGCCGGTGACCCGTCGGCTACCTCCTGTAGCGCGGTGCGCCGCTAGGGTAATAGAGCCATCGTGGGCGGCCGGCCAGCCGACGTTTGACCCACCAGCCACCCCAGGTGACCCCTGCGGGACGTCTTGTGACCCTTGATGACCCATAGCGGACCCTTGATGACCCCTGTGGATCCCTGATGGCCCAAGCGAACTCCCTGGTGTCGTTCTTATCACTTGGGCTAGCACAGAGACCTGTCAGCTTCCCTACAAAGCTGGACCCAGTGGGATTGTATTGGGGTAGCTCGGCGCACGGAGGCTTTATTATGGTCCAGCCTTATGAGCCGCATGGCGCGAGCATAGCTCTGCCTAAACAGGGGCTGGGAATGGTTTGACTGAAGGCATTCAGTGACCTTTTATACGTTGGCGAAAATGTGAAGGCTGGAATGGCATTCAGTGGCGCTTTTGAGCGTCGCTGACGGCCTAGGTGTTAATTGTGTTCATTGGTTCCATTCAAATGTCAGTCATACGATGACAAAGACCGGTTTAGGAACGTAGTTTTGATATATCGGCATTCAGGCGCCAGACTCGCCGCGGGGAATTACTATAGTGGTGCATAATACGTCACCAAGCTGGATCGACGCATATGTATTGATTACGACATCCAGAGGTATGACACCCAATGTTGAAAGATCAATTTTAAAATGTGTTCAATGCTCAGTAACCGCAGGTTGTTTGAAAAGACAAACACTATTCGTTAGAATTGTGTTTTTCTATTGAAAAACAACCGGAGCGGTCCGTCTCCGGGCTATGTTTTGCAAGTCTGGCCGCGAATCGAGACATTTTGGGTGGGGCCTAAACTAATCGCTCAATCTTGGTAAAAAGTTCAGGGTATGGGCTCCCGGAGGCGATCTACCTGATGGCACCGGTCGCTACTCGCTAAAAAGTCTTTTGCGCGTGGCACGTGCGATTCCATTTTCCCCATGTTAAGTCAATGGGGTTTTGGACACTTTTTGCGCGATCGCCAATAGCGGAAAAACGAGCCAAGGAAGAGGTGGTTTTCTTCCCAGCATTTTATGGCAAACACGTTCAGGTACACGCCCGTGTGCACCGTATACCCGCCAGAATCTCGTGGCACGTGGCACGTGCGATTCCATTTTCCCCATGTTAAGTCAACGGGAGTTCGGACACTTTTTGCGCGATCGCGAATGGCGGGAAAACGAGCCAAGGAAGAGGTGGTTTTCTTCCCAGCATTTTATGGCAAACACGTTCAGGTACACGCCCGTGTGCGCCGTATACCCGCCAGAATCTCGCAACACCTCTATGCACAAGGTCAAAGTCATAGGCGCGGGAGCCGGGGGGGCAGTGGGGGCAGCTTGCCCCCCCAACTCTGGGGCCGTGGGGGCGGTGCCCCCACAGCTTTGAGACGGAATATCACACTTTTTTGCAAATGTTTTCTTTTTTTGTTGAAAAAGCCGAGGGGTGAAAAATAAGTGGCCTAAAACCGGTGAGAAAACTAGATTTGGGGGTACCCTAGGTTGATCTCTATTATGGTGTGCCCCCCCAGTCGGAAAGTAGTTCCCGCGCCCCTGGTCAAAGTTGGAATTTTGCTGTGTCCCATGTTAAGTCAATGGACGGCGATGCCGAGCCTATGCAGAGACATTTTCTTTCGTTCATTGTACAAAATTTTAGAGATAGAATTTGCCCAAACTCTTATGTCTTGTAGAGGAAAGAGCGTAGTACATGCTGGTATGCTTCGTTAAGCTGGCAGAAATCGTTTTTTCTAATAAAGTTCGTTTGAAAATGAAAATTTTTAACATGGAAAGTCAATGGGAGCGTCTTTATTCATCTATAACTTTTATCTTTAGTAAGATATATAGGTGAAAAGTTAATATAATATACAACTTTTGATGCTCTTTCCACTGATGCATAGAACGTCACTGCACGATGTGCCGTTTTTAAGAAAAGCTGTAAAAAATCAGGGCTCGACTGTGACTTGAACCCAACCACATTAGAGTATACGAACAGGTGACGGGGATACCTCCCGTGTGCGGATGCCGCCTTGGGGGCGCCTTGCAAAGCTTCTATCTCCACAACTGCTTGACCGATTCACTCACGGTCTTTTGTGTGGGATAGCTTCTTCCTTTCTTACACGTAGTGTGCTATTCTCGATGCGTATGGGTGACCCCTAATGCACGTGCCACGTGCAAAACGGAGAGAAGTCAGTTCAGTAACAAGTCTAATAACTTTGTAGTTAGTTTGCCGATTGCGCCGATACTTGGCATGAATGTAGGCACCCGCCGCGCAATGCATTTCCATGTGTTACGGTTGGGGTGCCGCTGCACGTGCGCACGGGCAGGGTGACGCTTCCAGCTCTCGAGAACGGCTGGGCCGATTGTGATCAAAGTTGGCACACCGTTAGGGCTTGGCGAGTAGGGTGCCGTGCACAAGTCAGATGGGACCCAGTTTGCACGTGCGCACGTTCAGGGCGACGCTTCCAGATCTCAAGAACGGCTGGACCGACTGTGCTCAAATTTGGCATACCACTAGAGACTGGTTAGTAGGGTGCCGTGCACAAGTCAGTAAGTATGTATTTTCATGTGCCGCGGTTGGGGTGCAGCTGCACGTGCGCACGTGTAGGGGTCGTTTCCCGATCTTGGAAACGGCTGGGCCGAATGCGATTAAATTTGGTACACCGCTAGAGACCGGCGAATAGAGTGCCGTGCACAAGTCAGTTGGGACCCAGCTTGCACGTGCGCACGTGCAGGGTGCCGCTTCAAGATCTCGAAAACGGCCGGGCCGATTGCACCCAAATTTTGCACACCGCTATAGACCGGCGAATAGGGTGCCGTGCACGTCAGTCCGTAGCACACCGACTCCGGTCTGCACGTGCGAGGCTCATCCTCTCGTTTGGCGGCGGGCGTTTTTGCTGCGTTTACAAAGGTGCTTGCTCAAACAACCTGCGGTCCCGCGATGCGGAGCCCGGCATCGCAGATGCCGGGCTATTCCCGTTTGCGTGGCTGCATAATTGGGAAAATATTAAAAGATCATTTTCACTCACTGACTGGTTTCGCTCACTTGAAAGATACGATTGAAACCGCCATTGCAGGTACCATTACTTTTTCGGTCACGGCTCTATACACAAATTCAGCTCTAGTCGGGTGTTTAGGCTCTTGTTCATTACTCTGTGGTCGTTTTACGATAAGAGTCGGAAAAGAGGTAACTGTCACGTAACAAGTTACCTTCGCCTCGTGACCTGACCATCCGAAGCGATCTCAAGACCTTTCACAGGCTGGAAAAGAGGTGATGCTGTTGTTGAGCAAGACCAATTTCAAATGCATTTTCATTCTTAGTTTTTCTCTGGCATTTGCATTCAAACATTTCTTGAGACAACGAAACGACGCACAAGGAAGAGTCTTTACCTCAAAATCGTAGATTTTCCCTCGATTCGTAGTTAGATTCCTGAAGATGACAATCACAATGGCGATAAAACGCTGGAAGAATGTCGCCGTTTGTCATTCCTCAAAGAAGACACGCATTGCGTTTTCCTCCCCCGACCACCCATGTATGCTCAGCTACCCACAGGGAGGGCATGCGACTGCTTTTAGAGCCCGTTATTTTAGACCGACGGAAAGTGCCACGTTTTACACCCCACTGGTTAATCGTTGTGCGCCATTTAACCATATGGGAGTTTAATGATCTAAATGTGCCCCCAAGTCGGCGGGGAACGGTGGAGCCCTTCAGGGGATGCAGTGGACTTGAATGCAGCACGGGTAGCGTTCTGAGCCGGATTGAGGATTTCGGAGAAGACATTGTTACTTATATGAGACAGGGTGTCCGTTTCTGTTACATGGAATTTGGATTGTATGCGATTTTACGCTTTTACGAGTTCAATTCCTACTGGGTCTTTGATACGAGTTCTTATATCCTCAACATTATGAGCTATGATGAGAAAGAATGCATCTATTCGATGAAAAAATATAAAAATAAAAATTGTTTTAATGGTAACAATATAACATAGAAAAAGTTGTTTTTAAAGCAAATTTGTATTCTCTAAGCTTTAGTTTTCGCCACCACTCATACATAAATAGCTTTCAGGGGTTTAACGTTAGAGCAGTGACCCTGACATGTTGAAAACCCGGGCCGGGTGGACTTCCTTTCCAGACTCGGCACAGCTCACGGATGGCCGACGGAGCCGAACGTTCCTGGGACAGAAACCGCGCAGCCGTGAAGGGATTTCCTCCTCAGCGCGGTTTCCCTTCACGGATGACGTGGCACCCGCGCTGCATTTCTCCTCGACGAATGTGGCTGTATAAACTATAGGACGTGGACGCCTGGTACCTATGTGTTTATTATTCAACTAGGGTTTTAATTTGTAAAGATGCTTAGCATTATAAAGAACAGCATTATTACGATAATTAACTATTTCACTTGCATTCGTTAATTCATGCGTTGACTTAAAGTCGTCGACTCAATGCAATGATCATTGTTGTTAAACGACTCAGCAATTAGCATATCTTTTTCACTAGAAAACAGATGAAAAGACGAAATGTGCGGTGAATATTCAAGCCTTTTTGAGAGGAAACATTTATCATAAGGCTTCATTGGCCAGACGGCTTTCAGCTTTGTTAGTGAGGTGATGAATAATCAAAATTCAAATGGCCTGGAAAAGGTTAACAGTCCCCTAAGACTGGTACATCAGAAGACTTCAAAGTTCGATCACAGCCTGGTTGTTTTCCCAAAGCCATCTAACTCATTTCTACCTGACGCGTGCCTTCACTTCTTACCCTTCCGCACGCGCGCGAGCCGCAGGGGCAAAAAACTCTTCCCTCCAACTTCGTATGCATATCCCGGCGGCGGACCGGGGTGATCGAAACCGTGTTCAGCGCTAACAAGACACGGTAAATCATCGCGCTCCACGGGTGCTGATTGGTGGAGGCAGCTGCGGCAGCCGCATCAGCTCGTTAACCGATCAGAACGACGGACGCACGCTGCCGGAACGGGTTTGGTGAGCGATTTATTAACTGGAAACGAGATGGTGTCTGCGGGAGATGAGGAAAAGAGCTGACAATAGAAATAAAGAACGTTTCGTGAAGAAAATATGAAGCTCTTATTTATACTTTTGAGCTCATTCCAAGCGATAGGTAAATACAGTTTTAGGATCACATTGAACAATCGCAGACTTTTTGTCATTGTTGAAAACTCCTTTGGGTTTCATGTTGAAACTTGAAAGCCTCGACAAAGTTTTTTCTTTACTAAAGGCATGACACCTCACTCGTAACTGAATCAAATCAACTTCCTGTATTTTCATATCCCGCTTATCTACAGCACAACTCATCGTCCCACCCTAGTCCTAATCCCAGCCGACTCTTTTACGGCCATGATCCTTGATTGCGGCACAGGGATCGACATTGTGACCAGATACTGTAAAAGGGGATTCGTCTATCAGACAGTTTTCACATTGCCACGGCCTTATCACGGCTTATAACCGAGCTGCAGACTTCGTGAGAGGTGTATCGCGCAGTCCGACGGACGGCCCCTCCTCCTCCCCCTCCCCCTCCAGACCGATCAATATACCCTCCGGCGCCGGGAGGGGGCGGGTCCAGTCGAGACAACATGGCCGACCGACCTCCCCCCCCCGCCCTCAACCCCACCCCACCCGCCGGCGACGAAGACGGCGGTCGCGGGGCGAGGTGGCGACTTGGGGTAGATGAGAGGGAGCATATTGAAGGACAGACGTGGAAGAAAGTGGCAACTAGTCAAAGAAAATGTAAAGGAAGCCAACATTTTGTAATTTGTGTCGATTATATTTTGCCACTTGCACCAAAACGGATGGAATTTCTAGGAGCACGCATAATCTTAAATTTGAATTGTCTTATATGAATGCATTAAATCTTAAATTGCTCCGCAACTGTAAGTCATCAAAAAGTGGTTCCCAAGAAGCACACTTGTATCAGTATGCTGCAGAATTCAATCTGCGTTCGCAGCGGCTGACTCGTTTCACATTACTACAGGAGCCATTCACTTCGAAGGTCGTCTACTCATCCGATCATGTGATGTTCCTCTGAAGCTTCCGACACTACTGGGCGCTTATTACTGAAATTAACCCCCGTTAAAAGCTTTCTCTCAGACGGAGCTGCAAGGTGATGTTGCATGTGCGAAATTTCACGGATGATGCGATGGGGTTGTAGTGATCCGAACACAACGTATCCGTTTGGACGCGTGAGGCTATATCGGTGACAGCAGTCATGTGTGACTCGAGCCATGCCTTCACTAGCCATACGATGCAATGGGGACACCATGATTTCGCCAGTTCAGTTCAGTAGAAATATTTGTATGTGCGTTCCATTCCAAACGATTTAACTGTGTTCCTGGCCTATGTGTTCATCCGATGGGCAATGATAAACCCAGCTCGCAATTGGAGCTTATAAGCATGGCATGTCGTCCCGCTTTTCCTTACAGTTCTGCACGCTATAGGTAGCGGCGCCGAAATTCGGTCGCTCCTCGGCACGTCCTCAATCCTGACCAGTCACTTCAATCCTGTGTCCTGTCGACCAGAGTCAATCTGAATCTCAATCAGCATCTCCTCTAGCGGCTTACGGACAACCGCAAACACCTGAACGCTCGAACAACAGGCCGAACAAATATTATCTCGATAAACGTGCGCTCGTGGCTGTGACATGTCGCCATAGCCTCGAGTTTCGATTGTCCCTCGACACAACTGAGAGGCGAACTTGGCGCGGTGGTGACTTTTCTGGCGCTGTCTGCTTATTATCATCACTACTGCAGTTGACAGGGCTATAATTGCGATTTTATGCGCGCCGCACAGGGGGAGATGGAGACATTTGCATAGGAGTAATTAATTATCGTCGAAATTCTGCCTGGCTGTCTATGTCAGGCTGATGTCCGCGCGTGCGAGACACGTCATCAGTGGTGAGGCACGGGAGGTTTGTTTATTTCAGCGTCTCTGGTCGTTATGACGTTCTGTAAATAAGCTAAACTGACGCTGGTGTATATGCAGAAAAGCACCGACTTCGGCCTTCGCTGGCGTTAGAGTGTATCCGCGTGGCCACGTGCTATTTGAGGAATAACAGCTAAGCACACTGCTGGAGTACATTTGTTTGTCGCCTGCAGATGCGACGCGTTATTATTTTAGGGTTGGAGTCACGTTGGAGTAAGTAATTATCTACATACTAATGATTTTCAGAATTTAATGAGAGGTTTCAATCAGTTGAAAGCCTTTACAAATTATGAATTAGCCTCATCCCACGCTTTGTGTGAGTTGCAGCGCCTTGCAGAAACAGCACACAAAAAAAAGATTCGCACAACGACACCCGTGTTCGGCAATTCTGCAAACTCCTCAATGCACATTGCACGGCTACCCTGACAGCGAAATCAGCGATCTCGGTCCGTCGCCGCGCACATTTTTGTCCCGCCGTTCGGTGGCTCCCACGGTGGCTAATTTTTTCCCAGCTCACCGCAGAGTCGTTCCCACGGTGTCATCTGCTGACCGGAGGCGCGAGGAAGAGTGGACGGGCGACTCCCGTGACCCCCCCCCCCCCTCCCCCCCCGCGGTCTGCAGGCGCCCTGCACCAGGCGCCCGTGACGTCACAGGTCACGTGACCGCGCCCGTCACAGGAAGGATGGGCCGCGGAAAACGAGGTTTTCCGCTCCGTTCAGCGCCTTTTTCACACACTGGTAATTGTTTCGAGCTGAATTATTCCTGGTTTAAGCCGTCTGTAATATCTTTATAGCATTATTATATCTATTTTCCTAACCCTAGCTCACGAAGGAGTGCAGAAGCGCAAGACCAAACTTTGTGATACCGAGTCCCAGATTGGAGAATGGCGAACCAGGCATTGCATTGGCTGCTTCTCTCAGTCTCGACAAAAGAAATTACCGGCTCATGCCTGACATAGGCCTCCGATCGAGCTGACCAAGCCGTCCAGTCAAGGTCTCTCGGTGGTGCAGGTTCATTCATAGGTGCCTGTTGGTGCACGTCTTCCGCGCCCTGTGTACCGATCAGGGGAGAGCTCGGCTTTATAAATAGACGAGGCGCAACTGCTGAGCCCTGTGGTAACCTCCCTTTGCGCTGCTGCCCCGAGGAGGTGTAAATTTAGCAGAATCAGCCCGGGTACCAGCTGGCAGCTGCCCTCGAAACTTCCGACTTTCACGTAAAATAAAAGCTATCAGAAAAAGCATCTAGACTTGGGGAATTTAATAAACATTTGGTGTAGTAGGATGGTCAGAAACTGGATTATCACTGGCTTAGGCTCAGAAAAAAAGAACCGATAGACCTTTGTTGTGCGCCGTGGCGGGCAGCAGAATACACCTGAGTCTGACCCACTGAGCCGCCATTTTGTAAGCGGCCGGCTGACTTCTCTCACAGCCAAGGTCAGCCCGGCTTTTTGGCGGATTTGAGACAAAATGCAGCCCAAATTTATCTCAAAGCACGCCCTATCGATAGCGCAGTGTTTGGTAGTGCAGCTGAGCCGTTTCTCACCTGTTTTTGTTCGTAATATCCTGAGTTGTCTCGGAGTTTTACACCGAACACTGCCGCTCACTGTCGATCGCCTGTGAGACGTCACCGCAACATCCGGGAACTTGGCTCCTCGTCACACTGCCTCGGGGCGTGAAATGTTCACCAGCACACACCACTCACTGAGAGCAGCCAAAACCACTGCAGAAATCACCACACTGAAATATCCACCCAACTCGGGGTGTTGACTTTGTGGGAGAGATGTGAGTGAGGGCAGAATCGCTGAAATTCGACCGCCGGGGGCTGTCAGTCGTGGTGGTGCTCTTATCGAGGCGGAGGGACTGCCTCAGCTGCTGCTGTCGTTGCTGCAGGAGTCTCGATGACTCAGTCACAGACACAGTATCTGTCTCTGTACCGGGGCAGAGTTCACACCAATCCGTTCGGTACCACAGCCGTCCATTCACCACGGACCCAATCACCAGACTGCGGCCAACAATTGGTGAGCTCGTGCAGACCAGGATCACTTTTTACGTTTTTACCTCTCGCAAAGCTGGGTGACTTTATTCTCACGCCTATTTTCTGCCAGATGTAAAGACCGTTCCAAAAATCACAGGTCGTCTCAAATGTCTCCAACACTGGGCGAATTGCACTGAGACTAACCAGAAGTCACAACTGCGTGCTCAAGATATCTGGAGCACGTACAAAATTGTCCATAAGGTCCCGATCAATAGCAGATCAGATATCAATCCAACTTGATCACAAAATATGTAGAGGCGTATCCCGAGTTATATCCAACTTGATTTCACCAAATTTGCCCGTTCTTGCTGTCCAGAACACCGAATTAGGTATCCGAGCTTGATAGACGTCTCTCCGTTCTCAGATGCTGCTCAGCCGGCCCTCGCCTGGATCTCGGACCGGCTCGAACCGTGCTCGAGCCGTGCTCGGGATGTGGACAGTACGTCGGATGGAATGGTTCTGCGCCGGTCGGCCCACGGCCGGACGCGCCGCCGCCGAGCGGTCGGACGGCCGGTCGGTCGGTCGGCTCGGTCGGTCGGACGGTCGCTCCGGTTGGCTGCTGGAGCTGAAACCACCGCTGCCGACGGCACCGCCCCCGCCGCCGCCGCCGCTGCCGCCGTCCTCACAGTGTCGGCAGACTGTCACCCCAACTCACTGCTCGTCACTTGTCACCTCACAGTGCTGACAGACAGAGTGTCAATCAACGGCATGGTGAAGCCGGTATTTGAGCCGCGAATAGCAATATTTTGGTGTGTTTGTTTTTGCCGTTACCTTCTCTAGCGAGTAAGACCGCTCAGTATTACAATAAATCTTTTCCTGCCCACAGGGACGATAAACAAGTACGGAGAATTTTATCATTTTTTAAATACATCTCTATCAGTTCCAAATATCGATCTGAGGTCGCCCTTTTATCGACCGCGCGAATGCACCTTTCTATGGGACGCGAGCGTGTAGGGCTTCGGACCGAAGGGGTCGTCCAACCCTCCCCTGCACCACCTGTTCGTATAATTACTGGTAGTGCACCTGTGAACCAGGTGGCTCGACAGGCAGACACCACCCGAGCCTCATCAGACGGTATCAGATCGGTGGGTTTGCTCAGCTGGTATGGGCTATGAATGTTTCATGTTATTCTGGATAGGAATCTGTGGATTTAGGTAATTTGTGCTTATTGCATGTTATTGGATTAATTTTGATGGTTGCATGGTCAATGCAACTGCTAATGTTTCTGTTTTTTTTTTACCCAGTTCATCCATAAGTCATTTTGCGAATGTGCTTGCAAACCGGAGAACGATAGTGCCAAACCAGAGCTGATCGGACTTGGTCGTACGCAGCGCAGTTGTAATACCTATGTAGCTAGGTCTACCGCGTAATCTTAACAATTAATTATCTGAACTGTTATGAAGTGGGCCTAAATCTTACCAAGGTATTTTATAACAAAACAATTAGTAAAGCTATGTATAGCATGTTGTTGACAAGCCTGTAGATTCGTCATCCTAAGTCAAGTGACTGGCGGATCCAGCAATTTTCAAAGGATGGGGACAAAACCGGACACCTTTTGGGTGCTTCATAATGGTTTCCGGGATGTCGACACCGATTACTCCCTCGCCCTAAAAGAAAAAAAAAATCCGGTGTAAGTTTAATCATCGCCAGGGCAATTGTCCGATCATAACATTCCAAAGACATTCATTCGAAATTCAGCATTCGCAAGGGCGAAAAAAAAAATGAGCAAATTACTTTTGCCAGGTCAAAGGTCAGTTCTCCGAAGGTCTACATGGACTGACTGTTTCCTTTTACCTATGCTTTTCCATTTTCTTATGAGACATTAATCTATTTAGGTACTTACCTATCACCAACACTTGATTGATTGGCACCCAAGAGCTTTAGGTGGACTAATTGGGATTGGAAATGATGTTTTGTTGACTTTTCTTGGATGCATGTCTGCCGTCTTTTGTGAATTGCGGTCTAGAGGAGATTTTAAGGGGGAAAATCTATTTGGAGAGGGGCGGGGGGCAGAGCACGTTTTGGCCGCCCCCCCCCAGTCCTGACTTCAGTCCGGCCCCCCTTAACCCGCGACCTGGTGGGGGGGGGGCTATTTTTTGCCCCCCCCCCTCCAGACTTTTCGATACAGGGTGTCTGGAAATTTATTGCGCACTCTTCTAGTCCACTTTACAAGGAAACAAAACATGCATGGGTCATGGTTTATTTACCGATATACCCTCCACCCAATCGCACACACTCCCTCATACGGTCGGGCATGCCACACACAGGTTATACAGTGTCTCTGCACTAATGATGAGCCACGCTCGCTGGAGGTTCCTGATATGCGCCTGCTCGGTGGTAGCCGGCTCCATCATGTCGAGCTCGCTCTGCACGATAGCCCGCAAGTTCTCGATGGGAGACAGGTCAGGGCTGTTGCCCAGCCATACACCCTTGTCCCAAAGCCCTGGGAGGTTGTCCCAGCACCACCGTAGAGTGCTGGCGTCGTGATGAGCTGAAGCACCGTCTTGCTGGAAGATCGCCTCGGACATATTCGGGAGCAGCTCGACCTGTGTTGACGCCCCCGTCTGCCTCTTCCGCTTATCGTGGACGCTGCAGACTTCTTCAGAACTCTTTCACGTAGTACTGGGCCGTCACGGCCTGATCGCGGGGGACGATGTGGAGCTCTGACAGGCCCTAATGACTCGGCATGGCTCAGACCATGATTTTCAGCGGCTGCTTGACCGTGTCGATGGCAGGCACTTCAGCACTGCTGTGCGCCCAGACGCGCTCGTTCTGGCGATTCAGCGGGTGCATGATCTCGATCACACACTCATTGCTGAACAAGACGCGCCGCCAGTCCTGAATGGTCCAGTTCTTCTGCTCCCGGGCAAATACCAGACGCTTCCGCTTCTGGGCTTCGGCCAGTTTTGGCTGCCGGCGCAGATTGAGCAGTTTGAGACCCAGGCACTTGGCCATATAGTTGTGAGCAGTGGTCTTCGACACCGCTTGACCCTTCTCAGTCAGCTTTTTGGCCAGTTTCTCCGTCAGTCTTTTGGCGTCTTTTCAGCACGGCCTTAGCGAGCACGATTTTGGCCACTCTGCTCAGCACAGTTTTTCTCCCACGGCCCTTGCGATTCTCCAGTGCTGCACCCCTGCGGTCGAGAACCAGTCAGTAATGAAGGATCAGGCGAGATACATCCACTTGTCGGGCAACATCGCCTACCGTCATCCCGGCTTCAACCATCCCAACCGCGCGGTGGCGCGTCGTCAAAGTGTGCTCCATCACCATTCTCGATATGGGGTCCGCGCGCGAAGACTACCTCTCGGAAAGCGACCTGTGGCCACTCACTGCGGCTGGGGTCAGGTCACCTGCTGGATCACGTGATCACCTGACACGCTGGGGTGCCCGAGGGCGGGGTCGCGAACCTCCCTAACCGGTTTGGCGGGAGCACGTGCGAGATACGTAAATACAAACAGTGTGCAATCAATTTCCGGACACCCTGTATATCTCCAGAACCGCTGCGCCGTTCGTCACCAAACTTTCAGTACCCTCCCGGACATCAATTTTACATGTGGTGACCAAAAATTTTTCCAAAGGCTATGATAGGTTGGCCGGAAATGACGTCAGAGTGACGTCATGTTCTGCCGTTTTCGACCCAAAAAAGGGTTTCGCGGGAAGAGCTGTCAGGCCTATAGCTTTGCAAATACAGAAAAATGATAAGGACATAAAAGCTGTAGAATTGACAGGGCTTCAAAACTAGTATCTCGGATTTTTGAAATTTTTGGATTTTGACCCCCGAAAATCAATTTTTTTTGGATATAATGATCGAAAAATCCAAAAAGCTTTTTGAATTTCGCAAAAACCGGAATATATATGATAGTCCTTACCGCCTTCCATCCATATACCAAATTTGAGATTGATACCTCTTTTTTTGGCGAAGTTATAGCGGAAAAACTGTTCAAAATTGATAACGTCAAATTTTCAAACTAAATTTTTAGCAATTCTAGACTCCGTAGCGCAAAACAAAGACCACCATTAGACTCCCCGTGACGAGCTGCATCGAATCAATACCCATTTTATGCAAAACTATCAACTTTAAAATTTAACCTTTTTGGCCTGACCTTGACCTGACCTTGACCTGAACTTCACCAGAAAGTGACCTAAGCCGTACCTGATAGTCTTACAACCAACACCATTGAGTTGGAAATGAAAAATTGGCCATAAAACATGCATCACACTAGAGAACTCTAGTGTGATGCATGTTTTATGGCCAATTTTTCATGGCCAATTTGCAACTTTGCAAAGTTTTCCCAATGGGCTGCTACCGGCACCGCCCCGCCCCACAAACATTTTCTGGGATACCGGCATGCTACCTCGACCCAAGCAAAAAAACCGCCAAATTACCGGCATACTAAAAAACCTGCATTCTTGATTCTGGCTTACCCCTACATGAGATGCCACATTTTGGCAATTTCAGTAACCGCCCCACCCAGCAGCCATCCATTGTCCAACTTATTACAATTCAATAGCCTCTTAGTGTCCAAAGTTTGAATCATATGCTGATATTTTTTTTGTGCAAAATCAAAAATACCGGCATGCTACCGGCAAGACATGCCAGATACCACGAAAAAACCTGCGGTAGTGAAAAATTACCGGCATGCCGGTAGTGCGGTAGGGAAATTTTGCAACTCTACATCACACAACCTTAGTAAAGTTGGGCTCATGTGACCTGACCTGTGAGCCTTGGTGACCTGACCTGTGACGTGACCTGGTATTGTCAATGACCTCTAATAGCAACATATCTACTAGGCAACTGACGCCCTATCGCTGATTCTCGACAAAATGCGTTTTCCTCGGTGTTATAGCGCATCCCTAGATGACCCGTGAACGGTGAAACATTTCAACTTTGACCTGACCTGTGACGTCATAAATAGCCCCCCCCCCCCCACCAGGTCGCGTTATAAACAGACCCCACCAGGGCGCGGGTTAAATCCGCCAGTGGATAGCACTACTGCACATTGCTAAAGGTTGCATCACATACCAACATATCGAGCACCTCGCACAATGTGCACATTGCACATGTGATGGCTGTTAAGTAACACTTGATTTGACACACCACGTAAGACACCACCTCGATTCTATTTGATACTGGACTAATGATATAGGTATACAACACTGCACTGTCACTTACAAACATGAGGCAAGACAGGTGAACACTAGACATGCGATTTAGGCACATGGGTGAAACTTTGACATCACCATTGGGGTCCCAAACGTCCAAGGGGGCCTCCATTTAGTGGGGGCCTCCAAGCAATTAGGGGCCTCCAATTGCGGAAGCGGTAATTTACGAGCCACGCCAGGGCCTCCTCTAAGAAATTTTCATTGGGGGACCAGAGGCTCAGAAGCCAAACATGGGGTACCCCCAAATCCAGTTTTCTCATCGGATTTAGGCCACTTATTTTTCGTCACAGCTCTGATGCCATGATTTTTTTTTTAATATCGATAAAGAAATGGTAGGTCACCTGACCCTACTGGTGGATCCAGGCCAGCAGGGTGACATTGTATGTAAATATCCCCCGCGGCATCCGAAATCGACGAAAATTTCTGGCTTTTTCACTTTTGACAATAAAACACAATGCCTTTATAATAGAAAAAAAATTAACGGCACAGCATTGCGCAAGGAATCTAGCCGTAAGCCGACCCCAGAAAGTGTGAGGGTTAACCTTCGCCGGCACCTGGGGGGAGGGTCGCCACCCCCAAGTTAGTTTTTCTGCTCTACACTTAACATTTTTAAAGCTAGAAACCTGATTTTCTTTGTATAGCTGCTTTTCTATCTTTTCTCAGCGTCCATTGAAAATTTCAAGCTTCTGCGGCATTTGGGTTTGGAGATATGACCTTGTTCTTCAGGTCATGTCATGTCCTAAATGACGAATACCCAATATCTTGCGATGGCTATGGGCCTTGTGAGCTTTTGACACGCTGATTTCGGCTTTTTTTTGCCAGTCTTACCTCCCACCTATCATGAACATGTTGTTCTGCGATGTACAGATGTCAGAGTCAGGGTCAAGGTCAACCTAGGTCATCTAAAATTATTGCGCTTTAGGCAAGCTGAATTTACTTTTCGTGAAGTTTCTTTGACTGTATGTTTAGTAAAAGCTTCTCAGTTCATGATCAAGTGTAATAGGGACACACAAACCGATCTGTGCACACATCAGTACATACACAGACATACACAGACATACAAACACATATCATTGACCTTGACCTAACTTGACGTGAAATGACCACAGCCAGCAAATTAGTCGGATAGTGTGACAAAGAGCTGTTCTAGCTCGCTTGGCACTAATACGGCAGCGTCATCGGTATATGATGGGTTGGCCCGCTGCTTGTGTAGGTATCTTATTCGACATCACCACAATTTTTTCTTACAAGATTTTAAGCCTTGCGGTCAAGAGCAACAGATTCTTTGGGAAGTGACGAATCCAATGATACCAATTTTACCTCATCAGGTCAGTCATTGACCTTCCAGGTCAGGTCAAACTAAAGAATGTTGCTGTTTGGGGTCACCGTTGCCCGTTGGAATATCACGTGCGCTGCTCATCATGTACCGATGACGCTGCCGTATTGTGGTGCCAAGCCAGCTAGAACCTCTTTGTCACACTATCCGACTAGGTTTTTGCTGGCTGTGGTCATTTCAGGTCAAGTTAGCTCAAGGTCAATGACATGTGTTTGTATGTCTGTGTGTGTCTGTGTGTACGAGTATACTGATGTGTGCACCGACTGTGAATGTGTCCATATTACATGAGATCATGAACTGAGAAGCTTTTGCCAAAAATACAGTCAAAGAAACTTCACGAAAGTAAATTCAGCTTGCCTAAAACGCAATATTTTTAGACGACCTAGGTTGACCTTGACCCTGACCCTGGCATCTCTACATCATTGAACAACATGTTCCATGATAGGTGGGAGGTAAGACTGACAAAAAAGGCCGAAATCAAGGTGTCAAAAGCTCACAAGACCCAACGCCAACGCAAGATATTGGGTATTTGTCATTTGGGTTATGACATTACCTGAAGAATAAGGTCATATCTCCGAAACCAAAAACCACAGAAACTTGAAATTATCAGTGGATGCTAAAAAAGGATAGAGCAGCAGCTATACGAAATATCCGACTTCTAGCAATCAAAATGTTTAGTGCAGAGCAGAAAAAAACTACCTAGGTCGGGGTGGGGGGTGTGGCAACCACTGCCCCCCCCCCCCCCACCATGTGCGGACGAGGATTACCTAAGTAATTTGAATATCAGGAAAATAATTTATTAAATCAGGTATTCCAACAGAGTCCCGCTTTTTTATAGGTGACCTCCGATTTGTGTTGCATCTAAGTTACCCAGGGGGCCTCTTATTTGTAATTGTAGGTACAGTACAGAGAGCCTCCTACTTCGACTACTTGCACAGAGAGCCTCCTAGCGTACATACGGCTAAGCTTCTACAGCGCCGGTCTCTTGTACGTACAGAGAGCCTCCTACTGTTACAGAGGGCCTCCTGTTTGTCTAGGGGGCCTCCTATTGGTTAACGGCGCCTCCTATTTGTCCAAGCGGCCTCCTATTCGTCTATGGGACCTCGTATTTGTCCAGGAGGCCTCCTGTTTCTCCAGAAGGTCCCCTATTTATCCAGGGGGCTTCTATTTTCCAGGGGGCCTCCTCTTTATCTAGGGGGCCTCCTACGTGTTCAGGGGCCTCCTATTTGTCCAGGGGCCTCCTATTTATCCAGGGGTCTTTTATTCGACTAGGAGTCTCATATTTGTGCAGGGGCCTCCTATTTGTCCAAGGGTCTCCTACTTGTCCCGGGGCCTCCTTTTTTTAAGGGACTCCTTTTTGTTAAGGGAGCCTTCTATTTGTCCAGGGGGCCTCCTATTCGTACAGAGAGCCTCTAGCTCCTACTTGTCCATGGAGCCTCCTATTTGTTCAAGAGGTCCCCTATTTGTCCAGGGGGCCTCCTATTTGTCCAAGGGACCTGTTATTTTTCTAGGGGGCCTCTTTGCCCAAGAGGCCTCCTATTTGTCCAGCGTGCCTCCTACATGTTCAGGGGGCCTCCTATTTGTCCAAGGGGCCTCCTATTGGTTAAAGTAGCCTCTTATTTTCCAAGCGGCCTCCTATTTATCCAGAGGGCTCCTATTTTTAGGGGGCCTCCTCTTTATCCAGGGGGCCTCCTTGTTCAGGGGGCCTCTTAATTGTCCAGGGGCCTCCTTTTGTGAAAGGGGCCTCCTATTTGTCCAGGGGGCCTCCTTTTGTGAAAGGGGCCTCCTTTTTGTCTAGGTCTAGGACCTTCTATTTGTCCAGGGGGCCTCCTATTTTTGCAGGGGCCTCCTATTTGTACAGAGGGCCTCCTACTTGTCCATGGGGCCTCCTAACTATTTGTCCAGGGGCCTCCTTTTGTGAAAGGGGCCTCCTGTTTGTCTAGGTCTAGGACCTCCTATTTGTCCAGGGGGCCTCCTATTTTTGCAGGGGGGCCTCCTATTTGTACAGAGGGCCTCCTACTTGTCCATGGGGCTTACTATTTGTCTAGGGGCCTCTTATTTGTCTAGGGCCTCCTATTTGTCCAGGAGGCCTCCTACTTGTCCAGAGAGCCTCCTATTTCTCCAGGGGACTTCCTGTTTTCCGGGGGCCTCCTACTTGTTCAGGGGGCCTCCTATTTGTCCAACAGGGCCTCCGATTTGTCCAAGGGGCCTCCTATTTAAAGAGAGAACCTTTTATATGAATATCGGACCTCCGTTTGCAAAGTAGCTGATGCGTCTCGGGGGCCTCCACTATTGGGGTCCCAAAATGACAATTGGGGTCCCAAATGTTCGCATTGGGGTCCCACATGGGACCTCGAAAGTATACAAAGTTACACCCATGTTTAGGCATTGTATGGACATGACACGGTGCCAATGTTACCCGAACGGCTATTTTATAGCGATAAAAAAGCGACACAAGATTAGTCCTACTTAGCACTTACCATGAAGGTGTGCACCTCCTGGAAAGTGGAACTGTTTCCTTTTATACTTTTCCATTGTCTTATGAGACATTAATTTATTTCGGTATCACTATCACTTGATTGACTGGCACCCAAGAGCTTTATAATTACATTTAACGCATGTCTCTGGTGACAAACAAATCACTTTTTCGATGTCTTATATCTCAAAGAATCTTGGTCTTATCCACGATCGCACGTGCTGAACTTATTCAGAATTCGATGCGATGCACGTGCAAAAACACTCAGACGTTTTTGTTCGATGATCATAGATACGAACGTTAGCTACGCAAATACATAGCAGTCAGCACACGTGTCCGAGTTAAAAAAGAAAGAAATGAAATACCTACGCACCAAATATCGATTACTTACCTTGCCGCAGTGACCACCAAGCAGTTTTCTTGTGCTGCAGCAGCGGTACAGTTTGCTCGCTTTTCCGACGTCCCCAGAGCAGCCACACGTGGAGACCAGCTGTGTCGACTGGAGGTCCTCTCGGTAGGGCGGCTCTCCGTCGGATGTGTGCCTCCGAAAATAGTCCCGGACCGCCGCGCCGCCCCGTGCTCGCACCCGCGGGCCCGGGCGCTGCGCCCCCGCCCGCCCAGCCCCCTGCACTGCTAGTGGCAGTGGGCTGCAGTGCTTATGTAGGGATTATGTAGGGATGGTGGGAGAGAGGGATAGTGGGAAAAAGGAACGATTGACAGCTTGGTCACGTGGTTGACTTTATTGTAGACCAGTCCGTGGTGGTAAAGTAACTAACTATAATAAGTGATATTAATACATACTTTACGGTGCGTTCACTGGAGATTAACCGTGCGTTAATTCGAAGGTAGCCGTGCACCAATTTAAATTGGTGCACGCGCGTGCATTGATGAATTTCTCGACTGAAGTTTTTCGGAAGGGTCATTAACTTTATTCTAAGAATTCCCACAAAAGGCACATTTAGTGTCATGGATTAAGTTAACTTTAATTTAAAATCGCACCGTTAAGCATGTATTAATTAGTTTAACACATGGTTTCCGTGCATAAATGGTTTTAACGCACTCGTGGATGGAATGGAGCACTTGTGCGTTAATGCACTCGTTTCACTCGTGCATTAACACACTCGTGCTCCAATCCATCCACGTCGTGCGTTAACACCATTTACACACGGGAAACCATGTGTTAATATATATTATTCCAGCTAGACTAACTATGGTCAAGGAAGCGCAATGCCTGTCATCGTTTTTGAAATGATTTTACTTGATTTTTTTTATCCGTTTCATGTAGCTGTATAATGTGTAAGCGCTTTGTGGGCGCATGAGTGTTTATTTGCCTTTATTTTAGTGTTATAATTTTTGTGCCTTTTCGTTTCGTTGTGCCTTTGCTCGGCGGGCGGGTGCTGCTGCCGCGGCGGCGGCTGCGGTCAGGGAGCCGCCTTTGTGATAGGTTGTGAGACAAAGTGACCCACATGATGACCCCGGGCGGTATCACGTGACCGGGCCGACCCGAGACGCGTAGCTGCCGGAGCTCGCAGCAGTCTGCCTTGTTGTGTCCAGTGGCGGATCCAGGGGGGCATGGGGCCCATGCCGCCCACTCCCCTTGGGCCTCCCGGGGGGCACCATTACGAATGTTTTTTTTTTTTTAATTCATCACGGAGGTCACCGACGGGAGCTTCAACCCAGAGATCTCCTAAGGGGGCACCATACAGAAGGTCTATCGGAATAGGGTGCCGTTTTCGGGGTCTCCCGGAGGCCCATTTCTGTCCCTCGCCTCGGGTGGGGCTATTTCCATCCCGAAGTCCGCGGGGGCACCATCTCGAATTATCTGGGGCACTATCCCGAGTTCTCCGCAGGCACCATCCCAAGGTCGGAGGGGGCACCATCTCGAGGGTCCGGGGCACCATCCCGAGGTCTGGGGGCACCATCCCGAGGTCTGAGGGCAGAGGGGGCACCATCCCGAAGTCTCTGGGGGCACTATCCCGAAGTCTGTCTCCGGGGACATCATTCCGAGGTCTCCGGGGCACCATTACAAGTTTTCAGGGGCACCATTCCGAAATCCGAGGTCTGAAGGAGCACTCCCCCGGGTCTGAGGGGGCACCACAACCATCCCGAAAAGTAATTTGCCGAAATCCGTGCATGTTTTTAAGGGGGGGGGGCACCAAATACCAAGGGCACCACAATACCGTATGCCCCTTGCCTGCAAGTCGTACCGCAGGACTGCCTCATTCTCCACCATTTTGGGCCGTGACACCATGGAATGAGAAGACGGGTGTAGCTTTGAACGGAGATAGCCACCAGGCTAAGGCGTGACAGCTGCTCACGCTCTGGCTCGTCCGGCCTTTGGTTTGGACGATACCTACCGATCCGGTGGAACAGCCAACTACCCAGGCTGTGTTAGTCCCTCAGAGGTGTCGGTGAAAGGTCGTCAGATGCGCTGGTGTGGGGTCCTCACAGGCGCGGTTGTGAGGGCCTTAGCCCGGCCGGGCCCGGGGGGTAATCCCAACCACCGCAGCCCGGGGGGGGGGGGGGCGTTTTTCGCCCCCCCTGTCTAACTCCGTAAATAAGGGAGCTACGGAAACAAAAGCGATACCAAACGAAAGGTCCTTACGAGACGATTCTAATGCACCTAAAATTTTTGACCTCAGGTCAATTTTCAAGGTCAGAGGTCAAGGTCAAAGGCCAAAACCGGCACATGTGTAGTGATCTCAAAGTAAGCCTTCTAGCAGTGGCGGATCCAGGGGGGGGGGGCAAAATGGGCATTTGCCCCCCCCCAAACGGCATGATTTTAACATTACGCCTATGGACGATGCATGGAAAGAATCGATAAATTTTTATGGTTTGCCCCCCCCAAACCTCTGAGCTGGATCCGCCTCTGCCTTCTAGAGAACGGCAGGCTGCATCAAACCGGCAAAATTGGGTGTCAAACGAAAGAAGAGAATCTGAGGATTCTGAAAATGTGCTCCAAATCAAAGGCCAAGGTCAAGGTCACGCTCAAAATTGACCTCAAACTTGGCACTTTTTCGCACATCTTGCGTGCTAACTTCCAAGATGTTTTGAAATGTTTTGAGGCTTATCAGTTCCCTATTTGTGGTTCATCTTACGATACAAGGCTGCTCAAAGGTCAAGGTCACAGAAGAGTATCCCTGCTAGAGGCTATTTCACTGATTCAAGTTAGTAATAATAAATAAGACAATTTTGCCATCCGGAAGCTCTAAATGAAGGCTTAGAGGAAAATAGATGCCAGATTCGTGATCAGCGGGTACAAATCCATCATAAACGACCTTTCATGTGTCAAGGTCAACCAGTGGTCATTCGAGGTCACATGAGGTCAACATGAAACTTGACCTTTTCCGAATAAAATATATATCATTCGACGCGGCTTGACAAGGCGAATGCGATAATACCACTGCCGTAGCTCTATGACCATTTTTGTCGAAGTTATTTGCGAAAAACTAAAACCACATTTCGGGGTCGTTGACCTGACCTCTGACCTCAGGTCACCAAAACTATTTTTCTATTTTTCTCTAGGTCAAACGCTACACAGCCGTGCTCGTAATTTGTCTTTATCTCTAAAACTCTATTTTTAGCAGCTATTTGAAGTTTGCGTCTGTGACGCCGATTTTTGCCGTGCAGGTGTCTAGAAAAATGGACCTTGTGACGTCATCAAGGGGGCTAGGTCCAAATTTTTTACTTCAGAAGATGTCAAATTGATGGGAGAAAAGGTACTGAAAGTTTCGCCTTCCTATCCCTAAGCGTTCGGGAGTTATCGCAAATATTCGCCAGGGGGGGGGGCGAAAAACGCCCCCCCGGGCCCGCGAGGGTTAGGGCTTAGAGACACTGGTGAGGGCCATCACTTAGGCGTGTGTGGGGCCCTGAAAGTTACTGGTGGCCCTTCATAGGCCGGCAAGGGACCCTCAGAGGTCGGTAAGAGGCCCTCAGAGTCGCTGGTAAGAGACCGTCAGATGCGCTGCATAGGGCCCTGGAGGCACCGGTGTGGGGGCTCTCAGAGTCGCCGAAGTAGGCCCTTAACCCGCGCCCCACTGGGGTCTGTGTATAACACGCCCTACTGGGGGGGGGGCTATTCATAGCCCCCCCCCCCTCCTAACTCCGAAACTACTGGGCCGATCGTCAAAATTCAAACATCGTCTGATAGCCCCGGAAAAACTGTCGAGCGAAGCCTAATTTCATTGACCTCGAGGTCACCGATGACGTCACAGGTCAGGTCAAAGTAAAAATTATTAGCACTTTGGCTTGTTCACATTTTGGGCTCTGGCCGCCGTCTTACAAGTCAGATCAGGCTCATTTTTGGTTTCCACACTCGTGAACAGATGCTCTAGATACCTTGAGGGTAACAAACTTGTACTTTGATTTTCAGGTCAGGGTCAGGTCATCACAGGTCACGAAAATATTATATCATGCGTCGGTCACGTGACACATGTTTTATGGTCCATTTAGGCCAGAGATTTCGAATTTGATGTCGTCTGTGTCATTCGAGGTCATTTTGAGTCGAATTTAGCTTAGGTCAGGTCACTTTCAGGTCAAAAATGGTCAAATTTTGAAGTTAAAATTTTTCAACAAAAAAGGTGTCTATTGGATGCAGTTTGAGCTCAGGAACACGATGGTGCCATTTATATTGGTTTACAATGTCAAATACGTACTGAAAAAGTGATTTGAAAAATTAATAATTGTGAATTTTTTTGCAATAATGCGTATAACTTGGCCATTTTTGAAGATATTTAGCTAAAACTTGCTAGAGTTAGTCATAATCATGCGTTCTGTCACATTTATTCCGGTTTTTTTTCGAAAAGTCTAAAACTTTTTGAAAAAAAAGAAAAAATATAAATTTTGAATATTATTATATAAAATTTTCGAAATTTTCAAAATTTTGAAAATCCGAGATAGCAGTTTGATAGCGCGGTCAGTTCTGAGTCCTTTCATGCAAAGAAATTGGATCTAGCTTAAAAACTGATCTCTTGGAAGCGATTGCCGTGGTTCAATGTTTTGCGTCGAAATCGGACGAACATGACGTCACTCTGACGTCATTTCCGGCCGACCTATGGTAGCTGCGAAGTTCAAATTTTGACACAAGGTGTCAAATTGATGCAGCCGAAGATACTGAAAGTTTGGCGTCGATACGTCAAGCGGTTTGGAAGTTATTGCAGAAAAACGGGAGGGGGCTATAAATAGCCCCCCCCCCCCAGTGGGGCGCGGGTGTGGGCCGTGGGGCCATAGCAAACGGGTGTGTGGCCCTTACAGCTGAACCCTTATTGGCCGGCAAGAGCCCTCAGGGCCGGCAGGGTCCCTCAGAACCTCGCGTGAGGCCCTTCTGGAGATAAGTGTGGCTACACAATAGCCCATGGGGTGTTCTCACACGCCCTGTGGTCTCCTATCCAGTTGAAGCGTTGCCAGCGCGGGCCCTCTGCCGCCAATTGGCACCGCAGGGCCTCTCGGGCCCGAGGGGGCCCTAAACCCTATAACGGACACGTGCCCCCTCGCCCCTGGCCATACCATTGAAACCGAGTGATCACGAGCCGTTCAGGTAATCAGGGGTCTCTCAGGTGACCAGGGGCTTTACAATTGACCAGGGCCTTTCAATTGACCAGGGGTCTTTTAATTGACCAGGGGCCCACCAGGTGATCAGGGGACCCTCTGATAACCAGGGGACGGTTATACCAGGGGCTCCACGGGTAACTAAGGGCCTTTATGTGACTGCAGGGGCCTTTCATATAACCAGGTACTCCCCGGGGAAAATGGGCCCTTCAGGTGACCAGGGTTTCTTCAGATCACTGGCCAGGGGTCACCCAGGGGATCAGGGGCCCTCAGGTAGCTAGGGTCCCTTAGATAACTAGGGGCCTCTCAGGTAACCAGGGGCCCCTCAGATAACCAGGGGCCCCTCATATACCAAGAGGCCCCACTGGTAACCAGTGGCCTCTCAGATAATCAGGGGCTCTCAGGCAATCACGGGCCCCTTAGGTAATCAGTGGCCCCTCAGGTAAGCAGGGGCCCCTCAGGAAACCAGGGACCCCTCAGGTAGCCAGGCCAGGGCCCCCGTAGCCAGGGACCCCTCAGGTGACCAGGAGTCCTTCAGATAACCAGGGATCAATCAGGTAACCAGGGCCCCCTCAGATAACCAGGAGCCCCTCAGATAACCAGAGCCCCTCAGATAACCAGGGCCCCTCAGATAACCAGGGGCCACTCAGGCAACCAGGGGCCCCTCAGATAACCAGGGGCCCTCAGATAACCAGGGGGCCCTCCCTCAGGTGACCAGGGGGACCTTCAGGTAACCAGGGCGCCCCTCAGGGCCCCCATGGCCCCCTTGGGTACGTCACTGCACTCAAGTGACCCAAAGGGCCCACTTGCATGTTTGATGCCAAAGGGGAGGCCATCAAACTTGAGGGCTGTTCACGGGCCCTGTGTGCGGTCGGACCGCACACAGCCTCGAAGCTCCGCCCACTGCGTCCCTACGTCAGCCTTCCGTCACCGCACACAGCGATCGCTGTGGCCGGTCGGGACTGGCCACAGCGGACCGTCCACCGCACGCAGCCGTGACGTCAGAACCGCCTACCCATCCCCTACCCCCACGCCTGCTGGACGCACCGCACACACCGCACGCAGCAGTGTGCGGTGCCCGTGAACACCCCTTTGGCCTCCCCCCCCCTGGATACGCCACTGCGGCTCTACTGACAGGTGATATACCCTTCGACCTTCGTAGTCCTTCAGCTGTGTGCTGAGGATTAGGGTGACTATCAGCCTGGAACAGGAGGGTTGACCATTTTCCTCTCGATTTTGTTTCATCCATGCGGTGCAATGCATGAGCGCTGCATGGCGCATTCGCTGAGCTAATATGCGGTGTCGCATGTCCCTTGCGGTCACCGGAATAAGCTATTGTAGGTGTCGCTGTAAGAGCTTTCGACAGGTGTCGCTACCTTCCACTCGCTTGCCGCGGCGAATTATGAAACTGGCGCGCTGCGTCAGAGTTGTCGATATTGCAAAGCGTGTGAGCGCCTGTGTTTAGTTGTTATTAGAATTTCAGTCTTTTTGATTTTATTTATGCTTTTGGCAAAACATTAAGCTTATAAGAGGGCTGAGAAATTGTCATTCTGAAGAGTGTTTGCATTGATAACGTGCGTATTGGGGCATTTTCCTGCATATCCATTATCCTGGGCTTGTAAGTTGTCCTGAAGCCAAGTCCTTTGCTTTGGATTAAATGCTGATAAAGATAGATTAGTCAATTAATGCCCATTAAATGCCAATCAATTTTAATTTGTGAAATTAAGGTGTTTATGTTGACCAGGGTGTCATGCCTGAATTCCGCACTGACTAGTGACTACGTACCAGCGGCAACGGACAACGGTTGTGTGTGTGGTGACGGTGTGAGTGCCGCCAAGTGTTAAGAGATACCACCGCCCAAGTGTCAGCATAAAGTCAAATTAATTCAATTATTTCTTGACAATGAACAAGCTTTTATTATTTATTTTTTTCACACAGGCACCTTGGATTGCCTGGAATCAGAATGTGTTAAGTTTGTTGACACTGTGAACACAATGCTGAATGCACTGTTTTAAGGATTTGCTGCACCATGGCTGCACCAATATGGAATACCTTTTTTTGCTGTTGTTACTTGAACTTCATGTAATTTTGTTTGTAATCTTTGTTGTATACTTATGTCATCATAATAAATTATTATTTGCTTTGAATCAATAAATTGCTTTTAAACAATTTCCTGATAATCCCAACCCGAGGCATTTTTCCTTATATCCTATGCTGCTTATTGATTTACAACATTTGGCTCCTGTTTGATATTAAAACATATTTTGATTTTTTTGCAACATTAAGATTCATCCCTAATTACATATTAACTTGTTTTGATTTTCTGAGAATTTATTTTAAGTTGTTCTGGCTCTTGCCTCTAAATCCCAATTAATAGCTCTTAATTTGAAACTAAATGAATATTTGTTGAAATTCTAAAAAAAAAACTTTAATTCGAATTTTCAGCATATTTATTTAATCTAATATCTCTCAAGTGAAAATAAACTGATGCAAACTCCACAAAAGTTTCTACAATCTACAGTGCCATTGTAATGTACCAAAGTTAAAAGAGATTATCTTAGGCTTCATTTTCCCATCCATAGATAGCTCTCATACACCCACGTTAAGTTATGCAACTTTGAAATCATTTGCCAAACCTCATCTCACTATTGTCTCCAATTTCAGCTCCGACCACCCGCGCACGCACCATGGAGTGCGCCACAATCTCTGAGCTGGCGGACAGTCTCTCCACGCGATTCGAGACGGCCAAGACGGCGTTCCGGCTGCATGTCAGCGCCGGAAGAGACGCCGAGGAGGTGTCCGAGATGATGGCGCACGTGACGGACATCCAGCGCGGCCTCCGCGACCTGCGAGCTGCCGTCGACCAGGAGAAGGCCCACCTGGAGTTCGCCCAGGTGAGAAGGGAGGGGAGATGGGATGGAGGAAGATAAGCACAAGGGATGGCGAGGTTGGATGGGTACTGGGTTCACTGAGTGGGGCTGGGCAGGGCCACAGACTCACACAATGTGGTGGTTGACTTCAGCCTAAGCTTGGGACAGGCACAAGGGCAGGGTGTGGGTACTGAGTAGGGGAGGCTGCCTGCACTCCGTGGTCAATTAGGTGGGTAGATGCATTTTGTTTGTTTTGTTGGGTTAGGCCCTTTCAGTGTCCCAAAATTTGTCGATTTGGGTGAGAAACGACATCCAACTGAAAATCATTTTCCACTCTAACCTCCAATTTTCAAGACCAATTTTTCACTCCCAATCCCACATAGAAAGAGCAATTGGGTGGATGGTTGCTTTGCATCCTACAATCTGCCACAATTCTAGACAAATTAATGTTTTTGATCATTTCCCATTCTTTTGGGTCTTATCTGACCAACAATTTTTCACTCCCGTCCCCTTTTTGGTCAGCAATTTTTCCCTCTGACACTCGAGCAAAAATATAATTTTTGGACACTGGGCCCTTTTGGTCTAAAGAGGCCTTTGCAGAGCAGGAAAGACATGATGACAGCAACCAGGAGAAGACATTGGTCTGGGCGGGCACCCAGCTGGTGGCCTGCGGGGACTTGGCCCATCACGTGAACTGGCCGGAATGTCTGTTGGCTAGTGAATGTCACGTAAATGTCGGAATGTCTCAATGTCTGTTGAATGAAAGAACCTGCATAAACTGAAACTGATGCAATTAGTAGTACTCATGCTTCAGCTTGTTATCCTCATGTAATATGTTTTATGTTGAAATTAGCTATCAGCTATCCAGTGCCATCTAATTTAGCATCACACCTTAAAGAATCCAGCTGTGGAAATCGCCAGTCAATCATATAACCGTCCTCTGTGGTCGCAGGCTAGTTCACGTTATGGCCACCAGTTGGCGCTGCCGTCATGCCGATCACATCCGAGCCGATCACAACTAGTTCCGGTTCTCTCCGCCAGGCGACGCTGGCGTCGCTGCGAGTCGAACGGGCCCGCGTCGAGCACCTGATGACCAACCTGCCCTCCCGCCTGCCGAGTCTGCAGGCGGAACAGAAGGCGGCGGCCAACTCGGCGGCTCAGACCAATGGAGGAGGAAAGCCCGGTGGGTTACTGGGCACTGGCTGTGGTGGCTGGTGGGGCTGCACGGATGTTTGGTGTCTGTAAATCATATCATGGAAAAATCATAAATCATATCATGCGTTTTTTTTAATGCATACAAATTATGATTTACCATGGGGCTCAAGGAAATTTTGCCATTTGTTTTTACTATATTGCAATGGCATCTTTAGTTTATGGCTACGAGTCCGGTTGATGTTGCGTTTTGTAAGGAAGCGATGTTCCTGCGCAATCTGTTGGATTGGAGCTTTATGGATTTCATCAGGATGTAGCTGTAAAATGTTTACCGTTAGTTCTTGGTATGTGCACTGATATTTGCAGCAGTTTTCAACATGTGAGATGAATTTTGAGCGTCATGTCTAATCCACTTTCCGCAGTATCAGAATATGTCGTGCTATTTATAATTTATATTATCTAACCACAACTCCTGGGGATCTTCCACAGCGTCTGGCTCGAGCCGTCCCGGCACTGCCACGTCGTCTAACGGGGAGAAGCCAGTGCCATCTATCGCCTACCTGACAGTGGACGAGTTCAACGTTGTGCCTCAGTATATGCGTGGCAGAGGCACCCGCGACCAATCCAACAAGTAAGCAACGGAGATGTTTCTTTTTACGCTCTGAGATCTTATTGGTCAGCCCTCTGACCTCAGCTTGGCCGCCCTGACATCTGTCTTACATCGGAGCGCAGCGCTGACTCCTGTGACGTACTGACGCCTGCCCTCCATTTGACCTCTGATCTCTGCATAACCCCAGTTATGTCAAACCCTTGCCATAGTATGTCTCAGTTCTGACCTATGGAAGGTCACAATTCTAGCATCTGGCGGGTCACTTGTATGGATTTTTTACCTGTTTTTGGTCTTCTTACGTCTCTCTGCCTTCTGACCCGTCTTCCATCTGACCGCTATCTACCCTCTGACCTCTTACTTCTGTCCGTCTGACCTGCGACTGTTCTCTCCGCTCAGACTGCTGGAGGAGCTGAACTCTGTGATCGCGGCCCGGTATGCGCTGATGCGACGACCCCGCTCAGAGCTGTCCGGAGCGCAGAGGAAACTCTGGATGGAATGCAAACGGGAGGAGAACCCCAAAACGAAAGGTGGGTAGAGGAGGGAAAGAGGGCGGGCTAAGGTCTAGAGAGGAGGTTGTATAGGTGATGGATACTACGTTGGGTAGAGGGTGAGGGATACATGGGATGGATGAAAGAGGAATGTAGGAGAGCCAGGTAGAGGGTGGTGATATGGAGAAGGATAGAGGGTGGAGCTAGAGAAAGGGAGAGAGCAGAGTGGGACAGTTTAGAGGCAGTGTGGGAGGATGGGTCTGTTTGGATAAGAAAAGGGCGTCATTGTGGGACTGGGGAGAGGATACGATAGCCTTCAATGTGGACGACGTGTCCAGAACCTGACAGGAAGTTGTGCTTGATTGCTGTAGATTGAACACTGAAACCAACTTTGGTGTCCTTTATTTTAGTATCGCTCTTGCTCCCTTTACCCCCATTACTGACTCTTCCTGCTCTCTCCAGGGAGTTTGTTTTTCACCGAGGAGGACTTTAAGCGGTTCAAGAAGTCGTCTCTGAGTAAGGCGATGCGCCAGCTGTTGGTGGTGCTGCGACATGTCGGCAGGATCTCCTCGCTGAGGGAGGGCGGCGCAGTCGTACGGCACGTGCTCACCTGAATTACAGCTGTGACGTCATCGAGGGCGGCGGGGGTCTGGGATAAGGAGTGGGGAGGGGCGGGGTTGGATTCAGTGGACTGAAAGCGTCATTGAGAGTTGTAGCTTGTAGCGATGAGGAATAAGTGTCATGTGTGGGTTTTGAATGCGTCGAGGAGAATAACCCAGAAAGTAGAAATACTGGTCCATCAGCCATCCACGCCTCCACGGTCAGTCTGTGGCTGGCGTACTATCTGAGTGATCTGGCGCCGATGGTAGCCGGCTTTGTGAAGTCACTGGTAGTTCATACACCGTAGCTAGTCGTTGGTCAATTCAGTGGCTGATGCCATGCTTACGCGGGACTACATCTTTTCTGAACACATAGGGAGCAGCAGTTGTCAATTCAACTCAATTTCTCACCGAGTGGGATTGGCAAGTGCAGCTGGTGAACCGCCTTGGTGAACTTTTTTCGCTTAGATGTCAGACGCGCTAGGGTAAAACGGAGGGACCAAGCTGCAGTGACCTGAAGTCAATGTCAATGTGCGGGAATGCGTGAGAATGTGTGAACTAGCCAATATGCGAGATCTGTGCAAGAGGCCTCTGGGCGTGGGAGCTGGGATGCGCTAGGTTGGTACTACGAGCATGTGCTCTTCCTGTGTCGTGAATATCGCATTCTGATTTACATGTCTGTCGCTATTTCATTCCTGCTGAGGCGAGCCGGGCGCTGTAAGACTTATCCTCGCATTCTGTCCTCAATTACAAACATTGTTTGCTATGAACATGCACTGCCCTCCCGTGTGCCTTATGCCGAATCCTTTCTCGCTGTCCCCTACCGTGTATGGTGAGTTGTTAAGGCTAGTTATGTTAGCGAGGAATGAGTTCTTAGTACGTGTCTAAAAAATGTGTTATTTTATGGTTACACATAGATGTCGTTCGAGCTTAGCTCCAGTTTAGAGACGTCATTTTCTTAGAACAAAACACTGAACACGCCTTCAATGTCGCAATCTGCCCCAAGTAGCTACCACCTCGGTTTCCGCAGTGACTGGTGATCAGTGATCGCAGTGATTCAGTGATCGCAGTGATTGGACTGTGACCGACGGATGCCGGCCGCAGTGTGGCCAAATTGGTTTAGCGTTAGGGGGAGGATGTATTAAAAAAGTCGTACGAGGATGTCTTTAAAAAAAAAACTCGTCTTCAGCCTCATTTTAGGTGCAGTTTTTACAGGTAATGTGGAAAAACTATACCTGACATCAAGTTCTGGTGGAAACAAGTTCTGGTGGAAAGTACAAAAAAAAACTTCAAATATTGTCATTAAAGATGTAACAAAAACAACATTGCAAGCGCGACAATACGAGTATGACGGTGCGAATCGTACATTGGAACATTTTTAGTCTTTATTCCTACACTAGGTATGCTTTCACGACAAAAACGTGGTGATGATTTAATTTTAAAATTTCTGAGGATGTCATTATACTTTTCATTAGGGGTGACTTTCCCCGCAACATCACCAATTTGGCCACACTGGCCGGCCGCTGTCTGTTCTCGTTCCACCAACCATCGATCGCCAGTTCCGGCTGATGAAACCGTGAGTTCTGCAGTTCGTCCTCAGACCGCGTAATCCCTCATCGGCTGCTCCACAATCCGATTTCGGGGTCCCTATAACCCCCGTGTCGCTCCCAAACCTTCCGCTTGACGGAAGTGATGTCATTCAACAGGCGCCCTGCACCGAGGTGACGTGTTGAGCTTAGCGGTCGGCGGTGGATGGCGGTGGTGTTTGTGGGATGCGACTACTTAGAATGGGTTCGCGGACGTTTGTGACTTGTGTGGGCTTAACTGAAGCTGTTGGGGTATACTTTGTCGTCGCAGACTTGCTGGGCGCAGCGTTACAGTTGTTTCCGCATGTGGGCCTCCCATCCTACCAGCCTTGACGTGGTATGATACCGTGGTGCATATAATTACACCTGTGTACGGAGGTCTATGCGCGGTGTTTTGCGAGTGGGACCGGGGCAGCCTCCCCCGATGTCCTTTCTGAGATTCGAACGCACATTCCTCGGTGTAAGAGGAATGAGCAGCATAGGGTTCTACAGACAAGTGCCACCCGACCAGTTCTGCTCCAAACGACCAGGCTGTTCTACAGACAATGTTTCACTATCGGCAACAATCAACCACAATAATTGTGTACAAACGCTTACGAGTGGTGCTCCAAGGCACACCATTTTCGCCCTATCATTCTCATCCCAGACATAACAATCCCTAACAATCATTGTAACGATTTTTAAACCTCACGGCTCACACACATTACATTCGTCACAGCACACATCAGTCATCACACGCCGATTATCACACACGTCATCTAATCACAGTCCGCCGCCGGTGGTCCGCCATAGTGACGTCAGCACGCCGCCCCGCCGCTCCATCAGTCACAGGTACGAACTCGCTCCCAGGAGGTTTGTGAGGGGAGCACCTCGCTCTCTCTCGATGCGTCACTTCGTTTCACTGCGTCGTTGTTTCACGGTACAACTGCAAGTGTTTTGCTGACAGCGTTTACAGTGTTTCTGTACTATTGATTCACGGGCAACACTCGCCACTCTGCCCCCGCTCCGCCCCTCTCTCCTGTCCTCCGCTCTGTTCGCGCTCTCAGGCCGGTCCGATGGTCTCCCTAACCGGTGTCACTCTGAACTTCCTACCGGCCGGCCGTGGCGAGGCGGCCGGCGGCGGTCGCCACGGCTCCACCGGCGTCTGACACGACCCCGCGCCTCTGCCGCCCGAGTCCAGACTCCCCGGACTGGATGCCCGCGTCCAGCCCTTCCCCAGCGGACTCAGAGAGCCGTTAGTGAGTCGAGAAGACTCCGGATTCATCTCGTCACTCCAGGTCTCCCCGGCTAGTTCACAGACGTTCTCCAGAGAGGTTGTCAGACCGTTTATACCACTCTCTCCCTCCCCCGTATCACCCCCTCCGGCGTGCGCTCGATGACTGCGCTCCTTCAGCACCACAATACTGTCCTTCCTCACCGGCGCCGCCGATAGGTCCTCCTCCGGCGGAACGGGGCTCTCCAGTCGCGTCGGAACGGGACTGCCATCGCGCAGAAAACTGGGAGCCGACTCTCCATCGCACTCAGAGAGGGTGCGAGGCAGACCCCGCATCAGCGGCGGGGTACCGGGCGGCAGTTCCGCTGACGACACGCGGAACACGCGGAACCGGGGCCGGCCAGAGGTGGGGCTGGGGAGGGGGCTCTCTGAGGGGGAGGGACTGGGACTGACCAGTCGCCGGTGGCGCGGTCTCTCAGGTACTGGCACGGGCTGCGCGGCGGTCGGGGAGCCCGATGGAGAAGCTGCTGATGTGGATGTAGTGGTAGTGGTAGTGGGAGAGGTTGTGGAAGAGACACTAGAGGGCTGCGGAAGTCTGGGCGGCGGTGTCTCGCAGGTAAGGGAGACCCGCCGCAGCGCCGCCGACAGTTTGCGCCGCAGCCAGTGCCCGGAGCCGGGCTCGTCGTCGGCGTCTGCCGGCGGCGGGGACGGGGTGTCCGCGACAGACTCCGGCGCAGGTCGGCGACGGTTCTCCTCACAGGCAGCTCCCAGTGACAGGTACAGGGAGCGGTACTCCCCGACCGGTGTGGAGTCAGAGTCGGAGTCGCCGCCGCCCGACTCTGCACCGTCCCCAGAGTCACGCCGGTCGGTCACTGCTGAGAATGTAGGCGGGTTGGACCCGGCCGAGCTCCCCAGAGTTGAATCCACTGAAGATCCCAGCGCTGCGCCTTCGAGCTCTATCTCTCCCTCCATTCCTCCACTACCATCGCCATCACCGCTGCCGCCCGAGTTAGCGAACTTTGCCGGCGAGTCGATCCCCGAATCAGCTCTCTCGGGTGAGCCCCGGTCTCCGTCATACACGTCAGAGCTCGTCTCCTGCGCGGACTCCGACAGGGCGCCCTCAGGTACAGAGCTCAGCGCGCGCTCCGGGGCCGGCTCGGCGGTCGGCTCCTGGTTTAGGTCCAGCTGTCGGAGCGTGGTGTTACCCTGAACGGCGTCCAACAGAGCACGCAGGCCGCTGGAGGTCAGGTGGTTCCCTCGGAGATCCAATCTCACCAGACCTGACCCTGCGGATAGAGCGCCTCCCAGCGCCGTGGCGGCTTCGTCGCCCAGTCGACACGCCTGGAGGCCCAGTCGGCGGAGAGGGCCGTGCCTGGTCAGCGGCTCAGCCAGCCGCGCGGCCGTGGCATCCCCCAGAGTGTTGAAGCCCAGGTTGAGCGTCTCCAGGGCAGGGTGAGCCGCCAGGAGCGCCGCGATGGGTCCGGCAGACTCCTCGGTCAGCTGATTGTGCCACAGGTTCAGTGTGAGAAGTCCGGTGTGAGGCGGAGTCGGCTGCTGCTCGGCCAGACCTGCTAGTAAATAACCGGCGGCGTCATCGTCGAACGCGTTGTTCCTGAGATCGAGCAGCTGGAGGGAGGTATTCTGTCGGAGCGCGGCTCCCAGCAGTGATCCGTCGCCCGAGCCCAGTCCGTTGTCTCCCAGGTACAGCTGCCGCAGCCCGGTGGCGGCGCGCAGTCCTCCCGCCAGCAGGGTGAGCAGCGGTCGGCCGTGCAGGTGACACTTCTCCAGGTGGAGCACCCTCAGCCAGCTGTCCCGGACGTTCCTGCCCAGCTGCGCGGCCGCCACCTCACCCAGAGTCGTCCGGTCCAGCGCCAGCCACTGCAGCGCCGAGCGTCTGCCGGCGTCCCGGACCGCGCCGCACACCGCCGCCCAGCCGAGACGCTCGCTGTCCGCGCCGCCCAGGTTCAGCCACGGAGTCGCATCATAGTGACGAACTATCTGCATCAGGGCCGCCAGGGTCTCCCCTCGCAGCGCGCAGTCGGCCGCCTCAATCCGCAGCCATCGGCGGCGCCTCATCACCTCCTCTAGACTGTCCACATCGGAGAGGGAGAGTTTCACCCCGGAGAGTCGCAGCACGTCTGCGGAGGGCTGCTCCAGCTGCCGGAGAACCTCCGGCAGAGGCGCCGCCCCGTGCCGTACGCACGCCGCGCGGTACGCCTCGGCCGCGTTGGTGTCACCGAGTAACCTCAGCGGATCGGCGGCGGGGATGACAGCTGTCACAGGAGACTCTGGGAAGTGCACGCGGCGGGGAGGGGGCGGCGGCGCCTGCGAGCCGCGCCGGAGGGGTGAGAACGGCAGTCGGTCGGCGGCAGAGTCCGACCGCCGCCGCGCCGGTCGACATCGACGCATACACGAGCGGGGCGTCGGGGCCGATGGGTCTGATGACGCTTCCGACGGGGAGACGGGCGAGCCTTCCGCGTCGTCTTCGATGCAGTCTGGTGAATCGCAGGGAGGTGAATCGTCGAGCCGCGCGTCAGCGTCGCTGTCGTCTTCTTGAGATCCAGAGTTAAGTATATCGTGGTCGCCATTCGGAAAAGTCGGGGACGAGCGGTGAGTTTTCATATTGGCTGAGGCGGGCGGCGGAGAGTGTAGTTCGTCGTCCGACCGCTGCTCCGTGGTGGCGCCACCGTCGATGTCCGTGTCGATGACGTCACAGGTGAGGGGCGGGGCCGACCCAGGCGCAGGGAGCGCCTGGCAGGTCTCCATACTGGCCCCGTCAGGTCACAGCAGGTCAGCACTGAAACAAACAGACCATATAAGGTCAGGGCATTGTCCAGGCAGAAAAACGGCTTCAGACGACAGAACGCAAGGTTAATTAAAACACCTGGTATTCATGTAGTCACTGCGTCACCACGTTTCACATTCTTTGAGCGTCAAACACCAGTAAAACGTGCGTAAAACATGTCTAACACATCAACACACCCTAATTAAGGCGTTAAAATCCAGCGATGGCCTTGTATCACATGTCAGTCGCCGGCTACAGGAAAATCTGTCACAGAGTCTGCGTTTAACATTCACAAAAGTCGCACCCAGCAGGCTGTCAGCGACATGCACGGCCACAGCTGGTCTTCTGAGAACCCCTGCCCTCAGCTGATGTACGGAGCCCCACGTGTGGGGGAGGGGGTTCCCCTCAGGCATCAGCTGATGAATCAATTATCCCACCGGAAGGACGCTTGATAGTTACTAACAGCCAGTGATAATTATTACCCATCACAATCCCGCCCACATGAGAACACACCACAGGGAGGGCGATACCCGCGCACGAGAGACGTCACATCACCGTCCCGTGACGCCGTCACACACCGCCGTCACGCGAACTGAGCATAACGGTGAAAGGGTTCGGCCGAGCACTCGGTGTAACGAGGCCGGCACGGAGAGGTACGGAGCAGCACGGGCCGTGCCGGGGAGCGCGTGCCGGTACATGGGGTAGGGTCAGAATGAGGAGGACGTGTCCAAACAAAGACCACTCGGAGGGGCTCTTCAACAGGTGCGAATTCAGTGCACGGGCCGGCGCTATAACTAACGGAACTTCACATGGAAACAGCGGGAAGCAAACAGGTGTGTGGAACACATCACAACATAACTCAGTCATATTATTTTGTTTGGCAGTTGCGTTGCTAAGCTCGGCCATAGTTATCTTACTTCATGCAACAAGCCCAGCTGCAACAACAAGCCAAGCATAGCAACCCATCGGTTCATCGTGACCTGAGCCCCTTATGAATATTTCAGCCGGTTAAAGTGAGAGAGTCGCCTATGCATAGCCCATGCTACAGCCGACTGGGATCCTGGACAGCAATGCACTGACTACACCAAACAGCCTTTGCTCACTTCAAGTCTTTCTTGTGTGAGCTTGTCAGAAAAGATCCTCATAATCTCACACAGCATACCAGTACACACAACACATTTCTTCATACACACAGAAACAGCACGTCAGCACACCTACCTCCACAACACTGAACAGAAAACCACGCATAGGCTCACAAACAACTCCCTATAAATATGTTGTTTTAAAGTCATTTTTCCCAGGAAATTAGTTATGTATAGTCACTTTTCTACAGTGACTATACATAACTCCCTATAAATCACGAACAAAACCTTCACGCAAGACTCACGCACACACTACTACGCGCCCGTACTGACCCTCACGCACACACACGCACACAAACACAGCAATTATGGGGAGGCCTTCGATGGTCCACACAGGTACCGTCCTTGAGGGGCGAGGCCCCAGGCGTCAATCGCAACCAGGGGCGAGGATCAAGGCCCTAAAACAGCGGGGATGGGACTAGTGGCATTGGATGAGGTTGAGTCGTTAGCTGTCAGCGCGAACTCCTTATATAACCATAACCGATTTTTTAGCATACATTTACGCTCTCATGCGATTGTGGCGTTTCAACACAAGTATCGTCGGACAACTTACCAAAACGGCATGGATATTAAAGTGGGCAGTTTGGGAAAGACTAACGAGATTTACACGTTCCTTGATGATGAATTGGGGTTTTTGGGAATTTTCCACGTTTCACCGGGGCTCCAAGCTTCCAAGCTCACCCGGGACACAGTCACTGGGTTTTGCGATGGCTCTCTCTCCATCTACCATTCACTCTCCCATCCTGTTTCCCGTCGTTGTCACCACCCTGCCTGGTCCCACCGGGGTGGCTCACATTGTTTACGGGTTACCGATCGACCGTTCAATGTTTACAGGACATCGAACATGGTCAGCAGTCACCAGAACACACAGGCCGGCTGGGTGTGGGGCAGATGGTCGGCTGACTAATGATCTGATCTTATCTGATCTGATCGGTGGTGCTGGCACATGGAGGGTCGGTGCCAAATGTCCGAGATGTAAAGATGACACACAAAACAGTAATTTGATTGATTGCTGCGTTTGTAGCAGCTTGTCAGCTATGAGCGATGAACTCGTGACAATAATCAAGAACATCAATCGCGAGGATTACAAGATCAGATGCTCGCATTAACCTTTAGGTATCATGAAGAAAAATAGATCCACGCTACTTATAACAAGTAGCTTTATGGTTTCAGGAGCTACCAGAACTAGACCTTATATCAGTTCTAACTTATGCAGGCTACTGGCTACAAGGATCCTCAGGTTTATGTTCTGTCACCGTGTATCTTATCAGCTTTGGGCATACAATGCTATCTTCGGTACATATTGTGACCATGAAGAGCGACGCCTTTAGACGCCAAGCCCACACCCACGAAACCAACTCCCGCAAGACCCTCATGAAGAGAACGGCAACACGTAACAGTTGAATGCCAGTGTTCTAATTAGACCATATGAGGCACACCGTCCCATTTCCCAGAGGCAATGCAAGTCGCCTTTTTCTCCAAAACAATATCACTCGACAGCACCTAGCAACCGAAGCAACACGGTGCCAGACGCCAGTTCGATTTCCAAGTGAGCATTCTAGCAATCCTCTTTCTGCATTGCACTGCAGCAAAATATGTACACTTCAATGTTTTGTGCACTCTTTTGAGCACGGCAACGGCAAATTATAATCGACAAGGAGGCCCAATTCACCGTTTTTGCTCATGTTCAGCGATGATAATCGTCGAGCCGAACTCGACCGTCGTTTCTTTCGTGACAATGTCGTGGAGGCTTTCATCGTATAACGTCACGTTAACCCGGGTGTTGTCCAGTGCTGCTGTATCACACCGGCGAAATAAGTGAGCTGGCTGTGGGATATAACTTAACACATTGCTACGTCAGTTACTATAAAATATTAATCCAGGAAGAACTCTGGTATACTGCTCCAGCCTCCACTTTCACGAGGTTTTGCACCTGTTGTTTCATCGTAGAAAGTTGATTTCGAACCGTATATTGTTAGTACCTGTGCATTGCGCACTAAGCACGAACGTTCTTTTACTCCCATAGAAATGTGTCCAGCGGGTCCCACAAAGCAATAAGACAAACTACATCCGGTGAGTTCGCATAGCCACACAAAGTAGGTCGATGCCATACAGGCCAACACAAGACCAGTGCTAAAAGGCTCATAAATCATATTCCACGGCAAAGCACATGCAATATCTGGCGAGGTCGGACTGCGACGCCATATTCTGGGAAACTTCAAAATAACGTACAAATGATCCACATCAGGAATGCTTTCCATGAAATTAAACAGCGTCATGCTAAACGTAACAGATCCTACTCAATTAAATTTAGCCATGAAGTAAAATGGGCATCATTAATGGCAGTGGCGCGGGAACCGGGGGGGCTAGGGGGGGCTGAGCCCCTCCAACTTTTCGGCTGGGGGGGCTCGTAATGTATTTGAGCCCCCCCAGCTGGAGGAATCGAAATCGAAAATCTACCAACACAATTTCATAGATTCATACATAGGCGCGGGAACCGGGGGAGAGGGCAGTGGGGGAAGCTTGCCCTCACAACTCTGGGGCCGTGGGGGCGGTGCTTCACAACTTTTCATGAGGCCAGGAACCGTTGGGGCAGCTTGTCCTCCCCAAATTAGGGGTTGTGAGTCACAAAGGAAGAAAGCATGTGAGTGAAAAATCTACCTATTTTACTGACTCGGCAACTCATTTGGCAGCTTAAAACCTTTATTCCAGGCTGCCAAAACGGTTAGTTTCTTCACTCAGCTGAGATGGAATACCTCACTTTTTTTGCAAATAATTTCTTCTTTTTTTTTCGTTGAAAAGGCCAAGGTCTGAAAAATAAGTGGCCTAAAACCGATGAGAAAACTAGATTTAGGGGTACCCTAGGTTGATCTCTATGATGGTTCAGCCCCCCCAGTCTGGAAGAAGTTCCCGCGCCACTGATTAATGGCACAAAATCGGTCCATGGGGGCACATTCAAACACCGCCAGCCCGTCTAATTCTGGACTAGGTTCGGTCGCCCCGCCTCTCAGACGGCTGCGCGATGCGCATATCTATCTCTTAAAGGACCCGAGAGGATAATATTAGCCGTTCTGCTGGCTCATTTTCAGGTAATATACATATTCTCCCAGAGAGAGAAGCATTAGAACATCGTTTCACAAACGCGAATAACCGAAAGGCAGACCCACTGCTGATGAAAGGTCGCCGAGAAACAGGCCTAACCTTCGCCATAGCTTCGGTGAACAGCCAACAAACCACATCGGCCAGGAAACAACCACAGTTGGGCCATACATCTCCTTTGAGCGTTTATTCACATCAAGTGCAAAACTTCAGGCGCCATCAGTTGAACTAAAAATGAAATAAAGCTTCAGCTATCGAGAAGCCCCAGAAAGTTGTGTTCAACTGGCAAACTTCGAAGGATTCGGATGTTTCGCGACAGAATCGCCACAAGTTTTCAACTCAGAAAGAAAGGGCCCGCGTACCTCCTCTTGGTAGGAGCACGATGAAGTTTATGGTGTTAGAAGATAATTGATCAAGTGATTAATATGGTTGCATTTCGTCTCAATAGCTAGGATGAGTGATTCGCATTAGACACTTATTACGCACATCCCTAAAAGCAACGCGGACCTCTGAAGAGATACTGATTCAGCATCCCACATTCTCAACTGTGCGCAAAGTTGCATCCAGATATTGTCCCTGTCAACTCTCCCCAATGCCTCGTCCCACCAACCAACAGTGCCAACATTCAACAGCCTACGCCGGGCCGTGCTGGCGTAATCCAACGACCCACCGCCACCGCTCGCACGCCGGCGGCGGCGACGAGCTATAAAAACACAGCAGCATCGCCGGGCCGGGCGCCGGCAGCTCGGGTTTCGCGCGAGCTCGGGCCCGCCGGCGGCAGCTCGTACCGCTGCCACCGAGCGAGCTATACAGGATCGTTTAGCGAACGTGCTAGGATGAGGAGTGTCACTCTCCCAGCGAGTGCAGCGAGTGCTTCGGGATGCTCTTCACGGGGGTACTGAAGTGAGGCGTCACTTTCCAAGAGTGCCGCGAACGGCGTTCTAGCTCTCCCGGCTATGAGCGCTCTGGGTTTCTCAACAGGAAAGCTCTCATCTCTTCCAGCGAGGGATTCCCCAGCTCTCCCAGCGAGGAGCGTTCTTGCTCTCCCGGCGAGGAGAGAGCTCTTGCTCTCCCAGCGCGCTCCCTCGCTCTTCCGAGCCGCAGCGCCGGGCGGCCGACCCGGGCTTCTACTGGCGTCCCCGGGTATCGATTTGAGAAGTCGGGTGGCGAAGGCCAGTGGCTGACCGTGGCGTAGTGACCGTGACGTAGCGGATGACGTAAAAACGTGACGTATTGGGTGGACGTAACGGGATGAGTGAAAGGTCAATCTCCTTGAAAGGGTTTCGCTCAGAGAGGAAATGAAACTTCCAAACATTGTGTCAGTTATATTCCATGACTATAAATATGAACATTTGCTGAGAGCAAAGTCGACTGAAAGTTGGCATCATCATGAACACAAGATAAGTGCTGCATAAATGGCATTACCGTAGTCATTTAGGAGGAAAACAGCGAGTAACATTAGAACGAACGACTCGTTCTGTGATTGTAGCGATCTATAGACGGATTCACTACAATGAAAACGAGTTCCAAAAATATCTCCGGCCAGCGCTTCCTACCAATACGATCAAACCAATACGCCTTACACATCCAACCAGCTTCCATTTCCCCCAGATTTGGCATTCACCCTGGCCTTCATCCATCACCTAGGGAGTGGCATTCATATTGATCGGGCTCGCAGCTCCCGGCGCATCCGCGGCTCCATCCTCCGGGTCACGTATCAGTGGTCCATTGACCCACATGTCGTCAGGATTCCTCCCCCTGTCACCCGGCCAGAAGTCCGGAACGGAGTCCGGAACTAGCCGGGGAACACAGCGCTAGAATCATGGCAAGGCGTTAGAGCGGCAACGTAGGAACTACAACATCAAAGACCTTGTAGCTACAACGCCAACAACGTTGAAGCTGTAACGTCGCAGTTGAGTGCGATGTTGAGGATGTTGCTGACCTTCTCAACCGTCACGAAATCAAAAACGATCACGAAACGAACACTCGAAGACCACGAAATAGGCCCATCAAGAGGCAAATAACCGTCTAAGAAGCGAGGAGAACCAGGCTATCCCACTGGACAATGCCAAACTGTCTAGCTCGACCATGCGACCCTCAAGGTGACTAATACTATGTCCTCGTTCCTGCGCTAGTTGACGTGCAATGATGCACTTTCGCTTAATGCTGATGGATACATCGCCTGCAGATCGCAGCGGTACATTAGGATATCACAGGGCGGCTCGGATATAATGCAAATGAAATTCAGAGTGCAGACGCGATTGCAGACGTCTTTGTAGTGGCTAGCGACCTTGTAAGCAAAGGCGCGTCCACCCCAGCGAGTGAAAATTCGCCCATTATCTCCACACAACATCCGAAAGACTTCAGGCATTGACGGTACAGAAACAACTGAGCAAAGGTGGCAAGAAACTTCACGCTAACAGACCACCTCGCCAGCACCTCGAATCCATCGAGCGGCCACCACCGCCACAAAGGGCTGACTCACGGGACGGAACGGAAAACCGACTGGGCCCGACTCGTTTGGAATGCAACCGACACGTCAGTCCGCATGACAGGATCGTCGAGGAAAGAGGGTGCCCGCGCACGCAGACTTCAAGTGTTTACTACCATGGGCTAGAGTGTGGCGATGCGTTCGCGTTTCTTTGTTGGCTAGCGTTGGCCGTAACGATTGGCGAAGTGCATGATTGGGGGAAGTATAGCTGTTTCGAATAACGGAATTCAATCAGAAGCCTCACGTTTTGCAATGCCCTTCGAGTAGAAGACTCAGCTGATATCCTTTCCTTTGAGAGTCATAGCATGCTGTTATCCTACCCTGACGGACTCTCTCTGCCCGGGATTGCCTTCATACGACAACTACCATAAACAACACCGCTCAATCATTTCCAGCGCCACGTCCGTCATCAAGTCAGGTCACGTAGCGTCATCAGGTCACGACCTTAATGTCATCAGGCCGCTACCCTCGTTGAGAAACGTATTTACCTTCACTGCGTCTGAACCCTCGGAGGCTGTTCCCCAATTCTTTGAACAAATTGAGGCGACTTTGGCTGTCAAACGCTCGACGTTTCAGCTCCTGTGATTGGCTGTTGCGATGTGTTGCGCCATCTGATTGGTTAACACGCTCGCCCATCGATCGGGTTAGCATGTTTACGGTAAACGAGAGTCAACGCGAGCCCAGCGAGCATATCAACATTGAAAGAGGAGGGCCGGGACACCAGAGCGGTGTTTCACCGACGACAGCAGCGCGCTGCTATCATACGTGTCAAATTGGGTTTGCATGAAGATGAAGATATCAACAAACTCTTATCTCCAACACTGCCCCAAAGTGTGACGTCAGCTCGCGAAATGCGATAGCAGCGTCCAGTAAAACACCGCCCAGAAATACGCACTACCAGCTGGCTGCGAGCAGCAGGGAACGCGAATACCTGTCAACCAACCGCGCTGAACAAGTTTCCAAGGCCACCGTTTCAGCGAGCACGCGGAAGCAGTTTTCGCGGAAATATGTCAGACAGGTTACGAAGCACCTCAGTTTTGTGGGAACTATGGGTATAAGGCAGATTAATACGGTTATGTGGTAGACGTAACAAGTCACAATAATACGAAATCAGGCGTCTACACATACAATTACAACTAAAATTACAAACGAATCACATAATTTGACGAGGAAAAGGAGTGAAATGCGCAGCGAAACCAGACTTGTCAGAAAACATGGCTCGACAAAGTCAGACCGGTGCCATACAGGCTAAGCGGACTAATTATTTGGAAACGTGATGTGATCAAATGATTATTAGGCTATTAGCTCCACATAACTCGCGAACATAGGTAGGTACGACTGGCAGCGGAAGTGCACGCTTCATAGCAGTGAAGCAGGTTTCTCATAACGGTCTGCGCCTAACGCGGTAGCGGGTCGCTCACGGAAAAAAATGATGACAAACGATCAAAAGAAATCCATCAATGGACTTTCGAAGGACACTGTGCACAAGTACCGAACACGTATGAAGTTTTCCTGGGGATATCCCCCAAAAGAGTCACGCAATTCGCCTTGTTTGGGGGCGTTCGTGTACAACGAACATGCTTTCAGCTGGTGCTTGTATTGTTTCTTTACAGACTTCGCCAGCATTTAGCAATGTCTATCGCCTCCAACAGGAAATTTAGCCCACCAAAAAAGGAGAGACGGTCCGAAAACGGACATTTTTCGACCAATAAATTTGTGATTCTCAAAACGGGGCAATGCTTTAGTAACACGACATGGCAGCATGCAAAGCTCAGATTGCACGAAATATTCAGGTGAATAAGCTTTTGACGTGTGATGACGCTCTCATTTGTATGATATGTAAACACCAGAACGCACGTGTGCCTGTAGCACCTAGCACGTGCTACGCTGAGCGATGTTCAAGTGGTTTGACCGTAAACCACTACCTCGATAGCACCATGGTTCCCGATAGGGATCAGATTGGCCACAGGAGCGCTCTCTCGGCCCAAAAGGTCAACAAAAGTTCGTGTCGATCTATGATGTAGAGTAAAAACAGAGAGATCACTGCTACGATAACATTTTACAATTAAATAGCAATAATGGAGCATGCATGAACGTTTGCTGTTGATGAGAAGTAAAATGTTGCTCAATCAACCAGCCATAGAAGTACGACGCACGTGGGGCCAAGGGCAGCACGCTATGGAAAAATACAGACGCGTCACGCCGCTCCTGTACTTTTGGAAGCATTCACGCCAAAAAAAAGAGTCGTCTAGCAATTTACGCAATAGATCACCGTAAAGATAAAAGAACCGCAAAAGAAAGGGACAGAAACATGATTGACTTGAGACAACGCAAACCACGACACAAAGAGGAAGAGGTCATGAACGGGCCAACATTTTCACGTAACAAACTGTTTCACGTAAAACAACACAACCTACCCACTCAGCGGGCCCACATCAGCTGACGGCACCACTCAAAGCTCTCGCTCACACCATAGCACAGCACCACACAGCTCCACACTACGCAGCGTACCACACAACAAAATATTACACAACACATAATAACACATGTTTAAACCACAGTTCATTACATAGCCACATCACAGTCCCAGCACAGCTAGCCCAGCCCAGCGACCTCCACACCTACCTCCTCGAGTTTCTCCTCCTCGTCACCTCCCGGTCCGCCTCTCCGCAGCGCCCAGCGTCCCACACCTCCCCGCCCGGCCGACTCGCCTGGCCCACCGCCCCACACTGAGCACGCCGTATCGACCCGTCGGAGCCGCCGGCGGCGCTCGCTCGCTCGCTCGGTTCCGCGGCCGATCGAGCGCTGGCCGCGCGCACACCGCGTTCCGCTCGCCGCGCGACGGGTCCGCGCCACACAACGCCGGCAGCCGGCCGGGAACTGAGCGCCGCTCGGTGGGCGCGGGACGCGCGGCGGGGCGCTGGCACTGACCTTCCTTCTCTGAGCGGCAGCGGTGGCGGCGGCGGCGGCGGGGCGGCGGGTGTCAGTGCGCGGCTGAGGCTGCTTCCCGGGCCGCCTGGCGCGCGCGCAGCTCATCCATCGCTGCCGACTCCTCCCAGGGTCGCGGGCCGCGCTTGTTCTCCCAGGAGTCAATCTCCACCTGGGGAGGGGCGGGGGGTCAGGATTTGGTACAAGGGGGTCAGGATTTAGTAAACGAAAGGGGGAGGGGGTGTACAGGGTAAGGCATGAGAAGTAACGCTGGAGAAAGAAAGAGAGCGTTTGCCAGGACAGCATAGCTAACTGAAGTCTTGCAAAATTTCTTGATGAATGATTTATCACACTGGGCATGGAAAATTCACTTGAGAGCAGAAGGGACCCGAAAACCAGTATGCAATACCTGGGAAAGCGAAGACATCGCTTATTGGGCAGTGGCTTTTGTGCGACAGAAAACGCGAAAACAGCGAACGTTTGGAAATTGTTCGGAAGTAGTTTTTCGCAGTCCACAGCCAAAAGAACTGCGTGCCAGTTTACGAAAGTTGTCGATGAAAAACAGCCACGTTTACCAGGCCACCGTTTATCCGAACATTCTGCAGCGAATGGCGAGTAAACACCGCTAAACATCGGGCTCCTCTGTCCGAAGAAAATAACAGTCACATTCCTCAAGATTCAAATGAAAAGGAAAAGCCTAAAATAGCGAGAGCCACGGTGATGATTCAGGCAAGGGCTTTATAAGCCGATGAATCCAAGTTATGAACTATTTAAAGAACTCATAAATGACGCAGGATGAGGTCAGCATGGATGGATTTTGTGATGAATTATTTGTACGTCAATGCATGCCTGACAAGCTCATGTAACCAGTTTTGGCCGGTACGTGTGTGACCAAACGGGTTGTTAGGGTAGATATTACACCTTTTTGCACTCAAAATAGGCATCTTTTCATTCAATTTCGGCGAATTGCATTCAATTTTAGCGATCTCTCTATTCGAAGCAAATGAGAGATCGCTAAAATTGAATGCAATTCGCCGAAATTGAATGAAAAGATGCCTATTTTGAGTGCAAAAAGGTGTAGTCAACTGTAGGTAATGCACAGTCGCTAGACCAAATATTCCATATCCAGGCTCGTTTGAAGCATTTCGCTGTTGACCAGTCATCGTAAACGAAATACTATCTAGAAACAGCGAATCCACTCCTGAATTCAGCTGTTGCATACAGGAAGTTCAAATGCAGAGTGAAAGTTGCCATAAAGGCAAAGCCAGACACATTTTCCTTGTGCATACACGTCGAGCATTGTGATAAAGAAGGTATAGGGAAAGTTGGCGACCGAAATCGCACGCCCTGAGGTTGAAGCCATTCAACAGCTGTGTGCTTCACAATGCGTCTTCACTGAACAGTTGGACAGGGGCGGATCCAGGAATTTTCGGGAGGGGGGGGGGCGGCAAGTTGAAATAGGGGCGACCTGGCAATCCGGGGGCGCCAAACCGTCGTCAAAATCGAGAGTTTAAAACCCACGCCGTGCGTTGTCACGTCCCCCTAGGTTTTTCGCAAATATCTTTAAGACGGCTGCGCGCAGCGCCGCCGTTTTAAAGATATTTGCGCCCAACCTCTGCTTGGATCGCCCAATCCGTCATGGGGAGGCTCACTTTGCTGAAGTAGCCTCATTTCTTCTAAGAACGACCAATTTGCTGTAGGCGGCCCACTTATCTGGGACGCCCATTTTTTTGCTAGAAGTGCCCCTCTTCTTCTTGATGCGTCCCGCTTCTACTGGGAGCGCACCTTTTCTGTTAGGGCACGCCTTTGCTGCTGGGGAGTCCCTTTTTCTACTGTGAATGGGGCGGCCCTTTCCTGTTCGGCGACCCCAAATTCTACTGGGGGCGCCACATTTCTGCCCAACCTTTGCTGGGGTGCCCCTCTCCTGCAGGGGCACTTATCTTTTGCTAGAGACGCCTCTTCTGGGGGCGCCCTTCCATTGCGGGGGACGTCTCTCTCCTGCCAGAGGCATCCCTTTTCTTCTTATGGGGCTCCTCTTTTTGCTTGGGCGGGCCTCTTCTGCTCGGAGCGGGGCACCACTCTCCTTTTACTGGGGCACAGCCCCTCTGCTGGGGTTGCCCTTCCGCTGCCTCAGGGGCGCCCCTCTTGTGCAGAATATACTCCTTTTCTTCTTGTAATGAGGCGCCCCTCTTCTACCGGGGGCGCCCATCTGCTGCTGGGGCGTCTGTCTTCTGCCGGATATTGTCAATGGGGCGCCCCTATCCTGCTTGGCGAGCCCAACCTCTGCTGAAGGCTCCCCATCTCTGATCAACTTTTGCTGTGGCGCCTCTCTTCTGCTGGGGCGCCCCTCTTCTGCTGAGGGCGCCCCTCTCCTGCAGGGGGCTCCTCTCTTCTGCTGGGGCGCCCCCCTTCGCTGGGGCGCCCGTCTCCTGCTGGAGGCTCCTTTCTCCTGCTGGACCCCCTCCGCTGCCGGGGGCGCCCCTTTTCTGCCAGTGGCACCCATTTTTTATTATGGGGCTTCTCTTTTTCTTTGTTGGGGCGCCCATCTGCGGTTAGGGCGCCCCTCTTCTTCTTGGAATGGGGGCGCCTCTCTACTTTTGCTGGGGCGTCGCTCCTCTTCAGGGGGACACCTCTCCTGCCAGGAGTGCCCCTCTTGAACAGAAGGCATCTTTTTATTCTTGTAATAAGAGCCCCTCTCCTGCTGGGGGCGCCCATCTGCTTCTGGGGCGACTCTGATCTGCTGGGAATGGGCAATTGGGCGTCGCTCTCCTGCTTGGTGAGCCCAACTTCTGCTGGAGGCGCCCTATTTCTGCTCAACCTTTGCTGTGTCGCCTCTGTTTTGCTCGGGGCGCCCTCTCTGCCGCGGGCTATGGGCGCCTTTTTCGGATGTCGGGGGGGGCGGCCGCCCCCGTCGCCCCCCCCCTGGATCCGCGCCTGCAGTTGGAAAACGGACAGAATTTTAATGGGTTCAGTAATCATTGCTTCCGACCATCAGACTAGAATTTCCACCGACTTCCTTTCTATGGCCCCATCATGTTCATTAGGACTCGCACTGAACAAAATGCTAACAATTACAAGAAATGCATCAAAATATGTAAAAGTCGGCAAACTTTTCTTGACAGTTTTACAACTTTCTAGAAACGCAATTACCATCATACCACCCACGCAGTTGTCAATTACATTTATCATTTGCCCTCGTCCCCCCCCCCCCCCCCCATCTCGTTTTTGCCCGGACAGATCCGCCGATGATTGTGTTTGGTCATTAGGGCCGTGGCGTTGTAGGGATCATCTATGCGATTTTTTTTTTTTTTTTTTTTTTTTTTTTTTGTCCTCCCGGTAAGCCTAGTGGCTATAGCCGGGGGAGGGGGAAAGTTACTAGCTGGCAATTGGCCAGGTCTTTCGTTTACGTTACGTTAATGCCGGCTATTTGATTCCGGCCCAAGAACTAAGAGAAATGCAAAAGACTACGTTAAACCGGCTCATGTGGCGTCCGGTGGGTTGCAAGGCAAAGGGAAGGCCGAAAGGTGCCTGATGGGCGAGACAATAAATTTGGTTACTTACATAGAACTTGCTGCTGTGACTTGCTGCTGATTTGTGTGCTGTTGTTTGGTGTGTGTTGTTGTGGGGTGAACTTTACCAGGAAAAGTCCTAACTAGAAAAAACCTGGTGCCTAACCAAGAGGGCAAAAACCTGTGCTTTCAGCCAAAGTACACAGTAAAAAAGCCCTTTCTTTAATTACGTTATATTACGTTACGTTATATCGCTAATGTGTATGTGTGTTTGTGGCTGTGTCTCGAGTGGGCCTCAACCTTTAAGAGGGATCCCTGTCGAGCTTACACACATATATGTATACACTTGGAAAAGACGACGAGAACGAAAGCGAATGGAAGCAAAACGAAGCGGATGGAGACGACGATGGAAGATCATAAGAGTATCTAAATACGTGTGCTGGGTTGCGATCATATGCTATTGATGAGATTCGAATCACTGAGGAAGACGAAGAGAAGTTCAATTAGATCTGGATGATCATCACCCAGGAGCGTTGGGAGGTCCAGGCTGAGGTTGTGTGTGTTTGTGTAGTGAATGATGGGTTGACGGTATTGATCGTAGTGTGGGCAGTTGAGAAGGAGGTGGGCAATGTTGAGTCGTGTTAGTGGTGTGCAATGTGGGCATGTGGGTGGGGGTTCGTGCTGGTAGATGTATCGGTGAGTGGTACTGGTGTGTCCAATTCTCAGCCTGGCCAATACCGTTTCTCTAAGACGATTACTTTGATTGGAAGAAGCAAATGATTTGATTTTTGGGTGAATCGGGTGTAGATGTTGATTTGGGAAACTATTCCAGTCGAATTGGCGAAGGTCGAGAAGAGCATTTTGGATATGATTAGCAATATCTTTGTGCGGACAACGAATTGTGTTTCTTTCCGGTTTGTCTAGGCTATTTTTCGCTAGGAGATCCGCCCTTGTGTTACCGGGAATCCCCGCGTGTCCTGGTATCCACAACAGGCGGAATTCAAATCCTTTTTTCTGAATTGTAATTATATGTTTCTTGATAATGTATATTATATGATTGTCTTCTTTTTTTCTGCTTGAGATGGCACTGACTGCCGAAGCTGAGTCGGTGCAAATTACGCTTTTTTGGATATGTTGTTTATTGATATAGATAATAGCTAGCAGAATCGCTGATAGTTCAGCTGAAAAAACCGTGAAAAGATTATGCAGGCGAATGGAGGTTTCGTAGACTTTTGATGTAACACCAGCGCCTGTTTTGCCATTTGATAGTGATCCGTCAGTATAAAAGAAAGTATGATCGTTGTATTGATTTACATATTGTATGAAGAGTTGAGAGATTTCTTGTGAGGAGACATGTTTCTTATTTTCTGAGAAAAGACGATCTACATTCTGGATGGGTGCCAGCCAGAAAGAGGTTAGAGGGGGGATAGGCAAAATGGACGGGAAAGAAATGTTGAAATGATTAAGAGCCTTCTCTACGCGATAACTGATCACTGGGAATCTCCTTTCAGGGTCACTTGGAGGAGACGAAGAATATCGATTTGTAAGTATTTGATTAGAGGGATTCGAGGGGTTCGCGCAGCAACGAAGATAAAAGCGGAGAAGAAGATATTTGCGGCGTCGATCAAGTGTAGGAATATTGACATCAATGTGAAGATTGTCAATATTGGAAGTTTTCATTGCACCAGTGATGATACGAAGAGCGGTGTTCTGAATCACTTGGAGAGAATCAATTTTGTTTGTGGCTATATCATCGTATAAGAAACCGTTGTAATCCAGGATAGGACGAATTAGGGAGGTGTATAGGCGGAGGAGGGTTCTCCGATCGGCTCCCCACTCCCTGCCGGCTATACATCTCATAATTGAAAGTCGTCTGGCGCATCTTTGCTGAATGTCTTCGAAGTGTTTACTAAAATTAAGCAAGGAATCAAGTGTTATACCTAGATATTTGAAGTGTGAAACGAATTGAAGATTACGATTGTTGATTCTGAGGTTACGATGATTAGTTTTGGGGAGTCGTCTCGAAAAAATGACCGATTTTGATTTGTCTGATGAGAGGACGAGTCCCCATTGATTACACCATGTTTCTATTTTTTCAAGAACGAGTTGCATGATTGTTATGCCTTGATCAAGATCACGATGAGAAACCCAAAAGGCTACGTCATCGGCGTAAAGAGAGTGTTGTATATTGCTAGGTGTGTTGTTGAAAAGGTCATTGATCATGATCAAAAAGAGAGTAGGAGAAATTACACTGCCCTGTGGGAGGCCATGATCTAGCGTAAAGAGTGGAGAGTAGGTGTGGCCACAACGGACTCTGAATGTTCGATTTGCAAGGAAGTTCTGTATAAAGTTCGCCATGTGACCGCGAATACCGGTTCGATGAAGTTTAATCAGAAGAGCAGATTTATTGACTTTGTCGAAGGCGTTTTTAAAATCAAGGAAGACGGCGATCGTGTATTCCCTTCTTTGAAATCCTCTTTGAATTGTGTCAATTATGTGAATTACGCTATCAGCAGTTGACCGACCAGGTCGAAATCCGTGTTGGTAAGTAGAAAGAAGATTGTTTGATTCGAGATACGCCCTAATTCGTCCGTTAACCATTCTTTCTGTTAGTTTAGAGGCACAACTGGTGAGAGATATAGGTCGATAGTTAGAAGGGTTTGAGGGGAGTTTAGAAGGTTTAAGGATAGGGATAATGGTGCTTTCGCTCCAGGAAGCAGGATACGAATTGTTTTCCCAAAGGCGATTTAGAGTTTCCAGGAGGGTTTGTTGTCCAGATTCAGGGAGATTTTTGAGAAAAGCGTAGGCGACCTGATCTGGACCAACTGATGTGTTGCCACATCTGTTGAGTGCTGATTGTAGTTCATGTGCTGTGAATGGTGCATTGTATATTTCGGTGTTGTTGGAGTGAAATGAAAGAGAAGCAAGTTCGGAATCGAGTGTTGTGGTTAGTTGTGGAGTATACTGTTGTACTGATGAAATGTTAGCATAATGTATGGCGAATTGTGTGGCTACTTCTAGTGGTGTGAGATAGTGGGTGTTGTTTATGTGTAGGTGTGGGATTTTATAATTTCGGGGTTGTTTGTTGGAGAAACATTTTATGAGAGACCATATTTGCGATAGGGGGGTAAAACGATTAAAGTTGTTCGAGAAAAGTTGCCAGCTCGATTGTTTTGCACTAAGAATAATTTTGCGGGAATGAGAACGAGCCTTACGCGCTTCCTCCTCATGAGCTGAGCATAGGCAGCGCCTAAAGGCGCGTAGTGCCCGCCTCCGGAGGGCGACCGCTCTCTGGCATTCACTGTTCCACCATGGAGCATTATTATTGGGGCGGGGAGGGCCTGAAAGTGGGACTGATTTACGGGCGGCGTTAAGTATTATATCTAGAAAAGTGTTAATATCTCTAGGGGGAGTTTGGATGTTTACGTTAATATGGTTTTGATATTCAGCCCAATCGGCTTTGCGAAAGTTCCATCTGGGAAGAAAATTGAAGTTGGATTGTCCTGAAGGGACGTCAAGGCTATGCGATTTGTCCTCAACCTTCGTAGTAACCGCTGTGCCATACGCTATAGAACGTGTCGTGCAAAGGTCACGGCGGCACCCCTGAGGCGGCCGCTGCCCGTACGTTTAGGAGCCCATTGTCGTGACGTCATGACTGTGGACAAAGGTCGCGGTAGGGGCTCTCCCGGCAGCCGGACGGTGACTCATACGCTAAGCTTGTCTCTCGCCGCGCCTGCGGGCATATTGGTAGTACTAGGAACGGCCAGCATGTGACCGCGGTTTTCGGCGACATTGTCAATTCGTTTCTCGACTCTGCTGTTCGCTACAAGACAAATACACATAGAAAACGGCTCGGGCATTTGGAGAAGAGCGGCTACTCTGAGGCGAGGGAAGAACACGGAGATTCACACAAACGACCTGACTAGGTTGCACCGGCCACAGTCGACCGAGGTGGGCTCCGGCGCCCTTAAAGACGCCTCTGACTGGCCATTGCGCTGACACCCTGGTCGGACCACGGTCATTGATCGGACCCTGCCACTGGTTCGTGCTCACTGTAGGGATCATCTATGCGATTTGTCATCTATGCGATTTGTCATCTATGCGATTTGTCATTTCATGTTGTCATTTTTATTTATATTGTCACCGCTTTATTATTCAATCTGTTACCTGTTGTCAATTGCGCGTCATGTTTGTTATTTGTAAACCGGCCTGCCGCTGGCCTCAACCTTCGTAGTAACCGCTGTGCCATACGCTATAGAACGTGTCGTGCAAAGGTCACGGCGGCACCCCTGAGGCGGCCGCTGCCCGTACGTTTAGGAGCCCATTGTCGTGACGTCATGACTGTGGACAAAGGTCGCGGTAGGGGCTCTCCCGGCAGCCGGACGGTGACTCATACGTTGAGCTTGTCTCTCGCCGCGCCTGCGGGCATATTGGTAGTACTAGGGACGGCCAGCATGTGACCGCGGCTTTCGGCGACCTTGTCAATTCGTTTCTCGACTCTGCTGTTCGCTACAAGACAAATACACATAGAAAACGGCTCGGGCATTTGGAGAAGAGCGGCTACTCTGAGGCGAGGGAAGAACACGGAGATTCACACAAACGACCTGACTAGGTTGCACTGGCCACAGTCGACCGAGGTGGGCTTCTGCGCCCTTAAAGACGCCTCTGACTGGCCATTGCGCTGACACCCTGGTCGGACCACGGTCATTGCTCGGACCCTGCCACTGGTTCGTGCTCAGGCTGCCTTAGCGGGTAGACCTGCTCGACCAGACGCCCCATTGGTGGGCGAGTGCTCGGTTCCGACTTTCCCGCCGGTCCAACAGCGTTCTGCTGGTTCCCGCCGATCCGGTTACGACACCGCAAGTGCCGTACCGACTCGGGCGTCCCAGGTGGGCGTAACGGTTACCACACCAGTTCGCGACCCCCAGGCTCTGTCAGCCGTCGTACGGCTCTCGGACGGACACTCTAATAGATCAGCCACAGATCAATAGATTGTCACAGACCGTCCGTCCAGCCACGCGCTACCCACAGCTCAGTACGACAATTGGTGACCCCGACGTGATCTCCGTTGTTCGACCTTAGCCTCTCGTCATGCCCGCGGACAGCGCACAGTCCGGCGCCGCAGCTCAAGACCCAGCCAGCGTTCCAGCTTCAGCCTCCGAGTCAACTCATCGGCCCATGGCTAGCTTCCGGCTACCACCATACTCTCCGGAAGAGCCCGACCTGTGGCTACTGCAGGTGCAGTGCGCTTTCGACGTCAGCGGGGTCGACTCCGACGAGCTGAGGTTTAAGCTCCTCGTCGCAAACCTCCCCGCCAACATCGCCGTCCAGGTCAAGGACGTCATCCGGTCATTCCGGTCTTTTGACGTGCTGTGTGCAGCGCTCCAAGCCCGCCTGGCACAGTCACGCGCCGACCGACTACAAGCCCTGCTCGGCCGCCAGCAGCTCGGCGATCAGAAGCCGACGGCGCTGTTGCGCTCAATGCGCAACGAGCTAGCCGCAGCCGGGGACGCCCCGGTTGATACGGAGCTCTTCCGTACACTGTTCCAACAACGGCTACCGCAGCCCGTCCGTGCTGCCCTCGCCCTCCTGCCAGCCGACAGCACGCTTGACGCACTGGCAGAAGCGGCCGATCGGTATCTGGAAGCTAGCGGACCCGACCCACGGCTATCAGCGATCGCGGCACAGCCGTACACACAGCCGGCACCACCCATCGCTGCTGCAGTGACAGCCCCAGCGCCAGCTGCAACCCCTGCGCTGGACACCGTCATCGCCTCCCTGGTCGCTAAGATGGAGCGCTTGGAAGCCAGCAACCGACGACTCGAGGACGCCGTGCGACGCGACCGCAGCCGTTCCCGGCCGCGCCAGGCGTCTCGCCAGTCTCGCCGCCCGTCACCGGCTCGTCCTTCAACGCCGCCGCACGACGACACGCTGTGTTGGTACCACCAGCGATTCGGCGCCCAAGCGCGCCGATGCAAGTTGCCGTGCTCCTGGATCGCCTCGGAAAACTGAGGCGCCCCGTGCTGATGGCGCAAAGCACGGGCGCCCCTCCTGCCGCGCCACTCCTCTTCGTGAGGGACACGGAGACGGACCGGCAATTTCTAGTCGACACCGGGGCGCAGGTCAGCGTGCTGCCTCGCCGCTGCCTGCCCAACGGGTCTACGCTGACCCCTGCTCCTGTCGGCCAGCAGCTCGTCGCGGCAAACGGCTCACCGATCGCGGTGCACGGCACCTGCCTGCTGGACGTCACCTTGAGTCAACAGCACCGCCTGAAACACCGATTCTTCGTCACTGACGTCACCACACCCATCTTGGGCACCGACTTCCTGGCCGCACATCACCTCGTCGTGGACGTTGCCAACCAGCGTCTCCTGCGGGACGGCACCGTCTGCGCCAGCGCCGAGCGGTCACGGCTGTGCTCCATCGGAGTGCGTCTCGTCCGGGAGCAGGCTGCTGCTCGCTTCGCAGCTGTCCTCGCCCGGTACCCGGATGTGACCTCACCAAAACCTGGACCAACACCGGTGAAGCACAACGTGACGCACCACATCGTCACCAAGGGTCCACCGGTGTACCAGCGGCCACGACGCCTCCCGCTGGAGCGCCTTCAAATCGCACGTGCCGAGTTCAACAAGATGCTCCAGCAAGGCACCATTCGACCGTCCAGCAGCAGCAACAGCGGCAACAGCAACAGCAGCAGCAGCAGCAGCAGCAGCAGCAGCAGCAGCAGCAGCAACAGCAGCAGCAGCAGCAGCAGCAGCAGCAGAGGCAACAGCAGCAATACCGGCTCCTCACTGCGGCTTCCCGGCGAGTTCTTCGTCAGCAGCCAAGCCTCAGCAGCATCACCGACCGGTTTCGTACAAGACCTGAAGCGCGCCATGTCTCAGGTGCGGCCGACACTCCCACGTCCGGTCCAGCGCGCCACGTACGTCCCGACGGCACTCCAGACGGCGACACACGTCTTCGTGCGCAGGGACTGTCACCGCTACCCGCTGGACGCTCCATACGACGGACCGTTCCCGGTTACCGAAAGGACCACCAAAACCATCACCATCGACCGTCGACAGAAAAAGGAAGTCATCAGCATCGACCGGTGTAAGGCCGCCTTCCTGGAGACGCCAGACGAATCCGGTCATCGACAGTCTGACCTGCCAACTGTGCAGCCGCACGGTACTCAGTCCAGCGGCCCGCCGGCCGCGCCACCGCTCAGCAATGAGCCCAGCGGCCCGGAGCTTCTGATCTACGGTGACGCACCAACTCGCCCTACAGCCGTCGCTCGGGCTGACGCTGCACCATTGCAGCCTCGGCCGATACTACGGACGACCCGCTCCGGCCGCGTCATACGACCTCCGGTAAGATATCGCCATGTCACTTTTGTCCGCGACATGTCTGGCGAGGGGGTACTGTAGGGATCATCTATGCGATTTGTCATCTATGCGATTTGTCATCTATGCGATTTGTCATTTCATGTTGTCATTTTTATTTATATTGTCACCGCTTTATTATTCAATCTGTTACCTGTTGTCAATTGCGCGTCATGTTTGTTATTTGTAAACCGGCCTGCCGCTGGCCTCAACCTTCGTAGTAACCGCTGTGCCATACGCTATAGAACGTGTCGTGCAAAGGTCACGGCGGCACCCCTGAGGCGGCCGCTGCCCGTACGTTTAGGAGCCCATTGTCGTGACGTCATGACTGTGGACAAAGGTCGCGGTAGGGGCTCTCCCGGCAGCCGGACGGTGACTCATACGTTGAGCTTGTCTCTCGCCGCGCCTGCGGGCATATTGGTAGTACTAGGGACGGCCAGCATGTGACCGCGGCTTTCGGCGACCTTGTCAATTCGTTTCTCGACTCTGCTGTTCGCTACAAGACAAATACACATAGAAAACGGCTCGGGCATTTGGAGAAGAGCGGCTACTCTGAGGCGAGGGAAGAACACGGAGATTCACACAAACGACCTGACTAGGTTGCACTGGCCACAGTCGACCGAGGTGGGCTTCTGCGCCCTTAAAGACGCCTCTGACTGGCCATTGCGCTGACACCCTGGTCGGACCACGGTCATTGCTCGGACCCTGCCACTGGTTCGTGCTCAGGCTGCCTTAGCGGGTAGACCTGCTCGACCAGACGCCCCATTGGTGGGCGAGTGCTCGGTTCCGACTTTCCCGCCGGTCCAACAGCGTTCTGCTGGTTCCCGCCGATCCGGTTACGACACCGCAAGTGCCGTACCGACTCGGGCGTCCCAGGTGGGCGTAACGGTTACCACACCAGTTCGCGACCCCCAGGCTCTGTCAGCCGTCGTACGGCTCTCGGACGGACACTCTAATAGATCAGCCACAGATCAATAGATTGTCACAGACCGTCCGTCCAGCCACGCGCTACCCACAGCTCAGTACGACAGCGTGGCGTGGCACGCCAATCACCGTTCATACAATCACGCGACACACGCAGGACGGGGGAGGGGGACAAGGTCGGGGGTGGGGGGACTATTCTATCTGCCCGACCATCACGCTATGACATGACCCGGGCCGGGGCGCCATGTGGTGTTCTGTATCAAACTCAAAGGGTATCCAGAGGGTTGCGACATTGTCTATGAAATGCCGTCCTACACTACACAAACGCAACGTTTTATCAGCTTACAATTAACCACAGCAAGTTCGCAACTACAGTGCAACAAAGTCATTGAGCACAGGCTCATTTGACGTCATCGAAACCAGACAAAGCTGGTTCACATCGTTCTGTCTCACCTGTTTCACCTCCTCGTACTGTTTGTCGAGTCGCACCTCCTCCTTGTTTTTCATTCGAATGCCGTACTTGGCTGCCTCGTCTGGCTCAATGGGACGCTGCCGGCGGTACAGGTATCTAGGGGGACACAGAGGGGGGGGGGGTCAGTGGGGCAGAGCTAGCAGAGATTAAAAGGACGGGAAAACTTAGCAACAAGAAATAATTATAAAATGTCACGAATGTCATAGCGGTTACACGTAATAAAGGTCATATTGATAGGTCACGTTGATCACATGTGTCAAGCTGATTACAGAGGTCATAAAGGTCACATACACCACGAAAATCGTACAAAACACGCAGGTTACACAGATTACCAAACTTCCGCCAGTTAGTCCGTAGATCTCTCGCTCTGGGGTAACCACGGGACGCGTGAGAGCCCTAATCAACCGCGGTTTTGGAACAGAGGACTGGCGGCAGCCACAACCACGGTTACGCGCACCACGGGCACAAACAGCGTCATTATCGCCACCACAGCGCCGCAAACGCCGCTATACGCTCAGTCACCTTCACGGAGGGTATGTGCGCGGTGGGGAGAGACAAAGACGGCGCACCTGAGGCGATCGCGGTGTGAGACCCGAGGCCCGAGGGGATTTGGTCCGGTGCAGAAGGGTGGATGGAAGACTGACTTAAAGGGAAGTTGGAGACGACGAGAGAATCGAAGACAAGAGTTATTTAATTTCGGGTGACAAAAGAGGGTCCGTCAACTCCTTGTCATACTTCATGCCGACACAGGTGTAAGTTCGCGAAGTGGGGATGTCGCCTTTTTAGCTAAATGCTTAATGTGTTTCTGGGAATCATCATAGCGATTCCGAAATCATATAGACAATTGCCTGTGGTCTGGGGACCTTCTCGTTGGCATGACGACAAACGGCGATGCACTGACTCCCACGAGACCTAAACTTAACAGCACATTGACTCCATCACTCCATGGATGTCACGAGGCGGATTGAAAAGCTGGGTGCCACTGTCACCGAGAGAAGTATCTCCATTGGTCTGAGTGGACGGGGCCTGAGTGGACAGTCTGTTCCAATTGGCATTGACAGGTCTGACGTTGGTAGAGCTATACGAAGAGTCATGTACCACTGCGAATGCTATCGAGTCTCTGAGGGCAACATTTTTAGACCATTCGAAGAACCTATACCCTCTCAAATTTCAGCATTCATATTTTCGAAGTGTAAATATCAAGAAGACATTTGAGGACATAGTAAAGCCAGCTTTTTCACTATTTCTGCGATTACGACGCCTTGAGCCTCCATTTCTGATGACCGTGCAGAACACGACATAAAACATGACGAAAAAAGTCCGTAAATAGACCGCTGAGTGGCGCAGCGGCCATGATGCGCTCCTATTTACTCAACAGCTCCCAGTATTTACTCAGTATACCGCTCCTATCCGTCAGGACGACGGAGACCATCTGGGGCGTCCACGCGGAACGCTCCACAATATTGACTCAGAGTCCCTCTCAGTGCTCAACGCTCTCGCTGAGACCGTCTCCTTCACCCAGATCCCTAACGCAAACTCCCGAAACCACATAGAAACAACATAAAAACGCACGCGCGCGCATTCCTGGCCAAGCTCCACCGCAAACCGTCACTAAAAAACGACGCTGCTTTTTTAGCGGAGTCACGGCAGTCGTGACCTCGACAAAGCCTCGAGGCGTTAGAACCCGGCGATTTGGAGGGGAGGAGAGGGTGGCTGCAGATGTTCCGTTTCCACGCCGAGTCGGGGCCACCACGCGGCACACACGCGCACATTAGCTGATGGCTGGGCTGAGGCGTCCTTTCCATGTCAGCAGGGAATGGAACGTCAGGGAACGGAAGGCAATGCCACAGCAAGCATTATGTGGGGATAGGAAGCAGTGCTGGCAGGAAATTATTCTTTGCCCCGTTTTATATTATACGGGGTTGCATAATTTATTTCTATGAAGTCGTCATGTTGTCTACATAGCTGTCGCTGAAGAGCACGTAAGAACGTATCACAGCATCAATATGGGTATCTAATGGTATTTTCACAAGGGTTCAATGATTTCCACCGTAACGTTTTCGATGCAGTTTGCACCGTTTCGGGCACAGTGAAACAGCCCTTGGAAACAGCGAGCAATGCTCTGTGCGAGTCCACCGGCCGTTCGAGGCGGCGCGGGTCGATCGCGACGCCTGGGGCGCTGTAAATCGACCCCCCCCCCCCTCCAGGACCCCCACCGCGTCTGTGACGACACTGGTCAGCTGACTCAAAGCGAACGGCCGTCGAATGGAGTCTGTTGCCCGAGGGAAACGTGGGGAAAGGCAGTGGGAGCCGGTTCGAGCTGGTTGCGGAGACGCTGACACCGAGTGGATATACATTATACACGCCCGACAAAACTCGGAAGACTGATAACAAAAAAGTCGATAAAAAAGGCTTATTTGTCCTTTGTATTTTCATTTCATTGAGGATTTGGTAACTTAGATCATGCTGAAGAAGTCTCAACATTGAATAGTTTAGGAGACGGTCGTTATGAGCAAAATCCACGTCCTGCTGGAGCGTCGTGTGTTGATTTTGCGTGTTGTTCCACAATAAGGTCAGACTGATAGATAGGACATCCGCTGTAGTCGCATAAGAAATATGTAAGATCGAGAACGCGGACGCATGACGTTTCCTAGACATTTCCAGAAACACTTGCGAGCCGAGTAGGCACATATTTACCTACGTGCAACAATGTGTAGAACTGCTAACACAATCAAACACCGGGCTTGGCTATACTACATGAGCAAACCAAAAAATACGTGCCGATTAATTTCGCGATAAACGAGCCTTTCTGGTTGGCTGGTATTTCAACCTCACTGCTGGGTATCAGGGGCGGACGTTAAGTACGGCGCTGAAACGGCATGGTAACCCGATCCAATATACCGAACTCACGTCATCACTGGCAACGAACCGAACCCGTATACCCGCGGCCAGGTCCATAACCCCGGGCCGAGCACCGAACCAACTCAATTTGACGACCGAAACTTCGCGGCAGCCACAACTCGTAAAAACCAAACGACTCTGGCTCAAAGGCGGAGTGTTGCTGACCCGCCCCGCCGCGCACGTCAGCCTGCACGGCGCAAACCCTGCATGTTTATCCACAACACAGCTGTTCTATGTCTGCGTGACGTCATCAGGGGAGCACCGCGGGGAACAAATGCAAGAAAACAGCCGAGTTTCACAACCGGGAAACGCTTCACAGACCGGCGCCCGTCGAGACTGGGGTAGATGGGTGTCCGTCCATCACATACTGACGTCCAAAAGCCGTGAGAGGGCCATTCATCCACTGTGCACTGCACAAACACAGCATTGCCGCGAAAGGTCACGTTTCACGGTGAGGGCGAGCAACAACCAGAATCACCGCTCGCGGTCCGATACGGACCAAAAGTCGCCGATGTGCCTTTGTTCGCAAAGGGCACAGTGCACGCAGTACGGGAGGGCTGTTTTCGGTACCTCGTCACGTGCAGGCCGCACAAATGTACGAAATAAAAATTGTTGAACAATGGGCCACGATTCACGATGAAGAATACGAAGAGAAGGAACTTGCTTTGTAGGTACTCAGTATCCAATCAACTTAGAACTTCGGATCAACTTTGATGTCAACTATCGCAAAGAGCATCAAACTCCACATCAAACCATTAACCATCACACATCATAATCATCGGGAGCAGAAGATAGTGTCATTCATCAATAAACTTGTCCAAGTAGCTTTGGAAGAACAAACTGCTATAGCATGATAAAGTAGCAAAAACAATGAAACACCGCTATATGGACGCAAGCTGCATCAACAAAGACCTTGCGCTTAGCCATCCACAATGAGACCATCTGTAACTCATCAAGTCTTGACTGTCCTCACTAATACCCATCAGACAAGCCTCCTCTGAGATCCTGGCTGACATGATCGATCGTTGCTGGTCAGTAGCCACCCACTACGCTGTTGGCAACAGCGTTCTAGTGCTCATGTCGGGACTAATCCAGGGCATGTAACCGAATGTTGGCTATACCAGAATCATGCATTATCGTCGAAATGCATCGACGGTATACCTAAGACTAACCGCCAGTTACCAAAGGTTTAGGAGCACTATGGCAAGAAAGGTCATTTGGAATTAGATACTGTTCCAAAGCGGTAATAAGGCGCATTCATTAGAGGCAAACATCCGCAGCAAAATGCCATCAAATTTGTTCGATCAGTAAAATGAATAACGATTTGATGGTACGGTACCTAAATATGAGCCATTTTAGTCCTACAGAAATTCATCAAAATAATTAAACACGACACCAGAGAATTCACAACTCACGCCCCAGAGGAACGCGACAACGCTATTTTCAGGGACGCACCATGAGCCACATACGCGCGACAGACGCCAGATAAGACCCCGCCGATAGCGCGTCACTGATCTCAGCGCAAATACGAGTCACAGTGCAGTTAGCCATAGGACAGGTGCGCCTGCTGATAATTTACCACCGCAATCAGTTTGTCAGCAGTTTACGATCACGACGCAATAAAAATGGATCTCCGTCACAGCAAAATTTCATGGCAGTCACAGAATAGGGGGTCCCTGAAGCGAAGATAATGTTGATGATGTCAGCTAAAATAATGCATGGATAATATTTGTTGTTTGCACGACGGATTTTGAGAAGGTATGTTCGTTTTAAGGCCAAATAAAAAGGGACATGTTTTATGTTTTTACGTACCATTTATTGCAGCCAAATTCTTACTGGCAATCACTGTCATTGCCAATTGAAGTGCAATACATGGTATCACACTGAATTACTTCATTGCCTCCCTAATAATGAAATAACGGATCACATGTATTCAACTCCACCACAGATTGCAGGATCGTTTTTATTTGGGACCATATTTTTACCACTTCAATCGAAGAAGTTCAAAAGCCTCAGCCACCTAGCGTGACGTGCAATCACGCAACTTCGGTCATCCTGCCCTCCTCTGTCGACCCTCAGTGACCTTTCATCGGTCGCTCACTTCAGTCGAACCCCGTATGACCCCTGGGTGACCCGGTGACCTCAGGCGGCCACCGTCCGCGCAATGCGACAGGGCAGCTAGCGGGCGCATCGAACGTCGATGACTTCGGAGAATCGTGCCGATGTGAATCGTATCGAGCGACCGCGACGGTCAGACCCCTCGTGGTGTCACGAGGGGACGACGGGCGGATGTCACCGCATGATCCAGAAACGGACATATTGTCGAAATTCCCAAAGCAGAACCTTGGGGAGGAACTGCTTACACTCAGGACAAGCTCATTTAGTGGTGGTGCCAACCAGCAAACACTCGCTCACCGGTACGATGTATCAACCAATGATTGATGAGTTTTTTTTTTAGTTTAATGCAGAAGCTAAATCTATTTTATCAGCAGTAGTGCTTCTCTCTACATCAAGTCCATTTTTCTCACATTCCTAATTATGTGACAGTTTTCTTTTTTCCCGACAACATTCCTCCATTTCTAAATTTGTATCGGATAGCGATTCCCAGAGGCAATCTGCGTCCAGGAGCTGACCATTGAACAGGCTTGGATGAGCAGCTGGGACTGCTCAGCGCTCATCCACGTGTGAATGAGCTGCCAAACAGATTTACCCATCATTCCGCTCCATTACGGTCAAGCACTACTCCGGTCACTCAATGTCAGAAAGAATAAAAAGAAAAAGAAAGAAAAAAAACATTAAATGAATGGCAAGAGAAATAAAACAAAAGAGGGGAAAAGAGAGAAAACGTGAAGAGATAGACTAGAGAGGGAGGAGGGGATAGAGGGTGAGAGAGAGAGAGGGGGAGAGAGAGGGGGAGAGAGAGAGAGAGAGAGAGAGAGAGAGAGAGAGAGAGAGAGAGAGAGAGAGAGAGACCGGAGAGGGTCGCAGACCGCCCCAGCCCTCCGCAAAGCCCAGTTGGCACCGTTCGGCGGCACGGTACGTCGGGAATCCGACGGGCCACGCTGACACGGCGGTACTCGAGGGGGGGGGCAGTAGTGGGACAGGTGGACGCCCCACTCAGCTGAGTGGGGGAGGGGGGGACGGTTGTAGGCATGGCGTAATGTGCAGCTGTGGGATGACAAAAACGGTAGCGCCTCAGCTGGGGCGGATTGATGTGTATTTCTGCTGGAGGGCGCCACGTGGCGAGTGTATGTTTTTTATATTTACAATGCGACGTGAGTGTAGGTTGCTTCTATGCCACTTGTGTATGGTACTAAATATATGGAATATAAATAAACCACAAAACGAATGGCAGCGCAGCTCACACAGGAGCGCACAGAAATAACTTTTGACCCGTCCCATCGCCCAGTCCACCTACTAAACAGTAAACACATTAGAGATGAGTCAAGCCACATCACACGCTAGTCATACGCCATATCCGACCAAAAGTCACACACATTACACGCAGCATGTCAGAAGGCACGCACTACATACGAGATACGTTACGAGGTACGTGCGCACTACACACCTCCTCGGGCAAAGAACATCTGGCGTCTCAGTCATGGGCACCCATTCGTTCAGGAAGACAGGCGAACTTCAGAGGGACAGCATGCACCACACGGCCATCAATTCCGTAATGGGCCACTAGAGTAGGCACGGTGATGGAAGTTTCGTCACGGCGCGTAGCTGAGTAAACACGGGATGACGGGCGGTTAAATCAAAGGACAGCACAGGCCCACAGGGCCATAAGGTGCGCTCCGTACTGCGTGCTCCTTCAAAGGGGCAAAGTGCTTGATGTGAACGGCAGGAGTGACTTATTTAAGGAAATCAGGAAGAAAACTCATGACGGAATCTTCCGAGATATCAAGCGGAAGCAATAAACAAGTGCAAATTTGAATGAATAGACAAAAATTAAACTTGATTCGCAAATACGAGTATGCAAGGAATACTTGGCAAAAAAAAAAGAGAAATACGTCTCAGACTTCGCATTCATTACCAGTAAATCTTTTCTCAGTCATAAAATTCATCAATTTCCTCCGAATCTGTTCCCTTGACAGCAAAGCCCGCACATCGCCAAGTTCCCATCCCCACAAGCCACATAAGCGTGCCAAACAAAGCACATCAGACCCGTCGCCGCCACCGACACTGCCCGTCGGTCTCGACGCTGCCACCGTCGGTTTCGACGCGCGTCGGGCCGGCTTAGTTTGCAGAGCCCCCCGCACTAACAGCAACCGATGGCGGCGGCCTCACAGCTGTTTGGGACAAACACTGACACTGGACAGAGTCCTGACGTAGGCAGACAGAGAGACAGCTGACTAATAATGCCGGCCACGACGGCGATGACGATGACAAGGACGACAAAAAGAAATATGACGACGATAACGACGATGATGAAGAACATGGCAAGATAACGACAATGGCAGACGACAATAATGAGGCTCGTGTTTTTTAATTAATGATTTTTTAGCTTTCTGTTTTTTTTTTCTTTCAGAGGTTTTATGCACCTGGTAATGAGAATGGACTCAGGCGTCAGGGTAATTTTCCTCCTATTTTAGCTCCCACTTCCCCTTGTTTCGTAACATCATATCCGTAGCGTAGCAAATGCTAACCGACAATTAAAAGGCCACATAATTCAAGAAATCATAACGTTATTTCTGAAAGCATCGTTTCATAATTTCACCAACAAGCTAAACTAACTAACCCATTCTAATAAGTCCAGCGTCTTGGTAAGTCTAGCCTCTGCGTGCCAGCTCCAGCTCAGTCAGATTGCAGCCCGGCGCGGTGGGACTCACATTACAAAACATGTTTACCAGTGAGGCGATAAATTACGCACCCAGCCGAGCTTAGCGGCGGTGCCGTGCCAAATACCCGCACGAATTTATCATCCATAAATGGTACGGAAAGAGGGAGCTGAAGGAAAGAAGAGAGCAAGCGAGAAACAGAGGTGGAAGAAGAAAAGAGGGGGAGAGAGAGGGGGAAGGAGAGGAGAGGAGAGGAGAGGAGAGGAGAGGAGGGAGGAGAGGGAGAGAGGGCGGGTGCAGTTTCGTGGTTACTAAGAACCTTAGGTACTCAACATCGTCGCATAGGTATTCCGTAATAATACAATGTTTATTCCCAACCACGAGACCCCTTATTTCATGTGACAAGGCTTTTAGCAATCTCTGAAGTTTTTCGTATCACGCCTGGTGGCGCAGTGGGCAGCGATGCCAATTGCCAGCAGATCCACGAGGGTGTGAGACTCGAAAACAAGCCCACGTTCGGGCTCGAATACGATCGGCAACGCACGAAAGTGTACCTACGTCACTTTTAAAGGGACCCTCCCACCTTAACATTAGATTTGAGTTGAGATAGCCAAAATGGGGTCCCTGGCTCACAATTACCGGTTTCGGCACTCACAACATCGAGAAATGCCTTAAATCGGAAATATTGAATTTCAAAATTGCAGCATTTTGATTCAGAGGGGCTAATGCTTAGGAATACCCCTCTGAATGTGTGACGTCAGCGCAAATATCTAACGATTTTTAAATGTTTGACTAAAACGTTTTGTAGCACGCGGTGGTATATGCTATTTGCGCGCAACATCTGCCGCAAACGCCGCACTTCTAAAATAAAGTCGCTAGAAACAGCGGAGATCCCAAAAAAGTAAACAAAAGTAAAAGTCTAATATCTTGAAAACCGGTGAATATTTTTCGGTGAAATTTGGTAGATATTCGTTTTCGCTCTTTCTGAACCGAGCGACATCACTTTCATGCCAATTCATAAACTTTTTTGAAGGTAGGAGGGTCCCTTTAAATTATACGCACCGCGCGTCACAACGAAAAATAAATGTTCACGAACTTATACCGTAAACGTCAAGAAAGGAAATACCCACTTGTATGCAAGGCAACGACAAAAAATACACACACGTAGGTAGGTACGTCAAACGATTGATATGAATCCCTGCAGCTGTAAATGTTTGAAGAAAGCAGAAGAGTTGGCGCGAATGATGTAGCATTTGAGCACAAGCAGGGCTTCGCTATTAGGTAATACCGAAAACCATCCAACTACATCGAAACCCTGTCATTTCTGCATCGCGACCGTGCATGAGCCAATGACGTCATACGGATCCTGGCGGTGCCGGATTACAAGACCAGATGGCGTCACGCCGCATAGGTAATACATTCCATGAATCCCCGAATCAATAACGCTGCGGCTGTCATGGCCCATGGTAACCGGGGCTGATTTGGTGGCGCAGAGGGGTGATCAAATTAAAAACCTGAGTGTGTATGGATCAAATGCTGTCAAAAACCTACAAACTGTGCCACCGAAGCATACAATTTATGGACTACAAACCGCCACAAGATTCAAAGTTCGAGCCATCAATTATCTGAGTATCCATACGAGTGTGGTGTTGGTGAATGTTCACCACCCCATATTTGGCATGAGCGCGCCACTGGCGGCCTGCAGCCCGCTGGGCGCGCCTGCAGCCCGCTGGGCGCGCCTCTGCCGCGCGGCGCCGCGACCCAGGGCGGGTCGGCGCTGGCCGGAGGAGGCAGTCTGGTGAGGGGCGCGACACGGGTCGGATCTGTTGCTGCAGTGTGAATTCAGTGGGTCGGATTCTGTTACTGTTACTCCAGATACGGCAGTGTGAATACAAGCCTAAAGAAGACACGGTCTCTGACCTAACACGAGTCTATCCAAATCATAAATCATTCGATGCGGGTGAGAATCGTCCCCGAAGATATAAATCTGTCTTTGGATATGGAGAAAATAGCGACACTGCTCCGGTGCGCGGTCAGCGTCCTTAACGTGTTCTCGGTGCCGCGTTCTGCTGACGGTGGCTGTTCGATCATTCAGTGTCAGCCTGCTCACGAGCACATACTGCTGACGTGGTGGTCCGTCAGATCCCTCACGGTACTACGCCATAGGCTGGTCACGTGCCACATGGTATATTCGGACTCCTGTTAATGCAGCTACAGGGCAATAAAAAGTCACAGCTATACGCACACTGGAATACGCTTAGACCATAGTAATTAAAGAATCTAATTTTGTTTGACTGTCGTAAAAAAGAGGGCTTACCCTGGTCGTTAGTGGGGCTAATAAAGCTTATTCTACTGAAATGGAAGCCGTCATGTTTGGTGACCGACGCCAAAACAAAGCAGCATTGAAATGCAATAAATTTTACAAAGAATCGAGTGGTGAGGGGCCCGGTGCAACAGCTTATAGTAATTTGCTTACCGCTACCTGGTGTACAGCGCCGAACTGCTAATACCATCGCCAGCAAACATGTGTAGATGGCGCTAGTGTCAACTGCTTTCAAGCCTCAGAAATACATAAAGACACACATTCAGTTCAGCAAAGGGCCGCTCGGCCTCTTTCTTGGCTGCGCTCCCTCTTTAGCTCCTATTACCCATACCAAAAGTACCGAGCATCATTTCAGGATCTCCTGTAATTAGTGGTTTAACACTTGTATACCAAACTGTTCAATGTTCATATGCACTGATCAAACTCAGGAAAAGTGGCATGAGATAGTCGAGTAGCAGTTTGCAGTAAAGGGGAAGGAGCGATCAATGCAATCTGCGAAGGTATCCAAAGCCAACAAAATGCAAAACCAGACAAAACTTTGTGGCTACTTTTAATTTAACATTTGTATTAGATCCCCCCAAACGTGCAAACTGCAAAATGTACTCTTAGGTTAGGCTAGGTCATTGGAAGATCTGAGGGGGGGGCAGGGGGGCATTTAGAGCAAATGTTCTCACTTGACCCATAAGCTGTTATCAATAAGAACTTTCCCACTTTTAGAATAGAGAATACTTCACTTTCATTAGGTGAATATTTTCATCTTAAACTGTTCAGTAGTACACCCAGACCCAAGGAATCAGAACCTGAGAAAATGTCAGAATTTTCCAAACTTCTGGGGTTATACCCTTCCACAGCATCTAAAACTCCCTTCTTGGATTAGTTCTGCCAATTAGTTGGGATAGGTTTTGTTATGTAGGTACCTACCAACCCATTTCATTTTTTTATGGATTCAAAACAGTCATAACTCGTGACAAAGATTTAGGTATCCAGAGAAGGGTTTGCACTGGAATCAACAGAAAATGCTCAATATGGCATAAATTAGCATAAAAAGCACAAACCTCAATCCACACACCACTCACCTAATTGATGCAAATTCTTTGAGTGCAAATGAGCCACCAAGAACGATGGCAACAAAAGGGGCACCCACCCTTAGCATGCGGTTCTTGAGCAGCCTCTGCAGCCTTGGAGGAAGCTGTACCATGCTGAGCACTGAAAAGTAGGAGATAAATGAGTCACAATCATGGTTACTTGGAAATAGGACTGTATAATATGATGGACATTCGGGGGAGGTAAATAGGGTGCATATTTTGAGACCGCAACACAAATTGTGGCACTTTTTAAGACATGGGGTCTGCTCCCGTTGCTCCTCCAACCTCCTCCAAAGTCCAAACTCCTCTAACCCTCCTCTCGTTTAAAAAATTGTTTCTATAGCTCCTCCAGATTCCTCCAAGCTTATCTTGATTCCACATCTCACCACCACTAGTTGCCTCCTCGCTCATCCCAAACGAAAGTTGGATTTTTGGAGGAGGCTCTGCGTGGAGATAGTTGGTGCACGTACTATAAATGTGAATTGTTTATAAATGAGATTTAAGGGAAGTGGAAATAATTTTAGCGATTGATGAGGCTGTGATATCTTTTAATAGTAGTATGCGATAGTAATCTATGGTCATTTTATTAGAAAGCATTTAACTCTTGATTTATGTTTGCACGCCATAAATCGCTGACTGTTACAGCCTGCAAGCAGCTGATTTCCTCGCAAAAATGTTCCCGTGGTTCCTCTGAAATGGCTCTCCTCCAAGCTCATCCAACCTGATCAGATTTTTGGGAGGTACGACGGGAACATATCTGTGATCCAATGTCATGCCAATGCCATTCTACTGAAATGCACAAATGAAAGAATGAAAAGTACCTCACCTAGCAGCTACGATTGTGAGAATTGAGATGGAACTTTATTTAAAACTCATTTTTGAGAACACATAGCTACATAGGTACCAATAATATAATTATTCACATGACAACTGACAACACAGCGGCATACCCTTTGCCACCCTTTGCCTTGACCCATACATACATATATGTTCACAAATTTAACAAAGTAGCTACCGGATATGCTTCAGCCAAGAAAACTCGTCTTTAATTGGTTGTTTTCTTTGTTTTTTCAGCGTTGCTAGGCAACATAGAGACAGTTGAACATTCTTCACGTACAGCTAAAAAAGAAGAACATCATGTGAGTTTGGCGCACTTGCTACATTTTAGGAATGAAGATAAGCAGCAAGAAAATAAAATGCTTAGTAAATGATGTTATGATTATGACTAATGAGTGATGATCAGCAGATGATGTGATGATCAGTGATGATCAGAACAAATAAATGCTCCTGACCCTGCCTTTATATTTGTTCTGTGAATGGTAGTAAGGGTCTTGCCGGAAATACGGAACGTCATACTTGCTTGCTGCAGCATCCCAGTAAACATGCCGACGTCGGCCCGACGTCGGCCGACGTCGGGGTGACGTCGGCAACTCGGCATCGGCATGCCGACGTCGGCCCGACGTCGGTCCAACCTCGGCACGACGTCGGCTGGATGTCGGATATGCCCGCATGTACCGACGTCCAGCCGAGGTCCAGCCGACGTCGGGCCGGCGTCGGACCGAGATCAATTGCTGAGGTCCAGCCGACGTCGGGCCGACGTCGGGGCGACGTCGGACCGACATCGGCCGCTGTTTTGACCGTTGAAATAATATAAAATACATGTTTCATGTTTCATAAAGAGCTTCTGTATTCAAAATATCCTCAGGAAACTCAAATCTTCCTCCACGCCGCAACCCCCTGATCCGGACTGGACGGGAAACTTTATCTCATTTGGGATTGCCCGTAAGCCGAGCTCGCCCGTAGCCGGGTGCGGCGAGTGCTTGGGGGCTGCTCGGCCTATCCTTTGGTCAGGCTCAGCCCCGGCAACTCACCAGGGCGGGGCCCAGTTCATATAGAAAGGCCAGTCGGCAAGTGTCACTTTGCCAAAGTGCCACTTATCAAAGGGACACTTTGGGAAACGTTGGTGCAGGTGTGTAAGAGTGGCTATATGAATCCATTGTGGGGCAGTGGCGGCGCCACGAATTTTCGCCAGTGGGGGCAAGCTTGAGGTGACCCAACTGTTGTCTGATACCCCGATGCCTTGCCCCTAGATGTTGTCATTCAAAATTACCATAGTTTTGTAGCCTTGTTTGCATCATCACATCCTATAGTACCTACCTATCATGAATATTCCACAGGTCTTTTGTTCGCAGTTTTCAACATCAGCCAAATTTTGTGGGGGCAAAAACATAGTCTTGCCCCCACGGCCTCCTGTCAGTGAGGGCAGTCTGCCCCCACTGCCCCCACGGTGGCGCCGCCCTTGTTGTGGGGTCGCCCTCCAGTGAGTGTCACGTAACAGCAATGGGACCAGGGACTCTATATGAACTGGACCCAGGGTGCTCGCCAAGAAGACCAATGTCTCATCCTATCATCCTTCCGGCTCTGAAATGGTCTTGTCAGACCGAAAGGGCATAACCCAACAAAACAAACTATATTTGATATCTGGTTGAGTGGTGTAGTGGTTAGCGCACTAACCTCGCATTCCAATGACACAGGGTTCGAATCCCATCGCCAGATGATACTTTTGGCGTGTTGTCCCAGTAAACATGCCGACGTCGGCGACTGGGGGGCTCGAATCCCGCCGCCGGTTGATACTTTTGGCGCGTTGTCCCAATAAACATGCCGACGTCGGCCCCGTCGGTCCAACGACAAACGATCTCGTCAACCTCGGCAAACGACCTCGGCCCGACGTCGGCTCGACGTCGGCTGGACTTCGGCTGGATGTCGGAACATGCGGGCATATCCGACGTCCAGCCGATGTCGGGCCGAGGTTGAACCGACGCTGGGCCGACGTCGGGCCGAGCCTCGGCCCGACGTCGGGCCGACGTCGGCATGTTTACTGGGATGTCAGACGATGCCTACTTCTATTCTAATTGTTGGACCAAATTTTGATCGAGACAGTACCTAAGGCATACAGCGCAGCCAGCGGTGAAACCTCTAAAATACAGCGCGCCAGGGCCCTGTTTCACCGGTGATAGCAGCACGCTGCTATCAAATTGCTCGAGCTGACGTAATGTGATGACGTCATACTACTGACGTAAGGGGCAATTCTGGCGCACGATTGCCGCAATATTGTTTTACGTCATCAGCTAAATGTTCGAAGTTAATGTCCAAATTTTTCCTAAACCCAACTTCTTTTAAATACATCATATTGAAAAAATATATATCAAAAATATATATACTATCATGACTGCGTAAACTCTTACTTTTAGGCTCATACGTCACTTAATGCCGCCGCCAAGGTCGCGGCAATCGTGCGCCGGAACTACCCATTACGACAACAGTATGGCGTCACGACATGACGTCAGCTCGCGAAACGTGATAGCAGCTTGCTGCTATCACCGGTGAAACAGGGCCCAGGAGGATAGCATATGCCGGGGTCTAGGCTCTATATAGTCTATCTACGTTTTTCCTGGAAGAAATTCGATCCGGATGCAGCATTGTTGTTTCCCAGAAATACGCAGCTTTTAGAACCTCGGTGTTTAACCCGCGCGGGGCTGGGGGGAGGGATAAATTTTACCCCCCCTCGCGAATTTTTGCGATATCTCAAAAACGGCGGCGCGCAGCGCCGCCAAACTTTCAGTACCTTTTCTTACATCAATTTGACACGTTCCCTGAAAATTTGAGCGAAATCCGTCGGAAAATTTTTGAGAAATTGACGTTTTAGTGACGTCATGTTCGCCATTTTCGCCTCAAAAACGGCAAAAGTTCAAACGCCGCTAACCAGGGGCGCGGGAACTACTTTCCGACTGGGGGGGCACACCATAATAGAGATTAACCTAGGGTACCCCCAAATCTAGTTTTCTCACCGGTTTTAGGCCACTTATTTTTCACCCCTCGGCTTTTTCAACAAAAAAAGAAAACATTTGCAAAAAAAGTGTGGTATTCCGTCTCAAAGCTGTGGGGGCACCGCCCCCACGGCCCCAGAGTTGGGGGGGCAAGCTGCCCCCACTGCCCCCCCGGCTCCCGCGCCTATGCCGCTAACATCTTCATTTTTAAAGGAATCAAGACGTAACAAAAAAGGTTATACGTAATTTTACTTTGTCTATCAATTGGCTATCTCGGTTTTTTGAAAATTTTGGATTTTGGCCTAAATTTTTTTTTCAAAAAACTGACTTTTTTGGGAAAATCATTATAAAATCCAAAATTTTGAGTCTATCGAAAAAACCGGAATATATGTCAGAGAAGTGGTCTATGTGCATCTACATACCAAATTTTAGAAGAATCAGTTCAAAAATGTGGGAGTTATTCAAAATTTTATGACGTCACGACACACAAAATTTTTGAAAAATGACTTTTTTGGAAGTTCTAGACCTCGTACGGAAACAAAAATAGCACCATTCGATTCGCCGTGAAAAACTGCATCAGATAGACACCTTTTTAGGCCTTAACAACCAACTTCAAAATTTGACCTCACTTGACCTGATCTTGACCTGACCTCGACCTGAAATTCATCCAGAGGTGGTCCATATCACTTATTGAGTGTGCCTATTGAATTCTATGAGTAAAATGACCCATAAAACATGTGTCGCACATGCCCTTTTCTATATTTTGTTTTTTGGTGACCTGACCTGACCTGACCTGACCTTGACCTTGACCTCTGAATGATATTGTATGCAACGAATATTGTCTTGGTAGCCTAAGAACACGTTTTGGGCGATCAGTCTCAGTCCATGACTCCATTCTTCGGCAACTACGGTGCAAGGCCGATACTGTAGAAACTTGCAATTTGTACCCTTGACCTGACCTTGACCTTGACCTCAAACTTTAAATTAAGTACATGTTTTTAGTAGTTCGTGATGAGAGCTTTCGATTGGCGTTTGAATTTTCCAAATCGGACCATTAGTTCGGGAGATAACAGGGGGGTAAAATTTACCCCCCCCCCCAGCCCCGCGCGTTCGGCTGGAGACCCCAGCCCCGCGCGGGTTAAAACCTGCTATCTAAATACACTGTGACTGTGTTATAAACAATAACGTGAATCTTGGGACAATCCCGCCGACCACCCATTCATTCATTCCCCCGGCACGTGGCGCCCCCACAGCAGACATCCGTCCACGTCAACTGAGGTCACAGAAAGTAGGGCTACCAAATTCCAGCACAACTAATAAATCCCTTCAGAGTAAAAAACAATCATAAGTCGCTTATAAGGTTTGCTTGTTATGATAGTCCTTTATTTATTTTCCTGACTCATATTTCATACTATTACTACTTTTTTGGCCAAAAGTCGATCAAAAAGTAAGAAACGAATCCCATTTTCAGATATTTGTTTCACTGATTTTTAGCCTTCACAGCAGAACTTCCACATTTTCCTTTCCTCACAGCTGATTAGCGTCGCACAAGCGCATCATCTGTCTCCTGTTTCACTTGACGCCGGTAGCTTGAAGAACTGTGAATGTGAGTTTTGTTGATAATTTAGAAGTTTTATTTAGTGCAGGTATGTATTCCTTTGCAAATATTTGTCTGATAACTAAATGTTAATTGTTTGGCGTTTTTGCACGACAATATGTTGAAAGAAGGCTCTAATAGTTCAATATCATTGCTTGTGCCACTTTCGTCATTTCGTTTTTAGGTTTGTTTATCATTTTGCATGCCCAGTGGCGGGGGGGGGGGGCAAAATGGGCATTTGCCCTCCCCCAAACGGCATAATATTAACATTACGTCTATGGACGAGGCATGGAAAGAATCGAAAAATTGTTATGGTTTGCCCCCCCCCCAAACTCTGAGCTGGATCTGCCTCTGTGCATGCCTGTGGTAGGTAGCTGATTGGTGCATCAAGCCAGTGAGCTTTTGAAAAGGTTTTGTTTCACAAGGAAATATGTGCTGTTTTCAGACAATGAAGCACATGCTAGTCTTCGCCGGCCTTCTGGCGGTGGTTGCGGTGAGCCAGGCCGATGTCACTGCTGAGGACCAGTTTAAGGTCGAGGAGGATAGCATAGCCAGGGTCCTGGCACAGAAACTGGTGAGTACCGTTAAATCAGTATTGGTTAAAGATCTGAAATCTCTAAAGCATAACTTACTGAACTTGGCATAAAGGGAATCACTAAACAGGCTGTGTAGGTAGGTACCTTACATTTTCCATGGAAGTGGTAGGGAAACAAGCTATGCTATTGCCACAATTGCAATGGATTAAAGAGAAGGAAAATATCTAGATGCATAAGAAATCAATTTAATATAAGTTGCCATTGGTTTTCTGTCTATTAATTTCTTGAGTAGGTAGGTAAGTAAATGAGTAAATTTGACAGAACTTAAAGGGACTATCCCACCTTTAACATGGGGTTTGAGTTGAGATAGCCAAGTTTGGGGCGAGGCTCAGAAACCACTATCTATCTAGGTTGCAACCCCCGCGGCCTCTTGGTGTTGTAGAAATTTGTTCCCTTCATTTGAAAATGGGCCTTGTACAAGGCCCTATCTTCAACATGGAGCGACCGTTAGTGTGACGTCACCTCGTTTAGTCATTCTGATTTAAATGGGTTTGTTCGTTGAAAAATCGCTTAAAATTTGGTCTGAACTTTGTTGTGGTGCCTACAGAGTAAAAAGAATCAGCTTTATGACAGTAATGTGGCCTGGGGAAGGAGGTAGTTTTGGGCTGTGACGTCACATATTTGAAAGTTTGTGTTTGGATTATGGGAAGCCTAAGATGTCGAATGAAAAATAAATGCCAGAACCGTGTTCCTGGTCATCCAATCTATAAAGTCGGGCACAATTTAACTGGTTTTAACAACATTTTAGAAGGTGGGATAGTCCCTTTAATGCACATATCATTCTAATATAAATTGCCTGTAGATGGTAAATGAGGATGCACTAAACTAAGCCCTGCACATGCACACATGGAAAGTGAGGAAGTGATTTGTGACTGAGAGGTGCTGTTATGTTTGCTGCTGTTATCGCCTTGGCTGCTGTAACTGATGAGTATTGTCGGGGGTTAAAGTGAGGGAGTAAACTCAGACTTACCCGACATAAAGACGTGGAGTTCGGGAACAGAATGTATTGAACCAAGCGAACACAAGTTTATATACGACGGACACTTGGGCGTTGGCCGATTCTTCTTTGGGCGGTGGCCGCTACGCGGAAAGCAACGATTGGACGAGAGAACAAGGGCTGCAACGCTATTGGTTGGATAGAAGTTGTTTTGGAGCACGCGATCCTTTTTGTGAGGCGGGCTGGCGCCGGCTTGACCCGACTCTGGTATTGATCCAGTAAGTCGGTCCGCACGAATGTGGCTGTTGAGGTAGGACAAAGGACGCGAAGACAAAAGGATATATGTAAAGGATGCCGCACGACACATGTCACCCTCCCCATGAGCCGACGACAGGAGGCGTCACTATGCTGCACACCGATAAGTTACACACACACACACCGCAATGTCTATCCGGATGTCGCCATTGGACGTCAGGGCATCGCCTTCTTGGTGATCCTTGATGTTGGTCGACCTTTGATGTGGTTACGCTCGAACGCCAGGAGTTCCAGACACGCGAGCACGGCCGAGATGTCGGGCCGGTGAATCCGTTTTGTGTACTCAGGACGTGGCAGCCTGGCGATGCCGGCCGCCCGGTCAGGTTTCTTGGTGATGTTGAAGACCGGGGCGGACGGCTGCTGATGATCGGACCTCGGCGCGCTATTGACGCTGCGCCGGGCCGACGTGCTGCCACCGCGTCATGAGTGTGGTGGATTCCCGCATAGTTCACGTGTCCTGGCTGGTGGAAGACGACGAGCGTAACTGTGGTCGGTCTTGATGGTGGATCACCGATCTGTTGGCTGGCGAGGCGACGCATGGCGTTTGGTACCAGGCGCTGGTGAGAAACCTTTTCTTGTCGGGCAGTCTGCTTGTCTGTGTGACGTTGCCTGATGGGGCAGAGCGTCGTCTTGAAGTTGCAGAGCAGACTGCCTGAAGGCTAACGGGTTCCAGCGCCAGGTGGCGTGCGGTGGTGCAGGAGAGCTGGACGTCCCTGCTGCCGGGCTGGGCCCGTGCCAGGCAGGCAGGACGTGCTGCTCGGTGGCGGTCTTATCGGTGTGGCGAGCAGCGGCCTTTTGTCGGTCCCATGGACCCGGGCTGGCATGGCGGCAGGGCAAGGAGACTGACTGCGGCAAGGAAAGAACAATCGTCAAATTATGTTGCGGCGCACAGCCCAATACACTTAAATCGTTAAAGTTGAAAATTGATTGTACAAGTTCACAATACACATACCTCTGGCTCATCGTCAGATAGGCATGGAGCCAGGCTACACGTATATCAAGTACAGTGCACAGTTTTGTGAGTATATACATGGTCGGTCGGTGTATGCTGTTTTGGACAATGGCGAAGGCATTGTACGCAAACACTTGTGTCAGTTGACAATCGGACACTAAAGTGACATGTTACGCTACCGCTTACATTACATAAAAGACAACATAAGGTATGCATGGCAACTATGCTTGTTGCAGGACAGTGCATAACATGGTCAAACAATAATGCGAGTAGCGGAACATGTGAGTGCATAGGCTAATTGCCTTTGAACACGACTAGCGTTTGATAAGTGTGATGAGTAGTGAAAAAATAAATATAGAGGCCAAAATGCCAAGAAAAATATACAAAGTTTGGGTTAGGGTCGTTCCAATACTTTGTGTGGTCGACAGGATAGAATCGAAAAGACCACTAGATTGAATTAAAGCTGTGGAACGGCCAAAAGTTTCGTTGCGTTGAGTCAAACGAATAGTTGGAGCGTCCAAACAGAATGAAAGGGGCTCACAACTACGAATTTCATTGTGATAGAAACAAATACGTTCCTCGTGACAAGGCACAGAAGTAAGAAATTGTACCGTCACGAGAGAGCTTTCAGTAGTTAGATGAACTGAGCGGGTAGAAAGTGGGATTTGATTCAGTGAAACGGAAACAAGACCAGGCGCACAAATTGACTTTGCACGAACGGTGATTTTGGCGGCCACGGAGCATGAGTAACAACCCGTGACCGACTCGACTGCCTCAATTCGAGGACAAATTTTATAATGATGAAGGGTAATGCGCATGTTGCTAAACTTAATATGAATAACGACTGGAGCACTCTGAAGGAGAGTTGACTCGAGTGCTCCGTCCTTATTAACATAAAGGTGATGATTATGAACTGCTCGGGGAAGGATGTTAGGTCGTTGATCGCGGAGAACAGAAATGTAGCTCTGCGGGAGGTGACAATGTAATGTCGTTTCATATGAGTTGCAGTCAACTAAAAGAGGATTAAAAACGAAGTCAGTAGCGAGTGGTGTAGCTGCCTGGATATCCCCTAACTGACCAGGTACTGGTTGCGAGCTAGGGGATGCCGATTCCAAATGGGAATCAGAGGCATCATGAACATTTTGAACAAAATATGGGGATGGCAAGGATAAAGGTTGATCATATGTTCCTAAAACTGAGACTTGAATTCCAGAATTGGAAGTTGTTTGATCTGAAATGACGGTATCCACTAATTGATTGTCGACGGCTTCCGACAAAGTAATTAAAGGTTTGCAAGTATGCCCAGTAATTTTATCTACCCTATATGTTGCATTGTATTGAGGGATCAAATACCATCTATAATGCAGGCAGGGATCATAATGAATCACTGCACAAAAACGTGTCTTGGCTGGGACCGAAATGCAAGAGGTAAAACCAGGCCAAGACAAAGATTCTTTTGTAATATCGGGAAAATGTTCACGCCTGGGGAGGCACTTAGCTCCCCAGCTACAATATTCGAAATTTGGGCACACTAATTTTGTTGACAGGTGGACGGATACCGGGAAAGTGTAGTACTGGTGTATCGTTGACCAGTGACATTTGATGTCTTCGAATTTCAGCCTCAAGTAGTAAATGTTTGAGCCACTATCGTCAGAGAAAAACATACAAGTGGTTGAACCAATATTGTTCAGAGTAACTTGGGCTTGTCCTGAAATGTAACAATTTTCTCCTCCAGAAGCTTGTTTTTCGCACGCAGAGACTTGAGAAGTCAAAATTTTGAGTTCATTGCATCCATCATGGATGGATGAAGACAGCACTAATGGTAAACATAGGGCAAGAATAATGATGCTATATTTAATTTCTGGGGATATATTGATGCTCGTACTTGGCTCCTGGCGCGTTGGCTCATCCGTCGAAGCGGAAGAAAGAGCAGACAATTGTGAAATGCTTTTCTGAACACGATTACGTGTTGACTTACCTGCCATCGCTCCCGTTCGAAGGGAGAGACGGAAACAGGCTCGAATGAAACGGTAGATACCATATACAAAAAACAAGACAGTCCGTATCATGCTAAATATAGCTGCAAGTGTGTATCGAATGTAGATAAGAAGGAATCCCGTGACAAAGATGAGAAAACCATAGATAATGTACTGGAATGTAGGGGACATGCATGACAGATTTCTAAGCATATCCATGCAAAAGGTGCACACAATCCTTGAGCAGTGAGTTGAACTAGGGACAATTACCGAACCAGTTAAAATGTCACCGGATTTTGTGACGAACGTAAATTGTAGAGATCCTTCTGTGTATCGGAAGGACAATGGTAAGATAAACTGGTGAGAATCGGTGATTGGCTCTATGATTTCCAGTCCATCTTTCCTAGCTATGAAAGTGCCGGATGCATTAAAAGTAAAAACGGGATCATGAAATGAGACATGTACAAACTTGTTTGAAAATTCAGCTGTATCAATGCTGAGCAGCTTGCGGGACGAATGCTTAAGAACGGGTTCACGATAAATGCATGCTTTAAATGAAACAAATAATGGGTTGTCAAAACCAAAATCAGGCGTAACCTGTAAATAAGACACTATCTCTATGTGTCGTGTCAAACAAAAACAAGTGGATGCGCGGTTGCATTGGAACGTTGAACAAAAATCGGCATCTCCGCCACATGGCTGGGTCTCCGGACAGGCGCAGGGTTGTCGGTCCTGTCGTCCCTTGGAGATGCCTACGGTGCGGGTACAATCATAGGCAGCATGGTCCCCGAGTTTGTTCGGAAATGGTCGCGTTAGCATATGAGAAGCGTTGTATAAACGGCCTTTGTAGTAGCCATAAGTAACCCAATTTACTACAGAACAGTCGGAACACAACAGGCAAGATGGGAGATCGTCCGGACAAAGATCGACTGAACAGATGTTTTCCGGAAGTTCAGCTAAGGGATGCTGAAAGTCTCCTACAACACATGATTCCGTGCTGTTTTCAAAATAACAAATGTCGTAATCAGCGTACGACGTTGGGAAGGTTGCGACCAGAAGAAGTATGTAAATTTTCAAAAACGGGGGCTGCATGATTGTACCACAGCACTCTATCACCTGAAAACATGAAGGGTACACTATAGAGTCAATAATAATTCGCATACGCATCAAGAAAAATTCATAAATATGTAAGCATTATAACAACATGTATGGTAAGTAACATGTTAAATTGCGTTGCCGACACATGTTTCTATTCTTCACCTGACCTTATACTTTCTAATCCTATGACAATAGATTTAAGTGAGGACTTCTCACTTCTCATTTCCTTAAATCTAAGAGCTCTGTTTGCCTCTTTGGGCTTTGTTTCTCTGGCCATATTCATCATCTCTTTCTTTCATTTCTCATCTGCGCTACGTATATCGTACTGGTGCCCTTAATCTTTCTCGAGGTCTCAGATCATATGCCGGTTGATCAGGCCGACGATCTGGAGCGCGATCGCGTTCGGGCTCGGGCACATTCCACATTTCTTCAAGTAGCGCTAAATCGTAATTTCCTTCATTTTCATTTTCTCTTTGAAGCTCATTGTTTGAATGGGGGCCTCGATTTCTCCCTGGGATTGCCGGCAGTGTAATGGTATCGGGAGTACCAGTATTGCTGCGCGCAGTGGCATCGCCTACGGAAGGGTCATCAGGGTCATTCTCTTGGAGCTTTTCATCGCTACTCTTTGTCTCTAAGTTCTCTCTGAACTTCTTCAATCTATCGACATGCACCAGTTGAATGTCAGCATCATTGGATATGTGCTGAATCCTTGCATTCACTGGGCTTGTCATCTGAAGTACGCGGTACGGACCACGGTTCAGTTTCTGGAACTTTCTTGTCAGACCGGGTGTAAACTGAGGGTTGTAAAGATAGACCAGTGAACCTGGACTGAAAGAAGGGGTGTCTGTTTGTGTGGGATGAGAGCGTTCTTGGGCCTGAATGGCGTCCTCGTTGTTGGCGAGAACGATTTTGTGAAGAGAAGACAAATGTTTGTGGAGAACATCACGATATGAATCGATAGACGTAAATGGGTCGAACGGAGTAAAAGTATCGATGTCAATAGGTGGTATCAGATCACGACCAGTGAATATCTGTGCTGGAGTGTCGCCAGTAGAACGGTTGACAGAGGAACGAATGGCAAATAAAGCCAAAGGCAGGACTTCGTCCCAATTCTTTTGTGTGGAGTCAACGAAGTGTGACAGAATATTCCCAATGGTGGAATGAAGTCTTTCAACACGACCATTTGCTTGTGGATGGCGAGGGGATGTGAGGATGCGCTTCACGCCAAGTAATTTGCATATGGCTTGCATAAGTTTGGACGTAAAGTTTGTTCCACGGTCGCTAAGCAAAATTTTGCTGATACCGTGCCGAGAAATAATTTCCTCGACAAAAGCTTTTGCTACTGCTTCAGTGTTGGTTTCAGACAAGGGAATGGCTTCGGGATATCTACTAAAATGATCAATCCAACTCAAATAATGAGTATTGCCACGATAGCTAGTTTTGAGAGGGCCCACTATGTCAAAAGAAGCGATATGCATCGGGTATTCTGGCTTCAAAGTTCGTTGTAGTGGGGCCCGTTTGATGCTTTTGTGAGCGTGTCTCTCCATGCAAGGGCGACACGCATCAACATAACGTTTGACATCCGTGTGCATGTGTTTCCAAAAGAAAATCAATCGTATTTTCTCCAACGTTTTCTCGAACCTGAGATGACCAGACCAAATTGTATCATGGTATTTTCGAATAATTTCCAGCTTCATTGGTTCTGGTACGACAATCTGATCGAGGAATGGTCTCGTCTTTTTGTTTTGAGAAGCGACGTGATACAAAACACCATCAGAACTGAGAAAGTAATTCGAAAGTTCTTCATGTAACTGTAAATCTTTTGTGTCTGTCTTCTTTCCACTAAGTCGGTCAATGATAGGAATCAGGTTAGAATCTTTTCTTTGCTCATCTTTGATTTTCTGTCGTGTCCACCCTTCGTGATCCATTGCGGTAGCCGAAACGTAACCAAGAAAATCATCTTTTGACTGTGAATCAATTTTGATACGAGACAAAACATCGGCTTTCACATTGAGACGACCAGGAACGTAAGTTACATCAAAATCATATTCGGACAATTTGAGAGACCATCTGGTGAGTCGGCCACCTGGGTTGGTAGCCTTGAACACACCACGAAGCGGTTGATGATCAGTCAAAACGTGAGTACGGTGACCCAGAAGATAGCACCGAAGATGCTCAAATGCCCAATAGATTGCTAAACATTCTTTTTCCGTTGTTGAATAATTTCTTTCAGCTTTGTTGAGCTGTCGACTGATAAAAGCGATTGGTAAGAGGTCCTTGCCGTGCTGTTGTTCCAAAACAGCAGAGATGGCAAAATCACTGGCATCAGTTGACAGGAAAAAATCTTTGGTAAAATCTGGAAATCGTAAGACGGGATAATTTAACAATGACGATTTAATCTTGTCAAAGCTCTTTTGACAGTCATCGGTCCAAACGAAATCTACGTTTTTCCTAGTGAGGTTCACTAGAGGAGCAGCCAACTCTGACATGCGGTCAATGCTGCGGCGGTAAAAATTAATGAAGCCTAAAAATTGACGAATTTCTTTCACTGTGGTAGGACGTGGAAAGTCCTGGACGGCCTGAACCTTGAACGGATCAGGACGTACTCCGTGCTCATCGATGATGTGACCAAGGTACTTAATTTCCCGTTGCATGAAAGAGCATTTTGAAGGTCGGAGAACAAAGTTCGTTTTTATCAGACGTGTGAGGACACGGTCTAACTTTTCTAAATGTTCGGAATATGTACGACTGGCAATGAGTATATCGTCAACATAAAGGAAAGCATCGGTACCATGTAATCCAGACAAGGCGATTGTCAATGCACGATTTAAAGCTGCGCTACTGTTTTTCATGCCGAAGGGTACCATTCGATATTGTAAATGCACGTTGTCTGCTGTAAAAGCAGTGTACGGTCTTGACGATGGAGCGAGTGGAATTTGATGAAATGAGCTCAGCAAGTCCAAAGTTGAAAAAATAGTACAGCCTGCTAACCTATCAATTGCATCAGATGCAAAAGAATTTGGAAACTTGTCATCTTTGATTTTCTGGTTGAGAAGACGTAAATCAGACACGAGGCGATAACCTCCTGATGACTTTTTCACTAAAAGAATAGGAGCGTTGTACGGGGAAACTGCTGGTTCCACAATACCACTAGCGAGCAATTTGTCAACTTCTGACTTCACGATATCACGATGTGCAAACGGAAGACGATATGGATTTTTGTACGCGGGTGTTGTATCCTCCAATTCAATGTCATGTTGGTACACATTTGTGCCTTTGATATCCGCTAATGATGTGCCAAAAGCAGACGAGTGCTTCATGAGCAAATCTCGTAGTTCGGTTCTGTATGGTTCCGGTATGTGGGCTAAATCAAAATCATCTGGCGTGATTTTCCGACTATCTTCAGCCTCAACAGATGCTACAGTAGGTTGGTTTTGGAAGGTTTTTGTCTCAGAAGTCAAGTCGTTTGGCTGTGATGCAGCCGACGGGTTCACCTGAGCGATACGCAGGTTTTTCCTGAGTAAAATAGGTGAAGGTGTGACGTTTGCCACACGAACGAAGACATGAGCTGTAGTAAGGAACACGACCATACGAGCAACATAAATGCCCTGGAGAGACTGATCGATATGACCTTGCACGTAATACGGTGCTTCTGATGGAAGCATATTACGGGGCAAATTCATTTTGACAAACATCTCAGAGAGACCAGGTATTTCGACGTTCTCATGCATAAATAAAGAAAAATGTTTCTCCTCATCGATAATGAAAGCTTCACTTTCTTTGTTGGTAGTCAAAGGGTTGCCTGAATCAGAGTCAAGGGGAGAATCCGTTGTGCCAAGTAGAAATCGGACTCGTTTTCGGCGTTTTGGCGACAGACGACTTTGCGTCTTTCGTATGATTGAAACTGGAGCTGATGGTTGTAAAAATGTCACTTGTGAAGTAAATGGACTGTACATAAGCTGATGCTTGATGATAAAATCAATACCTAAAATCAGATCAACTCCAAATGAAAGCTTTTTCTCTGTGACGAAAAATGTATGTTCGATTTGTCTACCGAGAATCGTGATCGGTAAAGTAACTTCTCCGAGAATGTCAATGGGCGAGCCAGTCACACCAAGAATCGAAATAGACGGTGGTTTTGGGGACACTGTGAACTGACAATCGGAAAGAAACTCTCGATTTACCAAACAGATACTGGAGCCTGTATCGTACAAAGCAGAACATTGATTTTGAGATATCGAAATGTCTGAAATAATGGGTGGTTCGAAAGTTCGTTGTTGGACACTATCGGATTTTTCGGCAACGCTCGCAAACGCCTGTTCTCCCTTTAGTGACGTTGCGAGCGCCGGCCGTTTGGGGAGGGGCTCGACCGGTATCGATTTTCACGGCGAGCTGGGGAGGGGGAGCGCGACATTGACCTGTCCGATCGATGACGATCTCTCGACACAGATCGGGAGTACCTGCGCCGAGAGTCGTACGGGGACGGGGATCTGTGTCGCCACCGGCGATCTCCGCAGTGACAGCCGTGACAGTGTGAGCTGCCACGGTACGGGTAGTTGTGCGGACGAGGAGCCGGAGCAGAATAGCCTCGTCCGCGTGAATTGAAAGAACGGCCCCTGTTCGAGTAAGGACGGCCTCGGCCGCCGCGACCTCTTTGAGCAGGCGGGGCCGGAATCGCAGCCGCCAACTCTAAACTTGCCACTCGGCTTTGTAGGGCATGAATATCAGGGTTGCCCTGAGGGGCTGGTGATTCCACCGAGCAGGTGGCCGGTAGGGCTGACTCGGTGGGAAAGAAAGAAGCATTTGCTTCCATTGTTCTGGCCAAAGAAATTGCTTTCTCAAACGTGGTAGGATTTTGTGGCAGTACGTGCTGCCGAATGCTGGGTTTCAACCCTTTAATGAAAGCTGCCGTAGCTGTTTGGTTTTTCAGTGTTTTTGAGTTTTCGTCAAGGTCCCACTCAGGTAGTTGTTTGGCTAAGTTTCGAATTTTTGATGAAAATGCATCGACGGACTCCGACGGATGCTGAGAGCATGTCATCAGCTCCTGGAGTCGCGCCGATACTGGGCGTTCAGTATGAAGCGCCGCCGTCAATAATTGGGAGAATTCTTCAAACGAAGGTGCATGATTCAACTCGTACCGATTTCGCACCATATCTGCGACATTGCCTTGCAACTTAGATTTCGCTACTTTTAGTGCGACAACATCTGGCCAAGCTCCCAAAACTTTGGCTTCTCTAATCTCTTCGAAAAAATCTTGGATCGGATATGACCCATCGTAAGGCGCAATGAACGAAGCAATTTGGTGAATATTGATGGACGAAGGGAGCGCTTGAGATGTGGGAGGCACCATTTTCACCAAGTAATAGAAATATGTGTCGACTTGAAACAACGCAGAAAAATAGTAACACTCAACACGATATAGTCGAAGAATTAAATATTGCAAGACTAAATATTGAATTAATATGAGGGCAAGCGGCGTAAAATTACGTTATCAAATAACAGCAAAGAATAGACACACCGCTGCTACCAAAATGTCGGGGGTTAAAGTGAGGGAGTAAACTCAGACTTACCCGACATAAAGACGTGGAGTTCGGGAACAGAATGTATTGAACCAAGCGAACACAAGTTTATATACGACGGACACTTGGGCGTTGGCCGATTCTTCTTTGGGCGGTGGCCGCTACGCGGAAAGCAACGATTGGACGAGAGAACAAGGGCTGCAACGCTATTGGTTGGATAGAAGTTGTTTTGGAGCACGCGATCCTTTTTGTGAGGCGGGCTGGCGCCGGCTTGACCCGACTCTGGTATTGATCCAGTAAGTCGGTCCGCACGAATGTGGCTGTTGAGGTAGGACAAAGGACGCGAAGACAAAAGGATATATGTAAAGGATGCCGCACGACAGTATCCTAACAGGCTTTTCCAACAGTTTCCTAACTGTATTTGCAAACTTTGAGAGCAAGCAGCCATTTAAGGATGCAGCAAAAATGCCCCTGTACCTAATTATTAATTGTGTTAATTATTCAGAAAGGGGCTCACTGGCTTGAACCTTTTTTCTAGACATTTCATATGGATTTGTTGGCATTTTTGACTCCCTTAACACATAGCAGGGCTTATTTAAAATGACGCTTAATACCCAACACTTAATTCCTCCTCTGGAAGGTTCACAAACATTTTTGAATTGTACCTATTTTGAAAGAGCATGGCGATAATTGACACAGTCGTACACTTTTTAGTCCAATGTAGCCATATCTGCAGGTTAGCTGCCAAAATATGGTCATGCAGTTAAAGCTCATTAAAAAAAAAACATTTATTATGCTATGTAACCTTGCACTCAATGTTTCCAAGCTAGTTGACAAACCTTATCCATTAAGTCTCTGGAGGACTATTGGATAGATAATTTACAAAAGTTTTCCCTTAATGCATATGCCACACCCATCAATAACCAATACCACATCATCCACTGAACTCTCCCCCACAGATCCAAAATAAGTACCTGATAGAGGGTCAGAAGTTCAGAACATCGTGATGACGCCCCCTCCCCTCCCGCAGATCCAGAACAAGTACCTCGTGGAAGGCCAGGACGTCGTGGTGCGCTACTCCCTCTTCAACGTCGGCTCGGCAGCGGCACTCAACGTGCGGGTTCAGGAGGCCGGCTTTGGTGCGGGCGACTTCGACATTGTCGCCGGGAAGGCGGACTTCACTCTGGACCGGCTGGCACCGGGCGCTAACGCCAGCCACACACTGGTGGTGAGACCGCTGAAGTACGGCTACTATAACTTCACGGCGGCCACCGTGTCGTATCTGGACAGCGAGACCGCCTCTGAGGTGAGGAAGAGAGGAGCCGAGGGAGGGACAGGGTGGTGAAAGGGGGGGTAGCGAGGGGACAGGGCGGTTGATGGGTAGGGGATGACGCACTCAGGGGATGGTGATGTAATTGTATGATGCTGTGCTCCTATTCTTGTAGAGATCTGTGGTTGAATAATGAATACACATATAAATGAACGTATTTGACGGGTAGCTTTTCTTGTTAGGTAAAAAGTGATATGCTGTTGTGTAAATTATGCACATCGTGGCCAGAAGTATGCATTATGTCAATTTGTAAATGCCTTAATTAAAAAAGATCAGATGGGTTTGTTTTCCAAATGCCTGCTGGGCGTTCTGTCCACCCCTGACCTTAGTAAAACCACTACCTTTTTCTCTGGCGTCGATAAACAGCTAACGCCCTCCCGCCCTTCTCTCAGCCCACGGTCGGCTTCACCAGTGAGCCAGGAGAGGGCGGCATCGTCGCCTTCCGCGACTACAACAAGAAGTTTTCCTCTCACCTGGTGAGCTACTGGGGCGTTAACGAACTTTTGTGATACTATGTGTCAGATTTATCTGTAACAGCATACAGCAGCAGAATATGTTGTGGAAAATGTAACAATAGTTACAGTGAAAGTTTGGATAGTCGGTGATAATTAATTTTGATAATAGTAGATGCTCTTTCAGTTTAGTTTGATAGGAGGCACTTGCGCATGTCTGCTCCCTCTATTTCACTTCCGATTTTGGTTATGCCTTCCCACATCAATGACGGAACGTGCACTGCCTTTGTATCTCTCTCTCTCTCTCTCTCTCTCTCTCTCTCTCTCTCTCTCTCTCTCTCTCTCTCTCTCTCTCTCTCTCTCTCTCTCTCTCTCTCTCTCTCTCTCTCTCTCTCTCTCTCTCTCTCTCTCTCTCTCTCTCTCTCTCTCTCTCTCTCTCTCTCTCTCTCTCTCTCTCTCTCTCTCTCTCTCACATCACCGATGTGCATTGCGCGCCCCGTCCCATCACATCACTGACGTATATCTGTCTCCCCCGCCCGCAGCTGGACTGGCTGGTGTTTGCCGTGATGACTCTGCCCTCCCTCGGCATCCCGTTCGCCCTCTGGTACTCGTCAAAGTCAAAGTATGACGCCGTCATCGCCGAAAAACGGGCCGACGCCGGCAAAAAGCGAGAGTGAACACCGAGAGACATATGGGGGAGTGTGGTGAACTTAAAGTGCCTGGTGCGCTCGACAGGTGGCTGGGAACGGGCGTTTTTGTAATAAACTTGTACAAAGAGAACGCGCTGTTGTGTTTCGTGTTCCGCTGTGTCTGCTGGTGAACAGCTTTTGTTGAGAGATGTTTTAACAGATGTCTTATCTTTCAGGTTAACATTCCGGGGCGTTAGGGACTGAAACCCAAAAAGGCAGCCTTCATTTTGAGTTGGATCATGAAATAAATTTATGGAACTGTCTTGTTTTTGTCGGTTGATTTGTCGATTACTTTTTGGCATCCTTACCATGCATTTGTAGTTGGAACGCGGTGGCGTGCTTCCTTCTGTACATGCGCTTCCTGCCTGTTGTACGTTTTCCTGTAAATTTTCGCAGTTTCATGCGTACTACTGCCCTGATGTCCCGTGGGTTATACACACCGATCACTCCTGTGTCGGTAATCGTGTGTGACTGGCAGGTTACATCATCCTTGTCCTACCATGTAAACCGTAGTGAGCAAGCATAATGTCTGTGCGGTCATTTCCCTGTGAGGGTCCCCTGTCCTGTGATGCCTGATTGGAATATTGAACGGTGTCGAGCTTAATGGAGCAGCTGTACGGCGAATCACTATTGCCATCCTATATTTAGACAAACAGTCCAAATGTACTCTTTCGTTCCTTACATTGTGAGACCTTGTGAGACCTTCCTTACATTGTGAATGCGTCTGGGTGTTCCGCAAAGCCTTTTCACTGCGGGATCACCATAGTCTTCCAACAGATGTCTCATGCGCACGGTCTCTAGCCTGTGTGTATACGGTATAGGCCAAATGATTGGCGTAATGTGGCACCGGTCAGAAGACTCGTGTAGGCAATGCTTTGGTCAGTCGAGTCAGTCATGTTTACAGCTACGCTTTGTCGCATATATCACAGTGCGGTACGGCCGTTCTCCCGAATCTTACGGCGTTGTCCTGAGGGCGTAATGTCTGATTCGTCGATGGAGTAATGGCAACGTTCGCACTTGAGTTTGCCGTACCTTTCGGAATCGATCAGACAGTGTCGTTTTTAAACTGTTTGTCCCGACGATATTGTCCTATCCTGTACCGCTGGAGGACAGAATCACTGTATACCTGTGCGGCCGCCCGTACACATGTGCGGTCGCCCGTATACCTGTGCGGTCGCCCGTATACCTATGCGCGATCGCTAACCTGTATGAGTCCTGTCATGCCTGATAGGCTATGAATGATGCCTGGCAGATGGAGCAGCCGTCTATGGCCAATGCCCAATGCCATCTTTTGTTTAGGTCAATGCCTACTGCCATCTTTTGTTTAGGCGAGCTTTCCATCAGCGGTACACCGTTCTCCTGTATGGGTCCTACGGTAGTTGTCCTACCTAAGCGTTCCTTGCTAATGTCTCATTCGTTGGTGGAGTACTGGCAACGTTCGCACTTGATGATGCCGTACATTCCGTGAAGTATGATGTGACCGTGCCGTCGCTTTACCTGCCTGTCCTTACGATTATGTCCTTTGGTAGGAGCATCGTTGCAGAACAGAATGACTGTAGGTATGCATGTGGATACGATCGCTCCCCAGTGCGAGTCCTGTCATGCCTGATATGAAACCTACGGTTTCTGGCAAATGGAGCAGCCGTATGACGAATCCATAGTGCGACCCTTTGTTTAGACAAGCTATCCAAATGTTCTGCCTCACTCAGGTTTCATCGTGGAACCTTCGCGTATTATTCTGAATGCGATGTGTTCATGAATGGCTCATCGCGAGAACACTGACTCCTGCCGACAGACGTCACATTTGAACGGTCTCTGGCCTGTGTGTATATGGTATTGGCCAGGGGACTGGTATTTTGGAAATCGGCCAGAATATGACGGTGTGCACTTATTTGATCAAATGAGTTGATAGAACGACCAATGAGTCTGCAGATGTCATGCCGCATCGATCACAGTGTGGTATATACGACCGTTCTCCTGTGTGGGGTCCTACGGTGGTGTCCTGAGGGCGTATTCCTAACCGGCCAGAGTCGATGTTCTGATGACTCATATCAGTCTCTAACAGAATGTTTTACCACATATATTACAGCGGTACGATCGTTCTCCTGTATGTGTCCTATGGTAGCGTCCTGAGGGTAGGGTGTATTCTAATGTCTGATCTGCTTGGGATGTGTGGAGCGCTGGCAACATTCGCACTTAATGACGCCGTATCTTCCGAATTACGATGTAACCTTGTCGTTTCTGTCCTACCTTGTCACGCTGTCTAATTCGACGGTGGCGTACTGGCAACGCTTGCAACTATGATGCCGCCGTGCCTTTCGAAGTCGAGCTGACTGTTATATGACTGAACCTGTCTCTCCCGGTGATCCTGTCCTAAACAGTTGAAGTCGCAGTTGGAATAGTGGACTGTTATCTGATCTGATAGAACATATCGCAATCTGATAGAACATATCGTGTCAGAACAAGAAATACACAGCAAGACCTCTCGCTGGTTCTATAAATTCTTTTTGCGATTGCTGTGTTCTTGGAATTGGGGTGCGATTGATCCAGCTTCAACTGCTGGCTCTGCGGGTCTCTATCTTTAGAATCGAGATGCTTACTAGTGGGCGACTTTGTCATTTACTAGACGGCGCACAGCGAAATCATTAAATGGATAGCCTCTCTGTACCATTAACCCGCGCCCCACTGGGGGGGGGGGGGGGGCTATTTATAGCCCCCCCCTCCCGTTTTTCTGCAATAACTTTCAAACCACTTGACGAATCGACGCCAAACTTTCAGTACCTTCGGCTGCATCAATTTGACACCTTGTGTCAAAATTTGAACTTCGTAGCTACTTTAGGTCGGCCGGAAATGACGTCAGAGTGACGTCATGTTCGTCCGATTTCGACGCAAAACATTGAACCACGGCAATCGCTCCCAAGAGCTCAGTTTTTAAGCTAGATCCAATTTCTTTGCATGAAAGAACTCAGAATTGACCGCGCTATCAAACTGCTATCTCGGATTTTCAAAATTTTGAAAATTTCGAAAATTTGATACCTATAATAATATTCAAAATATATATTTTTATATTTTTTTCAAAAAGTTTTTGACTTTTCGAAAAAACCGGAATATATGTGACAGAACGCATGATTATGACTAACTCTAGCAAGTTTTAGCTAAATATCTTCAAAAATGGCCAAGTTATACGCATTATTGCAAAAAATTCACAATTATTAATTTTTCAAATCAATTTTCCAGTACGTATTTAGGATCGTACACCAATATAAATGGCACCATCGTGTTCCTGAGCTCAAACTGCATCCAATAGACACCTTTTTTGTTGAAAAATTTCAACTTCAAAATTTGACCTTTTTTGACCTGAAAGTGACCTGACCTAAGCTAATTTCGACTCAAAATGACCTTGAATGACACAGACGACATCAAATTCGAAATCTATGGCCTAAATGGACCATAAAACATGTGTCACGTGACCGACGCATGATATAATATTTTCGTGACCTGTGATGACCTGACCCTGACCTGAAAATCAAAGTACAAGTTTGGTACCCACAAGGTATCTAGAGCATCTGTTCACGAGTGTGGAAACCAAAAATGAGCCTGATCTGACTTGTAAGACGGCGGCCAGAGCCCAAAATGTGAACAAGCCAAAGTGCTAATAATTTTTACTTTGACCTGACCTGTGACGTCATCGGTGACCTCGAGGTCAATGAAATTAGGTTTCGCTCGACAGTTTTTCCGGGGCTATCAGACGCCGTTTGAATTTTGACGATCGGCCCAGTAGTTTCGGAGTTAGGAGGGGGGGGCTATGAATAGCCCCCCCCCCCAGTAGGGCGTGTTATACACAGACCCCAGTGGGGCGCGGGTTAACGCGCAACTCGGCATTACGGAATCGAGTCGCACTGAAATCACCACGTAGTTTCTGAACTGCGCCTCCCCCTTCCCGGGGGGCTGTTCACGGGCCCTGTGTGCGGTCGGACCGCACACAGCCTCCAAGCTCCGCCCACTTCGTCCCTACGTCAGCCTTCCGTCACCGCACACAGCGATCGCTGTGGCCGGTCGGGACTGGCCACAGCGGACCGTCCACCGCACGCAGCCGTGACGTCAGAACCGCCTACCCATCCCCTACCCCCACGCCTGCTGGACGCACCGCACACAGCGCACGCAGCAGTGTGCGGTGCCCGTGAACACCCCTGGGACGGCCAGGGAGGGGTGGGGACTGGGGTCGGGTCGCGGGGTCCGGTTGCGTCAGGTGCCCCTTCTGCGTGTCTGCTGGAAGGGTTGCGTCAGCCGCCCCACCGTGACGAGCCATGAACCTCGGATGGGCGAGACTTCTCTGTCTCGGCCGGGCCTCAGGCCTTACACTGTCGGCCCCATGGCACGTAGGAGCCCATCCCGCTATAGAAGCATATAGAAGTCTGAAAGGCCGTTTTCCGTGTATTTGTGTGACGTGTTTGTCATGTAGTGGGTTGGAGGTAAATGCTCAAACTCCTTGTGACTTGCCAAATTTCAATATCCTGCAATCTGCATAAACTCAGGCGAGCCGCGAGAGCATATCGGCCGATTTGCTGACCCACGTCTCCAGACCTCTTACTGTCTCGTCTGTCTGTTGTGAGCGAAACTTTCCATTGCTACTGCGCCGGCTGTTCCTTTGTCATGCATTCATTCATCTGGGCCGCCCACCACGTGATCGGTGCGTGATTCCTGCTCTGAGCAACGGCTGGGGTCACCTGACCTCTGCTGTCCGCGGTCCTGGCTCCCATCAAAGTCCGATCATCGTCAGTGATCCGGCCAATTCTGCCAGCGGGACCGTTCCACGCGGCTGACGCAACGCGCTCACGCACCCCGCCCCTCCCCGCGGTGCCTTGCCCCGCCCCTAGTCTCCCCCTCCCCTCCCTTCCCCCACTGAGTGGCTGGGTCCGAGCGGTTTGGGTCAGTCGGGCCTTGTTTCTTACAGCCCGGCACAGGTAGATCCCACACCCGCCGCTAGGTGTCTCTGCCGTACGGACGGCGGCTCACACGGGTCTTCCATTGCGTCCCGAGCCTCTGTCTCGCGTTGGACCCGCCGCCCCTGCCGCAGCACGGTCTCTTGGCCGCCGCAAGGGTGATCAATCACTACCGTGCCGCTGAGCGCTGCACCGCGATCCAACTCCGCCCAGCAATTCCTCGAAGAGTCCGCCCTGCGGAGCTGCTGTGAGGACACTTCATTCGGTCGCCGAGACTGGCCAAGTCCGTCACGTCTGAGTTTGTTCTCGTGGGAGGCCGGACGAAGGTCGGCCTGTCGACCACAGAAGTCACCATTAGCTCTACCGCTGAGTCGCTCCTTCGCTCTGCGGTGTGGCCGAGGCATTCAGCAGAGATTAGCTACAGCAGAAGAGGCGCCATCAGCAGCGCGGAGATTCCCCTCAGCGTGTCGAACCGCCGAACTACGCGAATCCACTGCCCTCGCTGTGGTGAGTACGGGAGAGTCAGTGACTCATGACTCATGAGTTGTGGGGGTATGTGTGTGTGGGAGGGGGGAGGGACTGGTTACATGTGTGACCTTGCGGCTTGCGATGATGTTGTGACTTGTGATAGGCCGTGATTTGTGACGTGTCAGCCCTTAGGTGTTGTTTTTATCCGCTGGGACGTATAGCCCAAATCTTTAACGAGCTTGCAAAAGATGACTGATGTCATCACTGTCAACCGTGGCGGCCGTATGGCTACCCTTCTACGCTGGAGTACGAAAAACATCATCTCACGACGTGTCAGCCCGTATAAATTCAGCAGGCGACTCTATTGAATTGTTGATTTATAGTGAGTTGTCCCCGCGTGTCAAGGGCTGTCATGAGTTTGCGGGTGACTGGCATTTGTATCGAGCGCTGTAATCGAGTGGTCACCGGGAATCGAACCGGGCCGTTCTACCTGTCCCTGCTCTCAGCTCCCGCCCCCCCCCCCCCCCCGCCCCATAACTGACGTCTGCCGGGCAGTCCGGGGTTGCCATGATGGTCACAACAGTAACACTCTTGATCATAGCGTAAACTTTTCCTCTTGCAGGTCATGTCTGGGCCTCGTTTCATAAAGCGAGTCCGTAACTTACGCCGGTTTTTGGTCTTGTATTGCAAGTGCATGTGAAGTGATAAAGTTGTTTCCCCCCTCTCCCTTCTGTTCTTGCTTACAAATAAATAAATTCAACGATTCAAACTATCGTCATCGCTTCACATGCGCTTGAAATGCAAGACTAACAACCGATGTAAGTTACGGACTCGCTTTATGAAACGAGGCCCTGGTCTCACAATGCGTTACATGTGGTAGCCGGTATGACGAAGGCGAAATGCGTGTTCATTTCAGGTCGATTTATATCTCCACCGTGCGGCATGAACCATATCTTTGTCCGTTTCAGGTTGCTGTCTGTCCCGCGCAGCATGATGAAACGTACAACCGTTTCATGTCGTGTGATGTCCGTCAGCATAAGCCATTCGTCCGTTTCAGGTCAATCAAATTATGTATGTTCCATGTCGTACCATGGCACGACGCGACGGCCATGCATGGTCGTCCCGTTCTTTCCGTGATGAACCGCAATGAGCCATCCTTCCCTCACAGTTGATCCATGTTTCTGTTTTCAGGTCGCGCCATGTCGGTCCCGTACAGTATGATTAATCATAACCATTCCAGGTCGCACCATGTCTGTCCCATACAGTGTGTTGAACCATATCTATGTTTTTTTGTTTCCAGGTCGCGCCATGTCGGTCCCATACAGTATGCACGCCGTCGGAAAGGTTCGTGAGAACATGCGGAAGGATGGCGGCTGCGGGGCCGGCAACACCTCCGGCAGCGCCTCTGGCAAGCAGCCGGCCAGCTGGCAGACTCAGAGTGAGTGTATGAGGGGGCGGAGAGGGGAGGACCGGGACGTGTGTAGGACTTTAGTCTAGAGAAGACGGTGAGCGGGGGAAAATCTTCATTTAAACGACAAATGCCTGTGTTTATCGGAGCGCGTAGTCAATCAAATGCTCTTCTTGTCACTACTGCTTAGCTGGCTGGATCCTTCGAAGTTAATGTAAGTTGTTTGGTAGCGCTGTTCATTAGTCGCGAATGAGAGCGAAATTTATAGGCATCAAAGCACTTGGTGATTTGCACCATGATATATATCGGGAAAACCCTAACACGAGATGCCGTTTTGTGCCTCCCAATCTCACTAAAATGCATGTCAACGCCGATGATCAGTAGCCAGTGGCCACCTATACCCCCATCGGCCCCATCCTGACCTTTTACTAAGCCGGCACGGGCTAACTGCATGCACAGCAGCCTTGGTGACGTCACTAAGCCTCTGTGCAGTGTCCCGATCACCTGATCAATAGTCAGCACTCGCCTGAAAACAGAAACAGAAGGGTGTTCTAACAGGTTTCCGCTGTGTTCTAACAGGTCTCCGCTGTGATAGTGTGCAGGCTGCATCAGGCATCGGTAGGATTGTGATTGCAGGATTGCAAAATCCTGATTGCATTCCTTTTTGGTGGATTGCACCTGGATTTGAAATCCATTAAAAAAACAGGATTTGATTGCGGATTGGATTGCATCATACTTCCAATTTTTGCAATCCAATCCAGATTGTGTTTGATTAGTGCTTTGAAATGGTTTGTTGCGATTGAAAATTATGAGATCGGCTTCATCGGCTTAATGTACTTTGCTATCAAGGGCTTTACATAGAAACTTGAAATAATTTAAACGCTTTTAATTTAAACGCTCAAAATAATATACGCTGATGAACTACATAGAAAGGGCAAAATTACGTATTTGAGAGCGAGTTTTAAAAATATGAAACACTGGTTGGGTGGAGGTTTTAATGTGGGGGTGTTTGAGGCAAGAAATATTTCCCATAAAATACCTGTGCCTTAGATAGGAATTACTCGCAAGACTAGGTACTAGAAATGGGTGATTTGGGGATGGAGGCACGGCCCTATGCTCCCCCTCCCTCCCCCAGATCCACTAGTGCACATAATAATACAACAGGATTGCAAAAAAAGGATTGCGGATTTGATCACAATCCAAGTGAAAAAAGGGGATTGCGGGTAGGAATGCAATCCACTTCGGCACTAGGAATGTGGATCGGGAATGCAATCCTTTCAAAAAGGATTTTACCGATGCCTGGGCTGCATACAAAATTCGAGCACAGACGTCAGTAGACAGTTCATGCTATTTATAGTATTTCCGTTAAGAGCCGGTAAGAGGTTAACTATGTACTGGATGGGACCTTTTCATAATAAGCAAAAGTTGATTAGTAAGATGTTTCAAATAGCGGCATCGGATACTGGTTTTGTCTCAAACTCGGGCAGCTGTTGAACTCCACATGAATATTTATAAACCTTCATGAATGAAAAATATGTATCTTATACATATAAATGGACGTACCTAGGTGTCTCACCTGCGGCATACTTAATTTTACTTCTGCTTCTCGGAAAATCAGACGTTTGTCCGTCTCATGCTTGGATAAAACGGTAAATAAGCAGCCTAGAATTTATTGCCGTACCAAAAGCAATTTTTTGCCTAAAGCTAACGTATATAATATAACAGACTAGAAGACCGAAAACCTGCTGGTATGGGTCTTAACATGTCAAATTATGGTGCAAGAATGTGACAAGCTGCTTACCATGAGCAGTTGCACAGGCCACATCCAGTCACGTGCACGGACACGCGGCCCATCTTGAGTTATTTTCGGCAGTCTTATATAAGCCGGGGCAAACCCAGGGCCGTCTGGAACCATTCGATAACCATAAGTGACCCGGTGGAATCATGTGATAGCCTTGCCGAGCTGGAACCGTTGTAAACACGTTGAAACCGTTTGACTCTAAAATCCCTGAAATCAATAAACAAACCCCATGGACTAATGCCACCTCTGGTCAGCCCCGGACGATTTGTTAGTCTCAGTGAGGAGCCGAACGCCTTGCTCAATCTGTCCGGTGACGGCGCCCACCGTCCAGTATCATTCCGGACCCGTCCCGGTCGCTCCCTCCCCGCCCTGTCGCACGAGGTGACCCCTGACAGGGCTGCAGACCTGAACCTTGCACCCGGGACTGTCCGCGGACAGACCCTGTCTCGGTAGCACGCGCCGTGCACGTGCAAAGCTGCAAGACGTTGCCGGGTGTGGCAAATGTTAATTCCAAGGCTGGGGCTTGCTGGCTGCAGAAAATGTCAAAGGTTGAATGAGCTTAATTTAACGATTTCATGAGTGACCGAATCGTGATCGTAAAATAGGAATAAACCTGGAGTTCACCATATCACATTTTAGCAGCGCACTTTGTTTGTAGGTGATGTTTTGTCCCCCTCGGTCCAGCCCAAAAAAATGGCATTCAACCAGACTATAGCTTTGTCGTGCGATTTCGGATGTTTACTCCAGAGGTAGCCCAAGCTGCGGTTTCAATCACGGTTTCTTCTTTTCATGCAATTGGCGATCGTCACGACAATCCATGCATTGCAAACTGACGCAATATAACCGGTGATGGTTAGTTGTAGAGCGGCCAGAAAACTGGCCTTCTCCCACAGAAACTGCACTAGAGCCGAGGAGAAATGGACTTGAAAACGCAGCCTTACACATTCGTTTTCTTAGTTACCCGTATAATGCGTTTTGAATGATTTTGTAAAAGACAGCCGTTCTTTTGAAGCTCGACAATCATATCTAGTATTTACCAACTAACCCTTTTCTTCCAAATCACGCAAGCATGTTGTCGAAAAACCATAATGACGTAGAAATATTAATTAATGACGCCCAACTACAGAGCTATTGTATCTCGTTTCAAATAATTCGTGGAATCAATGCTATCATGGTGTGGTATTCTCAAGAGCTCCGTATAGTACGTAAGTACTTTTACTACAATCTATTTAGCACATTTGGTACGATGATAACGCACAAATGAAATATAAACAAACGTTCCGTGTTATGGAATGAACTTTGAAACTACTGAGTGCGAAGTCCAATCCCTCGGTATGCATTTGGGTCGTTGAAATAAACTGTAATACTATATGGGAGTGAAATTACACTTCAAATGACGTCACTGTTAAACTAAAAATGTAAAATGTTAAATTACACTTCTAATGACGCTAACATCATCCAACAGAAATATACACAACTTGACTCTGCGAAACATGAAACCCCAGCCCAACAGACTCAACCATCTTGGTTGGAGAATGATCTGTTGTAATAATAGGGATACCTATAAAAGCATACTGAACGCGGCTTCCGCCTACTGGCTAATACGTATGTTTTATCCGATACACTGCTACTTTTTCTAGAGGATATGATGATAAATTCACAAAGAAAACAGAACCTGAACATTTATATAGCGGCTAAGCAATTCACCAAAACGCCGATAACCTCCGCAATATGTGCGTCCCAAAGCTTTAATCCTACTAATGATCATCGCCTGCTGTCTTTTTTAGATGTCTTGCACCACCTGGCTAATCTGCTTTCCCTTCTTGATAATAATCAGCCATCACTTCACACCGTGATGTGTCAAAAGCTCTCACAGTCGAGCGGCCGCACTATGAACGCCAGAAGAGGAGTCCTTGCCGAACAGTGGTTTGTTTACGCTACCTCTCGACCCAGATCATCTCCCGACAGGCAGACAGACAGACAGATAGGCAGACAATCTGCAGCGGCTGGTAACTGGGAGGTAGACTGTACCGCATTGCCCCGGTGCCGTGCGGTGCAGTATCTTTATATTATAGAGCAGCAGAACAAAGCTGTTTTAGGTGTTCCCGTCCCGGTCTGTTTTATATATTAGTGCCAAATAAATGCAGCAATGGCAATTTCGAGGATGAATATGCTCTATTTCAATCTAGACGTACCCTGGTAAGCTCTCTATTTTCCCTTGCCGCAGACCTCCCACGACCGGGAAAACAAAAGTGATCGCGAGAATATAGAAAAGTAAATCATTCGTGGGACGTGGGTGGCTCACTGAAAGGGCGGGAGACTTGTCTGGTGTTCATGACTGGTGTTCATGGATCTTTTACCTCTCAGAGTACGCTCAATAGTCGGTTGTGTGGAGATGTTTCGCTTATCAGGGAATCTCAGCATCGTAACCACCGGCCTCGCTGTTGTACCCCGCAGCTCTCATGCTGACCTCTCTCTGCCTCCCCTCCCCAGAACCGAGCGGCCTGCAGTCGTACTCTAGCAAGATGATGAAGTCCATCTGGGGCGAGTACAACCGCTACTCGGTGCACAACTTCAAGTCGAGTCAGAGCTCTGGACCGTCGGCGGCAGCCGGCCAGCCGGGCGGTCAGCCGCCGCGCGCTCCCACCGGCACCCCCGGCGGCCTCTTCCACTGAGGGCAGCCCGCAGCTGGTGAGCGGCGCGGGTACTGACGGAGGTCTGCGGGATCCACGGAGACGTGCTGAATCTGCTGTGACCTCTGATGACCCACTCTGACCTCTGTTGACCGGATCTGACCTCTGCTGAATCCACTCTGAGCTCTGCTGATACTTTCCGAGATGGACTTACGACTATACTTACTAACGGACTCACTATACTAATCCATTATTTGACCCCTGCTGGCTGCTGACTTGCATTCTAGCCTCTGCTGAGTGCTGATCTGCTAATCTGACCTCTGGTGAGCCACTCTGACCTCTGATAAGCTACTCCGACCTCTGATGACCCACTCTGGCCTCTGTTGACCCACCCCAACCTCTGATGACCTCTGATGTTTATAGTTTCCGTGTGCTCTCTGCCGAAGCATTGCTATTTTTATTGAAATGTTGCAAAATGACAATGATGTTTTGTTGCTGTTGTTGTTGGCCCACACCTTCGCCCGTTTGTTCAATCGTGTCAGTATTGTTTCCCTGTTTTGCCACCAGGTGTCTCGAGCGTCGCCATCCGGCGGCTGGGGCTTGGTGGCCCTCCGTGCAGAGAAAGAGCGCGGAGCACGCAGAGTGGGGAGCGCTTCCGAGGAAGAAATGTGGCACCCACCTGCCGAAACTAGTTTTCCAAAGGCCGCCGTAATATGTTGAGCTTAGATAAATAACAATGCATGATGGTAGATAGACGTCATATTGCTTTAGTGGCTCCACATACCGATACAATTTATGTTTAGCAGAAGTGGTGTACATTGAAATGTAGAGATAATGAAAGGCAGTTTTGAGCCCTTTCTTTTTATTATGTACTTCTTATTATACGAGCTTTTCACTTATCGGAAAATGGCATTTGCCTGTTATTGCCTCGTCTGTGACGAAATATAACAGAAGATGGGTCTCCATATAATGGATATTTGCCATGCATTCTTCCCGAGCTACACGTCCTTACATCAAAGACCACGTTTTAAAATGTAAAATGACCAATACGTAAGAACTTACATCAAAGACCACGTTATACGTGGTCTATAGAGGTATGTAAATGTAAAAAGACCAATACGTAAGAACTTAACAAACTTCTCGCCGGTAAGAAAACACATCCTGGGACCGGCATGACATGCATAAAGATAACCCTCGCCGGCACAGGGGGGGGGGGGGTTGATGCAACCCCCCCTAAGGTTTTTCGCGAATTACTCGCGTAAAAAGCGACCGATCGCGACGAAACTTTCAGTACCCTCGCATTGATCAATTTTACACCTACCCTGAAAATTTCATGACCCTGACCCTAATGACCTTTGACCTGTGACCTCTTTTCTGTGACCATGTTTGGCCGAAATCGCGGTTCGGCGCATGTCGGTTCGCATTTGCCGCGCGTTTGCAAGCTTTTCGTGGTTTCAAACATTCAAACATGTGATTTGATGTTGCTCCCATGCATTAGGGTGGGTGTCAAGGTCACCTGAAGGTCAGGTCAGGTCATTGACCTTTGGTGACCTCGGGTGACCTCGGTTCACTTTTTCGAGCTGTACATGTTTCTAGGCTAGTTTTTGGAGCTGAATTCGAATTTAGCAACAATTTGAACATTAACGAAGTAGTTTTGGTGCCTTCGTAACATGTTACGATGCTGTCCGAGGCGGTTGACACGTATTACGAATAACCGTCACAACCCCTACCGGTTGACCTGACCTGACCTGACCCGACTTGGTCTAAATGCTTAAAGACATCCTCTCTGATCAAAACTAACACGATATTCGTGATCAGCACCCCGGAAAACCACATAGCAGCCACACTTTACGACTTTCTAACAGGTCCCGATTTTCCCGGTTTTCGGGTCATTGACCTGACCTGGAAGGTCACCCGATGACCTAGAACCTTAAAATTGGGTAGCATCGGCTTCGTCTCGTGACGGGCAACACGCTCGTTTTTTCCGCGAAGCTCTAGCTCGATCAGGGGCCAAACGCGAGGGGGGGGTCGTACCAACCCCCCCCCCCCCTTGTGCCGTCGAAGGACTCAAAATGGCCTGTGCCGGCGAGGGATAATATTTTACTTACTGTAGTAAAATATTATCGATAATATAATATTATAAAATAAAATATTATAGATATTAATTAATTATTAATTAATTATAGATAAAATATTAAAGGTAGTGTGCCACCTTCGAATGATTTCCCATTTTATTTTTCCTAGGATGAGAAGCTTCTTTTTTTACCTAATATCGCAAAAAATAAAAAATGGGCCTAAAATAGTGCTTTTTTCGCCTAAAAGTTTATCGGTTTTTCGATATGTATAACAACTGTGTAGTGGGCTGACCTGCAAACAGGCGTCGGCAACAATCACGAATGCGACGCACACGTGACAATAAGCAAAGGTCATTATAGAGTTACGACGTACGGGAATGAGTTATCAGCTGTCTAATCGTAGACAACACAATGTCGAATTTAAACTGTAAGCCTGTATTGGTATTGTTTCTTTAATTTGGCTGTCAAGCATTAATTTATGGTTTGAAATATTATTTTATGTAAAATAATTGATATGAAACAGCCGTCTCTAAAGTTATGACCCCATCTCACCACATGAAAGTGGCAGAAATGACAATGATCAGCTGACGCATTTTTCTTGGCCGAAGTCAGAGCGCGCGGCCCGACGCACCACCACCGCACCACAAAGTATGAGCAGAAGCCGCGCCCAAAGCCAGGGCCCCGGTAACGTGAGGTAGCCGAGTCGGGGCAGCGTGCGCTGACCCAAGCAGGGGCCGCAGCTTTGGGCGCGGTCTACCGCATCCCCGCGGGCAGCCCCGGGCTATCACATGACACCGGGAGGACGCGCGGCCCCGGCTTGGGTCAGCGCACGCTGCCCCGACTCGATTACCTCACGTTACCGGGGCCCTGGCTTTGGGCGCGGTCTACCGCACCACCTAACAGGCGTGTTCGAAACCGCAGGAGATGATGATGAACGGGTTTATCGAAACTTGATTGGATGAGCCTATCGGTAATAGCGATTTCAGTGTGTGCATTTATTGTTCATAGTGGTGTGAAATGTGGTTGGGGTACGACCGACAACCCGTCGGGGCGAATTTCGCCATGGGGTACTCAAAATTTGAAGAATTTAAGACGTTTCTATGAGTTTTGAAGGTATGGATAAGTTCTAAAAATCCGGTTCTCCTTATCTGGGCCATTAACTCCATACGGTCCAGGAAAGCTGGCACACTACCTTTAAGATAAAATATTATAGATAATATTTTACGTACTGTAGTGTGTATATCGATTGTATTCTTAAAACTTGTAGACCAAGTTTCTCCATGTTGGTACGTACATACTTCTATCAGCATTCATGCATCTACAGACCCTATTATAATAAGTATGGGTATGCCATACGTCATTGCGAGTTAGCTTATGGCTAACTCACAGCAAACTAGCCAAAACCAGAGTGAGTCAATCATAGCATCGATTGGGTCACAGGATGCCGCTTTTTTATGTCGAAATGTAGAGACTATGGGTTGATAGGCATTGTTCGTGCTGAAGGGCGACAGTGGCACGAGTATAATCAATGCGCTCTTTATGTATATCTGTAGGCACAACAATAATCGAAATTAGGGATTCCGACCGGAAACCAACGTTCTGGTATACCGATAATACCAGACCGACAGCAACCTGGTGTTTGGGAATTCGAGCCTAGTGTATTTTGGTATTTTGGTGGTATTATGAAAGATCACTAAGATATGAGATGCTCTTAATCTGGTAAAAAATGGCATTTCTAACATTTCTACAGATGTATTTCGTTTTCGGAATTTTTGCTTTGTTTTAGTTGCCATATGGTTTGGTATCGGGATCCAAAGTTAATCTACATATATCTTGAAACCACTGAAATTGAAATAGTATACACATGAACATTTCGGAGGGAAAATGCTATAGTGCTATAATAGGTGCGAGGTGGGACCCCGGGGGGGGGGGGGGCGAGTTCACACGTCCGTAGGTACAGTCAGCTGATACCACTACCACCTCACTATCAGCCACTCAGCTCGCAGTGCAGGCCCATTCCGCCGAACGCTATCGCACTAATCCGGAACGGAACGGAACGGAACGGATATCGGCCCGCGGTACGGTACGGGAATACAGCTGATATGGCCGGGAGTATGACTGATATGGGTCAGGTCATTGGGTGGGGCCGGACGTGCAGGTGTGGGGGGGGGGCGACGTTGGGGGGGGGGGGGGGTAGCCTCTGTGTCCTCTGGAAGGAATAGTGGTTACCAAGTGCGGGATTTACCCGGGGGATTGGTCTTACCTGAAGGGAGAAACGATAACTGATGGGAGGAAGCTACCTAAGGTGCCTGAGGGGTGGCGCCTTCCTATGGGACAAGGTGCACTGCCTGCACTAACATATGTGTATTGCGTAGCCATGGAGTGGGGTTTATGAGGGCGGCCTATAGTTTTGGTTGAGCAATTCGGCAGTTGGTTGCACTTCTAACAGTAAGGTACACGCGCAGCCCCAAAAGTTGACATGTGCATAGACCTCCACCCTTGAACCTTCGCAATACATTGTGTTTGTATGTACAAGGCTCCAGTCTTACTTGCCTTCATCCATTTAAACACCACAAGTTTCCTATTCCTGAATCACTTGGATATAACGAAAGTAAAAAAAGCAACACATGTTTGTTCGATACCTTTTATTTTTTCCGACAGACATTTTCTCAACATGACATAATGAGCCGATGAGCTATGGTGGTTGCATTTGTGTTAGGCCTATCTGCCATCTGACGGCTACCCTGTTTCTTTTTTTCTGCGCAGTTATCACTGCCGGAATCGATGTATGATCCACAGCTCGTGACTCGCCGAATTAAGTGCTCCTCGATTTGAAATTGAACACAGCGTCCACTAACTGACACGGCACCACCATCAGAAGGAAGACGCCCACCACGATGGTCTGAGTTGACCAAGAACCGCGCAGGTCGGCTCCGTAAGCGATGAGCTTGATGCTGAGAGATAGGAAGAGGATGCTGCCAATTCCGTTCAGTAGCAGCTCCTGTAAAAAGACGGGTGGTGTTATAAAATCTGTAGAGGATTTTCTCTAGAACACGCATAAGGGACAACCGATTGCAAATTAATTTGGTCCTATGAGGTTCAATGACTTGCTGGCTTGTATACTTAACAGCATCAAACATTGGTACCATTTCATCAGATATAGGCCACACAAACTATTCAAGGTAGGTAGTGAAAGGTAGACATTTAGAATATTCCAGCAAATATTTTCTCGTTCTTATCTAAGCCGAAATGCGTGCGGAGGAGTCATGCCTAGTGCTTTTGACTATTTGCCCACCCAGCCGATCCCAACTATAGTTTAATTTGCTAGTCAGCCTGGATCTGTGGAGCGCAATACTCACAAACGTGGTGTGCTGCGTGGTGGTCTCTCCAATCAGATAGCAGATGATCAGAATCAGGTACACGATCATGTAGCCGATGACAATGCCGTAAAGGAGGGCTCCGGCATGGTAAGGAGCCAACACCTTGCCAACCTCCACCATTATAATCACTATCAGGAAGATGATCTGAAACGAAATAACGATCATCTTATTTCTAAGCATTTTCGTTCCATACGTGATACATTCATGACTCATACCTTTTTTTAAAGACAAGCAAGCTAAAAGATTCGTCATTATCCACTCACGATCTCTCCAAGCTTCATGAAGGCTGGCAGGCGCGTCAAGTTTCCCAGATAGACAGACGGCATGGTGGCGGTATGGACGTTCCTTCCTCAGCGCTAGAGATCTCTGCACTCTGGTACCGGTCGGCTCGCGCTCTATGAGGGATCACTACGGGTGTCGCAGGTGAACTGGGGTGCGGCGACGGCCCCCTGACCGCCGGGCCGGGCGGCCGCTATCGGCGGCGCCGGGACCGCTATCGGACCAGGTAGGTACGACAGATCGCCTTATCGGAGCTTCGAGGCAATGCTGCGCGGGTGGCGGCCTACGCTCTGAGGACCGATAGGCACGCCCTGCGGACTGATGCGTCAGAGGACCAATTGTGATAGGTAGCTATCATGCTCATGACGCAATCATAAAGGAAAAATGGAAGTTGCTAATGCGAATGTATCAATGACACATAGAGCACCAATATAACAACTTGGCAGGACCACACATTTTATCTTTACAATTATTCATGTGGGTCCGATGATGACGTGATGATGACGTCATATCAGAGGTTCTCATGACGTCACTAACCACTCGACTATGCGTCATCACCTTACCGGTGCACTGCGTCTGCTTACTGCTATCGATGTGTTATTTGATCTGTGGTAACATACCACTCTGAGACTTATCTTATATCGATGACGCATCGATGATGTGTTCATTTATCTGCCTGAGTCTAGGTCATCGATTTTTCTCTCACGCGGAACGTTTTTGATGATGGGAGTTCGGACATGTAAAACCAACAAAATATCCCTGAATGATGATGCTATGAAAGTAGGTACTTACCTCCCTAAGTACCTATGTTTATAGAAGAAACTGACAAGGCTTTGTCACCGATCTAGCCAGTGAACCTCAGCTTTTAGGCATAGCTGCGCTTTTACTTAGGCATAGGCTATAAGAGGAACATATAGGTAGGCACTAGGTAGCTATTAACCAAAAGGAGCTGATGCAGCATTATGGCTACCTGCACCCATCTCATGTAATAAATTCTAACAACTCGTAAGATACACGTAAAGAAACCGACTAGAGACTAAACGGCATTATGTTTAATACCTTATGGCTGGCTCATGGTTATGTGCAATTTTGAAGTCTTTCCGTACCTTCAGCATACCTTTCTTGCCAGTTAGCAGAAACAGCAATAAAATGTAAATGCTTGCAGTTGTTTCCCAGTCCGGCTTGCTAGACTTTTGGCTAATGGACTAATTTGTCGGTTAGAAGATTACGGCCAAACAGTGTTTTCGGCAGGACCCCCGCAGGTGTCATCACTGCCGCTCCCGGAGGCTAAATACCGACCTACCGCCCATGCCACAGCGGCTTCTGGCCTGGAAATTGCCGACCACCCGTTGCGGGGTCGGCGTAGTACGCACATTTTGGTACGATTTGGTACACGTTTTGCCATGCGCAGTCATATAGGTAAGTACACCTGACGACAAAATGTGGTGCCGCATTTACTGCCAGAAAGTCCGGCGCACCTCCAGCTATAATGATACGCTAGCTACCCGTGCTGTGGTTTTTCGCTTTTCGGCTGCTTTGCAGGAAAAGCTACACGACTTCACCAAACGTGTTTTTCGGTGGTGTATAGTCCAATTGCAGGAATTCATAGACTGTCCACTGAATGCAAGAATGCAGGGATTTTAAATATGCATTCCCTCGACCAGGGTATGCTAAATACTTTAAGCGTAGCGCGCGTTGTATAACTATTTGAGCTTTCGCTCCATTGTCAACCACCGACAGCATGGGTGGGTCACCGGGTCATCCATTTTAAATGCTTCCAACCCTATAAATGGGTCAGCAATAGCGCAGGCTGACTGGTGGTATGCTCATCGCCCATAGTGCATTGTCCATTGCCCAAATTGTCCATTGCCCTGCATCAGTCCCTACTCCCTATTTCAGGTTGGTGACAATGAATGCGACTATGCATCGGTAACGTGACACATGTTTTTATGATCAATATAGGCCATACATTTCGAATTCGACGCCGGTTATGTCATTCGACGTCATTTTGAGTTGAATATAGCTTGGGTCAGGCCACTTTCAGATCAGAAAAGGTCCAATTTAAAAAGTTAAAATGTTTCCAAAAAAGGTATTATCGGATGCAGTTTGAGCTTAGGAACACGATGGTGCTATTTTTATTGGTGTACACTGTACAACGTCAAATACGTACCGGAAAATTTATTTGAAAAATGTATAATCGTGAACTAAGTCATAAGCATGTGTTCTATCACATATATTCCGTTTTTTTTTTCTCGAAAAGTCTAAACCTATTTGAAAGGAAGATACAAATATAAATTTTGAATTTAAATATACATATTTCACTATTTTCTAAACTTTGAAAAAAATTGAAAATCCGAGAAAGCATTTAGACCAGGTCGGGTCAGGTCAGGTCAGGTCAACCAGTAGGGATCGTGAAGGGTATTTGTAGTACGTGTCAACCGCCTCTGAGAGCTTTTAAACATGTTACGAAGGCACCAAAACTACTTCGTAAATGTTCTAATGACTGCTAAATTCAAATTCAGCTCCAAAAACTAGCCTAGTAGATGTTAAACACGAAAAGTGGATAGAGGTCACGAAAGGTCAATGACCTGACCTGACTTTCAGGTAACCTTGACATCCACCCAAATGCATGGGAGCAACATCAAATCACATGTTTGAACGTTTGAAACCACGAAAAAATTGCAAACGCGCGGGTAATTTGAGCCGACATACGTCGAATCGCGATTCTGGCCAAACATGGTCTCGGAAAGTAGGTCACAGGTCAAAAGTCATTTGGGTCAGGGTCATGAAATGGTAAGGGTAGGTGTGAATTTGATAAATGCCAAAGTACTGAAAGTTTCGTCGCGATCAGCCGCTTTTTACGTGAGTTATTTGCGAAAACCCATAGGGGGTTGCATCACCCCCCCCCCCCCCCCCCCTGTGCCGGCGAGAGTTAAGGGAAGTTTTTAGCTATCAACAATGCAACATGCGTATAGTTGACTAAGTTTCAAATGAATCCAAAGGAAAATGGCATCCAGCAAAGTTCGGGTGAAATGGAATCCGACTTTCTTCATCTGATACAGGGTCCATGCCTACCTACCTACTTATCATCGGTTGAAGCGCACTCTAAAGGACGCGACTTTATATGCTGAATTTATCATTTTTAGATACATTTAGGTGCCTTAACGCTAGTCCCCATATCCTTCCGACTTCCACGGCAAGTATTGAAAAAAAACTTTCAATCCTTGCATTGCCTGTTCCGTAGCTCAGTTGGTAGAGCGCTGGACTCCCGGTAGTAAGAGCCCGGGCTCGAGTCGCTCCAGCGCTCTATATCCCGCGCCCTGCTGGGGGGGGGTGTTTGAACACCCCCCCTTGTGGTTTTTCGCGAATATCTCAAAAACGGCGGCGCGCAGCGCCGCCGTTTTTGGTACACCTTATCATACATCAATTCTACACATGTTGTGAAAATTTCAGACCAAGGTCATTCAAGGTCAGGTCACCAGGTCATTTGAAGTGACCTCACCTCATAAAACGTTTCAATGTCTGTCATAGCTACACCGAGTGACCGATCGCTTTGAAACTTTCAGCGATTGCTAAGAGCAATAGCATGTACAAAATGTATATCTCGGAATTTTGATATCGATGACCTAAGGTCAGGTCAATTTTGCGACCTCCCCATTATAAGTCAATGGGAGAAAATTGAAATGCGCCTCCTTTGGACGAAAGACATTATAAACACTCCCAAACACTGAATTACAAGTGGTTTAGACACACTGAACATGAAAATGGTGTCCGTGACCCCTGTTTATGCCCTGAGGTCATCTTAGGTCACGAATGGTATCTAACAGTTTTTCGCAAATAACTTTTGATAGAGGCATGCTAGAGCGATGAAAACGCCTTAGATGTGTTCACCTCGACGATACGGATCGACTGATATGCAACATGACCCTTTCCGGTCAGGTCATGACCTTGACCTGAGGTCAAATTTTCAAGTTGACCTTTCAAGGTCAAGTTATAGTTCATTCGATGCGTCTTGACGAGAGGAACACGATGCCGGTAAAAGTAAGCTCGTACAAGGCTTGGGTCAAAAGTTATTGCAGAAAAACTGTTTCCGAAAAAATCGGCTATTTTTGCAGTTTTTGCCCCCTGCAGGCAAAATCGTTGAAGTTAGGTCAAATCTGAGAGAATTACTCAGAAAGGGCGTTAATAGGGCTATCGAATGCGCTTTTCCGCGGCGCTGTAGCTCTATTGGTTCCCGAGTTATGCGTTGGCTTCTTGGAAATTGTCGACATTCGACCTGGAAATCGGCGAAATTTTGCCTTCAATGACCTCTGGTGACCTGACCTTTGACCTGATCAAAAAATTGACCGAAGTGATTTCCTCATTATTTTTGACGCTCTTTCGAACGCCGCCTTCCGCGTGTCGCTACGTGGCCCAGGAGCCGAGTTAGAAGGGGGGGTGTTCAAACACCCCCCCCCCCCCAGCAGGGCGTGGAAATCCAGGACCCCCAGCCGGGCGCGGGATATTTGAGACTCCCGAGTCTACAGAGCTCCCCTCCCGTTTTTCGGCAATATCTTCCAAATCGTTTGACTGATCAACACGAAACTTGCAATACCTTCAGCAACATCATTTTGACACATTGTGTTAAAATGTCAACTTTCTAGCTACCATAGTTTGGCCTAAAATGACGTCAGAGTGACGTCATGTCAGCCGATTTTGATGCAAAATATTGAATCACGGCAAACGCTCTCAAGAGCTCCGTTTAAAAGCTAAATCAAATTTCTTTGCATGAGTGAACTACAAATACACGTATCTATCAAACTGCTATCTCGAATTTTCTTGAAAAAAAGAAATATGTTTTTATCATCACAAAAATATATTTTTTTGATTTTCTTCTCAAAAAGTATTTGATTTTTCGCAAAACCGGAATATATGAGATAGAACACACACACTGATGAATTACTCTAGCAAGTTTTAGCTCAATATCTTCAAAATAGTCAGGTTATTTGCATTATTGTCAAAATTTTACAATTACATATTTTTCAAAACCATTTTTCAGTACGTTTTTGATATCGCACAGCAATATAAATAGGACTATCGTGTTTCTGAGCTTAAACTGCATCTGATAGGCAACTGTATGGTTGAAAAATTTCATTTTCAAAATTTGTCCTTTTCTGACCTGAAAGTGACATGACCTCCGATACATTCAGCTGAAAATGACCTCAAATGACACAGATGACATTATCTTTGAAATTTACGAGCAAAATTACCATAAAAACATGCGTCACGTGACCGATACATGATATATAATTTTCCTGACCTAGGATGACCTGACCTTGACCTGAAAAATTCGAAGTATAAGTTCGGTACCCTCAGGGTATCTAAGGCATATACAAGGCATATCAAGGAGTGCGTAAACCAAAAATGAACCTGATCGGACTTGGCAGCCGGCGGTCCCAGCCTAAATTGTGAACAAGCAAAAATGCTGATAATTTTTACTTTGACCTGACCTGTGACGTCATCAGTGACCTTGAGGTCAATGAAAATAGGTTCCGCTCGACATTTTTTTCCAGGGCTATCAGAAGCCGTTTGAATTTTGACGATCGGCCCCGTAGTTTCGGAGATAGGAGAGGGGCTCTGGAGAGCCCCCTCAGTCACTCGCGCTATGGAAAATACCCCAGTCATTTGCGGGTTAAGTCGGTTGAGTAGGACAGACCATGCTCGGCTTTGAATGTCAACTCGAAACTGTTTGTAAGTTGTAACACTACTCCGATTTTTCATCGATTAACGCTGACACTGGAATAGCATGTGCGACAGCGACAGGATTGTGTAATTTCAGACTTTATTTTTCTTAACCCGCGACCGCCTGGGGGGGGGGGGTCGGATCCGACCCCCCCTCCGTTTTTCTTGAATAACTCATGAACCACTTTCGCTATCTACTTGAAACTTGGCATACCTTCTCACCCATTAATTTGACGTCTCCTGTGCATTTTTTAAGAAAAAATTTTCCGAAAAAATTGGAGATATATCGATTTTAGTGATGTAACTACATGGCGTTTTTAGTCAAAAAGTGGTAAATGTTTAAAAAATCGCCAAAATTCAGGGTTTGAAGCAAATTGCAAATTAAGAACATGTAAAGACGCAGCTCAACGACGTCTTTAAAATGGCCATCTCGGATTTTCCATTAAATGCGTTTTTCACCCCTAAAAATTCAAAAAACTATATTTTTTGGAAAACAGCTAATAAAATCCAAAATTTTGGGAATTTCAAAAAAAACAGAATATATGTTGTAGAGCTCTATTGGAAGATTAGATGCCCCAAATTTCAACTTTCTATCTTGATTTTTGACCCCAAAATTGTAAAAAATAGCTCCAACATGCATAGCGCATGGTGACGTCATAAGCATTTTCGTGAATTAGAGCCACTTCTGAACATCGCATGTGAAAACAAATGGCACCACTAGATTCCTGGGACAAAGCTCGTCTAGAAACATGCATTTTTATGTCAAAAATAAAAAGTTGAAAAATTGACTTTTTTCTTAGCCCTCGTTTAGTTATGTATAGTATAAAAGATTTTTTATGCTTTCAATGCACACTTATCACCAGCACAGTGACTTGGGGTCACATATAACCATTACCATCGGATTCGGCGTGAAAAATAAGCCATAAAACATGTGTCGCACGCCCATGTAGCAGAAAGTGAAAACCGTGACCTTTCGTGACCTGACCTGACCTTGACCTGTACCTAGTATGACCCCTACACGCACATGGTACCTTCACTAGGCCTTTGAGGTCATTTTTGGTGAGTTTCGAGCAGCAGCTATCGATTCCGCTGTCCGTAAGCCGATTCATGCAAAACCCCTGAATTTGACCTTTGACCTGACCTTGACCCGAAAGTTGACCTCAATCTCAAAATCTTAAGAGTGCTTTGGGAAGGTCTCGTAGAGACCTTTCGAACGCCGCCTCGCGGGGCTCGATACGACCATTGGTTCTCGAGATAACAGGGGGGGGGGTCGGATCCGACCCCCCCCCCCAGGCTGTCGTGGGTACGGAAATAGCCCATGCGGTGCCGGGTTAATTTGAATAAAATGCTACAGTGGTGAGGCGCATTTTATTTTGCTAAATGTGCAGACAACGAACATCGAAGGGGCAAAACATATAAGCGTTAATTTACTCATTCCGTAGTTATGATGTGAAACGCAATCGGACTTCGCCATGATTGATGAATTGTAGCCTTTCCAGTCGCTAACATGCAATGCCGCATGTGTCATCCGTTTGTAATCCTTCATAATCAAACCTGAAAACAGCTTATACGCTTTCTGAAACCATGTTCCCGGCACAAGGCTCACGAAAACCGACGCCGGTTTCCGTGCGACGTGACCGACGCTTGTGTAGGTGAGGGACCGACGGGCCGACGGGACCAACAGACAGGGCTCGGACCCGACACGGAGCGGAGCTAGGTGAGAGGTCAGAGGTCCCTGGGGATCAGACTAGAGGAACTAGATTTAATGCTGGTGAAGTGGTGAGTAGAAAGGATGGATGGTAATCGGCTGTGGGTACTAGGCAGTCATGCACTGTAAATGTGGCCTATTTGCCTAAGGCATAGATAACACTAGGGCTACCCGCGTGCTCCGCAACGCGAAGAAGGGTTATTTTTGACCCGTGGGTATTGGGTTGGTCTGTGTCGATTTGGTTGGTATCCATTTTGTTCGATTGCTTTTTGACGGCCAAGCATTTTGTAATAAAACAAAAAAGATACGTCGCATGAATAAGCAGAATATTCTTTCTGGCTCTCTAGGTAACTCATATCTGCAGACGAACGACGATTTGGGTTCAACGATTGGCTCACCTCGTCAATCTACCAATGTCCATAAAACCGCGAGCACTTGGGAATTTAGATCGATTTCGGTTTAAATGAGACATGTGCATGGATCGGAGAAAATGAATCTGAGATCTGGATCCCAAGGATATTAATCTCAGCTCCGATGCGATCATCGATGCATCTCATTATTTTCATGAGATTCATTGGAATTACAGATCCCGCGAGTCTTTTTTTTTACTTGAAATCCAGTGAGTTCTTAGATCCTATGACTTATTTTTGTCAAACATTCAGAAGTCTCGCTTGCTGCTACTCACAAAAGTTCTGTTTTAGTAATTTTGTATGGTTACTGGTTGCACGACATAATCCATTGGTTAGTGGCACTTATCATAGGCACTTATTGTAGAAACATCGGAAACAGAAACATTGGCATGATCCACTCGGATCATCGATCCATGTTCTTGGTTTATCGTCAGATCCTATGAGATGATAGATCCATCACTCGGATCCATGCGCAAGTCTGGTTTAAAGTACATTCATGTGACAGACAGTCACAAATCTTAACCCGCGCCCCGCTGGGGGGGGGGCAGAATCTGCCCCCTCCCGTTTTTCGCCAATAACTTCTAAAGGCGTTACGCCAGCGACGTCAAACTTTTAGTACCTTATCATGCATCAATCTAAGACGTTTTCTTAAAATTTGAGCGAAATCTGTCGCAAAAAATGAGAAAATGAGGTTTTAGTGACGTCATGTTCGCCATTTTCGCCTCAAAACGGCAAAATTTCAAACGCCGCTAACATCTTCATTTTTAAAGGAAACAAGACGTAACAAAAAAGGTTATATGTGATTCTACATACCTTGTCTATCAAATGGCTATCTCGCTTTTTTGAAAATTTTGGGTTTTGGCCCAAATTTTGTCAAAAACTGACGTTTTTGGGAAAATAATTATAAATCCAAAATTTTTAATGTATCGAAAAAAACCGGAATATATGTCAGAGAAGTGGTCTATGTGCACCTACATACCAATTTTTAGAAGAATCGGTTAAAAATGTGGGAGTTATTCAAAATTTTATGACGTCACGACACACAAAATTTTTGAAAAATGATTTTTTGGAAGTTCTAGACCTCGTACGGAAACAAAAATAGTACCATTCGATTTGCCGTGAAAAACTGCATCAGATAGACACCTTTTTAGGCCTTAACAACCAGCTTCAAAATTTGACCTCACTTGACCTGACCTTGACCTGACCTCGACCTGAAAATTATCCAGAGGTGGCCCATATCACTTATTGAGAGTGGCTATTGAATTCTATGAATAAAATGACCCTTAACCCGCGCGGGGCTACAGAGGGGGTAAATTTTACCCCCCCTCGCGAATATTTGCGATATCTCAAAAACGGCGGCGCGCAGCGCCGCCAAACTTTCAGTACCTTTTTTTACATCAATTTGACACGTTCCCTGAAAATTTGAGCGAAATCCGTCGGAAAATTTTTGAGAAATTGACGTTTTAGTGCCGTCATGTTTGCCATTTTCGCCTCAAAAACGGCAAAAGTTCAAACGCCGCTAACATCTTCATTTTTAAAGGAATCAAGACGTAACAAAAAAGGTTATACGTCATTTTACTTTGTCTATCAAATGGTTATCTCGGTTTTTTGAAAATTTTTGGATTTCGGCCTAAATTTTTTTCAATAAACTGACTTTTTTGGGAAAATGATTATAAAATCCAAAATTTTGAGTTTATCGAAAAAACCGGAATATATGTCAGAGAAGTAGTCTATGTGCACCTACATACCAAATTTTAGAAGAATCGGTTAAAAAATGTGGGAGTTATTCAACATTTTATGACGTCACGACACAAATTTTTTTTTGAAAAATGACTTTTTTGGAAGTTCTAGACCTCGTACGGAAACAAAAATAGCACCATTCGATTCGCCGTGAAAAACTGCATCAGATTGACACCTTTTTAGGCCTTAACAACCAACTTCAAAATTTGACCTCACTTGACCTGACCTTGACCTGACCTCGACCTGAAATTCATCCAGAGGTGGTCCATATCACTTATTGAGTGTGCCTATTGAATTCTATGAGTAAAATGACCCATAAAACTTGTGTCGCACATGCCCTTTTCTATATTTTGTTTTTTGGTGACCTGACCTGACCTGACCTGACCTGACCTTGACCTTGACCTCTGAATGATATTGTATGCAACGAATATTGTCTTGGTAGCCTAAGAACACGTTTTGGGCGATCAGTCTCAGTCCATGACTCCATTCTTCGGCAACTACGGTGCAAGGCCGATACTGTAGAAACTTGCAATTTTTACCCTTGACCTGACCTTGACCTTGACCTCAAACTTTAAATTAAGTACATGTTTTTAGTAGTTCGTGATGAGAGCTTTCGATTGGCGTTTGAATTTTCCAAATCGGACCATTAGTTCGGGAGATAACAGGGGGGGGGGTAAAATTTACCCCCCCCCAGCCCCGCGCGTTCGGCTGGAGACCCCAGCCCCGCGCGGGTTAAGATCCGCCTTGTTGAGTGCTTTCGATTGCCGTTTTCCACGCCTTTCTACGACCATCGGTTCGGAAGTTAGACAGGGGGAGCAGAATCTGCCCCCCCCCCCCAGCAGGGCGCGTATGACTGAATAGCCCAGCGGGGCGCGGGTTAAAGATTTGACCCAAAATCACCTAAGCTCAGGTCACCAGGTCAAGTTAGTGACTGTGCGACTAAAAAAAAATCACGCTCCAGGCTTTCCTACAGGCTCTCTTCTGAAACTTTGAAACCCGGTAAATTGTATGGGGGCACCAATACAAACAATTTTTATGCCTCAAATTTTCATATCAGTGACCTCAGGTCAGGTCAGATTTGTGACCTCACCATGTATAGGACAATGGAGAAAGGAGGGCTATATAGGAGGAGAAGGATTAGGAGAATGACATGCTTATTCTTACAGGGGCGCGGGAACTACTTTCCGACTGGGGGGCACACCATAATAGAGATCAACCTAGGGTACCCCCAAATCTAGTTTTCTCACCGGTTTTAGGCCACTTATTTTTCACCCCTCGGCTTTTTCAACAAAAAAGAAAACATTTGCAAAAAAAGTGTGGTATTCCGTCTCAAAGCTGTGGGGGCACCGCCCCCACGGCCCAGAGTTGGGGGGGGCAAGCTGCCCCCACTGCCCCCCGGGTCCCGCGCTTATGTTTTCTTAGTAATATGAATCTCTTTTATAAAAAAAGATACTGTAAGGTAAAATTGTAGGCCAAATGTAAGAAAAAAAACTTAGTTATCCAACCATAGGAATTCCACATTTTTCAACCGCCAGTGTTTCAGCTAGATTGTAAACATGAATTTCTGAAAGCAGGCCGATTGGTATCTGTTTCAGTAGACCGTCCTTGGTGACGGCGAAGACAGAATGGGACGCCTGAGGGCAACTCGCCTGTCTCTCCTTGTGGTGCTTGGCTTGTGTGGAGTGCTGCTGCATATTCCGCCCAGCACTAAAGCCTGCCAGGAGACGGCCTGGACCAACGGTTACCTGTCGGCAGGCACGGCCATGGAGACGTTCACTCTCCGGCCCGGCAGAGGCTCCGCATGCGCCTGCTGTTCGTTCTGCAACTCCAACGCCAACTGCGCCAGTCTCAACTACAACATCAAATCCCGCGAGTGTCTGCTGTTCAACTACGTGGCCAACTACACGTCCATCACCGCCAGCAGCGACTGGAGGTACTTTGTGATGCCAGGGAGGTCCCAGCACGAGCAGTTCTGTCGGGAGGACTCGGACTGTCTGCAGAGCGGCGACTCGTGCCGCGGACGCGTCTGCACAGACCTGTCGGCCATCACGTGCAGGGTGATCTATGAGGTGTTTGGCTCCGGAGATCGGCTGGGAGGAGAGATCCTCGCCTACGGCTGGATGAATGGGAAGGACATGCTGCTTCTCTGCCGCATGACCACCGAGTGGCCCGGCTTCACGAGCATCTTCCGCAACAGAAAGTCCTCCGCTTCCATCACCCGCGACAACGCGCGCTCCTACAACGCTGACCTCTCGGCGGGCACAGAGGTGCAGGCTGGTCTCGAGATGGCGGACCTGATGCGTCAGCTCCACTCGGAGGGCCAGTACCAGCTGCGGACGATCGCCAAATGCTCCAACTCGCCTGCATTTGACGGAGAACTTGTCACCGAAGCTCGGCTCGACCGCGGACAGGCGGTATTTGTAGAGGTCAGCGATGCCACAGCCGCCGGCGACACATCCCAGACGGACGTTGCCAGCATCACCAGCGTGTCGCTACCCTACCTGCTGCCTTCTGAAGAGGACATCGTCAACGTCAAGATCAACGTTGAGCTGGAGGGAGCAACGGTGGGGCAGGCTGCCATGCCCCTGGCGCGTACAGATGGCTGGCTCTCGTTTGAGTCTGTCGCTGTCTTTATTCGTGAGTAACCGGGCTCCTTATGCACGCGTAACGACTTCGTTGCACAGAGGTACGTGCAGTGTGCACGACACGTACAGTGACTCCATTTGATGAGGTCAGGTGTACAGTGTGGTGTCGCGAGCTGCTCCCCCCTGCCCGGGGGCCTGGCGACGCCACTTGCTCCCCCCTGCCCGGGGGCCTGGCGACGCCACTGGCGGCGCCGGCGCGCAGACGCGGGGTTCGAGAGCAGTCGGCCGCCGGCCCGCGATGGGTGCGGTTGCGGTAGTGGCGATCGGTGTTTGGCGCTCTGGGAAGTTTAACGCAATGCGGCTTTGGTTGTGAATAAAGAACTCACGTTATAACATCCTGGCGACGAGGATCAGATCAAGGTGAAGCCTTGGAGCTGTGATTGCGAGTGATGGCGAAACGGGCCAGTGATCAGTGCGCGGTGGTCAGCGAGGGCGGACGGGCCACGGACGGTGAGGGCGCAAACGTTGCTTAGTACGAATGCTTAGTGCTTAGTATTGCTTAGTATTTTTATTTTCGCGCTGCTGCTGGTAGTGTGCCTGTCGCGCGGCGGCCGTTGTCCTGGTCCTGGCAGGGTTTTCCATGTGATCGCCGAAATTCGTGGCGGCCATGATGCCTCGGCAGTGTGGTGTGCGTGCGTGGCGCATGCGTCGGCGTGCTGCACGCTGATTGGTCGGCCGGGGGTGACGCGCAGCTGTGGCAGCGCGTGCGATTGGCCGATCGGTGCGGCGGAGAGGGCCTCAATGCGGTTTGAGGTGCCTGGTCCCCGAAGCGGGTAATTTCGGCGGGAAGCTGGCGCGCGGCCGGGCGGTGCGGGACGAGTGCGCATGCGCGCGCGGTGACGTGCGTGTGACGTCACTACCACGTGACGCCCCCGTCGAGAAAAGCGCGGGAAACCGCAGCCGGCAGCGCCAAGTACGGGCGCAGGCCGGTGCGGTGAGCGGTGGCTGGCCGGCGTGAGCGGTGACTGGTCGGTGTGAGCGGTGACTGGTCGGCGTGAGCGTGGGCCGACCGGTGGAGCGGCTGCGGGCCGACCGGTGGAGCGGCTGCGGGCCGACCGGTGGAGCGGCTGCGGGCCGACCGGTGGAGCGGCTGCGGGCCGACCGGTGGAGCGGCTGCGGGCCGACGGTGGAGCGGCTGCGGGCCGACCGGTGGAGCGGCTGCGGGCCGACCGGTGGAGCGGCTGCGGGCCGACCGGTGGAGCGGCTGCGGGCCGACCGGTGGAGCGGCTGCGGGCCGACCGGTGGAGCGGCTGCGGGCCGACCGGTGGAGCGGCTGCGGGCCGACGGTGGAGCGGCGGCGAGCCGACCGGCGGAACGACGTGCTGGTGAGAGCGCGGCGGCACGATGGATCCAACGGGGATGCAGATAGTGTCTGCGGTGCCGTACCGTCCAGGCACGGACTTTGAAAAGTGGCTCCGGGCATTGGAGCGGTATATGATCGCTGTTGACATTCAAGGGCCTGCGAGACGGTGTGCAGTCCTGCTGCACCTGGTGGGTCCGGACCTCGCCGATGTCAGCGATTCACTGCCTGAGGAGGACGCCGAGAGACAGGGAGAAGACGAGTTTGCTCGCCTGAAAAGGAAGCTAACACGGTATCTGGTGCCGAAGAATAATGTGGTGGCGGAGAGAGGAAAGTTTCAAGGGATGACAATGGAGCAGGAAGAGAGCCTGGAGGAGTTCCTGGGCAGACTACGGACGCAAATCCTGCGCTGCGGCTACGAGCCGGCGCAGGTGGACCGAGAGTTGAGAGACCGATGCGTCCTGGGCAGCCGAGGTGATCTGCAGAGGAAACTGGTCCGGGAGGCGGCGCTAAAGGGTGACGACCTCTCTCTGGAGGACGTCCGGCGGACGGCACGGGCGCACAGGGACGTGATGGATCTGACGACGCGGCTGTCTGGGGCGCCGGCGCCGACCGAGACGGACGGGGAGGCAGTTCACCTGGTGCGACGCCCGCAGCGGACGGAGAGGGTCAGGCCGACCGAGCCCCCGGGGCCAGGCACGTGCTTCCGCTGTGGCGGCCGGGGCCACTGGCGGCGCCACTGTCCCAGCGCGCAGTCGCGGCAGGCCGGCGCGCGGCCCCGGCAGGACGGTGCGCAGCCGCGGCAGGACAGCGGGCAGTCGCGGCAGGCCGGCGCGCCGCGCTGCTATCGGTGCGGAGAGCGCGGACACCTGCAACGGGACTGCAGCAAACGACGGGCTGTCAAGTTGATCCAGGACAGCGACCAGGCCGACTGGCAGGTCTGCGCCGTGCATCTGGCGGCAGGAGCGGCGCAGAAGAGCGGATTCTTCCGACAGCCCGGCTCAGCAAACGGCGGTCGGCTGGACAGCCGACGCGGCGGACCGCGCCGGAGGGGCGGAACGCGCCGGTGCTTCAGGTGCGGCGACTCAGGGTACTTGAAGCGTGACTGCCCCGGATGCGGTCAGGTGACGTCTGTGGACGCCGTGACGTCCGTGGCGCAGCGGAGGACACAGCGTCAGGACCGGCTGCCACTGGTCACGGTGACAGTCAACGGCCGGCCAACAGAGATGATGGCAGACACCGGGTCGCCAGTCTCGATCGTGGCGGACGGCAGCATCCCGGGGCTGAAGCTGCGACCATCAACGGTGCAGCTGCGCTCGTTTACGGGCCAGACGGTGCCGGTCCGCGGCGAGGCGACCGTAGAGGCGGAGTTCGGCGGCCAGCGGAGGCGGCTGAATGTAGTAGTCAGCGACCGACTCGGACACCAACCGCTGATCGGACGGGACTGGTTGCGCGACATGCGCCTCGACTGGCGGTCGCTGCTTCAGGGCAGCGAGGACCGTGAAGTGAGCGGCGCCGACGAAGTCAGAGGGCGCCGTGACACTAAAGGAGCCGGTGGGCGCCGGGATGCTGATGCTGCAGGAGCCAGCGGGCGCCAGGACGCCGATGGAGCCGGCGGACGCCGGGACGCCGATGGAGCCGGCGGGCGCCGGGATGCCGATGGAGCCGGTGGGCGCCGGGGCGCCGGCGGAGAGAGCGGACACCGGTACGCCGGCGGGAGCAGCGGGCGCCGGGACGTCGGCGGAGGCGGCGGCGACGGGCGGCCCGTCGGAGACGCTCGTGCCAGAAGCTTCGGTGGCGGAGACGGGATCGGCAGCGTCAGAGCGGCGACCGTCGGCGACGTCCGACGAGCAGGGTTCAGCGACGGGTACACCGGCGGCGGCGCCAAACGGCCCGTCGGCGATGATCGCGCTGATGGCCGCGGTGACGGCGGCCGCGCCGGCAGTGCCAGTGACCTCATCGGAGGGTGCACCAGTGGCGTTGACCTCAGTGGAGGTCGCGTCGGTGCCGGTGACAGCGGAGGTGACCTCAGTGGTGCACTCGGTGACGGCGGCGGCGGCGACGTCAGCCACGCCGATAACCTCGGTGACGGTCAGGCCGGTGACCCCAGCGGGGGCGACGGTCAGGCGAGTGACCTGGGAGGAGCCGGCTGCGCCGGTGGCCTCAGTGGTGCCCTGGGTGACCGCGGTGGCGGCGGCGCTAGCGACGCCGGTGACCCCGGCGGTGGCGGCGGCGGCTGACCCAGGGAACAGCGCCGGCGGTGACGTCAGAGCGACGACCGGCGGTGACGTCAGAGCGACGACCAGTTGTGACGTCAGAGCGACGACCGGCGGTGACGTCAGAGCGACGACCGGCGGTGACGTCAGAGCGACGACCGGCGGTGACCGGGCTGGTGGCGCCGGCGGCAGCGCCGGGCGCCCTGTCGGAGACGATCGCGCCAATGGCCTCGGTGACGGCAGCCGCGCCGGCGTCGCCGGTCAGGCCTGTGACCGGGGAGCAGTCGGCCTCGGCCGTGCCGGTGATCTCGGCGGCGGCGGTGATGCCGGTGACCCCGGCGGCGACGGCCGTGCCGGTGACCCCGGCGGCGGCGGTAGTGCCGGTGACCTCAGCGGCGGCGGTGATGCCGTCAGCGGCGGCGGTAGTGCCGGTGACCTCGGCGGCGGCGGTGATACCGGTGACCTCAGCGGCTACAGTCACACCGGCGGTGGCGGTGATGTCGGTGACGGCGGCGGCAGGGGCGGCGGGGACACTGTGGGCCCCTCGCAACGCCGTTCCGCTCGGCGCCGGAGGTGCCCGAGGCGACTGATCGCCGAGGTTTAAAATGTGTTTGTTTCCACGTTCCGACGCGTAATGTGTTTGTTTCCACGTTCCGGTTTAAAATGTGTTCCGTTTTAAGGGCGGCAGGTTAAAGTGAATGCGTTCCGTTTTAAGGGCGGCAGGTTAAAGTGAATGTGTGTTCCGTTTTAAGGGCGGCAGGGTGTGGTGTCGCGAGCTGCTCCCCCCTGCCCGGGGGCCTGGCGACGCCACTTGCTCCCCCCTGCCCGGGGGCCTGGCGACGCCACTGACGGCGCCGGCGCGCAGACGCGGGGTTCGAGAGCAGTCGGCCGCCGGCCCGCGATGGGTGCGGTTGCGGTAGTGGCGATCGGTGTTTGGCGCTCTGGGAAGTTTAACGCAATGCGGCTTTGGTTGTGAATAAAGAACTCACGTTATAACATACAGGGTGTCCGGAAAGTCCAGGCGCTTGTTTAACATGATAATGTTAAGGCATTAGGGCATTTGTTTAACATTTAAAAAAAATGCATTTGGTTCATATGTATACACTCGAGTCAACAATAGATCAACACAATGATCAGGGACAACAAGCCACATACTTCCGCTAAGTGCTCATTCAATGTAACCACCGTCTGCGCTGACGACGGCCTCGACATGGGGGCGGGGCGGAACCGCTTGCGGGTTTTGACGATGCAGGACATTTCTAGATCCCCCGATGCTGTCGTGATGCGAGTCTTCAACGGCGCCAGGTTGGGATGAGAGGTGGCCTAGAACTAATTCCACAAAACGCGTAGCACACCTTAGTCGAGCGAGTGAAGGTAAGGAGAATAAGGCGGGCAAATCGCATTTTCCCACGGTGATTTGGCCCACCGAGCTCCTCTGCCACTTTGGCTTGTTGGAAGCGGCTAGGAGGGCGCTCCGTGCTGTGTTTAATGCAAAGTGACCCTCGCAGCAAGTCTCCTTGACCCTCGGGATGATGTGCCTGTCAATGAACCCCTCGTGGTCCAGCCTGCCATTCATTTATTTGATATTGACGAGGATGATGGGACGTTTTTGGCCATCAGAACCCCCGAAATTTCTTTGACTGCCGCTGAAGAAATGCTGCTACGTTCTCGGGAGTAGACATACAGTAATACTGGTCTGAAAATATTTTCTAAGGAATTTTCAAGTCGTAATAAACCTTAAACTTGCTGAACCATTCGTCGAAAAACGCCGCATCGCGCTGCAACTCGAACCTCGTTCAAGCTGCACCCGGCCGCCGCGCGCAGGCATTCAGCAATCAGCGGCAAGGCGCATCTTCATTCTTCATCCATCTACGCTGAACGGTCAGCGAGTGGTTTGTCTGTTGTAATTAGCTGAACGTTCAAATAATCATAGCGCGCGTTAGACGGCGTCCAAAAGATGCGTCAGGACTTTCCGGACACCCTGTTTGCGCATTTCTTGCAGGCTTTGTATGATGGACTTGTTATGATCTAGAAAAATTGAGTCTCAGAACTTTTACTTAGATATGCTTGCACTCACACTACCTATTGTCATTTCTCGTTAGGAGGTAATCCAGGCAATCGTCTATGCGGAGCCCATTTGCTATAGGTATCGTAAATGTCAAAGGCAAGCACTGCAGCTCACTAGTAAGAGATCGACGCAATAATAAATGTTTTTTTTTAATTAAATGATGCTTAACATCATAGAATTTGATGTTTAGTTTGATCTTATCAACCATCTAATCCGAGTTTTAGTATTGGTTGATACTGTTCTTAATTTAGTAGTGGTATTCGTTTTGAAATTTTAGCAGATGTCAGTTCCTGCGCAGAACAGACAAAATATGTGTGTATATTTGTGGCATATTTTGTTCATTTATGATAAAAAACTTGAATTGCCTAGCAACTTCTATTTCAGCTGCCCTTTCCTATTCTATTATTAGCATTATTGACAGTTGAAGCTGAACATTACTTACAACCTCGCAAGGCCAGCCTCGTAACTTTCGTTACTTATCGCACCATCATGAGGGGGGATACTGGAGGAGAATATATCTAAGTATTCAAACAAATGCATGTGTGAGGCAAGATTACTTTACTGCTCTACTACTACTTAACTTTACTTTACTTTAGATTACTACTACTTCGCAGGTGTGAGGTGGGTGTAAGGTTTTACCTATGTAGCCTTGGTCTTACCTATGAACTGAAGTGGATGGGTATGTCAACCTCTCCAACATTTTAATGTTTTGGCTAAAATACAAAGGCATTTGATTATTTTCTGTTTTATGTACTATGTAGTTCAAGTTGTGGTGGTTTTGGTTTGCTGTAGGTAGGTATTCATTTTGATTTCTTTTCACACCAAGCTAGCGTATAGTGCTGCCAAAAAGTTATTTATTGAAAAGGTTGAGGTAAGTGCTAAATTGATACCTTAAAAGCTTGAGAATGTTGAAATATAAACATGATTATTTTGAGGATATGTAACCATCAATAAAGTTGCATTGATGTTTGAACTACTAGTCGCAAGTCACTAGTCACACCCTGCTTGGTGCCTTAACCGAGCTCTTCTCACTTGCTCTTTCCCAGTGCTTATCTCCAGGCTTTTGACTTTGGGTTTTCCACAAAGTGCCATCATGGAAACCACTCAAGTGTTTGTATACGGCACGCTGAAGCGTGGGGAGCCCAACCATGGCTGGATGATGAAGACTGGGCCCGGCCAGGGATGTGCAGAGTTGTTAGGCTCAGCCCGCACATGCCGTCCATTTCCCCTGCTGGTGGCTGGCCCCTACAATATACCCTACTGCTTGGACAGACCAGGAGAGGGCCACAGGATCTTTGGAGAGGTGTACAGAGTTGATGCTGACAAAATGAAGCGTCTGGACGAACTGGAAGCATACCCAAAGCACTATAACAGGTGAGAGTACACCGGACACCCATGCTTGGTGCGTGGATGTGCTAGTATTTGATGGTCATTTCTTGCCAGTCACTAGTGGTCTGCTGAGGTCCTACAGGTTGCTCCTATTTACTCTGGTACAGTTTATTTAGAAAACAGTAGCCCAATATGCCATTAGAACTTAGAAGTGACTGTCTTGCGTGGAACGCCACCGTGCTTTCAGCCACAGCTTTCAGCAATCAGCAGTGCAGTGTAGTGGCTGCCCGAGTTTCAGCAGCATAGATGGCGCTGCCGTCGCATCTGCTAGAGTAGTGTAGGTGGCGCTGGTGCAGTGCCAGGGACCATCGCTGTTCGTAGGTGGCTTTTACGACTGTTGTTTGGAATGCGGTGGCTTAGCTCGAATACTTGCTTAGGTTATTGATTAAATAGAGGTAAATATTTAACCACTTTGTTTTGGTGGCCTCATACTACGTCGGGGTTCGTGTAGCTCTTACCTAGGAGAAAAACACGTCATCAATATGAAACAGTGAAATATGCTGGACGGTGTTTTCTCTCTTTCATGTCTTGCTTACAAGGTAACTCATCGTTCCATCCTTTGACCTTTGTACGTCATCTGACTGCTCCTATCGCACGTTTCAGACGTCAAGAAGACGTCATTTTATCCGATGACCCGGAGGGTACCCCTGTGAAAGCCTGGATCTACCTATGGGAGAATTACACTGACGAACATTTGAGGCTGAAGCTGATCGATAATTATACCAACGACGTGTCTTCAGAGTCTTGCCGATACGTGCCCAAAGAACTGAGAGAAAAAACGGCCTGGAGCTGATGTAACTATGTCCATGTGTCGCGGTGAATCAATTCATACTGCCATTTTACATGTGATTGTAAACAGGTTGTAGGTTTTTGGAGGACATCAAATGGGTAGCTGGTGTAAAACGTTTATAAGGGAGTACGTGAGACTAGTCTTTTGAGTTACTTATCCATCGTTTTCTCTCTGTTCGGCGTTGGATCTCTCGGCAATATGCCGGTAGGGATTCGCGGCCAATCGACCAATCATCTGCGTTTTGCTTCCTCTTGCCGAGTTGTGGTAAACAGTTTTTGTGTTGCTACCTCCGCGAGACTGCGAGATGGGGATTATATAACGAAATGTGTCATAAGCAAGCACCAAGAGTGCAGCACTTGGACAACTGCGATATCCTGTTCATGCACCGAATTGGCTGGACATTGAGAATATTTTTTTGCAGCCTTATGTATTGCGAGGGTGCCTAATAACTACAAAATGGCCAGCAGTGTATTAGTTTTCATAAAACCCGTCGAAAGAAAAACTACAAATATCCAATTTATGAAATGAAATTATTATACCGATGTCAAGCATCGTTGATCGTGCGTTGTGACGCCAGCAGATGGCGTCATTGGAGGCCAGCAGATGACGTCATTGGAGGCCAGCAGCCACACCAGTGTGACCCAGCGTAACCCGCAGCTGCTTCGGGATGATGGGGGTCGAATATAGGTCGTCAGGTGGTGGGCTGCCGAGATCCGGTAGCAACCGTTTGTTCGTTCGACCGCCACCAGCCGGCGCTGTCCATTATACTCGTAGTTACCCCCCCCCCCCACCATATTTTGGAAATAGATATTTAGAGGCAATTGCCCTCGATGACTAGGTAGCTTTACCTACAGCTTTACCTATAGTGAGCGCATCGCTTTCGTAATAGGTACCTTTGACGACTATGCAAATTCACCCCGCGTTCGATGTCTCTCGGACGGCAAAGATTCTACGCCGTCCGGCCAATCACGTTCCGTAACCGCAGCCGAGCCCCCGCTGACCTTGAACGGGATTGGCCGGTCGACCTAGAATCTTCGTCGTCCGAGAGACAGCGAACGCGGGGTTAGATGCAGCTTGTTTGAGTCAGAAGGAGTCTTGAAATCGCCCCCTCAATAAGCAGTAAACGGCGTTCGAAAGTATGCCAATTTTTTCGTTCATTTCAACCCGCGGCTCCGTTGGGCTATTCCCGAACCCTGCTACCCGGTGGGGGTCTCGTCCCCCCTTCTTCCTAGGATCTCGGAAAGTTGCCGACCGATATTCAAAATTCAAACGGGGTTCGATACCCCACCGGGAACTACCAAAGGACTAACATGACAATGACAAAATCAATTGGATAAGAATTTATTCGACAGCCATTAGTTTTTTCCAGATAAATCAGGGCGATAATGATGCATTTGTTTAGCGAGAAAGGGGGGGGGGAATAAGAAACAGGCTTACCAAAATTCGCCGCGACGTGCCTGCTGCTCCAGGTTTTGACTTGTTGTTTCGAAAGGGCTTCTACCTTACAAGAACATTGAAAAAATATATAATATCATTGGTTGGTAGAAAAGCGTTGGGGCCTCTTATCAACCTTACTGACTCTGACCGACCATACATGGATCTCCCCTACTTTTTATTTTTGCCAAACATAGTTTTTCCGACTGTGGAGACCAGGGCTGCGGAGTCGGAGTCGGAGTCGGAGTCGGAGTCGGTCGGAGTCGACAGTTGTGACCGGAGTCGGAGTCGGAGTCGATATTGGAAACCCCAGCCGGAGTCGGAGTCGGAGTCACCGAAAATCTGTCGACTCCGCAGCCCTGCCAGGTGTGCGGAGTCGGAGTCGGGAGTTGGAGTCGATCGGAGTCGACATTTCTGCCCGGAGTCGGAGTCGGAGTCGGAGTTGGTTTTTGAAAGCCGGAGTCGGAGTCGGAGTCGGAGTCGCCGTAAATCCATCGACTCCGCAGCCCTGGTGGAGACCTTTATTTGTGTTCAAAAACCGCGTAACAACCACGGAGTGCTCACTTAGGACCGACTAATGCAGCACAGATATAAACAAATGACAAGTCGAACAGCGTGAAATACGTGCAGATCGGGGAGCCGTAGCCACAGCAGCTGTGTGTGTGTGTGGGGGGGGGGGTTGCTCGGCGCCGAGCATGAGCCGCGAGTCAGTTATACACGGCTCTCGTGCTGCGCCGCCGCCGCCGCCGTTCAGTGGCGCCCAATTGTCGAGCCGATGAGAAACGAGAAGGATGTCGGGGTTGTCGCCAAGAGATCACAGGTTGCGCGGCTCGGACAAACAGTTTGGTCTCGGGCCCAGCAGTTGGGAGGCGCGGCCGTCACCCACAGGAGGCCAGTCAGCACACGGACATTGTTCACACTGGTGACATATTTAGCGGGCCACCGGCGAGTTACACACGTCAACGCTCACATTTTATTTATTTATTTATTTATTTATTTATTCATGATATTACCCACAGGCAATGCCCATTGATAGGCGAAGTCCAGTGACGCATATAGGTATATTACCCACATATACAATATGAATACCTACAGGAAAAACACTCAATAAGAAAATGCGCAATAAATAAAAATGTGCACAAAATGAAAATATAAAATGGTAAAAGTGCGGTAAAGTAGGTATACAAAATGGACAAATATATTAAAATATATAAATACCTAGGTTAGGTACAGTCCACAGCAGAAGTAATGTGGGGTTTCAGTCATGGGTATGTTCTGCTTCTGAAGCTTAGGAACGATTAGCCAGACTACAATGAAACTTTGAATGTAGCTTATATGTATCGTCACCCTTGCAGCTGCAACTTTAGCTATTGACATCTTCTTTTCGATCACTCCGCATTAAACAATCGCCAGTCAAAGCCAACCGTTGAGATTGGTAAAACCCTACATTACTTTAGCGGTGGGCTGTACCTACAATAAAATGATGAATGCGCAATATGATTTTTTTAACTAATATATGGACTAGGGTCTCACGACCGGCAGGCAGCGAGCGCATTCCACACAAGACAGCCAGCACGGACGGCAGTCTCTGCTCCCAGCGAGTGGCCGTTACCGCGAGTGGCAGGGCACCGTCCCACCACGTAACGCCCAGTCCGGGCGCGCCGTTTGAAGCAGGTGACTCGAGAAGGAGGAGCGGTCCGTCATGAACGGCCGGCCTCACACGGGTCGATCAGGTGAGCTGCGACAATTTAACGGTCCAGTGCAAACGTCCACTTCTTCGAACGATCCTAGATAAACGTTGTGACTTGTGAGAGCCAATCACGAATTACTGCTGGTCCAAAAACCGGTCATCAGACAACGGGGCTCAGTGCCGCGACCCTGAAAACCTTACATGCCTTCCTGTCATGTTGCCAGCATCGCAACAGTGTCTTATATGAGACGCACTTGGCGGAAAGAATTGCGATCAAGTTTTAAATGCAAACATTATTATTGGTATTTCGATATTCAGGCTAGTTCAGTGTCCTGCCTCCGTTCGGTCACACAACGCAACTGACTTGGTACCTCACCACGCCTAAACAGTGCCTATGCGGAGACGGCACGTGCCCCGCACTGCCTACAGAGCGCACTGCAGACGCCGCCGGGTCGGTCACGCCGCGGTCAGCAGGGGCGCGGCACGGCAGCGCCGCCAGCGCCGGTCCGCCGCGTCTGCGCGCAGCACGCACAGCACTGCCAGGGCGCTGGACAGCACCATCGAGTAGAACACGGCCGGCCAGCCCAGGTGGAGCGCCACCGCGCCCAGCAGCGGGCCCTCCAGGAACGTGCCCACGCTGCCGAACCCGTTGACGGCACCACTGGCGGCCTGCGCCGCGCGCCGCTCGTCACGCTGCCCCAGCTCGGTGGGTATGGCGGCTCCCAGCAGCGTGTCGGGCCCACCATTGAACAGGCCGGCCATTAGCAGGAGCAGGCCGTTGGTGGGAGCGCCCCAGCCGCTGGTCAGCGAAAACAGCAGCAGCGAGAGTGTTGAAGCCACGACGCTCAGCAGACAGCCGGCGAGCGCCCGGCCTGCGAACACACGATCTACCACCACCCCGATGACAGCTGAGCCCAACACTGCTCCCACGTCGAACGACAGAGATAACAGTCCGGCCGCCTGACGGCCGTAGTGCAGTTGCTGCGACAGAAACATTGGTAGCCACATGTACATCGCATAGCGAACAAGCTTAAGAAAAAACAAGCTGACGGCTACCTCGGGGATGACGGGAATTTGCCAGACGTCGCGCCATGTGAGTGTCTGAGCCGCGTCAGGAGGTGACGCCTTGGTCACTGCCGAGTCTTTCTCGTGCACGGCGACACCGAGCTCCTCAGGCGAGTACAGCACCAACAGCACTAGCAAACCAAAGGACATACACAGCAGTGCAGGGAGCAGGTGCACTAGACGCCATCCGTAGGCACCCTGCAGGTATACCGAGACAGCCGTGCCCAAGATGCCTCCTCCAAACGCCGAAGTGCCGAACAGACCAAAGACCGAGTTGCGCCGATTGTCTGGGAACCATTCGGCCAGTGATCGCGCACAGGCTGGCCAGCAGCACGACTGCGCGGCGCCGTTCAGCGCCAGCATCATGGCCATGGCGCCGGGACCGCCGCCCAAGCCGAACGGCAGCATGGCGCCGCCGGCGGCCAACAGTCCGAGGCCGAGCGTGCGCCGCGCTCCGAGCCGCTGTCCGGCCGGCGCCAGCGCCATTTGCGCCAGAGCGTAGGGCGCCAGCAGAGCGGCGTCCAGCCAGCCCAGCTGCGCCTCGTTCAGGCCCGCCTGGTCGCGTAGGTCCGCCTTGATGACCCCTAGCGGCTTCCGGAGGAAGTACGTGAGCGCGTAGCCGACCCACAGCAGGCAGAACGTGATGAACTGACGTACCTGCAGCGGAGCCATGGCGGCGGCAGCCCTCTGGCTGTGCAGGTGGGCCGTCTAGCGGCCGTAGACGGCGCTGAGGACTCCGCTCAGGACGGCGTCGGCGGCGTCTCTGGAGCGGTCGACGAACTGCCGCGGCTGAAAGGCCAGCAGCGGACGGCGGCTGGTCCCAGAGCCTTCCACTTCGATCAGACTTTTCTGTGGCTGAACACTAAGGAACTGAAGAAGAGGCAGTGGTGGTGGCTCCACCTGCAATAGCGTCTGCAAGTAGGCTTCGAGTGCCGAACGACGAAGCTCCAGCACTTTCACTGTGTTGTGGATGACTCTCTTGGTAGGAAACTCTGGTGTTTGATGTGCCGCTTTCTAAGGCGGGGCCGCCGCCGCGTCGGTGCGTCGTGCCGCCGTCCAGGCCACTGGCGGAGCGCGGCGGCCAGTGTAACGGTCAGTCGGCGACACGGGCCGGCGCGGCGGCACGGTGCCTATAACGGTCGGCCGACCGGCCACACCGGCGCGCCACCGGTGCTGGCCGCCACGGCGCCCGGCTTGTGGCGCGGCCTCCTGCCAAACATAGCTTGCGTCACTTACGCCGTCGGTGCGTCAGGTGATGAAATAGGATTTAGAGTGGGGGGGGGGGCGGATATCCGCCCCCCGTCGGTGCACGGGTTAAGATGACGTCATAGTTACGTCATAAACTTTTGTCGTTTTCCGATATGGACTGTTTCTGATGTCGCTGAGCATGAAACTCGACTGTAAATGAACCAGACAGCACATGCTGTCATCCTAAAACATCTAAGTAGACTTCCAACTAGTTCCTGACCAATAATCTATGCTTTATATTCGGTCTTGTATATCGGATACGAGTAGGTATACCTATCGTGAGGAAACTGAGGGTCGCAAATCTATAATTTGACTTTTGACGTCACTGTGACGTCATTTCAAATCGGATTGACACCAAATTTGGACACAACCTCGGCTAGGTATTCAGGAAGATGTGCGCATAGTTTCGCTTCTCTATCTCTTCGCGTTGCGACGATATCGTCGCAGAAGTAAAGGGGGCAACTATATGCCCCCCAGCGGCCGGTGGATGGCGCGGAGGCCCAGCGGCCGCCGGGTTAATTAAGGTGGCGACTGATTCATGCGATCGATCTGTGAATATGGCTATGAGCTATGATTTTTCGACGAATGCGAATGTTTGAGCTTACGGCGGAATTTCTTCTGTTAATTAGGTACATAATTGAGAGTAGTGTTTTGATGTCGACGAATTGACACTATGCGTCTTTAGATGGTCCTGGTACTTTGCGTCATTGTAGTTGCGAAATGTCCAGTAATAGCTAGATTATAATCGTTTGTGGTTAGATGCGTCTTTAGATGGTCCTGGTACCTACTTTGCGTCATTGAAGTTGCGAAATGTCCAGTAATAGCTATATGTAGAATCGTTTGTAGTTAGAACTATATAATTTGCGATATATAACCCGCCCCCCCTCGCCGGCCGTGGGGGGGGGGGCGGGTGCCCCCCTAGGGTTTTTTCGTGATAGCTCCGAACACGCTGGCGATAGAGAGCTGAAACTTGGCATACCTGACCTTTGATTCAAGCCGCATCTTTTGACACCAACCGCATTTTTGGGTTAGGTCAGGTCACTGACCTATGACGTCATAAGTGAACCTCTGCACGGTCTTCAGGTGTCGCAACTTCGCAACGCCCTCACTGCCAGAGGAGATGTCACAGGGAAATGAAACTTGCAGGATCTAGTATCGATTATGAGTGTCACAACTTGTATATCTCGGATTTTTCCTAAAGGTCATATGAGGTCAGGTCATTTTCGTGACCTCACCATTGTAAGTCAATGGGGAAAAATGAAAACTGCTATTCTGGCGCCAGGAACGATCTCCAACTATCTCAAGCACACAGAATCGTGATTTGATGCACTCCTTGGAAGGTTAGATGCGTCACGTTTGCAATGTTGACCCTGCGTGACGTCATTTATGACGTCATCAAGGTCATATTAGTTTTTCATCAATAACTCTTGATCAAATTGAGCTAGCGAGTCGGGAAAGCCACCAATGGACTCAGGAAGACCTGCCGAATCGAATGATATGCGACATGACCTCTTTCGACCAGCTTCGTGACCTGGGGGTGCTGACCTGACCTTGACCTGAGGTCAACACCCCAAGTTGACCTGACCCGGACAAAAGGTATACCATTCGACGCGCCTGAGCGAGGCGAGCACGATGCTGCCAAAATCGTGGCTCTGCGGCCGTTTTTTGCGAAGTTATTCACCAAAAACTGAACCGTACCCTGGGGCACTTGACCTGACCTCAGAGGTCACCGGTTGACCTAGAACCTTAAAATCGGGTACCAATCTCTGCGTCTCGTAACGGCGCACACGCTCGTTTTTTTCGCGACGCGCTAGCTCCACCAGGGGCGAAACGGCGAGGGGGGGTCGTACCCGCCCTCCCCCCCCCCCCCAGGCCGGCGCGTATGTAGAATACCAATAGGTCCGGCGATGGTTAATATACGTATCGTGGTGCTTTTGTAGAATAGATACTGGAAAAGGAAAAGACCATATCTGTTGGAAAATGATAAAAGGCGATAGGAATTTTGTTTTCAAACTCACGCTGAACGAAGCTGATGAAATGCCGAACAGGGAAATATTGCAGCGATATTTTACCAGATTTGCACTCACCGACGCGTCTGGTGAATCTACCCGGCCAGAAGAGACAACACGCACCAGTACTGCACCGCGAGTGGTGACGCGCCCATAGCGGCGTGACCTTGACTGGCGGTGTTGACGCGGATTCCAGGACAAAAAGTCAAAAGACAAAATGTCAAAAGACAAAAAGTCAAATGCAAAAAGTCAAAATGGATAAAAGTCAAATGGAAAAAAGTCAAATGGATAAAAGTCAAAACGGATAAAAGTCAAAAGACAAAAAGTCAAATGGCGAAAAATCAAAACGTCCAAAAGTCAAAAATGCAAAAAGTCAAATGGCAAAAAGTCAAAATGGCGGAAAGTCAAAAACGCAAAAAGTCAAAAGCAAAAAGTCAAATGGCGAAAAGTCAAAATGGCAAAAAGTCAAAAACGCAAAAAGTCAAAAGCAAAAAGTCAAATTGCAAAAAGTCAAAATGGCGAAAAGTCAAAAACGAAAAAAGTCAAAAGCAAAAAAGTCAAATGGCGAAAAGTCAAAAACGCAAAAAGTCAAAAGCAAAAAGTCAAATGGCAAAAAGTCAAAAAATGCGAAAAGTCAAAAGACAAAAAGTGAAAAACGGCAAAAAAAGTCAAAATGATAAAAATCAAATGGAAAAAGTCAAATAAGAAAAAGTCAAAAGTAAAAAGTCATTTATCTAAGAAACCATCAGACAAAAAGTCAAATAATTTCTATAAACCCAGCGCGTTGGATGCTGGACCAGTCAGCGATGACGGTACAGAGACCAGAGAGCGTGAGTGCAGACGGAGGGGACCGCGTCCAGTCTATCGGGCACGTTTAAACTTTCAGATAAAACTTTGCCATAGCACTGGAATTGCACGATGGGGCAGTGGTGACCCGGGAACGTTTGAAAAGTTGATGGGGTAAGTTGAAAGTTGAGGGGACAAAAATTGCAACTCAAAATTTTGAAATTATCTCGTCTTTTGTATTTTTTACTTTAAGTCCATTGACGTCATCTAAGCGTTAAAGGAAACAGTTCACTTTCCTGAAATTAGTATTTTGCTATTGATTTATGATTTTTTATGCTCAAAATGATCATGAAAGAAAGTAAAACCTTTTTGTAAAAACAATTATTTTCTATATTTTAATATAGGACCAACTATATTCTATGTAAAATAATGTTTGAGGCGGAAGCTTATTACGCGTTGACCAATCATATCGCGTAATTCAAACCTACGCACACTGCATTGGCTGTAAGCAGCATGCTGATTGGCTGACGATGACGTGGCTGCATTCCTGTGCAAGGCACGCATTCCTCTGCAAGGCACTCTTTTCGGAACGAGAAATGGAATATCTCCGTCTAGGGTGATCGTTGAGCCGTAAAAGCTCCTGATTTGTGCTAGTCTCAGCTCAAGCTACGAAACTGCTATTCCAGTTCAAAACCCCTATTTCCTTTCCTGAACTATTTCCTTTAACCACATGGTATTTTTTTATTTTGAGGTTTTGGCTTTTCACCAGGGCCTCCTCTCAGTGGCGACACTTTCCGAAAATTATTGGTAGGGCTCTAATGTAAATGTTTGCCAATTCAAAGCGATTCTTTCCACGCAACGTCATAGGCATAATGTTAAATTTCCAAAAATATTGGTAGGGCTCGGGCCCTACCATGCCTAGGTATACAAAACGACACCCATGCCTCCTCTAACATGTTAACTGCGGGAGCTGCAGCCTGCAGCCCCCGCAGTCATCCTCCAAACTGGTCACTGAGGAGTACCTTAGTCATTTTTTAGTCTTAGACGTTTTTGGTAGGGGTTACCTTAGTCATTGCCCGTGATCGGGCCCCCCAGTCAAAACTGCTTAGAGGAGGCACTGCTTTTCACCCTCTCCCATGGGGGAGGGGCTGCCGCCGCCCGGTGCTCCGCGCACCACGGACGCCACGCGGGCGCTGCTGGCGCGGCGGCGCGCACTGCTCGGCCCGCGCGCCGAGTATACCAGGGTATATGGAGTATACGGTGGTCAACCGGCAGTGTCGAGCGGCCATCAGACGTGACCACGCGGCATACTATGCTGACCAGCTGCGTGAGGCAGGACCGGCGAGGATGTGGACAGTGCTGCGACCGGTGATCGGGGCGGGGAAGAGTGCCACTGCTGCTGCGCCAGCGTGCACGCCGGAAGCGCTCAACGCGTATTATGTGAGCGTGGGCCCCACCACCGCAGCCAGCGTCCCTGCCCCGCTGCTGCGGACCCCGGTACCAGTCAGAATCCCTCGCGTACTCACATGTTCCTTACAACTTCAGTGGGTAGGGTACGTTGCGCTGTATAATATTTTTTCAAAAGATGACAAGATCGATGCTTCCACTTTTATCCTTTTGACTTTTTATTTCAGACTTTGACTTCGACTTTTCTATTTTATACTTTTTTCATTTTTTTACTTTTTGTCTTTTGACTTTAACCCGTTTTGACTTTTTGCTTTTGACTTTTTGTCTTTTGACTTTATTCCGTTTTGACTTTTTTGTCTTTTGACTTTTACTCGTTTTGACTTTTTGTCTTTTGACTTTTTTCCGTTTTGACTTTTATCCTTTTGACTTTTTGCATTTTTGACTTTTTGTCTTTTGACTTTTTTCCGTTTTGACTTTTATCCGTTTTGACTTTTTCATTTTTGACTTTTTGCATTTTTGACTTTTTGTCATTTGACTTTTTGCGTTTTTGACTTTTGCACATTTTGACTTTTTGCTTTTGACTTTTTGTCTTTTGACTTTTATCCGTTTTGACTTTTATCTTTTTGACTTTTATCCCGTTTGACTTTTTGCATTTGACTTTTTGTCTTTTGACTATCTGTCTTTTGACTTTATTCCTTTTGACTTTTTGTCCGGTTACCGTTGACGCGACGTGGGCGCGGCGCCAGCCGGCGGCCGGAAATCGTCGTTTGCAACGCGGGCGTTCAGCCGCCAGAGGGCGCAAAGAGCAGCCACAACCGGGGCAGTGGGTTAGCCGTAATTGACGTGCGTGCGGTAGGTGAAGGACAAGGTCATCTTATAGGATAATGCTTAGTTGTGGAAATCTGCGACAAGATAATGCGTAAACAGTTAAGGTATAATTTTTAAATACGACATGCTATATAATTTATAGGACTGCAGTTCGGTTGATGTGCACTGTTGACCGTTAATAGAACGATATAAATTAGGATTCCGGTCCCGTAGCTCAATTGGTAGAGCGTCGGACTCCGCGTGGTGAGAGCACGCGCTCTGGGTTATAACAGTCCGGGTTCGAGGCGCGACGGGCGCTTGACATTTATGGACCTCCTGACAGGTATGGCTGCGGTTGGTGGCAAGCCGTAGCCAGGCGAAGTCAGTGAGGGGGGACTGGCCGTGCGCGGCTATGTGCGCACGCTAAACTTTGAACTCTAAATTCTGCCATAAAGCCGGAATTGCGCAATCGGAGGGTAGAGGGCAGGGTCACTGCAACAAGCTTCGCTTAGAGGTGGCTCTGTCCTTGTGAATCCTTCCTATCAAAAGGTTCGGACTAAATTTATTTTTTTTTTAAATCCTATGAAAATGCCTGTGACCCTAGGACAATCTCCTGGCACTTTATAAAGTTAATTTGTATAGGTAACTAGTAGTCCATCAGAAGCTATCGAACGAATTTCATGAAGTCATTTCTGATTTAGCATTGTTATTTGAAAATATATAAGCATGGCCTTTCCCCGATATTGAATTAAAAAGTACCGAAAAAATGTACTTTATTGATAGAAAATATGTGATATTTCGGCCACTGGCCTTTGTCGAACATATAGGGGAGACCCGGGAGGTATGGGCCCCCTGGAGGTATGGGCCATCGCAGTTTTGAAGAAGTGTTGCGTGTTTTTACACATTTGACCGCGTAAACTGGTAGCAGCCATACCGTTATACAACCCACGTGATTTTCAAAATCTTCCTCAGTCTTCTTTGGCAGTGAGGGGTGATAAAGCGTTTTTGCCCTCTTCGAGTAAAACACTGTACATGCAGAAAATTCGTGATAAATTTGAACCAGGCTCGTTTTATGATGTCAGACCAATGCTAACATTAAGTTTAACCCGCGCGGGGCTGGGGTCTCCAGCCGAACGCGCGGGGCTGGGGGGGGGGGTAAATTTTACCCCCCCCCCCCTGTTATCTCCCGAACTAACGGTCCGATTTGGAAAATTCAAACGCCAATCGAAAGCTCTCATCACGAACTACTAAAAACATGTACTTAATTTAAAGTTTGAGGTCAAGGTCAAGGTCAGGTCAAGGGTATAAATTGCAAGTTTCTACAGTATCGGCCTTGCACCGTAGTTGCCGAAGAATGGAGTCATGGACTGAGACTGATCGCCCAAAACGTGTTCTTAGGCTACCAAGACAATATTCGTTGCATACAATATCATTCAGAGGTCAAGGTCAAGGTCAGGTCAGGTCAGGTCAGGTCACCAAAAAACAAAATATAGAAAAGGGCATGTGCGACACATGTTTTATGGGTCACTTTACTCATAGAATTCAATAGGCACACTCAATAAGTGATATGGACCACCTCTGGATGAATTTCAGGTCGAGGTCAGGTCAAGGTCAGGTCAAGTGAGGTCAAATTTTGAAGTTGGTTGTTAAGGCCTAAAAAGGTGTCTATCTGATGCAGTTTTTCACGGCGAATCGAATGGTGCTATTTTTGTTTCCGTACGAGGTCTAGAACTTCCAAAAAAGTCATTTTTCAAAAATTTTGTGTGTCGTGACGTCATAAAATTTTGAATAACTCCCACATTTTTGAACCGATTCTTCTAAAATTTGGTATGTAGGTGCACATAGACCACTTCTCTGACATATATTCCGGTTTTTTGATAGACTCAAAATTTTGGATTTTATAATGATTTTCCCAAAAAAGTCAATTTTTTGAAAAAAATTAGGCCAAAATCCAAAATTTTCAAAAAACCGAGATAGCCATTTGATAGACAAAGTAAAATTACGTATAACCTTTTTTGTTACGTCTTGATTCCTTTAAAAATGAAGATGTTAGCGGCGTTTGAACTTTTCCCGTTTTTGAGGCGAAAATGACGAACATGACGTCACTAAAACGTCAATTTCTCAAAAATTTTCCGACGGATTTCGCTCAAATTTTCAGGGAACGTGTCAAATTGATGTAAGAAAAGGTACTGAAAGTTTGGCGGCGCTGCGCGCCGCCGTTTTTGAGATATCGCAAAAATTCGCGAGGGGGGGTAAAATTTACCCCCCCCCCCAGCCCCGCGCGGGTTAAAGCATGCCAATTAGGGCTGGAGAGACAATTTGAAGCTTTCTTGCAAGATTGTGAGCTAAGATGCTACGCAAATTCTGGCGTCCTAACCGGGAGGTTCGGGCCACCCACCCCTGTTGATCCTAAATCAATAAAAAGATGTTTTCATTGATTGTCATCTTTAATAAGTGTTATTTTTGTCGCGCAAGGTTGAAAACTTAGCTTTAAATTTCATTCGAACAGAAAAATATTATATATTTTATTTCATGGTGCATGATTGAGTTTACCAAAATACATATGTGCCCAAGTGACCTGCATGAAGTAAGCTGTTCGCCGCTTATGCGGTTCCTGGGCTCTAAGAGAGATCAAGGTAGATACCAGCTACGAGCATTGTTCTCATTGTCGAGAAAAAGATACCGGGCTTCTCACAAAAGTCGGACCAATTTCTTTTGCGGATAGTGGACTGGAAGCAATATCTAAACGAAACAAATGCACATGAAAAGAAAGCAAATTTTTAGGAGATTTATATGATACCATATTTGTTAAGTTTAAAAAATGAGACAGTGGTCTAAGACGCAAAAGCAAACTCAAAGAAATTCTACTTTCAAAATAAGTCGGTCGTTTCAACACAATGGAACTCCCGCAACCTTTTTTTTTTAAGTGAGCACCATCTTGAAATGCTATTTTCCACATTGTTGAAAGTTTCTGTCTCGAGGAAATGTTAACTGCGGGTTCAAAGAACATAACGGCGGCCGCAAATCCAATCAAAGAAGCAAGCTGGCGAACGTCGCTCGTGTGAGAGATGCGCTACCCAGGCTGTCAACGGTCAGCGATATCGGATGACCCTGACAAATTTTGGAGCGTCCTGCAGACCAAGATGGGCAGCGATCCTGATCCACTCAAGTGCCAATAGTTCCAGCTAGACGGTTCCACAGCCAATACCGCCAAAGAAAACCGGGAGTGGCTGCAGGAGCGCTCCGGGCAGCGTGTGATCTCGAGGTTCGAGACACACCCGTGACCAGCGAGCTCCCCGGACTTGACCCCACCGGACTTTTTCCTGTAGGACCACCTCAAGTCCCAGGTGTACCGAAACCACCAAAGAAGCCCCAAAGACCTGAAGGGTGCAATGAGGTCGGCGGTACGCAGCCTGCCATCTTCCGTGTGCCATGCTGCAACAGAAGCCGTGCTGCACGGGGCTTAACTGTGCATCGAGCGAAACGGGTGTCATCTCGAATAGGTCCGGCGCGGCTCAGTAAGGCGATCGCCGACGGTCAAAATCCCCTGAAACAAAATATTTTTAACTAGGCTTTCAAGTGATGCCTGATTTATTTTTGTAACACTGACACACCCTTAAATATATTGATTATAAATTCGTCCGACTTTTGTGAGAAGCCCGGTATGAAACATGGCATCGGCCCATACCTCCCGGGCCATGGCCCATACCTCCCGGTGCATTTTGATGGATCGAAAAAGCGCATGATTTATTAAAAGTTATCTCGAGACAAAATAGTTCATACCAGATGCCTAATATCAGGCACACTTTGTGCACAGAGTGAAAAACCGGGTGTAGCCACTGCCCACTGGAAGAAAATTGCCTTTTCACAAAACCGGCCCATTATACCTCCCGGGTCTCCCCTACATATAATCAAGATAAACAATAGATTCGTTTCGCCGCATCGCGTTCCAACTGCCTCTACAAAATTACGTACGATATCGTACCACTCACTGTAGCAAAGTATTATAATTCCGTTGAAGGGTGAAAACTCTATCTATGAGTACGCAGGTTTAGATACACCTACCGGCCAATAACAATATCTTTAATCAGGCCGTCGGGATTGCATATACTGAGTTGATAATTAAATTGAATATATGTATTAACCCTCGCATGTGTGTGGCGTTTGCCAGCTTCTTATGTGTAGGGGAGGGAGGTCGGTTGGACCCCCTTGTCGTTTGGCCCCTGATCGAGCTAGAGCTTCGCGGAAAAAACGAGCGTGTTGCCCGTGACGAGAGAAAGCCGATGATATCCAATTTTAATGTCCTAGGTCATTGGTTGACCTTCCAGGTCAGGTCAATGACCCAAAGTCGGGAAAATCGGGACCTGTTAGAAAGTCGTGAAGCGTGGCTGCTAAGGGGTTTTTCGGGGTGCTGATCACGAATATCGTGTTAGTTTTGATCATAGATGATGTCTTTATGCATTTAGACCAAGTCAGGTCAGGTCAGGTCAGGTCAGGTCAACCAGTAGGGTTCATGACGGGATTTCTTAGTACGTGTCAACCGCCTCTGACAGCTTCGTAACATTTTACGAAGGCACCAAAACTACTTCGCAAATGTTCAAATGGTTGCTTAACCCGCGCCCGGATGGGGGTCCTGGATTTCCACGCCCTGCTGGGGGGGGGGGGGGTGTTTGAACACCCCCCCCCTTCTAACTCGGCTCCTGGGCCACGTAGCGACACGCGGAAGGCGGCGTTCGAAAGAGCGTCAAAAATAATGAGGAAATCACTTCGGTCAATTTTTTGGTCAGGTCAAAGGTCAGGTCACCAGAGGTCATTGAAGGCAAAATTTCGCCGATTTCAAGGTCGAATGTCGACAATTTCCAAGAAGCCAACGTATAACTCGGGAACCAATAGAGCTACAGCGGCGCGGAAAAGCGCATTCGATAGCCCTATTAACGCCCTTTCTGAGTAATTCTCTCAGATTTGACCTAACGTCAACGGTTTTGCCTGCAGGGAGCAAAAACTGCAAAAATAGCCGATTTTTTCGGAAACAGTTTTTCTGCAATAACTTTTGACTCAAGCCTTGTACGATATCAGTCGATCCGTATCGTCGAGCTGAGCACATCTAAGGCGTTTTCATCGCTCTAGCATGCCTCTATCAAAAGTTATTTGCGAAAAACTGTTAGATACTATTCGTGACCTTAGATGACCTCAGGGCATAAACAGGGGTCACGGACACCATTTTCATGTTCAGTGTGTCTAAACCACTTGTAATTCAGTGTTTGGGAGTGTTTATAATGTCTTTCGTCCAAAAGAGGCGCATTTGAATTTTCTCCCATTGACTTATAATGGGGAGGTCGCAAAATTGACCTGACCTTAGGTCATCGATATCAAAATTCTGAGATAAACATTTTGTACATGCTATTGCTCTTAGCAATCGCTGAAAGTTTCAAAGCAATCGGTCACTCGGTGTAGCTATGACAGACATTGAAACTTTTTATGAGGTGAGGTCACTTCAAGTGACCTGGTGACCTGACCTTGAATGACCTTGGTCTGAAATTTTTACAACATGTGTAGAATTGATGTATGATAAGGTATACCAAAAACGGCGGCGCTCCGCGCCGCCGTTTTTGAGATATTCGCGAAAAACCACAGGGGGGGGGTGTTCAAACACCCCCCCCCCCCAGTAGGGCGCGGGTTAATTCGAATTCAGCTCCAGAAACTAGCCTAGAAACATGTACAGCTCGAAAAAGTGAACTGAGGTCACCAAAGGTCAAATCGACCTGATCTGACCTTCAGGTCACCTTGACATCCACTCAAATGCATGGGAGCACCATCAAATCTCATGTTTGACCGTTTGAAACCACGAGAAGCTTGCAAACGCGCGGCTAATGCGAGCCGACATACGCCGAATCGCGATTCCGGCCAAACATGGCCTCGAGAAATAGGTCACAGCCACAGGTCAAAGGTCACTTGGGTCAGGGTCATGAAATTTTCAAAGAAGGTGTTAAATTGATCAACTAGAGGGTACTGAAAGTTTCGTCGCGATCGGCCGCTTTTTGGGCGAGTTATTCGCGAAAAAACCATAGGGGTCCATCCTACCCCCCCCCCCCCCTACACATGCGAGGGTTAGATATACAAGTATAATATTGCTATGGTGTCCAAACTACATGAAAGTGCACATTTTGTTAATTTTTGTTTTATCAGTAAGCACTGGTTTTTATTTAGCTCATCTTCAACAGAACTGGCGCGCGTTTTTGACGTTCCACCATTTCTAGCAGAGGGTTTTGCAATCAATATTTGCAATGAAGACAGATATGCATACCTACGAGTACCTACCTACCTTCTCAAACGCTATGAACAAGAATAAAGCCGTGCGAAATTATGAGTTCTTACTTTCGAAGTTATCTTACGAACTTTAAGCTGATTTTTGTTAACACCTATAGGTACTATCTTACCCCTAATCCCGCCATACCCTCATCCGCAACGCCTAGTTCCATAATTCGCTGAGTTTTACCAAAGGCACACAGTCTCCAAAGCGTTAGACACGGAAGTAAGCAGCGTCGTTATGACTAGCCTATACTTGCTGAGGAGGGGGGGGGGTCTGATAGCGCCTCGTGCGTCTCGTGGGCAGAGGCCGAGAGTGGGCGGCTATCAACAGACCGGCTCTCTCTGTGGTTCTCGGTAACTACTCTCTCTCCCTCTCCCTCTGCGTCTCACAGAGCCCAGCGGCCTTGTTCACCATGACACAGCGATGCGGGTGTTGTTTTGCAGCGAAGTTGTAAATGCGTCACCGGCACTCACGTTATTTTATTGTAGCCAACTGGGTACTATATTGATTGTGCGTGATATTTTGATTTAAACAACAAATGGAAGTAGGTACTGACAAATAAACGTGTATCGCTGGCATTAGGCAAATATATTGACACTTATCCGACCATAAATCGCCTTTTGAGCCAACAGCGAGTGATCACAATAGCGAGCTCTGCACATGCTTACGTGCAGGAGACCCTGGGCACGGGCTGAATGGCTGCTGACTATCCCCCCTCCCCCTCCACGCACGTCGCACACACCTGTGTACCTATGTGCACTACCACGAAAGCTAAAATAACAATATTTGTTATATAATGTAAATAAATAACATTGATTTGTTTTTATTACGGAGCGAGCGAAGCGAGCGTAGTCTTCCCTTAGATTAACGGAAATTTCTGAGTATGAGCGGCCGGCTGTGGTCACGCTTTTGCGAGGCTTATATCTCAGCAACCACTTGACCGATTTACACGCGGTAATTTTTGTAGGGTAGCTTCATTCCTTCTACTAAGTATTGGACTATTCCTGATGCATGTGGGTGACCCCTTATGCACGTGCCACGTGCAAAACGAAGAGGTGTCCGTTTTGTAATTGTTGCAATATCTCGGTAACTACTTGGCCGATTGCGCTGAAAGTTGGCATGTAGGTAGGCACCCACTAGGCACTGCATATCCATGTGCCAGAGTTGGGGCGCTGCTGCACGTGCGCACGTGCAGGGGTCGTTTCCAGATCTCGAGAACGGCTAGACCAATTACGCTCAAATTTGGTACACAGTTAGGGACCGGTTAGTAGGGTGCCGTGCACAAGTCAGTTGGGACCCATTTTGCACGTGCGCAAGGGCAGGGTGCCGCTTCCAGATCTCGAGGACGGCTGGTCCGATTGTGCCCAAATTTGGCACGTCGCTAGAGACCGGTTAGTAGGGTGCCGTGCACAAGTCAGTTGGAGGTACCCCCTCGCAATTTCGCACGTGCAAGGCCCACCCTCTCGCTCGCTCCGTTAGTCGCCCCAAAAGGCGTTATACTGGTCTATATTCCAAGAAAGGAAAGGATCAGGATGCCGTCCACCAAACCCGTTCGCCAACAGACTTTTAAAATAACTCTGCAAATAGTGATCGCAGAACCACAATTTTTGTTTCATCTCGTTTGTTTGTCGCTACGGGCGTGTCAAAGGATACCTGTAAGTAATTTTTGTCTGGGAAAGGTCAGGTAATGGTGTCTGTTTATGTCAGCTCAAGGTCAGGTCAAACCCGTTCAGCTTACCAAATTGGTTAAAGGTCATTACTTACCTATCATTCGATTCGGTAGGTCTTTCTGAGTAGGTTGATTATTGGCTTTCATGCGCGATAACTCAACTTGCTTAGAAAGTTTGTTGACGAAAAATTCGTCTACAGGCGCCCATAGTGTCGTAATATACATACATAAGTACGAAAAGAGTTTGTCTTTCTAACTAGCACGGTATGTTGGTGCAAGAGGTCTCTGACTTGGCACTGAGGGCGTCACGAGGCTGCGATTTTTTATCAGAGAACGGTTATACGCTAGGCAGAGCACGGCATTATACCCGAGAACGACCATACATATGGTACGGCACGGCATTTCATCAGAGAACGGCCATATGGCAGAGCACGGCGTTATATCTTAGAACGGTATGATATCAGAGAACGACTATATAACAGTGCCCATATAACAGAGCATGGAATTATACCGGAAAGCTGTCGTATGGCAAAACATCGTATTAACCCTATTCCTGGCGGGGGGGGGCCTCAGGAGCCCCCCCCTGAGGTTTTTTGGTTATATCTCCCAAACGCGTTGAGCTAGGAAGCTCAAATTTTCTGACTTTTCCTAAAAGGCTTCTACGCAACATGTCTGAAAATTTTGAGTTGATCTGACCTCAGGTCAGGTCACCAGAGGCGGTTTGGTGACGCTACCTCAGAAAAGTTTGCAATCACGCCAGAGCTAGAGTTTTTGACCGATCAATTTCTTCTCTTCAGGGTTTAGTTAGGGTACCAGTATGTGCAATTTGTATATCTCGGAATTTTGATATCGGTGACCTAAGGTCAGGTCAATTTCGCGACCTCCCCATTATAAGTCAATGGGGGAAAAATCAACTCCCTGTTTTTACCACTAAAACGGGTCGGAATGGCCCCATATACCATACATGACTTCATATACGATCAACCTTCACTACCTTGAGGTCTGTTTTGCTGTTGGGCAGCTGTGAGGTCATGTGACGTCATCAAAGGTCACCAAAGGTTTTTGGCCAATAACTCCGTACAGGAACAAGATACAGACGCGTGGATGGTCTCATTGTGTTCAGCTCGTCAAGACGCATCGAATGATATACATGATGACCTCGAGGTCACGTGACCTGAGGTCAACCTTTGACCTTGACCTTTCGAGGTCAACATATATATCATTCGATGCGGATTGACGAGAGGATCACGATGATGCCCTTAGTTTGTTCATATCTTGACTAATTCGAAAGTTATTCGAGAAAAACTCTCTCCATATCTAGTGCCGCCATTTTGACTTTTTCGACCCCTGTGACGTCATCTTTGACCTGACCTGAAAATGACCTTAGTAAAAATTGTAGATCTTAGCCGTGCGTATCCGATGCCGTTTACCGCTTGTCGCTATCTTGCTTCGTTCTCGAGATCTCAGGGGGGGGGGCCGAATCGGCCCCCCCCCCCCGCCAGTTTCTTGTCCCGGCGGAGCCCGCCAGGAATAGGGTTAAATCAGAGAACGGACGTAAAAGTATGGCAGAGGAGGACATTATATCAGAGAACGTGCTTATAGTAGAGTACGGCCTTATAGGCACCAGAGATTGGACATATGGGAGAGCACGGGATGATCCTAGCGAACGTCCTTATGGTTGAGAACAGTTCCTATATTTATCACAGAATGTTTTTTTTTATAACGTAGCGACACATAATTAAAGTATAGAACGGCCATAGGTATATATATGTATATATATATATATATATATATATATATATATATATATATATATATATATATATATAATGTGACTTGTGGAATGCCGCAGTGATCTCCAGCTTGCGATTTTCTAGGCACTTGTTTCAAGTCGAGATCCCTTACCTAATACAATTCAGCACAATACAATACTCAATTAACACCTAATTACCTGACCTCATCACTGATCTTTCACTTAATACATATACCTACCTAACACACCTATCAACCCTCAACCGGGTGTTATTATCGAATACGCCGGCCCTCGCTCACATAGGTGAAGACTGCACATCACGGTGAAACGGCTGCTACTACTGACGCAAAACCATCGTCGCCTATTACGTTGCCGTTCTTCGAGTGCTTCCCTTATCGGCGGGTATAAGAGCGGCCGGCTGCCTGGAGGGGGCACGGTTCCACCATGGAGTCCCCCCGTGCGGCTGTGCTTCTCGTGCTGACTGCTGTGGCCGCTGCGGCGCCCACCGCCCAGACAGACCAGCCCAACATCGTCTTCATTCTTGCGGATGATTTGGGTAAGTACAGCGAGATACGAGACAGGTAGGAGAGAGGGGGGGAAAGAGAGAGAGAGAGAGAGAGAGAGAGAGAGAGAGAGAGAGAGAGAGAGAGAGAAAGAGAGAGAGAGGAAGAGATAACTATATTTGTTATCACTATTTCCAATGCACGTATTAACTGTCCGCGTATTTCTCAGGGATTAAAGGCTATTTTCCTGCTTTCTGCTTGAATGAAAAGGTCGTTTGATTGATTGCCCGTTTCGCTGTCACGTCGCTGACCTTATAAATAAGATGCTCACAAATGTGACGACCGATTCCCTCTCAGTCGCCGCTCACTAGGGTGGTCCACATTTACATGGTAAAAAATAAAGTTCGTCAGATTCATCGGGCCGGGTCGGAATTCTTGTCGATACTATAGCACAAGCTCCTGTGCAAAATTTCATTAAGATTGGATGATTTTATCCCGTCCCGCAAAGCGGTCAAAGTTTCCATTATATGTACCAGCCTTCAGTATAGGGCGAATACTTGTCTTTCAACATTGCCCAGTCGCGCCAGCGGCTATCTACCAAAGAGCTTGCATGCTCAACGCACCAACTCTCTCTAGCCTTCTCAATGATAGATCTAGTCTTCCTATCAGCCACAGGCAGGAACGATAATCCACAGTTCCTGTTGCAGTTCCTGTTCTCAGTGCCAGGAGCAAGGCCCTGTATGCCAGGAGGTGCGAATGCATTACGCTAGTTATGAATTTGCCTGCGTCTGGGATGGCCGCTGAAGCTGCAAAAGGCACACGCTCAATCACCGAAATGTGGCTTGTTTTGGCAGCCAGAAGCAAATCCTTGCTGGGTGAAACAGCCTCTTACGAAATGCATGACGCATCTTTTCACTTTTCACACCATCCGCCTTCCGGCCCGGGACTCCCGAGATCCCGTCCTTCAAGCGGTTTGTAAAGTGGTGGCAGCTCACGGACCGAGTGTCGTTCAAACCGCTCAATGACTTCATTGACTTCGCCGACAAGATGATCGTCACCTGACGCGCGTTGCTGATGAAGCAGCGGCCCCGTGATGACTACCGCAATGTGGTGTACTTCACCACCGCCGTGATGGACGGTGACTTGGAAGCGAGCATCCTGAAACCGGTTGCCCTACAACGCGCTCGTTGGATGGCAAAGTTGATCAACACGTAAGATCTCTTCAAGCCAAGAACACTCTTCTGTCAGCCTCAGCTTGCGCTCACCGAGCACGAGAAGAGTACAATGGTCCGGTTCACCACCTTCATCGTCACAAGGTAAGTAGCACCGTGGCTGTCTGCCCACTGATCGACCTCAGCATCGTGAACTGACATCGCCCTCCGCAAAGGCTCCTACCGCTTACCACAGAGATATCGGACGGTAACCGGGCAAGGTGATGGGCAAGGCCATCGGTCTCTCCTTCTTCAACGACGGGACGACGGTCGAGGAAAAGAGGCGATCGCCACCTCCATGCAGCAGCGGCTGAGAGAGAAGAACCCTGCCGCGCCAAAGTCGCCCTCGACGCAGTGGGGCAGCGCTCGCTGGCGTCGTTTGCATCTGTCGGTCGGTACATCCCTCGGGGCCAGCCACGATTTCCTCAAAGTCGACTCCGCCGAGTGGTCAGACAATGACGACTTGACAACTGCTCATCGGCGACCGGCACATATACGGGTGGTGAACGACTTTGCGAGAGCTGGGTATTGCACTGTTGCCCTCACCAGTGGGAAATTTTTAGCGCCATCGCGCACGGCAAGGAATAGTGAAAGCACTTCCTTCAGGTCGAGGAGCACCACTGCACCGGGCGTTGCATCCGAGAGGGATATTATTGGTGCTATTGGTCTCAAGATAGGGGCCCAGGCGACCTGTAGTTCGGATGCGGTGAATACCCTCACCCTCGCCACAATTCGAGTGGGGGTTGCGCTGGGTGGGAGGAGGGATGCACTCGGCCCGACCTGTGGGGAGGGTAAGGGTATTCACCGCATTAAAACTACAGGTCGCCTGGGCCCTTATATTGAGACCAATAGTACATGATGGCATGCACGGTGGATTTTGTTCTTTTATCTATACCAGATATGCTATTTTCACGGATGCCCATTCCACTCTGATGTGTTTCTCTCCTTTGCTGTTCTTTTTTAATGACTGCCAGTGCGTATTGAGCGAAAAATGTGGACTGAGTGCGAAAATTCGTATTATCGCTCATCCCGTTATTACGGAGCGAGCGAAGCGAGCGGAGTCTTACGTAGAATAACGGAAATTTCTGAGTATGAGCGGCCGGCCGGCCGGCCGGCCGTGGTCACGCTTTTGCGAGGCTTATATCTCAGCAACCACTTGACCGATTTACATGCGGTAATTTTTGTGGGGTAGCTTCATTCCTTCTACCAAGTATTGGACTATTCCCGATGCATGTGGGTGACCCCTTATGCACGTGCCACGTGCAAAACGAAGAGGTGTCACTTTTGTAATTGTTGCAATATCTCGGTAACTACTTGGCCGATTGCGCTGAAAGTTGGCATGTAGGTAGGCACCCACTAGGCACTGCATATCCATGTGCCAGAGTTGGGGTGCTGCTGCACGTGCGCACGTGCAGGGGTCGTTTCCAGATCTCGAGAACGGCTGGACCGATGGCGCTCAAATTTGGTACATGGTTAGGGACCGGTTAGTAGGGTGCCGTGCAAAAGTCAGTTGGGACCCATTTTGCACGTGCGCATGTGCAGGGTGCCGCTTCCAGATCTCGAGAACGGCTGGGCCGATTGTGCTCAAATTTGGCACATCGCTAGAGACCGGTTAGTAGGGTGCCGTGCACAAGTCAGCTGGAGGTACCCCCTCGAAATTTCGCACGTGCAAGGCTCACCCTCTCGCTCGCTCCGTTAGTCGCCCCAAAAGGCGCTATACTGGTTGATAACATAGGGAAAACTTTGGTCGCTTTGCGGGACGGGATAAAATTATCCGATCGGAATAAAATTTTGCACACAACCTTGTATCATGGCATCGACAAGAATTCCGACCCGGCCCGAAAGATCCTAGAAACTTTTGCAAAATGGACCACCCTACCGCTCACTCTTCCCTGGCTCCCGGCAGGTTTCAACGACATCTCGTGGCACAACCCGGACATCCTGACGCCCAACCTGGCCAAGTTGGCCGGAGAGGGCGTCCTTCTGGAGCAGAGCTATGTGATGCCCCTGTGCACGCCGTCCCGTACCGCCCTGCTCACCGGACGATACCCGTACAGGATGGGTACCCAGGTCAGTGGCTGGGTCACTGGGTCAGGTCACCACTCGGGTCAGTTAGTGGGCTTAGGTCACCGCTCAGGTCAGACAAAGGGGTGAGGTCACCATCCAGGTCATTCAATGTGATCAAAAAGGAGACCCCTGGTCAGTCAGTAGGTCAGGTTACTACCCAAGTCAGTCAAAGGGCTGAGGTCACTACCAGGTCAGTTAGTAGGCTCAGATCAACCACCCAGGTCATCCAGTAGGCTCACCACCCAGGTCAGTCAACGGGCACGGCTACTCAGATCAATCGCGTGCCTATGTCTCAGTCTTCATCTTCACCTGAATAAGACCGGCACTGGGAGCCAGGGTCGCCGGTCCTTTACAGTGTATGTCTAGGTCATGTGCTGTGTTTGTGACCTGACGTCGTGTTGCAGCGCGGCGCCATTCTGCCCCGGCAGCCAATCGGTCTCAGTGTGAACTTCACTCTACTGCTGCCCGAACTGCTCCGCTCTGTCGGCTACAGCACACACATCGTCGGCAAGTGGCACCTGGGCTTCTGTGCGCCCGAGTTTCTCCCCCAAAACCGCGGCTTCGACACCTTCTACGGCTTGTGGAATGGCCAGGAAGACCACTTCACACACGACCTGAACAACAGCCTCGACCTGAGACTGAACATGGAGCCGGACTGGAACCAGAGTGGCATCTACTCCACGGAGCTGTTCGCCTCGCGCGCCGAACGCATCATCACCGAACACGACAAGTCCAAGCCGCTGTTCCTGTATCTGCCGTTCACGGCTACCCACCAGCCCGTCCAGGCTCCGGAGGAGCTCGAAGAGCTCTACCCCAACATCCCCAACGACCTTCGTCGCACATTCAGCGGCATGGTGACCGCGCTCGACATCGCGGTCGCGCGGGTCGTCGAGTCGCTCAAGGCGTCCGGCCTCTACGAGAACTCTGTGATCGCGTTCGTCAGCGACAACGGTGGCATGTTGACGGCGGCTGGTAACAGCTGGCCTCTGCGCGGCGCCAAGGGAACGCTCTGGGAGGGCGGCACCCGCACGCCGGCGTTTGTTCTGTCCCCCCTGCTGCAGAAGACGGGCTACGTCAGCAACGAGATGATCCACATGACCGACTGGGCGCCCACCTTCCTCCGGCTGGCCGGTGTCGACACCTCGGACCTCGGCCTGGACGGTGTGGACCAGTGGGAGACGCTGTCGACCGGGTCCCCGAGCGCGCGCGACGAGTTCGTCTACAACATGGACACGTTCCCGGTGGGCTTCAGCGCCGCGCTGCGCCAGGGCGACATGAAGCTGGTCTGGGGATGGCCCGGCCAGAACAGCGACTGGTACCCGGTGCCGGACTCCAACAACGTGACCCTCCCGGACCTGTTTGATCCGGAGTACGTCCAGGACGTCAGGGAGCTGGACATGTCCGACCACCTCACCGACCAGCACGGCGAGCCCACTCTCCCGGCACACCTCTTCAACATCACTGCCGACCCCGAGGAGCGCCAGGACCTGGCCGAGCAGCTGCCGGACGTGCTGCAGAGGATGCAGGACAGGGTGAGGGAGCTCCTGGTGGACGTGGTGCCCGGATACTATCCCCCGCAGGTGGACGATGGATACCCGTCGGACGGACTCTGGCAGACAGGGTGGTGCGAGGCTTACTGAGTCGGTCGGTTAGTCGCTCCAGGGGCTAGCTGAGTCATTCGTTGTTGTTGTGTACTTATTGACCTGTTATGTATTATACTTTGAGGTGTAGCGCAAGGTATGGTTGAAAGAGCTTCGACTAAGTGATAGCTGATAAAACTTAGAACCGATTTATGTTAAAAAAAATTCTATGTAAACGTGTGATTCCCGGTCTATGTAATTTAGACCCGTGAGGTCGAGCGATTTTATGGTAAATATGAGTCATCTTCAAAGACACTGCGCTGTTATTATGAATTATGTGGATAGTAACACATTTTGCCAAGCATGGTTTTCGCTTTTCATAAGCCGAAAGCTTTGGTCTTGGTGCGCTGAAACCAGCGATCGACGTCTTTTTTATCTGTAATAGTCTTTCCAGTGCTCTTTTCAGCACTCGTAGGAAGTTGTTCGTTAAGCTGCTTGTCGCTTGGTTTCTCCGGTCGCACCAAGTGGTTTTAACCCTCGCCGGACCTATTGGTTTTCTACCTACGCCCCGGCCGAGGGGGGGGGGGGGGCGGGTACGACCCCCCTCGCCGTTTCGCCCCTGGTGGAGCTAGCGCGTCGCGGAAAAAACGAGCGTGTGCGCCGTTACGAGACGCAGAGATTGGTACCCGATTTTAAGGTCTTAGGTCAACCGGTGACCTCTGAGGTCAGGTCAAGTGCCCAAAGGTACGGTTCAGTTTTTGGTGAATAACTTCGCGGAAAATGGCCGCAGAGCCGCGATTTTGGCAGCATCGTGTTCGCCTCGCTCAGGCGCGTCGAATGATATACTTTTTGTTCGGGTCAGGTCAACTTGGGGTGTTGACCTCAGGTCAAGGTCAGGTCAGCACCCTAAGGTCACGAAGTTGGTCGAAAGGGGTCATGTCGCATATCATTCGATTCGGCAGGTCTTCCTGAGTCCATTGGTGGCTTTCCCGGCTCGCTAGCTCAATTTGATCAAGAGTTATTGACGAAAAACTAATATGACCTTGATGACGTCATAAATGACGTCACGAAAGGTCAACATTGCAAAAGTGACGCATCTAACCTTGCAAGGAGTGCATCAAATCACGATTCTGTGTGCTTGAGATAGTCGGAGATCGTTCCCGGCGCCAGAATAGCAGTTTGGATTTTTCCCCATTGACTTATAATGGTGAGGTCACGAAAATGACCTGACCTCATATGACCTTTAGGAAAAATCCGAGATATACAAGTTGTGAGACTCATAATGGATACTAGATCCTGCAAGTTTCATTTCCCTGTGACATCTCCTCTGGCAGTGAGGGCGTTGCGAAGTTGCGACATCTGAAGACCGTGCAGAGGTTCACTTATGACGTCATAGGTCAGTGACCTGACCTGACCCAAAAATGCGGTTGGTGTCAAAAGATGCGGCTTGGATCAAAGGTCAGGTATGCCAAGTTTCAGCTCTCTACCGCCGGCGTGTTCGGAGCTATCGCGAAAAAACCCTATGGGGGGGGGGCGGCACCCGCCCCCCCCCCTCGGCCGGCGAGGGTTAATTAAGAAGTTGATCCCTCTGGTTTTGACTTACCTATTGTTCTGAAAATTATTGCTGCGATTAGAGTAAAAAAAAAATATAGTTGACGGTTTACTCTAAAATGTTTTGGGTTGTTATGTGGAGATCAAATAATGTTAACAAGGAAAAACACGAAATAAGGGACACGGCCACAGAATGTGATATCACAGTCGCAGATTTCTGAAGTCACTGTGAAAGAATATTTCACAAAATAATCTATGTTAGCAATTTGATCCTCAGGAGACCTTGACACATGGTCAGACGTGACGGCTATAATGCTAAAAAACGGTAACGATTCTGATGCTTTTTTTTTTTTGCTTAAGCCGCGATGTCGGATCGAACTCATCGTCAGTCATCGAAATACGAATTCACCTACCCAAGTTAAAGATAAAACAAAATAGGGGCCACTTGTCCATTTCCGACCTTTGGTAACCTAATTTTGCGCTAAAATACAGAATTACAGTATTTACTTACGAGGTATCTTAGCCGCTTTTTTTGCATACGTGACCCAGGAGTAGGGGTGGGCGCAAAATGACCTTTGCAGTCGACGCGCCCTAAAGCCCCAATAAACAAACAACAACAGGAGCTGAGTTGGAGTGAGTCTCCAACCATCTCCAACCCTCGGCCACTTGATTATTCAGGTATCATTCAGTACGCACACTGCGTAGCACGACTGACACACGCAGTTTCAGCAGAACACGATCCGTCCAGCTGCTTTGCATTCTGTCCGCGCAAGTTTCTATCCGCGCCAACCAGTCTTTCCATTTTAAGTGACAGCGAGGACGAAACGAGGAGATACTGTGGCTAGATAGGGTTCGCGAGCTGAATACAAACCTGCGTAACGTGCCTTTCGGATCAGTTCAGACCAGTACCTACTGGAATGATGGCCTGTGTTTTAGAAGGTCAGAACGTTCATTTTTGGAGGCTGCTCTCCGCTGAAGAACGCACTACGCAGACGGTGACGGCATTGTGTGTAGCCGTTACTCGGTGTTCGCTAGATGTGATTGGACTTTATTTCCGGCTTCAGCATTCACATATTGTCGCAGCTGATGGACGAACGAAGAAAATTACATGCAAATATATCTTCGATTTAGGATTCTACTTACGGCACATTGGTGAGTGATCCTCGTAAGATGTCAAAAAGCACCCTCGATAACCTTATGCAGCGGACAAGTGACACCATTGTCTTTCCCGGTCAATCACCGATTGATTATTTGAGATCAGGCATAGGTAAAAAAAAAAACGACCAGTGAACAAGCCAGATCTCACATACTTAGGCATCGCATCAATTTTATTCAAATATTTAAAAAGTTATCAAATATTTTTGACGGATGTCATAGTATGTAGGCATAGATGTCATTTTTTACATTTGTAGACAGCTTTACTTAACACTTTGTCTATGCCATTGAAAAATACTCAATTTGCAGATGCTTGAAATGGTCTATATGGCCTATATGGCTGAGCTGATAGGAATTCGTAAAGTAGGAACACATTTTCTGATTTAAGTAAATATCGTTAATCAAATGGATAGAAACAAACTTGAACTAAAACTACATCACGCTTTTCATGCGTGCTTCGAATGATAGGCAATTATTTCGCCGTTACTTTCGTTAACTTTATAGTTCTGTTTTAGCTTTACATTGGTCGAGAATTCGATAGTCCCTTTCTGATTGTTAAACTTCTCATTGATTCACGATTGATGAATGTTACATAGAAAGGAGTCATTTTCAGCAACAAATATTTGAAAGCTCCCGTAAATAAAAGTACCCGGTGTTTCATTTATTCGTCGCGGAGAAAAAAAAAAGCTTCTCATTACCTTCATTTGCACTGCGCGGATCAAAACGCCATTATAGCAGCGTTCACCTACAGCATGTAACTACCGAAAGGAGCCCGCAAAGCACATCCCACCTGTCAAACCGGTGTTGGGCGCCCCCTGCTGGAAGGCCGTTCTTCATAATATGTGGACCCGGCGCCTGAGCTCGGCACTGGAGGATTGGCGGCCGCCCCCTGTGGGTCGATTTGGAGGGGCTGCTCAGGTGCCACTCGTCTGTACTGGAGACTCTGAGGCCGCAGGGGAACTCAAGAGGAAAGCGGTAACATGGTACGTGCATGTGCCGTGAAATATTGGGTGGTTGTAGCCGCGAAAGGGAGGGCTGTGGACATTTGCCAGTTTTGTTTCATTTGCAACGATGCAGTTTTGTGACAAGGTGTAAAATTAAAAATTGATCAGCGGAAATTCAAAGTTTTGCGCTTTTACTTTAAGCCAGTAATTTAAAGGATTTACGGGAGTGGATAACTCCTAGACAAAAGTGAATACCTACCTAAGGGAGAAAGAAATATTTCAAAAAGTTTAGACGTGTGACAAATGTAAATAAATGTACATAATACGTGCATACTTGCATATTAACTTGCATCATAGCTAGTAAGAGGAGCTTTTAGATCGATTTGAGAATACAAGGAGACTCGATGGTTTACAAAATCCTGATCTTCTGATACGTTCCGGATCACGTGCAACTGAACAGACGATAATATGATTGTTTACTTACAGGCTGCCAGTTTATATGTGAGCTGGGCGCTGATTGGCTGCTGGGCGCTACTGATGACGCCATCGGAGGCAGCCGAATGGATCGACCTCAGCTACACGTTTGACAGGACTACTCAGTACTGGCCCGGATTTTTGCCGTTTAATCTGAGTGTCGTCTTCAAGGGACAAAAGGACACATTTTGGTACGTGCAATAAATTACTTATCATTGTAAAACTCACCATTGCGTAGAGAATACGAATAGGGATGGGCCTTGTTGCCCATAATAATTCATACAAAACATCTACTTTGTTGCAATATACTTTATTCACCTTCTTACCCTAACCAGGCTGGAAACGCACAATTTCGAGGCCTCGGAACACGGCGGAACCCATATGGATGCCCCGTCCCACTTCTGGAAAGGAGGCTGGACTCTGGACCAAATTCCTGCCGATCGGTTTGTCGCTCACGGTATGACAGCGATTGGCGAGACGGATGCTGCAGATTGTTGTTAATTTTAGTTCAGTAAATGTTCTAGATTTGATGGCAGGTCTTTAGCACCTGGTCTTCTTGCACGCATAATTTCGGTCATGGAAGCATTTCATATCACCATTCTACGGGCTAGTCACCACAATTATGTTTGTCACTAAGCCTTATTTCTAGATCTAAAAGCTCTTTGCCTACGTATAACAATTACGCAAAAAAGTTGCTTAGAGCAAAATCCTTTTTCTACCGACATTGTCTTTTCCAGCGGCTCTGATCGACATCGAAGCCCGCAGTCAAAAGGACCCCGACTCAATTCTGACTCCGGACGACCTGGATGAATGGAAGAGCCAATACGGGAGCTTCAAACACCCGACCATTCTGCTGGTGCGAACTGGAAACGCCAAGTACTGGACGGACAGGGCGCGGTACTTCGGCTACGAGAACGACACAGTCGTGGATACTGAGTCAAACGAGATTCAAACTCCGACTTTCCACTTTCCAGGTAAAGAAATCATATAAATATTGGCACAACCGTTCCGTGCTTCTATCCTCAGGATACTGAAATCCTTCTCCTCCACGCCGCAACCCCCCTCCGGGCTGGACAGGCAACTTTATCTCATGCGGGCTGCTCCCTTGGAGCGGCACCGCTGCTCCCGAGGGAGCGCACCTCGTAGCCGGGTGCAGTGAGTGCCTTGGGGCTGGGTGGCCTGTCCTCTGGACGGGCTCAGCCCCGGCGACTCACTAGGGTGCCTGCCCAGACCAATGTCTCCCCCTATATCCTATCATCCTCCCGGCTCTGAAACATGGTCTCATTGGACCGAAAGGGTCTAACCCAACAAAACAAACAAACAAATAAATATTGGCAAACGATTTCAGAAAACAAAACGAGTAGCTGTGAGCCGAGGAATATGCCCTCGCGTTTTTTTTTATTGAGGTTTCTTTCTGATACATTGTCCTGGACTTTTGTACTGAAGATTCATCGGTCATTCGCTCATTGATCATCACCCATTACCATGAGTTCATTATCACTCATTGTACACAGCCACTCCACATTATGTGTATTGTTAACTGTATGCCAAGCAGTTACGCCTCACATTCCTCCCCATCCCCACTGTTTCCTTACTCCCCCTTTTAACTCCGCGTTCTCAGGAATCGGCGCCGAGGCTGCCCGGCTGCTGGCCGATGACCCGGCCGTTGTCGGTGTCGGCATCGACACCCCGTCCATCGACCCGGGCAACTCCAAGACGTTCCCGACGCACGTGACACTATTCTCCGCCAACAAGTTTGGTCTGGAGCACGTGGGAGACATGAGTCGAGTGCCCGCCACCGGGGCCACGTGAGTTATCATGAGACATGGCAGGAGGAGTAAAATATGGTGTGGCGCAGTCTTTTGACATAAAATTTGTCAAACGAACCAAGCGAACCAATAAATAATATGGTTCGCTTGATGTAGGTACATACATACGTCAATATACATTTTACCAGATTCTCAGAGTCGCACTCTTGAAACTTCACTTGACTTGAAATTAGTGGCTATTGACTAAGTTTGAATTCAAGGCGAATGTACCTAGTGACCCACGAGTCGCGTAGCAATAGACCAATGCAGCTATCAGAGCGGACATCCTTGCTGTTGCAGGATCCTGGCGCTTCCGATGAAGATCGGCGGCGGCAGCGGCGGCCCGTGCCGCGTGCTGGTCCGCCTGCCCTGATCGGCGATCACTGTGGCCATCAGTGATCATATGATCAAATGATCACCATGACCTGTCTATGACTACACGTAAATACTACAGTACAGATCGTTATGTGTGAATGATATGAAAAAAAGATATGAGCGCTTCGACCCAATGATTGTGCTTGTTATGTAGTCAGTCTTTATACCAATAGCTCAATGTCATCTATACGTATACTAGTGGCCAAAAGTTTTTGATAGATATTCTTGAATGGCCACGGATCACTGATGTGCAACAATGGAGACACATGATTCCGTGATGGGTAATAACAAAAAGAAAAAATCGTGGAAAACTGTGCATCAAAACGAGAGAATGTTGTGCTCGCCTGTTTTGCCAACCAATAAATAATATGTTGTTGCAACAATTTCATATGATTTTTCCCTTGTGTTTCCAATAGTCAGCTGTCGGTTCTCGGAATACATATGAGCCTTTTTAGGTTATTCTGCTGGGATCTAACATTTTAACCCTCGCCGGCCGCGGTAGGGGGGGGGGACGGGTGCCGCCCTTCCCATCGTTTTTTTTTTTCGCGATAGCTCCAAACACGCCCGTGATAGAGAGCTAAAACTTAGCATACCTGACCTTTGATTAAAGCCGGATCTTTTGACACCAACCGCATTATCGGGTCAGTTCAGGTCACTGACCTTTAACGTCATAAGTGAACCACTGCACGGTCTTCAGATGTCGCAACTTCGCAACGCCCTCGCTGCCAGAGGAGCATTCACAGGGAAACGAAATTTGCACGACCAAGTATGCATTAGGCGTCTCACAATTTGTGTGTCTCGGATTTTTCCAAAAGGTCATATGAGGTCAGGTCATTTTCGTGACCTCACCTATAAGTCAATGGGGAAAAATAAAAACTGCAATTTTGCCGCCGGGAACGATTTCAAACTATCTAAACTACACAGAATCGTTATTTCATGCAATCCTTGCAAGTTTCGATGCTTCACTTTTGCATTGTTGACCTTGCATGACGTCATTTATGACGTCACTAGGGTCATAAGCGTGTTTCGTCAATGACTCCTGATGAAATTGAGCTAGCGAATCGGGAAAGCCTCCAATGGACTTGAGAAGACCTGCCGAATGGAATGATATGCAACTTTCTTTCGACCAAGTTCGTGATCTGGAGGCTCTGACCTGACAGTGACCCGAGGTCAACACCTAAAGTTGACCTCACCCAAAGCAAAGGTATACCATTCGACGCGCCTGAGCAAGGCGAACACGATGGTGCCTAAATCGCGGCTCTGAGGCCGTTTTTTTTGCGAAGTCATTCGCCAAAAACCGAACCCGTACTTTGGGCCACTTGACTTGACCTCAGAGGTCACCGGTTGACCTGAGACCTTACAATCGGGTATCAATCTCTGCGTCTCGTAACGGCACACACGCTCGTTTTTTTCCGCGACGCGCTAGCTCCACCAGGGGCCAAACGGCGAGGGGGGTCGTACCCGCCGCATCCCCCGCCCCCCCCCCCCCCCTCGGCCGGCGCGTAGGTAGAAAACCAATAGGCCCGGCGAGGGTTATTAAATAAGTTGCCGGCAGTCCCTACATCCATGATGCATGTGTCCATTAGGTAATGAATTATCCGCAGTATCAACAAATAGTAAGATACCAGATAGAGAACATTTGCTTTGTAAAATACGATGCCCCAGTTTTCAGCCAAACACTTTTCACAAGTGTCAGCCGCAAAGCCGTGTTGACCTTTGGTGACCCAGAGCTAACAAATGCTCAACCCAAATCAATATGGATATCGAACATTTTTGACAACATGCCTTCTTACGACAAAATGCATCGGAAGGAAAATAGCATGTGCTTCCAATAGCTCCCACAGCCATTTGTATGTCTTTCACTGCAAGTCAACAACACTGTTTGCACAATATGCGACATGTGCACTTCAGGTGGCGCCGTTACTAACAACAAAGAACCAGGCAAGCCATAAGACTAGCGTTCTAGGTCACAGAGGCAGCCATACAAACGGCGCTTCTAGCTCCCGAAACAGCCAGATAATTCTAGACGTGGAAGTCATTTAGGACTACAGTGCGGTAGCACGAAGAAGCCACAGCGATGTCCGTCATCAAATCAATCAGAGTTTGGACATCTCCTGTTTCCTCTATTGCCCCGCAGCAGAATGGTAAGGCTTCGGCTGGTTGGATTTGTTCTTAGACCTTACCTCAAACTGGAATTTAGACGGGAGCTATTCATAGCTAGCCATTGCAGTTAGTCGAAAAAGTTCAGAGTCTATTTAGCAGTCAAACAGCGTCAAACCTAAGTCGTCAGGTCACAGCATATTCATTGTATTATTCCTGAATACAGTTATTACTTATCCGCACTTGCTTGAGTCCGCACTTGCCTATCAGCTGTCACGTACAACTGTCTCTGCGTAGTGAGAAACGCTCATTTAGAAAAAGTGTTCCAGCTGTTAACAATAGGCATCCTGATGTTTTGAAATGGGATTGCGACAATCGCAATGAAATTTATAAGTGCACACTTGAGGCGCACCTGACGGCTCTGAGAAGTTGTGTCTCTAGGGCGTATGAGCACACCGATGTAAATGCGCTAGACGTATACATCACTAATGCCATTCATGCCGCCGCTCGTGAGTCGGGCTGTGCGAAACCTATGCGCTCTCCTAAGAGCTGGTGGACTCCTTGGGTCTCCGGTGCTCGCGAGAGAGCTCGCTTCTGGTTTAGAATTTGGACTGATTGTGGACGACCTGTTAACTGCGCTGTTTATACGTGCTATTGTAGTGCCCGTCGAGCGTACCGACGCGCCCGTAAAATTGCGGCCCGGGGTAGGATAGACGAGGAAGCACGCCTCATTCACTATCTACGGCAGGGGCGAAATGTTAATGCATTCTGGCGTCGTGTCAATGCTGTGAGAAGAGGTGGGCAGCCTGGACAAAGTCATCTCACTGCTGATGATTTTGCTGACCACTTTGGATCGATCAGCCAGGATGATGGTTCGCAGTTGAGCCCTGCCCAACAGCTCATATGTGATGCTGTTGCTGCTCGTCTCTCGAGTGGCTGTGATTCCTCCGAGACCCGTGTCATTACTCCTGATGATGTATGTGGGCTGATTCAGCAGTTAGAGCGTGGTACAGCCCCTGGGGTAGACCACGTCACAGTGGAGCATCTATTATATGGTAGATCCCAAACCCTGCTCATTGCAATCGCTCATCTCCTCACAGCGTGTTACTCCACTTTATCTGTCCCTGATGCCTTTTCTGTCAGCGTTGTGAAACCAATTGTAAAGAAATCGGGTATGAACCGTGACTGCTTGGACAACTATAGACCGATATCTCTCACCACTACAATGTCGAAATTGTTAGAATGCCTGCTACTGGCTGAGTTAACCGAATCATTCTCGCCCAGTGATTTGCAATTTGGCTTTATAGAGAACCGTGGCACTACTGAAGCGTCAATGCTTGTTACTGAAACCGTGCAGTGGCATCGTCAGAGAGACTCTCCAGTGTTTGCAGCAAATTTAGACGCTAGGAAATGTTTTGATAAGATATGGCACGATGGTCTACTCTTTCGCCTAAAGGATTTTCTGAGCCCCCGGTCCTGGCATCTGATTGCGATGTGGTATAGACGTCTAAAAAGTTTTGTAACTTATGCTGGGCGTAGATCGATGTGCTTCCTTATCAAACGAGGGACAAGACAGGGAGCCATTTTATCACCGGTGTTTGCAAATGTGTATTTTAAGCCACTTATTAGCACACTTGATGTCAGCTTATGTGGAGCATTTATGTTTGGCTACCATGTTCCCGCCGTTTGCTACGCAGATGACCTCATGTTGCTCTCCACCAATGCGGGAGACCTAGGTAAACTCTTGAAACTAGTCAGCGAATTTGCAGGTTTTTGGAGGTTGGAATTTGTTCATGTGGATCCTGCGAAGACGAAAAGTCACTGTATCGTATTTGGTGCCGAACTTTTGTCTGTGCTACCTGTATGGCACTTATCTGGACAACAGCTTGCTGTACGTACAGTGACAGAACATCTCGGTGTTGTGTTGTCGGCGGACCTTGACGGCTCACATCATGTACGGCACCGCGCCAGTCGAGCTCGTGGAGCTTTCTATGGACTGACTCCTACCGGTATGCTCAGTGAATGTCTCTCACCTGCTGACAAAGTTTTCCTGTGGAAAACTGTGGTTGTCCCTGCCCTTATGTTTGGATGTCATACGGTTCCTCTCCGCTCAACTGATGTTGATACCCTGGACAGCGTCCAGTCTCGCTGCATCAAAGCTGCCCTTGGTCTGTCAAAATACGCACATCATTCTGCTCTGCTTATTGCTCTAAAAATTCCCAGGATACAAGAAATCCTCAGACGCGCGGTGGTTTTCGCGTTGTTGGGAATATTCCGAGATGATCATAGACTTAGTTGACCCTAGCTTTATAAGTAGCCCGACTGAAGGTGACGGTTTGGTCGACTCGATTCGCTTCGTGCTAAATTCTAGTCAGACAGTTATGTCCCGTCGCCTGCTGAGGCTTTTGTGCGCCTAACCTGCTTTGTGCATTCTGCTACGATGTTGTATCTTTGCGTCGTGATGAGTGTTTATCTTTTGTTATATTGTGTCGTATGTTTTACTGTATGTTTTATCTTGTCTCGAAAAGACGCATAATAAATTGATTGATTGATTGATTATGTTGAATGATGAAAGATAGCGCTGCTTGGAGGCTCGTGATTGAAAATATAAATGTGATTAATTATTAAAAAGCTAAGTCTCATGCTAAAGTATATTTACAAAATGGCCAAAATAATTAGACAGCAGTTTCGTGCATAGCGCATCATCAGGTCTCTGGAGTCATCAGGAGACCTGATGATGCGCTATGCGCAAAACTGTTGTCTAATTTTCTTGGCCATTTTGCAAATATATTCTAGCACGAAGCTTAGGTTTCTAATCACATTTATACCCATTCCTGAATATAATCCGTTTGGACAAGGAGATTCAGGCTTGTAATTACTGACTCACTCGCCCTGTTCGCGATGTCCGGCCAATGTCGGAAACTATCGTAAATGTTATTCTACCGCCAGGCGAAGAACCACGGCCGGTTCAGGGCGGGGGACGATCACTGCTGCTCCTTCTGCGGCCAGTCCTGGTCTGTTCCTCCCTCTGCGGCTCGCTCCCAATATCTGTGAGCGACTACCGCTGGCGACTTGTATCCTTCTCAACTATCAGGAACGTCCTGCTGGATGTCCTCGTACTCAGCCTGCTGCTGGTGCAGTTCACCGTCCAGCCGCCGCAGTTCAGCAGCATCACCTCTGCCATGAGCGTCTACTACATCTTCCTCTCGCTGGTGGTGTTGGTGCGCTGGATGGGCACCGTTATCTGGGCCTGGCTCAGCGTCAAGAGACTCAGCGCGATGTTCGCCGCCTGCCTCGATTACGAGAGAGCGTTTGGGGTAGAGCCGCTGCTGCACACAGCCAGGTACGTACGCCTCTTTGTCGCCTATCAGGTGCTGTCGTTTGTGTATACCATCACCGTGAATGCGGCGGCACAAGCGGAGAACTCCACCGCCTGGTGGCTCGTTGTGATCAGCACCATCACCTCCCTGGCAGCTTACGGCGGTTTCGTCTTCTGGATCATTCTCTTCGCGTGCCTGTGCCGCGGGCTGACCGAGATGTTCAGCCGTGTCACTGAACGCCTACAAGAGGCCGTCGAGCGCCAAGACGTTCAGCAGATGCGGAAACTCGTGCATCAACACAGCAGGATCTCCGATCTTGCTGGCGACATTTGTCACACGTTTGGAGGCTTCGTCGCCGTCAGTATGTATCTTCTGATCGTCGAAGTGTCGCTGTCAGTCTACTTTGGCGTGCGTCCCGGAAAGCAGCTCGGCGAGGCCGGCTCCCTGACGCTGCGGGTCATGATGAGGATGCTGACGCCGTCGTCGCTGATCCTGCTGAAGGTGATGACGAATACCGGCGAGGCCTGTCGGAGGGAGTCTCGTCGTGCTGCGGAGATTCTGCAGGACCAGCTGAAGTGTCGGCTGGCTAAGGAGTTGCCCAGCCAGGGAAAGGCGGTAAGGGAGGAACTCTGGGAGCTCCATCGCCAGTTGCAGGAGCAGGAGGTAGATATGGACATGGCTGGGTACTTTACACTCGACCGGCAGTTCTTCGTACAGAGCATCAAAGACTTTCTGACGCTTATTGTTGCGGCTGTGCAGTTCGATATGCCGTTCCTTCTCAAAGAGTGATGCATCCTGTCTGTTACTCGTGTTCTTGTCGTACGATATGCTTTTCCCGTTTAGCAATTTGAAATGTTTCGGTTAAAGTCCCGACTGGCTTATGATGTCGCTAAGTGTTGATTACATCCGAGAGAAGAATCATGTATCGAATTTAGTTTTTCTTACAGATCACATCCAGTGCTGTATGTCCCTGCACTATGGTTACCCTCTGTAGCATGATTGCAAATAAATAATAATGCAGGTAGGTGCTGCTCCCCGGTTTGTGCCTGCACCCTTTTGCGCCTGCACCCAATTAAAAAAAAACTATCTTTTTGTTACAGAAAAGTACATACTACATAGAGGCAACATATTTTTCAGAGGCATTATCTCATGTGTATGGATATGTGTAACGGCGATAACGAGGTTCGCCACTGGGTATTCAAATATATGAAGCACGTTAGCGAACGAATAACAAATAAATAACAAAAAAACAAAAAAATAACAAACGAAAAACAAACTATCTTTTTGTTATTCGTTCGGTAACGTGCTTCATAAAGGTATTTGAATACCCAGTGGCGAACCTCGTTATCGCCGTTAAACATATCCATACACATGAGATAATGCCTCTGAAAAATATGTTGTCTTTATGTAGTATGTACTTTTCTGTAATCCCATTGTGTCAATGAATCCATCTCTTGCCCTGGGTTTTCAACATCAAAGCGAAATGTCGTCTATCGTATCCGAATTGTTTGAAGTGACGTCATTTTTAATTGGTGAGCACTTGGAGGTTCTGATGCTGATAATTTTGATAGAGGTGTAAAATAAAACTCATATAGATACTAAACTTTATCTAGATACGCACTCGGCATTGTATTTTGCCAGATATACCTATGAACGAAATGATAATTAATCCCTGCAAATGTAGTATGATGCATTAGACGCACGCATATTTTATTGACGTCTTTTAAAACACTTATCTATATGACACTCGGCGTGCTGAAGAGTTCGTAGGTCGCATGCCAATTATTCCTTAGAAAGACTTACGTACAGTAAATAAGAAGTAGATATTCCATAGGCCACGCATCTGCTGCGATACGAAATTATCAGTATAATCGCGCGATCCGATTATTATGCTTTGTGCTCAAACAAGCTTCGTCATGCTAAGATTGTCACATGTGATTCCGACCAAGGGCAAACATGAGCTGTGAAGCTATCTTCAAACCACTTGTTATACTACAACCACCGGGTGATTTCGAGAAAAAATGCAAAACTAACTACACACACTTGGGCATTGTGATGATATAAGCTATGTGAGGGATTGATACGAACTGCGCCTGGGAGCTCCAAGGAGACTTCTCGGCCCTCTCATGCCTGATCACTGACCAGCCTTCTGTTTTCACACGACCTCAATGTTGGCATGTATCATTCAACACTCTGCTCGCCACTGGCATGCTCAAACCTTACCGAACAGTTAAATACGATCTTCCAAACCGGCTCACGACTGTATCCCGCGCACCGACGGGGGGGGGGGGCGGATATCCGCCCCCCCTGAGGTTTTTCGCGGATAGCGGGAAAACCGCGGCGCGTAGCGCCGCGAAATTTGGTATGACTATAACCTCATCAATTTTACACATGGTGTGCAAGTTTGAACCTCCTAACTTTTAAGGTCAGGTCACCAGGTCACTTTGAATGACCCAACCTCAAGTCACTTTTTTGCAACTTTGTCACCGTGCCAGAGCTACAGTAGATGTCGGAGGCCTTTGAAAGTCGCAGGATGTTATAAGGTCATTAGTAGCTACAATTTGTATATCTCGGAATTTTGATGTCGGTGACCTAAGGTCAGGTCAATTTCGCGACCTCCCCATTATAAGTCAATGGGGGAAAAATCAACTCCCTGTTTTTACCACTAAAACGGGTCGGAATGCCCCATATACCATACATGACTTCACATACGATCAACCTTCACTACCTTGAGGTCTGTTTTGCTGTTGGGCAGCAGTAAGGTCATGTGACGTCATCAAAGGTCACCAAAGGTTTTTTGCCAATAACTCCTTACAGGAATAAGATACAGCCGCGCGGATGGTCTCATTGTGTTCAGCTCGTCAAGACGCATCGAATGATATACATGATGACCTCGAGGTCACGTGACCTGAGGTCAACCTTTGACCTTGACCTTTCGAGGTCAACATATATATCATTCGATGCGGATTGACGAGAGAATCACGATGATGCCCTTAGTTTGTTCCTATCTTGACTACTTCGAAAGTTATTCGAGAAAAACCCTATCCATATCTAGCGCCGCCATTTTGACTTTTTCGACCCCTGTGACGTCATCTTTGACCTGACCTGAAAATGACCTTAGTAAAAATTGTAGACCTTGTCCATGCGTATCCGATGCCGTTTACCGCTTGTCGCTATCTTGCTTCGTTCTCGAGATCTCAGGGGGGGGCGGTCATCCGCCCCCCCCCCCCCCGTCGGTACTAAGTTGGCGCAGACCCCCGTCGGTGCGCGGGGTATTATGGTAAGCGGTATATGTGCTAATAGTGGGTTAAAGTACAGCCACCATTCTACAGCGAACGCACCGAGCCTAGGCCTACAGAGGAAACTAATTGCTCATACATAGGTAGGTACATGGCAACCAATGAAGAGCACGTGCATACACGGTATGCTGCTCGGTAGGATCAAAATGGTGTTTGTCCAATGTCCAGCGTAGCTATATTTGATCATATTTAACGCGTAGCCATAAGCACAAGCTAAGCAGGCAATGAAATGGTGATCATATGATCACTTATGGCCGCAATGATCGCCGATCAGGGCAGGCGGACCAGCACGCGGCACGGGCCGCCGCTGCCGCCGCCGATCTTCATCGGAAGCGCCAGGATCCTGCAACAGAAAAAGGTGAAAATATAAGGCCCATGGAATGCTAGGTATCCAGCCCAGCAGCACGAAACATTAGAAAACTTGTAAACAGCACACTCGGGGAAACACTGTGCAATAAGCGTAAGACTGAGTCGATGCTTTTCCAATGATTTTCTTTTTTACAAAATGGTAAAGCGGAAATATTCTTTGAACTTTTTATAGTAATCTTCTTTCGTTTCAATATCGCCTTTTCCACCTGTCTGTCGCTAACGTTTCCTCCCGAATCACGATTTACTCACGTGGCTCCGGTGGCAGGCACTCGACTCATGTCTCCCACATTCTCTACACCAAACTTGTTGGCGGCGAATAGTGTCACGTGCGTCGGGAACGTCTTGGAGTTGCCCGCGTCGATGGAGGGGGTGTCGATTCCGACACCGACAATGGCCGGGTCGTCGGCCAAAAACCGGCCCGCCTCGGCGCCGATTCCTGAGAACGGCAAGATATAGAATACGGAGAGTGAGAGAGTACTCATGGTCATGAAGAAGGCAGTAAAAGGTGGTAAGGAAATGTTGATGGTGAGGAGAACGAAGAATCGTGGAATACATATAAAGTCGAGATGTGAAGAGTTTATAAACGTGACTTTATGCCGTTTTCTCTGTACGTGATTATACTGAATAGCGACTTTAGGATCTGCTTCTCAGAGACTGAACCAGTTGGATAACTAGGGTAGTGTGGGGTAATTTGAACATATTTTTACGTCTTCTCCATTGTACCAAATTCCAGTTCAACCCTGGATGAAGAAAAACTGCTTCAGTAGCGCAAGTGTCACTTGCTTTCACCATGCAAGCCTCATTTTTGGACGAGCCGAGCATACCTTGAATAGCATAGCCTCACTTCTCCACCAAGTCACGGTGTGTTCAAATTGCCCCACCGTGGGGTAATTTGAACATACTGCCTTTACCTGTCATAAAAACGATAGTCTCGCCAGCACCGATGTTGTTTGACCCATAAACAAATAGGCAGAACAATTCTAAACATACCTTCACTTGAAAAATCAACACAACAGCAAAAATAACAGTTGCAGAGTATCAATATCTGCACGCTGCACACCGGTCAGTTGACAGAATTCGCCCCTTTTCAATTAACAGAACGTCTATCATTTTTGTTCGATAAAAACTCTCCCAACCGTACTACATCTGTTAAAGTGGTGCCAATCGAAACCTGGACATTTGGAGTTCTGATTTTGTCCAATGTCCAATTCGGAATTGGTTGGACAAAGGTAGCAGACTGGACAACATTGGACGATGGCTTGCTACACTTCAGCGCTTTTTATAAAGTAGTCGTGCATAGGATTGATTGGCGAATGGAAAGCTTGTTAAGCTCTCAATATAATGAAAACTTTTCGGCTGGTAAAATTACATGATAAGCAATATAAATGACGGTTTTGAGTGTTGATAGCTGCATATATTTTCGGACATATTTGGACAAATAGTTGACTTTAACATTTTTGGACGGAAAATCAACAAAAATGCCGGACATTAGACGGATATTAGACGTAAATTTTCTAAAACTGGCATCACTTATCTGCTACTGCCTTGGGTCGAAAATATTGGCAAAAAAAAAACTGGGAGCTTTGTATTTTTCGGAGCTATCCCTGTCTTCATTCAAATTCTCACACTATGTTCAAATTACCCCACGCTAAAAGTTATTTTGCCATTTTAAAAAACAGGGTTCAAAAGCAAATTTCTTGGATTGAAGGCACTGATTAGGTCATTATACAACAAAAGCCGTTGCGTATTAGGCGCTAGCAATGCAAGATTTTGCGCTGCAATGAAGTTGCAATGACGTGTTGTTAGGCGTTTTTCCTTGCGAAATTGATTTTTTACACTGTGCGTCAACATCTTCATTCCCTGAAACTTTAAACCCCGTTCATATGATAGCCCTTTTAGTTACGATAATTTCTCTCATTGGTCTTATTGTCATGCGACTTATGGATTTTCCGTAATTTTGTGTTATTCACACTATGTTCAAATTGCCCCACATGTTCAAATTACCCCACCCTACCCTATTCTCTCTAGTAATAATGTATGACAAAATCATCAACCCTTCCAACAGACCTGGAAAGTGAAGCTCGGGTGCTGACGTCTCGTTCGACTCAGTATCAATCGTAGTGCCGTTCTGGAAGCCGAAATACCGCGCACTGTCCGACCAGTACTTGGCGTTTCCAGTTCGCACCAGCAGAATGGTCGGGTGTTTGAAGCTCCCATATTGGCTCTTCCACTTAGCCAGGTCGTCAGGAGTCAGTATTGAGTCGGGGTCCTTCTGACTGCGGTCTTCGATGTCGATCAGAGCCGCTGAAAAAGACCCATAATCTTTAGCGGAAGCTACTAACCAGCTAGCTCACCTTTTAATTATGTGTTATTAATCACCTTTTTGCTATATACCATACCTCGTCAAGCACTACCGAACCGTGGAATACTAGACGATTGACCAGCCAAAGAGCGCTTAATTTCCGTTGAAGGAAGGGGAGAGGGGTAAATTGATGAGAATTAACCGGGAAATAAAGGGCATGAGCAGTCGACACAGGGCAAAAGGGATGGGGGGCCAGGGGTAGAGGCAATGAGGAACAGCGCGGCGCGGCGCTCTCATACCGTGTGCCACAAACCGATCGGCAGGAATTTGATCCAGACTCCAGCCTCCCTTCCAGAAGTGGGATGGAGCGTCCATGTGAGTTCCGCCATGTTCTGCAGCCTCGAAATCATTCGCTTCGTACCTGGAAATAAATAGTTTGATGATGTTTCGGTATCCAAGTTGTTCAGACAAGGCAACACAATTATAGTCAACCGTTCAAACGATGTCCATTCTATGGTTCCTTGAGCTCTGAAACTTTTTTGTGAAGGTCCTTCGCGGGGTTATTCGTTATCTTTAAATGTTTATTAGTAATACACCAATCTGCTGTTGAAAACTTCCAAATAATCGACTTTTCATGCATTTTCAATAAGTATTTGAATATATAAAGTCATTACGTTTCAATTCAACATCATTACAGGAAATTACAAGAAACTAGCCACGGCATTACAAATACACAAACAACTCACCAGTAAAACTCCTTCTGGCCTTTGAATGTGGCGGTCAGATTGAAAGGTAGAGCCCCGGGCCAATACTGAGCGGTGCTATTGAACGTGTGACTGAGGTCGATCCATTCGGCAGCTGCCAATGACGTCAGTGGAGGCAACCAACAGCCAATGAGGAGCCAGCATATAGCTTGGTTGGCAGACTGCGAATGGATGGAGGGGTTGTGAATTGTGATAACATCCATGGTTAGGAAGTTCCAATTAGATGAACAATCGACCAGACGCATACAAACCGTGCGTACATGCCTACCATGCACCTATCTTTCACATTTATGCTACATAAATTAAAATGTTGCGCGGCCGAAGGGGATGGTCAACTAGTTTTCCTTGGTCTCCGAAATTTACGTTTACCGTCTTTCGTGCACAAGGATCTTTCAAAGCTAACTGGGGAAAACAGCATGCTCTACAAATGGTGCACAAGCCGCACATCATGAGATTTGACGCAGCTTTAATTTTTTCGGTCTTTTGCTATGCATACGTCGTCTCAGATGAGTGGTGAATCACTACCTATACGATTTAAAGTGTTCTGTTTTGACTTTTTTTGTTTTGTTGGGTTAGGCCCTTTCGGTCGACAAGACCATTGCAGAGCCGGAAGGATGATAGGAATTAGGGGGAGACATTGGTCTGGGCAGGCACCCTAGTGAGTCGCCGGGGCTGAGCCCGTCCAGAGGACAGGCCACCCAGCCCCAAGGCACTCACTGCACCCGGCTACGGGGTGCGCTCCCTCGGGAGCAGCGGTGCCGCTCCAAGGGAGCAGCCCGCATGAGATAAAGTTGCCTGTCCAGCCCGGAAGGGGGTTGCGGCGTGGAGGAGAAGGATTTCAGTATCCTGAGGATGGAAGCACGGAACGGTGTTTTGACTTACAGAGGCCTGTAAGTCTGGTACCTAATTGAGCGGAGTTGCCAATTCCAGCTAACAGCCTGATCAGTGATCATGCGATGGTTTTTTAGAAGATAGAACAGCAGATGCATGGACAAAGAACAGTTGTTTCTTTCGGTTTTCTCCGATGAAAACGCGTGTGACCTTCGACACTTGCTTTGAATGCCGCACCAAGAAGCTGCATGAGCCTGGCGCCTCAAATCTGCACACTACATCCATACACTGCCTTTGATTTGGCGTTAAAAGATTTGGAAAAAATGCATATCTTAATTAACAGCTCCGGCTTCCACTGAGTCAAAGTACCACCACACTGTGAGCGATAAATAATGCACCTACATATGGGTAAGTATGTAATGTGCATTCCCAGTGACTCAGATGACTCGTCAATTCTCCGTCCTAACTCAAAACCCTCTCTTTCGCTACAGCCGGCAGCATCCTGTATCTGCGAGCAAGCAAGAGCATCTAAGTACCCACTCGTAATGTAGACTTACTCACCATGTTCGTGCTGCCCCTCTGCAGTGTTCCTCGTTATCCACAGACCGTGAGCCGAGTCCTGAAGACGAGTGTCGCTCAGCGGTTCGTCCCCGTCCCGTCTCCCTGCTCGACTGAAGTACGCAATTGGACGACGGACGTGCGGCGTATTCAGCTAATTAGCACACCAATGGATGGCCTTTGGTCCGAGAGGAGAGTGCTAGTCCTTGGTGTCGCAGTGATCTCACACAAGTAGGGGGAGATTGAGATGGCGATGTTTTGAACAATGACGCCGTAGAATATGAACTCCACGTATACAGTAAACAGGAAACATAAATCACTGCACCAGGGGTGACCACCAAGACCAATGTAGCTTGCGAACTCAGCATTCTTTCGGCTCTTGCAATAGTCTCGTTCGATCAAAAAAAGAGGCTTACACACGGAAAGGTCAAGTTTGGAGATATGCACTTGGCCAAAGAGGTATAATTGACGTTCGCATAGGATATTCACGTGCCGCCGGGGCCGAGCCCGTCCAGTGGTTTTCAGGGGGTCCAGCCCGTACAGGATATTTTCCAGAGGTCTCATAACTTGTGTAGCTTGGATTTTTCCTAAAGGTCACATTAGGTCAGGTCGTTCACGTGACGGCTCACCAAAAACTGCTATTTTAGCGTCGGAAACGATCTCAAACTATCTCAAGCACACGGAATCGTGATTTCTTGCACACCTTGTAGGGTCTGATGGTTCTCTTTTGCATTGTTGACCTTGCATGACGTCTTTTTAGGACGTCACTTGGGTCATACGTTTTTTCGTCAATAACTCCCGATCAAATTGAGCTAGGGAGTCGAAAAAAAACACCAATGGACTCAGGCAGACCTGCCGAATCGAATGATATGGGACATGACCTCCATTGACCAGCTTCGTGACCTAAAGGAGATGACATGACCTTGACCTGAGGTCAACATCTGAACTTGACCTCACCCAAACAAAAAGTATACCACTTGACGCACCTGAGCGAAGGGAACACGATGATGCCAAAATCGCGGCTCTGCGACCATTTTTTTTTGCGAAATTAGTTATGAAAAACTAAGCCCGTGCCTTGGGTCACTTGACCTGACCTAACAGGTCATCAGTTAATCTGAGCCTTTAAAATCGGGTATCAGTCGCTGCGTCTCGTAACGGCGCACACGCTCGTTTTTTCCGCGACGCTCTAGCTCCATCAGAGGCGGAACGGCGAGGAGGACGTCGTACTCGTCCCCCTCCCCTCGGCCGGCGCGTATGTAAAAAAAGTCGGTGAGGGTCAATGAATTATGACTCATTCGATGTGCAAATATGTCATTGCTTTAACCCGCGCCCTGGTGGGGGGGGGGGGCTATTTTTTGCCCCCCCTCCAGACTTTTTGATATATCTCCAGAACCGCTGCGCCGATCGTCACCAAACTTTCAGTACCCTCCCGGACATCAATTTTACACATTGTGACCAAAAATTTTTCCAAAGGCTATGATAGGTTGGCCGGAAATGACGTCAGAGTGACGTCATGTTCTGCCGTTTTCGACCCAAAAAAGGGTTTCGCGGGAAGAGCTGTCAGGCCTATAGCTTTGCAAATACAGAAAAATGATTAAGACATAAAAGCTGTAGAATCAACAGGGCTACAAAACTGCTATCTCGGATTTTTGAAATTTTTGGATTTTGACCCCCAAAAATCAAAAAATAAATTTTTTGCATATAATAATCGAAAAATCCAAAAAATTTTTTGAATTTTGCAACAACCGGAATATATGTGATAGTCCTTACCGCCTTCCATCCACATACCAAATTTGAGATCGATACCTCTTTTTTTGGCGAAGTTATAGCGAAAAAACTGTTCAAAATTGATGACGTCAAATTTTCAAACTCAATTTTTAGCAATTCTAGACCCCGTAGCGCAAAACAAAGACCACCATTAGACTCCCCGTGACGAGCTGCATCGAATCAATACCCATTTTATGCAAAACTATCAACTTTAAAATTTGACCTTTTTTGGCCTGACCTTGACCTGACCTTGACCTGAACTTCACCAGAAAGTGACCTAAGCCGTACCTGATAGTCTTATAACCAATACCATTGAGTTGGAAATGAAAAATTGGCCATAAAACATGCATCACACAACCTTAGTAAAGTTGGGCTCATGTGACCTGACCTGTGACCCTTGGTGACCTGACCTGTGACCTGACCTGGTATTGTCAGTGACCTCTAATAGTAATATATCTACTAGGCAACTGACGCCCTATCGCTGATTCTCGACAAAATGCGTTTTCCTCGGTGTTAGAGCGCATTCCCTAGAAGACCCGTGAACGGTGAAACATTTCATCTTTGACCTGACCTGTGACGTCATCGGTGACCCCGAGGTCAATGAAATTTGGTTTTCCTCGACAAATTTGACAGGCCTTTCGAACGCCGTTTGAATTTTGCGGATCCGTCCAGTAGTTTCGGAGATACGAGGGGGGGCAAAAAATAGCCCCCCCCCCCACCAGGTCGCGTTATAAACAGACCCCACCAGGGCGCGGGTTAATTCTAAAAACATTTATAGAACACTCGCCGTGCTGAAGAGTTCATACGGTCACATGCCTAATTAACCCTCGCCGGCCGAGAGGGGGGGGCGGGTGCCGCCCCCCCCCCCATAGGGTTTTTTCGCGATAGCTCCGAACACGCTGGCGATAGAGAGCTGAAACTTGGCATACCTGAACTTTGATTTAAGCCGGATCTTTTGACACCAACCGCATTTTTAGGTTAGGTCAGGTCACTGACCTATGACGTCATAAGTGAACCTCTGCACGGTCTTCAGATGTCGCAGCTTCGCAACGCCCTCACTTTCCAGTCCCGACTCGGAAGTCACGTTATGCAAGTCGCGCGTGACCTCCCTTGAGCTAAATTCGAAATCGGGTTATAGTTCGTTTTTTCTAAGTTCGACCCTCACTGTAATCATCTCTTTGAACACAGCACGAGAATTGCTAGACGAATTACTTAGAAAACTGACTGGCGCACATTGATTTCACAGACGATTAATTTTATTCAAAATTACTTCTTCATGGCTCTTATTTCCCAGACTCCCAGCTCGTATTTGCCCATATATACATACAACCCCACAGGGAAAGACAACTTGTCAGAAATTGTAATTGAACTAATCAATAAATCGCACGGCGTTTAATAGAAGTGTATATCATTGGTGTTAAAGCTTATTTGGAAAATATTATTCATATCTCCAGTACAATGTGCGCTAACCAGTTTTCTAAGTAATTCAGCTAGCAATTCTCGTGCTTTGTTCAAAAAGATGTTTACAGTGAGGGTCGAACTTAGAAAAAACGAACTTTTTTATAGCAATTGACATCCGAAGTGATTGTCGCAGATACGAAGTACCAAAGTACGACGTGTTGAACTGTGTGCGGAGAACGCAGACGGAATGGATGCGGATATGGGCCGTCGCCCGTCTTCGAGTTTTCAATTGGAAATTTAACCCTCGCCGGCACAGGGGGGGGAGGTTGATGCAACCTCCCCTAAGGTTTTTCGCGAATAACTCGCGTAAAAAGCGGCCGATCGCGACGAAACTTTCAGTACCCTCGCATTGATCGATTTTACACCTACCCTGAAAATTTCATGACCCTGACCCCAATGACCTTTGACCTGTGACCTCTTTTCCGAGACCATGTTTGGCCGGAATCGCGATTCGACGTATGCCGGCTAACATTAGCCGCGCGTTTGCAAGCTTTTTGTGGTTTCAAACGTTCAAACATGTGATTTGATGTCGCTCCCATACATTAGGGTGGGTGTCAAGGTTACCTGAAGGTCAGGTCAGGTCATTGACCTTTGGAGACCTCGGGTGACCTCGGTTCACTTTTTCGAGTTTTACATGTTTCTAGGCTAGTTTTTGGAGCTGAATTCGAATTTGGCAACCATTTGAACATTTACGAAGTAGTTTTGGTGCCTTCGTAACATGTTACGAAGCTGTCAGAGGCGGTTGACACGTATTACGAATACCCGTCACAACCCCTACCGGTTGACCTGACCTGACCTGACCCGACCTGGTCTAAATGCTTAAAGACATCATCTCTGATCAAAACTAACACGATATTCGTGATCAGCACCCCGGAAAACCACATAACAGCCACAATTTACGACTTTCTAACAGGTCCCGATTTTCCCGGTTTTCGGGTCATTGACCTGATCTGGAAGGTCACCCGATGACCTAGGACCTTAAAATTGGGTATCATCGACTTCGTCTCGTGACGGGCAACACGCTCGTTTTTTCCGCGAAGCTCTAGCTCGATCAGGGGCCAAACGCGAGGGGGGTCGTACCAACCCCCCCCCCCCTTGTGCCGTCGAAGGACGCAAAATGGCCTGTGCCGGCGAGGGTTAAGATTGAATTTCTACTCTTTCAAGACAAAGTAAATGAATATTATTTCCTTGGCATGGCACCATCTTGTGATGCTAGGCAATGGCCATATTTTCTTTTTGTAACAACTGATATCGAGTGCGCGTGAGCTCTCCGTTTGCTGCTCGAATGCGGAGACATTCCTGACGGACTCCGCACGGAGATCGCATGCGCCCGCCCCTAGGGCTCTGTGTTAAATTCCGTACGGACCGCAAGCGCTCCGCATAGTGGACGGCGGCCTTTAGTCTGACGGAATTCCGAAACGCATGTAGCATTCCGTCAAACAGGGATGTAGCCAAGGAGGGGCCACGGCGGCAATGCCCTCCCCCCCCCCCCCTGAAGGCGAAAAAGACAATAAAATTAGATAAAAATAAAGATAATTAGGTGCACCACTCCCTTGGAGGGGTACGACACTAGGCCGCGACCTCTGGCCCCTCACTGAGCAAAATCCTGGCTACGTGCAAACAGTTTATGCTTCGACACCTAAATTGGTATGCCGTACCAAAGATTGTGCATCATACAATTTTCCCGGACAAGACGTCCCGCGTTGTGTGAGCCGACCGTCGCTGCCTCAAATCTGCACACTACAGCGGCTGTTGCAGCGAGCATTTCTGCTACACCGCAGTTGAACCGGTTATTTGGTGGAGCTGCATGAACGTCCAAATAAGTATCCTAAATGTCAGGTGCAGTTCTACCACAAAACGACCTCGAATCTCAGCGTGAGCTGTCACAAATTACGTCTAAATACCGTCAAGTAAGCACTGTAGTGGCAGGGCCTTGGGTACTCTTCCTGAAACGTGCTCTGGTATTTACATATAGGGTACGCTTGTAGAAGGTCAGAACAGATGAATAAGGCATGAGGAGGTGTGTCGAAATTAGAGGAGAGAAACAGCAGCGTGAGGACGAGAGGACAAGAAGGTGAACCGAACACGAGAGAGAGAGAGAGAGAGAGAGAGAGAGAGAGAGAGAGAGAGAGAGAGAAAGAGAGAGAGAGAGAGAGAGAGAGAGAGAGAGAGAGAGAGAGAGAGAGAGAGAGAGAGAGAGAGAGAGAGAGAGAGAGAGAGAGAGAGAGGAGACGGGACACACTGCATATTCTGCTTTGAGAACACTTTTTGAAAAATGTTACTATCACGGAGATGCCTGTTGATTTGGCGTTAGCAGTTTTGTTAAAATAGGCGAATAAATACCGAACGTATTTATTCGTTCGGCCTCCGGTCGGTCACATTGTCAGTCGTACCTTAACCCTCGCCGGCCGAGAGGGTGGGGGGGGGGGGGCGAGTGCCGCCCCCCCCCCCATAGAGTTTTTTTCGCGATAGCTCCAAACACGCTGGCGATAGAGAGCTGAAACTTTGCATACCTGACCTTTGATCCAAGCCGCATCTTTTGACACCAACTGCATTTTTGGGTCAAGTCAGGTCACTGACCTATGACGTCATAAGTGAACCTCTGCACGGTCTTCAGATGTCGCAACTTCGCAACGCCCTCACTGCCAGAGGAGATGTCACAGGGAAATGAAACTTGCAGGATCTAGTATCCATTATGAGTCTTACAACTTGTATATCTCGGATTTTTCCTAAAGGTCATATGAGGTCAGGTCATTTTCGTGACCTCACCATTATAAGTCAATGGGGAAAAATGAAAACTGCTATTCTGGCGCCGGAAACGATCTCCAACTATCTCAAGCACACAGAATCGTGATTTGATGCACTCCTTGCAAGGTTAGATGCGTCACTTTTGCAATGTTGACCTTGCGTGACGTCATTTATGACGTCATCAAGGTCATCTTAGTTTTTCGTCAATAACTCCCGATCAAATTGAGCTAGCGAGTCGAGAAAACCACCAATAGACTCAGGAAGACCTGCCGAATCGAATGATATGCGACATGACCTCTTTCGACCAACTTCGTGACCTGGGGGTGCTGACCTGACCTTGACCTGAGGTCAACACCCCAAGTTGACCTGACCCGAACAAAAAGTATATCATTCGACGCGCATGAGCGAGGCAAACACGATGCTGCCAAAATCGCGGCTCTGCGGCCGTTTTTTTTTTGCGAAGTTATTCACCAAAAACTGAACCGTACCCTGAGGCACTTGACCTGACCTCAGAGGTCACCGGTTGACCTAGGACCTTAAAATCGGGTACCAGTCTCTGCGTCTCGTAACGGCGCACACGCTCGTTTTTTTTTTCCGCGACGCGCTAGCTCCACCAGGGGCAAAACGGCGAGGGGGGGGTCGTACCCGCCCCCCCCCCCTCGGCCGGCGCGTATGTAGAAAACCAATAGGTCCGGCGAGGGTTAACCAGCACATTCTGTTACCGCTGAAGGATGGCCCTAATGGATACATACTGCATTCCCTCCAAATCACTCATCAACTTTCCATTCTAGCCTTTTGTTACCTGGACGACAGCATCTATGTAGCAGGCATGTGTCAGTGTCTAAAGTCCCATTCGTAGGTAAGGAATGTTGGGTTTATTGGGTTTACTCACCATGTTTTCAGTTCACTGTTACACTGCAGTGTTCCTCGGTATCCACAGACTCAGTGCCGAATTCTGAAGCAGAGTCTCAGCAGGACGTCCTCCTTATGCCTTCCTGTTCGATTGTATCACAATTAGACCCTGCTCTGGAGCAATGAATGATAACGACGCATTAATTAGCGCACCAACGACCCCTAGGTAACGAACGATATTATTTATACGTCGGCAACTTTTATCATTGATGTAAGACCTAGACTTTACTTTTTTCAAGTCTAGGCCAATGATAGTTCAGTCGGCGTATACTTAGCACACCGGAAGCCGGCCCTTGAATCCGAGAGAGGGCGTCAGTACCCTTGATGTTGTTGTTATGGCTGAATAATCTGAGAAGATAGCTATAGCCTGAAAGGGGAGACTAAATGACGATGCTGATATATTCATTGAAGACATAGCGCGTGAACATTACGTAGGTAGGGGAGAGCGGGGCCAGTTGAACCACTTTTTATATATTGACATGCACAGCGAGATCTAGTTGTCATATCGAAAAATGCACAATGCCATGAAAAAATATGCTCTTTTGGCTTTATTTTGAGATATGTAAAATTATGTTTCAAACATATTTTGCTGCCAAACGCATGCTTATAAAACAGCTCTACGCCCGTTTCAAATGACCCCGATGCGAGGGTCAATTGAACCAGCCCATGGGGTCAATTGCACCTATCCTTAACAATGGGATGTTTTCCTCTTTAACCCGCGACCGCCTGGGGGGGGGTCGGATCCGACCCCCCCCCTCCGTTTTTCTTGAATAACTCATGAACCGCTTGAGCTATCAACTTGAAACTTTGCATACCTTCTCCCCCATCAATTTGACGTCTCCTGTGCATTTTTTAAGAAAAATGTTTCAAAAAATTTTGAGATATATCGATTTTAGTGATGTAACTACACGGCGTTTTCAGTCAAAAAATGATAAATGTTTAAAAAATCGCCAAAAATCGAGGTTTTAAGCAAATTGCAAATTAAGGACATGAAAAGACGCAGCTCAACGAGTTCTTTAAAATGGCTATCTCGGATTTTCCATTAAATGCGTTTTTCACCCCTAAAAATTCAAAAAAAACTATCTTTTTTGGAAAACAGCTAATAAAATCCAAAATTTTGAGAATTTCCAAAAAAACGGAATATATGTTATAGAGCTCTATTAGAACATTAGATGTCCCAAATTTCAACTTTCTATCGTGATTTTTGACCCCTAAATTGTAAAAAATAGCTCCAACATGCATAGGGCATGGTGACGTCATAAGCATTTTCGCGAATTAGAGGCACTTCTGAACATCGCATGTGAAAACAAATAGCACCACTAGATTCCTGGGACAAAGCTCGTCTAGAAAAGTGCATTTTTATGTCAAAAATAAAAAGTTGAAAAATTGACTTTTTTTCTTAGCCCTCGTTTAGTTATGTATGGTATAAACGTTTTTTTATGCTTTCAATGCACACTTATCACCAGCACAGTGACTTGGGGTCACATATAACCATTACCATCGGATTTGGCGTGAAAAATAAGCCATAAAACATGTGTCGCACGCCCATGTAGCAGAAAGTGAAAACCGTGACCTTTCGTGACCTGACCTGACCTTGACCCGTACTTCTTATGACCCCTATACGCACATGGTACCTTCACTAGGTCTTTGAGGTCATTTGTGGTGAGTTTCGAGCAGCAGCTATCGATTCCGCTGTCCGTAAGCCTAATCATGCAAAACCCCTGAATTTGACCTTTGACCTGACCTTGACCCGAAAGTTGACTTCAATCTTAAAATCTTAAGAGTGCTTTGGGAAGGTCTCGTAGAGACCTTTCGAACGCCGCCTCGCGGGGCTCGATACGACCATTGGTTCTCGAGATAACAAGGGGGGGGGTCGGATCCGACCCCCCCCCCCCAGGCTGATGTGGGTACGGAAATAGCCCAGGCGGTGCCGGGTTAAGGCCACTTTTGTCAGATATTTTGTCCGGTTTACTTTTCCAAATGGTACATTCAATAGGTCGTTGGAAAGCTAAAAGTGCAAAGTTCCTAATAATAGGTGACATAAAGTACATAGACTATGGTAAAATGGGCGGATGAGAAAAATGAGCAATATCTCAGGCTATAGCAAGGCCGGCTATAGTGTGCTTTCAAGCAAAAGGCTGGAGAAAAAGGGGTAAAAAATTGAGCTCTATTAAACAACTATTTCAGTTTAAAAGCTCATTTCAAAGGTGGACTATTTCCTTTAATGTTTACAGCCCCTGAACAATAACCATGGCAAAGGTCACCGGGGTCCATTGAAACGGCCTGTGGCCCTGTTTCAACTGACCCTCAGAGAAGCGTTTCAATTGACCCCATCCTCTCCCGCCATCTCGCACGCGCCGTAAAGCACAAGTCAAACGAGCTGGAGGAACGGCATCATGCTGAATGAAGGGCCAAATAAGGTGTTATTCCGGAGCTAGGAGTTCTTCTTTCAGCAAACAAAGGTAGGTATATGAGATATCACAAAATATTCATAAAAACGATTTCTCCCAAACGCCCCTCAAAAACACAAAAACAAGTGTCAAATCAAAATTACCGTCCGTTTGCCGCCCAAACGCCGTTGACAAAAGAAGTGGTCGAGCACGGATGCGCAGTGGTGTCGGCAACGCCACATGTTGCATACTGTTGAAAATAAAGCCATGTTTCATCTGACCCCGTGTTTCAACTGGCCCCGCTCTCCCCTATACAGAAAGAGACAACCGTAAACAGCTGCGTAGGTAGGTACAAATAACAAATTGGACCCTACATAAACGTTAATTACATCCCTCGGGTAAAGTACTTTTTGTGTAACTATCGTTGTGTTAGGCTTTTTCGGTCTATGTATTGTTGCAATTTCAGAGCCGGAAGGATGATAGTAATTAGTGGGAGACATTGGTGCGGGCGGCTACCCTGGTGTGCCGTCGGGGATCAGCCCTCAGCCCGTCTCTACGAACTGGCCACCCAGACGCACACATTCTCACTGAAGGTCATTTGGTATTGGTAATCTGGGGTCAGACTCCTCACTCCTCAGAACACAAATCTTTCTCCACGGCTCTACTAGCCCTCTGTTCCAGATCGGACGGTTATCATAATCCGACTCGAATAGCCTCTCATCAGGACATGCTTTTCTGCGGCCGGGTGATCGTTTAGCGAGGCTGGTTGACATGCCCATTGGGGCGGGCTCAGTTTTGATGGTGCACTGCAGGGTGCCCACCCAAATTATGGCCTCCTCCTAATGCTTTTCATCCTTCCGCTTCTGTAAAAGGCCTCAACTCCTGCCAGACGAAAGAGCCTGACCTAAAATGCCTACAGACCTCAGAACCGCCTCAGACTCCGGTAATGCTCACCACCGAAGATGCACACGTCTTGTGTCCTCAAGGAACAAGACTGCAGTGCCTTGGTCAAGCAGTGTGCGATTCACCCCTACCCCGTTATCTATCGGTGTTCCGGTAATGGTCTGTGGCCTCTAGCTGACCGATGAACTGTCAACTGAGCCTGAGGTCAGCTGGAGGTCATTTCATAGGTACCTATGTTTTATGTCGCGACGGGGCTATCAGTCAGTTCAATAACCGTGAAATTATTTTCACCTGGTTATTTGGTATTTACTGTTGGCTGTCGAGTGCTGCAGTCACGTTGCATTTAGATTTCTTATGGCTTATCTTATCGCAATAATAGCAAAATTGACAATTTGTCATTATAGGCCTGCTTGTAGTTTGCTTGCCTTTTTTGAAACTTCTTTACTTTTTGGTGTGACTTGCCGCAATTTGGTAGCAATTTTTGTAGACATATACTACGCAGTATCTTCAAATCAATCCTGTTCAAAGTTTTTAGCTTTCGCGGTAAGCATGACTTCTGGCTTAATGATTTGTTGTTGTTTGTATGCCTTACGTGTGATTGGTCACTTTTCGCTAGCAGTATTTATAACAAAATTTAGAACTTCTTTTACGAATCGACGAATCTATCTTGAATCTCAGTGCCCTCAGTTTCGCGCCATCGCTGGTAGCGTCGTGTGGTCTTTTTGCGATTAGATAGTTTTTCCTTTGCATTTTGCATTTTGCATTTTGCGCTTGCCTTTTATCGCTCCTGCGATAAAAAGAGGGCTGCCCGCGCGTTTGTGAGCGTTCCAGGACTGGCCCCGTATTTAAAAAGCACTGATCTTTCCCTCGGCGTTTCGGCTTCTAGAAAATTCCTTTCGGCTAGCAACGGTAAGATAACGCTCACGTTTGGAAAAAGAGCGTTTTTCATATCTCTCACTTCTGGACCTTCAAGGCATTTTCCCTAACTTTTCCACTGCACCTGAGTTTTCAACTCCATCTCGGACTCAGGTTTAGGATAACAGCCTGTTTGTGGCTGTTCCAGTTCCTTGCCTCGTGGTTTTTGGCACCATTTTCTTGGTCAGTTAATTTATCATCTCTTGCTCTTGCTCTTCTTACTCCTGCTCTTAGGTTCAGTCTGCTGGTCAATTTTTCAAACTGGTTCATCTTTGTCCTTCCTCTTCGGCCTTCGCTCCATTGATTTTGTACTTGTGCTCACTGCTCTGTTCCACATCTCATCTCGTATCTCACACCATCACATTGCTCCATCTCCTGGCTTAAACCCCATAGTGAGGAAACATGCCACCAAAAACAGGCAATCCTAACAGATCTGCTGGAAGTACAGCTTCAGCTAGTCAGACCACTGTGCCAGAGGGTTCAGCATTTCTGCTGGTGCGGTATGAAGATAAAACCCTCAGCTTCAAAAGCACCAGCCCCTACAAAATCAGGGACTCTCTAAAACTCATCCTGTCTAAACGGCCGGAGAAGGTTACCCCAACCCGCAGTGGTGCACTCTTGATCCAAACAAGGGACCGCACCCAGACAGAGACACTTCTGAATTGGTCTTCCATTGAGGGAAAGAAAATCCAGGTCATCCTAGCTGATAAGCTAAACCACCGGGAGGGGCTAGTGTATGCACCTGAGCTTGTGGAGGAGTCAGTTCAGGCTATCCTGGATGAAAGCGTCATGCAAGGGGTGACCATGGTTACACGACTACCATCAAAAACCCACCGTCCGAGTCCCCTGCTGAAAATCAGGTTCGCTGCCATGCTCCTCCCCTCCCACTTCTACGCTGCCTTCCTACGTTACGAGGTACGACCTTGTATCCCCCTACCACGCAGATGTGGGCAGTGCCTGAGGTATGGACATGGCAAAAACACCTGTCGGAGCCGCACTCGATGCGCACGCTGCTCTGAGGACCACTCGTCCGAAGGATGCACCGCCCCGCCCCGCTGTGCAGCATGTCAGGGACCACACCCTGTGACGGATAAAAAATGTCCTGTCTGGATGGAAATGGCTGCCGCCCTCCGTGCTGAGACTCACAATCCCACCACCAGGAGTCCGGACGTGTGGCCGAGCCTCCCGACCCCTCGAGCCCCTACAGGCAAGGATCGGCCATCCACGGTCACCACTGGCACCCAAACGGATCCGGCCCAGCCAAGCGCGAACCAAGCGTCCCCTCCTCATGCCCCCCTGCCGGCCCCAGAGGAGACTCGTCCTCCCGCAGTGTCCGCCGGAGTCCAGCACTCGCACGCACCGCCCACCGTGCAGCTGCGCCCACCCGGTAGGGCCATCGAAGAGAATCACTCACTCCCATTACCCACCGAGGAGCCAAGCTCTCCTCCGTCAACCACCGAGGGACAGAGTCCGCCAACACCGCGCGAGGAAGGACACTTCTCCACCTCGATCATCAGAGAGCAGCGCACAGCGATGCTTCCGAACGCAGCCGCGTCCCCCGCCAAACAACAGCCATCGAACACTGAAAACGCCCGAACGGAGACGTATAGCGAGAACGACACTGGGGACGAGTCGCTGACGCAGTTCAGCCCTGAAAGAAACAAAGCGGAGGCCCCCACTGTGCCCGTACAAGCGACCCCGTTCCCCGCCTCTCACCACACCCAGGCCCCGAAAGCGTCACAAGGCCCACTTTTTGGCTCCGATGACGACACTTTCGACTCCGCCAACACTAGTAGTGACAACGAGGAAACCCCGAAGCTACTCGCCATGACCCCAATGTCACGACTACCGTCAGCCACCTCTGACAGTGAATCTGACACTTCCACCCTTCCCGATCCGCGACCGAACACCCGCCTCCGAGCTCGGTCATCAAGGGAGCGGAAAAACATGGGCATCCGATCTCAACCCGTGACCAAGCGGGCTTTCGTTCCAGAAGAAAGCGCGTAGAAGGCTAAAGAGGAAGAAAGTTAGCTATGGCTAGGGACATGCTACTCCAGTGGAACGTAGGAGGGCTGCTAACGCACCTATCTGAATTTAAACAATATTTGCGGAAAGAATCCCCTCTCGTAGCAGCCATTCAAGAAACGCACTTTCGGGATTCTGATAACTACAATTATAATGTTTCTGGCTACACCCTTTATAGACACGACATAAATCATACTAATCGACAAGGAGGTGTGGCCCTATACATAGCTAACGCAGTTCCACAACGGCAAACAAACTTGACTACACCACTCAACATCGTAGCGGCTACTGTGTCACTTTTCAATCGCGACATCCTAATTGCTTCTCTCTACCTACCACCTAACTCTCCTCTAATCACACGACATGCTATGGACCAATTGCTAGCTCAAATGCCTGATAATTGTCTACTTCTTGGTGACTTTAACGCCCACAACCCTTTGTGGGGCAGCCGGCTTTTGTCGGCGCGCGGAAGGATAGTCGAGGCTGAGCTTAACCGGCGATCACTGGTGTGCCTGAACAGTGGCAGGCCCACATACCTTAGCCATAGTTACCACACAACATCAATGATTGATCTTTCTATCGCTTCTCCCCGCGTAGCACCACTCTTCAATTGGAATGTAACTTCAGATCCTCTCTTTTCCGATCATTTTCCTATCCACATAAGTCTTACGATTAGCAATACTTTACCTCGCGCGCCGACTTTGAAAAAGTGGCAAACAAATAACGCTAATTGGGACGCATTTAACACGAGTATAAGCCACAATACGTCTAATAGCATTCATCAAACTGTAGATAGCTTTATGAACGCAGTAGTACTTTCAGCCAAAGAGACTTTGCGAGAAAAGAATGTAACAACCGGTTCTTCAAATAGGCCAAAAAATGTAATATGGTGGAATTGGAAATGCCACCGAGCGAAAGCTATTAGAAAAAGAGCATTCCGAAACTTTCAAAAATGTATTTGCGATAGACATGCGGAACTATACACAGCTGCACGAAAGGAATGTTCTAAAGTAATCTACGCAGAAAAAAAGGCAGCGTGGGAAGAGTATGCATCCAAGTGTAACAGATTCACACCACTGGCCGAACTTTGGGGAAATGTGCGCTCTTTCGCTTCTCGAAAAAACCATCTCAGAGTCTTTCCACAGCTGCTCTCCAACGGTGTCTTCGTAACTGATCCACTCGCTGTTACCAACCTATTCGCAAAACATTTCGCCGACGTATCTTCCTCGAATATCTACTCTCCTAATGTTCACCGGTCTCTAACAGCAAAAACAGCGCGACTTGACTTTTCCTCTACAAACTCCGAATCCTATAACGCTCCTTTCACCCTCTATGAACTTAAACTATCCCTAGCAAAGACGAGAACTAAAACATCAGTTGGCCCAGATGGTGTTCCCTATTCCTTTTTTACCAATCTTAACGAATTAAACCTCTCTACACTCTTGACTGCTTTCAATGATATGTGGCTAAGCGACTCCTTTCCGGATGGCTGGCTTAGCAGTACAATTATTCCCATCCTCAAACCCGGTAAGGATAGTAGCCTAGCAGGTTCCTATCGTCCCATCGCCCTTACCAATTGTATTTGCAAAGTGTTTGAGAGAATGGTGAATACACGTCTCCGATTCTTCCTTGAGAGCAAGTGCATCATCGACAGCTGTCAAAGTGGTTTTCGCAGAGACCGAAGCACGGCGGATAACGTGCTGCGTCTTATTACTGACGTCCAAACAAATTGGGAGCGTCGTCTGCCGACCGTCGCGGTGTTCCTGGACCTCGTGGCGGCTTTCGACAAGGTACATACTTCCACCATTATTTACAAACTACACTCCCTCGGAATTAAAGGCCACCTGGCAGCTTTTCTACGCAACTTTCTCATGCCCAGAACTTTTCGAGTTCGATGTCAAACGACATATTCGGACAGCTTCCCGATGGAACACGGCGTACCCCAAGGTAGTGTGTTGTCGCCAACGCTTTTTCTGATCGCTCTAAACGATATCCTCCTGACGCTCCCGCGCGTACTGACTTTTTCAGTACGATATTCTTTGTTTGCTGATGATATTGCTCTATGGGTCACACACAAAAATTACAAGAGGGCGTACTTCATCCTCCAAGCAGCTATCGACCACTGCGTCAACTGGTGCATGGAATGGGGGTTCTTCCTATCTGCTCCCAAATCTGCCATGATCGTTTTCAAACGTGGACCACCCCCGTCCCTGAATGACTCGCCTCGAATTGAGGGAACAGCTATTCCGTTTCATGAGTCTCATAAATTTCTAGGAATCATACTAGACTCAAAACTGACCTTCAGGCTTCACGTTGATCACATAAGAACACGTTGCATCAAAAGACTTAACGTTCTAAGATGTATCAGTGGCTTTTCCTGGGGTGCTGACAGAAAAACTCTATCGATGTTGTATATTGGCCTCATTAGATCAACTATTGAATACAACTGCTATCTATTTAACACAATCTCGCCCACATTGTGCAAAAGGCTGGAAGCCGTTCAGTCTACGTGCCTGAGGCTGATAACCGGGGCTTTTCGTACCACCCCCGTCCTCGCCCTACGAGCAGAATCCGCCCTACCTGCACTTAAAGACCGACGCCTCTACTTACTAATGCGTTACTACTATCGTGCGAAAAGCGTTCAAAACCACTTATCTATACCCGCAATAGAGCGAAGAAAGCCTCGAACGCGGCGACCGCTACGAGGATCCTGCTTTCTCCCTGATTCTCTTGAGGAAGCGCACACATCTTTCAACATGTGCCGGTTTGACGTTGCTCGCAAACCCCCTCCTACGCCCTTCTGGACCCGTAGAAACCCAACAATAGAATTTCTTTTCGACGACTGCAAAGAGTATATATCACCATTAGAGAGTGTTATGCTTCTTCGAAGCTACATGGAACAAAACGACGATTCAGCCTTTTTCTACAGCGATGGCTCGTGCACAGAGAATAAGGCTGGTTCTGCAGCCGTGGGACAAGGATTCGAATTCAAAGCTCGCCTCCCTGATTACAGCACCATCTTTACTGCAGAGGTATATGCGATAAGAAAAGTCCTCGCATACATCAAAGCGGAAAATATCGAACGTGCTACGATATGCACTGACTCTAAATCGACACTTCAGGCCCTCAAACGGAAAGAAAACGTTACCCATCACGGCATCCATAATATCCACGAAATACTTCTGGAACTGACGGCAGCACAGCATGTTACTTTCCTATGGATACCCAGCCATCACGGCATTGCTGGTAATGAACGAGCGGACGCCCTTGCGAAGGAAGCTACACTGCTCCCTGAGTCGGTAATAGAACCTATGGCGCATGGAGACGTACTGCACATAGTCAAAATTAAGTTTGCGGAGTATTTGCAACGAAAATGGAATCAAACTCACGCGCCACATATCTACGCGATCAAACCAAGGCTCGGAATTTGGCACACTTGCAATCAGCCGAACAGGATAAGAGAAGTTATCCTAACTAGGCTGAGATGCGGTCACACCCGCCTCACCCACAGTCACCTTTTTGACAGAGCAGGCCCGCCTGTATGTCAAAATTGTAACATACGGCTGACCGTCGAACATCTACTAATCGGATGCCAATCATTCCGAAACGAACGCCGGCACATCACAAGGTACCTCGCTTTACATCGTCTAAATTTTGACATGCCGACCATTCTTGGTGATAACCCCACACTAACAGACTTGGTACTCGACTTCATAATAAACTCTAAACTAGTAGAAGAACTCTAGCGCGATGACGACTTAAAGGCTTTTGCAGACCCGCACCTCCCCCTGAGCCTGGAACAGCGGCCGGACTCAGAGACGGGAGTATGTCGTTGATACTGTGCCCGAAAACTCCAAAAGATCCTTGACCCCAGGCCCTGAGCTCAACGATCGGGAGCGATGTGGCCGGGTCGGGGATCGCAAACAGACACGACACAGTTGCCTGAAAAGGCGACCGGAGTCCACCTCGCCCCCCACACACGCCTTCGAGCTGCGAAGCGGCGCTGCAACGTTCCTGGCCTCCTCAGCTGCTTTAGCATCTCTAACTTCGGGATGAGGACAACCAGCAGGTAAACCCTAACGTAAATAATAGGGTTTTCCCCACGCACATGTAATCCGAAGCATCCCCCCCCCCCAATCAGCAGAGTTATTTTGCAATTGGCCCCTCTTTACCTTTTGAAAAGTTACATGTGCGTGGGTTTCCCTATTTTGCTATTAATAAAGTGGCCACCGGTTTCACTTCATGAGCCGGGTATAGGGGTCACCTCCTCGCGAGGCGAAAAACGAAAGTTGAGGCCACTAAATAAAAAAAAAAAAATCTCAGTGCCCAGTGTGTTTTGTACAGTTTCTTGGTACAGTTTTGTAACGGTTACGCATAGGAGGGAAGGCTTTGATACAAATTTTATATTTCATTTGCGTGGATTCTACCCTGCCTATGAATGGTAAGGTTAAACGCTAAATAGCAGCTATAGTTCGTTTTTTTTTTTTCAAAAGGACGCTGGCTCCAAGTTCCTTATCGAAGCTCTCACGTGAGTTTTGGCAGCTTCAGCGTCTGGCCAAGAATTTCTTACCGAAAAAATATTCGATTTCAAATTGTGCACGGTAAGTACCTAGAAATTGTGTCTTGAAAAATTAGTATACTATGATGACGTCACTGGTCGCAGCGGGCAATCAATGTCCGTACGATGGGACAAGGTTTCGACGAATTTGGGAAAAACTTCGTTTTTCACTGTTGCCGAGGTTATAATCGAGGAAGCGGTTTCGTCCATGATAGTTATACGCTTCATTGCAAAAAAGTTTGACAGCATGACGTCACCACTGTTCTCATATCTGGCTCCAAAAGGCACGGATGGAAATTATCGGGAATAATTCACATGTTAAAATAGGGCGACGTTCGAGTTTCTCAAGTTCAGTTTTTGCTAGTTTTGCTCGCTTAAACGCGTGCTTTTTCGAAAAACATACTTGGAGCCAGAGTCCTTTTGAAAAAATACGAACTATAGTGTAATGATGTAAATAATAAACCAATTAATACAAATCAAATATATTCAAAATACACAAAGCTTTCGGCTTAAACAGCCTTGATCACTGTGAGTTGTGGCAATGTATAATCGGTACGGTATATATTATTATATTTATATATTAATCGGTACCGATTATACATTGCCACAACTCACAGTGATCAAGGCTGTTTAAGCCGAAAGCTTTGTGTATTTTGAATATATTTGATTTGTATTAATTGGTTTATTATTTACATCATTATCCAATCTGTCATGGATACTCAACGAACTATAGTGCTTTTGATTTTTTTTAAACAGCTTATGCAGCTGCTTGTGCCAATTAAAGGGACTATCCCACCTTCTAAAATGTTGTTAAAACCAGTTAAATTGCGCCCGACTTTATAGATTGGATGACCAGGAACACGGTTCTGGCATTTATTTTTCATTAAACATCTTAGGCTTCCCATATTCCAAACACAAACTTTCAAATATGTGACGTTTGAGCCCAAAATTACCTCCTTCCCCAGGCCACATTACTGTCATAAAGCTGATTCTTTTTACTCTGTAGGCACCACAACAAAGGTTCAGACCAAGTTTTAAGCGATTTTTCAACGAACAAACCCATTTAAATCAGAATGACTAAACGAGGTGATGTCACACTAACGGTCGCTCCATGTTGAAGATTGGGCCTTGTACAAGGCCCATTTTCAAATGAAGGGAACGAATTTCTTCAACACCAAGAGGCCGCGGGGGTTGCAACCTAGATAGATAGAGGTTTCTGGACCTCGCCGCAAACTTGGCTATCTCAACTCAAACCCCATGTTAAAGGTGGGATAGTCCCTTTAATCCTGCTTCAGCTTACTACAATGTTTCAGTTTGAGTTTAGAAATGGAAATTAGGTATATCAGTCCAGAAATTGCCATTAACTGCCAGCTAGGTACCTACTTACCTAATTACCCATACCTACTTGATTAGGCAGCTTATTATGCATATTTACTCTATTTTTTGCATTTACATTGTGCTGGTGGTTAAATTCACTTCTATTTTTCTTTTACCTACAGATGGCAGTGACGAAGCGTCATCCAGGCCGAGTGTGTGTGGTGGTACTGGGAGATGTGGGGCGCAGTCCGCGCATGTGCTACCACGCCCAGTCCCTGGCCTCCCGCGGACACCCCGTGGACGTGGTGGGCTACATGCGCAAGGACGCTGAGAAATTGGCCGTGGCTCGCTCGGCCACTCTGTACCCGCTGTGGCAGGTGCCAGGATGGATATCAGGTGGGTTGAAGGGCTGGGCTATGATAACCATAAGCTTCTATTACATCATTCTTGGGTGCTGCTTCTTGTGTAAGAACAACCAATTTTTGTTCATTTTGGATAGGCACCTACATAGGGATACAAAATCTTGAGAAGCACAAGAGCTTTTTTATTTTGTTTACTGCTTACCTTAACAAGATCAACCTAATGATTTAAATGATTAAAATTGAAATGATTTAAAATGTTTTACCCTTGGTGTGTCAGATAAATGTTAACCTGCTAATTGCAATGACTTTCCAGTTGTAGTCATTTTTGTACATCTATCTTAACTTGCATTTGTTGTGTCCTGCTGATTAAATATTTTTAGCAGAAACACTAAACCAATATATTTTAATTATAAGCCCATAAGACTTAGGAAAGTTCTAAAAGAATGCTAATAATAGGAAAGTTCTAAAAGAATGCTGATAATCATACATCTTTGGTTCAGCATATTGAGTGTCTTCAATACCTACCCCACAGGTCTCCCTCTTTGAACTCAGCTGATGACTGCCTGCTCCTCCAACCTCTTGTTACCCCACAGGCTGCCCAGGACTGCTGGCCTACCTGCTGAAGGCCTTGTGGCAGGCAGTGGTGCTGTTCATCATCCTGATGACGCTGCCACACTTCTCCAGTCTGCTGATGCAGAATCCCCCAGGAGTGCCCGCTATGCCGGTCAGTGCTATGAATATGATGCACACTAATCATACACTAATCATGGCACTCTAATCATACCCCTAATAAGGCATAATTGTAGCCAAGAGTCTGAAATGGGTACTGCTCTAAGGCTTGTTATTTTTAAGGAGTGTCTTGTGTGTTTTCATAACTGCTTGATGAAGCCATGGTCCAAAGCTGTTGAAGCCATATTCCAAATTTGTTGGTTGGCACAAGTGAGAAAAGGTCTAAATTCAGCTGGACACCAAATGATGATGCGCTGAGCTGAACTGCAAGCCCACAATTCTGGAATGTTTCTGCCTAGATAAAATCTAACATATCCCTGACGAACACTCAGTTTTATCACACAGGTCTAGTTGATCTCGTCGAACGTCGATGACGCTCGATGACCGGTGCCGATGACGTTCGATACCTGCAGTTGACGATGACGACTAGTGACGGTGACGTCCAGTGACGCTCCCCCTGTTCTGCCGTGCCAGGTGTGCTGGCTGGCCTGTCGTCTGCGCCGAGCCCGCCTGGTCGTCGACTGGCACAACTACTCCTACACCATCATGGCGCTGAGTGTGGGGAGACAGAGCCCCCTCGTTAAAATCACCAGGTACGTGGCCATATAACCAGGTGAGGCCGTGCGCCCAAATTCAACAAGAACAAGAAGAACAGACTTCTGTCCATCAGTGATAGTTGTCTCACAGAACGGGGATATATGAGCAGAGTATTTGGAACACAATACCCAGAGAATAGGAAACTATATTCAAAATAGTTATGTATTTGCTCAATCTATCCTCGCTAAAGTTTGACGCTACAAGAACAATGCAATTACAACAACAACCACAACAAAAAGCAGTGCTCCCGGCTCATTTATTGTCAATATGTTATGTTACATGTGACATTGATCAAAGTTGTGACTTGTGATGCGAAGGCTGCAGGCCTACACATGGACATCACAGCTGTGTATGTCGCATTTCTATGATACAACTTGTTGATAGTGTGTGGCACATTTTGATAGCGTGTTACCAGGAAAAGCTCTGTTGTGGTCAGGTTAATCATCACCGCTGATATTAAACATCAGAAAGTCATGCTTGGTTTGAGTTCGTCACAGGTGATTTTGCTGTTTTGGTATAAGACCGTAGCTTTCTTTGTATTGTGGTCTATCTCATGTGCTTATCAGTTTGATCTGATTGTGGAGATACTCCGACTGAGCCATTCGTTGTTGCTCGGAAGCGGCTTGTGTGATACCAGGTGTAGATACGGGCTTCAAACCTCATTATCTGCGTCAATAAAACACGATACGGCGAAAGATGCAATGTTATGCGCAACCACGATGCGCAACGGCAGCCGGCGCTTTTGAAAGTCATGCTAACGATGGATTCAAACGTTCATATTCACTCTGACCTTGCAAAGACAAATAAGCGTTCGTACTCATACTGCGTTCGTGCTCGTACTCAGTACTGTCTGTTAGTCTGAGCGATTTGCGGCTACTTGCTCCAACATTCTCGGTTAAATTAATCCCCAACAATGTTCATTGAATGCCATTTCACAAAAGGCCATGTTCCTGTCTGGCTATCACAATCAGCCTGAGTCTATTGTGTATCCAAACACGAACTTTGCTGACTCCGATGTTATCGCGTGCCTGACTCAGTGACGGCGATTTCAGGTGGCTGGAAGGCGTGTTTGGTCGCCGAGCTGATGCCAATCTCTGCGTGACTCGAGCCATGCAGCAGGACCTGGCCAAAAACTGGGGAGTCGTGTGAGTACTGAGTGTAGCAAATGAGAGGCTAGGTCAGGTCATGTAAAAAACTAAGGTCAGTCTGAAACATTACACCGATAACAGAAGATGTCGACATGAATCTCTCCTTGTCTTCAAAACAATAGTCGCGACATAGGCACGCGCACCATTGTCTCTTCATATCATCCCTCGCTACCCAATTTCCTCATTAATGCTCTTCTTCTTTGTGAAAGACATTTGGTATGAAGCATGAAACCTTTGTCCGATCACTTGTATATCACGCACCAAACATGACATAACCAGCCGTGGGATTGGCGAGTTTTGTTTACGTATCCTTGCCCGGCAGAAGGCCTTGTGGGTGTTTCTGTTTACGTTATCCGTTTTTGTGTGGCTCGGTTAGCTGTCTAAAGGCCGCCCCACACTGGACCTCGCATGCCGGTTGCGATTTTTTGGGTTTTCGGATTTCTTCAAAATTAAATAATACAATCTAAGCTGAGTGACCCACACTACCATCTAACAAGCGAGTCTGCATGTTTTTAGCTTGCGAGCCACCTTGCATCGCATTCCAAATGTTGATTTTGAGTCAACTTTCGATTTTCCTCGCTGCGAGGTCTGCGAGGTCTGCGAGGTTTGCGGGTTTTTCGTTGAAGTCGAATTTTGATTCGTTAATCGTTGCGCTGGTATTGCGACTATATGTAATTTTCTGAAGGTGTACCGGCTTCACTGCATTCACGAAGTTACCATAAGGGAACGGTCTAATCACTCTATGAATTAGCATTATGCCCGCAAACTTAAAACCCGCAAACTCGCAACCCGCATGCGAGGTCCAGATTGTCCGCTTGTTTGCCAAGTCTCCTATGTGTTTTCATTCCTGTCTACGTGCTAAAGCTGACCTCTGCTCTGGCCACAGAATATATCCTCTCACCCTAGTACCTACCGTGTGTTATCACTACCTAACCCTCTTGACTCCATTGCTCGACCACGTGCCCCAGTACCTGACCTCTGACCCCATGATGACCCCCCTCCCCCCCCCCCGACAGCGCGGAGCCGCTTCACGACCGTCCGGCGGCGCGGTTTCACCCGATCCCACCTGAGGAGACCCACGAGCTGTTTGTCAGACTGGGGAAGATCTACCAGGCGTTCAGCACCACCGTACCGGACAGGACCGCATTCACAGAACGGTATGCAGGGTGCAGGATGTAGTGGAATGGGTGTTTTTTTTTTTGTTGGGGGGGGGGGGGGATTAAAGGGAAAAGTGGGGCAAGGGGGTGTACGCACTTCACGAGGGGAACAAGACTGATGAGCAGAAGTCCAGCTGGTGCCAACTGCCATTGTTAGCTGGTGTTCAATTGCATTTCAGTATCAGCTGACACGTCTTCTCAAATAATGACGCTATTATGAAGACAAAATATTTGCTTTTATGGGGGGGGGGGGGGGGAGCAAGCTCTTTTGGCCTGAGAAGAGTTTTTTATATTCATCCTACACCTGCTCTTGCATCTGCTGTTCTTATTACATTTTCCGAGTGAAGTTACGCCCACCCACTCGACACACTCGCTGCCCCGAGTCCCCACACTACTGCCCCCTATCGACTCCCTCTCCCGATCCCACAGTCACGCTGACGGTTCAGTGGCGCTGTTCGACGACCGGCCGGGCCTGCTGGTGTCGGGAACCAGCTGGACCGAGGATGAGGACTTCTCCGTACTCCTGCACGCCCTGCAAGGTGAGAGGTGTGAGGAATTGGTTCGGAAAGGGAAGAGGAATATCACTGGGTATGTTTGTGCAGTGGGTGGGTGTTGACTTTTATAGTACGATGAAATGAATGAGAATGAGATAGTAGGGGAATTGAGAAGGCATTTCCCCCTCCGCTCGCTAAAAGCTTATCCGCTTGTTAAAAGATGGGTAGAATGAAAACTTTCGGAAGATGAATGATAAGAATTGTCCAGAAGGATCGGACATGAAAACAGGTCACTCCGTCGCATGGACTTACTCACAGGGTAGATTGACGGTAAATAACGACCTAGACAGCTGATAATTGCTCGTGCGTCTTTACAGTACGCATATTGGTCGGGAACGCCTCTGCCTCCGCTCCTGGTCTGACCCCTCCCCCCCCCCCCCCCAGAGTACGAGTCTGCCAGGGAGGAGGGCGGTCACGACCTGCCCCGGCTGGTGTGCGTCATCACGGGCCGCGGGCCGCTCAAAGAGTTCTACTGTCAGCTGATGGAGCGCAAACACTGGAATCACGTGGAGGTGCTCACGCCGTGGCTGGAGGAGGACGACTACCCGCGGCTACTCGGTGAGAGGGGTGGGAGGAGGGGAGAGAGTAGGGGAGGAGGACGACTATCCGCGGCTACTCGGTGAGAGGGGTGGGAGGAGGGGAGAGAGTAGGGGAGGAGGACGACTATCCGCGGCTACTCGGTGAGAGGGGTGGGAGGAGGGGAGAGAGTAGGGGAGGAGGACGACTACCCGCGGCTACTCGGTGAGAGGGGTGGGAGGAGGGGAGAGAGTAGGGGAGTAGGAGGACTACCCGCGGCTGCTTGGTGAGAGGGGTGGGAGGCGGGGAGAGTAGGGGAGGAGGGGTGTAGGATGGAGGGTGGTGGGTGTTTGTATGTAGGTGTAGTGATGAAAGATGTCGGCGAAGAAACTACTGAAATATAGGCTGTTACGATATTCAGAGCAAGGGTTTTGTATTACTTTGCTTCGATGACTTCATTATATGTATTGAATCATATGGTATGGACATTGGACAGGTGCATTGCTAAGGGAAAGCAATAACGGTTCTGTACTTCGTCGCGATATTGTTAGTGTTGAGCGTAAAACTTGTGCACTAAAATCACAAGCCATCATCATCACACATCAATTCTATCCCCCCTCGTGTCCCCACAGGCAACTTAAGCCTGACAGTCACTCTCCTCGCCCACAGTAGGTTACAGTTGTTGAGCGCGCCCTCTCCCGTCTCCACAGCGAGCGCGGACCTGGACGTCAGCCCTCACACCCCCTCCATCGGTGTGGACCTGCTAACTGTACCCCCTCCTGTCTCCACAGCGAGCGCGGACCTGGGCGTCAGCCTGCACACGTCCTCCAGTGGTGTGGACCTGCTAACTGTAAACCCTCCCGTCTCCACAGCCAGCGCGGACCTGGACGTCAGCCTGCACACGTCCTCCATCGGTGTGGACCTGCTAACTGTACCCCCTCCCGTCTCCACAGCCAGCGCGGACCTGGGCGTCAGCCTGCACACGTCCTCCATCGGTGTGGACCTGCTAACTGTACCCCCTCCCGTCCCCACAGCCAGCGCGGACCTGGGCGTCAGCCTGCACACCTCCTCCAGCGGCCTGGACCTGCCGATGAAGGTGGTGGACATGTTCGGCGCCGGACTGCCCGTCTGCGCCTTCGACTTCAAATGGTGAGTCCCAGCTCCATCCCACACAAACATATCATCCCCTCTCTGACTGCCCGTCTGCGCCTTCGACTTCAAATGGTGAGTCGCGGAGCCCTGTCTATAATTCCTTACACTACCGTTCTTAGTTCTTAGTCTGCGCCTTCGACTTCAAATGGTGAGTCTATGTCTATCGCTACACTACTGACTGTCCATTCCGTATACTAACGTATCAGCCCGTCCCGGACTGCCCGTCTGCGCCTTCGACTTCAAATGGTGAGTCGCGGAACCCTGTCTATAATTCCTTGCCAGTCTACCACCATCCTGCCTATGTGCGTCAGATGACCCTCCCGGACTGCCCGTGTGCGCCATCTGCTTCAGATGGCGGGTCAATTTACCGGTCTCTGGCACATATCCATCACTCTTACTTCCACCCTGTATGTACTGTCTTGACCTGGCCGTCTGCGCCTTCGACTTCAAATGGTGGGTCGCTAAACCCTGTCCCTTCCTTTAGGTACCGTCCCGTTCCCCTCCGAGCCTGCCCTTGTGTGATTCGGGTTCAAATGGCTAGACGACGATGTACCCTTGTCTGTCGTCTATGCTGTCTTCCTCTCTCATTTCCATCGCCGATATTTTACTCGGCCTGCGTTGTGCATTGCTGCTCTACCCCATCCCATATTCAATTCCACCATGTTTTGTCGTTTGAATATAGGCTGGTACTGCGTCATTCATGGCTGAAGGCGTATCACAAAGACTATCAAAACAATCACTGTTGCGACAGGTTGTATTCTTCCTCCTTAGCTTATCCAAACCCGGAGGCACATTCGTATTTCCACGCACTTTCGCTGTCGCAAGGTAATACAGCCGATGGCGGTCACTGCGGGGGCGGAGGGTAGTGTGGTTTCGAGGATGGGCGACTGTCGGAATATAGGAGCGTGATGATATTGAACGAACGTGGGAACTGAATGGTAAGAACATTGGTTGTGATTGTTTTTATTTTCCTGCCTGCATGTGTTTCTTGTGTTTTTCTTCTCTGTGTACCTTGCCAGAAATAATATATCCCTCGGTCAAAAGTTAATATATTCTGCCACTAACATAAAACATCTACTGCTGGTATGTTCTGCTGGAAAATATCAGTTGTTCGTACCCACTTACTTACAGATCGACCCCTGACCGGTTATTATGTCTTTTCGCCGTAACACACATCGTGTGTTCATGATGTGAACAGAAATATTGCGATAAGTGTCCGATACTCACCCTTACCGTCATACTCCGGCCGTCACTGTCTGGGCGTCACACCTCGTTACGCAGTGCGTCACGCGTGCCGTTACGGAGCGTCACAGAGCAGCGTCACAGATAGGCGTCACGGGCCTGAGTCACTACCCTGTGCCACCCCCCTCCCCCTCCTCCCCTCGCCTCGCTTGAGTTCTTTCGTCTATAAATCATCAACCCAAAAGCAATGGACTATTGCCAAGAAAGGGAGAGCTAGCGTTGATGGCCCGGAGGGAGGGAGAGAGGGGGAGCCGATGACGCCTTCATTTTCGGTCTGTGGTTACTCGGTTACGAACGACTACCGTCGTGCGGAGAGTGATTGAAAACGAAAGCCGACAGAAAGCGACGTGCGGTCAGGGGGTGTGTTTTGTTCTGTGGGCGGCACACTGTAGCGTCATTGCGGTAAACAATACGCTGTGTGGGCGCCAGGGGAGGGAGGGGACTCATTGGGAATGGGTTTCCGGCGTATAAGGCAGTAGGATGGTGATCTGGCTTGATTATTTAGTTGAAGAAAGGCTCGCGATGAATCATGCTTGTGCGTTTCTTTATGGTGTTGTATTGCTTCATTTCTCTTTACTTATCGATGTTCTAACATGAAGCTGATCGATGCCTTATTTATCCGACTTCAAGTACCTAACGGTATGGATATGGAAAATGACTAGTCCCCTGGCGTTACATCTTTACATAAAGTTCCATTAGTGTGTGCTGTCCGGACCTCACCCAACCCAGATTCAGATTCAGATTCAGATATGTATTCATCGAGGGTCCACAGCAAAAAGTGGCTTTTCACCTGACACGTAAAGCAGATAAAACCGATAAAACATAGGGTAAGTAGACATGGTATGGCATCATCATAGCACACACAAATCACGCACACGACATTCACACCAATATCACCTCAGTGACGTCTGGTAAGAATCGCGTTTTTTGCCTCTCGACGGAACGATGGCAAACACGGATCCAAGTTCATGTCGTTGAACATCGAGACCCCCCTGATACACAGTCGGCGCCTCCCCGTCTCGGTTCGGGGTCGTGGTTGTGTCAATCTGCCGGCGTGCCTTGTGTTGTGGTCATGTAGGTCGCGGGCTAATGGACCGATGGTTTGACTGATATATTCAGGAGTTCTCGTGGTGATAGCTCGCTGGACTGCGCAGATAGTGTGGTACTCGGCTAACTCATCAGCTCGCAGCCAGCCGAACCGCTCGATGACATCGGAGATGTGGTCACTGCGTCTGCGACCGCTGACGACCCGCGCACAAAAGTTGATGATTTTCTGTACGCGAGTCATCTGTGTCACACCACACGTCCCGTACACACTCATGCAGTACCGCACAATGGAAAGAACCAGGGCCTGCACTACAAACCTCAGTGTGCTGGATGGCATCACGTGGCGTGCGTGGGCGAGGGCGATGAGTATACCGGTGCATTTTGAAGTCATGGCGTCAATGTGTGCCTGGTAATTCAGATGACGGTCGAGTTGAATTCCTAAGTTTTTCACAGTTCCGGCATCGCCCACCACAGAGCCGCAGAAGTTAACGGTGACAGTTGGGAGGCCCCTTAACATAGCTGGGGTGCCCAAAACTAACATCTGCGTTTTGGCAGTGTTTACTTTCATTCCGTTGTGACAAAACCACTGGTAAGCGTTATCGAGGGCAGTCTCCATGAGTGAGATGATAGTAGCCAGATCCCGTTTCTTACCGGTGACCAAAATTTGCGTGTCATCTGCAAATTGAACAATGGTGACGCCATCGGGCAAATGTAGGCTCAGGTCATTGGCGAACAGCATGAATAACACACAACTAAGGCTCCCGCCTTGAAAAACTCCGATTTTGTTTTCTCTGGGTCGGGACGTTATGCTGGAACCGTCAGCACCTCGTACGGTAACCTGCTGCACGTGACCCGTCAAATAGTTGTTAAACCATTCCGTGTCTATCCCGTACAGGCTAAGTTTATCTAGGAGTTTTTGGTGAGGCACGACATCAAAACATTTTGAAAGATCTAGAAGAACCAAAATGGAAATTTCGGCATTGTCCATAGCATGTAGGATGCGGTCAGTGATGACGCTGAGAGCTGTCTCGGTTGAGTGTAGTTTTCTGTACCCATGCTGTGCTGCAGTAAGTAAGTCATGGGCGTGCAAATACTCAGTCAACTGAGTTTGTACGATACGCTCGACTACTTTCATTATGCCTGGTAAAATGGAAATAGGGCGCGTATCGGCTGGACCGTTGGCTGTTTTACCTTTCCGTTTTACCTGGACCGTTGGCTGTTTTACCAGCCACCCTATTTCACGTTCCTCCTTTGATAATGACGTCATTCTTCTCCCCCTTATCCACTTTAGACCCACATTTACCGTATTGTGACGTTATTATGACATCATTTCAGCCTATCGGAACTGGTCGAGCACGGCGAGAACGGGTTCGTCTTCAACTCCGCCTCCCAACTCGCCGAGCAGCTGATCGCCTGGTTCCGAGGTTTTCCGCACAGCCAACAGATGGCAGCACTGCGGCGCCGCTTCAGACAGCGTATTGGCGAGTTCCGAAGTCAGGGTTGGGAGGCTAACTGGGAGAGACACGCGCGTCACCTGTTTGATGATGTGTGACGTCAGATCGGGGGACGGTGATGTGAAGGGGTGATATCAGGGGACAAGAGGGATATCCGGCAGGGGCCAGCGGGGGTTTCTGACTGACGTGGTCGCTGTTCAGTGTGCCGTTGCTGCTCAGGTGAAATCCTTTCTATGGTTAGGTACGATGTCGGGGTTAATTCCTCTGATAGGTTTGAAATGCATGGGCTTACCAGTGATGTTTCTTCATGGGTCAGATTGTCCATTGACATTAAATCACTTATGATGTCACGGTCAATGTAGTTATGACGTGTTATCATAGCCGGAGCATGATGGTCCAACTCTAAACCCATCGCCCATCTAACTCGTCGCCCTCAAAATCCCCAGACTTGGTCACACTCTTATCCAAGCCCACACACATCAAACCATCCAAAAACTCCTCGTTTTCTCTCCCCACACTTCAAACAGCTCACAATACCTGTTTACCTACCGGACGTTTGACCACACACCTCAAAAATCGTAACCGACAACCAGCCTGCGGCGGCTGCCCGTGTGGAGACAACCCATACAAAACCTACGCCATTGTCGAGCTGGGTGGCGTTTTTCCGTAGTTTTTCGGTCGATTGTTGTGGTGTGCGCGTTGACGCTCGTTTGTGAAGCGATGGGAGACACCTCAATGGGCACGTGATGTGTTTTCTGTCTTCTGTACGTGACTGCTCAAGTTTCCAGTTGAGCTGTGCATGTCTGATCAGTCTTCAGTCCGGGGTGTGGTGGATCAGTCTTCAGTCAATGTGTGTTACTGATTATGAATAAGTCACGGGCTTGTTGCTGTTCGGTCGGGCGAGTTGGAGAAGGGAGAGCGAATTTTCCAATCTTCAGTCACAGGCTGTGCAGATAGATGCAGTTTTTTTTTTGGGGGGGGGGGGTTCGGTATAAATTTAGCAGAGGGTTTTGTCCAAAGGAACAGCTATGTTCGTCCCTACGTCATTTGGATTATGAATGGTGTTCAGCGTTTGAAGAGCAGGATTGTAGCTGGAGTAGAGGTAGGGTGCTAGAATTGGGGTGGGTTGTTAGGACTGTAAGGTGCGATGGCAGTTTCGAGTATAGGACAGGGATGTGAGTCATGTAGAAGGAGCCAGTCAAGTGAGAAATATGGTTGCGGGCGGGAGTGGTAGGCACTCGTCGGTTGTATTGTTCGACAGGGCAAAGTGGCCATTCCTGATTACTCTTCCCGGACACTGTGTTGTGCCATTTACGCACGCAAGGATAGAGCAGACAATTATTGTGACAGCACTAACGCAGAACTACAAACTGTATACGAAATAGAATGCACTGATGGGACCTACGGCGAATAGGTATAGAATATTTAGAAGGTATGTGATATGTTGTTCGTTATTCAATGAACATTACCGGAGGGGCGATAAACGTCAGAAATGATAGCGGCCATTGCACAAGCACGTATTAACAAGCCAACGGTGCCTTCAATCCGTGTGTTACACAGTCTCTTCCCAGTGTAAATTATGCCAGTCTTCTGCAGTGTTCGTACGATTATAAAGATTGTGGGTGCTGCATCCCTATATGTTTTTTTTTTTTGATACGGTGACCCACGTTTGCTTGTGTGGTATAATTCTAGGAATATACAGCCCAGAAGTACATATTGCCGTATCGTTTCCGTTTTATTCCATAGTCATTCCGGATGTTGGGGATCCTCGTGTCCCGTGGCCCAGGACTGCCGCGTTCATTGTCCAGTCTGCCGACCCGAGTGTGGTGGGATCTTGCCGTCTGTGACCTCCATTGGGTGGGATTTGCGTGTACCGTGAGCACTGTGATACAGAAATACACTTATTGTTAACCCGTATTTGCGGTGTCCAGTGGGATTGGGTTTGGGTGTCAGTGTATTTTATGCTTAGATTGACGAGAATGAAATAGGAATTGAACTCTGTGATGTCCCACTCGGCAACGAATGTTGGAAGTGGCTACGCAGATGAAAGGCGGTCAAATAACACATGTTTCGCTTTCTGTGCTTTCGAGTTGAAGTCATCGCTTAATCGTCTCTGAGTACCCAACACATAACCGTTTGTATAATGTTTGTATTGCTGCATACCTCGACACATCAAACACTGCGTAACGGCGTAACATTACGTAACAACGTAACATCATAACGACGTAACACCCCTGCATAACATCGCAGTAACGAACGAAATCGCACATCACTGCAAAACGGTACACAAAACGGCTACGAACGGGTAGCTTGAGCGAAAAGGACGGCGGTTCGGTCGCCTTAGCAACGAGCGCTTGCGCACAACTCCGCTGCGCATGCGCACTCCACGCCCCTGAGAATGCTGGCGTGGAGTCGCAAGTAACAGGTAACAATGAAAATATATAGCTATACACATCATTCGAGGCGCAATACAACACTTGATAGCCTTACAACACACTCTGGCGTACTCGCTTTAGGCCGGATAGCGGTGTCTTGGCAGAGGTTCAATAAATATGCCTGGAAGATTGTGGTGTAGGAAGGTTTCGAAAGGTCTTCGATGATTTTCAGCTGAACTAGGATGGTGCAAAAATGAGTGGGTTTGGAATGAAGTAGATTTTTGTCTGTGCATGGACCGGTTGTGTTTGTTGGGTCTGGGCTGGGGGGACAGGAAGAGATTTTGTATGCTGATAACCGTATGTTTTTTAGATGCTGGACTAAAAAGCTGACCCCCACCCCCCGTTTTGCTAAATCAATAGCCAAGCGTTTATTCGGTCTGCTGTAGCCGGGCCGGGGCGGATATCCACCGTGTTCGCCTGAACCACCCCCGTCCCCCCCCCGCCAGACGCTACCCAATCAAAAACAATCAAGATTTGTAGAGCGTGACATCTGCCCTACCTACCTCCCCCTCCCTAACCCAACTTTCCTCAATCCTATCAACTTTCAGCGGAGGTCACGCGTTATGACTATTATGCCAGGTGACCGAATCGGTGACAATTGGGCGACACTGGCACGCGTGGGTGAAGGACGCGCGGGTACTGTATTGTCACCGAATCGTGAGTCAGCTGTTGATTTAGTCATTCCGCTCAAGACTGAATCGAGTCAGGGTGGTAAGGCGAAGCTTGGGTCGAGTCAAAGGCCGAATGAGAGTCGTTTTCAAAGTGAAGAGCGAATATTGAATCCAACTTATACTTGAATCTCGAACTGAGACCGAAAAGATTCTGTTCTTACGGATAGCAACAAGCTACGCATCAGTCCTCGGGTTCCCTCTAAGCCCCCCCCCCCCCCATCCCACCCTTACACCCCTTTAGCCAACCCCAAATCCACCCCCAGCCCAGCCCCAGCCAAGTGCCTCGTCCCGTGGGCCGACCGGACAGCCGGAGTCGGAGACGGACAGGGCCGTGGGCGCTACTCTGAGCGATCGGCAGGAGAAAGCTGCCGTCGTTTCGCCGCATCGACTCCCGACGCGGCCTCCCAGCCGCCAGGGAGAGGAGGTCCGTGCGAAACGGGTGCGCCAATCGGCGAGCGGCTGGGGTTTGCGAGAGGGGGTGTTTTTTAGGGTGAAGGATGTGGAATTAAGAATGGGGCCTTGTGAGATGAATTTGAATTTTGAAGTGAGGAACAGGCTTTACAATAAGTGAGTAAAAAGATCGAAACCCAAATTAAAAATTTTTAACCCTTTTTTTTCTCTCTTTACCACCCCCACGTCACTCACAGCCCAGCTCACGTGACTTTACAGCCGTCGCGGCGGTGGCGTCACGTGACCGTCCGGTGCCGGATCTATAACCCAGTTTAGGTGATTGGGCTTCCAGTGGTGGTGGTCACGCGTGCCAGAGGCCGCGCCCCGGGCGCCGGCACTGCTCAGAGAGAGAGAGAGAGAGAGAGAGAGAGAGAGAGAGAGAGAGAGAGAGAGAGAGAGAGAGAGAGAGGGAGAGAGAGAGAGAGAGAGAGAGAGAGAGAGAGAGAGAGAGAGAGAGAGAGAGAGAGAGAGAGAGAGAGAGAGAGAGAGAGAGAGAGAGAGAGAGAGAGAGAGAGAGAGAGAGAGAGAGAGGGAGGGAGGGAGAGAGAGAGAGAGGGAGGGAGGAGTAGGCAGAGCGAGCGCTGACGGGGTGATATCTGACCTGAGATGACCTTACGGGACGGGTTATCGATGCGGATTCAGAAGATTGGGCAAGTAGCATTCACGCACTTAGCTGTGTTTCGCTCGAGTTTGGAATTGTTTCATAGGGTTGGTCCCGTTTCGGACCCTGAATGCTCTACATATTGCCTATCGTAGCGGAGAAGGGAGAGCTTATTGACGAGAACAAGTGCCCTAAGTTGGGTTGCTGAGGGAATTGTTCGTGGCGTGAATGAGGAACTGTCCTGCATCCGGTGATTTCTGCCTCCAACACCGCCATTCCGACCCAACGCTATCGCCTCTGACATTCTCGCCATGACGTCATAATGTGACGTCACTCCTGCTGACCGCCGGCGGTTCTTCTCGGATCCTGTAACCCGCCCGCGGGTCCGGACTCGAACACACACTACTGCTTACACAGCAGGGAGCGCCGAACACAGAACACACTCCAACTCTGAGCTCTAATGCTGTCACATCCATACCGACTGGCGCTCTGTTCGCTAACACTGTCCGCACACTGCACTTCGCACGCAGCTCGCACCACTAGCGCCGCCTGCCGGTGACCCGCTCAACTAGCTAAGGTCGCGGGCACGCCGGGAGCTGACCGCTTTGACCGGACCCTGTTGCGGAGCTCCCGGCGCGGTGCGGCGCTCGCTGCGCACCGTGACACTTGCGGCGCGTCTGTCTATGCTCACTGAACACCTTGCCACACTTAGGAGGTGGCCTGGTCACTGCGCGCGCAGCGACGAACACTGGGCTCATTAAAACGTCAGCAAGTCGCATGGAAGCAATAGCACTGCTTCGATTTTATCTGCTCACTCGCTTAAGTGTTTGAGTTCGAGTTCACCGTGGCTCACGGTCACTCGCTCACTGAGTTCGCTAACTCACTATCGCCTCTCACCGTTGCACTGCGATCGCTCACTGGTCTCTCACCATACGAGAGTTCTTAGTGCGCGAGCGCACGTGCTCATCTCACCGGAACCTGCCGTCCGCCCAGTCTCTGAGGAACGCGAGGTTCTCTTCTCCTATCGCTTCCTGTACCCAGCAGATCTCCTCTTGGAATGTCGTCTCGAAGGCCACTGTATCGAAGTCTGGCATAGCGCGACCGGCGTCCCTCGCTCGCACCACGCTCGAGCCGAAGTTGATGAGGTAGGTGGCGAGCTTCAGGCCAGAGCCGATGATCCTGCCGAGGTAGTAGGGTCGGTTGAAGTCGTCCGTGTCACTCTTGTCTATGTAGCCGTAGCTTTGAGGTCGCGGCGGCAGCGGCCGGCCGTTGAGGGAGTTGGTGAATATGGTGACAAGGCTGTTGAGGCCGCCTCCCTCCACAGCCTGGCCGAAGATATCTGACTTCTCCAGTGCGGGCCCCACAGTGTTGATGACGTTCATGATAACCGGGGTAGCTTGTCCAAGCACCGGCATCACGGACTGGATGGCTCCCATGTAGTTGCCCTCCTGCACTGCGCCCATGGCATCACCCAGCGCGGACATCATTGAGGGTCCGTCGCTCTTCACCAGCTGCACCACGCTGCCGAAGAGCTGCTGCAGGTTCACCTTTGGCGGCGGCTCGGGATCGGTCTGCTCCGTGTTGTAGTAGAACGGCACATTCGGCGGGTTCGGTCTACGGAACGGACGCCTCGGGCCGTCAATCTTGTCGACAGGATGCGGACGATTGTAGAAGGGGTATGGATGCGGAGAGGTTCCCTGGTGATGGGTATTGTAGTAGTAGGGAGAGGAGTTGGGGTACGGAGGCGGGGTAGGGTATACCGTGGTGGGATACCTCGGCGAGGTGGCCAGGACGGTCGTCGGATGGCGCCCGACCAGGTGAGGGTGATGGGGACGAGGTGGATGTTCGGTAGTGGTTGTGGTGGTGGGAGGAGGCGGTCGGGTGATCTGCGCGACAGGGCGTGACTCGCTGACCACCTGGCCCGTCGTGGTTGGCCTAGTGGCTGTCGCCAGCGGGCTGCCGCCGAAGATCTGGTTCAGCACTTGGAAGCCGGCGTCGATTTTATCCAAAGGTCTGCGAACAGTCGTAGGACTCTGGGTAGTCGTCGTTGTTGTTGTCGTTGTAGTCGTCGATGTAGGCTTTTTCGTCGGTCTCGGTCTTCGTGGACGAGACAGGATGCCGAACAGGCTGGAGAGGAACCCTCCAGGTCGTCGAGTGGTCGTCGACCCGCCGGCTTCCGTCGTCGCCTGCTCAGTCGTCGTGGTCGTCTGTGTGGTCGTCTTCTCAGTCGTGGTCGTGGTCGTTGTCGGAGCCCTTGTAGTGCGTCTCAAGAACGCGGCGAAGGAGCTCGTCGGTGCATTACTACTGCTGTCCAGATGTGCCGAAGGTGGCCCAGAGATGTTGTCAGGACTGTCGTCGATGGTCGGAGGAGCCAGCAGCGCTCCGAGCAGCGACGAGAAGTCGGGTCGCTTCTGTCCGGGCGCCGGTCGACGCAGGATCTGCTGCAGAAGACTCGTGGTTGGCGACTGTGAGTATGACGAAGGCCGAGGTGCCGCTTCCTTCTCGAAGGAGCTCTTGGTTGTCGCCTTCTCAGTTGTAGTCGTGGTGGTGGTCCGAGTCGTCGGCGCCTTCGTGGTGGTGGTCGTAGTGGTTGTGGTGGTGGTCGTCGTAGTTGAAGTTCTCTGCCGGGCTAGCTCGTGGTAGAAGCTCTCTCCAAGCAGCAGCGGCTGTTTCTCGGGCCTCTCCACCGTCGTTGTGCGCGGGGAAGTCACCCAGAACGCATAGGGCGCGGGAGTCGGCGCCGCCACATAGTCGTCGTCCTCATCCTCGTAGTCATAGTCGCTGTACTGGGTCGGGTAGTAGACTCTGCGCTGCGTTTGACTGACACCTCCTGGTGACCAAACGGAGGCGTCTCGGTGTGTCGATACGGGTCGCCAGTTGTTACTTGTGTCCACGTGTCGGTTCCATTGGAGCACGCTGGCGGAGCGCGCCTGTGCGGAGGTGCAGGGGAGCAGGACGGCGAGCGTGACAGCCAGGATGACCCAGCGCTCTCGGGACCTGCGGAAGAAAGAAGAAATGACCGTCAGAATGGGTTACGCCGTTCGGGGCAAGTTGGACATGTTGGGGAACGGGAGGCGGTTCAGCAATAGGACGGGATACGTGAAATCGGGGTTCGTAATTAACATTCCTGAGCGGGTCTTTTATGAAGTCGATAAAGACCAATACTAAGCCTTTGACACAGAATGGCAGCGTCACCTAGCACCTGGTCACAGAAGGATTGTGTTTGTTTGAAGTATTTGATGTTTTGTGTTGGAAGCATATACATATAGGACATTGGTTCGCACAATTACGTCCATAACGATGCCGACGGCACACATCTGGAGTCAATCAAACAACATCTGGCCCGTCTCAGATTGATGTAATTGGTTTACGCTCGGGTGGTGCTCCGATTTGAATAATTGAAGCGCAAACACTAAACACGAACATAAGGCGAGCATTGCTCATTATCCATTTTCCTAAATACTCTCAAATAGCCCATGGCGAAACACTTTGATTTCGATGAGGGCTGAACGATGTCTGATTTTCTGATGTCTGTCTGATTTCGACTGATTGTCAGCTGTCTCCAGCTGACGACAGACGTTCGGTCGTCACTGGACGGTAGGTAGGTGGGACCGGGCCGGTTTCCCTCGCCGGCGTCATGACAGCGTCCCACGTCGGGGGCCATCGGCGGCACTCGATGAAAGAGAAACCGACAAGTTTCGGCCCTCGCGCAGAGCGTCTGTCCGGCCCGAATGAAAGCGAACCGCGCGTTCCGGCCGCTCCCCAGCCCGACGGCCGTCTGTGGCGCAAGACGAGCCTCGGGCGCCGGCGCGCGCGCCCGCCGGGATTCCGTTCGACCAGCCCCGCCTGTGCCGGACGCGCGGGGGTCAGGAACGCTGGCGGAATGCAGCTGGAATCTCCTGGGCGGGGCACTGCTGAGGTGTTCGAGGTGCCGTGAAAAGCGCCGGCCAAGTGGAACGATGATTTGCAGAGGGAATGTGCAGTGGAGGGATGCGGTCATTGGGTTTTTATTGGACGGAGGGAATGCAGCTTTTACGGAGGGATTATGCTAGGTTTATTCTATTGTTTTCGTGCAACGAGGCTCATCTCCTAAGCATTCCATGGATGTTAAGTCGGTTATGGAACTGTGAATGTCGGCCGCAGCTTACTGCAGGCGCTGTTTGGACTTAACCCTCGCCCGCACATGGGGGGGGGGGTGGTTGCCACCCCCCCCCCCCCAGGTAGTCTTTCTGCTCTGCACTCAACATTTTTAGAGCTAGAAGGCTGATTTTTCGTATAGCTGCTCCTCTATCCTTTCTTGATGTCCACTGAAAATTTCAAGTTTCTGTGATTTTTGGTTTCGGAGATATGACCTTGTTTTTCAGGTCATGTCATGACCCAAATGGCCAATTCTCAACATCTTGCGTTTGCCATGGGCCTTATGAGCTTTTGACACCCTGATTTCGGCCTTTTTTGCCAGTCTTACCTCCTACCTATCATGGAACATGTTGTTTGACGATGTACAGGGGTCAAGGTCAGGGTCAAGGTCAACCTAGGTCACCTAAGATAATTGCGTTTTAGGCAAGCTGAATTTACTTTTTTTTTGAAGTTTTTTGACTGCATTTTTGGTAAAAGCTTCTCAGAGCATGATTTCATGTAATATGGACCCAAAAACAATCGGTGCACACATCAGTATACACACAGACACACACAGACATACAAACACATATAATTGACCTTGACCTAACTTGACCTGAAATGACCTCAGCAGCAAAATTCTGGTCGGGTAGTGTGACAAAGAGGTTCTAGCTGGCTTGGCACCAGAAAACAGCATCGTCATCGGTATTTGATAAGCAGCACACTTGATATCCAACGGTGACCCAAAACAGCAACATTTTTTAGTTTGACCTGACCTGGAAGGTCAATGACTGACCTGAGAAGGTAAAACTGGGTATCATTGGATTTGTCTCTTCCCAAAGAATCTTTTTGGTCTTTACTGCTAAGCTCTATCTCCAACAGGAACGAAATGGCGCGGGGGGGGGGGTGGCAACCACCCCCCCCCCATGTGCGTTCTAGGATGGGAAAATGGCATGTGCGGGCGAGGGTTAATTATCACAAATAAGGCACAAGAAAACGCCCTATCCCATTATAATTCAGACACGAGTGTGCTCTCACATTCATTCACTCACATTGTTTTGTGGAAACGTCAGCTTAAGCTTTCGGGCATGCGGGGCATGCCTTCTGCAGTCATGGATTGCATATTGTCTCATCAGAATCTGAGGAATCCGCCGTCTCCATTCATACTTTGATGACTGACGATGAGGTAACCCACGTGACCAGCTGTACCGTGGTTCCACCTTGTGTCTGGCGAGTGGATGGGTTAGAAACGGCGACGATATTGTAAATGCTAATGTCGGCGCCCGGAGAAACTTCTCTCTGGCGAGTTTCCGGACAGGGACGGCCGACAGGAACACGAGACGGCCTCTGACGGGAACGATTAGTTGATTTCGTCATTTTAAACCTGTCTCGGGCCCCAACTGTCCATTACGGATTGTCACCGGTGAGTGACCGTGAGACATATGAGGCAGGGAGAGGAGAAACTGTGAGGCAGCTGTTTTACTCGCCGGAAGTGTGACCACATTTTGATAGGGAAGGAGTCTCATTTCCTTTGGAATACATATAGGCTGATTTATAATTGTTGATTCTTCCTTTGCATGTCATTCGAACGCTTAGTTTTAGTGAGTCCTGACAATCCCGCCATTCATGTTTTTCTGGTGAAACTTATGCAAATAACTGCATAAAATATAATGCATACGTGATTCAAAATATCACATATAGTTACATAGAGACACAAATATTGATCAGGAACTTTACTTGGCATCCCTAATTGCCAATGCAGCGAGCTACTAGATAAATTCTCCCCAACCTGACTGTCCCATCACTGATGTCAACTTTCGACCCATCTGCTTCCCGCTCAGCCCTGCCAAAGATCTGCGCTCGACTCAGCCGGAGAGAAAACTCAGCTCCAGTCTCCCCATTCATTCACCCGCTCGACCATTGCCAACCGCCGCTGCAGTCGCGTCCATTGAAGTCTCACGCCCGAGCGACCGGGAACCCATTAAGAAATACCCCAGTCTCGTTTCGTTTTCACACTGCTATTCAGGCGTCTCTAATGTTCGCGTCATTCAGAGATCGGGTGCTCTGAGAACTAATGCACGTGCACGGCTAGCTGCACGGTAGCTGTGCACGAATGGTAGCTTCTGCGCGGTGCGCGGTGCGGTCGAAACGCGAGTCATTTTGGTCACAAGTGCCACCCCCAAAGCCGGCCGACGTCTGTGCAAACATCGTGCGGCGATTGAGTGGCCCCGCCGGTAGTACAGCGGCACGAAATGTTGACACTTGGGCTCAGGATGAGTGGCTGTCTCCTCGTCTCCTCTGAATGGTCAAACAGGCGCACAGAATATGACGGCTATTTAGGTTGTGGGAGTTGTTACGCGTAGCAGAACGCATAGAATGAATGAATGAGTGGAGGGAAGTCGATTATGAAAGCAGATACCTAGAGCACCGTCCACGCACGGGTTTGAAAACATGCTGGCTTTCAATTCACATAATTGCTTACACGAGCCGTTATCACTGATGCAGGTACCCATACGTTCAGTTAGCACCTGCAATTATCTCCGTTTTCCCGTACGACACAACCCGATCGTCCCATCGCACTTCTGTCGCGGCGCCGCGGCGCTCCAGTTTTCTTTTCACACAGTTTGTCTTTACCCCTCAGTTGCCGGCGAATCGTCTCGGTCAGTCTCCGCCTCAAAGATACAAAATGGAACCACTACCGCGCCGCAAAGTTATCATCTGACACCCCGTAGTCACCAATAACATCTACCTACATCGTCTTTATCGATCTTGATTGGCCTGGCGGGGGTCGTAACAAGCTCACAGGTGCGTGCGGCGTGTCGGCACGCACACTCGACCCACGCACAATATTCAAACCACATGCTCGAGAGGCGGGTAGACAGAGTGCGTGAGGAAGAGTCGTTCATCTAACGGGGACGCGCGCCTGGCGCCAGAGAATCTTACGATGTGGGTTTAGGTCGGAGGTAATCTGTGCGCGGTGCAGATAATGGTTCGAGTGTCTCTGGACGTCTCGCACGCGTAATTGGAGATGCATTCGTGCGCGTAGCGGAAAAGTGGCGGCTGTGAACCGTGGAAGAGCGGCTAATATAGACCGCACGCACAGCTATTAGACGTGCAGACATTTGCGAGTGATTGATAAAAATGGCAAATGATGTGCTAAATGAGAACACAATTAGCTCTTGTGTAATTAGTAATTACGTTTAATGTCATTGACGAAACTACGGGCTTTTTAAAGTCAAATTGCTGAAGCTTTTTGTTAAAAGACGGACAGGTACAAAAAACGGACCTGCAGTCGAATGTTCAACATGTTAGTTGATAGCCAGCAACACAACATGAAAACGAGAACTGATGGAACAACAATGCATCCGCGATATTTGACTTTCAATCCCCCTGAGATTAGCAGTCTTTGTGTCAAACCCAACCACTCAAGAACGTCTCGAGCAGCTGACTGTTGTCCGTACATCCCTCTCAGGACAGCTGAGAGCTCTACTCTGGACGGGTAGCCGAGCAGCCGCAGCCGCTGGCACCAGTGTAGGAGAAAGTGTTTGGCCGGCGCTCTCCCTGCTCGCCCCTCTCTCTCTCTCTCTCTCTCTCTCTCTCTCTCTCTCTCTCTCTCTCTCTCTCTCTCTCTCTCTCTCTCTCTCTCTCTCTCTCTCTCTCTCTCGCAGATTGTCCGCGGAGGAATGCGCTGCTCTTGTTAGGTACTGGTCAGCACACTGAGCCACATGAGCGAGACGGTGAAGCAAGTCTTATGTCAGCTAGCCAGAGGTCGAGACAGTTCGCAAAAAGACGGCGTACACATTGAACCGATACATATTACTTTGCAATCTTTTGATACATATTACTTTGCAATTTACAGCCATCATATTTGCTAATTTGAACACAATCGAATCGATTGTCCATCAGTAACTCGAAAGTAAATGAACCTAATTCATATCAATGAATTGAATCATCTACTCGTAGTTCTACCAATCTATCAGAGCTAGAAACACCAGACCGTCCTCCACTTAGTCCTACATCCCTGGGGGCGTTCTCTCTGGTCCAGTCGTTTCCCTTTCCTCCAACCCTGCGACTCCGGGGACCATTAGCCGGGCCTCTTATCTCGTACGACACAGTTTCCCACCGTGTCCCCCGAGTGGTGCTGGGACGACCTCGCCAGTATCCGGGTCCGTCTCCCTCGACCGTCCTCGACATGTCCTTCGTCCTCGCGAACTATCAGCGTTTCACATCTATACCCGATAGTTGACAGTTCGTCAATCCGTCAATCTGTCAGTCGGATGGTCAGTCAGTATGTCAGACAGTCAGTCGGTCAGTCAGTCAGTCAGTCTGTCTGTCAGTGAGCCGGTTAGTCTGTTGGTCAGGCCGTCAGTGCGTCGATCTGAGAGTCGGTCAATCTTTCATTCTATAAGTTAGTTCGTCATTCGGTCAGTATATCCGTCGGTCAGTTTGTCGTTGGTCAGTTCGTCAGTTGGTCAGTCTGAAATCCATCAGTCCGTAGTCCGTCAATCCATCAATCAATACAGGAGCATGGTACCTCAAGCCCTTCAGCTTGATAGCACACGTCTTAGGTTCGTGATACATATGAAGCCAAATGTTGAGATTTCCGTCCAAATTTGCTGATTTTCTTTTAGCGTTGCCAGTTCTGTTTCATCTCTTGATTGCATTGTGTTACTTGATTCGGAATGTATGCTTTATCATCTTCATCGATTTAAGTTTGTCATCTTTCTATTTCGAGTGACCCATTTCTGCCTCGAACGCCGTGCCCGAGGCAGGTCCTCGCCCATTCCGCGGCTCCCCGTCACCGGAAGCACTCACCTCAGCAGCGAATTGAGCGTGTCACCGCTGCGGCTGCCTCGGCGGCGATTTACGGTCTGTAAAATCACCTCACAGCGGGGTACTTCTGCAGGCTGCACTCTGCCGCCCCCGCCGTTCTGCATGTCACTGCCGGGGCCACCCAAACCGCCACCCCCGCGGCCACCCTGCCCACTCTGCGAGCTGAGGGAGAGCGAGCGTGGGGTGGGGCTCGTAGCCAGCCAGTAGTGTCGACCGCTTAGTACCAGAGCCGGTGTGAAATCTGACCAGCACGCTCGTCCCCAGATTAGATCTAAGCGCCGCTAAACGGCCAGTCGGCTCGCCTATTCCGCGCCCGGTGCCGCTCGGTATCCGCACTATCTGTGAAATGCTGCAGCGAGGTGCGCTGGTGACTTGGCGGAACGTCAGCGGGCGGCGCGCGGCGCGAATAACTGCCGAGAAACCACCGACTTTGGGGGAACGTAGCGGGTCAATTTATGGAGATTAGATGCCGGCGTTTGATATGTCAGAGTCGCTTATCGACGCGACGGCGACTGCCGCAGTGGCGGTGGCGGTATCAGATGCCTGTATTATGATAGCGGCGCGGTTAATTGGGGCCCGTTAGGACGATAAGATGCCTAGTTGTGGTGTAAAGCTGCGAGCCTGACGGGCGCTAACAGAAGGCCGAGCGGCCTCTTGTAATAGCCAGCTGTCAGACCGATGAAATTTCCGGTCAGCTTGTCCAGAAATGCTCCGATAGAAACGCTGATAAATTTCGAACAAATAAGATATTTGGACATTGTGTAAATAATTTTTGAAACCTGAAGTGGTTCGTTCCGCTGTTGTTTCTCAGCTTAGAAAGGTGACTGAACGTAGCTATGATAACTTTTCGTAAGAATGATCGCAAAACATGTGTTTAAATGTGAAAAAGCGCTGTAATCTTTGTGTTCGCGTAGTTGAGAGACAGGTGCATTGGACAGCCTCGTGCACCGACCAGCGCCCTACATTTGCAGCCAATGGAGTGCTAAATACACCATATACATCCGCAAACGGTCCCATCAGAATCGTATAAAACACCCGTGCGATTCATGTGACCCGACAATAAATCGACCGCCGCGCCACAGTTCTGGGGTCAACTGGTGCAAAGGAAGCTCTTCCCGTTCACAGCTTGAACGCTCTTGGGTGTGAAAGGTTTAAAGAAGATCTACCAACAGATGTAGGACCAAATGTATAGATGTTTTAGTGGGACTCCTTTGTGATAGTGTGTCTGAACTCAAATATGTAGTACCTACGAATCAGGATTATATTTTATAATTTCGTAGATTGCTAAGCTTGGGTCCAGTTTCCCCACGTTTGACGGCTTTCAAAATAAGTTTATAAGTTTGTATGTTTGAATGGCAGGTAACACTGCGGAATCATTTTATTGGCGCCATTTACTACCCTCATTGTGGCATAGGAAAAGCGTTGGCTGAAGATTTCTACTGCGCAGTTCCTCAACACCCAAACCATGTCAAAGTGTTCAACTGCGCATCTCTTGCAGTGAAGATCGCTATAGCACGGGGTCTAGGGCGGTTATTAGACACGTGTTGTCTTTAAGTTTTCGACCAGCCCGAGACCAGCCCACCTCTGGTATTGCGCAGCACAGCGAGCACGACCAACTGACCTAGACACTAAACGCTGCGGTCTCCCACTCTCTAATTCAATCACGCCATATATCCCCAGCTCTGACCCTCAGTGCCGCTGAGACCACAACACCAAAGGCGGCACCCGTTTCACCCGCGCTGACCACCCACGCATTGCTGCATTGCTGGCTACATGTGCTGAATTCACAGAGCATGACTAAAAATAGATATGGCAATTGTTGGGAGTGGTTTCACCCGCACAGGTGCGATCAGGTGAGAAAACGGCAGCCATTATGTGTGCAATTGTGTGGAGATTATGTATTGCTCATTTGAAAACCCCGAGACCATCGTTTTAACTAAATACTTTATCATGTTTATCATGCTCATTGTCATGAATTAGCAGAAACATCATCAGATATCTGTTAGATAAATGGGACGTAAGCCGGACGTTTTGCCTCAGAGGTGGGTAGCTGAAGGTAACGGGGTGTTACCAAGAGAACTGGGTCTTGCACTGATGGTAAGTGGCTATCGTGATACGGTCCTCAGCTGGTATTACCCAGGGGTCATGACTTGGTCCTGTGCTGGTGTTACCCAGGGACCACTACTCGGCCCTCACCTTGTGTTGCTCATGGGCCACTACTCGGTCTGGTGCTTATGTTACCTATAAACCTGACTTGGCTAGCACCTCGTGTTACCCAGGAGCCGTGATTTGGTCCTCAGACAGTGGCACGTGTCCGAAGTCCCGTCCTATTGTTGCCCTGTCCACCTGTCACAGTCAAGTCGGCGAGACAACAGCGAACCGTCACCTCCCGTCACGGTTGTGAGAGCAGCCCGCCGATGGAGAGGTCACGGATAAGAGCCTCTTGACAGCTCGTTTAGGAAGAGATTAAAGTAGCTTCTCCAGTGGCACGGAGAAAATAGGAGTCTTGGCAAGCGACGAGTCAAGCCCCGAGGTCTCTTGGTGTTGTGTGATACACCGGGGCGGCGACACTGAGAAGTGAGACACCACGAGACAAGAGTGTCTCCCATGCATCTCCGCTATCTCCCTCTCGTCCTCCGGTCCTCTCGGGTCCATCCGTCGTCCCGCCCGACCAACAAAACATCCCGGACAGCTCATCCTACAGCCGAGCCGGGCCTATTTTTATACACCTGTTTACACTCGACTTTCGCTGATAAAGCTTGCAAACTGCTATTGCCGGCTGGCAAGGCCGCTGCTGTTGCTCTTCGGGCGGTGGTGAGGTCGATTTCCCTTGGCGCGGCTGCCAAGAAGCCAGTCCGGCTGTCCACTGTATCGGGTCGAGCATCACCTCATTGAGTCCGTCAGGGATTCAGCCCACATCCCGACCGGGACCTGTTTCACCACTGGGCCGTGGTTGGATGTCGCTCGCATTCCACCGCCCATGGATCGTGTGGCGGACCTGGTAACAAGTGTATCAACCTGGATCGTGATATTGCTTTCATGCGTTACTAACGCAGAATAAGCTCAATATATAAACTGTCTTGGGATCTGTGCATAGGCTGCCGTCTCACTTCTGTCTAAAATTGACCTGCTTGCCGTTACATGCTTCGTTAGCCTTACTACCTTTTCTCTTCGCCCCGTCTCCGTACCACCTCTGCCCCATTTCCGGCTGGCGTCTATTTCGTCACCATTCCCTCCTCCATCTTCGTTTCGAGCTGCCTCTCCCTGTTTCCCATTACATCAGGTCGACTCAGCGGAGTCGACCGGGGCTGTCACCGGGTGTGTCACTAGGCTGACCCGGATGTCAGTCCCGGGTGTGTATGTCTGTGTGTGTCCTACGAGAACACAGCCTTGGGGCGCTCTCCCGGATCTTTCAACACGATTCGCCGGAACTGAGCTAGGTATGTCGCAAAACAAATAAAATGTTCTGATAGAAACGTGAGCATGAGCTGGGGATAAGATGAGAGATGCGTGGGAATAGACGCTATCGAAAATAACTTTGACACTTTCTAAAATGATAAAAATGGATGAGAAATGACACCTACATGCAAAGAACACAGATGTAAGCTCAATTCTTGATGAACGAAAGGATGGTTGATTTGAAATAAGCAATTAAAAACGAAACAACCGTGAGTGGATCATGAAACGACAAAAAAACGTCACTGCAGTGCTACCGATTTCAGTGTTCGGTCGCACCTCTAGCTCGTTTCCATCAGTTCGGCGCACCAAACACACTGCATCTAACCTCACCGAGGACCATTCCGTCCATCCTGCCCGGCTCGCGGCGGCTGTCGGGCCTCCTCAGAGGCGGCCGCTCTGTGAAAGTGGGCTGCTCTGACGGCGGAGGCGGCCCGGAGAACCTTGTTGTCAGTCACATCACGCCGACACCGGCGCCTCTCCAGTACAGAGACAAGACATCCTGCCGCGCCGCCCCGGCCCAGAGAGGAGCGAGTGGCAACGAGGAATGCAGGACGAGGTGTGAGGTGAGAAACGGGAGATAAGAGAAGGGAAATAACAAACAAGATTGGATGCATGTTGGACTGGCGACGAAAGATATCTCTACTAAGATCCATAACTTTGCTGGCTAGTTAGTTCCTACGTTGGGGTGTAAACCAAGTCACCGAATGAAACAGTACGGGGATGTAAAATATCTTTGGTTCGCTGTCTTCAAAGCCAGTGCTTCGCCTTTGACATCAAACTGGCTGTAAGGCAAATGGCGATACTAGCCGGGGAAAGTCTCCCGTCACCCCGAATGATGCGATAAATGCCAACACGGTCTTCTGTGCCCAGCAGGCACCCATTGTGTTTCCCGAATCACCACCAACACCCATCAGCCTCCCGTCGGGTGGCCTCAGATCCGCGGCCTCTGCCCAGCCTCGTTTGCCTCCGACTCCCGGCGACCCAACACAAATACCCCATTTGTCTCTTGCGCCAACAATATCCTCATCAGGCCGGGACCCTCCGGCGAGGACAGAGCCCGCCCGACTGCGGGTCGGGTCGGCATCCCCTTCCCAGCTGACAACCGGTCGTCCTTCCCCGGGACGGCGATTTATTTGTTAGTCATTCTGGCGCGCGGCCGACAATGGTGGCGCCGCTTTCCCTTTCGGGCGCGGCGGTGGCGAGAGGAGTAGTGCGGCAGATCCGGCGCGCCAGAGACGGTATCGGCGCGGCTATCTCGCGCCAGAGACGCCGCACCTGTGGTATCTCAGATGGAGGGACTGGAGCGAAACGGCTCAGGTGGTTAGCTGTATTCCTCATTTGGGAAGCACTTGGCCCTCCAATATCATATGCATTTACCTTTCTTTAGCTTTTTCACCTTTTATAATTAAACCCTTTTTACTTGAAGCCCCTTAGGAACTTTATCACAGAGCCTTGCTTTTCTCGTTATCAGTTAGCAGCGCTCGTTTCTTTTCTGTGATTATCAACAAGAAATAAATGCGCAACCTTTTGTAACCTTTTGTATTGTTATTCCAGTTGTCACCCTTTGTAACCGCTATTTTGGTTCCAAACACGGTTCCTTGACAGATCAATAGAGGATCATCCCGATCTGTTTTGATTCGATGCCACCTTACCCATGTTCGACCATCTCCAAACGGAGAGTGAGCGCGCTTCTTGGCGTTTTTATCTATTGTTCTGTCCGTTTTCACTACGGGAGACGAAGAAGCGCTACACGATCCCACACAGCGTGGTATCACAGCCGAATAAAGCGCATGGGAAAGCCACCAGACACCAACTCAGATGAGCCGATCGAAAGGAAAGTGAATCGAGCCTGTTGTGCGACTGCGAAAGTTGTGTTTTCAATGTGAAAAACCGCGTGACATTGCTTACCGTCGGTCGGACCGCCATCGGTCAGACACCTGGTGACTGCGAGTCGCTCAGAAGTCGCACTGGAAACTGGTAGGTCCGGTCGCACGGGCATTTGTGAGATACCTGACGGGGCTTTCACTGTTACCCAGCGATGTCAAGAATGCTGCTCCTGAACCAGTCGCACTGGACATCAACATGCCCTCATCCACGGAGCAGACGCATTATTCACACCGCTGAGACTTCCAGACAGCGAACTCGTCGTCAACCGGCACCCGTCGACTTACTCGCTGACACTACCACTCACGATTTGAGCGTGAACCGGTCAGGTGACATACCTCCCAGCATCACCGGGAACAACATTGCAGACGACATTGCAGACGCGACACCGCCGTCGACCGCGCCTGTCTGGCGAGCTCGTTGGAAAGTGGTGTGGTGCCAAGCACGTGCCTTGGAAAACCCCCGTCGTAGCGGCGCGTCGGACCGTCTGCGCTGGCCACGGTCACGGCGCGCGGCGTGGTGGCAGCTGTGCTGTTATCTGAGGCCGTGACACGTCGGAGAGTGAAAACGACTCCGTGCGGATCTGTCGTGAGAAAGGGTTGATGCCAAGGAGCAAGGGCTGATACCAGCGAACGAACACCTAACATCAACGTAGGCTTGTGTCGAGCCTTTTAGTTTGTGCCCACATTACTGCAATGCGAAGTCTGGTTTGTGTGTTGAAATGACTATTGGAAATGACAAACCACGGAAGGTCTCCATTTACAAACGTGACTTCAATCACAGTACATCCCTCGCACTAATCCCTAGCTCAGTGGGCCGCTCAAAACGCACTTGCAATTAGTTTTATGGTTCCCCCGCCGAGTGATCCTGCAAGATCGTAGTCCACCCCACAGGTGGTCGCAGTGAGACTTGTAATCGCCGCACACTGTGCAAATACTGCAATTTGCACTGGCATAATTTGCATCGGAGTCTGTGCACCGACATCATGCGATTGATGATACTGCGCAGAGTGCGTTTATGATGGTCTGTGATTAGCTGAATTTGTACTTACGTGCAGGGGCGCCGCCACCACTACGTACAGTACGTACACTGTACGTAGTGCAATTTTTGACTTGGAAATCCACTACGTACAGTACGTAGGTACTGCTCAAAATGTGAAAAATAGTTAATTTATTTTAAAAAAAAAAGTTTTTAATTACGTTTTTTTTGGAAAAGTTTTTTAATTGAAAAAAGTCACCAAACTTAAGTTTGTTTTGACCAGTTTTGACATACCAAAATTACATTTGTCATTTTGAACTGCTAAAAAATAAGGTACGCTCTTGTTGCCATAACAACTAGGAAGCTTGGCGGCTTGGCTCAACCAGGGCACTAAAGAGTCTAAAGGGCTCAACTTGGGCTCCGGCTCAACCATGGGAATGAACCGCGCCGAGCAAGCGCCGAGCGTGGTGTAGAGTTTTAGGGCCTTGGTGTAGACTGTAGAGGCCTTTTGTGAGTGATTGGTTGCTCATAATGATATAGGGCTTGGGTGGTAGCAAGGTCAGCAAGGTGGTAGTAATCTCAGATCTGCAGAGTAGAAGAGTGGAGTGCTAGAAGTTGTTTATTTCGACGCGTCCGTTGACCATAGGCGTAGGAACAGGGGGGGGGGGGGCGGGGGCCATGGCCCCCCACTTTCGGAGGTGGGGGGGGGCAGCAATGTTAACTGGCCCCCCACTTTTTGCTGACTTTAGTGTCTGTCTGTAAGTACCTACCACCCGGTACCCTAAACACCAGAACTTGACGACTATTCAACCTGCCCTTTAATGAAGATTCCCTTTTGTTTCTACAGCGTTATTGACCGCAATTTCCTTCACTCAATGAAGGAAACCATATCAGAGACAAAACTGTGAGTCCTGGTGGCAGCATTTTGTTGAATACGAGACGCGGTACATGAGCGGGCACTGAAAAGGAATAAGACAATACTAGTAAGGTGCAGGAGAATGCGTATACAAACGACCAACGCTTGACCGGATCTGCTTGGAGTCGGCATAGTTCGTCACAGGCATAGTAGTTTGGGGCCAGGGAACCGTGCCCCCTGCCTCGGTTCAAACAGGCTGGGGGCCAGCAATGTCTGTGGGTATCTGCCCCTCCCCCTTCGCACTTTCAGTGCAGTGGCGGTCGCAGAGGGGGGGGGGGGGGATCAGGAGTCAGGACCATGGCCTTCCCCCCTCCAAAGGCTAATCAGGGGGCCATCATATCATTTGCCCCCCCCCCCAAACAACCAATGGGCAGGGTCCCCATGGGTGTATGGGGCTCTGGCCCTTATTCGATTGTCACGAGGCTCAAGAAACCCACGCCAGCTATTAACAGCTCCCATACCAGTCTTTGAGGGTCCTACACTGATCTCGGAGGGCCCTTCAGTGGCGGTCAAGCGCCCACATTGAGGGATGAGAACCCACATTGACCTCTGAGGGCCCTCCGCTGGCATTTGAGGGCCCCTAAACCGGCCTCAAGGGTCCAGCCGGCGTCTGAGGGCCTCACTCCGGCCTCTGGTGACATCATTTCTGTCTCTGGGGTCCCAAGACTAACCTTTAGGTGCCTCTGAGCATGGGATCTGAGGCATGGGATCTGAGGGCCCCGCACTGCGGGCCCTCAGATCCCGTGCCGGTATTTTCCCATGCCGGTAAGCCCATGCAGGTATTTTAGGGTCCCACACTGACCTCTGAGGGCCCATGATGGCCTGTAAGGACCCAAATTAGCCTCTGATGGCCCAAGTCGGCATCTAAACGTCTCAAACTGCCCTTTGCAGGCCCTGTACTGGTCTCTGAGAGCCTTAACCCTCGCCGGCCGAGGGGGGAGGCGGGTGCCGCCCCTCCATAGTTTTTTTTTTCGCGATAGCTCCGAACACGCCGGTGATAGAGAACTGAAGCTAGGCATACCTGACCTTTGAATCAAGCCGGATCTGTTGACACCAACCGCATTTTCGGGTCAGATCAGGTCACTGACCTATGAAGTCAAAAGTGAACCTCTGCACGGTCTTCAGATGTCGCAACTTCGCAACGCCCTCACTCCCAGAGGAGCTTTCACAGGGAAATGAACCTTGCAGGACCTAGTATCCATTAGGAGTCTTACAACTTCAGAAAGGCAGTGTATAGGTAGCATGAAAATACAGAGTCTGAATCTAAGTTGCTTTGTTTTGTTTATTGTATTCAAGCCATTTCGACTAAACAGACAAAAGGATTAAGTAGGACTTCGGATTAATCTGCCTACAGAATAGTTGTACAAATGTTTTCAAATAACAGTCGAAATTGCTATTTAGGAAGGTGGTCCCGAAGAAAATTTTCACCATCACAAACTCGCCGGCTGGAAAGGCATGCTTTTGCCCCAGGCCCCCCATAGTGTAAGTGCAACTGTAACTACACACATCATTCTGCAGACTGCAATCGGTTCGAAGCCAAGGGAGGGACGGGAGGGACAGCCGCGTCTTTCCCTTGGTCAGCTGGGTGTTTATTAGATCATTCGTTTTACTCATTTTGTATTATTTGTAATGAAAATGTTGACTTCTCGACAATCAGTGGGACGAATCCGGAGAGTTTTCAGGTTTTGGTGATGTTATAAATATGCACCTTGGAACTTGGGAAAATTTTCATCCCACCCTGGGTGTCGTGCCTGAGCCTAACACTAACCTGCATGCGGGTGTACGTAGTGCTCATAAAAGCGTGGCGGCGCCGCTGCTTACGTGATGATGTGAAAGTTTTGCTGAAAGTTATGACCATCGGGCCCGTCAATTTGATAAAAAAACAGCATCCGATAAATAAGAGCTTCACGTATAACTAAATACATTTTTCCCGTCCGTTCCAACAAAACGTAGCTTCGCTGAAACTGTTTCTCTCGCTTGTGCCTGATTCGATTGTACGTACCGCTTGTCAAGCTTCTTCTGACACTTGTCTCGTCTTCCGCGTCTGCCTTTATCGCGTGACCTATTCAAAGAACTCTGCTTCTCACGCAGAATCGGCTTATCCCCGGAGCAGTGCGTGCACCGTAAAACGTTACACCTCAATAAAACAATTCCGGACGTTGTATAGTCATTCCCAATGAAGCCATCACGTCTGCCCTCCCGCATAAACTGTGTGACTGTCTATCAGCGTCATCAAAGTACCGTGCGAGACATTCGATAGTCAACGATCATATCGATCCGCACATGCTCAGGCTTCAGATCCCTTCTTCGATGCCGTGCCGCATTCCATTACGTCATTGGCTGTCGCATCTTACCGTGCCAAGGAAGGATCGCGCCTTACCTAATCCGGGCGTCACGCTTTCCAGGCTCGGTGATCGCTGGGGTCGCGGCCGTCGTCGGTCAACGGAGTTCCGATTATGCACGCGGCACGCGACAGACTTGACGAGAGGCGCAGATAAGACGTCAGTGACGAGGAGCGGCGAAACCGCGGCGGGACGCGACGAGCGACGGCGACAGCGATGCACCGCTACACGGGCGACAACCGTGTGGCAGTTGTCGGAAGCGTCCCTGTGGAGCAATGTCCTCTCCTGCGCCTCGCTTCTCGGTCAAAATAGGTCGCAATCGATCTGCTCTGCGTTGCAAAGCATGGGGTACCGTCCGGGGCGTGTGTTCGACCCCATTCCTCCGTTCACAGATCGTCCGTCCCGGACCGCCCCGCCGCGGCCCCCGGCGCCCGGAAATGTCCCGCGCCATCTGACCCATTAACGTGCCGAGTGCGTGTGTGCATGACGATGAGACGCACGTCCGCTGTTTAATTAGATAAAGTGAAAACATAGCCGTTCATTTACCGCCGCCATTTCCAGTCCATTACACTAATGTCCTGCCGCACGCACGCTGCATCGCCGGCAAAGTGCCGTGGTCGCTCATTCATGGTCGCTTCTCATCTCCACCGAGCGCCTCAGGGCCTTGCGTAACGCGCACACCGGCACGCAGCCCGTCTGGCCAATGTGGGTCAGTCGGCGGCGCGCTGCGTACGCCGCATTCCACCGGCTCGGCGCCATGAATGGCGCACTTCTGTCCGCGTACTCCCCAGTCAGAGCCGGCGATTAGCCGCAGCCTGGGGCGTCACCGGAGGTGCTCACCGCTCGCTGCTTGTTGTCATGGCAACGGCGCCGCTGCCGCTCGCCGAGCTGGTAGGTGTGGCAGCCCGAGGAGGTTTCGAGCCGGACTGGCGGTGAAGCGAGCCAGGCCAAACCTCGCCTCGCCTCGTCGAGCTGAGGCGCGCCGCGCGGCCGAGCGCCGGGGGCACGTCGGCTAGCGCCGGGTGTTTGCGTAACTGGGCCTACTTTCGTGGAGCGGCCTCCGATACGGCCGACGGTGCCGAGGAACGCAGCCAGGATGTTAGCTCCGCATGGAATGCTGGATGGCGGAAGCGCGTGGCGGTGCACGAGCCGTTGGACTGATTTGGTGGTATTTGGATTGGCTTGGGCGATAGGTAAGGTGGAATAGCTGAAGGAAAAGGACGACGTTTTTCATTCATTCATTGGGAGATGTTACGAATAGCTTGAATATTGATGTCGCAACCCAGACAATTACGTTTATTTGTTTCAAGATGATAATGAATGATAGATAAAAAAAATTGTGCCCCAAGGTAATAAATGTCGCTGGGATTAGCTACAGAATGACCACCGCATCAAGCTAAGAACCGGCCCTCACTGGCACGGACCGGACACCCCATCATCTCAGATCGGACCCGCTGAACCCTGCTCTCACAGCTCGACACCGCCCGCTCAGGACACCGCCGACCGGTGTGTCTCGTGAAGAGAAAGGAGCCCCACCTCCGTCTGCCCTCCGCCAGTCGCCTCCGCCTCCGTCCAGGCACCAGTCGCCAGCCAGCCGGTCGGTCGACGGCCGGCCGGCACGAGCCGTCTGGGAACGACGACCGCCATTACCCGTTCTCGTCGAGCGTCGGCCGCTCGTGGGACCGACGAGCGCCTCCTGGCCTCGATTCGACGCGGCTCGACCGACACCGTCGCCGATTCGGTCCATTCATTGCCGACGGCGCCGGCAAAGAACGACGGCGAACGGCGACTGGGTCGCAGAGTCTGTTCCTAGTTAGTGGAACTTGATCGATACCGTATCCGCCGGACGCCTGCCAGATGTTACGTGGAATCCACACAACTGGTGGGGTTTATAGGATTGTGCTGATTTTCGCTGACTGTGACGAATTATATTGATTCGTTTATGACCGTGCGACAACCCACACAAGCTAGGGCTGAGGGCAGGTTGAATAGTCGATTGAAGTTTCATGCACATGTTTCAGCTTTCTAACGAAGTTTGCTACGCTGTGACTCGTTGGTGTCGGTGTATCCCAATCAGTCATGCTAACAAGTAAAATGCACGCATTAAAAATTCAGTAGCTTGCGAGAAAAAGGGTACATTTAGAGACAAGAACCCACTACTGAGAAGGCCGCACAAAAACGTCGTGTCTTGAGAGGTTCCATGAGCCTAATAATGGTCTGCGAGCTGCGCTGTCCCAGATTCGGGAGCACCGGTTATCGGTTCTGGTCAGCCTCAGGAGACAGTTCTGGCAGGCCACGCGCGGAACTCGCGGGGAGGTTCAGCAGAACCGGGGAGAAACGGGAGACGATTGCTTCCATACTGCTGACTTCACATGCCATATAAAAGCGTCGCAGATATACGTATAAGGCGGCGAGGTGCGTACTTATATGTCATGCATTATGTGCAAAACATCGAACGATATGATCTCAGTTTATATCTGATCCTTGGATAATGTAATATCGTGTGCTGCTCTTGACGCCAAAGAAGCATCCACAAACACTATTTTACGTGTCTCACGAAACGCACGAGTTACGTACTTATGCACCTTGTTCATCATGCGTCAGTCTCAAACCCATTCAGCACCGGCCCAGAAAAACTCGCATTACCTCGCGTCGGAAAAAGAGAGCGCACACGTCTCATCAGCGGTCGTTTTTGTTTCAGAGTGCCGACAAGATGATGACGCTGGGTTGCGTGCCGGTGCAAAACCTCTGTCAGGCCCGGGGCCGCCAAATGAGAGGCTCTGAGCCATTTAGGGCGCCGCGCGCCTCTGAGTCGAACGGCTGCCGGGCTCAGCGATAAGTGGATGTGGTTTGGGGCGGTCAAAACGAGGGCTGACCGCGGTATGAGTGCGGAATGTGGGTGAACTGTATGAGCACAGTTTTGTTCTGTTGCTGAGCTAGGTTTTCCGATTAGAGCATAAATGGGTAAATATGTAACAAATCGTTCCTTAACCAGCCAATTTATTATTTAGGTAATTATCGATCTTTAGAAGGCCATCTGTAAAGAGACGTTAAAATGTCAACATCTTCTAACCGCAAAATACTTTCGCTGTCCACTAAATACCCCGCAACGGTAAGTATCCTCGGGATGGAAGATAAATCACCGCCTCAGCGCCCCGGAAACCACAGCTTCCGGTGCCGCCGGAAACGATAATGCCGTGAACGATGATCTAGATCTCGATACATCACGGTTGATGAACCTCGTATGACAGGACCAGAGTTGAACATTGCATTATGGTAGATATCAATTTCAGTTCCGTGAGTATTTCGGAGACGGCTGAACGGATTAATGCCTCACTTGGCGGGAAAAAAATATCGTGAAGTTTGTGATTGTTGTGCATAAAATTGACTACTACACACTGGTTGGGGACAAGTTGCCGACAGCGCTCATGTCTAATATCGTCATCATTCTAATGAAATGTCGCCATTTTACTGTTGCAGCTTTAGCGTTCACTCCAATGTAACCGAGATGTGGCTTCAATAACTCAAAGTGCTAAATTTAAAACCGCTAGGCGGTTTGGCCCGAAGCGACGACCGTCCCACTTGTGTAAAACTAGTCGCATTCTGTTACACTACCGACATTCTCACGATAACTTTAATCAACATTATTTAAACTTCTCACGGCGACTGAGGCTGTGGTTGCGGTGACAAATATTCACAGGCCTCGGACACGAAAGCGGCGGCGAAGGCGACAAAAGCGATGAAGGCGAGGAAGGTGAATGAGGAAGCGAAGGCGTTGGTATCGGTAACAGAGGTGGCTATCTGTGTCTTTGGGGTCACTTCTGAGACAAGCTCCACCGATGTCGACCTCGGCTGGAGGCGCGACGACTCGTCACGGTATAAGGAGACCTCTCGTCCTGAGCGCACTAAGTGCTGGCCACAGCCAGCGCTGACCCACATGGACTCAGCCCCGGGCGGAGGCTTCGCACTGCTGCTTGTGATGGGTAGGACGGAGACGGGACGGAGACGGGACGGAGACGGGACGGAGACGGGACGGAGACGGGACGGAGACGGGACGGAGACGGGACGGAGAAGGGACGGAGACGGAATAAGTAACGCTAAGTTCAGATGCTTTGAATGAATGAAACATGGACCCAGAAAATAATCACCGGAAATAAATAAATGAAATATAAATGACGCAACAGCCCAAGTCTAATGAGGCCCACCGTACGCTTTAACATCTTGCGCATGCTGCATGCAATATGCATACATATATCATGCCTCCCAACCCACTGGACCGCAAATCGCACTCCAGTCCTCCCGCTTGTGCGACTAACAGTTCGCTATTTATGCGCTTTCGTGTGGCCAAAGGAGTGCGGCTGCTCTGTAGTTAGCATGCCACCGTCCCGGCGCGGTGGGCCGTTTTCTCTTGCCACACCCTCGCCAGATTTGCCTCTCGGCGCAGCTCGCGAATCGGTCAGAGCGGGGGCGGTCCCAGCGCCGATTCCGAGTACAACTCGAGCCCAAAGGGATGATCTAGTTTCGTGAGGTATTGTGCAGGTTTGGTTATATACACATGTCATTGCTGGTTAGAGAGCTGTCCTATGGCTGAATAGCTGAGGGCCATATGACTGGCAGTTTGACGACCACTGGCCACTCGCCGCTATGAAGTTTGACGACCACTGGCGGCCGCTGGAGGCGGGTTTCGCGCCACAACTGACCTAGTGCCCAGGAAGACGCGCGCTTGGTCTCGACTCGCGCGCTTCTACGCATGTTAATGAGACACACGCACAGACGGAGGATGGAAGAGAGGTGCGCACTGGGTGTGGGCACGCCGTGATGGCCACAGGTGCGCCGCTGGCCGCCGCCCAGCCCGCGCTAGGTTCGCCGATCTGTGCTTCTATCGCTGCGCCCGCGGCGGCATCGTCGGGAAAATTTCGGGAAGATGATGGTTTAGATGATCTTTGGCGGAGTTTTAGATTACTTACAATTGCGGGGACAATCATTGAATGTTTTGAGGTCATCTACTTACCTATGCCATGGAAGCAGCGGCATCCGAACTGGGAAGGTAACATGCTTATGGAAAAATATACTTTGTTTCAAAATATTCCAAGTTTGTCATAAGGTGTCCGTTATTTTATGTAGACTTATTACCAAGCGCAACTGCAAAGTGACGAAGAGCGAGCAGGAAATATTTAGTTGAGAGGAAAATCTATTTCGCAAGAGCTAAGCTGTCAAAGTGGGATTTGAAGTTCATAGCAATCCGATCCAGCCAATATTTCTTGTAACGCTGTTTCGCAAAAGAATTAACTTATGCATATTCAATTTCAATGTTCTGTCAATCAATCATTTTATTTTTCGCCGCTACCACGTTTCCGTTTTATCTTTTCGCAATGCTCATTATTCAGAAGATATTACTTTTGTGGGTCGTTTCACCTTCGTTTCACGGCCTAAACTCTGCATTATTGCCGATTTCTTTTCTTGATGACAGCCACCCCTTTTACCGCTATTTACAGCAAACCGTCTGTCCCACTTATTAGATTCTCACAGGCCCATTTACGTCAGTACTACTTTACAATATATCCTGGCAAATTATTTAAACCGCGAGTGGCGTTCCACTTACATAGGTTTTGGGGTGTTTAATTTTGTCTATAATGGAGCTTAGTGTGGCCACTTTTCAGCTCAAGTATACGCCTCGATGCCAATATTTCGTACGAGCGTTCAGGTATGCAATCGAGCGACGAACCATCGCCAATCATGCTTACGAAACACCGAATCTCGCTGGGACAGTTTACGATAATGGCAGATCGGGTCCGAACTGTCCCTTGGCACGGATGGCATAGGTTCGTTCGAAAATCAGGCAATAAATAGGCTAACGGTGATTTCAGCGTAAATTTGTGCACGTGCCAATCATGAAACGAGCGTAAATCGCTACAGAGGAATGCACGAGACACGAGAAGAGGTCACCGCAATTACGCTGAAGCTGGTTAGCAATTCTGGGACGGAAACTAGTCAGAGAGTAGATATGCACACGTCGTAAAGTGATGCGCTGCTAGCAAGTGTTGCACAAGCGAGTCCTCGTAAATAGAAAGGGGCTCGAGAGGTCAACCAGAGTTTTATGTGATACCCACATTTTGTGCTAGTTTTGGCTTGGCTCCGTAATTGCGAGGAAAGAGTCTAACCAGGCACGTACCCAGGATTTCGCCTAGGAGGGGGCCACCTGCTTTCGAAGGGGCCCCCCACAGTGTATAGGGCCCCCCAGGTTCCCCGGGGGCCCCCGGGAGTCATGAAGAACCTTTCGATGGTGGGGGGGGGGGGCATAGTGGGTCCGGTCTCTCCTGCAGACGTAGGTGAGAAAACGCCACGTGTGTGGGAAAACGCAATTCAGTTCTTTACAACCTAATGTAGCATTTGGTTGTGATTTCTCGCGTTCAACTTCATCAAAGTCAATTAAAACGGTCTCTGTAACGGTCTAAGCCTTGAGAAAATGTGGAAAATTGGAAAGTAAAAATAGTTTTGCTTGAGGAGTGTGCATGAAACGCACGGCATTTTATGAGCGAGCGCCTCAATCACTGAACATCCTCCAATTCCGGATATGTAGGTATATAATATAATAGTGGGGAATAAATGTCTCGTTATCGGAATTCCACTATCTGGCAACTAGCCCTATGTAAACGCGGTTATTGTATGTTTCACTAGGAAACGAGCGCAATTGTACTTTTAGCCAGAAAATAAATGCTTGGGTAATTCTGGGACACTCTGTATTAATTGGAGGAATAGGACTTAGGAGGAAATGCGATTGCAAATCGACCCACATCCCTGTGTTAGCCAATGACGCCTTTGGGGCCAAGGTTGGGGGTATTCAGTTTAGCCTTTTTGTTTTTCTGTGATATCTCCGGCACTGTGAAAGATATTGGCTCCTTCAGATGAGTGCCTACTCCAGTCACTACTTATATCCAGTAGCCAGTAGCCACTCATATGATTTGGGATCAATCAGGTGATAAGCGTACTTTCAGACGACCAGGGGCCCCCAGTCGACCAGGGGTTCCCAGGCGACCAGGTCCTCCAGATGACTAGGGGCCCCACTGCCCCAGGCGACCAGGGCCCTCCAGGCGACCAAGGGCCAATGCGATCAGGTCCCCAAAGCGATCAGGGGCCCCCAGGCGATCAGGGGGCCCCCATGCGACCAGGGGGCCCCATGCGACCAGGCCCCCGGCTACCAGGGGCCCCCAGGCGACCAGGGGCCCTCTAGGTGACCAGCGGCCCTCAGGCGATCAGGGGCCCCCAGGCGACCAGGGGATCCCAGGCTACCAGGGGCCCAAGGCGACCAGGGTCCCCCAGGCGACTAGGGGCGACCGGGGGCCCCAGGCAACCAGGGGCCCCATGCGACCAGGCCCCCGGCTACCAGGGGCCCCCTGGGCGACTAGGTATCCCCAGGCGATCAGGGGCCTCAATATCATGCAACCAGAGGCCCCCCCATGCGACTAGGGCCCCCTAGGCGACTAGGGGCCACAGACTATCAGGGGCCCATACGACCAGGCCCCCGGCTATCAGGGCCCCCTAGGCAACTAGGGGCCCCCAGTCGATCAGGGGCCTCATGCGACCAGAGGCCCCCCATGCGAACAGGGCCCCCTAGGCGACTAGGGGCCACAGGCTATCAGGGGCCCCCATGAGACCAGGCCCCCGGCTACCAGAGGCCCCCTAGGCGACCAGGGGCCCAGGAAACTGGGGGCCCTTGGATGACTGCAGGGGCCCCTCGGGTACCCAGGGCACATAAATGAAACTTTAATATCAATTTTTCTTCCGAGTAAAAGACGTTTTATCCAGTGTTTAAAAAATATCCAGGGGCCTGAGGGGCCACCTGAGCGCCTTCGGCGCCTTGGCCCCCGTGGCCCCCCCCCCTTGGGTACGTCACTGAGTCTAACACTGGTCTTTAGCGCATACTTTGACGAGGTTTATGCTTCGTCGCCTTGATAATGTCTGGAAAACTAGGTTTTGCAAAGATCGAACAGACCGAACATTGTGGTAGTTTAGAAGCCATCGATGCTATTAATCTTGAAAGGTAACACGTGGTTCAGGAAACTGGACTCTATTGATAAATTTATATTTCATTATAACGAAAGTCAGCTTAGGTGTAGGTATAAAATAAAGTAATCAGATCGGACAATGTCTCATTTTTTATTCTCTCATAATATACTCAATACGAAAGTAGGTATGGCGTTCAGAGGAAAGAGGCAAGTAAGCGAAAATAACTACTATTGTGACCCATAATGTCTCGCTCAAAATTTATGACCTGCCAGGCAGTTTTTATAGCGGCCGAACCCTGACCTAGGGGTGACCAAGGGTTCATCACTAGCACCGCTGCTGTAGCGCCGGACTGACATTTTTCCCACCCACCCGCTGTGCCACCATCAGCACGGGACCCGTCACTGCAGTGTACCAGCCGCAAGTTTTGACTGCAGTTTCATGAAGTCAACACCCAAGCGGCGTGGCCCCGTTCCTCGCGTTTACAGCCAGGCAGTTGTAACTACGATTTTATTCTTACTGACTCTGTTGTCTGTTAACTACAGCCTCTTCCGCTTCCGGTTGTGGTCTGCGGAATAAAATTGCCATTGATTTCTTCTTCTATTTCCTTCTTTGTTTCTCGGTCGACGACTTCATAAGCCCACCACCGCCCCCAAAGCTCTTCATTGCCCCTGTAGAAATCGCAATCCTATTCGTATTCACCGCAACCTCCGCATCATCTACTCGACTTTGCAACATTGCGGCCACATCCGAGCCATCAAACGCCTCGTTTGCCTGCTCCTGTTTTTACTGCCGTCACCGCCGCCGCTGCCATACCAGAGGTATACCTCCGCTGCCAACGCCGCCGCCACCACCGCTGCCAAACTTAGCCAGCCGTCGCTACCACTGCCGCCTCCTCCCCATTCGCCTGGCTGGGTCCGATCGGCAGCTAGGATCCGTCTCGGTTTCCGGTGGCCGGGCGTGTCGACCGCTCCGGTCAGAGGTCACCGGAAGTGGCGCCTGGGGCGGGGCTCGACCGACCCAGATGGCTTCGTCAGCCGACCACAGGTGGAGAGAGAGAGAGAGAGAGAGAGAGAGAGAGAGAGAGAGAGAGAGAGAGAGAGAGAGAGAGAGAGAGAGAGACGAGAGACGGGCGAGATTGGGTTAGTAGTGACTATGGGTGATCTTCAGAAAATTTGTTGAGGTATGTTTCTACCCAGTTGCTGTGGATCTTCCCGTTCCGTAATTGGGTGGGACGCTCTAAATGGTATTTTCGTGGAATGATTGCGACGGTATGTCGTGACATTTGCGCGTCATGGTTAACAATTGTGGGACATGGCACTCGTCGTGACATTAGACATAACATTATCACGGTACTTGCCATGAGGTTCACGTAGCGATACCGCTGCATTTTCAATTATAATATTATAATATTTTCTTTGACATTATCAGCGATCGTGACATGAACTGTATCATGATTTCGACCCTCACCGTGATATGATCGTGACATAAGTCGTAGTATCTCCCAGCCCCTCAGCATGGCTACACCCGTGGAATGTCCCCTCGTTCGGCGCTCCTTTGACTGCTCAACTAATGGCCGGTCATTCGGCGCGTTTGAACACCAACGGTGCTCGTTTGGTCGGTGAGTTTCTCTGCACGGATTAGGTATGCATCTTGCACGACTAGCTCAACAGACGCGCGTCTGGTACACTGTAAGCTGCGGGCCCTTCAAATGACGCAAATTGGTGCTGATGAGCCATCGTAAAGGCTGTAGAACTTAGCTATTGGTGTAATGATGCTCACGCTTGCCGACTCTGTATTTTTTTTTTCGTTGGACTTTGTGAATAATTGTCGTCGCTTTGGGTGATTTGTTATTCAGTGTGGCAGATGGGAATATTATGCTTGGCTGACCACCCGTTCCTTACTTGGTTTTCAGGTCAATGTACAGTTGTATTATCAAAACTATTCAATGGTCACAGAGTCCAATGTTATTAGTTTCTGCAATAAATATTGTCCGGTGTTCATATAGCAGCATTGCAACATGCTAATCTAGAGAATGCAAAGAGAACGAAGTGTTGGATTATAAGGTGAAACTATGACCCGTAGTCCGCAGAAGAGACTCAGAGCCTGAGCATGATCTGGGTTTGAGCACCTGATAACCTTTCGCTGGCTGGTGCTGGGAATGCTTCTTCCCTAGTTAGTCATACTAGCGATACCTTCTCACAAGACTTGAACGGCTCGCAATTAACGAGTGGCGTACAGAGAAAAAAAAAAGAGTAACCACCTAATGCAGGACGAAGGCCAGGATGAGGTTGTTGTATGCCAGATGCAGTACTTTCGGTGATGTCCAGCTGCTATCCGTGATAATCCGAGAAGAAAGGCGACCAAAGAACCGTGCCCCATTTCAACTCCTCCATTGCTGGATTTCATCCGTCGCGCTGACTGACCGGGCAGGCGTGGGGCTGATTATTACTCATGCATTCAATTAGGGACGCAGTTTCTATTGGTAATTGTAGGTGGCGTCGCCAGGTACCGGCGTGGTAACTGAACTGTAACGGTCAGAGGCAGGCGCCTGTTAGCTGGATTATCTGAGGGTGACGGGACGCAGGGGTACGGCCACGCAGCTGCACGTGCAGTGGTGGACTCAAAATCGCCGCTTTCCCTAGAATTTCACGCATTATAATGCGCGCTGCAACTCATCTTAGGCTACAGTTGATGATTTTGTTTTATTCATGATTGCAAAAACGTTTGGCTGCATAATGTGAATGCTTGGCTCTTCCTGACACTGCTTTTGCAGAATGCAAGATTAGCTGTCATATTTTGCAAATCATGAGACCCACGTCCGCCTGCACACGTGTTCGTGCAAGTGGGACTGCGCTAATCAAGCCAATCTGATACGGTGGGCTAGGTCTGATAAGAGCGCTCGATGAATAAAATCTGATTTCACCATGGTTTATACTACAACAGGTGGATGTTGGCGACCTAGCTCAACATGTTCTCTACTGATAAGATCGCCGACATTTCTCACATATACTCGACTTCCCATGTGGCCGACGTAAATAAATCGGGCGTAATCTTGTCGTGACAGCCGTCTCATTCTTTACGACTGTTCCTTCAACTGATTCACTGATGTCATTATTCTTCGCTTCCATCTGATTCTCTGTATTTTCCCGACGTTTCTGAGAATGCCATCTAATTTTATATGTCGGGCGGCGGGCGCTATCATGCCAGAAGTTATTAGATCGCAACATAAGTGCTATGCTTAACAGCGCATGTGGTGAATATTTTAGCCGCAAAATTACCCCTGATCTTCAAGTGTGTAAGTGGAAGCAACCAAAAATACACCTAGCTAATCGCTTTGCCCACAACCTCAAGTAGCTGTATCGAAATTGCCTCTGGCGCTACTCGTCATGCTAGTACTCAACAGAGCTTGTCACCTTCATGGCTAATTGAAACCGAGCTGAATATTGCAGAGCTGATAGATTGGAAACTTATTTCAGCTTTACATTGGTTTGATTAACGTCACGCCTACTATTTACGCATTCATGCGTTCAAATAATCACAGACAGGCATCAAATGTGCAGGTGCGGTCATGCCTTGATCATCATTTTTCCGCTCTCCGCCGCATCCGCATTGCATTCCGCCTCCACCTCCGCATCCGCCTTCCCTCCCGCCTCCGCCTCCGCATCCGCCTTCCCTCCCGTCTCTCCCATCACTCCATCGATCCACGCGAGCCAGTTATGTCTCTTTAATAGCGTCCCATTACCCGTTTCCCCGGCGGCGTCACTGTGCTCTACGCACAGCGCTGACCCGCTAATTGACCCAAACGAGCACCGCGAGCACTTTGTGGGAGAGCTTCCGGTCGCGGAGCGAGCACTTCCGGGGGAGAGGTGTGTCATGGTGACGGTTTGACGCTGTCAGGGGGATCTGCAGCAATGTGTGGAGATCGATGGGGTGGGGATGATGGGCTGCGGCTGGGGAGTAGGGATGAGAGTCTCGTTACAGTGGTGCATATATTCTTGTATGCATATTTTGTTACAATAGTATCTATGGCGCATATTCAAATGTATGCTTGAGCCAAATTCTAATAAATAGAAATGACAATTAATAAGTGAAAATATTGTGCAATAATGCCGGTGTGGTCGCCATCAACATCAATATTACATTAAAAAAAAATGAGTCGTGCTGTGAGTGAGCACTGCACTGCATCGACACCCCCCTCCCCCCCTCCAGTGTCCACCTCCCGGTACCCAGTCACACGGGGACGGTCAGCAGCGAGCGGACCGGATCGCCAGCCGGCGGCACCAGCGGTATAAGGAGCGCGCGCCAAGCGCCGGAGAAATTGTCGATCTCTCCATTGTAAACTGCCGAAGGCGACACGGTAGAATCGACGGACGGACGGCGGCCGACGGTGGCGGCTTCAGCGGTGGTTTTGGTGGCGGGTCGGTGGCGGTGAGTGTAGTGGTGATGGAAGAAGGGTTGGACACGCTTGGACACAAGGACACGTTTGAGGGCACGAAAGAAAAATATGCGTTTAGCGCATGTGCCACAGAGTACCTAATACAACATATGGGCAATGAACAACGAACATGACAGATAATCAATCTCGACAAAGTAGGTTACTCCAGGATAGTGGATAGAGCAATCCAGTGGCAACTGATTCACTTATTTTAGAGAAAAAAAACATAAATTACCCAGCATGGGAGATAAATGATCATAATTGATTTGAAACCAATCACAATGCCATGCTAATACAATTTTCCTTTCACATAATGTCAAAAAAAAAGTTTCAAACTTTTCTCAATCGCAGCGTTCTGCCGGCCCCGTTTCCGTCACGCAGTCCGCCCCCAGACCTGTCCTTGACCCCGGCCCGACTGTGACCGCGTTACGAGGGGAGCGTGACGCGCCGGGTCACGCCACCGCGTCCCTGTCGCCGCCGTCACGGCTCGTCACTCGGCCGTCACGGGCTGTCACATCGCTGCCTACCGAGGCGAGGCAGGATAGAGATGTTCGGGGCTTAGTGACTCGAAACTACCGAGAGTTAGCTGCTTGGATCTGGGCTTTGGTTTTCTAAGGATTTTCTGGTTTGATTACCTATTTTCTGTGGATTGCTTGGTTTATATTAGCATTATTCAGAGGAAATCATATAGGGATACAACGCCAAATTATAATGTTTCTTTGCAAAAGACGGAAGTTTTAAATTTGTAAGGCGTATGAAATTAGCCAGCAAACATCCACGCACATAAATGAGCTAGCTAGTATTTCACTAGATGTTGTATTTAAACATCGAAGCACAAAAGTGCCAAGCGGTATTATGGACTTTCATTGGTATTTCATGTTTTAATCGCATATGTCAGTCTCGGTCTTTCTGGGCAGCACTCAGTGATGCCCAACAGATGACCCGTTTTTCGTCTGCAATACCCAGGAATACGGAGACACCCTGAGAATTGTCACACACTAAAACAAATCAAGTGCCGGTTCTGTCGAAGCGAACTCTTGCTTTCATAATCACTGTTCGAAGAACCGCTGGCACAAAGTGCCGTGAAAACAGAAGACATTTAGCATTCACATAACGCGCCTTTCGCTAGTGTCTTCCGTGCCACGTCTGTCTTGCAGCAAAGTAAATGAGGCAGGTACTAGAGAAAGCAAACCATGAACAACAGAATTTACTTATCATGCACAAATCATTGATCACATAAATGATGCCGCGAGTACTTTCATCAAATCACTAATTGAAGGATGCGGCATGACTGCAAAATTGTTCAAACATGTGTATCCGTTGAAATCTAGCAAAGCCATATGATTTATAATCGTTGTTCATGCCAAAGAGCACGAGTGATAAATCTTACCAGGCCAGGATTGAGACATATTAATGCGTCAAATTGAACAGCACAAAAAAAGTAATTTAGAAACTTCCGTTACAATAATATTGTAAGTGAAAATTCCTAGCCGTTGGATTTGCTGAAAGTCCGCCGGCGTACGTTCTCAATTTTATGTTTAAGTTAGTGCAGTGAGTACCAATACCGCACGCAAAACCAGACTACCGCTCTTAGATACGGAACGAAGATAACTTTAACATTGACTTTCACTACTTGGCACCGCAGTATGTTGTAACACTTCAGCACCGGTTTCAATTCTTACGTTACCCTCAGAAAAACCTGCTCCGGATATATCTTCCACCGATCGCTACACAAGCCAAAAGTCACGCCGTCGTTTTACCACTGATACGGCACGAGCGCTAAGCGTTTCGGTACTTCCATTCAGCCACGGGCACGACTTTTGGCGCCGCTCCAGCTGTGGGGTGATGGGCGTCTGGTTCCCAGGACACACCGGGTGGCGGTGGGCTTTGATAGCTGACCAGACACATTGATAGTCGAGGCGACTATGTGGCTTCACTTTCGCCATGATCCAAGTTCATGCACCTGTCTCGGGTCGATAAAAACGCAGAGTTATTCCCATGGCTACATGAATAGCCAAGCGTGGGCAGCGTTCGCGAGAGGTTTCTTTTGCACTTGGTTGATATAATTGGCTGGCGAAATGAGGGAGTCAGAAAGAAAAAATGAAGGATAGCTAAGTGGTGAGGTCGATGATGCGATGCAATAAAAGCTTGCAACGGCAGGAAGAAAGGTGTGGACAGAGGAGAGAAAGAGGGAGAGAGAGAGAGAGAGAGAGAGAGAGAGAGAGAGAGAGAGAGAGAGAGAGAGAGAGAGAGAGAGAGAGAGAGAGAGAGCATTCACACAACAGCGTGAACCTGGTGTTATCGTGCTGTGCTGAGACGCAGTCACTGGTGCTACTGTGTTATCTGCGTTGCAGTCTCTCGACCCCGCGCTTTGTTTGGTGTTAGCGCTTATGCTCAAATGCAGTCACCCGTGTTTTTCCTTCCGACACAACCAACCAGCTAGTCCTAAAGCGCCAGAGACATGGAGCTAAAACATCTGTGACTTCTGTGCCCACCGTTTCACCGAGACTCCATTAATGGAAAGCCGCCGGAAAAAGGTGTGTCGCAACGCTAAATACGGTATTTCGGTGACAGATTGTCGGTAGGAAGTAGCACGTGCAAAGGCGGAGCTGTCCATAATCCGACACCGGTCACTGGCCACCAGCAATTTATTGTATGCTCCACTAGGTACGAAAGCTAGGATTAAAATAAAGTACAATGGACTGTTCAGTTCAGTGAAGCGTGGCCTCTCGGTGGTAGGCATGTAAGGGTCAATTGGCATAGCTATAAATAAGGGGAACCAAATAGCATGAATACAATTTCACCATATGGCGTTCAAGTTTTATATCCAATGCATGCCTAGTAAACTTTCTTTGCATATGTCTTGTCATTTGAGAGGCATCTGACATTTATCTCAAGTATTCACTCGTTTAAAGATAAATAAAACAGACCTGACCTAATCTTTCACAGCGCAGCCTACTTACCAGGTAGACATTAGTCCAATTTAACTTGATGCCAGTTCCAGCAAACTAAATGAATGAACAACGCTCCTAATGATAATTGTCGAGTAATTGCACTATATTTACTGAAGCAAAGTTTTTACGTCTGACATCTACAAACTGCCATGGGCAGGCCAAGGGTGTAATGAGGTTTTATGTTGGCATGCAGTTACATGAAAGCCCAGACACGTGCAATGAATGCAGTAATCTGTCTTTGTAAACCAAACTGCTGACCGCTTAGGGAAATGTTTTATATGTGGGAGGCCTGACCTTCACAGCTATATTAGTCTCCATAACAACCGATCCCATTTCATTTCAGAGGGGGCAGCAACCAATTCTGAGGATCTGCCTGAGCTTAAATCTAATTATGTTTTCCAGAAGTAGGTAACATCCTTTGCTAGAATCTCCTGTAAGCACATTTCTTCAAACAGTTGCATTCCACTCATTCAGCATTTAGTAATCTCTGCTACTTTTTACTCTGAGCTATTTCAAACTTGCATCGTTATTGTTTTCGCTTCACGTATGTCACCAACGTCCTTACAGAAGCCCAACCTATCTCTTACAAGCATCCACACGCTCGTCAGGCCGAAAAACCAATATCCGTCTTTTATCCCGCCGTATGAATGGCCTATTCCACGGGGCACACAGAAGCTGTCAGGCCGCACCTGAATGCTAATGTGGTCACGAAACGTGATCCGTGCATTCATTGAGCGCCGGTATCGCTCCATTATCTGAGGCTCTTTGATGTCACGAAACATGTCGCTCTGTCACTCTGTACGCTCAAACCATTGTCAACGCTCGGCTTGTTTCTTTTGAAAACGACCGCCACAGCTCATGAGCGTATTGTACGTTTTTCTTGTCGCCTTTCACAAAGAACTACGATAAATTACGCCACAACACGCGTTGACGACGAGTGAACAGTCTTAAACAGGTTCTTTGACGGTTTGTGTCGTTAACACCGGGTGCCGTTCAAGTTTCCAGGCGTTAAATTGGATCGTAAACAGTCAACAAAATTCAGAAGTAACGCACGACGCGAGGGCTCCCGCGTGTTTCTAAATTGACGACAGCGCTGTCGGCCGGTAGCAGCGGCGGCCGGCGGCGGCGGCGCTGCGCGGAGTCGTGACCCACTGAACAAAGGTCAGCGGGGTCAGCGCGGTGTCAGGCCGGGTCACCGGGGGTGACGAGGTCAGACAGGGTCAGAGGCGCCGACGGAACACACTATGGAGCGCGGCGACCGCCAGAAGTGGTACTGAAGTGGCAGACAGAATCGGTGAATGGAGAGGTGGAGTGGAGTGTCTGACATGGTTGTAAGAAATTAAAAACACTTTTAATAATTTTTCACAAAGCTTTGACGTGGAGTAAGCATGTCGATCAAGATGTTTGGGAACGTAAAAAATTGTTTTGCACCTTTGTATAGTATAAAGGATTTATATTCGTAGAATATTGATCAAAAGTGTCTCATAATTGAAGTGTTCTTAATATTCAGCCGAAACGAATAGTATGCTGTCTCTAAACAACTTAATTTCATTTGCATGCATTGCAATTAACATCAGCTGTACAGTTAGGAATACAAAACTGTACTCCACAAATTATTTATTTGAGGAGCCAAACTATCAACAACAGAGAGTCAATCCGCGGCGAAACCGTTGATGGCTGCGTCACTTTTGTAGCCGTGCGGCGAACCCTGCGCTGGCTGATCGGGACCGTTTCACTTTCAGTTTGGATGACGTCACAAGTTTGATGACCACGTGACCAGCGATAAGTATGTCGCGTGAGCGGCCGGTAAGGCTTGTGATGCCTTTAGTTTGTTAACCAAAGCTGCTGATGTTACAAGTACGAGACACTGTCAAATGCTCAATGAATGTGTGGGGAAAAGAGGAATTGCAGTAAAAGCTGACCGGTAATTTATTGCTACAAATGAAGACATTAGAAAAGCTGGTAATGTACCTGCTGGTTATTTTACGGCTTGCATCACGTGGGAAACAGTCAGCTTTTAGCAATGTAGGTAGGTACTGGGACTGGAAAGTTAAAATTGCTAAGGGAGTAATCAATGATCACTTGGATTGTTGCTGGTCATAATTAACTAAGCAGAGGTACACGATTTGCAGTACCTACCTACCCTGTATATTGTCTCGCTACATCCCTTATGAGTAATTGGTGTGACGCTCGCAATGCGTTTGTGCGTGATGGCAGAAGGTGAGCTTTTACGTATGTTATGATGAAGTACAGGGTTAGAACTACATAGTTAGATGATTATTATCTGTCGCATAACAAAACAGCAATATTGACCAGGGTCGAAAAAAACAACATAAAGGGGAAAGTGCCAAAGAAATGTAGGCATCAAAACTAACCAGTGCTAATTAGGATAAAAAATAACCATCGACTGTGTGTTCAAACATCATTAGCACATTACAAACCAACTCTGCCGGCTACTCCTCTCACTTACAATGGGTCTAACACAGTAAAGGGCGGCATCCCGACCCTCTCAGACTTCAATGGACGATCGTTCTCCCATTCATTTCCGAGTGAGGAGCTCGGCTGTAGCCAGCGCACCCCACCCTGTATTGTGGAGGTGTTATGTAGGCACTTGACGTTGTGCATCGTTTGTTGGGTGGCGATTACTAAGCAAACATGTCATACATGGGTGAACATGAGTTGGACGTTTGGATTAACATGTCAAGAGAGATGGTATTCAGAGAAATCGGTAGGAATGTTATTTTAGGAGACAGATATATTATGTGTTGGATAATCTACATAAGCTGAGTCGTTGGAAAGAAAATTTTCAATGAATGAATGAGTTCCATACATTTCCGACCATTTGTTTCACGAATCGATATATTTTAGGGAACTTTTGTCAGACAGAATGAGACATATGGCACATGAAAAATTGTTATCATTTCATTCATTCATTCGTCAATTCATCCGACACCCATCTACGCAATGCAGGCGGACACGGTTCACATCCTGACACCGTGTCTGCCTGCCATCCAGGCGGCGAAGGAATGTGATGACGTCACACAGAGCTCACACACGCCGCCGCCGGCTCCTGGTCAGTGAGACGGCCCGCTGACCGAGATACAGGAGAGTACCTCCGGTGAGGCAGATCAGAGCGCGCGCTACAAGTGCTTAGAGGGGTGGATGGGGCCGGGATGGAGCTGGGAGAGCTTTGTGAACTACGAAGACAGAGGTGGTAGGGGTTGATAAAGAAGGAAAGCACAGTCACGCGCTCAGTTCCACGCAAGTGCAGGGACGGATTTGGAGACCAATTAGCTCTGTCAAGACTGTGCTGACTGCTGGGAAAGCGTTCACTCTTGAATCAAGAAGTCTGATGCAAATAAGCAAAATTCAGCAGATGTCCATCGACACCAATCTTATAAGGACCATGACGGTCGCTGACCACTCTTCCTGGTGACGCTCGCTCCAACATGGGCGCGGGCCTCTCCGCGGGAAAGTAAAACGGGCGTGGCCGTGCGCTCCTGGGAAGCGAAGTCGGCGCCTCCACCGCGCCACCGCTCGCCACCACCGCGCCGCAATGGCCTCCGCCTCGAGAAGCCGGGAAAGTGGCCGGCCAGTCGGTAGCCCGGCTCTGTGACACGGGTCATTCGCTCCCGTGAGACAAATCCCAGTCGTGAGAATACCGGGGATTCGTGTTCCAAAGTGGTCAGCGGAGGCTGAGAGAGGATTCGAAAGGCGTGGCGTCAGCTCGTTTCGATATCATGGGTTTGATTTGTGTAGGTGCGAGGTTGGGTGCAATTAGTGGTATACATACTGGTATGCAATCTGTGGTACAAAATTTGTTGATAAATCATGAGCAGACGCAGTCAAGTGATGACACGGGGCTAGCGTCCAAAAAAAAAATTGAAGCATGCCACATCTTTTGCTTGATATGTTCATGTTGAAACACTCAATATCCCTGTTTTAATCCAACTATGTGGAGTAAGGAATCCATGAGGAATGCGGGTGCGATTACCAGCTGATTAGCGATGCGTTTTCACTCGGCAATAAAGTCTGTCCGAGGACACACTAACCAAGCGTTAACCAGGCGCCTCTCATCCGAACCACGCGGCCAGATTCCATTTCGGCGGTGGGAGGAATTTATGACGATAAGGTGTCCATCAAGGCTCCATTTTTTTCGACTCCGCTAACGCTGCGCCTTTTAATAATTAATTATAACAGCCTGACAAGGGAAAAACTGAGACATTGGAAGTGACACAAGAAACACGTTTTGTAGAATGTCTGTTAGTGCCACCTAGAAACACTGTTCTATTTTCAGTTCTTCTAGGAATCAACAAACCCTCATTCCATTTCAACACACCCCTTCACTTCCCCCGAACCACTCTCCCTAATGGCCAACCATCCTCTCACATTCCCGCCCCTATCAACCACTTCAGGAACGTCATGTCTCCGCCATAAAACTGTAATCCCCCTCACCCCTCACCTCCACTGATTCCTCACATACCTACCCACCGGCAGCCTTACTCAACCCACCCACCCTTACCCCGAAAATCGGCCGGCGCCTAGATTCGACCCCGCCGCCGGAGGGTATGGTCGCGCCGCGCGCACGGCTGGAATTCGCTCTATAGCCGGAATGTGAAAGTGTCTACGCGGTGGCGGAGGCTGGCGCGGTGCTTGGAGCTCGGGCCTGTTCATGGTCGTCGGGTTTTCTCTACGATCAGAAGTCATTATGGCTAAGCGTTGCGGGAGGCTGTGTCGGGGGGAGTTGGGACGCAGAGGGGAGGGAGGGGGAGGGATGATGTTGCAGAGATGTGGAAAACAGCCTGGGTGGTCTCGTGGGGTGGGGTGGGGACTGAGAGGGGAGAGCTGGTTTGATAGATTGCTGCTGCATTCAAGTTTTACGGAGAGGAATTGCATTTAATTTATTTGTTTTCGTTTGTAAAACAGCTACGGAGGCTATAGCTTGGCGGCTATGACTTCATAAAAAGGCGTTCGTTTTATTGCACTATTTAATTTGTTTGTCGGCAAGACAAGACCACTAAAACATCATGTGGGCGGCATCTAAACAGGAAGTTAAGCGGTGTTATCTTGGCGTCGTAATCCATGCATGACAATCAGTGTCACTATCCGATCATTGCCGATCATAGACAACCCAGTCAATCAGCTAGTGCAGTGATCTGCAGACCGATCAGATGCCATTCATAGTATCAGTCGGTCGCACATTCTGGCCCATAACTCAGACCTGTGACATCACTATCAGTTGGCGACAGCCACAGCGCTGGCCGGTAGATAACTGGTGTTGCTAATGTGAGACTGCCGTCGACGTACCATACAATGAGAAGCGATAGGCACTGGTGATAATACGTGGAATCAAGCGACGAGGGCCATTGATATTTCATGGTGACTTTTTTAGACCGGTCCGGTCGACAACTGAGGTGAACTAACTGGGCTTCTCTTTAGACAAGATGTGTTCCTACATGGGCATTTTCCTTCTCTGGCTGACAATCCTGGCACCTGTCATTGATCACTTTCAAGGCCGACCCTTTCCTCTCTTTCTCTCTCTATTCAACCACATGCAAAAAAAAAGAACAAAGGTGAGCTCGAGGGTCAGCAGTTCTTGTTTCCAACGGACCCAGTCCTGTGAGGATAATCTCAGCCGAGGACCAGCCACTCCTCCAGCCCACCCCCAACACAAGGTCATGCCTGGGTCCGGACCAATGTGTGTCACTGGACTTCTTTTCTTGTCGCTTCTCTAACCCGCTTAGGCCTCTCATTAGTTTCCAGTGGAGCGGCGCAAAAAAATAGAAACTCTGGGCGGTTCCACCAATCGTGTGAAGAGCCGAGTGCTTCAGAGCATGAAAACCTCTGCGGTGACACTTGACTGAGTTTTACCAGAGTTGTCATAAATATGCTACTAATTTCGCTACCGTGTTTCTTTTAAAGTCCATTCGTATAAATAGGTATCACAGATATACTGAAACAAAACTAGACCAGAAAAAATGTTATGACCCAAACTGACCTGGATTCAATAAAGAGAACAGGTTCTGTCACTAAAATTCTATCACATTCCAGGAGAAATGAGATCATTCCGCCGATTATGAGTATGGTCTGGTTAGCGACAGATGGCGTTGTCATTCAGGAGCCGTATGAGGGCCATCGGAATCCGGCGATCGTGCTATAATAATCGGGTTTCTAGGTTCATTTTAAATCGGTCACGTTCGCTCTAAAAGTGACAGCTTGGCAACGGTGTATGATTTTTTCATGGTGTCGTAAATGTCGAAGATTTTCTTCAAAATGACAGCAGTCAGCAACCCAAGAATGTTTTGCTAGCTGGGCATCTCAATTTGGTCAGTTGTTTTGATTTAGTTTTTTTTTGTGAATAACTGATCTTTTTAAAAGTTGGGAAGTTGGAACGTTTCTTGAAGCATCATTTCCATAAATGCATGTAAAATCAGGTCTTCTCGCACCGACCAAGGATTATGTTTAGCTCCTCTGAGACCCATTCAGGTGTGCGCTGAGTGGGCCCACTGAGGGAGAGAGTGATTTCCGTCCACACTGAGCGCCGCTGCTGAGCCGATGGTCGAACCCGGCGGACACGCGCTCTCTAACAGAACGGGCCCGGTCACCCGGAAACCACAGGGGAGGGGCGCGTGCGACCGGGACCGGGAGGAGACCACTGGACGGACCAGGGACCAGGACCGGGACCGGGACCATGTCTGAGAGAGCAGGCCTGCAGGACCAACGACCAGGGCCGCCAGAGATTGGGAGATTCAGCGCAGAAGTATACATGATGTGGAAAGTATACTGAAGTAATTATGCGTGCGGAAAATTGGCTGAAGGGTCGAGTGACTTTGGCTTGTTCAAAGCTTCATTTCCGTTGACTTGTCTCTGAAATAATGTTGTAGCTGGGCTTGATTTAGCCATGTGATATCCTTCGTAAAATAAACATGAATAAAAGAAAACAGAAAAACGGAAATATCTTACTGAGCTCAGAAGAAATACATCTATGTACCTATGTCACTTTCCCGGCCCAATTTCTGTCCATCTTTTTTTTTTCGTCGCGTCACCTATTTCTGCAGTGTGGTCTGTTGCACGCCACACTCACATCTGCCCCTGTTGGCCACCCTATATTCCTCGTGGATCATTCAGAGCGCGTTAATCTGATCATCTCGCGTAGCTCTCACTTCCTGCACTGGAATCGGTCCGAATTCAGTGCGCGCAGTGGACTGTGCAGCCGGTGGCCACCCATCAGATGCACCCATTCGAACGAGGGGTCAGCGCGCGCCCTGGTGGAACGCCGCCTCGAGTGCCGCAGGGAAGGGGTGACGAGTGGAAAGGAAAACAGGAGCTATCGGCGTGGCATCGAGTAAACAGAGCACCGGTGCGTGCCAGCTGACCTGTATCGAGGAACATCGACAGGGGTCAGTGTGGTCAGTGATGACCGTGCCAGTTATTACATTCTTGAATAGATAGTGTAGCTGTTCGTCTAAAAAACTGTTTAGGGCGAAATCTAGGTCAGGGTTTTGGTACAACAACGCGGTGTTTCGGTAGTTTAGGGCTTTGCGTCGAACGTAAACTTTTTCAGTATTTGTTGTTGTGCTATACGGTAGAGCGTATTTGAGATGATAATAAAAGGTGCGGTCGGCAAAATAGGTCATAGGAGTGTAGAGCGGCACGACAGCAATGCATCAACTCACAAAACGTATCGTTCAGAAAGCCCATGCTCGAGGAAAGAAATAATGAGTAGAATTAGTAATAAAAAACAATGATTAAAAGGAAAATTGGAAATAACACAAATACGAAAACGAACATAAAACGAAACGGCAAAATCTTTGGAAATTGGACAAAAATATATAAAAACAGGAGGACGGAAATAGATCGGCAGGAAGTATGCTACTGAGTACTTACCGGACGAGCCTCATGGTCCTCCGCTCGAGCCTTCCCCTGGCCAGCGCCACCTTCTGTCGACACCGGGCCAGCAGACCCGCCACAGAGTTCGGGTACACAACGTCCAGCGCCCTCGCCACACGGTCCAACATGTTCACCCGCTGGCTGAAGTCACTCTGAAGTCACAGCGCTCGAGCGCGGCGTACGAAACGGTTCACTGTCGTGAGTCACCTGGAGCGTTTCCGAACCGAGCACATCTCTCTAAGCTCGCACAGCACGGCTCTGAATCCTCACGAAGGTTGGTGATCAGGAGTCGATGCGACACGAACCACCCTCGCCTCTAACACGCGCCGCAATGAGGAACAAGTGGCACACCGGCTCGGCGCTGAGGTTCGGCCGCCGGCCGCCAGGCGGCAGCACGGTCGCCGACTCTCGATCGGTCCGGTTTCTCTTATGTTCGTCCCGTCGCTATGCGGCCGACGGTGTTACAGGTGCATAGTTTTAGGAGGACCCGGGAGTCGGTGAGGGCACGAGGCAGATCTGGTGGGACATTGGTTCTATGGGGGTCTGTGGTCACCGAAGCTGTGATGGAATGGAGCACATACCTGATTTAGGTACTTTTTCATCTACCTATACCTACCTATTCCTACCGAACATTATTTTTTCGGCTCCGCCGTATGATTTAAAAAAAAATCTTAATAACCGTTCCAAATAGTTGTAACATATTATATATTTACTGATTAATTCCAAAGTACTTTACCTACTGTGCAATAAAAAACACTTATCCCTCGCCGGACCTATTGGTTTTCTACATACGCGCCGGCCGAGGGGGGGGGGGGGGCGGGTACGACCCCCCTCGCCGTTTCGCCCCTGGTGGAGCTAGCGCGTCGCGGAAAAAACGAGCGTGTGTGCCGTTACGAGACGCAGAGATTGGTACCCGATTTTAAGGTCCTAGGTCAACCGGTGACCTCTGAGGTCAGGTCAAGTGCCCCAAGGTACGGTTCAGTTTTTGGTGAATAACTTCGCAAAAAACGGCCGCAGAGCGCCGATTTTGGCAGCATCGTGTTCGTCTCGCTCAGGCGCGTCGAATGATATACTTTTTGTCCGGGTCAGGTCAACTTGGGGTGTTGACCTCAGGTCAAGGTCAGGTCAGCACCCCCAGGTCACGAAGCTGGTCGAAAGAGGTCATGTCGCATATCATTCGATTCTGCAGGTCTTCCTGAGTCCATTGGTGGCTTTCCCGACTCGCTAGCTCAATTTGATCAAGAGTTATTGACGAAAAACTAATATGACCTTGATGACGTCATAAATGACGTCACGCAAGGTCAACATTGCAAAAGTGACGCATCTAACCTTGCAAGGAGTGCATCAAATCATGATTCTGTGTGCTTGAGATAGTTGGAGATCGTTCCCGGCGCCAGAATAGCAGTTTTCATTTTTCCCCATTGACTTATAATGGTGAGGTCACGAAAATGACCTGACCTCATATGACCTTTAGGAAAAATCCGAGATATACAAGTTGTGGGACTCATAATGGATACTAGATCCTGCAAGTTTCATTTCCCTGTGACATCTCCTCTGGCAGTGAGGGCGTTGCAAAGTTGCGACATCTGAAGACCGTGCAGAGGCTTACTTATGACGTCATAGGTCAGTGACCTGACCTGACCCAAAAATGCGGTTGGTGTCAAAAGATGCGGCTTGGATCAAAGGTCAGGTATGCGAAGTTTCAGCTCTCTATTGCCAGCGTGTTCGGAGCTATCGCGAAAAAACCCTATGGGGGGGGGGCGGCACCCGCCCCCCCCCCCTCGGCCGGCGAGGGTTATAATCGCGGTATAATTAAAATCATGTTTTAGCCAAAGCAAAAGATAAAGAAAGTGATGCTTTGATAAGCACCTCGTTCGACCTTACCAATGGTCAGTCTACAAAAGGACTAAAATATATCCGTAGGTAGGTATATAGTCTGACAGCCAAAATTGTAACACGGCCTGTCCTTGCCTCTGAAGCCCAGTTTCCGATTTCGGAAACGGCGTACCGATCCTTGCCGATACAATGGTGAACAAACTTCAATGCCGTCCACGGCCAGGGGTAAAAAGCAGAAGGTGTCACCAGCGGCGCAAACTCCCGGCTCATGTCACGACAAACTAACCATCTATGATCGCGGGCGGAAGCGCGGCGCCTATGCATGGCTCGTGAAATACAATGATCATGTCATAAGTCACAAAGGTTAGCAAATGGCTCTATAAAGAGACGCCCAGCGACGCGCAGGTTTCCGTTTCATTTCACTCGTGCAAGGCTCAGTCTATCAGACGATTTACCATTCATGCAGTGAATGCAGCTTTGAAACAATCCATCGTGATCAAGTCGGCGGCGTCATGAGCCGGCGTAAACTTATCTAAATATATATATATTGAGTAGGAAAAACATACAGCACATGGGTGGACGCGTTTCGTCAGAGACTTTTTCAACACCCGAATATCGACAAAACAATACGAACACACAAGAACAAAGCTAGCAAGCACAGTTTCATACCTGTTGATATATCGCGTGTACATATTATGAGAATGTGCCTAAATGCAAATACACTTCCAATACTGCGCGTCAGTTAAATGGCAAAGAAAGAGAGAATACATATATAAGACAATTCATGTTGACACTATCTGTTGTTTTGTCGATATTCGGGTGTTGAAAAAGTCTCTGACGAAACGCGTCCACCCATGTGCTGTATGTTTTTCCTACTCAATATATATCTATTTGTCTATACATCACTTATCTAAATATATTATTTTCATTGAATAAGAATCAAATGGATAGGTAAAGAAATGGTAAAGCCTTGTCCGAATACTTTATCAAACTGACTTACAGTATCTCGCTTTATTTATATCATATTCCATGGATCAAGTAAAAATACTTACTAATACTTTACTTTTTGGAAGATACTTGTAAAAATTTAACGTTTCCCCGTCTTCATTGGTAGACGTCTCCGTCTTCTTCTTCAACACATATTTTCTTTTCTTACCTCATTCTAACTCGTTCCAAGTTTCTCGACCACCAACACTGACGTTGCCTGCGTGTTTAGAAGCTCTGACCCGATATTGGATAATTATCCGACAACTACCATCCCAGCTACTGTGTCGGACCCTCCTCAGCATATCACGGCCCCACACCGCGTCAATCTTCCTCGGGGCAGGGCGTGGCCGAGTGCGTGCACGCGCTGCCTCGTGCGTGGCGCAGACCATGCCCCAGGCTGATCTGTGGAGGGGTGGGTTGAGTTATGATGACACCTAATAGACGTATCGGGCACAAGAGGGAAGTGGGTAGATTAGAGAGGGCTGAGACGCTTCGGAAAGGGGTGCGAAGGGAGGAGATAGGCAAGGAAGAGTGATTTATGCGTGAGTTTGCTACGGATGAGATGAAGAGGAAGAGGGGTAATCGGTGTTAAATCTTCATTAGGATGTTTTAGTGAATGGTTCAATTGCGGTGAGGACATATTGGCGTGTTCTGCGGGATCTTCTGCGAGTCTAGTGTGGTAATGTTTGATAAAGTGTGGCTTAGGCAGGTGCTTATACAAGTGTAATGCGAGATGATTATCAATTATGATGGGTTTACTGTCAGGATTAATTGCTAGGAGGATATATGGCAATGTTTAAGCAGAAATAGCGGTACCGCTCGTGCTTCAAATTGAAAAAATCTCAGGGAGGAAAAACTGCCGACGTTCTTAAGTCTTCACTTTAGTTTTTTTTTTATAAAGTTTCGTAAAAAACTAGTCAGTGTCATTCGAAAAATAACTATACGCACTAAGCAGTTGCCCTTGAAATGAAAGTCGGGCTGCCTAAAACAGCTCATATGTATCCAAAGGCAGCCACCTTACGCAGCAACCTTACTTACATCTTCATAAAGGGTCACTACGGTAATCCCATTCCACTCTTACTGGGTGCTGAGCGCTGTACCGGTTATAATGCCGCTAGTCCAGTGTTTCCCGCATAATCGTCTCATTTTCTAACGGCGAGCTGCGATCCGCTGTTCCAGAGATGTCGGAGAAAGCCCCGGCGGACACTGGGCTCAAGTGTGGGAGACCAGAGATCCACAGATGTCCGATTGTGAAAAGGGTAGAAGACCTGGTGAAAGGCGTGTGAACGCGTTTTGTCAACGAATTCTAGAGAAATGTCTTCCAACATAACGTAAGCAGCCATAGACCACTATGCTATGCATAGTCTATGGCCTGTGAATAGGTATATAGTTAGGTGTGAACGCGTTTTGTCAACGAATAGTAATGACACTGAGTGTTATGTCACAGTGACCATTGAGGGAATGTAGTACGGTCAGTCTGTGGTATTCATCAATCGGGTAATAAGTACGAAATTGCTTACATTTTTACCTGGTCGACAGGACATGTGAATGGGTAGAACGAGCGGTTTCAGCTACCTCAGTTCGTGTCGAGTGTTGGGCAGGGTTTTCAATTATTGCTACCAGCTGTTTTCACGACGGCCACCTGGCACACATTTGGTGCCGAATACGTGCGGAGTTTATGCAGACCTGTCAAAATTAGGTTCATTTTGTAAAAAGTTGTCAGTTGGGGTGCACGGATGTTTATTGAATATTGACCTCCTTTTTTAAGGTATCAGGCGTTATTTTCTATTAAAACACTGAAATAAATTCATGATATAAATATACCTATTTATTGTAAAAGAGATTTGGTGCAGATTTGGTCAAATTAGGTGCATCCTTTATGTAGATAGCCCGTCGTGAAAACGGCTATCGTATATCCGCTATTATTCGCATTCCGATTGCTCAAAATGCTGCGCACCTCTGCACCTGGCTTTCGCAAAGCGGCAGTGAATGTAAAAGATGTTAAATGACAAACGAAGTGACAAGTGACAAATGCGGTGCATTGCCGCTACAACATCAATGTTTTAATAAGGAACTAATTCCCTTTGCACTCTATCATTGGTAGTGCACCTGTTCCCTCTTCTATCCTCTTCCTTCCCTCATCGTCCACCGCAGCCGAGCAGCCCATATGGAGATTGGGTCAGATCTGTAGGATATAGCCGCATAGTTGATCGAGAGCACGAAGAACGGATGCACGTGGGGGAAACAAACCGTTTCGAATATCCAGGTCACTTCTGACTATCGTGCTGTAACGGGAAGCAAGGCTGGGACAAGGGGGTAGGGGTATAGGGAAGAGGGTCTGATTTCTCGAGAGAAGAGACGAAATGAGGCGAGGAAGGATGGGTTTAGTGAGGCGTGTCCTGTCACATTCAGCTGGAGAAAAAAAAGCGTACTCGTTGCAATGTTTCCTGTTTGTTTTAGAGTTAAATCGCATTGCGCTGTAAGAAAAAATACATTCCATTTTCACCTAAATATTTCGAGTTTTACAGTTTGTAGTTTCACTCGCAGTGGCCGCAAGTAGGCGCCAGAAGGATCAGAAAGTCGTTGCTGTCAACTACCTTTCAGCTTATCCCTCTTACCGCTGAGTTAAAGCCGCCGCTGCCGTTTGCTCCCGAGATGAGTTTCCCGGCTCATGGCCAGGTTATCAGAGTAAAATCACTCCCGTAAGAGGCTTTATAGTTTATACCGCCATCGAAACTACCTTACACTTGCCAAACAGGAAACGAACCCGCCTCGAAGGCAGCAACGGTGAGCTTCTTCCTCTGTGAGCGTCATCAAAGTTGTATATGGGTCGTTAGGTGACTTCAAGCACCGCGGGCATGGCTGAAAGCGAACTTTTATCAGGCGAGAATTTACGGCACTGTCAGAGGGAACACGGGACATCACTTATCTGCACTTCCCTTTACACCTTGTACCGGTCTGCTGCAACGCCGCCCATTGTTTTATGCCTTTGTTTTTGCTCTCGGGGATGCATCAGCTGAAAATTAGATACTGAGCACGGGCAGCTCAAAACTGCGTTTTCTAGCTGTCATGAAAAGTGATTCATGGAAAAATGTAAGCAGGGAAAAAGCACGTTTAGTTGGATGCAAATTAGGTATGTTCGTCCTTTTACCTTATATGCATATCTTTTTTTTACAAAGTCTGTTAAATAGCAGTTGAAAGCATGGCGTTTGAAAAAGAAAAAGCTTTACTGGAATGTCATATAACTACACCGATGTCGGTTGCAGACCGTCATTGTAAGAGACATTGCCCTTCGCCAGGCCAGGGCTTTTTCCAAGAACGTAAATCTTCAAGAATCAATACCATCTTCCGGCAAGACCTCCCTCACTCTACCCTATCCTCCATCACTCTACCCCAATCCTCCATCACCACAACCAGGTGTCATCGTGCACCCCATACATCCGCTCGCTCCTCTGTGAATCATCTCCGCCGCATCGGCCCCTGGCTATACCTTTCACTGGCCGGTCCCGGTGGGCTGCGGGCCGCCACCACCCTGGAATGTGCTCAGGGCGTCTTCACGAGCTGCCAGTGAGCCTTCCCTGATCAGCCGCCCGGTGAAACTGACACCGAGTGGCACGTGACTACGGTCCGGGGACGCACAGTGCGCTGCACGTGCAGAAAACGGCGCGCTGCACGTGCAGAGAGCGGTGTACTGTATAAAAGTGTAGTTAACGTGCATATGGCGCATATGCCTGCAGAGCGCGGTACGAGGTAAAAGGCTGCAGGACAATGCTTCGTCAAAGATAGATAGAGAACATAGAAAACAAAAATATGGGAATATATAAGCTGAATTAATATAAAATTACTCGAAAAGAGCACAGAAAAGGTTGTTAAAGCTGCATCTAAAGCAACTCAATTAAATGGATAACTTATGATCAAGTTAATTCATTGAAATGGTATAGGACAGGTACACTGTTTTCTGCTTCTTACATTCCCATTTCATTTCCACACCCACCCATTCTCCTTTTATATCTCCTTTCTACTCCCATCCCCTGTTACATTCCCTTTCCACTCCCACCCATTCCCCTTTCCACATCCTCTCATTCAATGTTACACTCCCTCTCCAAATCCGCATTCCCGTGCTGGGATCGGCGGGTCCCGGTGGTCGACTGCCGCATCTACACCCAGCCCAGATCAGCTCAGACGAGCTCGTGTCTCTGTGAAATTGTGGGAACTGTGGCCACTCGGTACAGACACCGGTAACCACAAGGGTACAGCGAAAGTCGCCCACAGTGGACCGAGCCGCCAACATACTTCAGGGTGACGTCATAAGTGACGTCATCGTCAGGGATGTGTGGCGACGGGCGGATGTCAGCTGGTGAAAAATGATGGGTCTAACTTTGTTTGTGTTGAAGTCAACTCTCATCGCGAGTCGCAAAAATAATACTATTTATTCAAAAAAATGAGTGCAGACCATGCAACTACCAAGTAAAGGTACAAATATAGGTAATGATTCATGTGTAAGGACCTCTACGCAAATTATATCTGTCGTTGTACGTAGGTATCAAACGAAGTACACAAATTCGAATTCGATAAAGGTTTTACGTAGGCTACCTATGGAGATTAGCATGCACAATTCACATTATGAGACGTTATATAAGAACACCGCTCGATGGAGCTTCAATCATAATTATCTTAATTCCATTTGAGCATTAGTTCCCCTCTGTCATCAAATATCAATGAAATAGAGCAATCTATGGCCGTAAGCACATCATCCTCATGACAGATGTCACCAAATAAGGGGGGGGGGCTGGTGCTTAACCCACAATTTCTATTGTATGCCTTCGAAGCCACAAGTCCGCCGTAACAGCGCGCAAAGACGCAAGTGGTAAGAGTGGTAAAACGTTGTTCCATATGAGTCTCTGAAGTAGTGCTACGAACTATACAATAAAGCGATCGCTTTAGCATATCCAAGCCATTATGAACTAGATGCCGGCAGCGCTCGTGCGTTGCCTTGGGCCAGAATTGGAGGCATGGGCGGCGCCACCGTGGGGTACGTGGGGTACTAGTACCCCACAGTCAATGGACTGAGGGGTACTGCATATACCCAGTACCCCACAGTCAGGAGCGCAGTCTGAACTTTTTCAAACACTTTTTCGTAGTCGTGCAATGGCCCTCTAAAACCATTAAATATGTTTTTATTAATACATACTTTACGGTGCGTTCACTGGAGATTAACCGTGCGTTAATTCAAAGGTAGCCGTGCACCAATTTAAATTGGTGCACGCGCGTGCAGTGATGACTTTCTCGAATCTCGACTGAAGTTTTTCGGAAGGGTCATTGACTTTATTCTAAGATTTCCCATAACGGGCCCTTTTTAGTGGCATGGACTAGGTTTAATTTTCATTTAAATTCGCACCGTTAAGCATGTATTAATTAGTTTAACACATGGTTTCCGTGTATAAATGGTTTTAACGCACGACGTGGATGGATTGGAGCACGGTGCATTAACGCACAAGTACATTTAAGCGGCGTCTTCCGAAAACCGGTAGAAGGCCCTTTGTTGATCGGCAGATCACTCAAGACGGACAGAAGGCCTTTTTTAGATCAACAGGGATTTCAATAGCTCAGCGGGCTCCTACCTGGCGCTCAGAGAACCCTCCCACGCGCTGTCAAGGGGCCCTGTCGTGGCTTAGAGGGCTCCGTCAAACAATCAGGGGCTCCGTCGTGTACGTATAGGTCTTTTCTGTAGCTCAGAGGGGCCCCGTCAAACGTTCAAGGGCCCTTTATGCGTTCAAAGGGCCCTTCTGTCGCTTAGGGAGCCCTGCACAACGTTCAGGGGTCCTTTATATGATCTGATAGTCTTATGTAGCTCAGAGGGCCCCGTCACGCGATCAGGGGCCCTTAATGCGCTTAGAGAGCTCTGTCGTGTACTCAGAGGGCATTTATGTAGCCTAGAGGGCCCCCGTCAAGCGATCAGGGACCCTCCTCATGTGTTCAGAAGGCCCCCGTCAAGGAATCAGGGGCCCCTTCATGCGTTTAAAGGGTCCTCTCGTGTATTCAGGGCTTTTCTGTAGCTCTAGGGCCCTCGTCAAGCGTTCAGAGGCCCTTTAAGCGCTGGGGGCCTTTCTGTCGCTCAGAGAGCCCTGTCAGGCGTTCAGGGGCCCTTTATATGCTCCGAGTTTTCTTGTAGCTCAGAGGGCCCCGTCACGCGCGATCAGGGGCCTCTTCATGCGCTTAGAGGGCTCTGTCATGTACTCATAGGGCCTTTTTGTGGCTTAGAGGGCCCCGTCAAGCAACCAGGGACCCGTCAAGCGATCAGGGACCCCTTTAAGTGATCAGGGGGCCCCTTCATGCACTTATAGGACTCTGTTGTGTATTCAGGCCCATTCTGTAGCTCAGAAGGGCCCCGTCGAGCGTACTTTATGCACTCAGAGGGCCCTCATGAAGGGATCATGGGCCTATTCATACGTTCAGAGGGCCTTGCATATTCAGAGGGCCTTTCTGTAGCTCAGGGGGACCCCGTCAAGTGTTCAGGGGACTTCATGTGTTCAGACTAGGCCCTTTCTAGGCAAAGGCAAAGAGGGCCCCGTCAAGCGTTCAGGGGGCCCTTCAAGCGCTCAGAGAGCCTTTCTGTAGCTTAGAGGGTCTTCATGTAGCTCAGAGTGCCCTGGTCAAGCGATCATGGGGCTCGTTTACTGCATCTGAAGGGCCCATCGGACGGCAATATAATAAAATAACCCTCAAACATATAGTGGGCGAAATCCGGACTAAAACATGGGGGTATATGTGGGTCCACGCCCCCCGATTTGGAATACCCCTCCGGCCTGGAGATTTTCTGAGCCCTCCCCTGTACCGTACTAAGTAATAACCCGCGCGGCCGCGCCCCGCTGGGATTCTGGATTTCCACGCCCTGCTGGGGCGTGTTTGACCACCCCTCTAACTCGGCCCCTGGGCCACGTAGCGACATGCGGTAAGCGGCATTCTAAAGAACGTCAAAAACGATGATGAAAATACATCAGTCATTTTTTAGGTCAGGTCAAAGGTCAGCTCACCAGAGGTCATCAAATGTCAAATTTTGCTATTTCGACATTTTTCGAAACTGCCAACGGACAACTCGGGAACCAATAGAGCTACAACGCCGCGGAAAAGCGCAATCGATAATTCTTTTACAGGCCTTTCTGAATAATGTTCTCAGATTTGACCTCAGGTTAACGGTTTAGCCTCCAGAGGGCAAAACTCCGTCGCTTTTTAAGAAAAAAGTTTTTTTTCAATAACTTTTGACTCAAGAGAGACACGACATTATTTTTGCCAGCATCGTGTTCCTCTCGTCGAGACGCGTCGAATGAACTATAATTTGACCTTAAAGGTCAACTTGAAAATTTGACTTTAGGTCAAGGTCATGACCTGACCGGAAAAAGTCATGCTGCATATCAGTCGATCCATATCGTCGAGCCAAACACATCTAAGGCGTTTTCATCGCTCTACCTTGCTTCTACCAAAAGTTATTAGCGAAAAACTGTTAGATACCATTCGTGACCTGAGATGACCTCGGAGACATAATCATAGGTAGTTGCGGCACTCGGCGCTAGAGGCGCCGGCCGCCACATGCGGCGAGCGGATGACCGCTCGTGAGGTCAGTTCTGTCCCGCATCTGATTTGTTTTGTAAAAACAATATATGGCCGCCTCTGGCCGAGTGCCAGCAACGCTGCTTTCTTGAAACGAGGGGTCACGGGTGCCTTTTTCCGGTTCAGCGTGTCATGTTTACTCGTAATTCAGTGTTTTAAAATGTTTAGAATGGCGTTCGTCTAAAAGAGACGCTTCTCAATTTTCTCCCATTCACTTAGGTATAATGGAGAGACCCGAAAAGTGATCTGACCTTAGGTCATTGATATCAAAATTTCGAGATATACATTTTGTAAATATTGTTACTTTTATCAATCGCTTGAAGCTTTAAAGCGATCGGTCACTTGGTATAGCTATGGCAGGCATTGAAACTTTTTTAGGAGGTGAGGCCACTTGAAGTGACCTGGTGACCTGACCTTGGGCGACCTTGGGCTAAAATTTTCACAGCATGTGCGAAAAAGATGTATGATGAGGTGTGCCAAAAACGTGAGATATTTGCGAAAAACCGCAGTGGGAGGGGTGTTCAAAGTTCAAACACTCCCCAGCAGGGCGCGGGATAAACGAACGGCGGGACAAGTCAATTAAGAATCGGCTTCGACACAACGCGTCGTTAACAACTCTTGTGTTAACGCTCTGCGTTCCGTGTTCCACCTACAAAGAGAGAAAAAAACACACCCCGGCCCTGTCTATTGTCAAACATTCTTTCACTGTCGACTATTAGATTGCTATTGCAAGTGCCTTTAATATTACGCCATTTTAAATGTATGGGCCCTTTTCACTCTGCAAGGGCCCTTTTCACCATGGGCCCCATTCACTATCCATGGGCCCTTTTCACCATAGTACCCCACAGTCAAAAATTCGTGGCGCCGCCCCTGATTGGAGGATCCATAGCCCAATGAAATGTGCATTATTTTGGAGGCCTTGCCAGGGACTACCGTTGAACCGATTTTGAGGTTGATAGCTTAAAATTTCTTTGAGCCAGAGGACCTCACGTCAAAACGGTTTTCCGACCCCAGCACGTGCAGCCTGCACCCCTCGCAGACGGTGACCCCCCTGGAAACTGGTTCAAGGTGTTACCGATGTGTCCCGCCAGTATGGCTTTGCCCGTGACCTCGGGTTGACCTGTAGCCTTGACAAAAAATTTCGTGTCACCGAAACTTTGAAGCGGAATAGCATGTGCCACGAAGCACCGAGCGAACCGAGGCCAGCAAAGTTTACCTCGCCGGAGACGAATCAAACGGTCCCACTTTCGTCCCGATCGGTCCACCCATTTTGACTCCAGGTCCAAAAAAGCTTGGACAAACTCACTCACATACTCACTCACTGACAAACAGGTTCAGCCGAACTTTTTTTCAGCGACCCACCAATGGGAATTTCCGGATGCAAAAGTATGCTATCGCATGCTTTTGATCCTCCAATTCTGGATAACCTCGTGGGTCCATCGTATAGTGCATCAAATGGGGTTGTTCGGTCAATTATCAATTATGAGCACATGATCTAAGTCAATGAGGATAACATTCATAGCGGGAAGTGGGTTGAAGCTCCTTTCAAACGGCCTTTGTCACAACACATTTATTCGCCCCAGTACATAAGTAGCTGCAGGATAAATACGCTGTTGGACAATGGCAGCGAAGTTTTGCCTAAGACTAATAACCCATTGAAAGCTCAAGAATGAACTTCGTTTATCTACAATCCACCATCGTTGCAATTATAATTCAAAGTCGTTATGGAAATGTAAAATTTCCGTGGGCTGAATGGACAAAGATAGGCAAAGGTTGATCTGTAGCTAGCAATAGCAAATAGCAATGCAGAGAGAGAGAGAGAGAGAGAGAGAGAGAGAGAGAGAGAGAGAGAGAGAGAGAGAGAGAGAGAGAGAGAGAGAGAGAGAGAGAGAAAGAGAGAAAGAGAGAAAGAGAGAGAGAGAGAGAGAGAGAGATAGAGAGAGAGAGAGAGAGAGAGAGAGAGAGAGAGAGAGAGAGAGAGAGAGAGAGAGAGAGAGAGAGAGAGAGAGAGAGAGAGAGAGAGAGAGAGAGAGAGAGAGAGAGAGAGAGAGAGAGAGATTTCTGGAATATACAAGCAGCACGTAAGGGTGGCTTGATAAAACCATCAGTTCATAAAACCAACTGATAAAGCCATCAGCTGACTTTTGTATATAAAAATAATAAAACCAGCACGGACAAATACAAGGAAAACCTTTTCTTCGTGTGTCGCATGACACAGTGAATTAACGAAATGTGTCTACCATATATGAAGGCATCTGTTCGCTTTAGTTTGTGTTTGAAAGAGGTGAACAACAATGTTCATCCTCAAATCAACGGTAGGCATCGGAGTGCTACACTTTACTGATATTTGCATTCAGGAGTTGCGTTGCATGAAATGATGTATGAAACTCAAGATTGTGAGGATGTGCGTTAAAATAAGACTTTCTTTTTTTATAGCACCTCTCCAAAAGTCTCGTTGAATTGTAATTATCGCATGAGCCATAACTGTGTCTAACTAAATACTAAAGACTAATTTCAGATAGATTACGGAAGTTACCTCAGATGGGTCTTTCTCAGGACCTACTGCACAGGAACCTCACACACTCCACCGAGGAGAGGCGTCTCGGCAGTGAGCCTGTTCATTGCTCCTTTCAGTAGACCATCCGGAATGGCGAAATGATTGCCTGTGCCGGGGAGCACGTTGCTGCTGACGTCCACCTTGAGCTGAGAGTCGTCGATGACGTTGGTGAAGACTCCGCTGCTTTCCTCGACGACACCTATCCATTGTGCGGTGGACAGTCGAGAAGGATGATTCCAGAAGAACATGACATGGTTCTCAGTGAGGACACCAGCCACACTGAGAAAAATCCTGACTCCGCATGACACCCCCAGGAGGAGTTCACCAAAACGACACCCCAAAACTCCCAGGTGGTACTCCTCATTACACCCCCTCTAAAACTCTCCATTACACCCCAAAACTTCCCTCGAGAAACTCTCTGTAACTCTCCCTACCGTTTTAGAAAACTCTTCATTTCTCTCCTTTACCCTATGAAAACAAACAACATACTCCCTGAAACTCCCTTCTATTACTCTCAATGACTCTCCTACTGCCTCATAATTACTCCCGATTACTCCATTCCATTATTCCCCAAAACTCCGTTTACAGCTTCATGGTATACCTCTTGTTACTCCCCATCAAACTCACCCAAACCTCCCATCACTCCACTCCAGCCCCCCCCCCCGAAAATAAATATTGGACGAATAGCGTAACCACCCAAAGCTCGTGTACCGAAGCACAGATAAAAAATATTTTTCAAGAAATGTGTATTCATAGTCCGGGGCGGTGGGAGGCTTAACAAATTGACAAACGCTTTCGACATCCCGCCGCGGCACGCTCTCCGGGGATCTCACTCCATATGCTTCACGGTCGCGAGTTTTGATGTTAAGAATCCAAAAGGCGGCCTACCAAAGCAGGAATGCTTGGTCTGGTGGTGCCGCTTCCCTATCATCTCCTGGGCTTCGACGAATACTGCGTCTTCTTCGTCCGTCTCTCCTTTCACGATGGTGGGATGGATATTTTGCTGGCCTCCGTTGGCTTCCGACGTGTCTTGCGGGATGCGCTGCAGGCTCTCCAGCTCATCCCCTGCAAAATGTTATTAACCATGAAATTATAGGTACACTTAACATTGCGTGGGAGGAAATTGAGGAGAAAGAAAAAAAAGAGAAGGAGGGAAATAATGAAGGAGAAAGGGAGGGCCGGGGAGGGATGAAGGAAGTAAGGAAGGAAGGAAGGAAGGAAGGGAGGGAGAGGGGGAGAAAGAAAGGGAGAGAGAGGGGAGGGAAAGAGGGAGTGAGGAAGGAAGCGAGGAAAGATGGAAGGAAGAAATGAGGGAGGAGACTGAGAGGTAGGCAGATGAGACAAGATGGACGAGACGAGACACACGCGACCTGACGTGTTGGCACTGATACTGCATTTCGGCACATGATGTCAAAATAATGAAAGCAAGAGATTGCAAAGTTAGCATACTTTTTATGCACTACAATTTTGATAAAGTTAAGTTTCAGTGAAAGTCTAAAGGGCAAGTTAAAAGCCTCCATCTTAGTTGCAGACACAGTAGGGCAATGCTATAAAACGTACCTACTTGAACGCTCAAAAAGTTGAGCAGTCGCTAAAAATAAGCTAAGGACGTTATACGCTGCAAGCTTGCATAGGTACCCATGTTAACATTAAAGAACGAAATTCAATTATGGACACTTTCTAAAAACATACAACAATTTAGACAAAATTTATTTGAGCATGCTGGTTTGTCGGTGGTTTTCATCATTCATGGGCAGTGGCAGTGGTAGGTAACTGATTTTTTTTAAATATTTAGGGGCTAGGAAAATCAAGGCTTTTATGTCAAGATAGTTTAATTTTCTGGCTCTGCTTTCAAAGCCCTTCAAATTTGATATTTGTCATTGGTATGGATATTAAAATAATTGGGCAATAACAATAGGATCCATGACGTGTAAAGCTTGTGTTAGTAATAATAACTTTCCAATTTATTCCAACTTTCCGATTTATTGTATGATATTTGCCAAAACCTAGAAACTCAGAGCATGCTGTTTCCGATCTTTATCTCACTCAGGAACAAAACAAATCAATTACCCTTACAGAGACCATTCCAGCCCATCAAGAACATGGGGTTACCATATGTTCTCATCACAGCATTATAACACTTTGCACTATAAAAGCATGATGAGAAATACAGCTAAGCTTACCTTTAAATCCAAAGTAAGGTCCAATTATCCGTCACTGTATAGGTCAGGTCCGTCTAAGTCAACACGCTCTTCACTAACACCTCGCCCGCCGCCCCGCACAACGTGCTGTGTACTACGCGCAAAAGATGGCGGCCACCGGCAGCCTCGCGACGTATGCTAAAACTCCTTCGTAACTCCCCTTTTACTCCTGTCGGAACATTCGGGAAAAGTTTTTCGGGAGTAATTGAGAGTTGCGTCACAGAGTTATGGGGTGTCACACATGGAGTCATTTCGCCCTCCATTAAGAACTCTTGAAAACTCTTTCGCAAAATGAGAAAGGCTCGAAGTTACCCTAGAACACACTCAATAACTCTGCTGGAAAGAGAGTTATCAATGGTTTTAAGGAGTTTTCAGGGGAGCATTTTCAAGAGTTTTGACCCATATGGAGTCAATTTTTTCTCAGTGCAGGTTACCTCCGGCGGCCAAACCGGCGCAGACATCTTGAAAATCGTAAAAGGTTTTCCCTGAGGTGGAGGAGACGTGACGAAGGCATTTGTCGTCAACGAAAAAGAAGTCACTGGGACACGAGCCAGTGGAAGGGGTCGTGGTAGTTGCCTTGGCGAGGGTGTCAGCGGTGGTGGTAGGGGTAGAGGAAATGGTTGTGTCCTTGGTGGTAGTAGCGGCGGCTGGAATAGTTGTAAGCGATGTGCTGACGGTGTCAGTCGTTGTCGTCATCTTCGAGGCAGATGTTGTTGCTTCAGCGACTGTTGTTGTTGCAGAGGCGGCTGTTGTTGTTGCTTCAGCTGCTGCGTCTTTTGGTGTTACGGTCGAACTAGTAGAAGCATCTGTAGGAGAACCCATCTCGGTTGTACTCTGTGTTGTCGAGGTCAGTGTCGGGCCCTCCCGCCAGTACAGCGCCACCTGCCGCGTCTCTGTCCCTGCCCCGCTGGTATCCCCGTAGAGCCGGCAGCCGTCGGTCCATGTCACCGCCCGGCAGGCCTGGTGGCGGACGCACAGGCCGGCACACAGCACCAGAGAGGCCGCCGGCCGGTGCACCAGCCACGAGGACGGCTGGCGGACCGTCTCCCTGGTCAGCCGCTCGGAGCCGTGCGTCAGCGCCGTCAGCAGGAGCAGCAGAACAGACAGGGGGCGCATGGTGGTGACGGAGACGCCGCTCAGCGACTGACGGCAGTCGGCGGGCCGAGGAGCGAGTCTGAGTTTGCGGTGCCGTCGGCAAGGTGACGAATCAACAGAATGGACGAGGTGGGCCGTATAATCAACGCGTCATATAATCTACTGACAGCTTATGAGCATGTACTCTTTAATTTATTAACCCATTTACGCCCTTCGTTGCGTTTTCGCAACGCAAGCAAGCGTCGACGTGATCGAAGCTTGAGAAGTGTGTAAAAGAGACTAACCGATGAGACAAGTTTCAGCGTGTGTAGCATGGTTGTGCGCATGATACTACGCAGTTACAAGTCTGTGCGGCCAGTAAGTTACTGCCTAGAGCTCCCAGAGGGAAGTCGAAGGTTTTGTGAGTGATGACGTCACGAAAACCAAGATAAGTAGGCTAAGTGCTTAATAATATCGTAATGAAAATTGTGTAAACATATTCTGCAGAGTCCCTACAATAGCGTAGATATGCATTTTGTTAAGAAATAATGCTACAAAAAGGGTTTGTGACTATTTTCAAATATGACTACGGTCGCGTTGCGGGAACGCAACGAAGGGCACATCGGAAAGACAGCGGTGTTGCGAAAACGCAACGATGGGCACATTGGCAGGGTAGCGGAAGTATGAATATCAACAGTAGACTGCACTCGTGATACGCTGTGGGTTCTCTCTTTCTCTCCCCCATCTTCCTCCCTCTCCTCCTCGTTCCCCAACTCTCTCCCCTCTCTCTCTCTCTCTCTCTCTTTCTCTCTCTCTTTCTTTCTCTCTCTCATTTTGTAGCCATGAGGCTGTAGCGGCGGAACATCTTCAATTAAGGGGGGGGGAGCACTGCTGACTTTTGGTCTCATTCTTTCCATTTCCATTTCCATGCAACGCCTATCGGGATAATGTTAAAATGGCAAAATCAAGGGGGGCACGGTGCCCCGGTGCCCCCTCCCCCCGCTCCGCCGCCTATGCCATGAGGGACGTATATAGGTATGTTTAGTGCAAGGTGCGTTCGCACGTAAAATGTTGCGACACATTTCATATTTGCTGGCTCAAACAGCCACAAACACTCCTTTCTTTTTCTCTCGCAGATTTTCGACCTCGGGCTGTTCGTTCACTAAGCAATGTGTTCCCATGCATCTGAAAATCGCATGGTAGGAAAAGGACCCATGCATCAAACGGTCGGCGATGCTAACGGAGCTGAGAGATAATTAGGTCCTTTGGAAATTGGATGTACTATGTACATTGTGCATAAATAATGAATAACGGGGATGTATTCTGGTATCAGGCGACAGATAGGCATCGCCATTCTCTGGATAGAATCTGCTGACTACCAGCATTTACGTTAGAAAAGATAACTGAGGGTCGGCAAATAGTGGGATAGGCCCCCTCTGAGGGTAGCTGAGCCCTTCGGCAGGGGTAATGAGGGCGGACCCATGGGAAAATAATAATTTTTAGGATTCATAACTCGCATAGATTCATAAGCTGCTTGATGTGGAGTATACGCCTGTTTTCTTACTTTGATAGGCTTTTTATCTAATCAGACCATTTTTAGAGCTAGCAGGATTATTGGAATTAGGGGAGACATTTGTCTGACCAGACACGGTCAATCGTAGACTGGAGACTGAGCCCAGCCAGTGGGCAGCCGCCACCCATGACCCATCCCCTTCCCCCTACCAAGCACTCACTGCACCCGGCTACAGGCGCGCTCCTATGTGAGCTGCCCGATTGCGATATACGTTGCCGGTCCAGCCCGGAACAGGGGGATGAGGCGTGGAGGAGGATTCAACTATCCTGAAGATGGAAAGGACGGATTGACGTCGAATCACCATTCTGTCCTGGCATTGTCTCGAGAAAGAGGTTACACGTGAAGGTCGCTGAGAGTGGGGCCATGAAAATTTTGGATTAGGTGTAAACATGATAAACTGGGAGTCGATTTGTTGTGATGCGCTACGCCTTACGCGGGTAATTTGTTAGAGCCGGATCGGTCCTTTTTTCTTTTTGCTGAGAGTGGGTACGACTAACCTGCAATGGAATTTAACTTTACTCCTAGGAGGGTGGTTAAAAATGATTGCGGATATACGCGCATACGAGAGGCACTGGTTTACTCCCAATCCTCCGTTTAATTGTATTCAGTGTGCACTGTGCAGGGTCTGATAGGTGGAGGTAATGGATCTGTCTAGCTTCCAAAAAGGAAGCATCACCCTGGATACGTGTCGACCACAACTTTAAATGAACAGCAATGGACAACGTAAATGGTTGATAATGACCGTGTTGCCATCTCCCCGTTCGCGAATCATGAAGTTATGCTTCCTCACTGAGGCTCTTAGGCGGGTTATAGAGCATGACGGATGTGGGTTCCGCATTTTCAAGCAATAGTTGTCAACAGTTGATTGATGTTTTGTCAAAATATATTAGCATATGCGGCAGTTCAGTGTACTTTATGTCCGTCTGATGTGCCCGTCGTTGCGTTTTCGCAACGCTGATGGCGCCCGGTGTGCCCTTCGTTGCGATTTCGCAACGCATGTTTTTTACGTTTTTCTCGAGAAACTTTTGCTGCAGGCAAAAATTATTTTCGATTCCATACAAGGCCCTGGTAGGAGCATAACATATTTTGATTTCGTCGATTTTCATGATGGTCAAAATTCCTGGGCATAAATGGGTTAAGGGAGCACATCTTTCGTCGGTTTATTTAGTTCAGGTGACCGGCAAATCCAGAGGTTAGAGCCTAACGACTCACGACTTCACGAGTCATACCATCAAGTTTGAAAAGCCACTTTGGTTCCCCTCAATGTGATTAGTTTCGGCTAAGCAAACTTTTTATAGAGTCTCTAACCTGCTGACAAAAAAAAAACTGTTCGGCGTCGAGGTACAAACCTATGATCAGTCATTATTAGCAGTTATCCCGACCGTCCATCCCGTCCGTCCATCGAGACAGCCCTGGAAAAGCGTTAGGATGGGCCAAGGCAGCGACATCTAGTTCACAGCAGCGACACCTGGCGGTAGATCTTTGGTGATCTTGTGTCTACCCTGCTCCCAAAACAATGTAAAGATATAAGATAATCATATCCCTTTTTGACAAAGTGTGCTTCCAATGTAAACAATGTCTAAATATTCTCGAGTGAATATTTGAACGATCTATTGGGTCACCGGCACCACCGCCGGTCGGAGCAGGACGGACCCAGTCGACCCAACAGCGCAATCCCGGAGGGTGGACTGACCCAAGGCCGTATATAGGACTGACCCATATTGGCAGCACAGTGCTCTGGTCTGGGACGCCAAAACCATTGTTTCGGAAAACCAACGTTACACCCATTCGTCGCCAGCATGACATATATTGACATAAACCAAATGCAATTGTCCGCTGAGCCCCACACGGACAGTCCTCCGTTCACACCACCACCTCACAATGCCTTACACCCGATACAGATCCTGAGCACCAACGCGGACTGACCCTGACCCGCGACCGAGCTCCCGGGTCGGGTCACCCCTGGCGGCGAATGGGGTTACTACGGACTCAAGAACCATACAAAAAAAAAATACTTCATTAGGTTAAGTGTCCGCTGAGGTTTAGGACATGTAAATTGCAGGCTTCAGCGGTACAATACCTATTGGCTGAGTTCGACCCCAACCATCGAGCTCAAGAAACGAGCACTATAACTCGAATAAGGAAAGCAACAAACTTTAAGTGCTTTCGGACGTAAAAAGTATCGCTTCCACAACACAAAACTACACTTCTAATGTGATTGCTACGATCCGCATCATCCCTTGTTGATTCGTCACCTTGCCAACAACACCGCAAACTCAGACTCGCTCCTCGGCCCGCCGACTGCCGTCAGTCGCTGAGCGGCGTCTCCGTCACCACCATGCGCCCCCTGTCTGTTCTGCTGCTCCTGCTGACGGCGCTGACGCACGGCTCCGAGCGGCTGACCAGGGAGACGGTCCCCCAGCCGTCCTCGTGGCTGGTGCACCGGCCGGCGGCCTCTCTGGTGCTGTGTGCCGGCCTGTGCGTCCGCCACCAGGCCTGCCGGGCGGTGACATGGACCGACGGCTGCCGGCTCTACGGGGATACCAGCGGGGCAGAGACAGAGACGCGGCAGGTGGAGCTGTACTGGCGGGAGGACTCGGCGGGCCAGGACACCGCGGTGACTACAACAGAGGAGACTCTGGTGACGTCCACACAGGAAGTCGCAAGTCAAACCGACTCCACAACCAGCCACGGTGGCACAGTAACATCGGAGGAGCCAACAAGTACAACTACTACCTCTTCCACCACTGCTCCTTCCGCGGCTACAGCACTTCCAACTACAGCGACAGCAGCTTCAACTTCTTCCATCACTACCACAGCAAGTTCTACAACTACTACTCCAATGACGACGACGTCTATCGCAACAACCACCCCTACCACAACAGCGACATCAGCCACAACAACAACAACAACAACAACAACAACAACAACAACAACAACAACAACAACAACAACAACAACAACAACAACAACAACAACAACAACAACAACAACAACAACAACAACAACAACAACCACACTGGCGCCCACAACCACTCCCTACCCCACCCGATCGCCAGTTTTCTCCGGGGCCTACTGTACCAGTCCCTTCACCTTGGTGGACGGGCTCTGTCTCGTTCATACATCGGTTAGCTCCGTCAAAGACTTCACCGCCTTCCGGGCCTACTGTGGTACACTTGCTTCAGGAGGTGACCTGGCCAGCGTGTATTCGCAGAACCACCTCAACTTCTTATGGAACCATTCCCAGCGGAAGTCCTTTCGTCAATGGATTGGTGTCCAGGAGGACAGCAACGGCGTCTTCATCAACGTCCACGACGGCACCGTCCCGGCGATCGACCTCAGGAACTACGTGACCCAGGGAGCGGGGAAGCACCTTGTCCTGCCTGGGGACGGCGTGGATGGACAGCTGTACAGAACGGAAGCCGCTGAGGGGATACAGGGTGGAGTGTGCCAGGCACCTGTGAAGTACCCGGTCGAGGAAGAGGATGATTGAAGATGATGTAACCATGATAGCAGTTGGTTGGCATCGGCCTAAAACCTTTTTTGTTATCATAGACCTCTGTGTACCGAGGTAAACAGAGGTCTATGTCGTTTTCTATCGGGTTTGCTTTTACGATGTCTGACTGATTGGGAGTAAGTATCGGCCTTAAATCTTCACGGTATCTTTCTTTGGGAATCTGAGTGGATTCATGTTATCTATGATGCCTCATATTCATGACCCAAATTCAGTCGTGGAACTAAATGAACCTCATAGTTTCTTAGAAGTAGGAAAAGTGTACATAAATGATAACTCAATCAAGCTTTGGTGGCTGTAGGTAGACCTGCCTCTATAGGGGTAGATCTACAGCCAGCCAGAGGCAGGTCTAACGGCTCTAATGCTATAGCGTTTAGTTATTTTCATCCAGCAGTATTTTAACCAAATGGAAGTGATGGTGATGGCAATCGGAATTAGCTTTTACATTCAGTTGTGTGAGGCAGAAGTTATGACGAGGAGCGCGAAGTTTTACAGTCATTCTATGCTTTTATAGATCCGCATTGTCCACTTGAACATGCTATCATAAAGCGTGAGTGGGGGTGGTGCCACACATTGGGACTTTATTTTCGGATTTAATCGAGTTTGTGTCTGTTTGCTCGCTTTAGTACTACTCCTTTAGATTCCAACACGTGCCTCTGCTTTCCAATAAGGTTTTATCTACGTGTCTTATCCTTATGTCCATAACCGCTAAATAAATGAGAATAGACACACAACTCAGAAGCCCGATTAGTTGCTTCAAAGTGATCGTAGGGTTTTATCGATTCGATGTTAATCTCGATATCCGAAGTCATTTTTCATCGTAATTGTCTTATCGTCTTTTTAATCATTTTTCATCGTATAAACTGTTTAATTTTACTCACTGGCGGATCCAGGGGGGGGGCCACCGGGGCCATGGCCCCCCCCAAAAGCCTGAAAGGGGGGGCCAACATATCTTTTGGCCCCCCCCAAAACGCTTGGAGAAAAATTAATGTGAGAAGGTTGCGTAGTAGATACCTACTAGAATCAGCAGCGTGATTCAATAGCGTAGAGAAAGTCAGGGGCGCGGGAACTACTTTCAGACTGGGGGAGCACACCATAATAGAGATCAACCTAGGGTCCCCCCAAATCTAGTTTTCTCACCGGTTTTAGGCCACTTATTTTTCATCCCTTGGCTTTTTCAACAAAAAAAGAAACAGTTGCAAAAAAGGACGGTACCTATTCCGTTTGAAAGTTGTGGGGGCACCGCCCCCACTGGCGGATTCAAGGGGGCCACCGGGGCCATGGGCCCAAAAAGCCTGAAAGAGGGGGCCAACATATCTTTTGGCCCCCAAAACGCTCGAAGAAAAATTAATGTGAGAAGGTTGTGTAGTAGATACTTACTAGAATCAGCAGCGTGATTCAATAGCGTAGAGAAACCCAGGGGCGCGGGAACTACTTTTAGACGGGGGGGGGGGGGGGGAGGTCACACCATGATAGAGATCAACCTAGGATCCCCCAAATATAGTTTTCTCGCCGGTTTTAGGCCACTTATTTTTCATCCCTTGGCTTTTTCAACAAAAAAAGAAAACATTTGCAAAAAGGAGCGGTATCCTGTCTGAAAGTTGTGGGGGCACCGCCCGCACGGCCCCAGAGTTGGGGGGGGGGGGGCAAGCTGCCACCACTGCCCCCTCCCCCCGGTTCCCGCGCCTATGGAGAAACTACCGGGTTTACTAGCTTCCTTCATAAAGTGTCGTCATGTCTTATCGTCACCCGAGAAGGTCTTATTGCATAAATATCGATTGAGCTGTCAAGTTAACAAACTTGCTGTGGCAGCCTGACCTGACATGACCCGGCAACTTTTCATTCACGGAATATGCGCAATAAATTTTTTAGGAAAACTCACTGAGTTTTCGTTGAAAAAAAAAAACTTGTTTTGTTTCGTAATTGTACAAGAAGCATATGAGGGACCTTTTTGTCCCTTCCTGCGAAACGGTAAAAGACTTATTTCGGTCACAGCTCAGGCCAATCTCTAAGGGTCAGTCGGGTCACTTATTTCTTAAAAGGGTCCTTACGGCATCCAAGGACCAATTCCGGCTTTTGAGTGCGCCACATCAGCATTTGATGCTACGACAGATGTCGAAATCTGAATATATGTTACAGGCCGTATGAAAATTCGGTCCGTTTGCAAACGGCCTGGCCCAGTCAGGCCATATGAAACTACCTGAAAACACCGGCCGTTTGCAAACTATGACCTGAAATATCAGACCGTTTGAAAACGACCTAGTTAGTTTCGGCCTAGCGGATCCAGGGGGGCCACGAGGTCATGCCCCCAAGCCTGAAAGGGGAACAACATATATTTTTTGTCCCCAAAAACACTTAAGAAAAATGGATGTGAGAAGGGCGTAGTAGGTAGAGAGAAAATACCGTATCATTAAAAATCTGTGAGCTTGATAAAAGTGTTGGTCTTGTCTTCACCCAAGAAGTTCTTATTGCACACTTTAACCATGGATGAAAGAACCTTCATCCCCTGGTTCTCCTTCATCCATGCTTTAACTCTCGATCGACGTGTGAAGTTATCGTGTAAGGTTATCGTGAAGTTATCGTGAAGCCGATCGCGACGAAACTTTAGTACCCTCATGGTGACAAAGTCTGAAAATTTCATGACCCTGACCCAAGTGAACTTTGACTTGTGGCCTATTTCTCGAGACTGTTTGGCCATGTTGGAGGCCATGTTTGGCCGGAATAGCGATTCGGCGTATGTCGGCTCACATTATCCGCGCTTTTATAGTCTTTTCGTGGTTTAAAACGCTCAAACATGTGATATGATGTTGCTCCCACGCATTAGGGCGGATGCCAATGTCACCTTACGGTCAAGTCAGGTCATTGACCTTTGATGACCTCGGTGCACTTTTCCGAGTTTAACATGTTTCTAGGATAGTTTCGTTTAGCTGATTTTGAATTTAGCATTTTGCAGCCATTTGAACATTTACGAAGTAGTTTTGATGCCTTCGTATCATGTTACGTAGCTGCCAGTGGTAGTGGACACCTGCTATACGGACGCCCATAAGTACTTCTACTGGTTGATCTGACCTGACCTGCCCCGACATGGTCTAAACGCATGAAGACATTATCTATGATCCAAACTAACATGAAATTTGTGATCAGCACAAAAAAAAACGTATTACAGCCTTACTTTAGGAGGTTCTGACAGGTCCTGATTTTCCCGTCTTTTGGGTCTGTGACCTGACCTGGGCGGTGTTTCACGGCACGCTGCCAGCCGCTGCCAGCGCTGATGGCACTTTTGGTTTCAATGGAGACATCAACAAGCCTATACCCACAACACTACCGAAGGCTGGCCTTAGCTCGCGGAATGCGCTATCAGCGGCTGTCAGCACGACCGTGAAACACCGCCCTGGAAGGTCAACCAATGACCAAGGACCTTAAAATCGGGTATCATCGGCTTCGTCTCGTCACTCACGGGCAACACGCCCATTTTTTTCCGCGAGCTCTAGCTTAATCAGGGGCCGAACGGCAGGGGGTCCAACCGACACCTCCCAGCCCGCGAAGGCTGCGCCACGCACCGACCCGGAGCGGGCTAATTGGTCGACAAAAGCAATTTGAAGTGTTTTCAAAGTAATATTTAGGCTCGGGTTGGGTGGGCTACCATTTCTATTTTTTATTTTTAGTTTAAAAAATATCGTTTCAGGGCTGTGACGAAAAAATAAGTGGCCTAAATCCGATGAGAAAACAGGATTTGGGGGTACCCTAGGTTTGGTTACTTGCAGGAGTTGGCCCCCCCCAAAACGCAAGTCTGGATCCGCCAGTGATTACTTAGCTCGGTTCTCCAAAGACCAGACTGGCAAATATTAACCTTCGCCCTGGCAGGGCATTTTTCATAACACGGCCTGGCAGGGGGGGGTCGATGCGACCCCCCCCCCTCGCGATTGGCTCCTATGGCACCTAGAAACACCAAATTTGGTAGGTAGGTGGGCCCCCTGGAGTTCTCGCCCCTGTGCAAATTTGGTTGCTCTAGGTCAAAATTTAGGGGGGTTTTGGGGGGTATAAATGTGAAAATTTCGCTAAAAACAGGTCAAAAGTTTTTCGCTTATAACTTTTATCTAATTAAGATAGAGCAAAACGAAAAGCACCAGTGAACTCAGCACGTCAAGGCGCATCGAATGATATACTTTTTAGCTTGCTTAAGTGTACTTAAAGTTTTTCTTAAATTTTAAGTAAACTTAAATAAATAAATTAAGTTCAGGTTAACCAAATTGCATCATATCGCATATCATTCGATTCGGCTGATCACCAGGAACACAATGATACCATTGTTTAAGCTCTAGCGTCATTATGTGCCAAGTTATTGGCAAAAACGTCATTTGACCTCAGTTGACCTCATTTGACCTGACCCATAGGTAAGTACACCAAAAAAAGAAACACCAAGTGACCTGCTGTTAAGTACTGTGGGTTCAAAGCACAAAAGTGATAGAACGAAGCGGATATCTCCAGTATTTTCCGAATTTAGTATTTTCCCATAGGCTTAACATTACGACGTAATGACCTCTAACTGACCTCAGGTCAGTGACCTAAAAAAACGAACTATATGTTATACAACTCGGTGAACTTAGCACATCCTGAAACTTTGAAAGAAATCAGTCCAAAACTGTGAGTTGGACAGGTGCAAAAAGAAAATTGAAATTTGACCATGACCTTGTACCGGTTTTTCTGACCTGGTGACCTGACCCAAGGCCATCCGGACCTGAAATTTTCAGGTCATATGTAAAAAGGTTGCCCCATAAGCTGTGCCAAATTTGGCGGCGCTGCGCGCCGCCGTTTTTACGCTATCTTCGAAAAACCTTATGGGGGGGTCGCATCGACCCCCCCTGCCAGGGCGAGGGTTAATCACTAGTAGAGTCAGAAAATCAAACGCTGCCGGTACTAGGCGCTCTTACTGGAACATTCATTAGGCAGCCTCGCCAGTACGATCACTTGATCAATGATTCTGTAGTGTATGTGCAATGTGCATCAGATACTTATGCAGGCATACAATTGCACCATTGGGGGTTTCCGAACGATGTATGCCGATCGCGTAAGCTGGCTCGAACAGCAGCTCGATCGCCCCCAACCGTTTCCGAAATGTCTGTCACGACCTCTGGCTCCTGCTGGATTTTCCAGTACCTATATGCGGTGAGTCACCATACAGGCAGCAACAGGTTATGGCAGGCTTCGTCTTGCTGCTGCACCGCGAAATACCGGAGATGTCCTGGTTGGGAGGGTGTGAGGGAGGAGAAAGGTATCCGACAAGTTGTTGGAGATGCTCACCAACAGGAAGAAAGATAAAGTAAAGGACCTGGATTTATCGCAGAAACATCGCACTTAGATGCCCGCAAACACTCTCTTTCCCGCCATTCATGTATCTTCGAAGAATCCTGGTATGTAATTATGACGTTTATTCGTCTTCTACGAGTAACAAAATATCATTGAGTACAAAGATGGGCGAACATGCCCAATGCCCGCACCTTCCTGCTGAGATATTTCAAGGGAAATGCTATGACTGTTGGAAGAACAAAAGGTTCCCATTTTATGATTTTTTCATTCATTTACAAGCTAAATACACCTCTAATACGTGGGAGCTAGTTGCCATGCCCATTGCCCATGTCACTGTAAGCCACAATGCGCGTAAAATATGTAGTTGTCAAAATATACGTCACGCCCAAAATCAAATGCACATAATGATGCAGCATACAATTACACATTACTTGCAAACAAAGAACCATGAAAGACCTGTGTAGCTTCTTATCATAGGTACTACTGGAGATACAATAGTCGCACTACCTAAGAAAGAGGGTAGGTACTTGGGCATTCACATACAGTATTGACTGGCACATGTGAGAATTCTTCATTTCTTCTGTAGGTAGGTAGGTATACATTGGTAGCGGGTAGATCACATTTGTACTTCGCTCCAGTGAATGAGGATGTGGTGTTCACATAAGACGTTATTCCTTTCACAAATATTCAGTCTCCACTGTTCGCTCTGTCCCATTTTCCTAAATCTCCGACACTTATCCTCGTGGTACTAGGAAAATATTTTTAGATCTCTTGATCTCCAGATCTCGATTGCAATTATCACTGGCGCTCGAACCCCAGGTTATCAACACCAGCCAAAGGACAATCACTCCGGCTTCGTTCAGACGATCGATGGTCTACATGGCTAGTTTCTGTGATAGCATCGCCCCTTGCACTAAATATGACATGGTCTCTGCCGTTGGTGCTATCCACTCCGTTTTCTAGCCTAGCATCTGTTGATCTGGTGCTCCTGTCAACGCAAAGTTCATCAGGTGACCTGCTAGCATATCTCACGTTACCAAGGTCTGTCATGCATAGACTGTCACCAAGATGTCTTACAGGAACATTTGGTGCGTTGAACTGGACAGGTCCAAAGCGTGACGCGAGGCCCGTCCTCCTGCTGATGGCAGCCAGAGGAACGGTGTGTCCTAACCTCGCGAGATATATGTTCCGCAGGTTACCGAATTGATTGCCATTTGCCACACCACTGCCTCCCTCAAACGTTCCCGCGTGCCGTTCCACTTGCGCAGGTCCCCAGTCAGCAGTGGGATGCAGAACCTCCTTCAGAGTTCCACCACGTCGCCACTGTTTCCCCATCACCCACAGTGCCGTCAGCACCACCAGCACTGCCGGCGCCAGCATCAGCACCAGGCCAATCCCGTCCTCCCAAGGCTGAAACACCAGCCTCGTATCACCAGCCGTAAAGCTGACACGTCCGTGGAAGGCGACGGTGCTTCCCAGGACTGCCACCAGGACCACTGGCGCAGCGAACCGCCACGCCAGCCGCCAGTAGAGTTTCACCCACTGCGACATCGGGATCTTCATCTCGGAGCTCATCAGATCGAGAACCCGCTCGGCTCCGAAGGCCCATCCGACGGCGAGGATTTCCAGCAGCGCCACGGCAAACTGCGAGAACGAGAAGGCGAAGTGGTCGAAGAGTACAAACACACGCACGCCACCATCCAAGCACATGCAGAGGTTGGCAGCGAAGAAGGCGGCACATACTCCCATGGAGATCCAGTGTCTCTGCGGACGAAGTCTTGGCCACTCATCGACAACTGCCACTGACAGCATCTCCACCATGGTGAACTGCGAGTCCAGGCCCATGGTGATGAGCATGACGAAGAAAAGGACGCTGATGACCGATGGATAAGGCGTGTGCAGAAGAGCTTCTGGATAAGTCACAAACGCCAGTCCCAGTCCGAGTTTGTGGGTGCTGTTGATCTCTTGTCCCAGCTGGTTCGCCGTAACCCCAAGCATTGCGAAGACCACTAGCACGGCTAGAATTGATGTTACAGTGTCCACCACGGCTAAAAGAATTGCGTCACGCATACAGTTGTTGCGGAACCGGTTAAAACTGGCTAAACTGATAACATCTCCGTGGCTGATGCCAAGGGAGAAGAAAATCTGCGAGGCTGCGTCTGACCACAGGCTTGAGCTCCAGAGGAGAGAGACGTTGAACGTGCCGTAGAACTGGATGCCCTTCATGGCGCCGTCGTACAGAACCGCCGGGAAGAGGAGAATGACGAGCACAACGTAGGGGAAGATGACGGTGAAGTGGAGGATCATGCCGACAGACGTGATGCCCCTGAAGATGCAGGCGGCGACGAGCAGCCACGCAGCCAGCATGCAGAGTACGATGTCCCAGCGCAATACGCCCAGACTTTGCGAAGACTGGTCACACAGTCCGAGCACATTGCAGAAGAAAAACTCTGCACTGCTGGATACATTACGCCACTGTGTTAGATGAAGCTCTTCTTCAGCAGACGCAATGTCGCTGTCATTACTTGACGCCTCTTCTAGCAAGTATCGTTTCTGCTGTGAGGAAGAACCAATGCTGATGTTGACCTCCTCCACATCATGCACGATGCTTACATTGCTGGCCAACGAGACACACCTCGGTGAGTTGTACTCGTGTCCACACTCCCCCCACGGAGGGCTTCTGTTGAACGACGCTGCCGTGAAGAAGATGATCCACGCCACGGGCAGGTTGTACGTGAACACGGTGAAGGCCAGCACGAGCAGCATGGCTGTGCCGATGCCGGAGGAGACGGGTGCCATTCTGGAGAACACTGACCGCGGCCCGGCACTGCTGTACTGTCCCAGAACGATCTCTAGGACGTAAAGCGGCACGCCGACCACCACCAGCAGGATCAGGTAGGCCGACAGGAACGTGATGCCACCGTACCGGAGACTCATGAAGGGGAAGCGCCAGATGTTGCCCAGGCCGACCGTCTTGCCGATACTGCAGAGGATGAAGTCGCACTGGGTCCGCCATTTTTCTCTCGGCATCTCCTGTTCTGTGCCTCTCGTAGGATGCTCAGAGCTGGGCGAGTCCACTGCCATAGCGTGGCTACTCGAGCCTTGGCGACAGTGCTCTCATAAAACAATACACTTTACCAGCACTCAAGCGTCTTCTCAGATCTCACTCGCTTTGATATTCAAGCTAAATGTCAATTGTCAGACTCCTGCGTCATATTTGGCGCAAGCTATTGTGCAATCACAATGAATTATTCACCACTCACTGTACCCTCTCCGTTGTACGCACTGTGCTTCCACTGAGCGACCTCCGATTGTCCAATGTCTCTGGTCACTGTCAACTCACACTGGCGCAAGAACACTCCCTTGTGGTACACTTCGCCGCCCGTCAGGTACCGTCTGCCCATCCCACGCCCCGCTCGCTACCGCCAAGTGCGTCGCAAGTCTACAGCGCCGCGAAGGATCTGCCCTGGGGCGAGAGGAGCTCAAACTTGTGAACGGCAGTCTGCTGAGCGGGCAGGTAACTGTGGTGTTTTAGGGGCGAAACGCAGGTGTGGTTTGAGAGCCCCTGAAGCTCATTTGAATGGCTGGGATGCTGCAAATGATACGTGCATGTATAATAAACCGGTTTTTTTCAGCAACACAGGAACTAGGAGGGTGGTTAATGATTATGAAACGCAGTGGTGTGATTTGTGATACATGGCACTTCTCATGATGTTTTTGGTGCTGATGTTTTTCTGCGATTAGAAACATAATCGATTGCGTCGTTCGTCGTAGGTATTCAGGTGATACTTTTCATATGTCTTTCAGCAGCTCCGGTGTTTGCGGATGTGACTATCTGGTTAAAGATGATCGTGCCTTGTTGAAACATGGAGAATAACTTTGCTTTTATTTCTTTAATGATATATGCCTATCGAGCGTTGCTATCACCGTCTGTCGTCAGAATTTTGCCTTAACGACTATCTTGCCTTGCCAACGACAGAATTTGGCCATCGTCATATATTCCGCCGGTTGCATTCGATGTAGGTAGCTAATGAGATCATACAGAATGCGGGCACCGAATAAAAACTTCGCACAGCTGCCACAATTGTGAGTCTTAAAACCAATCAAGAAGAGTAGTGACGAGCACCATCCGTTTGATCATGCTCTTGTCGTCGTTTGCGTATTTGAACTATGTACATTTGGGCATTTCTAGTAGGTATCGTAAGCCCTCAACAGCTTTCATTAGAATGTCCCCACGACCAAAACCAGACAATGAGGAAAGAACACTTATAAGAGCCCATCAGAGCAGAAATACTTTGTATTGAGAAGTAGGCAGTGCATTCGCACCACCAATCAAACAGCTCATGACACAAGCATATTTCTGGGAGACATGATACGAACAACGGGAGACAAAAGGCAAAAGCTTTCGACATTCAAATGCGAAACAAGCAACAGCATCCAGATAACCTTCCAATCTGGCACAACTTCAAAACAACGGTAAAAGTGTAGCGTATTGGATGAAGCAGCATATCCATGTCCTTCCCGAGATTATTGACAAAGTGTATAAATTACCTGTTATCATGAACTATAAATACCTAACATATCGGATAGTCAACCTCAACAGACAGTACCATATACTATTTTAGATGTGCCTAAGGCGCACTGCCTACTTGGTAGGCTCACGATGAGATTCGCACACAACTCAGCCCCTCAGAGCTAGAGCACTTGAAAGACCCTGCAATGTAGCTATACGGCAGGCAATACAACGCGCATTGTCAGCATTCAACCTATCTACATTCCGCAGACTAGCTACTCAACTTCTTAGATAGCTAGATAAAAAAACTAAGCTCAGCCCCTAAATGACACTAAACTCAGTCATTTCATTATTCAAGTGGCTCATACATGCATAAGCAAACCTTTCTTTAGAAGAATTGTCGGAGTTTACAAGTTCCGTATCAAATAAAATCGCTCGAATGCAATGTTCACACCGGGGTGTCATACCTTGCACGTGAGCGATGCACTGTGCACTAGACCATGCAACTGCATTCGGTGCACTCTCTGGGTACCCTATCTTGAAACTGTCTGATCGTGCCGATTCTGTAATGTGAACTGAACTGTACCTACTCGCAGTGTGCTGACCGTGGCATTTCACTCCTGTAACCCAACTGCGGGCCTCCATAACACATTACGAAAGACTCGCAGGCGGCAAACATTAAATTATCACTGCTTGGCATCAAAACCGTTCTATAATCTCTGAATGGCTGTAATAAGTGCAATACGGAACAGGTCCTTGATTAAAAACTTGAAACTAAAACAATGAGAGTGATGGGGAACTTCGTGAAAAGCAGGCGAGAACGCATTCTAAACCTTCAGGCACGCACACACACACACACATACAAGTTTTGTGACGGTGTTAAGTCAGATCATTTGCACATTTGCTAGGCATGCACGTATAATCTCCGCCACATACATCTAAGCATGGCACAGGAATCCCACCCTGTTCAAGTCTCATTTCTAAAAATGAGCCGCATATGAAGCTAGTGACGTCACATAAGCTCAAGCCAATCACAGCTCCCCGAACGGCGGGTGCGCTGCTGGAAACGCACACAGTCTGCCTGTCAAATTCGACCTTTTGTGTTGCATTAAGTACATTTGATGGGAATAACTTACATCGTCGATCCTGATGTTTTCAAAATTTTACACATAGCACACAATAATCGCACAATGGACACAATAATCGCACAATTCGATCACAACTCTGCTACCCCGAAGCGTCGTTAACATCTTAAGACTGAAACAGAATAAGGCTAGAACTGATGGTCTGCCAACATCTGGATATCAGCAACAACCAGTTGCACATCTGCCTGACGTGTTTTAAGCTGAGACTTGAGTGGCAGACTCATCCCGGTCGCGACCGAAAAGCCGCCCTTTGTCAAGTAGTGAGTCTGTTTCAAGCTTTAGATTTCAGAAGTCTCTAAGCACACCCAAAACGTATAGCATCATATGGAATACGCTCATGAGGCACCGGACTACCAGTATGTCTAGCCCCCGCAATATCAGGCACCACATTGTGACACAAAACCCAATAAAGCACCTTTCACACCGGGTCTCGAGCGCCGTCTTTGGCCTCTTCTCGAATCACTTCCTCATATGTGGGCGGTGTGATGTTTTCTTCATAGACGAGGTCGTAGGGGGGCGGCAGGTCGACCGGTGCTGCCGTCTCCCCCTGACCCCCTCCTCCGCCCCCTCCAGAGGTGACGTCATTGACAGTGGAGGCCGCGGCGGCCGCGCCTCCAGACCTGCAAATAAACAACATGTCGTCAAGGAAGGACTGATAGTGAGTGATGGTTAAGGCGATATTCGGTGTGAGGCCTGAATATAGAGGGTTATTTGAGGGTGGGTAAGTGGTGACGTAAATAAAGGGCACCGACCGATCTACGGAATATTAGCCATGAATTTGTGTGTGAGGTGAGCATTAATTACAACAAAACCAGCTTTGCGTGTTTTCATGTATGTGCACAACGAACTAGAAACGCATGTGGCACATATACGTATGCATGCATGGACACACACATGTATCGATGTTCATTAGTCGCGTATAGCGCTTGTTCTTATCAGAAAGTCCCATAATTGGTTTTTCAAACCTAGCGCGCTTGTAAACACTAGCAGAAGCGCCAAGTTTGATGTAGTGATAGTGTGAACACAATGTTTATCATCATGGTGACGAAAATCAGATTAAGTGAGTTCTGTTTGATTGTCATTCGTTTACATCAGTCGTGTGGTTCTTATCAGAAGATATTCTTTATTTGGTTTATGTTGCGCCTCTGATATACGATATTTCCTTACGAGTACGATGCGCCCCTGCATTCCAAAGGTCCACTCTGGATCGTCCAAACATTTCATCAGTCATTAGTCAACGGAACCGCCTCCAGCCTTCAACTTATCGGTATGGCCCGCCGGTGACGTTCTACGCAATTCACAATCAACACCATGCATATCGTATTATCAAGTGGGCAGTGAGGTGCTAACAGCTGTGGGTAATTACCTTCAGAAAGACTAATAATGCTTTTATTCAGTATTACAGGACATGCTACTCGGAGATTAGAGCTAATTTCAGGGAGCCAATTATTTTTTCCGTGTCACTTTCTATTGATTGAGGTGTGAAAGGGTTCTGCAGACTGCAAGAGGATACATACAACTTTTGCAACACCTTGCATATCAGCGGCTTTTTTATTCATTGCAGTCTAGTTTCAACTTAATGACATGTTAGCAGCTTTTTTAATATATCATCCCAAGTAAGCTATGCAAAGTTTCCAAGCAAACACATACGTAACCATAATTATGCAATCGTTGCACTCAATGGCAGTAGCATTGCGTTCCAGTTACATGCAGGCAGGAGAGTTCCTACACAGAACAACTTTTTCAGACATTGCTGAAGTTCGGGATAAAACGAGCAATCGCGCAGTAGATAGAGCAATCGCCATACTTCAATACAATGTCCGCATTTCAAGACTGAGCAGCGATTGTTAGGTCTTCCGCTTTAGGAAAAGATGTGCTTTTATGTTTGTGATTCACTAGGCTGGAGTGCAAAGAGGCGCATCAGCGTGACAGCATAGAGGTAATGCACGACAGCCACCTGCCACTCGCCAAAAATGTTTTGGGATTCAGATGATAACTAAGCGACTTTTTAGTGACAGGTGCATGCAAAATGGTATTTAAAATGAATAACACGTTTTTGTGTAGCTCAACAAAGCCTAATAAAATTTCGAAGTCTGGCACTTGACTCTAAATCCGATCAAGCCAAGCCCTCGGATGTCTGAGATCAGTCAAGCCGGATTTATAGCAGACTTTTACGGACAGGCTGGTATATCTCAGATCTCTTCAAGGAACTGCAGAAAATGATACGAAGCTGTAGGTAGATACAACCAATGGAGGAGATGTCTAGCGTACTTACATACAACATGAGAATGTCTCCCAATATTAGGTAAGCAGGAATAGGCCACTATACATACATAGTTATGTCGTGGTCTGTGAATATATAGTGGTCTGTGAAGCATTCATATGCGTCGGTACCTCACCTAGCCTTCAAACCGGGTGTATGACTCAATATTCATGCTGCATTCCTCTGCGTCCCACTGGATGCAATTATGCATGCAGCGTCAGATTTTGTGACCAGTATTGAATTGGCAAGTCAGACGAAGGATGCGCGGGGTGGCGCAAGGCCAGTCCGATGCATCAGCCAATGCAAATAGTGAGACCGAATTACTTGTCTGCATGCAAGTTATTCGATGGTATCTCAATATACTAGAGTTCTGCACGGCTGCAATTTTCCACAGCCTAGCCGCCCCGCAGCCGTGGCTCCACAGCCACAGCCGCCCACAGCCGTGGCAAACTGTGGGCAGCCAGCCGTCAGCCGGCCGTGGATACTTTCAATGAAATGCAACCAAATAGTATATAAAAATAGTATACCTATTATATAAGTTGTTTTTAGTTGAAGCATATAGCCAAAAGCACATTGCAATGGGCTATAGATTATCAAGCTCATGAAGCATCATAGGTTAAGTGGTTGTGTATCTGTCTTTAGGCCAAAGGCCTGAAGCCTGATGCGCAACGCATGCCTACACAAGCCCTTGCAAGGGGTTAAGAAAGATGAGTAGGTAGGTACCTACATCAACAGAAAACATAAACAACGAACCAGAATAGAAGCACTAACAGTGTAGACATCTAATGCCAAATCCTGAAGCATGGTTGTGGGACAGAACAACAGACCCTGATGCTTTTCATTATCAATGTTAGGTATGGAAAATGAAACTGAAGTTGATGGACTGTCAAACAGTGATTGTCTAGTCAAAACTCTTGCTTCTTTCTTACCTTGCATATTTTCTGGGGTGTGATATGCCAGGCTTGAAGCAGCCTTCTGAGCCTTCTGAGTAAGTCTCAAACTAATTTGATATGCAAGGCATGAAAGCACTAGTGAGCATCCAAGAAAGAAAAACATTCATCTTTTTTATTTTTCCAAATAATGATCTTCGCTCAAATCCCCAAGGACGTGCGAGCCACAATTGCCTCTTTCAATCAAAAATTTTACTTGAGTTTAAATGACGTCAATAGCAAAGAAGTGGCAATAAATTGCTTTGACTCACTATAAACAGCCATAAAAATCCAAATTAATAAATAATAATGCTATACAGTTAAAAACTTGCTCTCAAACAAAGAATAAGTATCACATTTTTACATTTTTTAGAAAAAGACGTCATTTTATTAGTAAAGTCAACAGCTCGCGTAAGAAATATTGTGTTCAGGGTTTTCACCGTAATGTGAATTACGTGTTCATGGTTTTCACCATCATATGAATTAACCGTAAGTAAGGTTCATGCTCACTTATAATCTAATTCCATTGGCTTCGTTGATCAGCATTTTCTGTTAGTGGTCACTCACACACCAGTTAGAACATAAAGCGCCAGTTTTATATTATGTATTTGGACTTGCCGAAAATCCAGAAATACATCTAAGAGTTATTTTAGATAATATTTTATGAAGCCTTTGCCTGCCTTTACCTAGGCGTGGTTTCTTTTTCTATTACCTGAAAGAATTATTGAACGCTCGTCTTCAATAGCTGTAAGGTGCTCTCCTAATGACCAGGTGAGATTGGTTTGAGAGGGATGTGACAATGCAACATGTTGCATTTTTTGAAACTGTCAAGCTCTTGATGATGAAGGAACAATTGGTACCTATAATTAGTATTCTGTACCAGAGTGCAAACTCCCCTACAGCAAATAGTAAAACCATTACAGGTTTTCAAAGGCTTCACCACTTTCAATGTTGCTGGGCATCCTTTGCATGATTTTTGCAGGCTAGACTGTTTATCAGAATGTAAGATTAAGGATTTAGAATTTTATATTTGAGTACTTGAGATTGAGCTTGAAATCTCACAGCCGTGGCCACAGCCGTAGCCGTGTTCTTGGAGATATTTGCAGCCGCCCCGGCCCACAGCCGTGGGGCTGCAGCCAGCCGCGGCTGCAGCCGGCCGGTGCAGACCTCTACAATATACCAGTATAACGCCTTTTGGGGCGACTAACGGAGCGAGCGAGAGGGTGGGCCTTGCACGTGCGAAATTGCGAGGGGGTACCTTCAACCGACTTGTGCACGGCACCCTACTAATCGGTGTCTAGCGATGTGCCAAATTTGAACACAATCGGCCCAGCCGTTCTTGAGATCTGGAAGCGGCACCCTGCACGTGCGCACGTGCAAAATGGGTCCCAACTGACTTGTGCACGGCACCCTACTAACCGGTCCCTAACTGTGTACCAAATTTGAGTGCAATCGGTCGAGCCGTTCTCGAGATCTGGAAACGACCCCTGCACGTGCGCACGTGCAGCAGCACCCCAACTCTGGCACATGGATATGCAGTGCCTAGTGGGAGCCTACCTACATGCCAACTTTCAGCGCAATCGGCCAAGTAGTTACCGAGATATTGCAACAATTACAAAACTGACACCTCTTCGTTTTGCACGTGGCACGTGCATAAGGGGTCACCTATATGCATCGGGAATAGTCCAATACTTGGTAGAAGGAATGAAGCTACCCTACAAAAATTACCGCGTGTAAATCGGTCAAGTGGTTGCTGAGATATAAGCCTCGTAAAAGCGTCCGCACGGCCGGCCGGCCGGCCGGCCGGCCGCTCATACTCAGAAATTTCCGTTAATCTAAGGAAAGACTTCGCTCGCTTCGCTCGCTCCGTAACAAGGTAGACTTGCAAATTGTAAATAGCACACCATGACCTGACGGAAGTGAATCATTTTCCGCGTTAGCTAGCGTTAATCGGAAGCTTGCTGCAGACGGGAAAGCGACCGGTAAAAATGCAGGGTAACGGCAAATCTGAGAAAAAGGAGCATTAAATTAGCAGCGGGCGCCGTTCCAGTACATATTAGGTATGCTTTATTTACAAGCAAGAATAAACAGCTACCTACATTTGACTGTGGATCAGAAAATGCTCACGGGGATGAGTTCATGTCGAGAGTGTTTTAGTGGAATTATGTGGGTGTCCGGTGCTCTTTTTCAATGATACTTTTTCATCTTAGAACAAGGAGCAATGTCGTACCTAAATGTGATAAAGTTTTAGTTCTCATAAATACAAATTGTTTTGCAAAGTTTAACATTCTCCTGTCAGGTCGCTTGAGTTCAGATCCCTCGATCGAACCGTGCTGTAGCATTGAGATTTAGAGAAGCAAGCATACTAATAATGGTCAGATAATTATCGTTATGGTGTTTTGGTGGTTGCCAAGCGTTGCAGCGCTTAGTATAAAAGCCGTTCATTTTTGTCCACACGTTCATCATTATAAACCGGTATACCAGGTCATAGACCTCTGTATACAGAGGTCTATGACCAGGTATTTTGTTGCCTAAATAATCTTATTACCGCCCTTCCTTGTCATTGTTACCACTCTAAAGGAATTCGACTACATCGAAATGGCAGCTGTGTGACTGTCACTGGTATGTGCCGTGAAATCGATACTTCCCTAGACACTACCGGACTCGGCAAACTTTGCACCTGCACCAGCACCTGTAGGTCGTCCATGAAGCGAGTACCAATCTCCCCCATTGCCATAAATCTCCCCCGCCGACAGCTGTCCCCCTGACGGACACAACTCTCCGCTCACCTCCTGCAGCCACTGAGCATTGGAGCGGCCACCTCGAGACCAGCGGGATCCGGGCAGACGCCCTGGCGAAAGCACCGGAAAACAATGTACGACACGCAGAGAATGATAGAAAATACACCAATGCACGTGACGATGGTGTCCAGACTGGCATCTGGTGCGCTCTTCAGATCGTCATCTGCGTTGAAATTCAGGCTGGGTTCGTCAATTTTCCACACGCCGTTTTTCATCGTCGTGACAGGATCTTGGAAAGAATCGCTGAAAGACCATTGGGTTTCTGTAGTTTCTTCGTCGAAAGATGAGCTCTCGGTGCTCTCAACACTGATTCTTGAACAGTAGGAGATTATCCCGAGGTCACACATGCACCGAAAGAACACATTAGGTATGAGTAGCTCGGGTTGCGTCGGTTCTGTCCCATTCATACAGCGCATGGCGGCTCGGGCGTGCAAGTAACCACTCATCATCATTCTCGAGCCAGGAGGGGCGTGGCCGATGACGTCAGAGCACAACAAACGCCCCCGTCGAGACCGACGCTCACCGACGGCCGGCAGCACAGCAGTAGCGCTCACTGGATAAACCACCCCTTGAGCCGCGCAGTCTAACAGCAAATCGTCACCACAGGAGCGAACCCCGAGCACGCCGGGCACGTCTAGCACGGCCGGCACGGCGCAATACTGGCAGGTCTCACTCGGCCGGTCTCACGGCTGCAGGGGGCGTGACCTTGGGCGGAGTCACGTCAGCCAACTCGAGCCGCTGCCAGCCGAAACCCGACTGTAGCGGCGGGCTTAGCAGGCGAACAATCGATACACGACCGCAGAGACACCTGGCGACAGGAGAGAGAACTAGTAGTTAAGAGTAGAGTCGACCAGTGGCGCTCAGATCAGAGTTAGCCGACAGTTGCCTCCTTTCCTCGAATTCGCCAGAGATTGCTAGGGACTCAGAATCCGTCCTCGATATTCTCTGGAACAGCTAGTATTCTTTCATACTACCCTGTGGACGCAAGAACGGTCAGCCCTCTCCCTGGCAACCGGTCGAATGCAGTAGCTCCCTCAGGCCTCCCGAGTGACCGTTCGAGTGGCTTGGTGGGCTGTCCCCCGGGTCCCTCCCGTCATAATCGGATGGAATCAGCCGTTGTGGCATCAGCCGGTCATCCATTCTTGCCATCCTCAAGACTAGCCAATGCCCAGTTCACACTTTCACACTTTTCTGGAATGAAGGGTACCCAAACAGACAACCAGTGCGTGGTGATAGTTGAGGTCAAAACTCAATGCCGTCTCTAAGGTGATTATCATTTGAGGTCAACCCCAGCCTCTCCGGGGTGGCCGTTTAAATGGCAGCGTGAGATGCTAGAATGAGACACTTGTATCCCATAGCCACTGTCTCTGTCACTCTACCCTGCCTTTTATTGATAGAAAAAAAAAACTAGCTAATTAGGTATATCGCAGCAAAGACGTCTCGATTTTAGGGTTTGGGAAATATCAACTAAGAGCGTTTACTTCGGGTTAAGGTCAGGTCAAGGCCACTCAGATCAGGCCGGTGGAAGAAAGAAGTGATGTTGCATAGGAGGCATTCGATTCCGCAGGCCTTTTCTGAATCTAGGTAAGGATCAAAGTCCTCTACATAGTTCAAACTGATCTGGAATTATGGAAAAAAAGCACCGATGACCTAACTGACGTCATAGGCGACAACACGAAGATTAGCAATGCAAAAGTGCAGCATCGGACCTCGCAAGGGCTAGGTATACTAAATAGGCATGCACTTAGGATTTGGCCCTCCTCTCTACAGAGGGCCTTCTACCTACAGAGGGCCTCCTCTCTACTGAGGAGTCAGAGGGCCCTAGAGGTCAGACATAGACACTAGCGGTTATTCACAGCTGGCGGCCCCAGGTAGTAAGAAGGACCCTAGCTGTCAAGCCGGTGAGAGGGCCCTGATTGGCCTGACGGGTTTTTTGGGATTCCCGTAAATTTCTTTCGCCTCCGACGTGATTTTTGCCAACTTGGGCTCTCAGCCCGCGGGGACCCGGATTCCATTCGGGGGCCCTGAAAACCCCAAAGGGGGAGCGCTCCTTCCGCCCCCCCCCCCCCCCCCAGGTACGTCCCTGATGCTAAATGACATGTCACATTTCCATTATTCCATATACTTGAGTATGTAAAAAATAATATATGGAGCCAAAGTAACACCTTCCATAATACCCCATTGACTTAAAATGTCGAAAATTGAGATCTTGATGTAGGTACCTAACCGACCTGACCTCAGGTGAAATTCATGAAAACCCCATGCTAGTTGTGAGTGCCTTCTTGAGAGGTTACTTCGTTGCTTACATTTAACACCCCTTCATAAGATTTTTGTCACTGAAGTTGTTGCAAATTAGCCGCATTTTAGGACCGTGGTGAGGTGCACATATCACGTCTTAGGTCAGCGACCTGACCTGACCTGAAAAAGCGGTAGATGTAACCAGATCTAACTTGAATTATTTAGTCATTTCTAACTTCTATAATCTCTAGTGTTTCCCGAGCGATTGAGGAAACTCTGTTACGAGTAGGGTGGCACCAAGCCTTGCCCCCTCGGTCAAGGAGGGTTAAACACCCGATCTGTAGACTTCAGGTACGAGTGTACCATACTACACCTCATTGTCTTCGTGTTGCTGACCCAATGGCACGCCAGCCCGTTCGATTGTTTGTTTCATGTAACCAGACCGACCATACCTTGAACCTGACCTCTGATGACGCCCATTAGTCTCACCTGAGTGGGCTGAGGCCCCCCCTCCCCCCACCACGCTCCACTCCCGAACGCTGCTGAAGACCCTTGGGACGAACTTCCTTCGATTGGTTGTGTAGCATCCAGACCATGATGTACGTAATGGTTTCATACCTCACTGCAATAAAATATGCCAGGAAAAGGACAGGCTAATATGAAAGCCCACTGCTCACTGTTCACTTCATTCACTGTTCACTGCTCGCTGCTCTCACCTGGCAGAGCTGCGCCTCCTCCTCCGCGTGCTCTCCCTCTGTGGTGGCTCTCCCCCCTCTGTCCTTCTGGCCCCGCACGTGCAATGATAAATCGCATACACAACACAGATAAGCACCAGCAGAAGTAGAAGTAGAAACACGCCAATGTCCAGATGTGTCCGAGATTTATCGGGAACATCATAAGTCAACTCCGGTTGGTGAGAGTCTTTGTGGATCTCCTCGAAAAGATCGTTAAGATCGTCCCACGGAGAGGTTTCGTTTGCTGTCCGGTTGGAGTCTGGCTCCTGCGGTGGGGTAGTGCTCCAACCAGTGACTCTCGAGCAGTAAGAGGTGATTCCCGAGTCACACATGCACTGGAAGTAGGAGTCTTGGTTCACCCGGTCGGCATGCTCTTCCTCGCTGAGGCAGCGCATGCCGGCGATGGCGAAACGGTACTTGGTGTCCGCCATCGCACCTCCTCTTAGAGGATCCGTGGTTTGTGTCAATCACACCACTCGTCTGAATCCACGCCGAGATTTTACACACACACCAACACAGGTGTCTTGCGACAATCACGAGCTCGGCAAGCACGTTGCTACCCACACGGGTCCGTCCCGTGATCTCACTCGGCCACGCCCGCGCGATCACTGACGCTCTGACGCGGCGAGGTCTGACTGCACGACTGCTGCAAGGGACCTTGGGAGGCGGAGAGCGTTTGTTGATCCGCCCTCGGGGCGCTGAGACGGGACTGAGGCGACCCACAGCAGCCGTGGATCGATACGCGACTGCACTGCCATCTGCTGGGTGGTGGCGGAATGTGTAGTTCTTGCAGCTTGCAAGACGCATGCAATGAATATCATGCAAGTTGCAGATGTACGAGTATGTAGGGTAGGACAAACATGAAACCTGAGAGCTTGTGAGTTTATCATGGTAAATATTGCAGTTCATCTTCACTGCCTTCCAGCATTCTGCGTTGGCTCATGGCTGCCAGAACATGGTAGCAATTAGGTAACGGTCGTAGCAAGCATGGCAAAAGCAGAATCAACTTCATCGTTCATGCAAACGACATTAATTTAATCATGTTTGAGTATTCCAACGCCATTTAAGTTTTGAACGTCGTTCAGTCCATCTATAGATAACAAAAACAGCCAAGCTCCGCAGTATGAGTCATGAGTCACATGCATTGAAAGACCATCCAGGGTAAGTTCAAAGTTGCATTGAAGAAAGAGATAGGTAAACAGCAGGGTTAGAGCAGATGTAGGTACCTCTACCTACATACCGATATGTGGTTTAAATTGACTTACCGCTTACGAATAAATACACATTGCACATTTGTACATTGCAATGTGTACGTTCATTTGTTTCAAATGTGAATACCAAACATAAGTGATCATCCAAAAAACTTCAAAAGTTATGCATGACGTTCTTTTACACTTTCATTGAATAACTTGTAGAGCGAGGCGTTTGATAATTCTGACTGGTTCTGACCTTTGACTCGGCTAACGGGGATTTCCGAAAGATCTAAGGTTTCTGAGCAGACGTCAGAATCAGTCCAACACTTAATATGCCCATTCAGCGGGACACAGGCCAACTGACTCACAGTCAGCGTTCTTATAAATATTGATTCACTCGCTATAAACGACTTTATTTGCGCTGTGAGGCGGCGCTGCCTTGCAACAAAAAAAAAAGAAGAAAAAAAGACGGAAATGTGGACGTTTTTCGTCCATATGTAGGGGCAAAGAGAGATGGATGTTTTTATCTTAAAGGAAAAGCATAGGCGGCGGAACGATTTGAGACAAGGGGGGGCACCATGGCTCAAGGAGCCAAACCTAGGGTACCCCCAAATCCTGTTTTCTCATCGGATTTAGGCCACTTATTTTTCGTCACAGCCCTGACACGATGATTTTTTTTTTTTTTTTTACTAAACGAAAATTGCAGTTCACCCCCGTATGCAGGGGTGTACCTAATTTTATATCTCTTTGTGGGGGCATATGCACCCACAATCCTGAATTATGCCCCCACAATGATGAAAAAGCACCCACAAGTCTTTTACAAGGCTGCAAGCGTCCTTTCGAGAGCACGGTGCCCTTCGCATGCTCTAACGGCGTCCTCCTAACCGTCTCGCGTTCATGTACCGGGGTTACATGAGCAAGTAAATGCGTATCAGGAACGGATTTTCCTATTCGCTCACCATTGTAGTCCGTTTGTAATGCGTATTAACTCTGCTCATGTAACCCCGAGCATGGATAGCGTTTTTAATCATCACTCGGCGCCCTTCTGGGAGAATGGCGCACTTTTGACAGCACCGCGCCATTCTCATGGTCTAACGGCGCCCTCCTGACCGTCTCGCGTCCTTAGGTCTCTGTTCACCGTGCATCCCTCGACTATTCGGCGCCCTTCTGGCCTCTCAGCGCCCCTGAACCACATATAGCGTTTTCAATCACTCGGCACCCTTTTACGAGAATGGCGCCCTTTTCATGATCTCAAGGCGCCCTCGTAACCATCTGGCGCCCCCACGTCCCCACCAACGTAGCACTACTGACTGTGCGGCGCCCTTCTGGCCTCTTAGCGCCCCTAGACCACATAGCGTTTTCAATCACTCGGCGCCCTCCTAAGAGAATGGCGCCCTTTTCATCGTCTCACGGCGCCCTCGTAAGTCGTAACCGTCTGGCGCCTCCACATTTGGTGCCCCTCCTACTGGATGGCGCCTCTCTACATATTTTTTACGTCCTTCCGGTCAGTTTCCACTTTTAAGCGTGTATTTGCTTAGTCAGACACGTCACTTGAAGCGCCATTCGGCTAGCAATGTTATCAAATTCGGTGTTAATTTAGGCTCCCACATAAAGAATATCTATCGCGCCCCAAAACGGCCTGGCGCCGGGCGCCCCTACAGCTGGGCACCCACAATCATTTTAGGAAAATTACACCCCTGCCCGTATGTGTGGTTAACTTTAAGCTGATCCTCAAGTACCTATGTGTTTGTCTCTTCCTTATTGTCGTTTGATAAATTCCATTTATCCTACATGTATAATTCCCAAGAAGCCATCGCAGTACTAATCAGTGGCGAATCCCAGGGTGGAGGTCACATGTGTCATGACTTAGGGCCTGGGGTCACCACATGCCTGCCAGGAGCACCACAGGCCTGACAGCCGACAGGGGCACCACAGGCCCGCCAGGGGTGCCAAAGGCCTAGCAGGGGCACCACGGGCCTGTCAGTGGCACCACAGGCCTGTCAGGAGCACCATCGGCCTAGCAAAAGCACTACAGGTCTTCCAGGGGCACCACAGACCTGCCAGGGGCACCAGAGGCCTGTCAGGGACACTATCGGCTTCGCAGGGGAACCACCGGCTTCTCAAGGGCACCATGGGCCTGTCAAGGGCACCACAAGCCTGTCGTTGGCAATTTAGGATTGTCAGAGGCACCACAAACCTGTCAAGGGCACCTACGTTCTAACAGGGGCACCACAAACCTGCCAAGGCCCAGGGACACCACATGCCTAGCAAGGACACCACAGGCCTGTCAGGGGCACCACGGGCCTGTCAGGGCCCATGGGCACCTAAGTCATGTCAGGGCCCACCGTAGGCTTGTCAGGGGGCAGGGTAGGTAGGTACCACAGTCTTTCCAGGGGCACCAGCGGCTTAGCAGGGGCACCAGTCATCACATGACTAACCAAAAATAAAGCAAAAAAAAAAACTGAAAATAGGGCACCACCAAAATTAAGTGGGCGAAATCCGTTGAGGTTTTAATTTTGGGCATAGGTACTAGGTAGGGGCACCACTTCGATTCATGAACCTCCCCTTTCCCGAATTTCCCGAGTTTTCCCGAATCCGCCCCTGGTACTAATACATCAAATTTAAGGGGGGGCACCTTGCTATTGGTGCCCCCCTTGCAGAATCCAAGGGGGGGCACGGTGCCCCGGTGCCCCCCCCCCGTTCCGCCGCCTATGAGGAAAAGGGCCACCTTTAACATGGGGATTGAAACTGAGATAGCCATCTTGTAGCCCGTGTCCGAAAACCTGTCTGTAAACCTCCTTACGGCCGATTTCGGCCTCCATTCGTAGTTATCAGCAATTTTAAAAGAAAATACGCCAGGAATGCGTCCTTATCCCAGGAATGCGTTCTTATCCGACAATACAGCCACCCGCGGCGAGGCTTTGGTTTTTTACCAATCAGCTCCAACCAGCTCAGCTTTAACCAATCAGCTTATCTGACACAATCCGACGAGTCTGTCTTCTGAACGCTGATTGGCTTGAGTGTGACGTCATCGCTATGCCATCATACAGTAGGTGCCGTAGAGAGTATCAACAATAACATAGTACCAATATGTTAAATAGTTTGAAATACTTTTTCGCGAATTGTGCACTTCTGGCACCAGTTTTAAAAAGAAAATGAAAAATAATAATGTCAAAATGAAAAACAACGATATCTTCATATTTGACGAAGGTGGCCCTTTTCCTTTAAACAAGTTGCGGTGAAGCTTTTCGTTTCAATGAACGAATTTCACAATTTCGGATAAATTGCAGATCGGGCTATGTGCGAGCCATCAATTTCAAGTTGTTCGAAGGAATGTTACCGGGCTTTATCACTTGTGCCGTTTTCTTCGAGGTTGATGACAATGAGGATCCGCAAACACTTGTTAGAATTTAGAAGATCATGTAATGTAGCTTTCTTTAGCCTCTTTTGTACTGTCTTATCCATCCCAATCCATGCACATCAGCGGGGGTGATCAATCAATACGAACAACGCACCTCCGGCAACGGTCAATCAGCAGCAACGATCAATACGGCAATCGGAACACAAGATAAACGCATGAATCCCAGACACACACTGTTTACTCACCTGTTTGACCGGGATCGTCTCGATCCTCCTGAGCACGAGCTCGGCTCCTCTTCTCCTCCATAACACCGAAACGAGAGGCAGATGAACAGCACCAGAGCCACCAGAATACCGAGCCACAGGGCCCCACCCTCCACGTTCACCCGCGGTAGCCAGTGACCGTCCGCGTCCACCTCCCAATCGTTCTCTGAGGCGCTTCGACCGTCCTCGAACAGAGAGCCGTCGAAGGGGATTGACATCGATTTCTCGGTCGGATTGATTATAGTCGGACTGGTGACTGATATCGAGCAGTGAGAGGTGATTCCTGCTCCACACATACACTGGTGGTAGGAGGCTCGACTGGTGGGGTCGGGGTCCAGGAGGTCTTCCCTGGCCATACAGCGAAGCGCCGCGCGAGCACGCGAGAGGGCCAGCGTCTTGTCGGCGTTCATGGTTTCACCGGAGGAACACGGGTGCACGCTGCAGGTAGCTACAATAACACAGAAGGAGCCAAACCGCTCCCACCGTGTCTCTTCTCGGAAACGGTGAGCAATGCTTAGCTCACAGACGCGTCTTATACACAAGGAAAGAATGAAACGCACACCTAACGGCTTCTAAGTGACGCGTTGCTACTGTTTTGTCAACATCTGCTGAGTGTTGAGCTTTCACCGGACACCCACCTGGCACTCAGACACTCTCAGGCACTCTAGGGCGCTCCACCGGGCCCTCGTGTTCCCGCGAGCACCCAGGACCGCGTGGCGCGACTGCCAAATTCGACTCCGGCCTCTGACCTTGGCTGGTGGACGAAGTCGGCGCAGAGCTGGCAAACATTCTGAGATCGAGCCAGACGCATGCGCCACGAATCGATACCCGCCGTCAGCGCCATCTCTTGAGGGGATCGAGAACTGGTTGGTCCTGAGCTACAGCTTTTGGAAATTGAGAAGTTGACATATTTACGTTTTCTTTGACAGAATGTCATTAAACAGTTATGCATATCTTTGTGGTGGATCTGAGCTGGAAAACGCATCAACTGCACGCTTTTTCTCAAACCCTTATCGATGTGACCTGGCTGCAGCCTAATGCGGCTATTCAATGACAATGTTATGTCAAAGTAGAGTACCAAATAATTACGAGCGAGCGAGCGCAGCGAGCGAAGTGAGTCTTTTCAATATAACGGAAAAATCTCAGTATGAGCGGCCCGGCCCGGCCCGGCCCGGCCCGGCCCGGCCTGTAACGCTTTTGAGAGGCTTATATCTCAGCAACCGCTGGACCGATTGGCCTGCGGTCTTTTTTTGCTGGGTAGCCCCATCCCTTCTACCCCGTAATTGACTACTTTTGATACATCTCAGTGACCGTCGTCGCACGTGCCACGTGAAAAGTCAAGGGTGTTCAAGCTGTTTTGCAAAAGTAGTGATTTTGAGAGGCTCATATCTCAGCAGCCGCTTGGGCGATTGTCTTGCAGTAATTTTTGTAGGGTAGCTGCATCCCTTCTACCAAAGGTCGGATACTCTTGATCTATGTGAGTGACCCCCAGTGCACGTGCAAAATACAACAATAAGAGGTGCCAAATTTGTTCCCATTTCAATAACTCGGTAATTACTGGGGCGATTTCGCTGAAACTTGGCATACAGGTAGGCACCCACCAGGCAATGCATTTCCATGTGTTGCGGTTAGGGTGCTACTGCACTGCGCACGTGCAGGGGGCGCTCCCAGATCTCGAGAACGGCTGGGCCGATTGCGCTCAAATTTGGTACACGGTTGGGGATCAGTTAGTAGGGTGCCGTGCAAAAGTCAGTTTGGACCCCGTTTGCACGTGCGCACGTGCAGAATGCCGCTTCCAGATCTCAGGAACGGCTGGGCCGATTGCGTTCAAATTTAGCACACCGCTAGCGACCGGTTAGAAGGGTGCTTTGCACAAGCCCGTTGAAAGTACCCTCTCGCCTTTCCGCACGTGCAGGGCTCACTATCTCGCTCGCTCGTTCTTCGCCCAAAAGGCGTTTTACTGGTTTAATTTTAGGGTGAGTACATCTATGACCAGTTATATTTAACCCTCGCCCGTATAGGGGGGGGGGGGTCGAACGGACCCCCCCCCCCCATGGTTTTTCGCGAATAACTCGCGTAAAAAGCGGCCGATCGCGACGAAACTTTCAGTACCCTCGCGTTAATCAATTTCACACCTACCCTGAAAATTTCATGACCCTGACCCAAATGACCTTTGACCTGTGACCTACTTTTCGAGACCATGTTTGGCTGGAATCGCGATTCGGCGTATGTCTGCTCGTATTAGCCGCGCGTTTGCAGTCTTTTCGTGGTTTCAAGCGTTCAAACATGTGATATGATGTTGCCCCCATGCATTAGGGTGGGTGTCAAGGTCACCTGAAGGTCAGGTCAGGTCATTGACCTTTGATGACCTCGGTTCACTTTTTCGAATTTTACATGTTTCTAGGCCAGTTTTTGGAGCTGAATTCGAATTTAGCAACCATATGAACATTTACGAAGTAGTTTTGGTGCCTTCGTAACATGTTACGAAGCTGTCAGAGGCGGTTGCCACCTACCACGAATATCCTTACTGGTTGACCTGACCTGACCTGACCCAACCTGGCCTAAATACATGAAGACATCATCTGTGATCAAAACTAACATGATATTCGTGATCAGCACCCCGAAAAACCACATAGCAGCCACACTTTACGACGTTCTAACAGGTCCCCATTTTCCCGCCTTTGGGGTCATTGACCTGACCTGCAAGGTCAACCAATGACCTAGGACCTTAAAATTGGGTATCATCGGCTTCCTCTCGTTACGGGCAACACGCTCGTTTTTTCCGCGGAGCTCTAGCTCGATCAGGGGCGAAACGGCAAGGGGGGGGGGGTCCAACGGACCCCCCCCCCCTTGTACGTTCGCGGCTGGAAAAAACACCAATACGGGCGAGGGTTATTTCATGTTCTACATATACATATGATTTGTGCTCACAACCACAGACACCTAATCTTATTCCAGCATCCACTGTGTTTTATTTATTCATCCCCACACACGACCAACAAACGCAGCAACTGATAATAAAGCGACACATTCAGTCAGTAATGCATCCGACTCTCAGCTAAACCTATAGTACGAGTCAAAAGTCACTTCACTGTCAATTGCACACAGCCTTCGGCGACTCCGATAGATGAGTGGCTACGTCCAGTTAACTCAGAGAAAATATAGGTAGGTGAAATTAGCCGTTTTCATGACGGGCTACCCGGCGAGTGCACCTAATTTGACCAAATCTGCACCTAATCTCTTTTACAGCAAATATCTTCATTTTATGAATTTATTTCAGTGTTTATGAGTTTATTTCGATTATGCTCTCTGATAATGTGACAAAGCAGACATATAAGCAATTAGTGCAACCCTAGCTGATAGCTACTAAGAGACACACTCAGAACCAGATTTGACTAAATCTGCACCTAATCTGTACCAGATGTGCACCAAATGTGTACCAGATGGCCGTCGTGAAAACGGCTATTGCACCTATCTTCCTTTGTACAGTGTACATATATACCGACGTATTTCACCACCGATAAAACCAGAAAATGAATAGTATGTAAACCCGAACACACCAATTCCAAAATGACAGCGTCATTGAATGCCAAGCATTCCTGACTGAGTGTGACATGACCTGGAAAGGGGTCACCTCGTCTGGCCTCTGAAACCACATATAGGGAGCGCCTTCACCCCATTTTGGTCTGAATGAACCCAGCAGCACGGCAAGAGGGGTCTGCAAAAGCTGATCCAGGTTCACAGAAAATTCTGCCGAAAGAATCCTGCTCAGCTCATTTTTTACCAATTCAGCGATTTTCTTAGATGATCTGTCCCAGCTACTTCTAACACAGGATTCGGCATACTTGCCAGCCCAGTTGCCTATGTTTATGGCACCCACGGCGCCGTCAAAACATGTCGAAACACTAATAAATGGCCGGTTAATCGTAACGTTCAACTCCTTGCCTCCTACATAAAACGAACTGCTTCCTTTCTCCCAGAGAGTACCGTACAGCGGAACGTCAATCTCACAGTTCACATGCTCCATGGACACATTAACCGTAGCTGAAATAATGTCGGCAACAAACTGCGGAAAGTACCAACTCGTGCCCTCCATTCGCACTTTGCACTTGCACGTGATACGGGGCCATGAGATGGATAAGGCGACATTTGTACCGACATATCGGTCAAGCTTGGTGTGTGGCTGTGATACGAGGACATGGTTAATCTGACACTCAGAAAGCCCGCTGACAACCACATTTTTGCAGATGATTCCATCCAGATTGACAGCAAAGCTTGGAGAGAGTGACTCCAAGTGATGGCGAAGCATCGGACGGCATTGGTCCAGCAGTTTTGAAAGGAAGCACGTGATGTCATCACGCTCGGTCCTTGGACGATCAGAATTTGGTGAAAACCAGCACTGATGAACTGCAAAAAAGTGAGGTTGGCTGTCAACAACATATAAGTACAGATTGTCCAACGACCTACGCCTATAGATATTGTTGCGTCTGCACTACATGAGCCTGCCAGAAATGTTCATCGAATTAATTTCAAAGCCAAATGCATAAATAACGATGAATATAAAATGGTAAAAATTCGTATTTCCTCACAATACGGACTCGGGCCCGAGCCAGAATTGAACTCAACGCCAGGTGAACTGAGGCAATTCTATCAGTAAAGTCTATCGATAATACGAACGAGTTACCAAGGCAACTGCGTTGACTCACGTTTGCGGGCGAGAACACAGATGTTCACTATGAAGAATAAGACGTTGATGTATCTCAGTTCGGCGAGGAAATACAAAGCTGAACTTAGCCAGCTTCTGAGTTGACGAGCTGTATGGGATATATCATGATGTCGACTTCTGAAGAATCTTAATGAAAATCTGAGAAGAAGAAATTGCTCTTGAAAACTCTAGCTGTGGCGTGATTGCAAAGTATTTTGAGGTGGGGCAACAAAACCACTCTAGTGAACTGACCTGACCTCTGACGACAACTTTTTCGCGACCACTCCCGAAAACTCTTTCGCCAGAATGCGCACAATGAATATTTAGGAAAAGACACCGAACTGAACGGAAAAACTTGCAGTGTTTGGCAATGACTCAAGAACAACTTAATAGGTCTGCCTCTCGCCCTCCTCTCCCCCCCCCCCCTCTCCACTCGGAATAGGGTTGAGACGTTAAACACACAACAAAGGTCAAATTATGCTACCTATAATGCAGAATGACACCCTCGAAAATGTGTATTTCAACATCTATAGCCTATTTACACACTTTTAGCGGCTGCCCTTGCAGATGGTAGCTCTGTATAGTCGACTAAAGAATGATGTTCCACTCCTCAGATGCTATCAGTTGACCGGAGCGCTAAGTTGTGCGTTTATCACGCAATTAAGCGTGTCGATTATGAGCACTGGGACAAAGCTATAATTTGTGAACTCAGCCCGTGTGATGCGGCACAGCCTACCACTCCAGGCAAATAATTGCATGTGAAAAGTGGAACATCATTCTGTAGTCGACTATACACGCACTTCATTTATAAAAAGTGGTTAAGAAGCATATTGCGCAAAAAGATGTGCACAACATACCTAACTTCACGGTATGAAAGCATTTTTAAATCCAAGAAATGAGTACCTACCAGACCAGTACCTTTATGATTATCAAACAACAGAAAAGGTAAATATACGATTTCAACACCAACCGCGTTACGAATTCTAGCAGCGTCGCAGTATTCTGCGCAGGCACCTCCAACCAAACTGGCGTTTTCCTGCGCTCCATCGGTGCTAATGTAGAAAAGCTGCTATCGCCTATCTTGATTGCGAGTCAGGCTGAGCTACAGTTATCTCCCCCAAATGACGTCATGGGATCTCCCGATCTGTCCCCGGGCACAGACATTTAAAGTTGATAGCAGCCGTTTTCACGCGGCCATCTGGGACACATTTGGTGCACATCTGGTGCAGATTAGGTGCAGATTTGGTCAAATTAGGTGCAGTGTGCCTCTTTCTTGGTAGCTATCAGCTAGGGTTGCACTAATTCTTATATGCCTGCTTTGTCATATCATCAGAGAGCATCATTGATTAAAACACTGAAATAAATTCATAAAATGAAGATATTTGATGTAAAAGAGATAAGGTGCAGATTTGGTCAAATTAGGTGCATTCGCCGGATAGCCCGTCGTGAAAACGGCTAACCTCTCCGGCGATGAGTGAGATGCTCTTGAAAGCTGTTGGTTGATCGGCTCTGATACAAGGGATCATTTGCACAGAGTGCCCGCGACCTCATAGTTGAACTCACTCATCGTGACAAATGATACGGAAACGACAAGGACATGTCCTTTGATCTAGATTATCCGAGATATTATCAGAGATCTAGATAGACCGAGATTGAGAAGCCGATGTTTTGTTGATTGTCAAAATATATCTACCTTATTTCAAAGTCCGATAAAGTACCTATTATGTACCTTTCTGCAATGTGTTGATGCGCCATCGTTTTTACGCCTAACACTACTTCACAGTCCAAAATCAGTTCAAGACTACATACGAGTAGTGTCATTTTTAGCCACCATCTTCAGTGGGGAAATAATTGATCGCCTATCAATTCATCCAGGCAAATCTACACTTATCCCTGTATAAAAGGACTACAGACTGCTCCCGCGCCGGGGGCGGCGGCGGGGGAGCTGCTGCCCCGGCGGGGAGGAGTGGGGCGGGCGGGGGGAGCCCTGTGACAAGGTGCACTCTGCGCGCGCACGCGGCTCCAAAAATAGCCCCTCGGCCGGCACCTGCTCCAATGTGGGCCAGTGGATCAGCCGAGCTTCAGTTCGCCACCCGGGGCGCCAGTGGGGAACAGCAGTGCCACAGACCCCGCTGGTTTGTATCGGTTGTGAGAGTGTTGGTGAATTGTTGGAACTGGTGTTTGAGAGGAGCGAATCATCGAACCTCAGCGTGGGTGAGGTGATGGGTGTTTAGTGGCCACGTGGATAGATGTCGTTAGAAAAGTCGGTAAAAAGAGAGCAAGACGGTGAAATAAAAAGCGAGTTGTTCTGGAAACTACTTGAACTATTAGACATTATTTCGGACTGTTTCTGCTCGTGGTGACGATGCAGTCAAGACAGTCCAGTGTGCTATGAAACGGTTCCTATTGTCTGGATGATCGTGTACCGGTGAATAAACAGACTTGTGAGGCGACCAACAAACGGTGATCGCAACAACTTTGTGAAAAACTGTCAACTGTGCCAGCACGAAAAGAAGCCGTGGAGCTTCCGCGGTAAAAGTGAGCTCCGCGAGTCTTTCTTCCCTCCACCTCACGCTCATAATCCTCCTATCCCTCACAAAGACAATCTTTCAGTGATCTCCCCACCCTCACCATGGCACTCGAGCGAGGACGCCCTTCTGTGAGGACCACGCGGGGCTCATACCGCGGCTCTGCGCGGTCCTCAAGTCACTACAACTCGTCCTCCTCCTCATCAGTGGACCCCGAGGAGCGCTGCAAACGCTGCTGCAGGACCGTCACCTCGTTCATGTTCACACAGGTGAGATTAGGGAGGGAGGTGAGAAGGGGGATGTAACTTAGCGATCCTGAGTGTTTGTTCCATTCCTTGCTAGCGAGGACTGACTGTGGTACCTACTTTGTCCATGGGAGTTAAGTTCATTGGATGTGTGGACATCAAGCCGTTGCTGAAGCGCATGGGATGTGTCATTGTATGCAGAACAAATGAACATTCAGCGTATAGACAAGGGCCTGATCCTTGATAAACCGATAACTTGATCTATTTATGGTTTTACGGCGTGGAATAAACGTGACCTCGCTCATGTCTCCACCTAACCTCTGACCTCTGACCCCAGGTCGGTGTCGGCGCCCTGGTAATCGGTTACGCCATCCTCGGCGCCGTTGCCTTCATGTCCATCGAGAAGGACGCTCTGGAGAGCCTGGACAGCAACGTGACGTCACGGAGACAAGTGGTGGCGCGGCAGCTGTGGAACGTCACGCGCAACATTCAGTTCAACAGGACACGCTGGGACAATGAGATGCTGATCATTCTTAAACAGTATCAGGTGAGCAAGGGAGTAGGAGAGGAAGAAGGAGGGAGAGGAGAGAGGTAGAATAGAGAGGGAGAGGGAGGGATATATAGGCAGAGAAAGAGGCAGATAGAAATAAAGAAAAGTGAAAAAGTAGGGACAGAGACATAAAGAGGAGATAAATAGAAATGGATGTATGGGAGAGAAAGAGGGACAGAAAGGGGAAAGAGAGCAGGGGAATATTTCGGGAAGTCAGCGTCTCTTACCCTTACCATGGCAACGATAAGTGGTAATGGAGGAAACAGACGGACTTATTTGGACATAAAAACAACTTCTAATCAAACCGCTGACATTACATGGGTGCCATCCACCTCACCACCTCACTCTCCCGACCAAAGCACTCAACTGACCTCCTCCCCCTCCCCCTCCCCCTCCCATAGGACGGCGTGGTGGAGGCCATCAAAGTCGGCTACGACGCCCAGGACTCTGAGGAGCGGTGGACGTTCCCCGCTGCCCTCATGTTCTGTCTCTCGGTCTTCACCATGATCGGGTTCGGAAACATCGTACCCAGGAGCGAGTGGGGGAAGATCGCCACCATGTGCTACGCCCTGGTCGGGATCCCGCTGTACATTCTCTACTTTCTCAATATGGGAGAGGTGAGTGGAGCATTGAGCGGGGAGGACAGAGGGAGAAGACGCGGGGTGGGGGGTATGATGGAAAAAGAGGGACAGAGAGAGAGAGAGAGAGAGAGAGAGAGAGAGAGAGAGAGAGAGAGGGAGAGAGAGAGAGAGAGCGAGAGCGAGAGAGCAATAAACGAGATGTGAAGTAGGTAGTAGAAAAAGGAATGAAATGAAAAGCAAAATGTTCAAAAGTAGTACGACTTGTTTAAGTTCATCAGAATAATTACCTCTACTGCTTCTTCATAACATAATATTTCTTATTTGGGAAGTAAGGGCCTGATTCAGTTTACAATTTTGTATCAAGAAGTCTTCTAACGAGGCTGGTGCCTGTGAGAGCGACAACTAACATTTATCGGAGGCAAAAGCTGCTAATGAACACATCACTTAGCGCTCATTTACGAGTTATTCGAGCTGCACATTGGCCCCTGCCGGGAGCGAAGTGTGATGATATCGTCCGGTTTGTGTATTGAGCGATGCCAGAACAAGCTCCCATTCACCAAAGGCATGGGTCAAATGAGTGGGCTTTCGGTAAACTGTTGGCAAGACGATGTTGTTAGTAGCCTAATGATGAGGTGCGATGGCTTTTGCTCTAGAAGTGCGCGAATTATGTTGGCGTATAAAACAAACACACTTCGTAGATAATTTTAATAAGGGAGGTGCTAAAGCAGGCAAATTATGGATTTGATTGTGCCCATTCTTTGACATTAGCTTACCAAGTGTGTTTTGGAGGTATTTTTAGGGAGTCAAGAAGCCATCTCTGGGGAATATCATTACGCATATGATAATTAGTGGTATTTAATACCTATGCTTTGTTTATGGTAAAAGAAATGTTACCATCACTGTGCTGTCTAAACCCTTTTCCGGCCTCTGATTCACTTCATTTGCAACTTGTCATCTGTCTTTTTGCACGTTTGTAGCAAGCGCTCCAAATCGTTTATTGCTTTCACTTCACAATACTCTTGGACGTCTTATACACCTACTTTACCTTAGATGAACACAGAAGCCCAAACAGCGGCACACAATTTATTTAACAATAGCGATAAGCGCGCTTCACTTTAAACGGTAACAGAAAATAAAATTGAACATCTTATGACAAAAAAAAATCGCTTAGCGCATACTTCGTCTGATGCAAACTCATTGCTCGTTTGCTTCATCCACCAGACAGGCTCATTGTCACACACTATCTCTCTTATCCTCCGTCCCACGTGATACACTGCTCTCTGGCAGTGCCCGCATATTGGAGGCCGGGAAGATGTGTCCCCTGGCTCAGTGCCAAACTAGTTCGCAGCGTGCCAGCTCCTGACCGTGCTGCCACAAGATGCTGCAGCGCCAGATGCCTGTCCTCATAGACATGTCTGGGCCCCCTGAGGTCCGGTAGCGCTGCAGGAAACATGCAGGTGTTGGGAGAAAGGGGGAGGAGGGAAGGGAGGGTGTTGCACCTGTGGATGTGTCAATTCTGGTGTTGGGCCGGTGTTTGTTTTTGTTGGGTGTTTAGAGACAATGGAAATAGAAGAGTGACGTAAAGGTAAAAGAGAACTGAGAGATGATAAGCTTTGATGTATTTTGTGTGCAGGATATCAGACCGAAACCATTTACCTTTGTATGTCCATGAAGCTATGCCATTGATCTGCTGATAAATGCGGAAGTCTTATTATTCATGGCTCAGGATGATGGAGAAAATCGGCATTCGTCAGTTGTCAGTTGATCTAATTTGCTTTCATTGACAATATTTATCAGTGACTGTAGCTAGACATTGAGGCTGCAAAATGTGTTTAAATTGATTTTGATTATACGAGGAATTTGGTTCACCAGTTGCGATAGACAGCGACACAACACCAGCCGACAAATGAGGAAACCATCTGGTCATAGTTTTTTATTCATTTTCCCTCTCCATTCTTTTATTCACATTTTACCTACATATGATCTGGCTGGACTTTATTGTATATGCCTCAAATTTTTTTCGAGCTAAATAATCTGATTATCTCATTCACCAGAGCTGTCATATTTCCATTTTCCATTTTCTGTCATGTCTTTGACAGCAACTGTCGCCGCCATGACTGCCGTTTTATCAGAATATTTGTCCGAGTCTCAGAAACAGCTGTCAAACGGCTCCTGTCAGCACTTTTATGGGTGGAGAGAGAGAGAGAGAGAGAGAGAGAGAGAGAGAGAGAGAGAGAGAGAGAGAGAGAGAGAGAGAGAGAGAGAGAGAGAGAGAGAGAGAGAGAGAGAGAGAGACGTGTCACAACAGTCATCAGTCTTGAACCAGTCTGTGCTGACCAGAAGGGCGTTTGTCTCAGCTGTCACTGTGGAAATGTGGCCTCTTTAGGTATACAAATGCTCCAGTGCATAAAACGCCTCATAAGTTTATGGGGAACGGGGAGGGTCTATTTTCTGATAGTGAATTAGAGACGTCGTTTTCGCATTAAATACGCACGGACGGTATATCTACAGCAAAGCTTAGCAATGTATTGCTAGCAAAGCTACACCCTCTACATTACGAAATGCTCCAGCTCCTCCGCGCCACACTTCACACCTTGGGAGACGCTGTCCTGGCGTTGACAGATACTACGCCATTATTTACGTCATATGACGTATTTGTGTCATATGACAGTCGGCCAGCCGACGCCATAGCTCTGTTTGCAGTAATTTAGTCTGGACTCTGACAGCAGCCAGAGTTGTCAGCATCAGACAACAGCGGGCCAGTTAACGAAGTCACTTTGTAAAGCGGCGCATTTCGCTGGTCACTGTTTTAGTGGTTTCGTGTAAATTATGTCGGAAATGTTTGCGTTAGGTGGTTTTGAGACCGCGATGGACATATGGCGCTAACGTAGCGTCGTTATGCTTTAGTGAAGGTCTGCTTTAGTTCGTCCCAAGGTGGCTAGTAATGGCATGTAATGGTAAACGATTTAGGCAGATTAGGATGGAAAATAGTGATTTTATTTATTTATCAGCATGTGATTCAGCTAATATAAGCAAGATGATTTTATTACAAGCTATCGAAATCCTCTTAAAATGATTAAACTTGAGCATCTTGGGTGAAATAAGCTGTAGCGTTTCAATATTTCACCTGAATAATTTTTCAAAATGTCTTCTCTCGAGTCCGAAAAGGTCAGATCACAGATCGCGTCACTCTGAGTTACGACCCCACAGCAGACGCGGACGGCACCCACTCGAGATCGATACGGCCATAGAGGTCAGGTCGTCCCTTTGCCAACAGCAAAACGATGAAAGTGTGTAGTGAGCACTGCGCAGCCCTATCATCTACGATTAAATGAAAATAGTGTAGTCATGATTAAATGAAACGGTATTTTACATGCGCCTCGTCTAGTTTTAGACACTTTTCAATCTTTATCGGAAATTAACATTTCTAAGGATCCATGCCTCCGACGATATAAAAATGCAGTGTCCTTCAGTCGGGCAGAAATCATATCACTTAATTATAACCTGTGTTGTAACAATTCACCATGCATACATGGTTGACGTCCGCGGCCGGTGGATGGGTCATAGCCCCGGGGCGCTGTGACGTCACATCATGTGACGTGACAAGCCCGAGAGGTCAGGGTATGCGCCGGGCGGGGACTGGGTCTCACCGCTAATGACCAGTGAGTGCGAATAACTGATGAGTTGGTAAATAACCAACAAACTTTCGAGCCAGGGCTGTCACTAAAGCGGCACTGATGGTTCAAGAAGTGAAAAAGCCCTTGTTTCTGTTTCGTTTTCTTTTTTTAAACTAAATCTGATTTTTAGTTTTTTCTTTCTTTCTTTAAGCAAAACATTGCTTTCCTCATTTTATAACATCAATGACTAAACGTTTATGTAACGACGTTTCAAAGCCACTCCTACACATATCTTGCATTTGGTCTGAATAGAATGGGTCTCAATTTGGTCGAGAATGTTGTCCCTAAAACGAAACGGGCAGACGCACAGAGGTGTGAGTCTCTCTCTCCTCTCTCCTCTCTCTCTCTCTCTCTCTCTCTCTCTCTCTCTCCTATCTCTCTCTCT